>NW_027309795.1:1439891-2867282 GCF_047496795.1 Chiloscyllium punctatum | reverse complement strand
GAGAAACAGAGGGGCTGAAACAGAGGGTGAGAAACAGAGTGGCTGAAACAGAGGGCGAGAAACAGAGTGGCTGAAACAGACGGGCTGAAACAGAGGGGCTGAAAAAGAGGGTGAAAAACAGAGGGGCTGAAACAGAGGGCGAGAAACAGAGGGGCTGAAACAGAGGGGCTGAAACAGAGTGGCTGAAACAGAGGGGCTGAAACAGAGGGGCTGGAACAGAGGGGGAGAAACAGAGGGGCTGAAACAGAGGGGCTGAATCAGAGGGGCTGAAACAGAGGGCGAGAAACAGAGGGGCTGAAACAAAGGGCGTGAAACAGAGGGGCTGAAACAGAGGGTTTGAAACAGAGGGGCTGAATCAGAGGGGCTGATTCAGAGGGGCTGAATCAGAGGGGCTGAAACAGAGGGCGAGAAACAGAGGGGCTCAAACAGAGGGCGAGAAACAGAGGGGCTGAAACAGAGGGACTGAAACAGAGGGGCTGAAACAGAGGGGCTGAAACAGAGTTGCTGAAACAGAGGGGCTGAAACAGAGTTCGAGAAACAGAGGGGCTGAAACAGAGGGGCGGGAAACAGAGGGGCTGAATCAGAGGGGCTGAATGATTGGTGCTGAATCAGAGGGGCTGAATCAGAGGGGCTGAAACAGAGGGTGAGAAACAGAGGGGCTGAAACAGAGGTGCTGAAACAGAGGGGCTGAAACCGAGGGCGAGAAACAGAGTGGCTGAATCAGAGGCACAAAATCAGAAAGGGCTGAATCAGAGGGGCTGAAACAGAGGGGCTGAATCAGAGGGGCTGAAACAGAGGGCGAGAAACAGAGGGGCAGAAACAAAGGGCGAGAAACAGAGGGGCTGGAACAGAGGGCGAGAAACAGAGGGGCTGAAACAGAGGGGCTGAAACAGAGGGGCTGAAACAGAGGGGCTGAAACAGAGGGGCTGATTCAGAGGGGCTGAAACAGAGGGGTTGAATCAGTAGGGCTGAAACAGAGGGCGAGAAACTGAGGGGCTGAAACAGAGGGCGAGAAACAGAGTGGCTGAAACAGACCGGCTGAAAAAGAGGGCAAAAAACAGAGGGGCTGAAACAGAAGGCGAGAAACAGAGGGGCTGAAACAGAGGGGCTGAAACAGAGTGGATGAAACAGAGGGGCTGAAACAGAGGGGCTGGAACAGTGGGGGAGAAACAGAGGGGCTGAAACAGAGGGGCTGAATCAGAGGGGCTGAAACAGAGGGCGATAAACAGAGGGGCTGAAACAGAGGGCGAGAAACAGAGGGGCTGAAACAGAGGGCGAGAAACAGAGGGGATGAAACAGAGGGCAAGAAACCGAGGGGCTGAAACAGAGGGCGAGAAACAGAGGGGCTGAAACAGAGGGGCTGAAACAGAGGGCGAGAAACAGAGGGGCTGAAACAGACGGGCTGAAACAGAGGGGCTGAAAAAGAGGGCGAAAAACAGAGGGGCTGAAACAGAGGGCGAGAAACAGAGGGGCTGAAACAGAGGGGCTGAAACAGAGTGGCGGAAACAGAGGGGCTGAAACAGAGGGGCTGGAACAGTGGGGGAGAAACAGAGGGGCTGAAACAGAGGGGATGAATCAGAGGGGCTGAAACAGAGGGCGATAAACAGAGAGGCTGAAACAGAGGGCGAGAAACAGAGGGGATGAAACAGAGAACGAGAAACCGAGGGGCTGAAACAGAGGGCGAGTAACAGAGGGGCTGAAACAGAGGGGCTGAAACAGAGGGCGAGAAACAGAGGGGCAGAAACAGTGGGCGAGAAACAGAGGGGCTGAAACAGAGAGGCTGAAACAGAGGGGCTGAAACAGAGGGCGAGAAACAGATGGGCTGAAACAGAGGGCGAGAAACAGTGGGGCTGAAACAGAGGGGCTGAATCAGAGGGGCTGAAACAGAGGGGCTGAAACAGAGGGCGAGAAACAGAGGGGCTGAAACAGAGGGCGAGAAACAGAGGGGCTGAAACAGAGGGGCTGAAACAGAGGGGCTGAAACAGAGGGGCTGAAACAGAGGGCGAGAAACAGAGGGGCTGAATCAGAGGGGCTGAATCAGAGGGGCTGAAACAGAGAGGCTGAAACAGAGGGCCAGAAACAAATGGGCTGAAACAGCGGGCGAGAAACAGAGGACGAGAAACAGAGGGGCTGAAACAGACGGGCTGAAACAGAGTGCCTGAAACAGAGGGCGAAAAACAAAGGGGCTGAAACAGAGGGCGAGAAACAGAGGGTGAGAAACAGAGGGCGAGAAAGAGAGGGTGAGAAACAGAGGGCGAGAAACAGAGGGTGAGAAACAGAGGGGCTGAAACAGAGGGGTCAAACAGAGGGGCTGAATCAGAGGGGCTGAAACAGAGGGGCTGAAAAAGAGGGCGAGAAACAGAGGGGCTGAAACAGAGGGGCTGAAACAGAGGGGCTGAAACAGAGGGCGAGAAACAGAGAGGCTGAAACAGAGGGCGAGAAACAGAAGGGCTGAAACAGAGGGCGAGAAACAGAGGGGCTGAAACAGCGGGCGAGAAACAGAGGGGCTGAAACAGAGGGGCTGAAACAGAGGGCGAGAAACAGAGGGGCTGAAACAGAGGGACTGAAACAGAGGGGCTGAAACAGAGGGCGAGAAACAGAGGGGCTGAAACAGAGGGCGAGAAACAGAGGGTGAGAAACAGAGGGCGAGAAACAGAGGGTGAGAAACAGAGGGCGAGAAACAGAGAGGATGAAACAGAGAGGCTGAAACAGAGGGGCTGAAACAGAGGGCGAGAAACAGAGGGGCTGAAACAGAGGGCGAGAAACAGAGGGGCTGAAACAGAGGGGCTGAAACAGAGGGGCTGAAACGGAGGGCGAGAAACAGAGAGGCTGAAACAGAGGGCGAGAAACAGAGGGGCTGAAACAGAGGGCGAGAAACAGAGGGGCTGAAACAGCGGGAGAGAAACAGAGGGGCTGAAACAGAGGGGCTGAAACAGAGGGGCTGAAGCAGAGGGACTGAAACAGAGGGGGAGAAACAGAGGGCGAGAAACAGAGGGACTGAAACAGAGGGGCTGAAACAGAGGGGCTGAAACAGAGGGGGAGAAACAGAGGGGCTGAAACAGAGGGCGAGAAACAGAGGGGCTGAAACAGAGGGTGAGAAACAGAGGGGCTGAAACAGAGGGGCTGAAACAGAGGGGCTGAAACAGAGGGCGAGAAATAGAGGGGCTGAAACAGAGGGCGAGAAACAGAGGGGCTGAAACAGAGGGCGAGAAACAGAGGGGCTGAAACAGAGGGGCTGAAACAGAGGGGCTGTATCTGAGGGGCTGATTCAGAGGGGCTGAAACAGAGGGCGAGAAACAGAGGGGCTGAAACAGAGGGCGAGAAACAGAGGGCGAGAAACAGAGGGCGAGAAACAGAGGGGCAGAAACAGAGGGTGAGTAACAGAGTGGCTGAAACAGTGGTTCTGAAACAGAGAGTGCGAAACCGAGGGGCTGAAACAGAGGGCGAGAAACAGAGGGGCTGAAACAGAGGGGCTGAAACAGAGGGGCTATATTAGAGGGGCAGAAACAGAGGGCGAGAAACAGAGGGGCTGAACCAGAGGGTGAGAAACAGAGGGGCTGAAACAGAGGGGCTGAAACAGAGGGGCTGAAACAGAGAGCGAGAAACAGAGTGGCTGAAACAGACGGGCTGAAACAGAGGGGCTGAAAAAGAGGGCGAAATACAGAGGGGCTGAAACAGAGGGCGAGAAACAGAGGGGCTGAAACAGAGGGGCTGAAACAGAGTGGCTGAAACAGAGGGTCTGAAACAGAGGGGCTGGAACAGAGGGGGAGAAACAGAGGGGCTGAAACAGAGGGGCTGAATCAGAGGGGCTGAATTAGAGGGGCTGAAACAGAGGGCGAGAAACAAAGGGGCTGAAACAGAGGGGCTGAAACACAGGGGCTGAATTAGAGTGGCTGATTCAGAGGGGCTGAATCAGAGGGGCTGAAACAGAGGGCGAGAAACAGTGGGGCTCAAACAGAGGGCGAGAAACAGAGGGGCTCAAACAGAGGGCGAGAAACAGAGGGGCTGAAACAGAGGGGCTGAAACAGAAGGCGAGAAACAGAGGGGCTGAAACAGTGGGGCGCGAAACAGAGGGGCTGAATCAGAGGGGCTGAATGAGTGGTGCTGAATCAGAGGGGCTGAATCAGAGGGGCTGAAACAGAGTGGCTGAAACAGAGGGGCTGAAACAGAGGGGCTGAAACAGAGGGCGAGAAACAGAGTGGCTGAATCAGAGGCGCAAAATCAGAGGGGCTGAAACAGAGGGCGAGAAACAGAGGGGCTGAAACAGAGGGCGAGAAACAGAGGGGCAGAAACAGAGGGTGAGTAACAGAGTGGCTGAAACAGAGGTTCTGAAACAGAGAGTGCGAAACAGAGGGGCTGAAACAGAGGGCGAGAAACAGAGGGGCTGAAACAGAGGGGCTGAAACAGAGGGGCTAAATTAGAGGGGCAGAAACAGAGGGCGAGAAACAGAGGGGCTGAACCAGAGGGTGAGAAACAGGGGGGCTGAAACAGAGGGGCTGAAACAGAGAGCGAGAAACAGAGTGGCTGAAACAGACGGGCTAAAACAGAGGGGCTGAAAAAGAGGGCGAAAAACAGAGGGGCTGAAACAGCGGGCGAGAAACAGAGGGGCTGAAACAGAGGGGCTGAAACAGAGTGGCTGAAACAGAGGGTCTGAAACAGAGGGGCAGGAACAGAGGGGGAGAAACAGAGGGGCTGAAACAGAGGGGCTGAATCAGAGGGGCTGAATTAGAGGGGCTGAAACAGAGGGCGAGAAACAAAGGGGCTGAAACAGAGGGCGAGAAACAGAGGGGCTGAAACAGAGGGCGGGAAACAGAGGGGCTGAAACAGAGGGGCTGAAACAGAAGGCGAGAAACAGAGGGGCTGAAACAGTGGGGCGGGAAACAGAGGGGCTGAATCAGAGGGGCTGAATGAGTGGTGCTGAATCAGAGGGGCTGAAACAGAGGATGAGAAACAGAGGGGCTGAAACAGAGGTGCTGAAACAGAGGGGCTGAAACAGAGGGCGAGAAACAGAGTGGCTGAATCAGAGGCGCAAAATCAGAGTGGCTGAATCAGAGGGCCTGAAAGAGAGGGGCTGAAACAGAGGGGCTGAATCTCAGGGGCTGAAACAGAGGGCGAGAAACAGAGGGGCGGAAACAAAGGGCGAGAAACAGAGGGGCTGGAAAAGAGGGCGAGAAACAGAGGGGCTGAAACAGAGGGGCTGAAACCGAGGGGCTGAAACAGAGGGGCTGAATCAGAGGGGCTGATTCAGAGGGGCTGAAACAGAGGGGCTGAATCAGCGGGGCTGAAACAGAGGGCGAGAAACTGAGGGGCTGAAACAGAGGGCGAGAAACAGAGGGGCAGAAACAGAGGGCGAGAAACAGAGGGTCTGAAACAGAGGGCGAGAAACAGAGGGGCTGAATCAGAGGGGCTGAAACAGAGGGTGAGAAACAGAGGGGCTGAAACAGAGGGCGAGAAACAGAGGGTTTGAAACAGAGGGCGAGAAACAGAGTGGCTGAAACAGACGGGCTGAAACAGAGGGGCTGAAAAAGAGGGCGAAAAACAGAGGGGCTGAAACAGAGGGCGAGAAACAGAGGGGCTGAAACAGAGGGGCTGAAACAGAGTGGCTGAAACAGAGGGGCTGAAACAGAGGGGCTGGAACAGTGGGGGAGAAACAGAGGGGCTGAAACAGAGGGGCTGAATCAGAGGGGCTGAAACAGAGGGCGATAAACAGAGGGGCTGAAACAGAGGGCGAGAAACAGAGGGGCTGAAACACAGGGCGAGAAACAGAGGGGATGACACAGAGGGCGAGAAACAGAGGGGCTGAAACAGAGGGGCTGAAACAGAGGGCGAGAAACAGAGGGGCTGAAACAGAGGGCGAGAAACAGAGGGGCTGAAACAGAGAGGCTGAAACAGAGGGGCTGAAACAGAGGGCGAGAAACAGATGGGCTGAAACAGAGGGTGAGAAACAGACGGGCTGAAACAGAGGGGCTGAATCAGAGGGGCTGAAACAGAGGGGCTGAAACAGAGGGCGAGAAACAGAGGGGCTGAAACAGAGGGCGAGAAACAGACGGGCTGAAACAGAGGGGCTGAAACAGAGGGGCTGAAACAGAGGGGCTGAAACAGAGGGCGAGAAACAGAGGGGCTGAATCAGAGCGGCTGAATCAGAGGGGCTGAAAAAGAGAGGCTGAAACAGAGGGCGAGAAACAAACGGGCTGAAACAGCGGGCGAGAAACAGAGGGCGAGAAACAGAGGGGCTGAAACAGACGGGCTGAAACAGAGTGCCTGAAACAGAGGGCGAAAAACAGAGGGGCTGAAACAGAGGGGCTGAAACAGACGGGCTGAAACAGAGTGCCTGAAACAGAGGGCGAAAAACAGAGGGGCTGAAACAGAGGGCGAGAAACAGAGGGTGAGAAACAGAGGGCGAGAAACAGAGGGTGAGAAACAGAGGGCGAGAAACAGAGGGGATGAAACAGAGGGGCTGAAACAGAGGGGCTGAAACAGAGGGGCTGAAACAGAGGGGCTGAATCAGAGGGGCTGAAACAGAGGGGCTGAAACAATGGGCGAGAAACAGAAGGGCTGAAACAGAGGGGCTGAAACAGAGGGGCTGAAACAGAGGGGCTGAAACAGAGTGCGAGAAACAGAGAGGCTGAAACAGAGGGCGAGAAACATAAGGGCTGAAACAGAGGGCGAAAAACAGAGGGGCTGAAACAACGGGCGAGAAACAGAGGGGCTGAAACAGAGGGACTGAAACAGAGGGGCTGAAACAGAGGGTGAGAAACAGAGGGTGAGAAACAGAGGGCGAGAAACAGAGGGTGAGAAACAGAGGGCGAGAAACAGAGGGGATGAAACAGAGGGGCTGAAACAGAGGGGCTGAAACAGAGGGGCTGAAACAGAGGGGCTGAATCAGAGGGGCTGAAACAGAGGGGCTGAAACAGAGGGCGAGAAACAGAGGGGCTGGAACAGAGGGGCTGAAACAGAGGGGCTGAAACAGAGGGGCTGAAACAGAGGGGCTGAAACCGAGGGCGAGAAATAGAGGGGCTGAAACAGAGGGCGAGAAAAAGAGGGGCTGAAACAGAGGGCGAGAAACAGAGGGGCTGAAACAGAGGGGCTGAAACAGAGGGGCTGTATCAGAGGGGCTGTTTCAGAGGGGCTGAAACAGAGGGGCTGAATCAGAGGGGCTGAAACAGAGGGCGAGAAACAGAGGGGCTGAAACAGAGGGCGAGAAACAGAGGGGCTGAAACAGAGGGCGAGAAACAGAGGGGCTGAAAGAGGGGGCGAGAAACAAAGGGGCTGAAACAGAGGGGCTGGAACAGAGGGGGAGAAACAGAGGGGCTGAAACAGAGGGGCTGAATCAGAGGGGGTGAAACAGAGGGCGAGAAACATAGGGGCTGAAACAGAGGGCGAGAAACAGAGGGGCTGAAACAGAGTGGCTGAAACAGAGGGGCTGAATCAGAGGGGCTGAATCAGAGGGTCTGAATCAGAGGGGCTGAAATAGAGGGCGAGAAACAGAGGGGCTGAAACAGAGGGGCTGAAACAGAGGGGCTGAAACAGAGGGCGAGAAACAGAGAGGCTGAAACAGAGTACGAGAAACAGAGGGGCTGAACAGAGGGCGAGAAAGAGAGGGGCTGAAAAAGAGGGCGAGAAACAGAGGGGCTGAAACAGAGGGGCTGAAACAGAGGGCGAGAAACAGAGGGGCTTAAACAGTGTGCGAGAAACAGAGGGGCTGAAACAGAGGGCGAGAAACAGACGGCGAGAAACAGAGGGACTGAAACAGAGGTACTGAAACAGAGGGGCTGAAACAGAGGGCGAGAAACAGAGGGGCTGAAATAGAGTGCGAGAAACAGAGGGGCTGAAACAGAGGGGCTGAATGAGTGGGGCTGAACCAGAGGGGCTGTATCAGAGGGGCTGAAACAGAGGGAGAGAAACAGAGGGGCTGAAACTGAGTGGCTGAAACAGATGGGCTGAAACAGTGGGCGAGAAACAGAGGGGCTGAAACAGAGGGCGAGAAACAGAGGGGCTGAAACAGAGGGGCTGAAACAGAGGGGCTGAAACAGAGGGGCTGAATCAGAGGGGCTGATTCAGAGGTGCTGAAACAGAGGGGCTGAATCAGAGGGGCTGAAACAGAGGGGCTGAATCAGAGGGGCTGAAACAGAGGGCGAGAAACAGAGGGGCTGAAACAGAGGGCGAGAAACAGAGGGGCTGAAACAGAGGGGCTGAAATAGAGGGGCTGAAACAGAGGGGCTGAATCAGAGGGGCTGATTCAGAGGTGCTGAAACAGAGGGGCTGAATCAGCGGGGATGAAACAGAGGGCGAGAAACAGAGTGGCTGAAACAGAGGGCGAGAGAGAGAGGGGCAGAAACAGAGGGCGAGAAACAGAGGGGCTGAAAAAGAGGGGCTGAAACAGAGGGCGAGAAACAGTGGGGCTGAAACAGAGGGCGAGAAACAGAGGGGCTGAAACAGAGGGGCTGAAACAGAGGGGCTGAAACAGAGGGGCTGAAACAGTGGGGCTGAAACAGAGGGCGAGAAACAGAGGGGCTGAAACAGAGGGCGAGAAACAGAGCGGCTGAAACAGAGGGCGAGAAACAGAGGGGCTGAATCAGAGGGGCTAAAACAGAGGGTGAGAAACAGAGTGGCTGAAACAGAGGGCGAGAAACAGAGTGGCTGAAACAGACGGGCTGAAACAGAGGGGCTGAAA
This sequence comes from Chiloscyllium punctatum, assembly GCF_047496795.1. NCBI lineage: Eukaryota > Metazoa > Chordata > Chondrichthyes > Orectolobiformes > Hemiscylliidae > Chiloscyllium > Chiloscyllium punctatum. The sequence continues at coordinate 2,858,608 of NW_027309795.1, read as the reverse complement.
AAGAGGGCGAAAAACAGAGGGGCTGAAACAGAGGGCGAGAAACAGAGGGGCTGAAACAGAGGGGCTGAAACAGAGTGGCTGAAACAGAGGGGCTGAAACAGAGGGGCTGGAACAGAGGGGGAGAAACAGAGGGGCTGAAACAGAGGGGCTGAATCAGAGGGGCTGAAACAGAGGGCGAGAAACAGAGGGGCTGAAACAAAGGGCGTGAAACAGAGGGGCTGAAACAGAGGGGTTGAAACAGAGGGGCTGAATCAGAGGGGCTGATTCAGAGGGGCTGAATCAGAGGGGCTGAAACAGAGGGCGAGAAACAGAGGGGCTCAAACAGAGGGCGAGAAACAGAGGGGCTGAAACAGAGGGACTGAAACAGAGGGGCTGAAACAGAGGGGCTGAAACAGAGTTGCTGAAACAGAGGGGCTGAAACAGAGTTCGAGAAACAGAGGGGCTGAAACAGAGGGGCGGGAAACAGAGGGGCTGAATCAGAGGGGCTGAATGATTGGTGCTGAATCAGAGGGGCTGAATCAGAGGGGCTGAAACAGAGGGTGAGAAACAGAGGGGCTGAAACAGAGGCACAAAATCAGAAAGGGCTGAATCAGAGGGGCTGAAACAGAGGGGCTGAATCAGTGGGGTTGAAACAGAGGGCGAGAAACAGAGGGGCAGAAACAAAGGGCGAGAAACAGAGGGGCTGGAACAGAGGGCGAGAAACAGAGGGGCTGAAACAGAGGGCGAGAAACAGAGGGGCTGAAACAGAGGGGCTGAAACAGAGGGGCTGTATCAGAGGGGCTGATTAAGAGGGGCTGAAACAGAGGGGCTGAATCAGAGGGGCTGAAACAGAGGGCGAGAAACAGAGGGGCTGAAACAGAGGGCGAGAAACAGAGGGGCTGAAACAGAGGGCGAGAAACAGAGGGGCTGAAACAGGGGGCGAGAAACAAAGGGGCTGAAACAGAGGGGCTGGAACAGAGGGGGAGAAACAGAGGGGCTGAAACAGAGGGGCTGAATCAGAGGGGGTGAAACAGAGGGCGAGAAACATAGGGGCTGAAACAGAGGGCGAGAAACAGAGGGGCTGAAACAGAGTGGCTGAAACAGAGGGGCTGAATCAGAGGGGCTGAATCAGAGGGTCGGAATCAGAGGGGCTGAAATAGAGGGCGAGAAACAGAGGGGCTGAAACAGAGGGGCTGAAACAGAGGGGCTGAAACAGAGGGCGAGAAACAGAGAGGCTGAAACAGAGTACGAGAAACAGAGGGGCTGAAACAGAGGGCGAGAAAGAGAGGGGCTGAAACAGAGGCCGAGAAACAGAGGGGCTGAAACAGAGGGGCTGAAACAGAGGGCGAGAAACAGAGGGGCTTAAACAGTGTGCGAGAAACAGAGGGGCTGAAACAGAGGGCGAGAAACAGAGGGCGAGAAACAGAGGGGCTGGAACAGAGGGACTGAAACAGAGGGGCTGAAACAGAGGGCGAGAAACAGAGGGGCTGAAACAGAGCGCGAGAAACAGAGGGGCTGAAACAGAGGGGCTGAATGAGTGGGGCTGAACAAGAGGGGCTGTATCAGAGGGGCTGAAACAGAGGGTGAGAAACAGAGGGGCTGAAACTGAGTGGCTGAAACAGATGGGGTGAAACAGTGGGCGAGAAAAAGAGGGGCTGAAACAGAGGGCGAGAAACAGAGGGGCTGAAACAGAGGGGCTGAAACAGAGGGGCTGAAACAGAGGGGCTGAATCAGAGGGGCTGATTCAGAGGTGCTGAAACAGAGGGGCTGAATCAGAGGGGCTGAAACAGAGGGGCTGAATCAGAGGGGCTGAAACAGAGGGCGAGAAACAGAGGGGCTGAAACAGAGGGCGAGAAACAGAGGGGCTGAAACAGAGGGGCTGAAATAGAGGGGCTGAAACAGAGGGGCTGAATCAGAGGGGCTGATTCAGAGGTGCTGAAACAGAGGGGCTGAATCAGCGGGGATGAAACAGCGGGCGAGAAACAGAGTGGCTGAAACAGAGGGCGAGAGAGAGAAGGGCAGAAACAGAGGGCGAGAAACAGAGGGGCTGAAAAAGAGGGGCTGAAACAGAGGGCGAGAAAGAGTGGGGCTGAAACAGAGGGCGAGAAACAGAGGGTCTGAAACAGAGGGGCTGAATCAGAGGGGCTGAAACAGAGGGGCTGAAACAGTGGGGCTGAAACAGAGGGCGAGAAACAGAGGGGCTGAAACAGAGGGCGAGAAACAGAGCGGCTGAAACAGAGGGCGAGAAACAGAGGGGCTGAATCAGAGGGGCTGAAACAGAGGGTGAGAAACAGAGTGGCTGAAACAGAGGGCGAGAAACAGAGGGGCTGAAACAGAGTGGCTGAAACAGAGGGGCTGAAAAAGAGGGCGAAAAACAGAGGGGCTGAAACAGAGGGCGAGAAACAGAGGGGCTGAAACAGAGGGGCTGAAACAGAGTGTCTGAAACAGAGGGGCTGAAACAGAGGGGCTGGAACAGAGGGGGAGAAACAGAGGGGCTGAAACAGAGGGGCTGAATCAGAGGGGCTGAAACAAAGGGCGTGAAACAGACGGGCTGAAACAGAGGGGTTGAAACAAAGGGGCTGAATCAGAGGGGCTGAAACAGAGGGCGAGAAACAGAGGGGCTCAAACAGAGGGCGAGAAACAGAGGGGCTGAAACAGAGGGACTGAAACAGAGAGGCTGAAACAGAGGGGCTGAAACAGAGTTGCTGAAACAGAGGAGCTGAAACAGAGTTCGAGAAACAGAGGGGCTGAAACAGAGGGGCGGGAAACAGAGGGGCTGAATCAGAGGCACAAAATCAGAAAGGGCTGAATCAGAGGGGCTGAAACAGAGGGGCTGAATCAGAGGGGCTGAAACAGAGGGCGAGAAACAGAGGGGCAGAAACAAAGGGCGAGAAACAGAGGGGCTGGAACAGAGGGCGAGAAACAGAGGGGCTGAAACAGAGGGGCTGAAACAGAGGGGCTGAAACAGAGGGGCTGAATCAGAGGGGCTGATTCAGAGGGGCTGAAACAGAGGGGTTGAATCAGTGGGGCTGAAAGAGAGGGCGAGAAACTGAGGGGCTGAAACAGAGGGCGAGAAACAGAGTGGCTGAAACAGACCGGCTGAAAAAGAGGGCGAAAAACAGAGGGGCTGAAACAGAAGGCGAGAAACAGAGGGGCTGAAACAGAGGGGCTGAAACAGAGTGGATGAAACAGAGGGGCTGAAACAGAGGGGCTGGAACAGTGGGGGAGAAACAGAGGGGCTGAAACAGAGGGGCTGAATCAGAGGGGCTGAAACAGAGGGCGATAAACAGAGGGGCTGAAACAGAGGGCGAGAAACAGAGGGGCTGAAACAGAGGGCGAGAAACAGAGGGGATGAAACAGAGGGCAAGAAACCGAGGGGCTGAAACAGAGGGCGAGAAACAGAGGGGCTGAAACAGAGGGGCTGAAACAGAGGGCGAGAAACAGAGGGGCTGAAACAGACGGGCTGAAACAGAGGGGCTGAAAAAGAGGGCGAAAAACAGAGGGGCTGAAACAGAGGGCGAGAAACAGAGGGGCTGAAACAGAGGGGCTGAAACAGAGTGGCTGAAACAGAGGGGCTGAAACAGAGGGGCTGGAACAGTGGGGGAGAAACAGAGGGGCTGAAACAGAGGGGATGAATCAGAGGGGCTGAAACAGAGGGCGATAAACAGAGGGGCTGAAACAGAGGGCGAGAAACAGAGGGGCTGAAACAGAGGGCGAGAAACAGAGGGGATGAAACAGAGGGCGAGAAACCGAGGGGCTGAAGCAGAGGGCGAGTAACAGAGGGGCTGAAACAGAGGGGCTGAAACAGAGGGCGAGAAACAGAGGGGCAGAAACAGTGGGCGAGAAACAGAGGGGCTGAAACAGAGAGGCTGAAACAGAGGGGCTGAAACAGAGGGCGAGAAACAGATGGGCTGAAACAGATGGCGAGAAACAGAGGGGCTGAAACAGAGGGGCTGAATCAGAGGGGCTGAAACAGAGGGGCTGAAACAGAGGGCGAGAAACAGAGGGGCTGAAACAGAGGGCGAGAAACAGAGGGGCTGAAACAGAGGGGCTGAAACAGAGGGGCTGAAACAGAGGGGCTGAAACAGAGGGCGAGAAACAGAGGGGCTGAATCAGAGGGGCTGAATCAGAGGGGCTGAAACAGAGAGGCTGAAACAGAGGGCCAGAAACAAATGGGCTGAAACAGCGGGCGAGAAACAGAGGACGAGAAACAGAGGGGCTGAAACAGACGGGCTGAAACAGAGTGCCTGAAACAGAGGGCGAAAAACAAAGGGGCTGAAACAGAGGGCGAGAAACAGAGGGTGAGAAACAGAGGGCGAGAAACAGAGGGTGAGAAACAGAGGGCGAGAAACAGAGGGGCTGAAACAGAGGGGCTGAAACAGAGGGGTCAAACAGAGGGGCTGAATCAGAGGGGCTGAAACAGAGGGGCTGAAACAGAGGGCGAGAAACAGAGGGGCTGAAACAGAGGGGCTGAAACAGAGGGGCTGAAACAGAGGGCGAGAAACAGAGAGGCTGAAACAGAGGGCGAGAAACAGAAGGGCTGAAACAGAGGGCGAGAAACAGAGGGGCTGAAACAGCGGGCGAGAAACAGAGGGGCTGAAACAGAGGGGCTGAAACAGAGGGCGAGAAACAGAGGGGCTGAAACAGAGGGACTGAAACAGAGGGGCTGAAACAGAGGGCGAGAAACAGAGGGGCTGAAACAGAGGGCGAGAAACAGAGGGTGAGAAACAGAGGGCGAGAAACAGAGGGTGAGAAACAGAGGGCGAGAAACAGAGAGGATGAAACAGAGAGGCTGAAACAGAGGGGCTGAAACAGAGGGCGAGAAACAGAGGGGCTGAAACAGAGGGCGAGAAACAGAGGGGCTGAAACAGAGGGGCTGAAACAGAGGGGCTGAAACAGAGGGCGAGAAACAGAGGGGCTCAAACAGAGGGCGAGAAACAGAGGGGCTGAAACAGAGGGACTGAAACAGAGGGGCTGAAACAGAGGGGCTGAAACAGAGTTGCTGAAACAGAGGGGCTGAAACAGAGTTCGAGAAACAGAGAGGCTGAAACAGAGGGGCGGGAAACAGAGGGGCTGAATCAGAGGGGCTGAATGATTGGTGCTGAATCAGAGGGGCTGAATCAGAGGGGCCAAAACAGAGGGTGAGAAACAGAGGGGCTGAAACAGAGGTGCTGAAACAGAGGGGCTGAAACCGAGGGCGAGAAACAGAGTGGCTGAATCAGAGGCACAAAATCAGAAAGGGCTGAATCAGAGGGGCTGAAACAGAGGGGCTGAATCAGAGGGGCTGAAACAGAGGGCGAGAAACAGAGGGGCAGAAACAAAGGGCGAGAAACAGAGGGGCTGGAACAGAGGGCGAGAAACAGAGGGGCTGAAACAGAGGGCGAGAAACAGAGGGGCTGAAACAGAGGGGCTGAAACAGAGGGGCTGTATCAGAGGGGCTGATTAAGAGGGGCTGAAACAGAGGGGCTGAATCAGAGGGGCTGAAACAGAGGGCGAGAAACAGAGGGGCTGAAACAGAGGGCGAGAAACAGAGGGGCTGAAACAGAGGGCGAGAAACAGAGGGGCTGAAACAGGGGGCGAGAAACAAAGGGGCTGAAACAGAGGGGCTGGAACAGAGGGGGAGAAACAGAGGGGCTGAAACAGAGGGGCTGAATCAGAGGGGGTGAAACAGAGGGCGAGAAACAGAGGGGCTGAAACAGAGTGGCTGAAACAGAGGGGCTGAATCAGAGGGGCTGAATCAGAGTGTCTGAATCAGAGGGGCTGAAATAGAGGGCGAGAAACAGAGGGGCTGAAACAGAGGGGCTGAAACAGAGGGGTTTGAAACAGAGGGCGAGAAAGAGAGGGGCTGAAACAGAGGGCGAGAAACAGAGGGGCTGAAACAGAGGGGCTGAAACAGAGGGCGAGAAACAGAGGGGCTTAAACAGTGTGCGAGAAACAGAGGGGCTGAAACAGAGGGCGAGAAACAGAGGGCGAGAAACAGAGGGGCTGGAACAGAGGGACTGAAACAGAGGGGCTGAAACAGAGGGCGAGAAACAGAGGGGCTGAAACAGAGCGCGAGAAACAGAGGGGCTGAAACAGAGGGGCTGAATGAGTGGGGCTGAACCAGAGGGGCTGTATCAGAGGGGCTGAAACAGAGGGTGAGAAACAGAGGGGCTGAAACTGAGTGGCTGAAACAGATGGGGTGAAACAGTGGGCGAGAAACAGAGGGGCTGAAACAGAGGGCGAGAAACAGAGGGGCTGAAACAGAGGGGCTGAAACAGAGGGGCTGAAACAGAGGGGCTGAATCAGAGGGGCTGATTCAGAGGTGCTGAAACAGAGGGGCTGAATCAGAGGGGCTGAAACAGAGGGGCTGAATCAGAGGGGCTGAAACAGAGGGCGAGAAACAGAGGGGCTGAAACAGAGGGCGAGAAACAGAGGGGCTGAAACAGAGGGGCTGAAATAGAGGGGCTGAAACAGAGGGGCTGAATCAGAGGGGCTGATTCAGAGGTGCTGAAACAGAGGGGCTGAATCAGCGGGGATGAAACAGAGGGCGAGAAACAGAGTGGCTGAAACAGAGGGCGAGAGAGAGAGGGGCAGAAACAGAGGGCGAGAAACAGAGGGGCTGAAAAAGAGGGGTTAAAACAGAGGGCGAGAAACAGTGGGGCTGAAACAGAGGGCGAGAAACAGAGGGTCTGAAACAGAGGGGCTGAAACAGAGGGGCTGAAACAGAGGGGCTGAAACAGTGGGGCTGAAACAGAGGGCGAGAAACAGAGGGGCTGAAACAGAGGGCGAGAAACAGAGCGGCTGAAACAGAGGGCGAGAAACAGAGGGGCTGAATCAGAGGGGCTGAAACAGAGGGTGAGAAACAGAGTGGCTGAAACAGAGGGCGAGAAACAGAGTGGCTGAAACAGACGGGCTGAAACAGAGGGGCTGAAAAAGAGGGCGAAAAACAGAGGGGCTGAAACAGAGGGCGAGAAACAGAGGGGCTGAAACAGAGGGGCTGAAACAGAGTGGCTGAAACAGAGGGGCTGAAACAGAGGGGCTGGAACAGAGGGGGAGAAACAGAGGGGCTGAAACAGAGGGGCTGAATCAGAGGGGCTGAAACAGAGGGCGAGAAACAGAGGGGCAGAAACAAAGGGCGTGAAACAGACGGGCTGAAACAGAGGGACTGAAACAGAGAGGCTGAAACAGAGGGGCTGAAACAGAGTTGCTGAAACAGAGGAGCTGAAACAGAGTTCGAGAAACAGAGGGGCTGAAACAGAGGGGCGGGAAACAGAGGGGCTGAATCAGAGGCACAAAATCAGAAAGGGCTGAATCAGAGGGGCTGAAACAGAGGGGCTGAATCAGAGGGGATGAAACAGAGGGCGAGAAACAGAGGGGCAGAAACAAAGGGCGAGAAACAGAGGGGCTGGAACAGAGGGCGAGAAACAGAGGGGCTGAAACAGAGGGGCTGAAACAGAGGGGCTGAAACAGAGGGGCTGAATCAGAGGGGCTGATTCAGAGGGGCTGAAACAGAGGGGTTGAATCAGTGGGGCTGAAAGAGAGGGCGAGAAACTGAGGGGCTGAAACAGAGGGCGAGAAACAGAGTGGCTGAAACAGACCGGCTGAAAAAGAGGGCGAAAAACAGAGGGGCTGAAACAGAAGGCGAGAAACAGAGGGGCTGAAACAGAGGGGCTGAAACAGAGTGGATGAAACAGAGGGGCTGAAACAGAGGGGCTGGAACAGTGGGGGAGAAACAGAGGGGCTGAAACAGAGGGGCTGAATCAGAGGGGCTGAAACAGAGGGCGATAAACAGAGGGGCTGAAACAGAGGGCGAGAAACAGAGGGGCTGAAACAGAGGGCGAGAAACAGAGGGGATGAAACAGAGGGCAAGAAACCGAGGGGCTGAAACAGAGGGCGAGAAACAGAGGGGCTGAAACAGAGGGGCTGAAACAGAGGGCGAGAAACAGAGGGGCTGAAACAGACGGGCTGAAACAGAGGGGCTGAAAAAGAGGGCGAAAAACAGAGGGGCTGAAACAGAGGGCGAGAAACAGAGGGGCTGAAACAGAGGGGCTGAAACAGAGTGGCTGAAACAGAGGGGCTGAAACAGAGGGGCTGGAACAGTGGGGGAGAAACAGAGGGGCTGAAACAGAGGGGATGAATCAGAGGGGCTGAAACAGAGGGCGATAAACAGAGGGGCTGAAACAGAGGGCGAGAAACAGAGGGGCTGAAACAGAGGGCGAGAAACAGAGGGTATGAAACAGAGGGCGAGAAACCGAGGGGCTGAAGCAGAGGGCGAGTAACAGAGGGGCTGAAACAGAGGGGCTGAAACAGAGGGCGAGAAACAGAGGTGCAGAAACAGTGGGCGAGAAACAGAGGGGCTGAAACAGAGAGGCTGAAACAGAGGGGCTGAAACAGAGGGCGAGAAACAGATGGGCTGAAACAGAGGGCGAGAAACAGAGGGGCTGAAACAGAGGGGCTGAATCAGAGGGGCTGAAACAGAGGGGCTGAAACAGAGGGCGAGAAACAGAGGGGCTGAAACAGAGGGCGAGAAACAGAGGGGCTGAAACAGAGGGACTGAAACAGAGGGGCTGAAACAGAGGGGCTGAAACAGAGGGCGAGAAACAGAGGGGCTGAATCAGAGGGGCTGAATCAGAGGGGCTGAAACAGAGAGGCTGAAACAGAGGGCCAGAAACAAATGGGCTGAAACAGCGGGCGAGAAACAGAGGACGAGAAACAGAGGGGCTGAAACAGACGGGCTGAAACAGAGTGCCTGAAACAGAGGGCGAAAAACAAAGGGGCTGAAACAGAGGGCGAGAAACAGAGGGTGAGAAACAGAGGGCGAGAAACAGAGGGTGAGAAACAGAGGGCGAGAAACAGAGGGGCTGAAACAGAGGGGCTGAAACAGAGGGGTCAAACAGAGGGGCTGAATCAGAGGGGCTGAAACAGAGGGGCTGAAACAGAGGGCGAGAAACAGAGGGGCTGAAACAGAGGGGCTGAAACAGAGGGGCTGAAACAGAGGGCGAGAAACAGAGAGGCTGAAACAGAGGGCGAGAAACAGAAGGGCTGAAACAGAGGGCGAGAAACAGAGGGGCTGAAACAGCGGGCGAGAAACAGAGGGGCTGAAACAGAGGGGCTGAAACAGAGGGCGAGAAACAGAGGGGCTGAAACAGAGGGACTGAAACAGAGGGGCTGAAACAGAGGGCGAGAAACAGAGGGGCTGAAACAGAGGGCGAGAAACAGAGGGTGAGAAACAGAGGGCGAGAAACAGAGGGTGAGAAACAGAGGGCGAGAAACAGAGAGGATGAAACAGAGAGGCTGAAACAGAGGGGCTGAAACAGAGGGCGAGAAACAGAGGGGCTGAAACAGAGGGCGAGAAACAGAGGGGCTGAAACAGAGGGGCTGAAACAGAGGGGCTGAAACAGAGGGCGAGAAACAGAGAGGCTGAAACAGAGGGCGAGAAACAGAGGGGCTGAAACAGAGGGCGAGAAACAGAGGGGCTGAAAGAGCGGGCGAGAAACAGAGGGGCTGAAACAGAGGGGCTGAAACAGAAGGGCTGAAACAGAGGGACTGAAACAGAGGGGGAGAAACATAGGGCGAGAAACAGAGGGACTGAAACAGAGGGGCTGAAACAGAGGGGCTGAAACAGAGGGCGAGAAACAGAGGGGCTGAAACAGAGGGCGAGAAACAGAGGGGCTGAAACAGAGGGTGAGAAACAGAGGGGCTGAAACAGAGGGGCTGAAACAGAGGGGCTGAAACAGAGGGCGAGAAAGAGAGGGGCTGAAACAGAGGGCGAGAAACAGAGGGGCTGAAACAGAGGGGCTGAAACAGAGGGGCTGTATCTGAGGGGCTGATTCAGAGGGGCTGAAACAGAGGGGATGAATCAGAGGGGCTGAAACAGAGGGCGAGAAACAGAGGGGCTGAAACAGAGGGCGAGAAACAGAGGAGCAGAAACAGAGGGTGAGTAACAGAGTGGCTGAAACAGAGGTTCTGAAACAGAGAGTGCGAAACAGAGGGGCTGAAACAGAGGGCGAGAAACAGAGGGGCAGAAACAGAGGGGCTGAAACAGAGGGGCTAAATTAGAGGGGCAGAAACAGAGGGCGAGAAACAGAAGGGCTGAACCAGAGGGTGAGAAACAGAGGGGCTGAAACAGAGGGGCTGAAACAGAGGGGCTGAAACAGAGAGCGAGAAACAGAGTGGCTGAAACAGACGGGCTGAAACAGAGGGGCTGAAACAGAGGGCGAAAAACAGAGGGGCTGAAACAGAGGGCGAGAAACAGAGGGGCTTAAACAGTGTGCGAGAAACAGAGGGGCTGAAACAGAGGGCGAGAAAAAGAGGGCGAGAAACAGAGGGACTGAAACAGAGGGACTGAAACAGAGGGGCTGAAACAGAGGGCGAGAAACAGAGGGGCTGAAACAGAGCGCGAGAAACAGAGGGGCTGAAACAGAGGGGCTGAATGAGTGGGGCTGAACCAGAGGGGCTGTATCAGAGGGGCTGAAACAGAGGGTGAGAAACAGAGGGGCTGAAACTGAGTGGCTGAAACAGATGGGCTGAAACAGTGGGCGAGAAACAGAGGGGCTGAAACAGAGGGCGAGAAACAGAGGGGCTGAAACAGAGGGGCTGAAACAGAGGGGCTGAAACAGAGGGGCTGAATCAGAGGGGCTGATTCAGAGGTGCTGAAACAGAGGGGCTGAATCAGAGGGGCTGAAACAGAGGGGCTGAATCAGAGGGGCTGAAACAGAGGGCGAGAAACAGAGGGGCTGAACAGAGGGCGAGAAACAGAGGGGCTGAAACAGAGGGGCTGAAATAGAGGGGCTGAAACAGAGGGGCTGAATCAGAGGGGCTGATTCAGAGGTGCTGAAACAGAGGGGCTGAATCAGCGGGGATGAAACAGAGGGCGAGAAACAGAGTGGCTGAAACAGAGGGCGAGAGAGAGAGGGGCAGAAACAGAGGGCGAGAAAGAGAGGGGCTGAAAAAGAGGGGCTGAAACAGAGGGCGAGAAACAGTGGGGCTGAAACAGAGGGCGAGAAACAGAGGGGCTGAAACAGAGGGGCTGAAACAGAGGGGCTGAAACAGAGGGGCTGAAACAGTGGGGCTGAAACAGAGGGCGAGAAACAGAGGGGCTGAAACAGAGGGCGAGAAACAGAGCGGCTGAAACAGAGGGCGAGAAACAGAGGGGCTGAATCAGAGGGGCTGAAACAGAGGGTGAGAAACAGAGTGGCTGAAACAGAGGGCGAGAAACAGAGTGGCTGAAACAGACGGGCTGAAACAGAGGGGCTGAAAAAGAGGGCGAAAAACAGAGGGGCTGAAACAGAGGGCGAGAAACAGAGGGGCTGAAACAGAGGGGCTGAAACAGAGTGGCTGAAACAGAGGGGCTGAAACAGAGGGGCTGGAACAGAGGGGGAGAAACAGAGGGGCTGAAACAAAGGGCGTGAAACAGAGGGGCTGAAACAGAGGGGTTGAAACAGAGGGGCTGAATCAGAGGGGCTGATTCAGAGGGGCTGAATCAGAGGGGCTGAAACAGAGGGCGAGAAACAGAGGGGCTCAAACAGAGGGCGAGAAACAGAGGGGCTGAAACAGAGGGACTGAAACAGAGGGGCTGAAACAGAGGGGCTGAAACAGAGTTGCTGAAACAGAGGGGCTGAAACAGAGGGCGAGAAACAGAGGGGCAGAAACAGAGGGCGAGAAACAGAGGGGCTGAAACAGAGGGACTGAAACAGAGGGGCTGAAACAGAGGGCGAGAAACAGAGGGGCTGAAACAGAGGGCGAGAAACAGAGGGTGAGAAACAGAGGGCGAGAAACAGAGGGTGAGAAACAGAGGGCGAGAAACAGAGAGGATGAAACAGAGAGGCTGAAACAGAGGGGCTGAAACAGAGGGCGAGAAACAGAGGGGCTGAAACAGAGGGCGAGAAACAGAGGGGCTGAAACAGAGGGGCTGAAACAGAGGGGCTGAAACAGAGGGCGAGAAACAGAGAGGCTGAAACAGAGGGCGAGAAACAGAGGGGCTGAAACAGAGGGCGAGAAACAGAGGGGCTGAAACAGCGGGCGAGAAACAGAGGGGCTGAAACAGAGGGGCTGAAACAGAGGGGCTGAAACAGAGGGACTGAAACAGAGGGGGAGAAACAGAGGGCGAGAAACAGAGGGACTGAAACAGAGGGGCTGAAACAGAGGGGCTGAAACAGAGGGCGAGAAACAGAGGGGCTGAAACAGAGGGCGAGAAACAGAGGGGCTGAAACAGAGGGTGAGAAACAGAGGGGCTGAAACAGAGGGGCTGAAACAGAGGGGCTGAAACAGAGGGCGAGAAAGAGAGGGGCTGAAACAGAGGGCGAGAAACAGAGGGGCTGAAACAGAGGGGCTGAAACAGAGGGGCTGTATCTGAGGGGCTGATTCAGAGGGGCTGAAACAGAGGGGCTGAATCAGAGGGGCTGAAACAGAGGGCGAGAAACAGAGGGGCTGAAACAGAGGGCGAGAAACAGAGGGGCAGAAACAGAGGGTGAGTAACAGAGTGGCTGAAACAGAGGTTCTGAAACAGAGAGTGCGAAACAGAGGGGCTGAAACAGAGGGCGAGAAACAGAGGGGCTGAAACAGAGGGGCTGAAACAGAGGGGCTAAATTAGAGGGGCAGAAACAGAGGGCGAGAAACAGAGGGGCTGAACCAGAGGGTGAGAAACAGAGGGGCTGAAACAGAGGGGCAGAAACAGAGGGGCTGAAACAGAGAGCGAGAAACAGAGTGGCTGAAACAGACGGGCTGAAACAGAGGGGCTGAAACAGAGGGCGAAAAACAGAGGGGCTGAAACAGAGGGCGAGAAACAGAGGGGCTTAAACAGTGTGCGAGAAACAGAGGGGCTGAAACAGAGGGCGAGAAAAAGAGGGCGAGAAACAGAGGGACTGAAACAGAGGGACTGAAACAGAGGGGCTGAAACAGAGGGCGAGAAACAGAGGGGCTGAAACAGAGCGCGAGAAACAGAGGGGCTGAAACAGAGGGGCTGAATGAGTGGGGCTGAACCAGAGGGGCTGTATCAGAGGGGCTGAAACAGTGGGCGAGAAACAGAGGGGCTGAAACAGAGGGCGAGAAACAGAGGGGCTGAAACAGAGGGGCTGAAACAGAGGGGCTGAAACAGAGGGGCTGAATCAGAGGGGCTGATTCAGAGGTGCTGAAACAGAGGGGCTGAATCAGAGGGGCTGAAACAGAGGGGCTGAATCAGAGGGGCTGAAACAGAGGGCGAGAAACAGAGGGGCTGAACAGAGGGCGAGAAACAGAGGGGCTGAAACAGAGGGGCTGAAATAGAGGGGCTGAAACAGAGGGGCTGAATCAGAGGGGCTGATTCAGAGGTGCTGAAACAGAGGGGCTGAATCAGCGGGGATGAAACAGAGGGCGAGAAACAGAGTGGCTGAAACAGAGGGCGAGAGAGAGAGGGGCAGAAACAGAGGGCGAGAAAGAGAGGGGCTGAAAAAGAGGGGCTGAAACAGAGGGCGAGAAACAGTGGGGCTGAAACAGAGGGCGAGAAACAGAGGGGCTGAAACAGAGGGGCTGAAACAGAGGGGCTGAAACAGAGGGGCTGAAACAGTGGGGCTGAAACAGAGGGCGAGAAACAGAGGGGCTGAAACAGAGGGCGAGAAACAGAGCGGCTGAAACAGAGGGCGAGAAACAGAGGGGCTGAATCAGAGGGGCTGAAACAGAGGGTGAGAAACAGAGTGGCTGAAACAGAGGGCGAGAAACAGAGTGGCTGAAACAGACGGGCTGAAACAGAGGGGCTGAAAAAGAGGGCGAAAAACAGAGGGGCTGAAACAGAGGGCGAGAAACAGAGGGGCTGAAATAGAGGGGCTGAAACAGAGTGGCTGAAACAGAGGGGCTGAAACAGAGGGGCTGGAACAGAGGGGGAGAAACAGAGGGGCTGAAACAGAGGGGCTGAATCAGAGGGGCTGAAACAGAGGGCGAGAAACAGAGGGGCTGAAACAAAGGGCGTGAAACAGAGGGGCTGAAACAGAGGGGTTGAAACAGAGGGGCTGAATCAGAGGGGCTGATTCAGAGGGGCTGAATCAGAGGGGCTGAAACAGAGGGCGAGAAACAGAGGGGCTCAAACAGAGGGCGAGAAACAGAGGGGCTGAAACAGAGGGACTGAAACAGAGGGGCTGAAACAGAGGGGCTGAAACAGAGTTGCTGAAACAGAGGGGCTGAAACAGAGTTCGAGAAACAGAGGGGCTGAAACAGAGGGGCGGGAAACAGAGGGGCTGAATCAGAGGGGCTGAATGATTGGGGCTGAATCAGAGGGGCTGAATCAGAGGGGCTGAAACAGAGGGTGAGAAACAGAGGGACTGAAACAGAGGTGTTGAAACAGAGGGGCTGAAACAGATGGCGAGAAACAGAGTGGCTGAATCAGAGGCACAAAATCAGAAAGGGCTGAATCAGAGGGGCTGAAACAGAGGGGCTGAATCAGAGGGGCTGAAACAGAGGGCGAGAAACAGAGGGGCAGAAACAAAGGGCGAGAAACAGAGGGGCTGGAACAGAGGGCGAGAAACAGAGGGGCAGAAACAGAGGGCGAGAAACAGAGGGGCTGAAACAGAGGGGCTGAAACAGAGGGGCTGTATCAGAGGGGCTGATTAAGAGGGGCTGAAACAGAGGGGCTGAATCAGAGGGGCTGAAACAGAGGGCGAGAAACAGAGGGGCTGAAACAGAGGGCGAGAAACAGTGGGGCTGAAACAGGGGGCGAGAAACAAAGGGGATGAAACAGAGGGGCTGGAACAGAGGGGGAGAAACAGAGGGGCTGAAACAGAGGGGCTGAATCAGAGGGGGTGAAACAGAGGGCGAGAAACATAGGGGCTGAAACAGAGGGCGAGAAACAGAGGGGCTGAAACAGAGTGGCTGAAACAGAGGGGCTGAATCAGAGGGGCTGAATCAGAGGGTCTGAATCAGAGGGGCTGAAATAGAGGGCGAGAAACAGAGAGGCTGAAACAGAGTACGAGAAACAGAGGGGCTGAAACAAAGGGCGAGAAAGAGAGGGGCTGAAACAGAGGGCGAGAAACAGAGGGACTGAAACAGAGGGGCTGAAACAGAGGGCGAGAAACAGAGGGGCTTAAACAGTGTGCGAGAAACAGAGGGGCTGAAACAGAGGGCGAGAAACAGAGGGCGAGAAACAGAGGGACTGAAACAGAGGGACTGAAACAGAGGGGCTGAAACAGAGGGCGAGAAACAGAGGGGCTGAAACAGAGCGCGAGAAACAGAGGGGCTGAAACAGAGGGGCTGAATGAGTGGGGCTGAACCAGAGGGGCTGTATCAGAGGGGCTGAAACAGAGGGTGAGAAACAGAGGGGCTGAAACTGAGTGGCTGAAACAGATGGGCTGAAACAGTGGGCGAGAAACAGAGGGGCTGAAACAGAGGGCGAGAAACAGAGGGGATGAAACAGAGGGGCTGAAACAGAGGGCGAGAAACAGAGGGGCTGAAACAGAGGGCGAGAAACAGAGGGTGAGAAACAGAGGGCGAGAAACAGAGGGTGAGAAACAGAGGGCGAGAAACAGAGAGGATGAAACAGAGAGGCTGAAACAGAGGGGCTGAAACAGAGGGCGAGAAACAGAGGGGCTGAAACAGAGGGCGAGAAACAGAGGGGCTGAAACAGAGGGGCTGAAACAGAGGGGCTGAAACAGAGGGCGAGAAACAGAGAGGCTGAAACAGAGGGCGAGAAACAGAGGGGCTGAAACAGAGGGCGAGAAACAGAGGGGCTGAAACAGCGGGCGAGAAACAGAGGGGCTGAAACAGAGGGGCTGAAACAGAGGGGCTGAAACAGAGGGACTGAAACAGAGGGGGAGAAACAGAGGGCGAGAAACAGAGGGACTGAAACAGAGGGGCTGAAACAGAGGGGCTGAAACAGAGGGCGAGAAACAGAGGGGCTGAAACAGAGGGCGAGAAACAGAGGGGCTGAAACAGAGGGTGAGAAACAGAGGGGCTGAAACAGAGGGGCTGAAACAGAGGGGCTGAAACAGAGGGCGAGAAAGAGAGGGGCTGAAACAGAGGGCGAGAAACAGAGGGGCTGAAACAGAGGGGCTGAAACAGAGGGGCTGTATCTGAGGGGCTGATTCAGAGGGGCTGAAACAGAGGGGCTGAATCAGAGGGGCTGAAACAGAGGGCGAGAAACAGAGGGGCTGAAACAGAGGGCGAGAAACAGAGGGGCAGAAACAGAGGGTGAGTAACAGAGTGGCTGAAACAGAGGTTCTGAAACAGAGAGTGCGAAACAGAGGGGCTGAAACAGAGGGCGAGAAACAGAGGGGCTGAAACAGAGGGGCTGAAACAGAGGGGCTAAATTAGAGGGGCAGAAACAGAGGGCGTGAAACAGAGGGGCTGAACCAGAGGGTGAGAAACAGAGGGGCTGAAACAGAGGGGCAGAAACAGAGGGGCTGAAACAGAGAGCGAGAAACAGAGTGGCTGAAACAGACGGGCTGAAACAGAGGGGCTGAAACAGAGGGCGAAAAACAGAGGGGCTGAAACAGAGGGCGAGAAACAGAGGGGCTTAAACAGTGTGCGAGAAACAGAGGGGCTGAAACAGAGGGCGAGAAAAAGAGGGCGAGAAACAGAGGGACTGAAACAGAGGGACTGAAACAGAGGGGCTGAAACAGAGGGCGAGAAACAGAGGGGCTGAAACAGAGCGCGAGAAACAGAGGGGCTGAAACAGAGGGGCTGAATGAGTGGGGCTGAACCAGAGGGGCTGTATCAGAGGGGCTGAAACAGTGGGCGAGAAACAGAGGGGCTGAAACAGAGGGCGAGAAACAGAGGGGCTGAAACAGAGGGGCTGAAACAGAGGGGCTGAAACAGAGGGGCTGAATCAGAGGGGCTGATTCAGAGGTGCTGAAACAGAGGGGCTGAATCAGAGGGGCTGAAACAGAGGGGCTGAATCAGAGGGGCTGAAACAGAGGGCGAGAAACAGAGGGGCTGAACAGAGGGCGAGAAACAGAGGGGCTGAAACAGAGGGGCTGAAATAGAGGGGCTGAAACAGAGGGGCTGAATCAGAGGGGCTGATTCAGAGGTGCTGAAACAGAGGGGCTGAATCAGCGGGGATGAAACAGAGGGCGAGAAACAGAGTGGCTGAAACAGAGGGCGAGAGAGAGAGGGGCAGAAACAGAGGGCGAGAAAGAGAGGGGCTGAAAAAGAGGGGCTGAAACAGAGGGCGAGAAACAGTGGGGCTGAAACAGAGGGCGAGAAACAGAGGGGCTGAAACAGAGGGGCTGAAACAGAGGGGCTGAAACAGAGGGGCTGAAACAGTGGGGCTGAAACAGAGGGCGAGAAACAGAGGGGCTGAAACAGAGGGCGAGAAACAGAGCGGCTGAAACAGAGGGCGAGAAACAGAGGGGCTGAATCAGAGGGGCTGAAACAGAGGGTGAGAAACAGAGTGGCTGAAACAGAGGGCGAGAAACAGAGTGGCTGAAACAGACGGGCTGAAACAGAGGGGCTGAAAAAGAGGGCGAAAAACAGAGGGGCTGAAACAGAGGGCGAGAAACAGAGGGGCTGAAATAGAGGGGCTGAAACAGAGTGGCTGAAACAGAGGGGCTGAAACAGAGGGGCTGGAACAGAGGGGGAGAAACAGAGGGGCTGAAACAGAGGGGCTGAATCAGAGGGGCTGAAACAGAGGGCGAGAAACAGAGGGGCTGAAACAAAGGGCGTGAAACAGAGGGGCTGAAACAGAGGGGTTGAAACAGAGGGGCTGAATCAGAGGGGCTGATTCAGAGGGGCTGAATCAGAGGGGCTGAAACAGAGGGCGAGAAACAGAGGGGCTCAAACAGAGGGCGAGAAACAGAGGGGCTGAAACAGAGGGACTGAAACAGAGGGGCTGAAACAGAGGGGCTGAAACAGAGTTGCTGAAACAGAGGGGCTGAAACAGAGTTCGAGAAACAGAGGGGCTGAAACAGAGGGGCGGGAAACAGAGGGGCTGAATCAGAGGGGCTGAATGATTGGGGCTGAATCAGAGGGGCTGAATCAGAGGGGCTGAAACAGAGGGTGAGAAACAGAGGGACTGAAACAGAGGTGTTGAAACAGAGGGGCTGAAACAGATGGCGAGAAACAGAGTGGCTGAATCAGAGGCACAAAATCAGAAAGGGCTGAATCAGAGGGGCTGAAACAGAGGGGCTGAATCAGAGGGGCTGAAACAGAGGGCGAGAAACAGAGGGGCAGAAACAAAGGGCGAGAAACAGAGGGGCTGGAACAGAGGGCGAGAAACAGAGGGGCAGAAACAGAGGGCGAGAAACAGAGGGGCTGAAACAGAGGGGCTGAAACAGAGGGGCTGTATCAGAGGGGCTGATTAAGAGGGGCTGAAACAGAGGGGCTGAATCAGAGGGGCTGAAACAGAGGGCGAGAAACAGAGGGGCTGAAACAGAGGGCGAGAAACAGTGGGGCTGAAACAGGGGGCGAGAAACAAAGGGGATGAAACAGAGGGGCTGGAACAGAGGGGGAGAAACAGAGGGGCTGAAACAGAGGGGCTGAATCAGAGGGGGTGAAACAGAGGGCGAGAAACATAGGGGCTGAAACAGAGGGCGAGAAACAGAGGGGCTGAAACAGAGTGGCTGAAACAGAGGGGCTGAATCAGAGGGGCTGAATCAGAGGGTCTGAATCAGAGGGGCTGAAATAGAGGGCGAGAAACAGAGGGGCTGAAACAGAGGGGCTGAAACAGAGGGGCTGAAACAGAGGGCGAGAAACAGAGAGGCTGAAACAGAGTACGAGAAACAGAGGGGCTGAAACAAAGGGCGAGAAAGAGAGGGGCTGAAACAGAGGGCGAGAAACAGAGGGACTGAAACAGAGGGGCTGAAACAGAGGGCGAGAAACAGAGGGGCTTAAACAGTGTGCGAGAAACAGAGGGGCTGAAACAGAGGGCGAGAAACAGAGGGCGAGAAACAGAGGGACTGAAACAGAGGGACTGAAACAGAGGGGCTGAAACAGAGGGCGAGAAACAGAGGGGCTGAAACAGAGCGCGAGAAACAGAGGGGCTGAAACAGAGGGGCTGAATGAGTGGGGCTGAACCAGAGGGGCTGTATCAGAGGGGCTGAAACAGAGGGTGAGAAACAGAGGGGCTGAAACTGAGTGGCTGAAACAGATGGGCTGAAACAGTGGGCGAGAAACAGAGGGGCTGAAACAGAGGGCGAGAAACAGAGGGGATGAAACAGAGGGGCTGAAACAGAGGGGCTGAAACAGAGGGGCTGAATCAGAGGGGCTGATTCAGAGGTGCTGAAACAGAGGGGCTGAATCAGAGGGGCTGAAACAGAGGGGCTGAATCAGAGGGGCTGAAACAGAGGGCGAGAAACAGAGGGGCTGAAACAGAGGGCGAGAAACAGAGGGGCTGAAACAGAGGGGCTGAAATAGAGGGGCTGAAACAGAGGGGCTGAATCAGAGGGGCTGATTCAGAGGTGCTGAAAAGAGGGGCTGAATCAGCGGGGATGAAACAGAGGGCGAGAAACAGAGTGACTGAAACAGAGGGCGAGAGAGAGAGGGGCAGAAACAGTGGGCGAGAAACAGAGGGGCTGAAAAAGAGGGGCTGAAACAGAGGGCGAGAAACAGTGGGGCTGAAACAGAGGGCGAGAAACAGAGGGGCTGAAACAGAGGGGCTGAAACAGAGGGGCTGAAACAGAGGGGCTGAAACAGTGGGGCTGAAACAGAGGGCGAGAAACAGAGGGGCTGAAACAGAGGGCGAGAAACAGAGCGGCTGAAACAGAGGGCGAGAAACAGAGGGGCTGAATCAGAGGGGCTGAAACAGAGGGTGAGAAACAGAGTCGCTGAAACAGAGGGCGAGAAACAGAGTGGCTGAAACAGAGGGGTTGAAACAAAGGGGCTGAATCAGAGGGGCTGAAACAGAGGGCGAGAAACAGAGGGGCTGAAACAGAGGGGCTGAAACAGAGTGGCTGAAACAGAGGGGCTGAAACAGAGAGGCTGGAACAGAGGGGGAGAAACAGAGGGGCTGAAACAGAGGGGCTGAATCAGAGGGGCTGAAACAGAGGGCGAGAAACAGAGGGGCTGAAACAAAGGGCGTGAAACAGAGGGGCTGAAACAGAGGGGTTGAAACAAAGGGGCTGAATCAGAGGGGCTGATTCAGAGGGGCTTAATCAGAGGGGCTGAAACAGAGGGCGAGAAACAGAGGGGCTCAAACAGAGGGCGAGAAACAGAGGGGCTGAAACAGAGGGACTGAAACAGAGGGGCTGAAACAGAGGGGCTGAAACAGAGTTGCGGAAACAGAGGGGCTGAAACAGAGTTCAAGAAACAGAGGGGCTGAAACAGTGGGGCGGGAAACAGAGGGGCTGAATCAGAGGCACAAAATCAGAAAGGGCTGAATCAGAGGGGCTGAAACAGAGGGGCTGAACCAGAGGGGCTGAAACAGAGGGCGAGAAACAGAGGGGCAGAAACAAAGGGCGAGAAACAGAGGGGCTGGAACAGAGGGCGAGAAACAGAGGGGCTGAAACAGAGGGGCTGAAACAGAGGGGCTGAAACAGAGGGGCTGAATCAGAGGGGCTGATTCAGAGGGGCTGAAACAGAGGGGTTGAATCAGTGGGACTGAAAGAGAGGGCGAGAAACTGAGGGGCTGAAACAGAGGGCGAGAAACAGAGTGGCTGAAACAGACCGGCTGAAAAAGAGGGCGAAAAACAGAGGGGCTGAAACAGAAGGCGAGAAACAGAGGGGCTGAAACAGAGGGGCTGAAACAGAGTGGATGAAACAGAGGGGCTGAAACAGAGGGGCTGGAACAGTGGGGGAGAAACAGAGGGGCTGAAACAGAGGGGCTGAATCAGAGGGGCTGAAAGAGAGGGCGATAAACAGAGGGGCTGAAACAGAGGGCGAGAAACAGAGGGGCTGAAACAGAGGGCGAGAAACAGAGGGGAAGAAACAGAGGGCAAGAAACCGAGGGGCTGAAACAGAGGGCGAGAAACAGAGGGGCTGAAACAGAGGGGCTGAAACAGAGGGCGAGAAACAGAGGGGCTGAAACAGACGGGCTGAAACGGAGGGGCTGAAAAAGAGGGCGAAAAACAGAGGGGCTGAAACAGAGGGCGAGAAACAGAGGGGCTGAAACAGAGGGGCTGAAACAGAATGGCTGAAACAGAGGGGCTGAAACAGAGGGGCTGGAACAGTGGGGGAGAAACAGAGGGCGAGAAACAGAGGGGCTGAAACAGAGGGCGAGAAACAGAGGGGCTGAAACAGAGGGGCTGAAATAGAGGGGCTGAAACAGAGGGGCTGAATCAGAGGGGCTGATTCAGAGGTTCTGAAACAGAGGGGCTGAATCAGCGGGGATGAAACAGAGGGCGAGAAACAGAGTGGCTGAAACAGAGGGCGAGAGAGAGAGGGGCAGAAACAGAGGGCGAGAAACAGAGGGGCTGAAAAAGAGGGGCTGAAACAGAGGGCGAGAAACAGTGGGGCTGAAACAGAGGGCGAGAAACAGAGGGGCTGAAACAGAGGGGCTGAAACAGAGGGGCTGAAACAGAGGGGCTGAAACAGTGGGGCTGAAACAGAGGGCGAGAAACAGAGGGGCTGAAACAGAGAGCGAGAAACAGAGCGGCTGAAACAGAGGGCGAGAAACAGAGGTGCTGAATCAGAGGGGCTGAAACAGATGGTGAGAAACAGAGTGGCTGAAACAGAGGGCGAGAAACAGAGTGGCTGAAACAGACGGGCTGAAACAGAGGGGCTGAAAAAGCGGGCGAAAAACAGAGGGGCTGAAACAGAGGGCGAGAAACAGAGGGGCTGAAACAGAGGGGCTGAAACAGAGGGGCTGGAACAGAGGGGGAGAAACAGAGGGGCTGAAACAGAGGGGCTGAATCAGAGGGGCTGAAACAGAGGGCGAGAAACAGAGGGGCTGAAACAGAGGGGTTGAAACAAAGGGGCTGAATCAGAGGGGCTGATTCAGAGGGGCTTAATCAGAGGGGCTGAAACAGAGGGCGAGAAACAGAGGAGCTCAAACAGAGGGCGAGAAACAGAGGGGCTGAAACAGAGGGACTGAAACAGAGGGGCTGAAACAGAGGGGCTGAAACAGAGTTGCTGAAACAGAGGGGCTGAAACTGAGTTCGAGAAACAGAGGGGCGCGAAACAGAGGGGCTGAATCAGAGGCACAAAATCAGAAAGGGCTGAATCAGAGGGGCTGAAACAGAGGGGCTGAATCAGAGGGGCTGAAACAGAGGGCGAGAAACAGAGGGGCAGAAACAAAGGGCGAGAAACAGAGGGGCTGGAACAGAGGGCGAGAAACAGAGGGGCTGAAACAGAGGGGCTGAAACAGAGGGGCTGAAACAGAGGGGCTGAATCAGAGGGGCTGATTCAGAGGGGCTGAAACAGAGGGGTTGAATCAGTGGGACTGAAAGAGAGGGCGAGAAACTGAGGGGCTGAAACAGAGGGCGAGAAACAGAGTGCCTGAAACAGACCGGCTGAAAAAGAGGGCGAAAAACAGAGGGGCTGAAACAGAAGGCGAGAAACAGAGGGGCTGAAACAGAGGGGCTGAAACAGAGTGGATGAAACAGAGGGGCTGAAACAGAGGGGCTGGAACAGTGGGGGAGAAACAGAGGGGCTGAAACAGAGGGGCTGAATCAGAGGGGCTGAAACAGAGGGCGATAAACAGAGGGGCTGAAACAGAGGGCGAGAAACAGAGGGACTGAAACAGAGGGCGAGAAACAGAGGGGATGAAACAGAGGGCAAGAAACCGAGGGGCTGAAACAGAGGGCGAGAAACAGAGGGGCTGAAACAGAGGGGCTGAAACAGAGGGCGAGAAACAGAGGGGCTGAAACAGACGGGCTGAAACAGAGGGCCTGTAAAAGAGGGCGAAAAACAGAGGGGCTGAAACAGAGGGCGAGAAACAGAGTGGCTGAAACAGACCGGCTGAAAAAGAGGGCGAAAAACAGAGGGGCTGAAACAGAGGGGCTGGAACAGTGGGGGAGAAACAGAGGGCGAGAAACAGAGGGGCTGAAACAGAGGGCGAGAAACAGAGGGGCTGAAACAGAGGGGCTGAAATAGAGGGGCTGAAACAGAGGGGCTGAATCAGAGGGGCTGATTCAGAGGTGCTGAAACAGAGGGGCTGAATCAGCGGGGATGAAACAGAGGGCGAGAAACAAAGTGGCTGAAACAGAGGGCGAGAGAGAGAGGGGCAGAAACAGAGGGCGAGAAACAGAGGGGCTGAAAAAGAGGGGCTGAAACAGAGGGCGAGAAACATTGGGGCTGAAACAGAGGGCGAGAAACAGAGGGGCTGAAACAGAGGGGCTGAAACAGGGGGGCTGAAACAGAGGGGCTGAAACAGTGGGGCTGAAACAGAGGGCGAGAAACAGAGGGGCTGAAACAGAGAGCGAGAAACAGAGCGGCTGAAACAGAGAGCGAGAAACAGAGGGGCTGAATCAGAGGGGCTGAAACAGAGGGTGAGAAACAGAGTGGCTGAAACAGAGGGCGAGAAACAGAGTGGCTGAAACAGACGGGCTGAAACAGAGGGGCTGAAAAAGAGGGCGAAAAACAGAGGGGCTGAAACAGAGGGCGAGAAACAGAGGGGCTGAAACAGAGGGGCTGAAACAGAGTGGCTGAAACAGAGGGGCTGAAACAGAGGGGCTGGAACAGAGGGGGAGAAACAGAGGGGCTGAAACAGAGGGGCTGAATCAGAGGGGCTGAAACAGAGGGCGAGAAACAGAGGGGCTGAAACAAAGGGCGTGAAACAGAGGGGCTGAAACAGAGGGGTTGAAACAAAGGGGCTGAATCAGAGGGGCTGATTCAGAGGGGCTTAATCAGAGGGGCTGAAACAGAGGGCGAGAAACAGAGGGGCTCAAACAGAGGGCGAGAAACAGAGGGGCTGAAACAGAGGGACTGAAACAGAGGGGCTGAAACAGAGGGGCTGAAACAGAGTTGCTGAAACAGAGGGGCTGAAACAGAGTTCGAGAAACAGAGGGGCTGAAACAGAGGGGCGGGAAACAGAGGGGCTGAATCAGAGGCACAAAATCAGAAAGGGCTGAATCAGAGGGGCTGAAACAGAGGGGCTGAATCAGAGGAGCTGAAACAGAGGGCGAGAAACAGAGGGGCAGAAACAAAGGGCGAGAAACAGAGGGGCTGGAACAGAGGGCGAGAAACAGAGGGGCTGAAACAGAGGGGCTGAAACAGAGGGGCTGAAACAGAGGGGCTGAATCAGAGGGGCTGATTCAGAGGGGCTGAAACAGAGGGGTTGAATCAGTGGGGCTGAAAGAGAGGTCGAGAAACTGAGGGGCTGAAACAGAGGGCGAGAAACAGAGTGGCTGAAACAGACCGGCTGAAAAAGAGGGCGAAAAACAGAGGGGCTGAAACAGAAGGCGAGAAACAGAGGGGCTGAAACAGAGGGGCTGAAACAGAGTGGATGAAACAGAGGGGCTGAAACAGAGGGGCTGGAACAGTGGGGGAGAAACAGAGGGGCTGAAACAGAGGGGCTGAATCAGAGGGGCTGAAACAGAGGGCGATAAACAGAGGGGCTGAAACAGAGGGCGAGAAACAGAGGGGCTGAAACAGAGGGCGAGAAACAGAGGGGATGAAACAGAGGGCAAGAAACCGAGGGGCTGAAACAGAGGGCGAGAAACAGAGGGGCTGAAACAGAGGGGCTGAAAAAGCGGGCGAAAAACAGAGGGGCTGAAACAGAGGGCGAGAAACAGAGGGGCTGAAACAGAGGGGCTGAAACAGAGGGGCTGGAACAGAGGGGGAGAAACAGAGGGGCTGAAACAGAGGGGCTGAATCAGAGGGGCTGAAACAGAGGGCGAGAAACAGAGGGGCTGAAACAGAGGGGTTGAAACAAAGGGGCTGAATCAGAGGGGCTGATTCAGAGGGGCTTAATCAGAGGGGCTGAAACAGAGGGCGAGAAACAGAGGAGCTCAAACAGAGGGCGAGAAACAGAGGGGCTGAAACAGAGGGACTGAAACAGAGGGGCTGAAACAGAGGGGCTGAAACAGAGTTGCTGAAACAGAGGGGCTGAAACTGAGTTCGAGAAACAGAGGGGCGCGAAACAGAGGGGCTGAATCAGAGGCACAAAATCAGAAAGGGCTGAATCAGAGGGGCTGAAACAGAGGGGCTGAATCAGAGGGGCTGAAACAGAGGGCGAGAAACAGAGGGGCAGAAACAAAGGGCGAGAAACAGAGGGGCTGGAACAGAGGGCGAGAAACAGAGGGGCTGAAACAGAGGGGCTGAAACAGAGGGGCTGAAACAGAGGGGCTGAATCAGAGGGGCTGATTCAGAGGGGCTGAAACAGAGGGGTTGAATCAGTGGGACTGAAAGAGAGGGCGAGAAACTGAGGGGCTGAAACAGAGGGCGAGAAACAGAGTGCCTGAAACAGACCGGCTGAAAAAGAGGGCGAAAAACAGAGGGGCTGAAACAGAAGGCGAGAAACAGAGGGGCTGAAACAGAGGGGCTGAAACAGAGTGGATGAAACAGAGGGGCTGAAACAGAGGGGCTGGAACAGTGGGGGAGAAACAGAGGGGCTGAAACAGAGGGGCTGAATCAGAGGGGCTGAAACAGAGGGCGATAAACAGAGGGGCTGAAACAGAGGGCGAGAAACAGAGGGACTGAAACAGAGGGCGAGAAACAGAGGGGATGAAACAGAGGGCAAGAAACCGAGGGGCTGAAACAGAGGGCGAGAAACAGAGGGGCTGAAACAGAGGGGCTGAAACAGAGGGCGAGAAACAGAGGGGCTGAAACAGACGGGCTGAAACAGAGGGCCTGTAAAAGAGGGCGAAAAACAGAGGGGCTGAAACAGAGGGCGAGAAACAGAGTGGCTGAAACAGACCGGCTGAAAAAGAGGGCGAAAAACAGAGGGGCTGAAACAGAGGGGCTGGAACAGTGGGGGAGAAACAGAGGGCGAGAAACAGAGGGGCTGAAACAGAGGGCGAGAAACAGAGGGGCTGAAACAGAGGGGCTGAAATAGAGGGGCTGAAACAGAGGGGCTGAATCAGAGGGGCTGATTCAGAGGTGCTGAAACAGAGGGGCTGAATCAGCGGGGATGAAACAGAGGGCGAGAAACAAAGTGGCTGAAACAGAGGGCGAGAGAGAGAGGGGCAGAAACAGAGGGCGAGAAACAGAGGGGCTGAAAAAGAGGGGCTGAAACAGAGGGCGAGAAACATTGGGGCTGAAACAGAGGGCGAGAAACAGAGGGGCTGAAACAGAGGGGCTGAAACAGGGGGGCTGAAACAGAGGGGCTGAAACAGTGGGGCTGAAACAGAGGGCGAGAAACAGAGGGGCTGAAACAGAGAGCGAGAAACAGAGAGGCTGAAACAGAGAGCGAGAAACAGAGGGGCTGAATCAGAGGGGCTGAAACAGAGGGTGAGAAACAGAGTGGCTGAAACAGAGGGCGAGAAACAGAGTGGCTGAAACAGACGGGCTGAAACAGAGGGGCTGAAAAAGAGGGCGAAAAACAGAGGGGCTGAAACAGAGGGCGAGAAACAGAGGGGCTGAAACAGAGGGGCTGAAACAGAGTGGCTGAAACAGAGGGGCTGAAACAGAGGGGCTGGAACAGAGGGGGAGAAACAGAGGGGCTGAAACAGAGGGGCTGAATCAGAGGGGCTGAAACAGAGGGCGAGAAACAGAGGGGCTGAAACAAAGGGCGTGAAACAGAGGGGCTGAAACAGAGGGGTTGAAACAAAGGGGCTGAATCAGAGGGGCTGATTCAGAGGGGCTTAATCAGAGGGGCTGAAACAGAGGGCGAGAAACAGAGGGGCTCAAACAGAGGGCGAGAAACAGAGGGGCTGAAACAGAGGGACTGAAACAGAGGGGCTGAAACAGAGGGGCTGAAACAGAGTTGCTGAAACAGAGGGGCTGAAACAGAGTTCGAGAAACAGAGGGGCTGAAACAGAGGGGCGGGAAACAGAGGGGCTGAATCAGAGGCACAAAATCAGAAAGGGCTGAATCAGAGGGGCTGAAACAGAGGGGCTGAATCAGAGGAGCTGAAACAGAGGGCGAGAAACAGAGGGGCAGAAACAAAGGGCGAGAAACAGAGGGGCTGGAACAGAGGGCGAGAAACAGAGGGGCTGAAACAGAGGGGCTGAAACAGAGGGGCTGAAACAGAGGGGCTGAATCAGAGGGGCTGATTCAGAGGGGCTGAAACAGAGGGGTTGAATCAGTGGGGCTGAAAGAGAGGTCGAGAAACTGAGGGGCTGAAACAGAGGGCGAGAAACAGAGTGGCTGAAACAGACCGGCTGAAAAAGAGGGCGAAAAACAGAGGGGCTGAAACAGAAGGCGAGAAACAGAGGGGCTGAAACAGAGGGGCTGAAACAGAGTGGATGAAACAGAGGGGCTGAAACAGAGGGGCTGGAACAGTGGGGGAGAAACAGAGGGGCTGAAACAGAGGGGCTGAATCAGAGGGGCTGAAACAGAGGGCGATAAACAGAGGGGCTGAAACAGAGGGCGAGAAACAGAGGGGCTGAAACAGAGGGCGAGAAACAGAGGGGATGAAACAGAGGGCAAGAAACCGAGGGGCTGAAACAGAGGGCGAGAAACAGAGGGGCTGAAACAGAGGGGCTGAAACAGAGGGCGAGAAACAGAGGGGCTGAAACAGACGGGCTGAAACAGAGGGGCTGAAAAAGAGGGCGAAAAACAGAGGGGCTGAAACAGAGGGCGAGAAACAGAGGGGCTGAAACAGAGGGGCTGAAACAGAGTGGCTGAAACAGAGGGGCGGAAACAGAGGGGCTGGAACAGTGGGGCATA
Organism: Chiloscyllium punctatum; assembly: GCF_047496795.1. Classification (NCBI taxonomy): domain Eukaryota; kingdom Metazoa; phylum Chordata; class Chondrichthyes; order Orectolobiformes; family Hemiscylliidae; genus Chiloscyllium; species Chiloscyllium punctatum. The sequence goes on along the minus strand of NW_027309795.1, from coordinate 2,831,041 downwards.
AACAGAGGGCGAGAAACAGAGGGGCTGAAACAGAGGGCGAGAAACAGAGGGGCTGAAACAGAGGGGCTGAAATAGAGGGGCTGAAACAGAGGGGCTGAATCAGAGGGGCTGATTCAGAGGTGCTGAAACAGAGGGGCTGAATCAGCGGGGATGAAACAGAGGGCGAGAAACAGAGTGGCTGAAACAGAGGGCGAGAGAGAGAGGGGCAGAAACAGAGGGCGAGAAACAGAGGGGCTGAAAAAGAGGGGCTGAAACAGAGGGCGAGAAACAGTGGGGCTGAAACAGAGGGCGAGAAACAGAGGGGCTGAAACAGAGGGGCTGAAACAGAGGGGCTGAAACAGAGGGGCTGAAACAGTGGGGCTGAAACAGAGGGCGAGAAACAGAGGGGCTGAAACAGAGGGCGAGAAACAGAGCGGCTGAAACAGAGGGCGAGAAACAGAGGGGCTGAATCAGAGGGGCTGAAACAGAGGGTGAGAAACAGAGTGGCTGAAACAGAGGGCGAGAAACAGAGGGGCTGAAACAGACCGGCTGAAACAGAGGGGCTGAAAAAGAGGGCGAAAAACAGAGGGGCTGAAACAGAGGGCGAGAAACAGAGGGGCTGAAACAGAGGGGCTGAAACAGAGTGGCTGAAACAGAGGGGCTGAAACAGAGGGGCTGGAACAGAGGGGGAGAAACAGAGGGGCTGAAACAGAGGGGCTGAATCAGAGGGGCTGAAACAGAGGGCGAGAAACAGAGGGGCTGAAACAAAGGGCGTGTAACAGAGGGGCTGAAACAGAGGGGTTGAAACAAAGGGGCTGAATCAGAGGGGCTGATTCAGAGGGGCTTAATCAGAGGGGCTGAAACAGAGGGCGAGAAACAGAGGGGCTCAAACAGAGGGCGAGAAACAGAGGGGCTGAAACAGAGGGACTGAAACAGAGGGGCTGAAACAGAGGGGCTGAAACAGAGTTGCTGAAACAGAGGGGCTGAAACAGAGTTCGAGAAACAGAGGGGCTGAAACAGAGGGGCGGGAAACAGAGGGGCTGAATCAGAGGCACAAAATCAGAAAGGGCTGAATCAGAAGGGCTGAAACAGAGGGGCTGAATCAGAGGGGCTGAAACAGAGGGCGAGAAACAGAGGGGCAGAAACAAAGGGCGAGAAACAGAGGGGCTGGAACAGAGGGCGAGAAACAGAGGGGCTGAAACAGAGGGGCTGAAACAGAGGGGCTGAAACAGAGGGGCTGAATCAGAGGGGCTGATTCAGAGGGGCTGAAACAGAGGGGTTGAATCAGTGGGGCTGAAAGAGAGGGCGAGAAACTGAGGGGCTGAAACAGAGGGCGAGAAACAGAGTGGCTGAAACAGACCGGCTGAAAAAGAGGGCGAAAAACAGAGGGGCTGAAACAGAAGGCGAGAAACAGAGGGGCTGAAACAGAGTGGATGAAACAGAGGGGCTGAAACAGAGGGGCTGGAACAGTGGGGGAGAAACAGAGGGGCTGAAACAGAGGGGCTGAATCAGAGGGGCTGAAACAGAGGGCGATAAACAGAGGGGCTGAAACAGAGGGCGAGAAACAGAGGGGCTGAAACAGAGGGCGAGTAACAGAGGGGATGAAACAGAGGGCAAGAAACCGAGGGGCTGAAACAGAGGGCGAGAAACAGAGCGGCTGAAACAGAGGGGCTGAAACAGAGGGCGAGAAACAGAGGGGCTGAAACAGACGGGCTGAAACAGAGGGGCTGAAAAAGAGGGCGAAAAACAGAGGGGCTGAAACAGAGGGCGAGAAACAGAGGGGCTGAAACAGAGGGGCTGAAACAGAGTGGCTGAAACAGAGGGGCTGAAACAGAGGGGCTGGAACAGTGGGGGAGAAACAGAGGGGCTGAAACAGAGGGGATGAATCAGAGGGGCTGAAACAGAGGGCGATAAACAGAGGGGCTGAAACAGAGGGCGAGAAACAGAGGGCGAGAAACAGAGGGGATGAAACAGAGGGCGAGAAACCGAGGGGCTGAAACAGAGGGCGAGTAACAGAGGGGCTGAAACAGAGGGGCTGAAACAGAGGGGCTGAAACAGAGGGCGAGAAACAGAGGGGCAGAAACAGTGGGCGAGAAACAGAGGGGCTGAAACAGAGAGGCTGAAACAGAGGGGCTGAAACAGAGGGCGAGAAACAGATGGGCTGAAACAGAGGGCGAGAAACAGAGGGGCTGAAACAGAGGGGCTGAATCAGAGGGGCTGAATCAGAGGGGCTGAAACAGAGGGCGAGAAACAGAGGGGCTGAAACAGAGGGCGAGAAACAGAGGGGCTGAAACAGAGGGGCTGAAACAGAGGGGCTGAAACAGAGGGGCTGAAACAGAGGGCGAGACACAGAGGGGCTGAATCAGAGGGGCTGAATCAGAGGGGCTGAAACAGAGAGGCTGAAACAGAGGGCCAGAAACAAATGGGCTGAAACAGCGGGCGAGAAACAGAGGACGAGAAACAGAGGGGCTGAAACAGACGGGCTGAAACAGAGTGCCTGAAACAGAGGGCGAAAAACAAAGGGCTGAAACAGACGGCGAGAAACAGAGGGTGAGAAACAGAGGGCGAGAAACAGAGGGTGAGAAACAGAGGGCGAGAAACAGAGGGGCTGAAACAGAGGGGCTGAAACAGAGGGGTCAAACAGAGGGGCTGAATCAGAGGGGCTGAAACAGAGGGGCTGAAACAGAGGGCGAGAAACAGAGAGGCTGAAACAGAGGGCGAGAAACAGAAGGGCTGAAACAGAGGGCGAGAAACAGAGGGGCTGAAACAGCGGGCGAGAAACAGAGGGGCTGAAACAGAGGGGCTGAAACAGAGGGCGAGAAACAGAGGGGCTGAAACAGAGGGCGAGAAACAGAAGGGCTGAAACAGAGGGCGAGAAACAGAGGGGCTGAAACAGAGGGGCTGAAACAGAGGGGCTGAAACAGAGGGGCTGAAACAGAGGGCGAGAAACAGAGGGGCTGAAACAGAGGGACTGAAACAGAGGGGCTGAAACAGAGGGCGAGAAACAGAGGGGCTGAAACAGAGGGGCTGAAACAGAGGGGCTGAAACAGAGGGCGAGAAACAGAGAGGATGAAACAGAGGGCGAGAAACAGAAGGGCTGAAACAGAGGGCGAGAAACAGAGGGGCTGAAACAGCGGGCGAGAAACAGAGGGGCTGAAACAGAGGGGCTGAAACAGAGAGCGAGAAACAGAGGGGCTGAAACAGAGGGACTGAAACAGAGGGGCTGAAACAGAGGGCGAGAAACAGAGGGGCTGAAACAGAGGGCGAGAAACAGAGGGTGAGAAACAGAGGGCGAGAAACAGAGGGTGAGAAACAGAGGGCGAGAAACAGAGAGGATGAAACAGAGAGGCTGAAACAGAGGGGCTGAAACAGAGGGCGAGAAACAGAGGGGCTGAAACAGAGGGCGAGAAACAGAGGGGCTGAAACAGAGGGGCTGAAACAGAGGGGCTGAAACAGAGGGCGAGAAACAGAGAGGCTGAAACAGAGGGCGAGAAACAGAGGGGCTGAAACAGAGGGCGAGAAACAGAGGGGCTGAAACAGCGGGCGAGAAACAGAGGGGCTGAAACAGAGGGGCTGAAACAGAGGGGCTGAAACAGAGGGACTGAAACAGAGGGGGAGAAACAGAGGGCGAGAAACAGAGGGACTGAAACAGAGGGGCTGAAACAGAGGGGCTGAAACAGAGGGGGAGAAACAGAGGGGCTGAAACAGAGGGCGAGAAACAGAGGGGCTGAAACAGAGGGTGAAAAACAGAGGGCGAGAAACAGAGGGGCTGAAACAGAGGGGCTGAAACAGAGTGCGAGAAAGAGAGGGGCTGAAACAGAGGGCGAGAAACAGAGGGGCTGAAACAGAGGGGCTGAAACAGAGGGGCTAAATTTGAGGGGCAGAAACAGAGGGCGAGAAACAGAGGGGATGAACCAGAGGGTGAGAAACAGAGGGGCTGAAACAGAGGGGCTGAAACAGAGGGGCTGAAACAGAGAGCGAGAAACAGAGTGGCTGAAACAGACGGGCTGAAACAGACTGGCTGAAACAGAGGGCGAAAAACAGAGGGGCTGAAACAGAGTGCGAGAAACAGAGGGGCTGAAACAGAGGGCGAGAAACAGAGGGCGACAAACAGAGGGACTGAAACAGAGGGACTGAAACAGAGGGGCTGAAACAGAGGGCGAGAAACAGAGGGGCTGAAACAGAGCGCGAGAAACAGAGGGGCTGAAACAGAGGGGCTGAATGAGTGGGGCTGAACCAGAGGGGCTGTATCAGAGGGGCTGAAACAGTGGGTGAGAAACAGAGGGGCTGAAACTGAGTGGCTGAAACAGATGGGCTGATACAGTGGGCGAGAAACAGAGGGGCTGAAACAGAGGGCGAGAAACAGAGGGGCTGAAACAGAGGGGCTGAAACAGAGGGGCTGAAACAGAGGGACTGAATCAGAGGGGCTGATTCAGAGGTGCTGAAACAGAGGGGCTGAATCAGAGGGGCTGAAACAGAGGGGCTGAATCAGAGGGGCTGAAACAGAGGGCGAGAAACAGAGGGGCTGAAACAGAGGGCGAGAAACAGAGGGGCTGAAACAGAGGGGCTGAAATAGAGGGGCTGAAACAGAGGGGCTGAATCAGAGGGGCTGATTCAGAGGTGCTGAAACAGAGGGGCTGAATCAGCGGGGATGAAACAGAGGGCGATAAACTGAGTGGCTGAAACAGAGGGCGAGAGAGAGAGGGGCAGAAACAGAGGGCGAGAAAGAGACGGGATGAAAAAGAGGGGCTGAAACAGAGGGCGAGAAACAGTGGGGCTGAAACAGAGGGCGAGAAACAGAGTGGCTGAAACAGAGGGGCTGAATCAGAGGGGATGAAACAGAGGGCGAGAAACAGAGGGGCTGAAACAGAGGGCGAGAAACAGAGGGGCTGAAACAGAGGGGCTGAAACAGAGGGGCTGAAACAGAGGGGCTGAAACAGAGGGCGAGACACAGAGGGGCTGAATCAGAGGGGCTGAATCAGAGGGGCTGAAACAGAGAGGCTGAAACAGAGGGCCAGAAACAAATGGGCTGAAACAGCGGGCGAGAAACAGAGGACGAGAAACAGAGGGGCTGAAACAGACGGGCTGAAACAGAGTGCCTGAAACAGAGGGCGAAAAACAAAGGGCTGAAACAGACGGCGAGAAACAGAGGGTGAGAAACAGAGGGCGAGAAACAGAGGGTGAGAAACAGAGGGCGAGAAACAGAGGGGCTGAAACAGAGGGGCTGAAACAGAGGGGTCAAACAGAGGGGCTGAATCAGAGGGGCTGAAACAGAGGGGCTGAAACTGAGGGCGAGAAACAGAGAGGCTGAAACAGATGGCGAGAAACAGAAGGGCTGAAACAGAGGGCGAGAAACAGAGGGGCTGAAACAGCGGGCGAGAAACAGAGGGGCTGAAACAGAGGGGCTGAAACAGAGGGCGAGAAACAGAGGGGCTGAAACAGAGGGACTGAAACAGAGGGGCTGAAACAGAGGGCGAGAAACAGAGGGGCTGAAACAGAGGGGCTGAAACAGAGGGGCTGAAACAGAGGGCGAGAAACAGAGAGGCTGAAACAGAGGGCGAGAAACAGAAGGGCTGAAACAGAGGGCGAGAAACAGAGGGGCTGAAACAGCGGGCGAGAAACAGAGGGGCTGAAACAGAGGGGCTGAAACAGAGGGCGAGAAACAGAGGGGCTGAAACAGAGGGACTGAAACAGAGGGGCTGAAACAGAGGGCGAGAAACAGAGGGGCTGAAACAGAGGGCGAGAAACAGAGGGTGAGAAACAGAGGGCGAGAAACAGAGGGTGAGAAACAGAGGGCGAGAAACAGAGAGGATGAAACAGAGAGGCTGAAACAGAGGGGCTGAAACAGAGGGCGAGAAACAGAGGGGCTGAAACAGAGGGCGAGAAACAGAGGGGCTGAAACAGAGGGGCTGAAACAGAGGGGCTGAAACAGAGGGCGAGAAACAGAGAGGCTGAAACAGAGGGCGAGAAACAGAGGGGCTGAAACAGAGGGCGAGAAACAGAGGGGCTGAAACAGCGGGCGAGAAACAGAGGGGCTGAAACAGAGGGGCTGAAACAGAGGGGCTGAAACAGAGGGACTGAAACAGAGGGGGAGAAACAGAGGGCGAGAAACAGAGGGACTGAAACAGAGGGGCTGAAACAGAGGGGCTGAAACAGAGGGGGAGAAACAGAGGGGCTGAAACAGAGGGCGAGAAACAGAGGGGCTGAAACAGAGGGTGAGAAACAGAGGGCGAGAAACAGAGGGGCTGAAACAGAGGGGCTGAAACAGAGTGCGAGAAAGAGAGGGGCTGAAACAGAGGGCGAGAAACAGAGGGGCTGAAACAGAGGGGCTGAAACAGAGGGGCTGTATCTGAGGGGCTGATTCAGAGGGGCTGAAACAGAGGGGCTGAATCAGAGGGGCTGAAACAGAGGGCGAGAAACAGAGGGGCTGAAACAGAGGGCGAGAAACAGAGGGGCTGAAACAGAGGGACTGAAACAGAGGGGCTGAAACAGAGGGCGAGAAACAGAGGGGCTGAAACAGAGGGCGAGAAACAGAGGGTGAGAAACAGAGGGCGAGAAACAGAGGGTGAGAAACAGACGGCGAGAAACAGAGGGACTGAAACAGAGGGACTGAAACAGAGGGGCTGAAACAGAGGGCGAGAAACAGAGGGGCTGAAACAGAGCGCGAGAAACAGAGGTGCTGAAACAGAGGGGCTGAATGAGTGGGGCTGAACCAGAGGGGCTGTATCAGAGGGGCTGAAACAGAGGGTGAGAAACAGAGGGGCTGAAACTGAGTGGCTGAAACAGATGGGCTGAAACAGAGGGACTGAATCAGAGGGGCTGATTCAGAGGTGCTGAAACAGAGGGGCTGAATCAGAGGGGCTGAAACAGAGGGGCTGAATCAGAGGGGCTGAAACAGAGGGCGAGAAACAGAGGGGCTGAAACAGAGGGCGAGAAATAGAGGGGCTGAAACAGAGGGGCTGAAATAGAGGGGCTGAAACAGAGGGGCTGAATCAGAGGGGCTGATTCAGAGGTGCTGAAACAGAGGGGCTGAATCAGCGGGGATGAAACAGAGGGCGATAAACAGAGTGGCTGAAACAGAGGGCGAGAGAGAGAGGGGCAGAAACAGAGGGCGAGAAAGAGACGGGATGAAAAAGAGGGGCTGAAACAGAGGGCGAGAAACAGTGGGGCTGAAACAGAGGGCGAGAAACAGAGGGGCTGAAACAGAGGGGCTGAATCAGAGGGGCTGAAACAGAGGGCGAGAAACAGAGGGGCTGAAACAGAGGGCGAGAAACAGAGGGGCTGAAACAGAGGGGCTGAAACAGAGGGGCTGAAACAGAGGGGCTGAAACAGAGGGCGAGACACAGAGGGGCTGAATCAGAGGGGCTGAATCAGAGGGGCTGAAACAGAGAGGCTGAAACAGAGGGCCAGAAACAAATGGGCTGAAACAGCGGGCGAGAAACAGAGGACGAGAAACAGAGGGGCTGAAACAGACGGGCTGAAACAGAGTGCCTGAAACAGAGGGCGAAAAACAAAGGGCTGAAACAGACGGCGAGAAACAGAGGGTGAGAAACAGAGGGCGAGAAACAGAGGGTGAGAAACAGAGGGCGAGAAACAGAGGGGCTGAAACAGAGGGGCTGAAACAGAGGGGTCAAACAGAGGGGCTGAATCAGAGGGGCTGAAACAGAGGGGCTGAAACAGAGGGCGAGAAACAGAGAGGCTGAAACAGATGGCGAGAAACAGAAGGGCTGAAACAGAGGGCGAGAAACAGAGGGGCTGAAACAGCGGGCGAGAAACAGAGGGGCTGAAACAGAGGGGCTGAAACAGAGGGCGAGAAACAGAGGGGCTGAAACAGAGGGACTGAAACAGAGGGGCTGAAACAGAGGGCGAGAAACAGAGGGGCTGAAACAGAGGGGCTGAAACAGAGGGGCTGAAACAGAGGGCGAGAAACAGAGAGGCTGAAACAGAGGGCGAGAAACAGAAGGGCTGAAACAGAGGGCGAGAAACAGAGGGGCTGAAACAGCGGGCGAGAAACAGAGGGGCTGAAACAGAGGGGCTGAAACAGAGGGCGAGAAACAGAGGGGCTGAAACAGAGGGACTGAAACAGAGGGGCTGAAACAGAGGGCGAGAAACAGAGGGGCTGAAACAGAGGGCGAGAAACAGAGGGTGAGAAACAGAGGGCGAGAAACAGAGGGTGAGAAACAGAGGGCGAGAAACAGAGAGGATGAAACAGAGAGGCTGAAACAGAGGGGCTGAAACAGAGGGCGAGAAACAGAGGGGCTGAAACAGAGGGCGAGAAACAGAGGGGCTGAAACAGAGGGGCTGAAACAGAGGGGCTGAAACAGAGGGCGAGAAACAGAGAGGCTGAAACAGAGGGCGAGAAACAGAGGGGCTGAAACAGAGGGCGAGAAACAGAGGGGCTGAAACAGCGGGCGAGAAACAGAGGGGCTGAAACAGAGGGGCTGAAACAGAGGGGCTGAAACAGAGGGACTGAAACAGAGGGGGAGAAACAGAGGGCGAGAAACAGAGGGACTGAAACAGAGGGGCTGAAACAGAGTGGCTGAAACAGAGGGGGAGAAACAGAGGGGCTGAAACAGAGGGCGAGAAACAGAGGGGCTGAAACAGAGGGTGAGAAACAGAGGGCGAGAAACAGAGGGGCTGAAACAGAGGGGCTGAAACAGAGTGCGAGAAAGAGAGGGGCTGAAACAGAGGGCGAGAAACAGAGGGGCTGAAACAGAGGGGCTGAAACAGAGGGGCTGTATCTGAGGGGCTGATTCAGAGGGGCTGAAACAGAGGGGCTGAATCAGAGGGGCTGAAACAGAGGGCGAGAAACAGAGGGGCTGAAACAGAGGGCGAGAAACAGAGGGGCTGAAACAGAGGGACTGAAACAGAGGGGCTGAAACAGAGGGCGAGAAACAGAGGGGCTGAAACAGAGGGCGAGAAACAGAGGGTGAGAAACAGAGGGCGAGAAACAGAGGGTGAGAAACAGAGGGCGAGAAACAGAGAGGATGAAACAGAGAGGCTGAAACAGAGGGGCTGAAACAGAGGGCGAGAAACAGAGGGGCTGAAACAGAGGGCGAGAAACAGAGGGGCTGAAACAGAGGGGCTGAAACAGAGGGGCTGAAACAGAGGGCGAGAAACAGAGAGTCTGAAACAGAGGGCGAGAAACAGAGGGGCTGAAACAGAGATCGAGAAACAGAGGGGCTGAAACAGCGGGCGAGAAACAGAGGGGCTGAAACAGAGGGGCTGAAACAGAGGGGCTGAAACAGAGGGACTGAAACAGAGGGGGAGAAACAGAGGGCGAGAAACAGAGGGACTGAAACAGAGGGGCTGAAACAGTGGGGCTGAAACAGAGGGGGAGAAACAGAGGGGCTGAAACAGTGGGCGAGAAACAGAGGGGCTGGAACAGAGGGTGAGAAACAGAGGGCGAGAAACAGAGGGGCTGAAACAGAGGGGCTGAAACAGAGTGCGAGAAAGAGAGAGGCTGAAACAGAGGGCGAGAAACAGAGGGGCTGAAACAGAGGGGCTGAAACAGAGGGGCTAAATTTGAGGGGCAGAAACAGAGGGCGAGAAACAGAGGGGATGAACCAGAGGGTGAGAAACAGAGGGGCTGAAACAGAGGGGCTGAAACAGAGGGGCTGAAACAGAGAGCGAGAAACAGAGTGGCTGAAACAGACGGGCTGAAACAGAGGGGCTGAAACAGAGGGCGAAAAACAGAGGGGCTGAAACAGAGTGCGAGAAACAGAGGGGCTGAAACAGAGGGCGAGAAACAGAGGGCGAGAAACAGAGGGACTGAAACAGAGGGACTGAAACAGAGGGGCTGAAACAGAGGGCGAGAAACAGAGGGGCTGAAACAGAGCGCGAGAAACAGAGGGGCTGAAACAGAGGGGCTGAATGAGTGGGGCTGAACCAGAGGGGCTGTATCAGATGGCTGAATCAGAGGGGCTGAAACAGAGAGGCTGAAACAGAGGGCCAGAAACAAATGGGCTGAAACAGCGGGCGAGAAACAGAGGACGAGAAACAGAGGGGCTGAAACAGACGGGCTGAAACAGAGTGCCTGAAACAGAGGGCGAAAAACAAAGGGCTGAAACAGACGGCGAGAAACAGAGGGTGAGAAACAGAGGGCGAGAAACAGAGGGTGAGAAACAGAGGGCGAGAAACAGAGGGGCTGAAACAGAGGGGCTGAAACAGAGGGGTCAAACAGAGGGGCTGAATCAGAGGGGCTGAAACAGAGGGGCTGAAACAGAGGGCGAGAAACAGAGAGGCTGAAACAGAGGGCGAGAAACAGAAGGGCTGAAACAGAGGGCGAGAAACAGAGGGGCTGAAACAGCGGGCGAGAAACAGAGGGGCTGAAACAGAGGGGCTGAAACAGAGGGCGAGAAACAGAGGGGCTGAAACAGAGGGACTGAAACAGAGGGGCTGAAACAGAGGGCGAGAAACAGAGGGGCTGAAACAGAGGGGCTGAAACAGAGGGACTGAAACAGAGGGGCTGAAACAGAGGGGCTGAAACAGAGGGGCTGTATCTGAGGGGCTGATTCAGAGGGGCTGAAACAGAGGGGCTGAATCAGAGGGGCTGAAACAGAGGGCGAGAAACAGAGGGGCTGAAACAGAGGGCGAGAAACAGAGGGGCTGAAACAGAGGGACTGAAACAGAGGGGCTGAAACAGAGGGCGAGAAACAGAGGGGCTGAAACAGAGGGCGAGAAACAGAGGGTGAGAAACAGAGGGCGAGAAACAGAGGGTGAGAAACAGAGGGCGAGAAACAGAGAGGATGAAACAGAGAGGCTGAAACAGAGGGGCTGAAACAGAGGGCGAGAAACAGAGGGGCTGAAACAGAGGGCGAGAAACAGAGGGGCTGAAACAGAGGGGCTGAAACAGAGGGGCTGAAACAGAGGGCGAGAAACAGAGAGGCTGAAACAGAGGGCGAGAAACAGAGGGGCTGAAACAGAGGGCGGGAAACAGAGGGGCTGAAACAGCGGGCGAGAAACAGAGGGGCTGAAACAGAGGGGCTGAAACAGAGGTGCTGAAACAGAGGGACTGAAACAGACGGGGAGAAACAGAGGGCGAGAAACAGAGGGACTGAAACAGAGGGGCTGAAACAGAGGGGCTGAAACAGAGGGGGAGAAACAGAGGGGCTGAAACAGAGGGCGAGAAACAGAGGGGCTGAAACAGAGGGTGAGAAACAGAGGGCGAGAAACAGAGGGGCTGAAACAGAGGGGCTGAAACAGAGTGCGAGAAAGAGAGGGGCTGAAACAGAGGGCGAGAAACAGAGGGGCTGAAACAGAGGGGCTGAAACAGAGGGGCTAAATTTGAGGGGCAGAAACAGAGGGCGAGAAACAGAGGGGATGAACCAGAGGGTGAGAAACAGAGGGGCTGAAACAGAGGGGCTGAAACAGAGGGGCTGAAACAGAGAGCGAGAAACAGAGTGGCTGAAACAGACGGGCTGAAACAGAGGGGCTGAAACAGAGGGCGAAAAACAGAGGGGCTGAAACAGAGTGCGAGAAACAGAGGGGCTGAAACAGAGGGCGAGAAACAGAGGGCGAGAAACAGAGGGACTGAAACAGAGGGACTGAAACAGAGGGGCTGAAACAGAGGGCGAGAAACAGAGGGGCTGAAACAGAGCGCGAGAAACAGAGGGGCTGAAACAGAGGGGCTGAATGAGTGGGGCTGAACCAGAGGGGCTGTATCAGAGGGGCTGAAACAGAGGGTGAGAAACAGAGGGGCTGAAACTGAGTGGCTGAAACAGATGGGCTGAAACAGTGGGCGAGAAACAGAGGGGCTGAAACAGAGGGCGAGAAACAGAGGGGCTGAAACAGAGGGGCTGAAACAGAGGGGCTGAAACAGAGGGACTGAATCAGAGGGGCTGATTCAGAGGTGCTGAAACAGAGGGGCTGAATCAGAGGGGCTGAAACAGAGGGGCTGAATCAGAGGGGCTGAAACAGAGGGCGAGAAACAGAGGGGCTGAAACAGAGGGCGAGAAACAGAGGGGCTGAAACAGAGGGGCTGAAATAGAGGGGCTGAAACAGAGGGGCTGAATCAGAGGGGCTGATTCAGAGGTGCTGAAACAGAGGGGCTGAATCAGCGGGGATGAAACAGAGGGCGATAAACAGAGTGGCTGAAACAGAGGGCGAGAGAGAGAGGGGCAGAAACAGAGGGCGAGAAAGAGACGGGATGAAAAAGAGGGGCTGAAACAGAGGGCGAGAAACAGTGGGGCTGAAACAGAGGGCGAGAAACAGAGGGGCTGAATCAGAGGGGCTGAAACAGAGGGCGAGAAACAGAGGGGCTGAAACAGAGGGCGAGAAACAGAGGGGCTGAAACAGAGGGGCTGAAACAGAGGGGCTGAAACAGAGGGGCTGAAACAGAGGGCGAGACACAGAGGGGCTGAATCAGAGGGGCTGAATCAGAGGGGCTGAAACAGAGAGGCTGAAACAGAGGGCCAGAAACAAATGGGCTGAAACAGCGGGCGAGAAACAGAGGACGAGAAACAGAGGGGCTGAAACAGACGGGCTGAAACAGAGTGCCTGAAACAGAGGGCGAAAAACAAAGGGCTGAAACAGACGGCGAGAAACAGAGGGTGAGAAACAGAGGGCGAGAAACAGAGGGTGAGAAACAGAGGGCGAGAAACAGAGGGGCTGAAACAGAGGGGCTGAAACAGAGGGGTCAAACAGAGGGGCTGAATCAGAGGGGCTGAAACAGAGGGGCTGAAACAGAGGGCGAGAAACAGAGAGGCTGAAACAGAGGGCGAGAAACAGAAGGGCTGAAACAGAGGGCGAGAAACAGAGGGGCTGAAACAGCGGGCGAGAAACAGAGGGGCTGAAACAGAGGGGCTGAAACAGAGGGCGAGAAACAGAGGGGCTGAAACAGAGGGACTGAAACAGAGGGGCTGAAACAGAGGGCGAGAAACAGAGGGGCTGAAACAGAGGGGCTGAAACAGAGGGGCTGAAACAGAGGGCGAGAAACAGAGAGGCTGAAACAGAGGGCGAGAAACAGAAGGGCTGAAACAGAGGGCGAGAAACAGAGGGGCTGAAACAGCGGGCGAGAAACAGAGGGGCTGAAACAGAGGGGCTGAAACAGAGGGCGAGAAACAGAGGGGCTGAAACAGAGGGACTGAAACAGAGGGGCTGAAACAGAGGGCGAGAAACAGAGGGGCTGAAACAGAGGGCGAGAAACAGAGGGTGAGAAACAGAGGGCGAGAAACAGAGGGTGAGAAACAGAGGGCGAGAAACAGAGAGGATGAAACAGAGAGGCTGAAACAGAGGGGCTGAAACAGAGGGCGAGAAACAGAGGGGCTGAAACAGAGGGCGAGAAACAGAGGGGCTGAAACAGAGGGGCTGAAACAGAGGGGCTGAAACAGAGGGCGAGAAACAGAGAGGCTGAAACAGAGGGCGAGAAACAGAGGGGCTGAAACAGAGGGCGAGAAACAGAGGGGCTGAAACAGCGGGCGAGAAACAGAGGGGCTGAAACAGAGGGGCTGAAACAGAGGGGCTGAAACAGAGGGACTGAAACAGAGGGGGAGAAACAGAGGGCGAGAAACAGAGGGACTGAAACAGAGGGGCTGAAACAGAGGGGCTGAAACAGAGGGGGAGAAACAGAGGGGCTGAAACAGAGGGCGAGAAACAGAGGGGCTGAAACAGAGGGTGAGAAACAGAGGGCGAGAAACAGAGGGGCTGAAACAGAGGGGCTGAAACAGAGTGCGAGAAAGAGAGGGGCTGAAACAGAGGGCGAGAAACAGAGGGGCTGAAACAGAGGGGCTGAAACAGAGGGGCTGTATCTGAGGGGCTGATTCAGAGGGGCTGAAACAGAGGGGCTGAATCAGAGGGGCTGAAACAGAGGGCGAGAAACAGAGGGGCTGAAACAGAGGGCGAGAAACAGAGGGGCAGAAACAGAGGGTGAGTAACAGAGTGGCTGAAACAGAGGTTCTGAAACAGAGAGTGCGAAACAGAGGGGCTGAAACAGAGGGCGAGAAACAGAGGGGCTGAAACAGAGGGGCTGAAACAGAGGGGCTAAATTAGAGGGGCAGAAACAGAGGGCGAGAAACAGAGGGGCTGAACCAGAGGGTGAGAAACAGAGGGGCTGAAACAGAGGGGCTGAAACAGAGGGGCTGAAACAGAGAGCGAGAAACAGAGTGGCTGAAACAGACGGGCTGAAACAGAGGGGCTGAAACAGAGGGCGAAAAACAGAGGGGCTGAAACAGAGTGCGAGAAACAGAGGGGCTGAAACAGAGGGCGAGAAACAGAGGGCGAGAAACAGAGGGACTGAAACAGAGGGACTGAAACAGAGGGGCTGAAACAGAGGGCGAGAAACAGAGGGGCTGAAACAGAGCGCGAGAAACAGAGGGGCTGAAACAGAGGGGCTGAATGAGTGGGGCTGAACCAGAGGGGCTGTATCAGAGGGGCTGAAACAGAGGGTGAGAAACAGAGGGGCTGAAACTGAGTGGCTGAAACAGATGGGCTGAAACAGTGGGCGAGAAACAGAGGGGCTGAAACAGAGGGCGAGAAACAGAGGGGCTGAAACAGAGGGGCTGAAACAGAGGGGCTGAAACAGAGGGACTGAATCAGAGGGGCTGATTCAGAGGTGCTGAAACAGAGGGGCTGAATCAGAGGGGCTGAAACAGAGGGGCTGAATCAGAGGGGCTGAAACAGAGGGCGAGAAACAGAGGGGCTGAAACAGAGGGCGAGAAACAGAGGGGCTGAAACAGAGGGGCTGAAATAGAGGGGCTGAAACAGAGGGGCTGAATCAGAGGGGCTGATTCAGAGGTGCTGAAACAGAGGGGCTGAATCAGCGGGGATGAAACAGAGGGCGAGAAACAGAGTGGCTGAAACAGAGGGCGAGAGAGAGAGGGGCAGAAACAGAGGGCGAGAAAGAGAGGGGATGAAAAAGAGGGGCTGAAACAGAGGGCGAGAAACAGTGGGGCTGAAACAGAGGGCGAGAAACAGAGGGGCTGAAACAGAGGGGCTGAAACAGAGGGGCTGAAACAGAGGGGCTGAAACAGTGGGGCTGAAACAGAGGGCGAGAAACAGAGGGGCTGAAACAGAGGGCGAGAAACAGAGCGGCTGAAACAGAGGGCGAGAAACAGAGGGGCTGAATCAGAGGGGCTGAAACAGAGGGTGAGAAACAGAGTGGCTGAAACAGAGGGCGAGAAACAGAGTGGCTGAAACAGACGGGCTGAAACAGAGGGGCTGAAAAAGAGGGCGAAAAACAGAGGGGCTGAAACAGAGGGCGAGAAACAGAGGGGCTGAAACAGAGGGGCTGAAATAGAGTGGCTGAAACAGAGGGGCTGAAACAGAGGGGCTGGAACAGAGGGGGAGAAACAGAGGGGCTGAAACAGAGGGGCTGAATCAGAGGGGCTGAAACAGAGGGCGAGAAACAGAGGGGCTGAAACAAACGGCGTGAAACAGAGGGGCTGAAACAGAGGGGTTGAAACAGAGGGGCTGAATCAGAGGGGCTGATTCAGAGGGGCTGAATCAGAGGGGCTGAAACAGAGGGCGAGAAACAGAGGGGCTCAAACAGAGGGCGAGAAACAGAGGGGCTGAAACAGAGGGACTGAAACAGAGGGGCTGAAACAGAGGGGCTGAAACAGAGTTGCTGAAACAGAGGGGCTGAAACAGAGTTCGAGAAACAGAGGGGCTGAAACAGAGGGGCGGGAAACAGAGGGGCTGAATCAGAGGGGCTGAATGATTGGGGCTGAATCAGAGGGGCTGAATCAGAGGGGCTGAAACAGAGGGTGAGAAACAGAGGGGCTGAAACAGAGGTGCTGAAACAGAGGGGCTGAAACAGAGGGCGAGAAACAGAGTGGCTGAATCAGAGGCACAAAATCAGAAAGGGCTGAATCAGAGGGGCTGAAACAGAGGGGCTGAATCAGAGGGGCTGAAACAGAGGGCGAGAAACAGAGGGGCAGAAACAAAGGGCGAGAAACAAAGGGGCTGGAACAGAGGGCGAGAAACAGAGGGGCAGAAACAGAGGGCGAGAAACAGAGGGGCTGAAACAGAGGGGCTGAAACAGAGGGGCTGTATCAGAGGGGCTGATTAAGAGGGGCTGAAACAGAGGGGCTGAATCAGAGGGGCTGAAACAGAGGGCGAGAAACAGAGGGGCTGAAACAGAGGGCGAGAAACAGAGGGGCTGAAACAGAGGGCGAGAAACAGAGGGGCTGAAACAGGGGGCGAGAAACAAAGGTGCTGAAACAGAGGGGCTGGAACAGAGGGGGAGAAACAGAGGGGCTGAAACAGAGGGGCTGAATCAGAGGGGGTGAAACAGAGGGCGAGAAACATAGGGGCTGAAACAGAGGGCGAGAAACAGAGGGGCTGAAACAGAGTGGCTGAAACAGAGGGGCTGAATCAGAGGGGCTGAATCAGAGGGTCTGAATCAGAGGGGCTGAAATAGAGGGCGAGAAACAGAGGGGCTGAAACAGAGGGGCTGAAACAGAGGGCGAGAAACAGAGAGGCTGAAACAGAGTACGAGAAACAGAGGGGCTGAAACAGAGGGCGAGAACGAGAGGGGCTGAAACAGAGGGCGAGAAACAGAGGGGCTGAAACAGAGGGGCTGAAACAGAGGGCGAGAAACAGAGGGGCTTAAACAGTGTGCGAGAAACAGAGGGGCTGAAACAGAGGGCGAGAAACAGAGGGCGAGAAACAGAGGGACTGAAACAGAGGGACTGAAACAGAGGGGCTGAAACAGTGGGCGAGAAACAGAGGGGCTGAAACAGAGGGAGAGAAACAGAGGGGCTGAAACAGAGGGGCTGAAACAGAGGGGCTGAAACAGAGGGGCTGAATCAGAGGGGCTGATTCAGAGGTGCTGAAACAGAGGGGCTGAATCAGAGGGGCTGAAACAGAGGGGCTGAATCAGAGGGGCTGAAACAGAGGGCGAGAAACAGAGGGGCTGAAAAAGAGGGCGAGAAACAGAGGGGCTGAAACAGAGGGGCTGAAATAGAGGGGCTGAAACAGAGGGGCTGAATCAGAGGGGCTGATTCAGAGGTGCTGAAACAGAGGGGCTGAATCAGCGGGGATGAAACAGAGGGCGAGAAACAGAGTGGCTGAAACAGAGGGCGAGAGAGAGAGGGGCAGAAACAGAGGGCGAGAAACAGAGGGGCTGAAAAAGAGGGGCTGAAACAGAGGGCGAGAAACAGTGGGGCTGAAACAGAGGGCGAGAAACAGAGGGTCTGAAACAGAGGGGCTGAAACAGAGGGGCTGAAACAGAGGGGCTGAAACAGTGGGGCTGAAACAGAGGGCGAGAAACAGAGGGGCTGAAACAGAGGGCGAGAAACAGAGCGGCTGAAACAGAGGGCGAGAAACAGAGGGGCTGAATCAGAGGGGCTGAAACAGAGGGTGAGAAACAGAGTGGCTGAAACAGAGGGCGAGAAACAGAGTGGCTGAAACAGACGGGCTGAAACAGAGGGGCTGAAAAAGAGGGCGAAAAACAGAGGGGCTGAAACAGAGGGCGAGAAACAGAGGGGCTGAAACAGAGGGGCTGAAACAGAGTGGCTGAAACAGAGGGGCTGAAACAGAGGGGCTGGAACAGAGGGGGAGAAACAGAGGGGCTGAAACAGAGGGGCTGAATCAGAGGGGCTGAAACAGAGGGCGAGAAACAGAGGGGCTGAAACAAAGGGCGTGAAACAGAGGGGCTGAAACAGAGGGGCTGAAACAAAGGGGCTGAATCAGAGGGGCTGATTCAGAGGGGCTTAATCAGAGGGGCTGAAACAGAGGGCGAGAAACAGAGGGGCTCAAACAGAGGGCGAGAAACAGAGGGGCTGAAACAGAGGGACTGAAACAGAGGGGCTGAAACAGAGGGGCTGAAACAGAGTTGCTGAAACAGAGGGGCTGAAACAGAGTTCGAGAAACAGAGGGGCTGAAACAGAGGGGCGGGAAACAGAGGGGCTGAATCAGAGGCACAAAATCAGAAAGGGCTGAATCAGAGGGGCTGAAACAGAGGGGCTGAATCAGAGGGGCTGAAACAGAGGGCGAGAAACAGAGGGGCTGAAACAGAGGGGCTGAAACAGAGGGGCTGAAACAGAGGGGCTGAATCAGAGGCGCTGATTCAGAGGGGCTGAAACAGAGGGGTTGAATCAGTGGGGCTGAAAGAGAGGGCGAGAAACTGATGGGCTGAAACAGAGGGCGAGAAACAGAGGGGCTGAAACAGAGTAGATGAAACAGAGGGGCTGAAACAGAGGGGCTGGAACAGTGGGGGAGAAACAGAGGGGCTGAAACAGAGGGGCTGAATCAGAGGGGCTGAAACAGAGGGCGATAAACAGAGGGGCTGAAACAGAGGGCGAGAAACAGAGGGGCTGAAACAGAGGGCGAGAAACAGAGGGGATGAAACAGAGGGCAAGAAACCGAGGGGCTGAAACAGAGGGCGAGAAACAGAGGGGCTGAAACAGAGGGGCTGAAACAGAGGGCGAGAAACAGAGGGGCTGAAACAGACGGGCTGAAACAGAGGGGCTGAAAAAGAGGGCGAAAAACAGAGGGGCTGAAACAGAGGGCGAGAAACAGAGGGGCTGAAACAGAGGGGCTGAAACAGAGTGGCTGAAACAGAGGGGCTGAAACAGAGGGGCTGGAACAGTGGGGGAGAAACAGAGGGGCTGAAACAGAGGGGATGAATCAGAGGGGCTGAAACAGAGGGCGATAAACAGAGGGGCTGAAACAGAGGGCGAGAAACAGAGGGGCTGAAACAGAGGGCGAGAAACAGAGGGGATGAAACAGAGGGCGAGAAACCGAGGGGCTGAAACAGAGGGCGAGTAACAGAGGGGCTGAAACAGAGGGGCTGAAACAGAGGGCGAGAAACAGAGGGGCAGAAACAGTGGGCGAGAAACAGAGGGGCTGAAACAGAGAGGCTGAAACAGAGGGGCTGAAACAGAGGGCGAGAAACAGATGGGCTGAAACAGAGGGCGAGAAACAGAGGGGCTGAAACAGAGGGGCTGAATCAGAGGGGCTGAAACAGAGGGGCTGAAACAGAGGGCGAGAAACAGAGGGGCTGAAACAGAGGGCGAGAAACAGAGGGGCTGAAACAGAGGGGCTGAAACAGAGGGGCTGAAACAGAGGGGCTGAAACAGAGGGCGAGAAACAGAGGGGCTGAATCAGAGGGGCTGAATCAGAGGGGCTGAAACAGAGAGGCTGAAACAGAGGGCCAGAAACAAATGGGCTGAAACAGCGGGCGAGAAACAGAGGACGAGAAACAGAGGGGCTGAAACAGACGGGCTGAAACAGAGTGCCTGAAACAGAGGGCGAAAAACAAAGGGGCTGAAACAGAGGGCGAGAAACAGAGGGTGAGAAACAGAGGGCGAGAAACAGAGGGTGAGAAACAGAGGGCGAGAAACAGAGGGGTCAAACAGAGGGGCTGAATCAGAGGGGCTGAAACAGAGGGGCTGAAACAGAGGGCGAGAAACAGAGGGGCTGAAACAGAGGGGCTGAAACAGAGGGGCTGAAACAGAGGGCGAGAAACAGAGAGGCTGAAACAGAGGGCGAGAAACAGAAGGGCTGAAACAGAGGGCGAGAAACAGAGGGGCTGAAACAGCGGGCGAGAAACAGAGGGGCTGAAACAGAGGGGCTGAAACAGAGGGCGAGAAACAGAGGGGCTGAAACAGAGGGACTGAAACAGTGGGGCTGAAACAGAGGGCGAGAAACAGAGGGGCTGAATCAGAGGGCGAGAAATAGAGGGTGAGAAACAGAGGGCGAGAAACAGAGGGTGAGAAACAGAGGGCGAGAAACAGAGAGGATGAAACAGAGAAGCTGAAACAGAGGGGCTGAAACAGAGGGCGAGAAACAGAGGGGCTGAAACAGAGGGCGAGAAACAGAGGGGCTGAAACAGAGGGGCTGAAACAGAGGGCGAGAAACAGAGAGGCTGAAACAGAGGGCGAGAAACAGAGGGGCTGAAACAGAGGGCGAGAAACAGAGTGGCTGAAACAGAGGGCGAGAGAGAGAGGGGCAGAAACAGAGGGGCTGAATCAGAGGGGCTGAAACAGAGGGGCTGAATCAGAGGGGCTGAAACAGAGGGCGAGAAACAGAGGGGCTGAAAAAGAGGGCGAGAAACAGAGGGGCTGAAACAGAGGGGCTGAAATAGAGGGGCTGAAACAGAGGGGCTGAATCAGAGGGTCTGATTCAGAGGTGCTGAAACAGAGGGGCTGAATCAGCGGGGATGAAACAGGGCGAGAAACAGAGTGGCTGAAACAGAGGGCGAGAGAGAGAGGGGCAGAAACAGAGGGCGAGAAACAGAGGGGCTGAAAAAGAGGGGCTGAAACAGAGGGCGAGAAACAGTGGGGCTGAAACAGAGGGCGAGAAACAGAGGGGCTGAAACAGAGGGGCTGAAACAGAGGGGCTGAAACAGTGGGGCTGAAACAGAGGGCGAGAAACAGAGGGGCTGAAACAGAGGGCGAGAAACAGAGCGGCTGAAACAGAGGGCGAGAAACAGAGGGGCTGAATCAGAGGGGCTGAAACAGAGGGTGAGAAACAGAGTGGCTGAAACAGAGGGCGAGAAACAGAGTGGCTGAAACAGACGGGCTGAAACAGAGGGGCTGAAAAAGAGGGCGAAAAACAGAGGGGCTGAAACAGAGGGCCAGAAACAAATGGGCTGAAACAGCGGGCGAGAAACAGAGGACGAGAAACAGAGGGGCTGAAACAGACGGGCTGAAACAGAGTGCCTGAAACAGAGGGCGAAAAACAAAGGGGCTGAAACAGAGGGCGAGAAACAGAGGGTGAGAAACAGAGGGCGAGAAACAGAGGGTGAGAAACAGAGGGCGAGAAACAGAGGGGTCAAACAGAGGGGCTGAATCAGAGGGGCTGAAACAGAGGGGCTGAAACAGAGGGCGAGAAACAGAGGGGCTGAAACAGAGGGGCTGAAACAGAGGGGCTGAAACAGAGGGCGAGAAACAGAGAGGCTGAAACAGAGGGCGAGAAACAGAAGGGCTGAAACAGAGGGCGAGAAACAGAGGGGCTGAAACAGCGGGCGAGAAACAGAGGGGCTGAAACAGAGGGGCTGAAACAGAGGGCGAGAAACAGAGGGGCTGAAACAGAGGGACTGAAACAGTGGGGCTGAAACAGAGGGCGAGAAACAGAGGGGCTGAATCAGAGGGCGAGAAATAGAGGGTGAGAAACAGAGGGCGAGAAACAGAGGGTGAGAAACAGAGGGCGAGAAACAGAGAGGATGAAACAGAGAGGCTGAAACAGAGGGGCTGAAACAGAGGGCGAGAAACAGAGGGGCTGAAACAGAGGGCGAGAAACAGAGGGGCTGAAACAGAGGGGCTGAAACAGAGGGCGAGAAACAGAGAGGCTGAAACAGAGGGCGAGAAACAGAGGGGCTGAAACAGAGGGCGAGAAACAGAGTGGCTGAAACAGAGGGCGAGAGAGAGAGGGGCAGAAACAGAGGGGCTGAATCAGAGGGGCTGAAACAGAGGGGCTGAATCAGAGGGGCTGAAACAGAGGGCGAGAAACAGAGGGGCTGAAAAAGAGGGCGAGAAACAGAGGGGCTGAAACAGAGGGGCTGAAATAGAGGGGCTGAAACAGAGGGGCTGAATCAGAGGGTCTGATTCAGAGGTGCTGAAACAGAGGGGCTGAATCAGCGGGGATGAAACAGAGGGCGAGAAACAGAGTGGCTGAAACAGAGGGCGAGAGAGAGAGGGGCAGAAACAGAGGGCGAGAAACAGAGGGGCTGAAAAAGAGGGGCTGAAACAGAGGGCGAGAAACAGTGGGGCTGAAACAGAGGGCGAGAAACAGAGGGGCTGAAACAGAGGGGCTGAAACAGAGGGGCTGAAACAGAGGGGCTGAAACAGTGTGGCTGAAACAGAGGGCGAGAAACAGAGGGGCTGAAACAGAGGGCGAGAAACAGAGCGGCTGAAACAGAGGGCGAGAAACAGAGGGGCTGAATCAGAGGGGCTGAAACAGAGGGTGAGAAACAGAGTGGCTGAAACAGAGGGCGAGAAACAGAGTGGCTGAAACAGACGGGCTGAAACAGAGGGGCTGAAAAAGAGGGCGAAAAACAGAGGGGCTGAAACAGAGGGCGAGAAACAGAGGGGCTGAAACAGAGGGGCTGAAACAGAGTGGCTGAAACAGAGGGGCTGAAACAGAGGGGCTGGAACAGAGGGGGAGAAACAGAGGGGCTGAAACAGAGGGGCTGAATCAGAGGGGCTGAAACAGAGGGCGAGAAACAGAGGGGCTGAAACAAAGGGCGTGAAACAGAGGGGCTGAAACAGAGGGGGTGAAACAAAGGGGCTGAATCAGAGGGGCTGATTCAGAGGGGCTTAATCAGAGGGGCTGAAACAGAGGGCGAGAAACAGAGGGGCTCAAACAGAGGGCGAGAAACAGAGGGGCTGAAACAGAGGGACTGAAACAGAAGGGCTGAAACAGAGGGGCTGAAACAGAGTTGCTGAAACAGAGGGGCTGAAACAGAGTTCGAGAAACAGAGGGGCTGAAACAGAGGGGCGGGAAACAGAGGGGCTGAATCAGAGGCACAAAATCAGAAAGGGCTGAATCAGAGGGGCTGAAACAGAGGGGCTGAATCAGAGGGGCTGAAACAGAGGTCGAGAAACAGAGGGGCAGAAACAAAGGGCGAGAAACAGAGGGGCTGGAACAGAGGGCGAGAAACAGAGGGGCTGAAACAGAGGGGCTGAAACAGAGGGGCTGAAACAGAGGGGCTGAATCAGAGGGGCTGATTCAGAGGGGCTGAAACAGAGGGGTTGAATCAGTGGGGCTGAAAGAGAGGGCGAGAAACTGAGGGGCTGAAACAGAGGGCGAGAAACAGAGTGGCTGAAACAGACCGGCTGAAAAAGAGTGCGAAAAACAGAGGGGCTGAAACAGAAGGCGAGAAACAGAGGGGCTGAAACAGAGGGGCTGAAACAGAGTGGATGAAACAGAGGGGCTGAAACAGAGGGGCTGGAACAGTGGGGGAGAAACAGAGGGGCTGAAACAGAGGGGCTGAATCAGAGGGGCTGAAACAGAGGGCGATAAACAGAGGGGCTGAAACAGAGGGCGAGAAACAGAGGGGCTGAAACAGAGGGCGAGAAACAGAGGGGATGAAACAGAGGGCAAGAAACCGAGGGGCTGAAACAGAGGGCGAGAAACAGAGGGGCTGAAACAGAGGGGCTGAAACAGAGGGCGAGAAACAGAGGGGCTGAAACAGACGGGCTGAAACAGAGGGGCTGAAAAAGAGGGCGAAAAACAGAGGGGCTGAAACAGAGGGCGAGAAACAGAGGGGCTGAAACAGAGGGGCTGAAACAGAGTGGCTGAAACAGAGGGGCTGAAACAGAGGGGCTGGAACAGTGGGGGAGAAACAGAGGGGCTGAAACAGAGGGGATGAATCAGAGGGGCTGAAACAGAGGGCGATAAACAGAGGGGCTGAAACAGAGGGCGAGAAACAGAGGGGCTGAAACAGAGGGCGAGAAACAGAGGGGATGAAACAGAGGGCGAGAAACCGAGGGGCTGAAACAGAGGGCGAGTAACAGAGGGGCTGAAACAGAGGGGCTGAAACAGAGGGCGAGAAACAGAGGGGCAGAAACAGTGGGCGAGAAACAGAGGGGCTGAAACAGAGAGGCTGAAACAGAGGGGCTGAAACAGAGGGCGAGAAACAGATGGGCTGAAACAGAGGGCGAGAAACAGAGGGGCTGAAACAGAGGGGCTGAATCAGAGGGGCTGAAACAGAGGGGCTGAAACAGAGGGCGAGAAACAGAGGGGCTGAAACAGAGGGCGAGAAACAGAGGGGCTGAAACAGAGGGGCTGAAACAGAGGGGCTGAAACAAAGGGGCTGAAACAGAGGGCGAGAAACAGAGGGGCTGAATCAGAGGGGCTGAATCAGAGGGGCTGAAACAGAGAGGCTGAAACAGAGGGCCAGAAACAAATGGGCTGAAACAGCGGGCGAGAAACAGAGGACGAGAAACAGAGGGGCTGAAACAGACGGGCTGAAACAGAGTGCCTGAAACAGAGGGCGAAAAACAAAGGGGCTGAAACAGAGGGCGAGAAACAGAGGGTGAGAAACAGAGGGCGAGAAACAGAGGGTGAGAAACAGAGGGCGAGAAACAGAGGGGTCAAACAGAGGGGCTGAATCAGAGGGGCTGAAACAGAGGGGCTGAAACAGAGGGCGAGAAACAGAGGGGCTGAAACAGAGGGGCTGAAACAGAGGGGCTGAAACAGAGGGCGAGAAACAGAGAGGCTGAAACAGAGGGCGAGAAACAGAAGGGCTGAAACAGAGTGCGAGAAACAGAGGGGCTGAAACAGCGGGCGAGAAACAGAGGGGCTGAAACAGAGGGGCTGAAACAGAGGGCGAGAAACAGAGGGGCTGAAACAGAGGGACTGAAACAGAGGGGCTGAAACAGAGGGCGAGAAACAGAGGGGCTGAAACAGAGGGCGAGAAATAGAGGGTGAGAAACATAGGGCGAGAAACAGAGGGTGAGAAACAGAGGGCGAGAAACAGAGAGGATGAAACAGAGAGGCTGAAACAGAGGGGCTGAAACAGAGGGCGAGAAACAGAGGGGCTGAAACAGAGGGTGAGAAACAGAGCGGCTGAAACAGAGGGGCTGAAACAGAGGGGCTGAAACAGAGGGCGAGAAACAGAGAGGCTGAAACAGAGGGCGAGAAACAGAGGGGCTGAAACAGAGGGCGAGAAACAGAGGGGCTGAAACAGCGGGCGAGAAACAGAGGGGCTGAAACAGAGGGGCTGAAACAGAGGGGCTGAAACAGAGTGACTGAAACAGAGGGGGAGAAACAGAGGGCGAGAAACAGAGGGACTGAAACAGAGGGGCTGAAACAGAGGGGCTGAAACAGAGGGGGAGAAACAGAGGGGCTGAAACAGAGGGCGAGAAACAGAGGGGCTGAAACAGAGGGTGAGAAACAGAGGGGCTGAAACAGAGGGGCTGAAACAGAGGGGCTGAAACAGAGGGCGAGAAAGAGAGGGGCTGAAACAGAGGGCGAGAAACAGACGGGCTGAAACAGAGGGGCTGAAACAGAGGGGCTGTATCTGAGGGGCTGATTCAGAGGGGCTGAAACAGAGGGGCTGAATCAGAGGGGCTGAAACAGAGGGCGAGAAACAGAGGGGCTGAAACAGAGGGCGAGAAACAGAGGGGCAGAAACAGAGGGTGAGTAACAGAGTGGCTGAAACAGAGGTTCTGAAACAGAGAGTGCGAAACAGAGGGGCTGAAACAGAGGGCGAGAAACAGAGGGGCTGAAACAGAGCGGCTGAAACAGAGGGGCTAAATTAGAGGGGCAGAAACAGAGGGCGAGAAACAGAGGGGCTGAACCAGAGGGTGAGAAACAGAGGGGCTGAAACAGAGGGGCTGAAACAGAGTGGCTGAAACAGAGGGTCTGAAACAGAGGGGCTGGAACAGAGGGGGAGAAACAGAGGGGCTGAAACAGAGGGGCTGAATCAGAGGGGCTGAATTAGAGGGGCTGAAACAGAGGGCGAGAAACAAAGGGGCTGAAACAGAGGGGCTGAAACAGAGGGGCTGAATTAGAGTGGCTGATTCACAGGGGCTGAATCAGAGGGGCTGAAACAGAGGGCGAGAAACAGAGGGGCTCAAACAGAGGGCGAGAAACAGAGGGGCTGTAACAGAGGGCGAGAAACAGAGGGGCTGAAACAGAGGGGCTGAAACAGAAGGCGAGAAACAGAGGGGCTGAAACAGAGGGGTGGGAAACAGAGGGGCTGAATCAGAGGGGCTGAATGAGTGGTGCTGAATCAGAGGGGCTGAATCAGAGGGGCTGAAACAGAGGATGAGAAACAGAGGGGCTGAAACAGAGGTGCTGAAACAGAGGGGCTGAAACAGAGGGCGAGAAACAGAGTGGCTGAATCAGAGGCGCAAAATCAGAGGGGCTGAATCAGAGGGGCTGAAACAGAGGGGCTGAATCAGAGGGGCTGAATTAGACGGGCTGAAACAGAGAGCGAGAAACAGAGTGGCTGAAACAGACGGGCTGAAACAGAGGGGCTGAAACAGAGGGCGAAAAACAGAGGGGCTGAAACCGAGGGCGAGAAACAGAGGTGCTGAAACAGAGGGGCTGAAACAGAGTGGCTGAAACAGAGGGTCTGAAACAGAGGGGCTGGAACAGAGGGGGAGAAACAGAGGGGCTGAAACAGAGGGGCTGAATCAGAGGGGCTGAATTAGAGGGGCTGAAACAGAGGGCGAGAAACAAAGGGGCTGAAACAGAGGGGCTGAAACAGAGGGGCTGAATTAGAGTGGCTGATTCACAGGGGCTGAATCAGAGGGGCTGAAACAGAGGGCGAGAAACAGAGGGGCTCAAACAGAGGGCGAGAAACAGAGAGGCTGAAACAGAGGGCGAGAAACAGAGGGGCTGAAACAGAGGGGCTGAAACAGAAGGCGAGAAACAGAGGGGCTGAAACAGAGGGGTGGGAAACAGTGGGGCTGAATCAGAGGGGCTGAATGAGTGGTGCTGAATCAGAGGGGCTGAATCAGAGGGGCTGAAACAGAGGATGAGAAACAGAGGGGCTGAAACAGAGGTGCTGAAACAGAGGGGCTGAAACAGAGGGCGAGAAACAGAGTGGCTGAATCAGAGGCGCAAAATCAGAGGGGCTGAATCAGAGGGGCTGAAACAGAGGGGCTGAATCTGAGGGGCTGAATCAGAGGTGCTGAAACAGAGGGGCTGAAACAGTGGGCAAGAAACAGAGGGGATGATACAGAGGGGCTGAAACAGAGGGGCTGATTCAGAGGGCGAGAAACAGAGGGGCTGAAACAGAGGGCGAGAAACAGAGGGGCTGAAACAGAGGGCATGAAACAGAGGGGCTGAATGAGAGGGGCTGAAACAGAGGTGCTGAAACAGAGGGGCTGAAACAGAGGGGCTGAAAGAGAGGGCGAGAAACAGAGGGCGAGAAACAGAGGGACTGAAACAGAGGGGCTGAATCAGAGAGGCTGAAACAGAGGGCGAGAAACAGAGGGGCTGAAACCGAGGGGCTGAAACAGAGGTGCTGAAACAGTGGGCGAGAAACAGAGGGGCTGAAACAGAGGGCGAGAAACAGAGGGGCTGAAACAGAGGCGAAAAACAGAGGGGCTGAAACAGAGGGCGAGAAACAGAGGGGCTGAAACAGAGGGCGAGAAACAGAGGGGATGAAACAGAGGGGCTGAAACAGAGGTGCTGAAACAGAGGGGCTGAAACAGTGGGCGAGAAACAGAGGGACTGAAACAGAGGGGCTGAATCAGAGGGGCTGAAACAGAGGGCGAGAAACAGTGGGGCTGAAACAGAGGGCGAGAAACAGAGGGGCTGAAACCGAGGGGCTGAATCAGAGGTGGCTGAAACAGAGGGGCTGAAACAGTGGGCGAGAAACAGAGGGGCTGAAACAGAGGGGCTGAAACAGAGGGGCTGAATCAGAGGGGCTGATTCAGAGGGGCTGAAACAGAGCGGCTGAATCAGCGGGGCTGAAACAGAGGGCGAGAAACAGGGGCTGAAACATAGGGCGAGAAACAGAGGGGCTGAAACAGAGAGACTGAAACAGAGGGCGAGAAACAGAGGGGCTGAAACAGAGGGCGAGAAACAGAGAGCCTGAAACAGAGGGCGAGAAACAGAGTGGCTGAAACAGAGGGCGAGAAACAGAGGGGCTGAAACAGAGGGCGAGAAACAGAGGGGCTGGAACCGAGGGGCTGAATCAGAGGGGCTGAAACAGAGGGGCTGAAACAGTGGGCGAGAAACAGAGGGGCTGAAACAGAGGGCGAGAAACAGAGGGGCTGAAACAGAGTAGAAAAACAGAAGTGCTGAAACAGAGGGGCTGAAACAGAGGGGCTGAATCAGAGGGGCTGATTCAGAGGGGCTGAAACAGAGGGGCAGAATCAGCGGGGCTGAAACAGAGGGCGAGAAACAGAGGGGCTGAAACATAGGGCGAGAGACAGAAGGGCAGAAACAGAGGGCGAGAAACAGAGGGGCTGAAACAGAGGGACTGAAACAGAGGGCGAGAAAGAGAGGGGCTGAAACAGCGGGCGAGAAACAGAGGGGCTGAAACAGAGAGGCTGAAACAGAGGGGCTGAAACAGTGGGGCTGAAACAGAGGGCGAAAAACAGAGGGGCTGAAACAGAGGGCGAGAAACAGAGGGGCTGAAACAGAGGGCGAGAAACAGAGGGGCTGAATCAGAGGGGCTGAAACAGAGGGTGAGAAACAGAGGGGCTGAAACAGAGGGCGAGAAACAGAGTGGCTGAAACAGACGGGCTGAAACAGAGGGGCTGAAAAAGAGGGCGATAAACAGTGGGGCTGAAACAGAGGGCGAGAAACAGAGGGTCTGAAACAGTGGGCGAGAAACAGAGGGGCTGAAACAGAGGGCGAGAAACAGAGGGGCTGAATCAGAGGGGCTGAAACAGAGGGTGAGAAACAGAGGGGCTGAAACAGAGGGCGAGAAACAGAGGGGCTGAAACGGAGGGCGAGAAACAGAGGGGCTGAAACCGAGGGGCTGAATCAGAGGTGCTGAAACAGAGGGGCTGAAACAGTGGGCGAGAAACAGAGGGGCTGAAACAGAGGGCGAGAAACAGAGGGGCTGAAACAGAGGCGAAAAACAGAGGGGCTGAAACAGAGGGCGAGAAACAGAGGGGCTGAAACAGAGGGCGAGAAACAGAGGGGATGAAACAGAGGGGCTGAAACAGAGGGGTGAAACAGAGGGCGAGAAACAGAGACGCTGAAACAGAGGACGAGAAACAGAGGGTCTGAAACAGAGGGCGAGAAACAGAGGGGCTGAAACAGAGGGGCTGAAACAGAGGGGCTGAAACAGAGGGGCTGAAACAGAGGGCGAGAAACAGAGGGGCTGAAACAGAGGGGGAGAAACAGAGGGCGAGAAACAGAGGGACTGAAACAGAGGGGCTGAAACAGAGGTGCTGAAACAGAGGGGCTGAAACAGAGGGCGAGAAATAGAGGGGCTGAAACAGAGGGCGAGAAACAGAGGGGCTGAAACAGAGGGCTCAAACAGAGGGGCTCAAACAGAGGGGCTGAATCAGAGGGGCTGAAACAGAGGGCGAGAAACAGAGGGGCTGAAACAGAGGGCGAGAAACATAGGGGCTGAATCAGGGGGGCTGAAACAGAGGGCGAGAAACAGAGGGGCTGAAACAGAGGGCGAGAAACAGAGGGGTTGAAACTGAGGGTGAGAAACAGAGGGGCTGAAACAGAGGTGCTGAAACAGAGGGGCTGAAACAGAGGGGCTGATTCAGAGGGGCTGAAACAGAGGGGCTGAATCAGAGGGGCTGAAACAGAGGGCGAGAAACAGAGGGGCTGGAACCGAGGGGCTGAATCAGAGGGGCTGAAACAGAGGGGCTGAAACAGTGGGCGAGAAACAGAGGGGCTGAAACAGAGGGCGAGAAACAGAGGGGCTGAAACAGAGTAGAAAAACAGAAGTGCTGAAACAGAGGGGCTGAAACAGAGGGGCTGAATCAGAGGGGCTGATTCAGAGGGGCTGAAACAGAGGGGCAGAATCAGCGGGGCTGAAACAGAGGGCGAGAAACAGAGGGGCTGAAACATAGGGCGAGAGACAGAAGGGCAGAAACAGAGGGCGAGAAACAGAGGGGCTGAAACAGAGGGACTGAAACAGAGGGCGAGAAAGAGAGGGGCTGAAACAGCGGGCGAGAAACAGAGGGGCTGAAACAGAGAGGCTGAAACAGAGGGGCTGAAACAGTGGGGCTGAAACAGAGGGCGAAAAACAGAGGGGCTGAAACAGAGGGCGAGAAACAGAGGGGCTGAAACAGAGGGCGAGAAACAGAGGGGCTGAATCAGAGGGGCTGAAACAGAGGGTGAGAAACAGAGGGGCTGAAACAGAGGGCGAGAAACAGAGTGGCTGAAACAGACGGGCTGAAACAGAGGGGCTGAAAAAGAGGGCGATAAACAGAGGGGCTGAAACAAAGGGCGAGAAACAGAGGGGCAGAAACAGTGGGCGAGAAACAGAAGGGCTGAAACAGAGGGCGAGAAACAGAGGGGCTGAATCAGAGGGGCTGAAACAGAGGGTGAGAAACAGAGGGGCTGAAACAGAGGGCGAGAAACAGAGGGGCTGAAACGGAGGGCGAGAAACAGAGGGGCTGAAACCGAGGGGCTGAATCAGAGGTGCTGAAACAGAGGGGCTGAAACAGTGGGCGAGAAACAGAGGGGCTGAAACAGAGGGCGAGAAACAGAGGGGCTGAAACAGAGGCGAAAAACAGAGGGGCTGAAACAGAGGGCGAGAAACAGAGGGGCTGAAACAGAGGGCGAGAAACAGAGGGGATGAAACAGAGGGGCTGAAACAGAGGGGTGAAACAGAGGGCGAGAAACAGAGACGCTGAAACAGAGGGCGAGAAACAGAGGGTCTGAAACAGAGGGCGAGAAACAGAGGGGCTGAAACAGAGGGGCTGAAACAGAGGGGCTGAAACAGAGGGGCTGAAACAGAGGGCGAGAAACAGAGGGGCTGAAACAGAGGGGGAGAAACAGAGGGCGAGAAACAGAGGGACTGAAACAGAGGGGCTGAAACAGAGGTGCTGAAACAGAGGGGCTGAAACAGAGGGCGAGAAATAGAGGGGCTGAAACAGAGGGCGAGAAACAGAGGGGCTGAAACAGAGGGCTCAAACAGAGGGGCTCAAACAGAGGGGCTGAATCAGAGGGGCTGAAACAGAGGGCGAGAAACAGAGGGGCTGAAACAGAGGGCGAGAAACATAGGGGCTGAATCAGGGGGGCTGAAACAGAGGGCGAGAAACAGAGGGGCTGAAACAGAGGGCGAGAAACAGAGGGGTTGAAACTGAGGGTGAGAAACAGAGGGGCTGAAACAGAGGTGCTGAAACAGAGGGGCTGAAACAGAGGGGCTGATTCAGAGGGGCTGAAACAGAGGGGCTGAATCAGAGGGGCTGAAACAGAGGGCGAGGAACAGAGGGGCTGAAACAGAGGGCGAGAAACAGAGGGGCAGAGACAGAGGGCGAGAAACAGAGTGGATGAAACAGAGGGGCTGAAACAGAGAGCGCGAAACAGAGGGGCTGAAACAGAGGGCGAAAAACAGAGGGGCTGAAACAGAGGGGCTGAAACTGAGGGGCTAAATTAGAGGGGCAGAAACAGAGGGCGAGAAACAGAGGGGCTGAAACAGAGGGCGAGAAACAGAGGGGCTGAAACAGAGGGGCTGAAACAGAGGGGCTGAAACAGAGGGCGAGAAACAGAGGGGCTGAAACAGAAGGCGAGAAACAGAGGGGCTGAAACAGAGGGGCTGAAACAGAAGGGCTGAAACAGAGGGGCTGAAACAGATGGCGAGAAACAGACTGGCTGAATCAGAGGGGCTGAATCAGAACGGCTGAAACAGAGGGGCTGAAACAGAGGGCGAGAATCAGAGGGGCTTAAACAGAGGGCGAGAAACAGAGGGCGAGAAACAGAGGGGCTGAAACAGAGGGGCTGAAACAGAGGGCGAGAAACAGAGGGGCTGAAACAGAGGAGAAAAACAGAGGGGCTGAAACAGAGGGGCTGAAACAGAGGGGCTGAATCAGAGGGGCTGATTCAGAGGGGCTGAAACAGAGGGGCTGAATCAGCGGGGCTGAAACAGAGGGCGAGAAACAGAGGGGCTGAAACATAGGGCGAGAGACAGAGGGGCAGAAACAGAGGGCGAGAAACAGAGGGGCTGAAACAGAGGGACTGAATCAGAGGGCGAGAAACAGAGGGGCTGAAACAGAGGGCGAGAAACAGAGGGGCTGAAACAGAGGGGCTGAAACAGAGGGCGAAAAACAGAGGGGCTGAAACAGAGGGCGAGAAACAGAGGGGCTGAAACAGAGGGCGAGAAACAGAGGGCCTGAATCAGAGGGGCTGAAACAGAGGGTGAGAAACAGTGGGGCTGAAACAGAGGGCGAGAAACAGAGTGGCTGACACAGACGGGGTGAAACAGAGCGGCTGAAACCGAGGGGCTGAATCAGAGGTGCTGAAACAGAGGGGCTGAAACAGAGGGCGAGAAACAGAGGGGCTGAAACAGAGGGCGAGAAACAGAGGGGATGAAACAGAGGGGCTGAAACAGTGGGGCTGAAACAGAGAGCGAGAAACAGAGAGGCTGAAACAGAGGGCGAGAAACAGAGGGTCTGAAACAGAGGGCGAGAAACAGAGGGGCTGAAACAGAGGGGCTGAAACAGAGGGGCTGAAACAGAGGGCGAGAAACAGAGGGGCTGAAACAGAGGGGGAGAAACAGAGGGCGAGAAACAGAGGGGCTGAAACAGAGGCGAAAAACAGAGGGGCTGAAACAGAGGGCGAGAAACAGAGGGGCTGAAACAGAGGGCGAGAAACAGAGGGGATGAAACAGAGGGGCTGAAACAGAGGGGTGAAACAGAGGGCGAGAAACAGAGACGCTGAAACAGAGGGCGAGAAACAGAGGGTCTGAAACAGAGGGCGAGAAACAGAGGGGCTGAAACAGAGGGGCTGAAACAGAGGGGCTGAAACAGAGGGGCTGAAACAGAGGGCGAGAAACAGAGGGGCTGAAACAGAGGGGGAGAAACAGAGGGCGAGAAACAGAGGGACTGAAACAGAGGGGCTGAAACAGAGGTGCTGAAACAGAGGGGCTGAAACAGAGGGCGAGAAATAGAGGGGCTGAAACAGAGGGCGAGAAACAGAGGGGCTGAAACAGAGGGCTCAAACAGAGGGGCTCAAACAGAGGGGCTGAATCAGAGGGGCTGAAACAGAGGGCGAGAAACAGAGGGGCTGAAACAGAGGGCGAGAAACATAGGGGCTGAATCAGGGGGGCTGAAACAGAGGGCGAGAAACAGAGGGGCTGAAACAGAGGGCGAGAAACAGAGGGGTTGAAACTGAGGGTGAGAAACAGAGGGGCTGAAACAGAGGTGCTGAAACAGAGGGGCTGAAACAGAGGGGCTGATTCAGAGGGGCTGAAACAGAGGGGCTGAATCAGAGGGGCTGAAACAGAGGGCGAGGAACAGAGGGGCTGAAACAGAGGGCGAGAAACAGAGGGGCAGAGACAGAGGGCGAGAAACAGAGTGGATGAAACAGAGGGGCTGAAACAGAGAGCGCGAAACAGAGGGGCTGAAACAGAGGGCGAAAAACAGAGGGGCTGAAACAGAGGGGCTGAAACTGAGGGGCTAAATTAGAGGGGCAGAAACAGAGGGCGAGAAACAGAGGGGCTGAAACAGAGGGCGAGAAACAGAGGGGCTGAAACAGAGGGGCTGAAACAGAGGGGCTGAAACAGAGGGCGAGAAACAGAGGGGCTGAAACAGAAGGCGAGAAACAGAGGGGCTGAAACAGAGGGGCTGAAACAGAAGGGCTGAAACAGAGGGGCTGAAACAGATGGCGAGAAACAGACTGGCTGAATCAGAGGGGCTGAATCAGAACGGCTGAAACAGAGGGGCTGAAACAGAGGGCGAGAATCAGAGGGGCTTAAACAGAGGGCGAGAAACAGAGGGCGAGAAACAGAGGGGCTGAAACAGAGGGGCTGAAACAGAGGGCGAGAAACAGAGGGGCTGAAACAGAGGAGAAAAACAGAGGGGCTGAAACAGAGGGGCTGAAACAGAGGGGCTGAATCAGAGGGGCTGATTCAGAGGGGCTGAAACAGAGGGGCTGAATCAGCGGGGCTGAAACAGAGGGCGAGAAACAGAGGGGCTGAAACATAGGGCGAGAGACAGAGGGGCAGAAACAGAGGGCGAGAAACAGAGGGGCTGAAACAGAGGGACTGAATCAGAGGGCGAGAAACAGAGGGGCTGAAACAGAGGGCGAGAAACAGAGGGGCTGAAACAGAGGGGCTGAAACAGAGGGCGAAAAACAGAGGGGCTGAAACAGAGGGCGAGAAACAGAGGGGCTGAAACAGAGGGCGAGAAACAGAGGGCCTGAATCAGAGGGGCTGAAACAGAGGGTGAGAAACAGTGGGGCTGAAACAGAGGGCGAGAAACAGAGTGGCTGACACAGACGGGGTGAAACAGAGCGGCTGAAACCGAGGGGCTGAATCAGAGGTGCTGAAACAGAGGGGCTGAAACAGAGGGCGAGAAACAGAGGGGCTGAAACAGAGGGCGAGAAACAGAGGGGATGAAACAGAGGGGCTGAAACAGTGGGGCTGAAACAGAGAGCGAGAAACAGAGAGGCTGAAACAGAGGGCGAGAAACAGAGGGTCTGAAACAGAGGGCGAGAAACAGAGGGGCTGAAACAGAGGGGCTGAAACAGAGGGGCTGAAACAGAGGGCGAGAAACAGAGGGGCTGAAACAGAGGGGGAGAAACAGAGGGCGAGAAACAGAGGGACTGAAACAGAGGGGCTGAAACAGAGGGGCTGAAACAGAGGGGCTGAAACAGTGGGCGAGAAATAGAGGGGCTAAAACAGAGGGCGAGAAACAGAGGGGCTGAAACAGAGGGCGAGAAAGAGAGGGGCTGAAACAGAGGGGCTGAATCAGAGGGGCTGAAACAGAGGGCGAGAAACAGAGGGGCTGAAACAGAGGGCGAGAAACAGAGGGGCTGAATCAGAGGGGCTGAAACAGAGGGTGAGAAACAGTGGGGCTGAAACAGAGGGCGAGAAACAGAGTGGCTGACACAGACGGGGTGAAACAGAGCGGCTGAAACCGAGGGGCTGAATCAGAGGTGCTGAAACAGAGGGGCTGAAACAGAGGGCGAGAAACAGAGGGGCTGAAACAGAGGGCGAGAAACAGAGGGGATGAA
This sequence comes from Chiloscyllium punctatum, assembly GCF_047496795.1. Classification (NCBI taxonomy): domain Eukaryota; kingdom Metazoa; phylum Chordata; class Chondrichthyes; order Orectolobiformes; family Hemiscylliidae; genus Chiloscyllium; species Chiloscyllium punctatum. Next base: position 2,796,565 of record NW_027309795.1, on the reverse strand, counting down.
ACAGAGGGGCTGAAACAGTGGGGCTGAAACAGAGAGCGAGAAACAGAGAGGCTGAAACAGAGGGCGAGAAACAGAGGGTCTGAAACAGAGGGCGAGAAACAGAGGGGCTGAAACAGAGGGGCTGAAACAGAGGGGCTGAAACAGAGGGCGAGAAACAGAGGGGCTGAAACAGAGGGGGAGAAACAGAGGGCGAGAAACAGAGGGACTGAAACAGAGGGGCTGAAACAGAGGGGCTGAAACAGAGGGGCTGAAACAGAGGGCGAGAAATAGAGGGGCTAAAACAGAGGGCGAGAAACAGAGGGGCTGAAACAGAGGGCGAGAAACAGTGGGGCTGAAACAGAGGGCGAAAAACAGAGGGGCTGAAACAGAGGGCGAGAAACAGAGGGGCTGAAACAGAGGGCGAGAAACAGAGGGCCTGAATCAGAGGGGCTGAAACAGAGGGTGAGAAACAGTGGGGCTGAAACAGAGGGCGAGAAACAGAGTGGCTGACACAGACGGGGTGAAACAGAGCGGCTGAAACCGAGGGGCTGAATCAGAGGTGCTGAAACAGAGGGGCTGAAACAGAGGGCGAGAAACAGAGGGGCTGAAACAGAGGGCGAGAAACAGAGGGGATGAAACAGAGGGGCTGAAACAGTGGGGCTGAAACAGAGAGCGAGAAGCAGAGAGGCTGAAACAGAGGGCGAGAAACAGAGGGTCTGAAACAGAGGGCGAGAAACAGAGGTGCTGAAACAGAGGGGCTGAAACAGAGGGGCTGAAACATAGGGCGAGAAACAGAGGGGCTGAAACAGAGGGGGAGAAACAGAGGGCGAGAAACAGAGGGACTGAAACAGAGGGGCTGAAACAGAGGGGCTGAAACAGAGGGGCTGAAACAGAGGGCGAGAAATAGAGGGGCTAAAACAGAGGGCGAGAAACAGAGGGGCTGAAACAGAGGGCGAGAAAGAGAGGGGCTGAAACAGAGGGGCTGAATCAGAGGGGCTGAAACAGAGGGCGAGAAACAGAGGGGCTGAAACAGAGGGCGAGAAACAGAGGGGCTGAATCAGAGGGGCTGAAACAGTGGGCGAGAAACAGAGGGGCTGAAACAGAGGGCGAGAAACAGAGGGGCTGAAACAGAGGGGCTGAAACAGAGTGGCTGAAACAGAGGGGCTGAAACAGAGGGGCTGGAACAGAGGGGGAGAAACAGAGGGGCTGAAACAGAGGGGCTGAATCAGAGGGGCTGAAACAGAGGGCGAGAAACAGAGGGGCTCAAACAGAGGGCGAGAAACAGAGGGGCTGTAACAGAGGGCGAGAAACAGAGGGGCTGAAACAGAGGGGCTGAAACAGAAGGCGAGAAACAGAGGGGCTGAAACAGAGGGGTGGGAAACAGAGGGGCTGAATCAGAGGGGCTGAATGAGTGGTGCTGAATCAGAGGGGCTGAATCAGAGGGGCTGAAACAGAGGATGAGAAACAGAGGGGCTGAAACAGAGGTGCTGAAACAGAGGGGCTGAAACAGAGGGCGAGAAACAGAGTGGCTGAATCAGAGGCGCAAAATCAGAGGGGCTGAATCAGAGGGGCTGAAACAGAGGGGCTGAATCAGAGGGGCTGAATTAGACGGGCTGAAACAGAGAGCGAGAAACAGAGTGGCTGAAACAGACGGGCTGAAACAGAGAGGCTGAAGCAGAGGGCGAAAAACAGAGGGGCTGAAACCGAGGGCGAGAAACAGAGGTGCTGAAACAGAGGGGCTGAAACAGAGTGGCTGAAACAGAGGGTCTGAAACAGAGGGGCTGGAACAGAGGGGGAGAAACAGAGGGGCTGAAACAGAGGGGCTGAATCATAGGGGCTGAATTAGAGGGGCTGAAACAGAGGGCGAGAAACAAAGGGGCTGAAACAGAGGGGCTGAAACAGAGGGGCTGAATTAGAGTGGCTGATTCACAGGGGCTGAATCAGAGGGGCTGAAACAGAGGGCGAGAAACAGAGGGGCTCAAACAGAGGGCGAGAAACAGAGGGGCTGAAACAGAGGGCGAGAAACAGAGGGGCTGAAACAGAGGGGCTGAAACAGAAGGCGAGAAACAGAGGGGCTGAAACAGAGGGGTGGGAAACAGTGGGGCTGAATCAGAGGGGCTGAATGAGTGGTGCTGAATCAGAGGGGCTGAATCAGAGGGGCTGAAACAGAGGATGAGAAACAGAGGGGCTGAAACAGAGGTGCTGAAACAGAGGGGCTGAAACAGAGGGCGAGAAACAGAGTGGCTGAATCAGAGGCGCAAAATCAGAGGGGCTGAATCAGAGGGGCTGAAACAGAGGGGCTGAATCTGAGGGGCTGAATCAGAGGTGCTGAAACAGAGGGGCTGAAACAGTGGGCAAGAAACAGAGGGGATGATACAGAGGGGCTGAAACAGAGGGGCTGATTCAGAGGGCGAGAAACAGAGGGGCTGAAACAGAGGGCGAGAAACAGAGGGGCTGAAACAGAGGGCATGAAACAGAGGGGCTGAATGAGAGGGGCTGAAACAGAGGTGCTGAAACAGAGGGGCTGAAACAGAGGGGCTGAAAGAGAGGGCGAGAAACAGAGGGCGAGAAACAGAGGGACTGAAACAGAGGGGCTGAATCAGAGAGGCTGAAACAGAGGGCGAGAAACAGAGGGGCTGAAACCGAGGGGCTGAAACAGAGGTGCTGAAACAGTGGGCGAGAAACAGAGGGGCTGAAACAGAGGGCGAGAAACAGAGGGGCTGAAACAGAGGCGAAAAACAGAGGGGCTGAAACAGAGGGCGAGAAACAGAGGGGCTGAAACAGAGGGCGAGAAACAGAGGGGATGAAACAGAGGGTCTGAAACAGAGGTGCTGAAACAGAGGGGCTGAAACAGTGGGCGAGAAACAGAGGGACTGAAACAGAGGGGCTGAATCAGAGGGGCTGAAACAGAGGGCGAGAAACAGTGGGGCTGAAACAGAGGGCGAGAAACAGAGGGGCTGAAACCGAGGGGCTGAATCAGAGGTGGCTGAAACAGAGGGGCTGAAACAGTGGGCGAGAAACAGAGGGGCTGAAACAGAGGCGAAAAACAGAGGGGCTGAAACAGAGGGGCTGAAACAGAGGGGCTGAATCAGAGGGGCTGATTCAGAGGGGCTGAAACAGAGCGGCTGAATCAGCGGGGCTGAAACAGAGGGCGAGAAACAGGGGCTGAAACATAGGGCGAGAAACAGAGGGGCTGAAACAGAGAGACTGAAACAGAGGGCGAGAAACAGAGGGGCTGAAACAGAGGGCGAGAAACAGAGAGCCTGAAACAGAGGGCGAGAAACAGAGGGGCTGAAACAGAGGGCGAGAAACAGAGGGGCTGAAACAGAGGGCGAGAAACAGAGGGGCTGGAACCGAGGGGCTGAATCAGAGGGGCTGAAACAGAGGGGCTGAAACAGTGGGCGAGAAACAGAGGGGCTGAAACAGAGGGCGAGAAACAGAGGGGCTGAAACAGAGTAGAAAAACAGAAGTGCTGAAACAGAGGGGCTGAAACAGAGGGGCTGAATCAGAGGGGCTGATTCAGAGGGGCTGAAACAGAGGGGCAGAATCAGCGGGGCTGAAACAGAGGGCGAGAAACAGAGGGGCTGAAACATAGGGCGAGAGACAGAAGGGCAGAAACAGAGGGCGAGAAACAGAGGGGCTGAAACAGAGGGACTGAAACAGAGGGCGAGAAAGAGAGGGGCTGAAACAGCGGGCGAGAAACAGAGGGGCTGAAACAGAGAGGCTGAAACAGAGGGGCTGAAACAGTGGGGCTGAAACAGAGGGCGAAAAACAGAGGGGCTGAAACAGAGGGCGAGAAACAGAGGGGCTGAAACAGAGGGCGAGAAACAGAGGGGCTGAATCAGAGGGGCTGAAACAGAGGGTGAGAAACAGAGGGGCTGAAACAGAGGGCGAGAAACAGAGTGGCTGAAACAGACGGGCTGAAACAGAGGGGCTGAAAAAGAGGGCGATAAACAGAGGGGCTGAAACAGAGGGCGAGAAACAGAGGGGCTGAAACAGTGGGCGAGAAACAGAGGGGCTGAAACAGAGGGCGAGAAACAGAGGGGCTGAATCAGAGGGGCTGAAACAGAGGGTGAGAAACAGAGTGGCTGAAACAGAGGGCGAGAAACAGAGGGGCTGAAACGGAGGGCGAGAAACAGAGGGGCTGAAACCGAGGTGCTGAATCAGAGGTGCTGAAACAGAGGGGCTGAAACAGTGGGCGAGAAACAGAGGGGCTGAAACAGAGGGCGAGAAACAGAGGGGCTGAAACAGAGGCGAAAAACAGAGGGGCTGAAACAGAGGGCGAGAAACAGAGGGGCTGAAACAGAGGGCGAGAAACAGAGGGGATGAAACAGAGGGGCTGAAACAGAGGGGTGAAACAGAGGGCGAGAAACAGAAATGCTGAAACAGAGGGCGAGAAACAGAGGGTCTGAAACAGAGGGCGAGAAACAGAGGGGCTGAAACAGAGGGGCTGAAACAGAGGGGCTGAAACAGAGGGGCTGAAACAGAGGGCGAGAAACAGAGGGGCTGAAACAGAGGGGGAGAAACAGAGGGCGAGAAACAGAGGGACTGAAACAGAGGGGCTGAAACAGAGGTGCTGAAACAGAGGGGCTGAAACAGAGGGCGAGAAATAGAGGGGCTGAAACAGAGGGCGAGAAACAGAGGGGCTGAAACAGAGGGCGAGAAACAGAGGGGCTCAAACAGAGGGGCTGAATCAGAGGGGCTGAAACAGAGGACGAGAAACAGAGGGGCTGAAACAGAGGGCGAGAAACATAGGGGCTGAATCAGGGGGGCTGAAACAGAGGGCGAGAAACAGAGGGGCTGAAACAGAGGGCGAGAAACAGAGGGGTTGAAACTGAGGGTGAGAAACAGAGGGGCTGAAACAGAGGTGCTGAAACAGAGGGGCTGAAACAGAGGGGCTTATTCAGAGGGGCTGAAACAGAGGGGCTGAATCAGAGGGGCTGAAACAGAGGGCGAGAAACAGAGGGGCTGAAACAGAGGGCGAGAAACAGAGGGGCAGAGACAGAGGGCGAGAAACAGAGTGGATGAAACAGAGGGGCTGAAACAGAGAGCGCGAAACAGAGGGGCTGAAACAGAGGGCGAAAAACAGAGGGGCTGAAACAGAGGGGCTGAAACTGAGGGGCTAAATTAGAGGGGCAGAAACAGAGGGCGAGAAACAGAGGGGCTGAAACAGAGGGCGAGAAACAGAGGGGCTGAAACAGAGGGGCTGAAACAGAGGGGCTGAAACAGAGGGCGAGAAACAGAGGGGCTGAAACAGAAGGCGAGAAACAGAGGGGCTGAAACAGAGGGGCTGAAACAGAAGGTCTGAAACAGAGGGGCTGAAACAGATGGCGAGAAACAGACTGGCTGAATCAGAGGGGCTGAATCAGAACGGCTGAAACAGAGGGGCTGAAACAGAGGGCGAGAATCAGAGGGGCTGAAACAGAGGTCGAGAAACAGAGGGCGAGAAACAGAGGGGCTGAAACAGAGGGGCTGAAACAGAGGGTGAGAAACAGAGGGGCTGAATGAGGAGAAAAACAGAGGGGCTGAAACAGAGGGGCTGAAACAGAGGGGCTGAATCAGAGGGGCTGATTCAGAGGGGCTGAAACAGAGGGGCTGAATCAGCGGGGCTGAAACAGAGGGCGAGAAACAGAGGGGCTGAAACATAGGGCGAGAGACAGAGGGGCAGAAACAGAGGGCGAGAAACAGAGGGGCTGAAACAGAGGGACTGAAACAGAGGGCGAGAAACAGAGGGGCTGAAACAGAGGGCGAGAAACAGAGGGGCTGAAACAGAGGGGCTGAAACAGAGGGCGAAAAACAGAGGGGCTGAATCAGAGGGGCTGAAACAGAGGGTGAGAAACAGTGGGGCTGAAACAGAGGGCGAGAAACAGAGTGGCTGACACAGACGGGGTGAAACAGAGCGGCTGAAACCGAGGGGCTGAATCAGAGGTGCTGAAACAGAGGGGCTGAAACAGAGGGCGAGAAACAGAGGGGCTGAAACAGAGGGCGAGAAACAGAGGGGATGAAACAGAGGGGCTGAAACAGTGGGGCTGAAACAGAGAGCGAGAAACAGAGAGGCTGAAACAGAGGGCGAGAAACAGAGGGTCTGAAACAGAGGGCGAGAAACAGAGGGGCTGAAACAGAGGGGCTGAAACAGAGGGGCTGAAACAGAGGGCGAGAAACAGAGGGGCTGAAACAGAGGGGGAGAAACAGAGGGCGAGAAACAGAGGGACTGAAACAGAGGGGCTGAAACAGAGGGGCTGAAACAGAGGGGCTGAAACAGAGGGCGAGAAATAGAGGGGCTAAAACAGAGGGCGAGAAACAGAGGGGCTGAAACAGAGGGCGAGAAAGAGAGGGGCTGAAACAGAGGGGCTGAATCAGAGGGGCTGAAACAGAGGGCGAGAAACAGAGGGGCTGAAACAGAGGTCGAGAAACAGAGGGGCTGAATCAGAGGGGCTGAAACAGAGGGTGAGAAACAGTGGGGCTGAAACAGAGGGCGAGAAACAGAGTGGCTGACACAGACGGGGTGAAACAGAGCGGCTGAAACCGAGGGGCTGAATCAGAGGTGCTGAAACAGAGGGGCTGAAACAGAGGGCGAGAAACAGAGGGGCTGAAACAGAGGGCGAGAAACAGAGGGGATGAAACAGAGGGCGAGAAACAGAGGGCCTGAATCAGAGGGGCTGAAACAGAGGGTGAGAAACAGTGGGGCTGAAACAGAGGGCGAGAAACAGAGTGGCTGACACAGACGGGGTGAAACAGAGCGGCTGAAACCGAGGGGCTGAATCAGAGGTGCTGAAACAGAGGGGCTGAAACAGAGGGCGAGAAACAGAGGGGCTGAAACAGAGGGCGAGAAACAGAGGGGATGAAACAGAGGGGCTGAAACAGTGGGGCTGAAACAGAGAGCGAGAAACAGAGAGGCTGAAACAGAGGGCGAGAAACAGAGGGTCTGAAACAGAGGGCGAGAAACAGAGGGGCTGAAACAGAGGGGCTGAAACAGAGGGGCTGAAACAGAGGGCGAGAAACAGAGGGGCTGAAACAGAGGGGGAGAAACAGAGGGTGAGAAACAGAGGGACTGAAACAGAGGGGCTGAAACAGAGGGGCTGAAACAGAGGGGCTGAAACAGAGGGCGAGAAATAGAGGGGCTAAAACAGAGGGCGAGAAACAGAGGGGCTGAAACAGAGGGCGAGAAACAGTGGGGCTGAAACAGAGGGCGAAAAACAGAGGGGCTGAAACAGAGGGCGAGAAACAGAGGGGCTGAAACAGAGGGCGAGAAACAGAGGGCCTGAATCAGAGGGGCTGAAACCGAGGGCGAGAAACAGAGTGGCTGACACAGACGGGGTGAAACAGAGCGGCTGAAACCGAGGGGCTGAATCAGAGGTGCTGAAACAGAGGGGCTGAAACAGAGGGCGAGAAACAGAGGGGCTGAAACAGAGGGCGAGAAACAGAGGGGATGAAACAGAGGGGCTGAAACAGTGGGGCTGAAACAGAGAGCAAGAAACAGAGAGGCTGAAACAGAGGGCGAGAAACAGAGGGTCTGAAACAGAGGGCGAGAAACAGAGGGGCTGAAACAGAGGGGCTGAAACAGAGGGGCTGAAACAGAGGGCGAGAAACAGAGGGGCTGAAACAGAGGGGGAGAAACAGAGGGCGAGAAACAGAGGGACTGAAACAGAGGGGCTGAAACAGAGGGGCTGAAACAGAGGGGCTGAAACAGAGGGCGAGAAATAGAGGGGCTAAAACAGAGGGCGAGAAACAGAGGGGCTGAAACAGAGGGCGAGAAAGAGAGGGGCTGAAACAGAGGGGCTGAATCAGAGGGGCTGAAACAGAGGGCGAGAAACAGAGGGGCTGAAACAGAGGGCGAGAAACAGAGGGGCTGAATCAGAGGGGCTGAAACAGTGGGCGAGAAACAGAGGGGCTGAAACAGAGGGCGAGAAACAGAGGGGCTGAAACAGAGGGTGAGAAACAGAGGGGCTGAAACAGAGGTGCTGAAACAGAGGGGCTGAATAAGAGGGGCTGATTCAGAGGGGCTGAAACAGAGGGGCTGAAACAGAGGGGCTGAAAAAGAGGGCGATAAACAGAGGGGCTGAAACAGAGGGCGAGAAACAGAGGGGCTGAAACAGTGGGCGAGAAACAGAGGGGCTGAAACAGAGGGCGAGAAACAGAGGGGCTGAATCAGAGGGGCTGAAACAGAGGGTGAGAAACAGAGGGGCTGAAACAGAGGGCGAGAAACAGAGGGGCTGAAACCGAGGGGCTGAATCAGAGGTGCTGAAACAGAGGGGCTGAAACAGTGGGCGAGAAACAGAGGGGCTGAAACAGAGGGCGAGAAACAGAGGGGCTGAAACAGAGGGCGAGAAACAGAGGGGCTGAAACAGAGGGGCTGAAACAGAGGGGCTGAAACAGAGGGTGAGAAACAGAGGGGCTGAAACAGAGGTGCTGAAACAGAGGGGCTGAATAAGAGGGGCTGATTCAGAGGGGCTGAAACAGAGGGGCTGAAACAGAGGGGCTGAAAAAGAGGGCGATAAACAGAGGGGCTGAAACAGAGGGCGAGAAACAGAGGGGCTGAAACAGTGGGCGAGAAACAGAGGGGCTGAAACAGAGGGCGAGAAACAGAGGCGCTGAATCAGAGGGGCTGAAACAGAGGGTGAGAAACAGAGGGGCTGAAACAGAGGGCGAGAAACAGAGGGGCTGAAACCGAGGGGCTGAATCAGAGGTGCTGAAACAGAGGGGCTGAAACAGTGGGCGAGAAACAGAGGGGCTGAAACAGAGGGCGAGAAACAGAGGGGCTGAAACAGAGGGCGAGAAACAGAGGGGCTGAAACAGAGGGGCTGAAACAGAGGGGCTGAAACAGAGGGCGAGAAACAGAGACGCTGAAACAGAGGGCGAGAAACAGAGGGGCTGAAACAGAGGGCGAGAAACAGAGGGGCTGAAACAGAGGGGCTGAAACAGAGGGGTGAAACAGAGGGCGAGAAACAGAGACGCTGAAACAGAGGGCGAGAAACAGAGGGGCTGAAGCAGAGGGCGAGAAACAGAGCGGCTGAAACAGAGGGGCTGAAACAGAGGGGCTGAAACAGAGGGGCTGAAACAGAGGGCGAGAAACAGAGGGGCTGAAACAGAGGGGGAGAAACACAGGGCGAGAAACAGAGGGACTGAAACAGAGGGGCTGAAACAGAGGTGCTGAAACAGAGGGGCTGAAACAGAGGGCGAGAAATAGAGGGGCTGAAACAGAGGGCGAGAAACAGAGGGGCTGAAACAGAGGGCGAGAAACAGAGGGGCTCAAACAGAGGGGCTGAATCAGAGGGGCTGAAACAGAGGGCGAGAAACAGAGGGGCTGAAACAGAGGGCGAGAAACATAGGGGCTGAATCAGGGGGGCTGAAACAGACGGCGAGAAACAGAGGGGCTGAAACAGAGGGCGAGAAACAGAGGGGTTGAAACTGAGGGTGAGAAACAGAGGGGCTGAAACAGAGGTGCTGAAACAGAGGGGCTGAAACAGAGGGGCTGATTCAGAGGGGCTGAAACAGAGGGGCTGAATCAGAGGGGCTGAAACAGAGGGCGAGAAACAGAGGGGCTGAAAAAGAGGGCGAGAAACAGAGGGGCTGAAACAGAGGGTGAGAAACAGAGGGGCTGAAACAGAGGGCGAGAAACTGAGGGGCAGAAACAGAGAGCGAGAAACAGAGGGGCTGAAACAGAGGGACTGAAACAGAGGGCGAGAAACAGAGGGGCTGAAACAGAGGGCGAGAAACAGAGGGGCAGAAACTGAGGGCGAGAAACAGAGGGGCTGAAACAGAGGGGCTGAAACAGAGGGGCTGAATCAGAGGGGCTGAAACAGAGGGGCTGAAACAGAGGGCGAGAAACAAAGGGGCTGAAACATCGGGCGAGAAACAGAGGGCAAGAAACAGAGGGGCTGAAACAGAGGGGCTGAAACAGACGGGTTGAAACAGAGAGCCTGAAACAGTGGGGCTGAAACAGAGGGCGAAAAACAGAGGGGCTGAAACAGAGGGCGAGAACAGAGCGGCTGAAACAGAGGGGCAGAAACAGAGGGGCTGAAACAGAGGGGCTGAAACAGAGGGCGAGAAACAGAGGGGCTGAATCAGAGGGGCTGAATCAGAGGGACTGAAACAGAGGGGCTGAAACAGAGGGCGAGAAACAAAGGGGCTGAAACAGCGGGCGAGAAACAGAGGGCGAGAAACAGAGGGGCTGAAACAGAGGGGCTCAAACAGACGGGCTGAAACAGAGAGCCTGAAACAGAGGGCGAGAAACAGAGGGGCTGAAACAGAGGGCGAAAAACAGAGGGGCTGAAACAGAGGGCGAGAAACAGAGGGTGAGAAACAGAGGGCGAGAAACAGAGTGGATGAAACAGAGGGGCTGAAACAAAGGGGCTGAAATAGAGGGGCTGAAACAGAGGGGCTGAATCAGAGGGGCTGAAACAGAGTGGCTGAATCAGAGGGGCTGAAACAGAGGGCGAGAAATAGAGGGGCTGAAACAGAGGGCGAGAAACAGAGGGGCTGAAACAGAGGGGCTTAAACAGAGGGGCTGAAACAGAGGGGCTGAATCCGAGGGCAAGAAACAGAGAGGCTGAAACAGAGGGCGAGAACCAGAGGGGCTGAAACAGAGGGCAAGAAACAGAGGGGCTGAAACAGAGGGCGAGAAACAGAGGGGCTGAAACAGAGGGGCTGAAACAGAGCGGCTGAAACAGAGGGGCTGAAACAGAGGGCGAGAAACAGAGGGCGAGAAACAGAGGGGCTGAAAAAGAGGGGCTGAAACAGAGGGGCTGAAACAAAGCGGCTGATACAGAGGGCGAGAAACAGAGGGGCTGAAACAGAGGGCGAGATACAGAGGGGCTGAAAGAGAGGGGCTGAAACAGAGGGCGAGAAACAGAGAGGCTGAAACAGAGGGCGAGAAACAGAGGGCCTGAAACAGAGGGCGAGAAACAGAGGGCTGAAACAGAGGGGCTGAAACTGAGGGGCTGAAACAGAGGGGCTGAAACAGAGGGCGAGATACAGAGAGGCTGAAACAGAGGGCGAGAAACAGAGTGGCTGAAACAGAGGGCAAGAAACAGAGGGGCTGAAACAGAGGGCGAGAAACAGAGGGACTGAAACAGAGGGGCTGAAACAGAGGGCGAGAAACAGAGGGACTGAAACAGAGGGTCTGAAACAGAGGGGCTGATACAGAGGTGAGAAACAGAGCGGCTGAAACAGATGGCGAGAAACAGAGGGGCTGAAACAAAGGGGCTGAAACAGTGGGGCTAAAACAGAGGGGATGAAACAGAGGGCGAGAAATAGAGGGGCTGAAACAGAGGGCGAGAAACAGAGGGGCTGAAAGAGATGGGCTGAAACAGAGGGCGAGAAACAGAGAGGCTGAAACAGAGGGCGAGAAACAGAGGGCCTGAAACAGAGGGCGAGAAACAGAGGGCTGAAACAGAGGGGCTGAAACAGAGGGGCTGAAACAGAGGGGCTGAAACAGAGGGCGAGATACAGAGAGGCTGAAACAGAGGGCGAGAAACAGAGTGGCTGAAACAGAGGGCAAGAAACAGAGGGGCTGAAACAGAGGGCGAGAAACAGAGGGGCTGAAACAGAGGGGCTGAAACAGAGGGCGAGAAACAGAGGGACTGAAACAGAGGGGCTGAAACAGAGGGGCTGATACAGAGGGCGAGAAACAGAGCGGCTGAAACAGAGGGCGAGAAACAGAGGGGCTGAAACAAAGGGGCTGAAACAGTGGGGCTAAAACAGAGGGGCTGGAACAGAGGGCGAGAAATAGAGGGGCTGAAACAGAGGGTGAGAAACAGAGGGGCTGAAACAGAGGGCGAGAAACAGAGGGGCTGAAACAGAGGGGCTGAAACAGAGGGGCTGAAACAGAGGGCGAGAAACAGAGGGGCTGAAAGAAAGGGCGAGAAACAGAGGGGCTGAAACAGAGGGCGAGAAACAGAGGGGCTGAATCAGAGGGGCTGAAACAGAGGGCGAGAAACAAATGGGCTGAAACAGAGAGCGAGAAACAGAGGGGCTGAAACAGAGGGGCTGAAACAGAGGGTGAGAAACAGAGGGGCTGAAACAGAGGGCGAGAAACAGAGGGGCTGAAACAGAGGTGCTGATTCAGAGGGGCTGAATCAGAGGGGCTTAATCAGAGGGGCTGAAACAGAGGGGCTTAATCAGAGGGGCTGAAACAGAGGGCGAGAAACAGAGGGGCTGAAACAGAGGGTGAGAAACAGAGGGGCAGAAACAGAGGGCGAGAAACAGAGGAGCAGAAACAGAGGGGCTGAAACAGAGAGCGCGAAACAGAGGGGCTGAAACAGATGGCGAGAAACAGAGGGACTGAAACAGAGTTAGAGAAACAGAGGGGCTGAAACAGAGGGCAAGAAACAGAGGGGCTGAAACAGAGGGCGAGAAACAGAGGGCAAGAAACAGAGTGGCTGAAACAGAGTGGCTGGAACAGAGGGCGAGAAACAGAGGGGCTGAATCAGAGGGGCTGAAACAGAGGGGCTGAAACAGAGGGCGAGAAACAGAGGGGCTGAAACAGAGGGCGAGAAACAGAGGGGCTGAAAAAGAGGGGCTGAAACAGAGGGGCTGAAACAAAGCGGCTGATGCAGAGGGCGAGAAATAGAGGGGCTGAAACAGAGGGTCTGAAACAGAGGGGCTGAAACAGAGGGCGAGAAACAGAGAGGCTGAAACAGAGGGCGAGAAACAGAGGGGCTGAAACAGAGGGCGAGAAACAGAGGGGCTGAAACAGAGGGGCTGAAACAGAGGGGCTGAAACAGAGGGTCTGAAACAGAGGGCGAGAAACAGAGAGGCTGAAACAGAGGGCGAGAAACAGAGTGGCTGAAACAGAGGGCAAGAAACAGAGGGGCTGAAACAGAGGGCGAGAAACAGAGGGGCTGAAACAGAGGGGCTGAAACAGAGGGGCTGAAACAGAGAGCGAGAAACAGAGGGGCTGAAACAGAGGGCCAGAAACAGAGGGCGAGAAAAAGAGGGACTGAAACAGTGGGGCTGAAACAGAGGTGCTGATACAGAGGGCGAGAAACAGAGCGGCTGAAACAGAGGGCGAGAAACAGAGGGGCTGAAACAAAGGGGCTGAAACAGTGGGGCTAAAACAGAGGGGCTGAAACAGAGGGCGAGAAATAGAGGGGCTGAAACAGAGGGCGAGAAACAGAGGGGCTGAAACAGAGGGCGAGAAACAGAGGGGCTGAAACAGAGGGCGAGAAACAGAGGGGCTGAAACAGAGGGGCTGAAACAGAGGGGCTGAAACAGAGGGCGAGAAACAGAGGGGCTGAAACAGAGGGCGAGAAACAGAGGGGCTGAAACAGAGGGCGAGAAACAGAGGGGCTGAAACAGAGGGGCTGAAACAGAGGGGCTGAAACAGAAGGGCTGAAACAGAGGGGCTGAAACAGAGGGCGAGAAACAGAGAGGCTGAAACAGAGGGGCTGAAATAGAAGGGCTGAAACAGAGGGGCTGAAACAGAGGGCGAGAAACAGAGGGGCTGAATCAGAGGGGCTGAATCAGAAGGGCTGAAACTGAGGGGCTGAATCAGAGGGGCTGAAACAGAAGGCGAGAAACAGAGGGGCTGAAACAGAGGGCGAGAAACTGAGGGGCAGAAACAGAGGGCGAGAAACAGAGGGGCTGAAACAGAGGGTCTGAAACAGAGGGCGAGAAACAGAGGGGCTGAAACAGAGGGCGAGAAACAGAGGGGCTGAAACAGAGGGGCTGAAACAGAGGGCGAGAAACAGAGGGGCTGAAACAGAGGGGCTGAAATAGAAGGGCTGAAACAGAGGGGCTGAAACAGAGGGCGAGAAACAGAGGGGCTGAATCAGAGGGGCTGAATCAGAAGGGCTGAAACTGAGGGGCTGAATCAGAGGGGCTGAAACAGAAGGCGAGAAACAGAGGGGCTGAAACAGAGGGCGAGAAACTGAGGGGCTGAAACAGAGGGCGAGAAACAGAGGGGCTGAAACAGAGGGCGAGAAACAGAGGGGCTGAAACAGAGGGGCTGAAACAGAGGGCGAGAAACAGAGGGGCAGAAACTGAGGGCGAGAAACAGAGGGGCTGAAACAGAGGGGCTGAAACAGAGGGTCTGAATCAGAGGGGCTGAAATAGAGGGGCTGAAACAGAGGGCGAGAAACAAAGGGGCTGAAACAGCGGGCGAGAAACAGAGGGCGAGAAACAGAGGGGCTGAAACAGAGGGGCTGAAACAGACGGGCTGAAACAGAGAGCCTGAAACAGAGGGCGAGAAAAAGAGGGGCTGAAACAGAGGGCGAAAAACAGAGGGGCTGAAACAGAGGGCGACAAACAGAGGGGCTGAAACAAAGGGCGAGAAACAGAGGGGCTGAAACAGAGGGGCTGAACCAGAGGGGCTGAAACAGAGGGGCTGAAACAGAGGGCAAGAAACAGAGGGGCTGAAACAGAGGGGCTGAAACAGATGGGCAGAAACAGAGGGCGAGAAACAGAGGGCGAGAAACAGAGGGGCTGAATCAGAGGGGCTGAAACAGAGGGGCTGAAACAGAGGGCGAGAAACTAAGGTACTGAATCAGAGGGGCTGAAGCAGAGGGGCTGAAACAGACGGGCTGAAACAGAGAGCCTGAAACAGAGTGGCTGAAACAGAGGGGCTGAAATAGAGGGTCTGAAACAGAGGGGCTGAATCAGAGGGGCTGAAACAGAGGGGCTGAATCAGAGGGGCTGAAACAGAGGGCGAGAAACAGAGGGGCTGAAACAGAGGGGCTGAATCAGAGGGGTTGAAACAGAGGGGCTGACACAGAGGGCGAGAAACAGAGAGGCTGAAACAGAGGGCGAGAAACAGAGGGGCTGAAACAGAGGGCGATTAACAAAGGGGCTGAAACAGAGGGGCTGAAACAGAGGGGCTGAAACAGAGGGCGAGAAACAGAGTGGCTGAAACAGATGTGGAGAAACAGAGGGGCTGAAACTGAGGGCGAGAAACAGAGAGGCTGAATCAGAGGGGCTGAAACAGAGGGCGAGAAACAGAGGGGCTGAAACAGAGGGCGAGAAACAGAGGGGCTGAAACAGAGGTGCTGAAACAGAGGGTGAGAAACTGAGGGGCTGAAACAGAGGGCGAGAAACATAGGGGCTGAAACAGAGGGGCTGAAACAGAGGGGCTGATTCAGAAGGGCTGAAACAGAGGGGCTAAATCAGAGGGGCTGAAACAGAGGGCGAGAAACAGAGGGGCTGAAACAGAGGGCGAGAAACAGAGGAGCAGAAACAGAGTGCGAGAAACAGAGGGGCTGAAACAGAGGTGCTGAAACAGAGAATGCGAAACAGAGGGGCTGAAACAGAGGGCGAGAAACAGAGGGGCTGAAACAGAGGTCGAGAAACAGAGGGGCTGAAACAGAGGGCAAGAAACAGAGGTGCTGAAACCGAGTGGCTGAAACAGAAGGGCTGAAACAGAGGGGCTGAAACAGAGGGCGAGAAACAGAGGGGCTGAATCAGAGGAGCTGAATCAGAGGGGCTGAAACAGAGGTCCTGAATCAGAGGGGCTGAAACAGAAGGCGAGAAACAGAGGGGCTGAAACAGAGGGCGAGAAACAGAGGGGCAGAAACAGAGGGCGATAAACAGTGGGGCTGAAACAGAGGGCCTGAAACAGAGGGCAAGAAACAGAGGGGCTGAAACAGAGGGCGAGAAACAGAGGGGCTGAAACAGTGGGGCTGAAGCAGAGGGGCTGAAACAGAGGGCGAGAAACAGCGGGGCTGAAACAAAGGGCGAGAAACAGAGGGGCTGAAACAGAGGGGCAGAAAAAGAGGGGCTGAAACAGAGGGGCTGAATCGGAGGGGCTGAAACAGAGGGGCTCAAACAGAGGGCAAGAAACAGAGGGGCTGAAACAGAGGGGCTGATTGAGAGGGGCAGAAACAGAGGGCGAGAAACAGAGGGGCTGAATCAGAGGGGCTGAATCAGAGGGGCTGAAACAGAGGGGCTGAAACAGAGGGCGAGAAACTAAGGTACTGAATCAGAGGGGCTGAAACAGAGGGGCTGAAACAGAGGGGCTGAAACAGACGGGCTGAAACAGAGAGCCTGAAACAGAGTGGCTGAAACAGAGGGGCTGAAATAGAGGGTCTGAAACAGAGGGGCTGAATCAGAGGGGCTGAAACAGAGGGGCTGAATCAGAGGGGCTGAAACAGAGGGCGAGAAACAGAGGGGCTGAAACAGAGGGGCTGAATCAGAGGGGCTGAAACAGAGGGGCTGAAACAGAGGGCGAGAAACAGAGAGGCTGAAACAGAGGGCGAGAAACAGAGGGGCTGAAACAGAGGGCGAGATTCAGAGGGGCTGAAACAGAGGGGCTGAAACAGAGGGGCTGAAATAGAGGGCGAGAAACAGAGGGGCTGAAACAGATGGCGAGAAACAGAGGGGCTGAAACAGAGGGCGAGAAACAGAGGGGCTGAATCAGAGGGGCTGAAACAGAGGGCGAGAAACAGAGGGGCTGAAACAGAGGGCGAGAAACAGAGGGGCTGAAACAGAGGTGCTGAAACAGAGGGTGAGAAACAGAGGGGCTGAAACAGAGGGCGAGAAACAGAGGGGCTGAAACAGAGGGGCTGAAACAGAGGGGCTGATTCAGAGGGGCTGAAACAGAGGGCGAGAAACAGAGCGGCTGAAACAGAGGGCGAGAAACAGAGGAGCAGAAACAGAGGGCGAGAAACAGAGGGGCTGAAACAGAGGGGCTGAAACAGAGAGTGCGAAACAGATGGGCTGAAACAGAGGGCGAGAAACAGAGGGGCTGAAACAGAGGGCGAGAAACAGAGGGGCTGAAACAGAGGGCAAGAAACAGAGGGGCTGAAACCGAGTGTCTGAAACAGAAGGGCTGAAACAGAGGGGCTGAAACAGAGGGCGAGAAACAGAGGGGCTGAATCAGAGGGGCTGAATCAGAGGGGCTGAAACAGAGGGGCTGAATCAGAGGGGCTGAAACAGAAGGCGAGAAACATAGGGGCTGAAACAGAGGGCGAGAAACAGAGGGGCAGAAACAGAGGGCGACAAACAGAGGGGCTGAAACAGAGGGGCTGAAACAGAGGGCGAGAAACAGAGGGGCTGAAACAGAGGGCGAGAAACAGAGGGGCTGAAACAGAGGGGCTGAAACAGAGGGGCTGAAACAGAGGGCGAGAAACAGAGGGGCTGAAACAAAGGGCGAGAAACAGAGGGGCTGAAACAGAGGGGCAGAAACAGAGGGGCTGAAACGGAGGGGCTGAATCGGAGGGGCTGAAACAGAGGGGCTGAAACAGAGGGGCTGAAACAGAGGGCAAGAAACAGAGGGGCTGAAACAGAGGGGCTGAAACAGAGGGTCAGAAACAGAGGGCGAGAAACAGAGGGGCTGAATCAGAGGGGCTGAATCAGAGGGGCTGAAACAGAGGGGCTGAAACAGAGGGCGAGAAACAGAGGGGCTGAATCAGAGGGGCTGAATCAGAGGGGCTGAAACAGAGGGGCTGAAACAGAGGGCGAGAAACAGAGGGGCTGAAACAGAGGGAGAGAAACAGAGGGGCTGAAACAGACAGGCTGAAACAGAGAGCCTGAAACAGAGGGGCTGAAACAGAGGGGCTGAAATAGAGGGGCTGAAACAGAGGCGCTGAAACAGAGGGCGTGAAACTAAGGTACTGAATCAGAGGGGCTGAAACAGAGGGGCTGAAACAGACGGGCTGAAACAGAGAGCCTGAAACAGAGTGGCTGAAACAGAGGGGCTGAAATAGAGGGTCTGAAACAGAGGGGCTGATTCAGAGGGGCTGAAACAGAGGGGCTGAATCAGAGGGGCTGAAACAGAGGGGCTGAAACAGAGGGCGAGAAACAGAGAGGCTGAAACAGAGGGCGAGAAACAGAGGGGCAGAAACAGAGGGGCTGAAACAGAGGGGCTGAATCAGAGGGGCTGAAACAGAGGGGCTGAAACAGAGGGCGAGAAACAGAGAGGCTGAAACAGAGGGCGAGAAACAGAGGGGCTGAAACAGAGGGCGAGAAACAGAGGGGCTGAATCAGAGGGGCTGAAACAGAGGGCGAGAAACAGAGGGGCTGAAACAGAGGGGCTGAAACAGAGGGGCTGAAACAGAGGGCGAGAAACAGAGGGGCTGAATCAGAGGGGCTGAAACAGAGGGCGAGAAACAGAGGGGCTGAAACAGAGGGGCTGAAACAGAGGGGCTGAAACAGAGGGCAAGGAACAGAGGGGCTGAAACAGAGGGCGAGAAACAGAGGGGCTGAAACAGAGGGGCTGAAACAGAGAGCGAGAAACAGAGGGGCTGAAACAGAGGGCCAGAAACAGAGGGGCTGAAACCGAGTGGCTGAAACAGAAGGGCTGAAACAGAGGGGCTGAAACAGAGGGCGAGAAACAGAGGGGCTGAATCAGAGGGGCTGAATCAGAGGGGCTGAAACAGAGGGCCTGAATCAGAGGGGCTGAAACAGAAGGCGAGAAACAGAGGAGCTGAAAGAGAGGGCCTGAATCAGAGGGGCTGAAACAGAAGGCGAGAAACAGAGGGGCAGAAACAGAGGGCGAGAAGCAGTGGGGCTGAAAGAGAGGGGCTGAAACAGAGGGCAAGAAACAGAGGGGCTGAAACAGAGGGCGAGAAACAGAGGGGCTGAAACAGAGGGGCTGAAGCAGAGGATCTGAAACAGAGGGCGAGAAACAGAGGGGCTGAAACAAAGGGCGAGAAACAGAGGGGCTGAAACAGAGGGGCAGAAACAGAGGGGCTGAAACAGAGGGGCTGAATCGGAGGGGCTGAAACAGAGGGGCTGAAACAGAGGGGCTGAAACAGAGAGTGCGAAACAGAGGGGCTGAAACAGAGGGCGAGAAACAGAGGGGCTAAAACAGAGGGCGATAAACAGAGAGGCTGAAACAGAGGGCAAGAAACAGAGGGGCTGAAACCGAGTGGCTGAAACAGAAGGGCTGAAACAGAGGGGCTGAAACAGAGGGCGAGAAACAGAGGAGCTGAATCAGAGGGGCTGAAACAGAGGGGCTGAAACAGAGGGGCTGAATCAGAGGGGCTGAAACAGAGGGGCTGAATCAGAGGGGCTGAAACAGAGAGCGAGAAACAGAGGGGCTGAAACAGAGGGCCAGAAACAGAGGGGCTGAAACCGAGTGGCTGAAACAGAAGGGCTGAAACAGAGGGGCTGAAACAGAGGGCAAGAAACAGAGGGGCTGAAACAGAGGGCGAGAAACAGAGGGGCTGAAACAGAGGGGCTGAAACAGAGGGGCTGAAACAGAGGGCGAGAAACAGAGGGGCTGAAACAAAGGGCGAGAAACAGAGGGGCGGAAACAGGGGGGCAGAAACAGAGGGGCTGAAACAGAGGGGCTGAATCGGAGGGGCTGAAACAGAGGGGCTGAAACAGAGGGGCTGAAACAGAGGGCAAGAAACAGAGGGGCTGAAACAGAGGGGCTGAAACAGAGGGGCAGAAACAGAGGGCGAGAAACAGAGGTGCTGAATCAGAGGGGCTGAATCAGAGGGGCTGAAACAGAGGGGCTGAAACAGAGGGCGAGAAACAGAGGGGCTGAATCAGAGGGGCTTAATCAGAGGGGCTGAAACAGAGGGGCTAAAACAGAGGGCGAGAAACTAAGGGACTGAATCAGAGGGGCTGAAACAGTGGGGCTGAAACAGACGGGCTGAAACAGACAGCCTGACACAGAGGGGCTGAAACAGAGGGGCTGAAATAGAGGGGCTGAATCAGAGGGGCTGAAACAGAGGGCGAGAAACTAAGGGACTGAATCAGAGGGGCTGAAACAGAGGGGCTGAATCAGAGGGGCTGAAACAGAGGGGCTGAATCAGAGGGGCTGAAACAGAGGGGCTGAAACAGAGGGTGAGAAACAGAGAGGCTGAAACAGAGGGCGAGAAACAGAGGGGCTGAAACAGAGGGCGAGAAGCAGAGGGGCTGAAACAGATGGCGAGAAACAGAGGGGCTGAATCAGAGGGCGAGAAACAGAGGGGCTGAATCAGAGGGGCTGAAACAGAGGGCGAGAAACAGAGGGGCTGAAACAGAGGGGCTGAAACAGAGGGGCTGAAACAGAGGGCGAGAAACAGAGGGGCTGAAACAGAGGGCGAGAAACAGAGGGGCTGAATCAGAGGGGCTGAAACAGAGGGCGAGAAACAGAGGGGCTGAAACAGAGGGGCTGAAACAGAGGGTCTGAAACAGAGGGCAAGAAACAGAGGGGCTGAAACAGAGGGCGAGAAACAGAGGGGCTGAAACAGAGGGGCTGAATCAGAGGGGCTGAAACAGAGAGCGAGAAACAGAGGGGCTGAAACAGAGGGCCAGAAACAGAGGGGCTGAAACCGAGTGGCTGAAACAGAAGGGCTGAAACAGAGGGGCTGAAACAGAGGGTGAGAAGCAGAGGGGCTGAATCAGAGGGGCTGAATCAGAGGGGCTGAAACAGAGGGCCTGAATCAGAAGGGCTGAAACAGAAGGCGAGAAACAGAGGGGCTGAAAGAGAGGGACTGAATCAGAGGGGCTGAAACAGAAGGCGAGAAACAGAGGGGCAGAAACAGAGGGCGAGAAACAGTGGGGCTGAAACAGAGGGGCTGAAACAGAGGGCAAGAAACAGAGGGGCTGAAACAGAGGGCGAGAAACAGAGGGGCTGAAACAGAGGGGCTGAAGCAGAGGATCTGAAACAGAGGGCGAGAAACAGAGGGGCTGAAACAAAGGGCGAGAAACAGAGGGGCTGAAACAGAGGGGCAGAAACAGAGGGGCTGAAACAGAGGGGCTGAATCGGAGGGGCTGAAACAGAGGGGCTGAAACAGAGAGTGCGAAACAGAGGGGCTGAAACAGAGGGCGAGAAACAGAGGGGCTAAAACAGAGGGCGATAAACAGAGGGGCTGAAACAGAGGGCAAGAAACAGAGGGGCTGAAACCGAGTGGCTGAAACAGAAGGGCTGAAACAGAGGGGCTGAAACAGAGGGCGAGAAACAGAGGAGCTGAATCAGAGGGGCTGAAACAGAGGGGCTGAAACAGAGGGGCTGAATCAGAGGGGCTGAAACAGAAGGTGAGAAACAGACGGGCTGAAACAGAGGGCGAGAAACAGAGGGGCAGAAACAGAGGGCGAGAAACAGTGGGGCTGAAACAGAGGGGCTGAAACAGAGGGCAAGAAACAGAGGGGCTGAAACAGAGGGCGAGAAACAGAGGGGCTGAAACAGAGGGGCTGAAACAGAGGGGCTGAAACAGAGGGCGAGAAACAGAGGGGCTGAAACAAAGGGCGAGAAACAGAGGGGCGGAAACAGAGGGGCAGAAACAGAGGGGCTGAAACAGAGGGGCTGAATCGGAGGGGCTGAAACAGAGGGGCTGAAACAGAGGGGATGAAACAGAGGGCAAGAAACAGAGGGGCTGAAACAGAGGGGCTGAAACAGAGGGGCAGAAACAAAGGGCGAGAAACAGAGGGGCTGAATCAGAGGGGCTGAATCAGAGGGGCTGAAACAGAGGGGCTGAAACAGAGGGCGAGAAACAGAGGGGCTGAATCAGAGGGGCTGAATCAGAGGGGCTGAAACAGAGGGGCTGAAACAGAGGGCGAGAAACTAAGGGACTGAATCAGAGGGGCTGAAACAGTGGGGCTGAAACAGACGGGCTGAAACAGAGAACCTGAAACAGAGGGGCTGAAACAGAGGGGCTGAAATAGAGGGGCTGAAACAGAGGGGCTGAAACAGAGGGCGAGAAACTAAGGTACTGAATCAGAGGGGCTGAAACAGAGGGGCTGAATCAGAGGGGCTGAAACAGAGGGCGAGAAACTAAGGTACTGAATCAGAGGGGCTGAAACAGAGGGGCTGAATCAGAGGGGCTGAAACAGAGGGGCTGAATCAGAGGGGCTGAAACAGAGGGGCTGAAACAGAGGGCGAGAAACAGAGGGGCTGAAACAGAGGGCGAGAAACAGAGGGGCTGAAACAGAGGGGCTGAAACAGAGGGGCTGAAACAGAGGGCAAGAAACAGAGGGGCTGAAACAGATGGCGAGAAACAGAGGGGCTGAAACAGAGGGCGAGAAACAGAGGGGCTGAAACAGAGGGCGAGAAACAGAGGGGCTGAAACAGAAGGGCTGAAACAGAGGGGCTGAAACAGAGGGCGAGAAACAGAGGGGCTGAAACAGATGGCGAGAAACAGAGGGGCTGAAACAGAGGGCGAGAAACAGCGGGGCTGAATCAGAGGGGCTGAAACAGAGGGCGAGAAACAGAGGGGCTGAAACAGAGGGCGAGAAACAGAGGGGCTGAAACAGAGGTGCTGAAACAGAGGGTGAGAAACAGAGGGGCTGAAACAGAGGGCGAGAAACAGAGGGGCTGAAACAGAGGGGCTGATTCAGAGGGGCTGAAACAGAGGGGCTGAATCAGAGGGGCTGAAACAGAGGGCGAGAAACAGAGGGGCTGAAACAGAGGGCGAGAAACAGAGGAGCAGAAACAGAGGGCGAGAAACAGAGGGGCTGAAACAGAGGGGCTGAAACAGAGAGTGCGAAACAGAGGGGCTGAAAAAGAGGGCGAGAAACAGAGGGGCTGAAACAGAGGGCGAGAAACAGAGGGGCTGAAACAGAGGGCAAGAAACAGAGGGGCTGAAACCGAGTGGCTGAAACAGAATGGCTGAAACAGAGGGGCTGAAACAGAGGGCGAGAAACAGAGGGGCTGAATCAGTGGGGCTGAATCAGAGGGGCTGAAACAGAGGGGCTGAATCAGAGGGGCTGAAACAGAAGGCGAGAAACAGAGGGGCTGAAACAGAGGGCGAGAAACAGAGGGGCAGAAACAGAGGGCGAGAAACAGAGGGGCTGAAACAGAGGAGCTGAAACAGAGGGCAAGAAACAGAGGGGCTGAAACAGAGGGCGAGAAACAGAGGGGCTGAAACAGAGGGGCTGAAACAGAGGGGCTGAAACAGAGGGCGAGAAACAGAGGGGCTGAAACAAAGGGCGAGAAACAGAGGGGCTGAAACAGAGGGGCAGAAACAGAGGGGCTGAAACAGAGGGGCTGAATCGGAGGGGCTGAAACAGAGGGGCTGAAACAGAGCGGCTGAAACAGAGGGCAAGAAACAGAGGGGCTGAAACAGAGGGGCTGAAACAGAGGGGCAGAAACAGAGGGCGAGAAATAGAGGGGCTGAAACAGAGGGGCTGAAACAGAGGGCGAGAAACAGAGGGGCTGAATCAGAGGGGCTGAATCAGAGGGGCTGAAACAGAGGGGCTGAAACAGAGGGCGAGAAACTAAGGGACTGAATCAGAGGGGCTGAAACAGAGGGGCTGAAACAGACGGGCTGAAACAGAGAGCCTGAAACAGAGGGGCTGAAACAGAGGGGCTGAAATAGAGGGGCTGAAACAGAGGGGCTGAATCAGAGGGGCTGAAACAGAGGGGCTGAATCAGAGGGGCTGAAACAGAGGAAGAGAAACAGAGGGGCTGAAACAGAGGGGCTGAATCAGAGGGGCTGAAACAGAGGGGCTGAAACAGAGGGCGAGAAACAGAGAGGCTGAAACAGAGGGCGAGAAACAGAGGGGCTGAAACAGAGGGCAAGAAACAGAGGGGCTGAAACAGAGGGCGAGAAACAGAGGGGCTGAAACAGAGGGGCTGAAACAGAGGGGCTGAAACAGAGGGGCTGAAACAGAGGGCGAGAAACAGAGGGGCTGAAACAGAGGGCGAGAAACAGAGGGGCTGAAACAGAGGGCGAGAAACAGAGGGCGAGAAACAGAGGGACTGAAACAGAGGGTCTGAAACAGAGGGGCTGAAACAGCGGGCGAGAAACAGAGGGGCTGAAACGGAGGGCGAGAAACAGAGGGGCTGAAACAGAGGGCGAGAAACAGAGGGGCTGCATCAGAGTGGCTGAATCAGAGGGGCTGAAACAGAGGGCCTGAATCAGAGGGGCTGAAACAGAAAGCGAGAAACACAGGGGCTGAAAGAGAGGGCCTGAATCAGAGGGGCTGAAACAGAAGGCGAGAAACAGAGGGGCTGAAACAGAGGGCGAGAAACAGAGGGGCAGAAACAGAGGGCGAGAAACAGTGGGGCTGAAACAGAGCGGCTGAAACAGAGGGCAAGAAACAGAGGGGCTGAAACAAAGGGCGAGAAACAGAGGGGCTGAAACAGAGGGGCTGAAGCAGAGGGGCTGAAACAGAGGACGAGAAACAGAGGGGCTGAAACAAAGGGCGAGAAACAGAGGGGCTGAAACAGAGGGGCAGAAACAGAGGGGCTGAAACAGAGGGGCTGAATCGGAGGGGCTGAAACAGAGGGGCTGAAACAGAGGGGCTGAAACAGAGAGTGCGAAACAGAGATCTGAAACAGAGGGCGAGAAACAGAGGGGCTGAAACAGAGGGCGATAAACAGAGGGGCTGAAACAGAGGGCAAGAAACAGAGGGGCTGAAACCGAGTGGCCGAAACAGAAGGGCTGAAACAGAGGGGCTGAAACAGAGGGCGAGAAACAGAGGGGCTGAATCAGAGGGGCTGAAACAGAGGGGCTGAAACAGAGGGGCTGAATCAGAGGGGCTGAAACAGAAGGCGAGAAACAGACGGGCTGAAACAGAGGGCGAGAAACAGAGGGGCAGAAACAGAGGGCGAGAAGCAGAGGGGCTGAAACAGAGGGGCTGAAACAGAGGGCAAGAAACAGAGGGGCTGAAACAGAGGGCGAGAAACAGAGGGGCTGAAACAGAGGGGCTGAAACAGAGGGGCTGAAACAGAGGGCGAGAAACAGAGGGGCTGAAACAAAGGGCGAGAAACAGAGGGGCGGAAACAGAGGGGCAGAAACAGAGGGGCTGAAACAGAGGGGCTGAATCGGAGGGGCTGAAACAGAGGGGCTGAAACAGAAGGGCTGAAACAGAGGGCAAGAAACAGAGGGGTTGAAAAAGAGGGGCTGAAACAGAGGGGCAGAAACAGAGGGCGAGAAACAGAGGTCCTGAATCAGAGGGGCTGAATCAGAGGGGCTGAAACTGAGGGGCTGAAACAGAGGGCGAGAAACAGAGGGGCTGAATCAGAGGGGCTGAAATAGAGGGGCTGAAACAGAGGGGCTGAAACAGAGGGCGAGAAACTAAGGTACTGAATCAGAGGGGCTGAAACAGAGGGGCTGAATCAGAGGGTCTGAAACAGAGGGGCTGAATCAGAGGGGCTGAAACAGAGGGGCTGAAACAGAGGGCGAGAAACAGAGAGGCTGAAACAGAGGGCGAGAAACAGAGGGGCTGAAACAGAGGGCGAGAAACAGAGGGGCTGAAACAGAGGGGCTGAAACAGAGGGGCTGAAACAGAGGGTGAGAAACAGAGATGCTGAAAAAGATGGCGAGAAACAGAGGGGCTGAAACAGAGGGCGAGAAACAGAGGGGCTGAATCAGAGGGGCTGAAACAGAGGGCGAGACACAGAGGGGCTGAAACAGAGGGCGAGAAACAGAGGGGCTGAAACAGAGGTGCTGAAACAGAGGGTGAGAAACAGAGGGGCAGAAACAGAGGGCGAGAAACAGAGGGGCTGAAACAGAGGGGCTGAAACAGAGGGGCTGATTCAGAGGGGCTGAAACAGAGGGGCTGAATCAGAGGGGCTGAAACAGAGGGCGAGAAACAGAGGGGCTGAAACAGAGGGCGAGAAACAGAGGAGCAGAAACAGAGGGCGAGAAACAGAGGGGCTGAAACAGAGGGGCTGAAACAGTGGGGCTGAAACAGACGGGCTGAAACAGAGAGCCTGAAACAGAGGGGCTGAAACAGAGGGGCTGAAATAGAGGGGCTGAAACAGAGGGGCTGAAACACAGGGCGAGAAACTAAGGTACTGAATCAGAGGGGCTGAAACAGAGGGGCTGAATCAGAGGGGCTGAAACAGAGGGCGAGAAACTAAGGTACTGAATCAGAGGGGCTGAAACAGAGGGGCTGAATCAGAGGGGCTGAAACAGAGGGGCTGAATCAGAGGGGCTGAAACAGAGGGGCTGAAACAGATGGCGAGAAACAGAGGGGCTGAAACAGAGGGCGAGAAACAGAGGGGCTGAAACAGAGGGGCTGAAACAGAGGGGCTGAAACAGAGGGCGAGAAACAGAGGGGCTGAAACAGATGGCGAGAAACAGAGGGGCTGAAACAGAGGGCGAGAAACAGAGGGGCTGAAACAGAGGGCGAGAAACAGAGGGGCTGAAACAGAGGGGCTGAAACAGAAGGGCTGAAACAGAGGGCGAGAAACAGAGGGGCTGAAACAGATGTCGAGAATCAGAGGGGCTGAAACAGAGGGCGAGAAACAGCGGGGCTGAATCAGAGGGGCTGAAACAGAGGGCGAGAAACAGAGGGGCTGAAACAGAGGGCGAGAAACAGAGGGGCTGAAACAGAGGGCGAGAAACAGAGGAGCAGAAACAGAGGGCGAGAAACAGAGGGGCTGAAACAGAGGGGCTGAAACAGTGGGGCTGAAACAGACGGGCTGAAACAGAGAGCCTGAAACAGAGGGGCTGAAACAGAGGGGCTGAAATAGAGGGGCTGAAACAGAGGGGCTGAAACACAGGGCGAGAAACTAAGGTACTGAATCAGAGGGGCTGAAACAGAGGGGCTGAATCAGAGGGGCTGAAACAGAGGGCGAGAAACTAAGGTACTGAATCAGAGGGGCTGAAACAGAGGGGCTGAATCAGAGGGGCTGAAACAGAGGGGCTGAATCAGAGGGGCTGAAACAGAGGGGCTGAAACAGATGGCGAGAAACAGAGGGGCTGAAACAGAGGGCGAGAAACAGAGGGGCTGAAACAGAGGGGCTGAAACAGAGGGGCTGAAACAGAGGGCGAGAAACAGAGGGGCTGAAACAGATGGCGAGAAACAGAGGGGCTGAAACAGAGGGCGAGAAACAGAGGGGCTGAAACAGAGGGCGAGAAACAGAGGGGCTGAAACAGAGGGGCTGAAACAGAAGGGCTGAAACAGAGGGCGAGAAACAGAGGGGCTGAAACAGATGTCGAGAATCAGAGGGGCTGAAACAGAGGGCGAGAAACAGCGGGGCTGAATCAGAGGGGCTGAAACAGAGGGCGAGAAACAGAGGGGCTGAAACAGAGGGCGAGAAACAGAGGGGCTGAAACAGAGGTGCTGAAACAGAGGGTGAGAAACAGAGGGGCTGAAACAGAGGACGATTAACAGAGGGGCTGAAACAGAGGGGCTGATTCAGAGGGGCTGAAACAGAGGGGCTGAATCAGAGGGCGAGAAACAGAGGAGCAGAAACAGAGGGCGAGAAACAGAGGGGCTGAAACAGAGGGGCTGAAACAGAGAGTGCGAAACAGAGGGGCTGAAAAAGAGGGCGAGAAACAGAGGGGCTGAAACAGAGGGCGAGAAACAGAGGGGCTGAAACAGAGGGCAAGAAACAGAGGGGCTGAAACCGAGTGGCTGAAACAGAATGGCTGAAACAGAGGGGCTGAAACAGAGGGCGAGAAACAGAGGGGCTGAATCAGTGGGGCTGAATCAGAGGGGCTGAAACAGAGGGGCTGAATCAGAGGGGCTGAAACAGAAGGCGAGAAACAGAGGGGCTGAAACAGAGGGCGAGAAACAGTGGGGCAGAAACAGAGGGCGAGAAACAGAGGGGCTGAAACAGAGGGGCTGAAACAGAGGGGCTGAAACAGTGGGCAAGAAACAGAGGGGCTGAAACAGAGGGCGAGAAACAGAGGGGCTGAAACAGAGGGGCTGAAACAGAGGGGCTGAAACAGAGGGCGAGAAACAGAGGGGCTGAAACAAAGGGCGAGAAACAGAGGGGCTGAAACAGAGGGGCAGAAACAGAGGGGCTGAAACAGAGGGGCTGAATCGGAGGGGCTGAAACAGAGGGGCTGAAACAGAACGGCTGAAACAGAGGGCAAGAAACAGAGGGGCTGAAACAGAGGGGCTGAAACAGAGGGGCAGAAACAGAGGGCGAGAAATAGAGGGGCTGAAACAGAGGGGCTGAAACAGAGGGCGAGAAACAGAGGGGCAGAAACAGAGGGCGAGAAACAGTGGGGCTGAAACAGAGCGGCTGAAACAGAGGGCAAGAAACAGAGGGGCTGAAACAAAGGGCGAGAAACAGAGGGGCTGAAACAGAGGGGCTGAAGCAGAGGGGCTGAAACAGAGGGCGAGAAACAGAGGGGCTGAAACAAAGGGCGAGAAACAGAGGGGCTGAAACAGAGGGGCAGAAACAGAGGGGCTGAAACAGAGGGGCTGAATCGGAGGGGCTGAAACAGAGGGGCTGAAACAGAGGGGCTGAAACAGAGGGCGAGAAACAGAGGGGCTAAAACAGAGGGCGATAAACAGAGGGGCTGAAACAGAGGGCAAGAAACAGAGGGGCTGAAACCGAGTGGCCGAAACAGAAGGGCTGAAACAGAGGGGCTGAAACAGAGGGCGAGAAACTAAGGGACTGAATCAGAGGGGCTGAAACAGAGGGGCTGAAACAGACGGGCTGAAACAGAGAGCCTGAAACAGAGGGGCTGAAACAGAGGGGCTGAAATAGAGGGGCTGAAACAGAGGGGCTGAATCAGAGGGGCTGAAACAGAGGGGCTGAATCAGAGGGGCTGAAACAGAGGAAGAGAAACAGAGGGGCTGAAACAGAGGGGCTGAATCAGAGGGGCTGAAACAGAGGGGCTGAAACAGAGGGCGAGAAACAGAGAGGCTGAAACAGAGGGCGAGAAACAGAGGGGCTGAAACAGAGGACGAGAAACAGAGGGGCTGAAACAGAGGGGCTGATTCAGAGGGGCTGAAACAGAGGGGCTGAATCAGAGGGGCTGAAACAGAGGGCGAGAAACAGAGGGGCTGAAACAGAGGGCGAGAAACAGAGGAGCAGAAACAGAGGGCGAGAAACAGAGGGGCTGAAACAGAGGGGCTGAAACAGAGAGTGCGAAACAGAGGGGCTGAAAAAGAGGGCGAGAAACAGAGGGGCTGAAACAGAGGGCGAGAAACAGAGGGGCTGAAACAGAGGGCAAGAAACAGAGGGGCTGAAACCGAGTGGCTGAAACAGAATGGCTGAAACAGAGGGGCTGAAACAGAGGGCGAGAAACAGAGGGGCTGAATCAGTGGGGCTGAATCAGAGGGGCTGAAACAGAGGGGCTGAATCAGAGGGGCTGAAACAGAAGGCGAGAAACAGAGGGGCTGAAACAGAGGGCGAGAAACAGTGGGGCAGAAACAGAGGGCGAGAAACAGAGGGGCTGAAACAGAGGGGCTGAAACAGAGGGGCTGAAACAGAGGGCAAGAAACAGAGGGGCTGAAACAGAGGGCGAGAAACAGAGGGGCTGAAAAAGAGGGGCTGAAACAGAGGGGCTGAAACAGAGGGCGAGAAACAGAGGGGCTGAAACAAAGGGCGAGAAACAGAGGGGCTGAAACAGAGGGGCAGAAACAGAGGGGCTGAAACAGAGGGGCTGAATCGGAGGGGCTGAAACAGAGGGCGAGAAATAGAGGGGCTGAAACAGAGGGGCTGAAACAGAGGGCGAGAAACAGAGGGGCAGAAACAGAGGGCGAGAAACAGTGGGGCTGAAACAGAGCGGCTGAAACAGAGGGCAAGAAACAGAGGGGCTGAAACAAAGGGCGAGAAACAGAGGGGCTGAAACAGAGGGGCTGAAGCAGAGGGGCTGAAACAGAGGGCGAGAAACAGAGGGGCTGAAACAAAGGGCGAGAAACAGAGGGGCTGAAACAGAGGGGCAGAAACAGAGGGGCTGAAACAGAGGGGCTGAATCGGAGGGGCTGAAACAGAGGGGCTGAAACAGAGGGGCTGAAACAGAGGGCGAGAAACAGAGGGGCTAAAACAGAGGGCGATAAACAGAGGGGCTGAAACAGAGGGCAAGAAACAGAGGGGCTGAAACCGAGTGGCCGAAACAGAAGGGCTGAAACAGAGGGGCTGAAACAGAGGGCGAGAAACTAAGGGACTGAATCAGAGGGGCTGAAACAGAGGGGCTGAAACAGACGGGCTGAAACAGAGAGCCTGAAACAGAGGGGCTGAAACAGAGGGGCTGAAATAGAGGGGCTGAAACAGAGGGGCTGAATCAGAGGGGCTGAAACAGAGGGGCTGAATCAGAGGGGCTGAAACAGAGGAAGAGAAACAGAGGGGCTGAAACAGAGGGGCTGAATCAGAGGGGCTGAAACAGAGGGGCTGAAACAGAGGGCGAGAAACAGAGAGGCTGAAACAGAGGGCGAGAAACAGAGGGGCTGAAACAGAGGGCGAGAAACAGAGGGCGAGAAACAGAGGGACTGAAACAGAGGGTCTGAAACAGAGGGGCTGAAACAGAGGGCGAGAAACAGAGGGGCTGAAACGGAGGGCGAGAAACAGAGGGGCTGAAACAGAGGGCGAGAAACAGAGGGGCTGCATCAGAGGGGCTGAATCAGAGGGGCTGAAACAGAGGGCCTGAATCAGAGGGGCTGAAACAGAAAGCGAGAAACACAGGGGCTGAAAGAGAGGGCCTGAATCAGAGGGGCTGAAACAGAAGGCGAGAAACAGAGGGGCTGAAACAGAGGGCGAGAAACAGAGGGGCAGAAACAGAGGGCGAGAAACAGTGGGGCTGAAACAGAGCGGCTGAAACAGAGGGCAAGAAACAGAGGGGCTGAAACAAAGGGCGAGAAACAGAGGGGCTGAAACAGAGGGGCTGAAGCAGAGGGGCTGAAACAGAGGGCGAGAAACAGAGGGGCTGAAACAAAGGGCGAGAAACAGAGGGGCTGAAACAGAGGGGCAGAAACAGAGGGGCTGAAACAGAGGGGCTGAATCGGAGGGGCTGAAAAAGAGGGGCAGAAAAAGAGGGGCTGAAACAGAGAGTGCGAAACAGAGGGGCTGAAACAGAGGGCGAGAAACAGAGGGGCTAAAACAGAGGGCGATAAACAGAGGGGCTGAAACAGAGGGCAAGAAACAGAGGGGCTGAAACCGAGTGGCCGAAACAGAAGGGCTGAAACAGAGGGGCTGAAACAGAGGGCGAGAAACAGAGGGGCTGAATCAGAGGGGCTGAAACAGAGGGGCTGAAACAGAGGGGCTGAATCAGAGGGGCTGAAACAGAAGGCGAGAAACAGACGGGCTGAAACAGAGGGCGAGAAACAGAGGGGCAGAAATAGAGGGCGAGAAGCAGAGGGGCTGAAACAGAGGGGCTGAAACAGAGGGCAAGAAACAGAGGGGCTGAAACAGAGGGCGAGAAACAGAGGGGCTGAAACAGAGGGGCTGAAACAGAGGGCGAGAAACAGAGGGGCTGAAACAAAGGGCGAGAAACAGAGGGGCGGAAACAGAGGGGCAGAAACAGAGGGGCTGAAACAGAGGGGCTGAATCGGAGGGGCTGAAACAGAGGGGCTGAAACGGAGGGGCTGAAACAGAGGGCAAGAAACAGAGGGGCTGAAACAGAGGGGCTGAAACAGAGGGGCAGAAACAGACGGCGAGAAACAGAGGGGCTGAATCAGAGGGGCTGAATCAGAGGGGCTGAAACTGAGGGGCTGAAACAGAGGGCGAGAAACAGAGGGGCTGAATCAGAGGGGCTGAAATAGAGGGGCTGAAACAGAGGGGCTGAAACAGAGGGCGAGAAACTAAGGTACTGAATCAGAGGGGCTGAAACAGAGGGGCTGAATCAGAGGGGCTGAAACAGAGGGGCTGAATCAGAGGGGCTGAAACAGAGGGGCTGAAACAGAGGGCGAGAAACAGAGAGGCTGAAACAGAGGGCGAGAAACAGAGGGGCTGAAACAGAGGGCGAGAAACAGAGGGGCTGAAACAGAGGGGCTGAAACAGAGGGGCTGAAACAGAGGGCGAGAAACAGAGGGGCTGAAAAAGATGGCGAGAAACAGAGGGGCTGAAACAGAGGGCGAGAAACAGAGGGGCTGAATCAGAGGGGCTGAAACAGAGGGCGAGACACAGAGGGGCTGAAACAGAGGGCGAGAAACAGAGGGGCTGAAACAGAGGTGCTGAAACATTGGGTGAGAAACAGAGGGGCAGAAACAGAGGGCGAGAAACAGAGGGGCTGAAACAGAGGGGCTGAAACAGAGGGGCTGATTCAGAGGGGCTGAAACAGAGGGGCTGAATCAGAGGGGCTGAAACAGAGGGCGAGAAACAGAGGGGCTGAAACAGAGGGCGAGAAACAGAGGAGCAGAAACAGAGGGCGAGAAACAGAGGGGCTGAAACAGAGGGGCTGAAACAGAGAGTGCGAAACAGAGGGGCTGAAACAGAGGGCGAGAAACAGAGGGGCTGAAACAGAGGGCGAGAAACAGAGGGGCTGAAACAGAGGGCAAGAAACAGAGGGGCTGAAACCGAGTGGCTGAAACAGAAGGGCTGAAACAGAGGGGCTGAAACAGAGGGCGAGAAACAGAGGGGCTGAATCAGAGGGGCTGAATCAGAGGGGCTGAAACAGAAGGGCTGAATCAGAGGGGCTGAAACAGAAGGCGAGAAACAGAGGGGCTGAAACAGAGGGCGAGAAACAGAGGGGCAGAAACAGAGTGCGAGAAACAGAGGGGCTGAAACAGAGGGGCTGAAACAGAGGGGCTGAAACAGAGGGCAAGAAACAGAGGGGCTGAAACAGAGGGCGAGAAACAGAGGGGCTGAAACAGAGGGGCTGAAACAGAGGGGCTGAAACAGAGGGCGAGAAACAGAGGGGCTGAAACAAAGGGCGAGAAACAGAGGGGCTGAAACAGAGGGGCAGAAACAGAGGGGCTGAAACAGAGGGGCTGAATCGGAGGGGCTGAAACAGAGGGGCTGAAACAGAGGGGCTGAAACAGAGGGCAAGAAACAGAGGGGCTGAAAAAGAGGGGCTGAAACAGAGGGGCAGAAACAGAGGGCGAGAAACAAAGGGGCTGAAACAGAGGGGCTGAAACAGAGGGCGAGAAACAGAGGGGCTGAATCAGAGGGGCTGAATCAGAGGGGCTGAAACAGAGCGGCTGAAACAGAGGGCGACAAACTAAGGGACTGAATCAGAGGGGCTGAAACAGAGGGGCTGAAACAGAGGGGCTGAAATAGAGGGGCTGAAACAGAGGGGCTGAATCAGAGGGGCTGAAACAGAGGGGCTGAATCAGAGGGGCTGAAACAGAGGGCGAGAAACAGAGTGGCTGAAACAGAGGGGCTGAATCAGAGGGGCTTAAACAGAGGGGCTGAAACAGAGGGCGAGAAACAGAGAGGCTGAAACAGAGGGCGAGAAACAGAGGGGCTGAAACAGAGGGCAAGAAACAGAGGGGCTGAAACAGAGGGCGAGAAACAGAGGCGCTGAAACAGAGGGGCTGAAACAGAGGGGCTGAAACAGAGGGGCTGAAACTGAAGGCGAGAAACAGAGGGGCTGAAACAGAGGGCGAGAAACAGAGGGGCTGAAACAGAGGGCGAGAAACAGAGGGCGAGAAACAGAGGGACTGAAACAGAGGGTCTGAAACAGAGGGGCTGAAACAGAGGGCGAGAAACAGAGGGGCTGAAACGGAGGGCGAGAAACAGAGGGGCTGAAACAGAGGGCGAGAAACAGAGGGGCTGAAACAGAGGGGCTGAAACAGTGGGGCTGAAACAGAGGGGCTGAAACAGAGGGTGAGAAATAAAGGGGCTGAAACAGAGGGCGAGAAACAGAGGGGCTGAAACAGAGGGCGAGAAACAGAGGGGCTGAAACAGATTGCGAGAAACAGAGGGGCTGAAACAGAGGGGCTGAAACAGAGGGGCTGAAACAGAGGGCAAGAAATAGAGGGGCTGAAAAAGAGGGCGAGAAACAGAGGGGCTGAAACAGAGGGTGAGAAACAGAGGGGCTGAATCAGAGGGGCTGAAACAAATGCCGAGAAACAGAGGGGCTGAAACAGAGGGCGAGAAACAGAGGGGCTGAAACAGAGGGGCTGAAACAGAGGGTGAGAAACAGAGGGGCTGAAACAGAGGGCGAGAAACAGAGGGGCTGAAACAGAGGGGCAGAAACAGAGGGGCTGAATCAGAGTGGCTGATTCAGAGGGTCTGAAACAGAGATGCTGAATCAGAGGGGCGGAAACAGAGGGCGAGAAACAGAGGGGCAGAAACAGAGGGCAAGAAACAGAGGGGCTGAAACAGAGGGCGAGAAACAGACGGGCAGAAACAGAGAGCGAGAAACAGAGGGACTGAAACAGAGGGGCTGAAAAAGAGAGCGCGAAACAGAGGGACTGAAACAGAGGGTGAGAAACAGAGGGGCTGAAACAGAGGGCGAGAAACAGAGGGGCTGAAACAGAGGGCGACAAACAGAGGGGCTGAAAGAGAGGGCGAGAAACAGACGGGCAGAAACAGAGGGCGAGAAACAGAGGGACTGAAACAAAGGGGCTGAAACAGAGAGCGCGAAACAGAGGTACTGAAACAGAGGGCGAGAAACAGAGGGGCTGAAACAGCGGGCAAGAAACAGAGGGGCTGAAACAGAGGGCGAGAAACAGAGGGGCTGAAACAGAGGGCAAGAAACAGAGGGGCTGAAACAGAGTGGCTGAAACAGAGGGCGAGAAACAGAGGCGCTGAATCAGACGGGCTGAAACAGAGGGGCTGAAACAGAGGGGCTGAAACAGAGGGCGAGAAACAGAGTGGTGAAAACAGAGGGCGAGAAACAGAGGGCGAGAAACAGAGGGGCTGAAAAAGTGGGGCTGAAACAAAGGGGCTGAAACAAAGCGCCTGATACAGAGGGCGAGAAACAGAGGGGCTGAAACAGAGGGCGAGAAACAGAGGGGCTGAAACAGAGGGGCTGAAACAGTGGGGCTGAAACAGAGGGCGAGAAACAGAGAGGCTGAAACACAGGGCGAGAAACAGAGGGGCTGAAACAGAGGGCGAGAAACAGAGGGGCTGAAACAGAGGGCAAGAAACAGAGGGGCTGAAACAGAGGGCGAGAAACAGAGGGGCTGAAACAGAGTGGCTGAAACAGAGAGCGAGAAACAGAGGGGCTGAAACAGAGGGGCTGCAACAGAGGGGCGGAAACAGAGGGGCTGAAACAGAGAGCGAGAAACAGAGGGGCAGAACCAGAGGGCGAGAAACAGAGGGGCTGAAACAGAGGGCGAGAAACAGAGGGGCTGAACCAGAGGGCGAGAAAGAGAGGGCGAGAAACAGAGGGACTGAAACAGAGGGTCTGAAACAGAGGGGCTGAAACAGAGGGCGAGAAACAGAGTGGCTGAAACAGAGGGCGAGAAACAGAGGGGCTGAAACAGAGGGCGAGAAACAGAGTGGCTGAAACAGAGGGGCTGAAACAGAGGGGCGGAAACAGAGGGGCTGAAACAGAGAGCGAGAAACAGAGGGGCTGAAACAGAGGGGCGGAAACAGAGAGGCTGAAACAGAGGGTGAGAAACATAGTGGCTGAAACAAAGGGGCTGAAACAGTGGGGCTAAAATAGAGGGGCTGAAACAGAGGGCGAGAAATAGAGGGGCTGAAACAGAGGGCGAGAAACAGAGGGGCAGAAACAGAGGGCGAGAAACAGTGGGGCTGAAACAGAGGGGCTGAAACAGAGGGCAAGAAACAGAGGGGCTGAAAAAGAGGGGCTGAAACAGAGGGCAAGAAATAGAGGGGCTGAAAAAGAGGGCGTGAAACAGAGGGGCTGAAACAGAGGGTGAGAAACAGAGGGGCTGAATCAGAGGGGCTGAAACAAATGCCGAGAAACAGAGGGGCTGAAACAGAGGGCGAGAAACAGAGGGGCTGAAACAGAGGGGCTGAAACAGAGGACGAGAAACAGAGGGGCTGAAACAGAGGGGCTGAAGCAGAGGGGCTGAAACAGAGGGCGAGAAACAGAGGGGCTGAAACAAAGGGCGAGAAACAGAGGGGCTGAAACAGAGGGGCAGAAACAGAGGGGCTGAAACAGAGGGGCTGAATCGGACGGGCTGAAACAGAGGGGCTGAAACAGAGAGTGCGAAACAGAGGGGCTGAAACAGAGGGCGAGAAACAGAGGGGCTAAAACAGAGGGCGATAAACAGAGGGGCTGAAACAGAGGGCAAGAAACAGAGGGGCTGAAACCGAGTGTCTGAAACAGAAGGGCTGAAACAGAGGGGCTGAAACAGAGGGCGAGAAACAGAGGGGCTGAATCAGAGGGGCTGAATCAGAGGGGCTGAAACAGAGGGGCTGAAACAGAGGACGAGAAACAGAGAGGCTGAAACACAGGGCGAGAATCAGAGGGGCGGAAACAGAGGGCGAGAAACAGAGGGGCTGAAACAGAGGGCGAGAAACAGAGTGGCTGAAACAGAGGGGCTGAAACAGAGGGGCGGAAACAGAGGGGCTGAAACAGAGGGTGAGAAACATAGTGGCTGAAACAAAGGGGCTGAAACAGTGGGGCTAAAATAGAGGGGCTGAAACAGAGGGCGAGAAATAGAGGGGCTGAAACAGAGGGCGAGAAACAGAGGGGCAGAAACAGAGGGCGAGAAACAGTGGGGCTGAAACAGAGGGGCTGAAACAGAGGGCAAGAAACAGAGGGGCTGAAAAAGAGGGGCTGAAACAGAGGGCAAGAAATAGAGGGGCTGAAAAAGAGGGCGAGAAACAGAGGGGCTGAAACAGAGGGTGAGAAACAGAGGGGCTGAATCAGTGGGGCTGAAACAAATGCCGAGAAACAGAGGGGCTGAAACAGAGCGGCTGAAACAGAGGGCGACAAACTAAGGGACTGAATCAGAGGGGCTGAAACAGAGGGGCTGAAACAGACGGGCTGAAACAGAGAGCCTGAAACAGAGGGGCTGAAACAGAGGGGCTGAAATAGAGGGGCTGAAACAGAGGGGCTGAATCAGAGGGGCTGAAACAGAGGGGCTGAATCAGAGGGGCTGAAACAGAGGGCGAGAAACAGAGTGGCTGAAACAGAGGGGCTGAATCAGAGTGGCTTAAACAGAGGGGCTGAAACAGAGGGCGAGAAACAGAGAGGCTGAAACAGAGGGCGAGAAACAGAGGGGCTGAAACAGAGGGCAAGAAACAGAGGGGCTGAAACAGAGGGCGAGAAACAGAGGGGCTGAAACAGAGGGGCTGAAACAGAGGGGCTGAAACAGAGGGGCTGAAACAGAGGGCGAGAAACAGAGGGGCTGAAACAGAGGGCGAGAAGCAGAGGGGCTGAAACAGAGGGCGAGAAACAGAGGGCGAAAAACAGAGGGACTGAAACAGAGGGTCTGAAACAGAGGGGCTGAAACAGAGGGCGAGAAACAGAGGGGCTGAAACGGAGGGCGAGAAACAGAGGGGCTGAAACAGAGGGCGAGAAACAGAGGGGCTGAAACAGAGTGGCTGAAACAGTGGGGCTGAAACAGAGGGTGAGAAATAAAGGGGCTGAAACAGAGGGCGAGAAACAGAGGGGCTGAAACAGAGGGCGAGAAACAGAGGGGCTGAAACAGATTGCGAGAAACAGAGGGGCTGAAACAGAGGGGCTGAAACAGAGGGGCTGAAACAGAGGGCAAGAAATAGAGGGGCTGAAAAAGAGGGCGAGAAACAGAGGGGCTGAAACAGAGGGTGAGAAACAGAGGGGCTGAATCAGAGGGGCTGAAACAAATGCCGAGAAACAGAGGGGCTGAAACAGAGGGCGAGAAACAGAGGGGCTGAAACAGAGGGGCTGAAACAGAGGGTGAGAAACAGAGGGGCTGAAACAGAGGGCGAGAAACAGAGGGGCTGAAACAGAGGGGCAGAAACAGAGGGGCTGAATCAGAGTGGCTGATTCAGAGGGTCTGAAACAGAGATGCTGAATCAGAGGGGCGGAAACAGAGGGCGAGAAACAGAGGGGCAGAAACAGAGGGCAAGAAACAGAGGGGCTGAAACAGAGGGCGAGAAACAGACGGGCAGAAACAGAGAGCGAGAAACAGAGGGACTGAAACAGAGGGGCTGAAAAAGAGAGCGCGAAACAGAGGGACTGAAACAGAGGGTGAGAAACAGAGGGGCTGAAACAGAGGGCGAGAAACAGAGGGGCTGAAACAGCGGGCGACAAACAGAGGGGCTGAAACAGAGGGCGAGAAACAGACGGGCAGAAACAGAGGGCGAGAAACAGAGGGACTGAAACAAAGGGGCTGAAACAGAGAGCGCGAAACAGAGGTACTGAAACAGAGGGCGAGAAACAGAGGGGCTGAAACAGCGGGCAAGAAACAGAGGGGCTGAAACAGAGGGCGAGAAACAGAGGGGCTGAAACAGAGGGAAAGAAACAGAGGGGCTGAAACAGAGTGGCTGAAACAGAGGGCGAGAAACAGAGGGGCTGAATCAGACAGGCTGAATCAGATGGGCTGAAACAGAGGGGCTGAAACAGAGGGCGAGAAACAGAGTGGCTGAAACAGAGGGCGAGAAACAGAGGGCGAGAAACAGAGGGGCTGAAAAAGTGGGGCTGAAACAAAGGGGCTGAAACAAAGCGCCTGATACAGAGGGCGAGAAACAGAGGGGCTGAAACAGAGGGCGAGAAACAGAGGGGCTGAAACAGAGGGGCTGAAACAGTGGGGCTGAAACAGAGGGCGAGAAACAGAGAGGCTGAAACACAGGGCGAGAAACAGAGGGGCTGAAACAGAGGGCGAGAAACAGAGGGGCTGAAACAGAGGGCAAGAAACAGAGGGGCTGAAACAGAGGGCGAGAAACAGAGGGGCTGAAACAGAGGGGCTGAAACAGAGAGCGAGAAACAGAGGGGCTGAAACAGAGGGGCTGAAACAGAGGGGCGGAAACAGAGGGGCTGAAACAGAGAGCGAGAAACAGAGGGGCTGAAACAGAGGGGCTGAACCAGAGGGCGAGAAACAGAGGGGCTGAAACAGAGGGCGAGAAACAGAGGGGCTGAAACAGAGGGCGAGAAACAGAGGGCGAGAAACAGAGGGACTGAAACAGAGGGTCTGAAACAGAGGGGCTGAAACAGAGGGCGAGAAACAGAGTGGCTGAAACAGAGGGCGAGAAACAGAGGGGCTGAAACAGAGGGCGAGAAACAGAGTGGCTGAAACAGAGGGGCTGAAACAGAGGGGCGGAAACAGAGGGGCTGAAACAGAGAGCGAGAAACAGAGGGGCTGAAACAGAGGGGCGGAAACAGAGGGGCTGAAACAGAGGGTGAGAAACATAGTGGCTGAAACAAAGGGGCTGAAACAGTGGGGCTAAAATAGAGGGGCTGAAACAGAGGGCGAGAAATAGAGGGGCTGAAACAGAGGGCGAGAAACAGAGGGGCAGAAACAGAGGGCGAGAAACAGTGGGGCTGAAACAGAGGGGCTGAAACAGAGGGCAAGAAACAGAGGGGCTGAAAAAGAGGGGCTGAAACAGAGGGCAAGAATTAGAGGGGCTGAAAAAGAGGGCGAGAAACAGAGGGGCTGAAACAGAGGGCGAGAAACAGAGGGGCTAAAACAGAGGGCGATAAACAGAGGGGCTGAAACAGAGGGCAAGAAACAGAGGGGCTGAAACCGAGTGGCTGAAACAGAAGGGCTGAAACAGAGGGGCTGAAACAGAGGGCGAGAAACAGAGGGGCTGAATCAGAGGGGCTGAAACAGAGGGGCTGAAACAGAGGGGCTGAATCAGAGGGGCTGAAAGAGAAGGCGAGAAACAGAGGGGCTGAAACAGAGGGCGAGAAACAGAGGGGCAGAAACAGAGGGCGAGAAACAGAGGGGCTGAAACAGAGGTGCTGAAACAGAGGGCAAGAAACAGAGGGGCTGAAACAGAGGGCGAGAAACAGAGGGGCTGAAAGAGAGGGGCTGAAACAGAGGGGCTGATACAGAGGGGCTGAATCAGAGGGCGAGAAACAGAGGGGCTGAAACAGAGGGCGAGAAACAGAGGGCGAGAAACAGAGGGCCAGAAACAGAGGGTCTGAAACAGAGGGGCTGAAACAGAGAGCGAGAAACAGAGTGGCTGAAACAGAGGGCGAGAAACAGAGGGGCTGAATCAGAGGGGCTGAATCAGAGGGGCTGAAACAGAGGGGCTGTATCAGAGGGGCTGAAACAGAAGGCGAGAAACAGAGGGGCTGAAACAGAGGGCGAGAAACAGAGGGGCAGAAACAGAGGGCGAGAAACAGAGGGGCTGAAACAGAGGGGCTGAAACAGAGGGCAAGAAACAGAGGGGCTGAATCAGAGGGGCTGAAACAAATGCCGAGAAACAGAGGGGCTGAAACAGAGGGCAAGAAACAGAGGGGCTGAATCAGAGGGGCTGAAACAAATGCCGAGAAACAGAGAGGCTGAAACAGAGGGTGAGAAACAGAGGGGCTGAATCAGAGGGCGAGAAACAGAGGGGCTGAAACAGAGGGGCAGAAACAGAGGGGCTGAATCAGAGTGGCTGATTCAGAGGGTCTGAAACAGAGATGCTGAATCAGAGGGGCGGAAACAGAGGGCAAGAAACAGAGGGGCAGAAACAGAGGGCAAGAAACAGAGGGGCTGAAACAGAGGGCGAGAAACAGACGGGCAGAAACAGAGAGCGAGAAACAGAGGGACTGAAACAGAGGGGCTGAGAAAGAGAGCGCGAAACAGAGCGACTGAAACAGAGGGCGAGAAACAGAGGGGCTGAAACAGAGGGCGAGAAACAGAGGGGCTGAAACAGAGGGCGACAAACAGAGGGGCTGAAACAGAGGGCGAGAAACAGAGGGGCTGAAACAGAGGGCGAGAAACAGAG
The DNA here is from genome assembly GCF_047496795.1 of Chiloscyllium punctatum. Lineage (NCBI taxonomy): Eukaryota > Metazoa > Chordata > Chondrichthyes > Orectolobiformes > Hemiscylliidae > Chiloscyllium > Chiloscyllium punctatum. Next base: position 2,756,364 of record NW_027309795.1, on the reverse strand, counting down.
GGGCTGAAACAAAGGGGCTGAAACAGAGAGCGCGAAACAGAGGTACTGAAACAGAGGGCGAGAAACAGAGGGGCTGAAACAAAGGGGCTGAAACAGAGAGCGCGAAACAGAGGTACTGAAACAGAGGGCGAGAAACAGAGGGGCTGAAACAGCGGGCAAGAAACAGAGGGGCTGAAACAGAGGGCGAGAAACAGAGGGGCTGAAACAGAGGGCAAGAAACAGAGGGGCTGAAACAGAGTGGCTGAAACAGAGGGCGAGAAACAGAGGGGCTGAATCAGACAGGCTGAATCAGATGGGCTGAAACAGAGGGGCTGAAACAGAGGGCGAGAAACAGAGTGGCTGAAACAGAGGGCGAGAAACAGAGGGCGAGAAACAGAGGGGCTGAAAAAGTGGGGCTGAAACAAAGGGGCTGAAACAAAGCGCCTGATACAGAGGGCGAGAAACAGAGGGGCTGAAACAGAGGGCGAGAAACAGAGGGGCTGAAACAGAGGGGCTGAAACAGTGGGGCTGAAACAGAGGGCGAGAAACAGAGAGGCTGAAACACAGGGCGAGAAACAGAGGGGCTGAAACAGAGGGCGAGAAACAGAGGGGCTGAAACAGAGGGCAAGAAACAGAGGGGCTGAAACAGAGGGCGAGAAACAGAGGGGCTGAAACAGAGGGGCTGAAACAGAGAGCGAGAAACAGAGGGGCTGAAACAGAGGGGCTGAAACAGAGGGGCGGAAACAGAGGGGCTGAAACAGAGAGCGAGAAACAGAGGGGCTGAAACAGAGGGGCTGAACCAGAGGGCGAGAAACAGAGGGGCTGAAACAGAGGTGCTGAAACAGAGGGCAAGAAACAGAGGGGCTGAAACAGAGGGCGAGAAACAGAGGGGCTGAAACAGAGGGGCTGAAACAGAGGGGCTGAAACAGAGGGGCTGATACAGAGGGGCTGAATCAGAGGGCGAGAAACAGAGGGGCTGAAACAGAGGGCGAGAAACAGAGGGCGAGAAACAGAGGGCCAGAAACAGAGGTTCTGAAACAGAGGGGCTGAAACAGAGGGCGAGAAACAGAGTGGCTGAAACAGAGGGCGAGAAACAGAGGGGCTGAATCAGAGGGGCTGAATCAGAGGGGCTGAAACAGAGGGGCTGTATCAGAGGGGCTGAAACAGAAGGCGAGAAACAGAGGGGCTGAAACAGAGGGCGAGAAACAGAGGGGCAGAAACAGAGGGCGAGAAACAGAGGGGCTGAAACAGAGGGCAAGAAACAGAGGGGCTGAATCAGAGGGGCTGAAACAAATGCCGAGAAACAGAGGGGCTGAAACAGAGGGCAAGAAACAGAGGGGGTGAATCAGAGGGGCTGAAACAAATGCCGAGAAACAGAGAGGCTGAAACTGAGGGTGAGAAACAGAGGGGCTGAATCAGAGGGCGAGAAACAGAGGGGCTGAAACAGAGGGGCAGAAACAGAGGGGCTGAATCAGAGTGGCTGATTCAGAGGGTCTGAAACAGAGATGCTGAATCAGAGGGGCGGAAACAGAGGGCAAGATACAGAGGGGCAGAAACAGAGGGCAAGAAACAGAGGGGCTGAAACAGAGGGCGAGAAACAGACGGGCAGAAACAGAGAGCGAGAAACAGAGGGACTGAAACAGAGGGGCTGAAACAGAGGGCGAGAAACAGAGGGGCTGAAACAGAGGGCGACAAACAGAGGGGCTGAAACAGAGGGCGAGAAACAGACGGGCAGAAACAGAGGGCGAGAAACAGAGGGACTGAAACAGAGGGCGAGAAACAGAGGGGCTGAAACAGAGGGCGAGAAACAGAGGGGCTGAAACAGAGGGCGACAAACAGAGGGGCTGAAACAGAGGGCGAGAAACAGACGGGCAGAAACAGAGGGCGAGAAACAGAGGGACTGAAACAAAGGGGCTGAAACAGAGAGCGCGAAACAGAGGTACTGAAACAGAGGGCGAGAAACAGAGGGGCTGAAACAGTGGGCAAGAAACAGAGGGGCTGAAACAGAGGGCGAGAAACAGAGGGGCTGAAACAGAGGGCAAGAAACAGAGGGGCTGAAACAGAGTGGCTGAAACAGAGGGCGAGAAACAGAGGGACTGAATCAGACAGGCTGAATCAGATGGGCTGAAACAGAGGGGCTGAAACAGAGGGCGAGAAACAGAGTGGCTGAAACAGAGGGCGAGAAACAGAGGGCGAGAAACAGAGGGGCTGAAAAAGTGGGGCTGAAACAAAGGGGCTGAAACAAAGCGCCTGATACGGAGGGCGAGAAACAGAGGGGCTGAAACAGAGGGCGAGAAACAGAGGGGCTAAAACAGAGGGGCTGAAACAGTAGGGCTGAAACAGAGGGCGAGAAACAGAGAGGCTGAAACACAGGGCGAGAAACAGAGGGGCTGAAACAGAGGGCGAGAAACAGAGGGGCTGAAACAGAGGGCAAGAAACAGAAGGGCTGAAACAGAGGGCGAGAAACATAGGGGCTGAAACAGAGGGGCTGAAACAGAGAGCGAGAAACAGAGGGGCTGAAACAGAGGGGCTGAAACAGAGGGGCGGAAACAGAGGGGCTGAAACAGAGAGCGAGAAACAGAGGGGCTGAAACAGAGGGGCTGAACCAGAGGGCGAGAATCAGAGGGGCTGAAACAGAGGGCGAAAAACAGAGGGGCTGAAACAGAGGGCGAGAAACAGAGGGCGAGAAACAGAGGGCGAGAAACAGAGGGTCTGAAACAGAGGGGCTGAAACAGAGGGCGAGAAACAGAGTGGCTGAAACAGAGGGCGAGAAACAGAGGGGCTGAAACAGAGGGCGAGAAACAGAGTGGCTGAAACAGAGGGGCTGAAACAGAGGGGCGGAAACAGAGGGGCTGAAACAGAGGGTGAGAAACATAGTGGCTGAAACAAAGGGGCTGAAACAGTGGGGCTAAAATAGAGGGGCTGAAACAGAGGGCGAGAAATAGAGGGGCTGAAACAGAGGGCGAGAAACAGAGGGGCAGAAACAGAGAGCGAGAAACAGTGGGGCTGAAACAGAGGGGCTGAAACAGAGGGCAAGAAACAGAGGGGCTGAAAAAGAGGGGCTGAAACAGAGGGCAAGAAATAGAGGGGCTGAAAAAGAGGGCGAGAAACAGAGGGGCTGAAACAGAGGGTGAGAAACAGAGGGGCTGAATCAGAGGGGCTGAAACAAATGCCGGGAAACAGAGGGGCTGAAACAGAGGGCGAGAAACAGAGGGGCTGAAACAGAGGGGCTGAAACAGAGGACGAGAAACAGAGGGGCTGAAACAGAGGGGCTGAAGCAGAGGGGCTGAAACAGAGGGCGAGAAACAGAGGGGCTGAAACAAAGGGCGAGAAACAGAGGGGCTGAAACAGAGGGGCAGAAACAGAGGGGCTGAAACAGAGGGGCTGAATCGGAGGGGCTGAAGCAGAGGGGCTGAAACAGAGGGGCTGAAACAGAGAGTGCGAAACAGAGGGGCTGAAACAGATGGCGAGAAACAGAGGGGCTAAAACAGAGGGCGATAAACAGAGGGGCTGAAACAGAGGGCAAGAAACAGAGGGGCTGAAACCGAGTATCTGAAACAGAAGGGCTGAAACAGAGGGCGAGAAACAGAGGGGCAGAAACAGAGGGCGAGAAACAGAGGGGCTGAAACAGAGGTGCTGAAACAGAGGGCAAGAAACAGAGGGGCTGAAACAGAGGGCGAGAAACAGAGGGGCTGAAACAGAGGGGCTGAAACAGATGTGCTGAAACAGAGGGGCTGATACAGAGGGGCTGAATCAGAGGGCGAGAAACAGAGGGGCTAAAACAGAAGGCGAGAAACAGAGGGGCTGAAACAGAGGGGCTGAAACAGAGAGCGAGAAACAGAAGGCGAGAAACAGAGGGCCAGAAACAGAGGGTCTGAAACAGTGGGGCTGAAACAGAGGGCGAGAAACAGAGTGGCTGAAACAGAGGGCGAGAAACAGAGGGGCTGAATCAGAGGGGCTGAATCAGAGGGGCTGAAACAGAGGGGCTGAATCAGAGGGGCTGAAACAGAAGGCGAGAAACAGAGGGGCTGAAAAAGTGGGGCTGAAACAAAGGGGCTGAAACAAAGCGCCTGATACAGAGGGCGAGAAACAGAGGGGCTGAAACAGAGGGCGAGAAACAGAGGGGCTGAAACAGAGGGGCTGAAACAGTGGGGCTGAAACAGAGGGCGAGAAACAGAGAGGCTGAAACACAGGGCGAGAAACAGAGGGGCTGAAACAGAGGGCGAGAAACAGAGGGGCTGAAACAGAGGGCAAGAAACAGAGGGGCTGAAACAGAGGGCGAGAAACAGAGGGGCTGAAACAGAGGGGCTGAAACAGAGAGCGAGAAACAGAGGGGCTGAAACAGAGGGGCTGAAACAGAGGGGCGGAAACAGAGGGGCTGAAACAGAGAGCGAGAAACAGAGGGGCTGAACCAGAGGGCGAGAAACAGAGGGGCTGAAACAGAGGGCGAGAAACAGAGGGGCTGAAACAGAGGGCGAGAAACAGAGGGCGAGAAACAGAGGGACTGAAACAGAGGGTCTGAAACAGAGGGGCTGAAACAGAGGGCGAGAAACAGAGTGGCTGAAACAGAGGGCGAGAAACAGAGGGGCTGAAACAGAGGGCGAGAAACAGAGTGGCTGAAACAGAGGGGCTGAAACAGAGGGGCGGAAACAGAGGGGCTGAAACAGAGAGCGAGAAACAGAGGGGCTGAAACAGAGGGGCGGAAACAGAGGGCAAGAAATAGAGGGGCTGAAAAAGAGGGGCTGAAACAGAGGGCAAGAAATAGAGGGGCTGAAAAAGAGGGCGAGAAACAGAGGGGCTGAAACAGAGGGTGAGAAACAGAGGGGCTGAATCAGAGGGGCTGAAACAAATGCCGAGAAACAGAGGGGCTGAAACAGAGGGCGAGAAACAGAGGGGCTGAAACAGAGGGGCTGAAATAGAGGACGAGAAACAGAGGGGCTGAAACAGAGGGGCTGAAGCAGAGGGGCTGAAACAGAGGGCGAGAAACAGAGGGGCTGAAACAAAGGGCGAGAAACAGAGGGGCTGAAACAGAGGGGCAGAAACAGAGGGGCTGAAACAGAGGGGCTGAATCGGAGGGGCTGAAACAGAGGGGCTGAAACAGAGGGGCTGAAACAGAGCGGCTGAAACAGAGGGGCTGAAACAGAGGGGCGGAAACAGAGGGGCTGAAACAGAGGGTGAGAAACATAGTGGCTGAAACAAAGGGGCTGAAACAGTGGGGCTAAAATAGAGGGGCTGAAACAGAGGGCGAGAAATAGAGGGGCTGAAACAGAGGGCGAGAAACAGAGGGGCAGAAACAGAGGGCGAGAAACAGTGGGGCTGAAACAGAGGGGCTGAAACAGAGGGCAAGAAACAGAGGGGCTGAAAAAGAGGGGCTGAAACAGAGGGCAAGAAATAGAGGGGCTGAAAAAGAGGGCGAGAAACAGAGGGGCTGAAACAGAGGGTGAGAAACAGAGGGGCTGAATCAGAGGGGCTGAAACAAATGCCGGGAAACAGAGGGGCTGAAACAGAGGGCGAGAAACAGAGGGGCTGAAACAGAGGGGCTGAAACAGAGGACGAGAAACAGAGGGGCTGAAACAGAGGGGCTGAAGCAGATGGGCTGAAACAGAGGGCGAGAAACAGAGGGGCTGAAACAAAGGGCGAGAAACAGAGGGGCTGAAACAGAGGGGCAGAAACAGAGGGGCTGAAACAGAGGGGCTGAATCGGAGGGGCTGAAGCAGAGGGGCTGAAACAGAGGGGCTGAAACAGAGAGTGCGAAACAGAGGGGCTGAAACAGATGGCGAGAAACAGAGGGGCTAAAACAGAGGGCGATAAACAGAGGGGCTGAAACAGAGGGCAAGAAACAGAGGGGCTGAAACCGAGTGGCTGAAACAGAAGGGCTGAAACAGAGGGCGAGAAACAGAGGGGCAGAAACAGAGGGCGAGAAACAGAGGGGCTGAAACAGAGGTGCTGAAACAGAGGGCAAGAAACAGAGGGGCTGAAACAGAGGGCGAGAAACAGAGGGGCTGAAACAGAGGGGCTGAAACAGATGTGCTGAAACAGAGGGGCTGATACAGAGGGGCTGAATCAGAGGGCGAGAAACAGAGGGGCTAAAACAGAGGGCGAGAAACAGAAGGCGAGAAACAGAGGGCCAGAAACAGAGGGTCTGAAACAGTGGGGCTGAAACAGAGGGCGAGAAACAGAGTGGCTGAAACAGAGGGCGAGAAACAGAGGGGCTGAATCAGAGGGGCTGAATCAGAGGGGCTGAAACAGAGGGGCTGAATCAGAGGGGCTGAAACAGAAGGCGAGAAACAGAGGGGCTGAAAAAGTGGGGCTGAAACAAAGGGGCTGAAACAAAGCGCCTGATACAGAGGGCGAGAAACAGAGGGGCTGAAACAGAGGGCGAGAAACAGAGGGGCTGAAACAGAGGGGCTGAAACAGTGGGGCTGAAACAGAGGGCGAGAAACAGAGAGGCTGAAACACAGGGCGAGAAACAGAGGGGCTGAAACAGAGGGCGAGAAACAGAGGGGCTGAAACAGAGGGCAAGAAACAGAGGGGCTGAAACAGAGGGCGAGAAACAGAGGGGCTGAAACAGAGGGGCTGAAACAGAGAGCGAGAAACAGAGGGGCTGAAACAGAGGGGCTGAAACAGAGGGGCGGAAACAGAGGGGCTGAAACAGAGAGCGAGAAACAGAGAGGCTGAACCAGAGGGCGAGAAACAGAGGGGCTGAAACAGAGGGCGAGAAACAGAGGGGCTGAAACAGAGGGCGAGAAACAGAGGGCGAGAAACAGAGGGACTGAAACAGAGGGTCTGAAACAGAGGGGCTGAAACAGAGGGCGAGAAACAGAGTGGCTGAAACAGAGGGCGAGAAACAGAGGGGCTGAAACAGAGGGCGAGAAACAGAGTGGCTGAAACAGAGGGGCTGAAACAGAGGGGCGGAAACAGAGGGGCTGAAACAGAGAGCGAGAAACAGAGGGGCTGAAACAGAGGGGCGGAAACAGAGGGCAAGAAATAGAGGGGCTGAAAAAGAGGGGCTGAAACAGAGGGCAAGAAATAGAGGGGCTGAAAAAGAGGGCGAGAAACAGAGGGGCTGAAACAGAGGGTGAGAAACAGAGGGGCTGAATCAGAGGGGCTGAAACAAATGCCGAGAAACAGAGGGGCTGAAACAGAGGGCGAGAAACAGAGGGGCTGAAACAGAGGGGCTGAAACAGAGGACGAGAAACAGAGGGGCTGAAACAGAGGGGCTGAAGCAGAGGGGCTGAAACAGAGGGCGAGAAACAGAGGGGCTGAAACAAAGGGCGAGAAACAGAGGGGCTGAAACAGAGGGGCAGAAACAGAGGGGCTGAAACAGAGGGGCTGAATCGGAGGGGCTGAATCAGAGGGGCTGAAACAGAGGGGCTGAAACAGAGAGTGCGAAACAGAGGGGCTGAAACAGAGGGCGAGAAACAGAGGGGCTAAAACAGAGGGCGATAAACAGAGGGGCTGAAACAGAGGGCAAGAAACAGAGGGGCTGAAACAGAGGGGCTGATACAGAGGGGCTGAATCAGGGGGCGAGAAACAGAGGGGCTGAAACAGAGAGCGAGAAACAGAGGGCGAGAAACAGAGGGCCAGAAACAGAGGGTCTGAAACAGTGGGGCTGAAACAGAGGGCGAGAAACAGAGTGGCTGAAACAGAGGGCGAGAAACAGAGGGGCTGAATCAAAGGGGCTGAATCAGAGGGGCTGAAACAGAGGGGCTGAATCAGAGGGGCTGAAACAGAAGGCGAGAAACAGAGGGGCTGAAACAGAGGGCGAGAAACAGAGGGGCACAAACAGAGGGCGACAAACAGAGGGGCTGAAACAGAGGGGCTGAAACAGAGGGCAAGAAACAGAGGGGCTGAAACAGAGGGCGAGAAACAGAGGGGCTGAAACAGAGGGGCTGAAACAGAGGGGCTGAAACAGAGGGCGAGAAACAGAGGGGCTGAAACAAAGGGCGAGAAACAGAGGGGCTGAAACAGAGGGTCAGAAACAGAGGGGCTGAAACAGAGGGGCTGAATCGGAGGGGCTGAAACAGAGGGGCTGAAACAGAGGGGCAGAAACAGAGGGCAAGAAACAGAGGGGCTGAAACAGAGGGGCTGAAACAGAGGGGCAGAAACAGAGGGCGAGAAACAGAGGGGCTGAATCAGAGGGGCTGAATCAGAGGGGCTGAAACAGAGGGGCTGAAACAGAGGGCGAGAAACAGAGGGGCTGAATCAGAGGGGCTGAATCAGAGGGTCTGAAACAGAGGGGCTGAAACAGAGGGCGAGAAAAAGAGGGGCTGAATCAGAGGGAGAGAAACAGAGGGGCTGAAACAGACGGGCTGAAACAGAGAGCCTGAATCAGAGGGGCTGAAACAGAGGGGCTGAAATAGAGGGGCTGAAACAGAGGGGCTGAAACAGAGGGCGTGAAACTGAGGGGCTGAATCAGAGGGGCTGAAACAGAGGGGCTGAAACAGAGGGCGAGAAACAGAGAGGCTGAAACAGAGGGCGAGAAACAGAGGGGCTGAAACAGAGGGGCTGAAACAGAGGGGCTGAAACAGAGGGCGAGAAACAGAGGGGCTGAAACAGAGGGGCTGAAGCAGAGGGTGAGAAACAGAGGGGCTGAATCAGAGGGGCTGAAACAGAGGGCGAGAAACAGAAGGGCTGAAACAGAGGGGCTGAAACAGAGGGGCTGAAACAGAGGGCGAGAAACAGAGGGGCTGAAACAGTGGGCGAGAAACAGTGGGGCTGAATCAGAGGGGCTGAAACAGAGGGCGAGAAACAGAGGGGCTGAAACAGAGGGGCTGAAACAGAGGGGCTGAAACAGAGGGCAAGAAACAGAGGGGCTGAAACAGAGGGCGAGAAACAGAGGGGCTGAAACAGAGGGGCTGAAACAGAGAGCGAGAAGCAGAGGGGCTGAAACCGAGTGGCTGAAACAGAAGGGCTGAAACAGAGGGGCTGAAACAGAGGGCGAGAAACAGAGGGGCTGAATCAGAGGGGCTGAATCAGAGGGCCTGAAACAGAGGGCCTGAATCAGAGGGGCTGAAACAGAAGGCGAGAAACAGAGGGGCTGAAAGAGAGGGCCTGAATCAGAGGGGCTGAAACAGAAGGCGAGAAACAGAGGGGCAGAAACAGAGGGCGAGAAACAGATGGGCTGAAACAGAGGGCGAGAAACAGAGGGGCAGAAACAGAGGGCGAGAAACAGTGGGGCTGAAACAGAGGGGCTGAAACAGAGGGCAAGAAACAGAGGGGCTGAAACAGAGGGCGAGAAACAGAGGGGCTGAAACAGAGGGGCTGAAACAGAGGGGCTGAAACAGAGGGCGAGAAACAGAGGGGCTGAAACAAAGGGCGAGAAACAGAGGGGCGGAAACAGAGGGGCAGAAACAGAGGGGCTGAAACAGAGGGGCTGAGTCGGAGGGGCTGAAACAGAGGGGCTGAAACAGAGGGGCTGAAACAGAGGGCAAGAAACAGAGGGGCTGAAACAGAGGGGCTGAAACAGAGGGGCAGAAACAGAGGGCGAGAAACAGAGGGGCTGAATCAGAGGGGCTGAATCAGAGGGGCTGAAACAGAGGGGCTGAAACAGAGGGCGAGAAACAGAGGGGCTGAATCAGAGGGGCTGAATCAGAGGGGCTGAAACAGAGGGGCTAAAACAGAGGGCGAGAAACTAAGGGACTGAATCAGAGGGGCTGAAACAGTGGGGCTGAAACAGACGGGCTGAAACAGAGAGCCTGAAACAGAGGGGCTGAAACAGAGGGGCTGAAATAGAGGGGCTGAAACAGAGGGGCTGAATCAGAGGGGCTGAAACAGAGGGGCTGAAACAGAGGGCGAGAAACAGAGAGGCTGAAACAGAGGGCGAGAAACACAGGGGCTGAAACAGAGGGCGAGAAACAGAGGGGCTGAAACAGATGGCGAGAAACAGAGGGGCTGAAACAGAGGGCGAGAAACAGAGGGGCTGAATCAGAGGGGCTGAAACAGAGGGCGAGAAACAGAGGGGCTGAAACAGAGGGGCTGAAACAGAGGGGCTGAAACAGAGGGCGAGAAACAGAGGGGCTGAAACAGAGGGCGAGAAACAGAGGGGCTGAATCAGAGGGGCTGAAACAGAGGGCGAGAAACAGAGGGGCTGAAACAGAGGGGCTGAAACAGAGGGGCTGAAACAGAGGGCAAGAAACAGAGGGGCTGAAACAGAGGGCGAGAAACAGAGGGGCTGAAACAGAGGGGCTGAAACAGAGGGGCTGAAACAGAGGGCAAGAAACAGAGGGGCTGAAACAGAGGGCGAGAAACAGAGGGGCTGAAACAGAGGGGCTGAAACAGAGGGGCTGAAACAGAGAGCGAGAAACAGAGGGGCTGAAACAGAGGGCCAGAAACAGAGGGGCTGAAACCGAGTGGCTGAAACAGAAGGGCTGAAACAGAGGGTCTGAAACAGAGGGCGAGAAACAGACGGTCTGAATCAGAGGGGCTGAATCAGAGGGGCTGAAACAGAGGGCCTGAATCAGAGGTGCTGAAACAGAAGGCGAGAAACAGAGGGGCTGAAAGAGAGGGCCTGAATCAGAGGGGCTGAAACAGAAGGCGAGAAACAGAGGGGCAGAAACAGAGGGCGAGAAGCAGTGGGGCTGAAACAGAGGGGCTGAAACAGAGGGCAAGAAACAGAGGCGCTGAAACAGAGGGCGAGAAACAGAGGGGCTGAAACAGAGGGGCTGAAGCAGAGGATCTGAAACAGAGGGCGAGAAACAGAGGGGCTGAAACAAAGGGCGAGAAACAGAGGGGCTGAAACAGAGGGGCAGAAACAGAGGGGCTGAAACAGAGGGGCTGAATCGGAGGGGCTGAAACAGAGGGGCTGAAACAGAGGGGCTGAAACAGAGAGTGCGAAACAGAGGGGCTGAAACAGAGGGCGAGAAACAGAGGGGCTAAAACAGAGGGCGATAAACAGAGGGACTGAAACAGAGGGCAAGAAACAGAGGGGCTGAAACCGAGTGGCTGAAACAGAAGGGCTGAAACAGAGGTGCTGAAACAGAGGGCGAGAAACAGAGGAGCTGAATCAGAGGGGCTGAAACAGAGGGGCTGAGACAGAGGGGCTGAATCAGAGGGGCTGAAACAGAAGGCGAGAAACAGACGGGCTGAAACAGAGGGCGAGAAACAGAGGGGCAGAAACAGAGGGCGAGAAACAGTGGGGCTGAAACAGAGGGCGAGAAACAGAGGGGCTGAAACAGAGGGGCTGAAACAGAGGGGCTGAAACAGAGGGCGAGAAACAGAGGGGCTGAAACAAAGGGCGAGAAACAGAGGGGCGGAAACAGAGGGGCAGAAACAGAGGGGCTGAAACAGAGGGGCTGAATCGGAGGGGCTGAAACAGAGGGGCTGAAACAGAGGGGCTGAAACAGAGGGCAAGAAACAGAGGGGCTGAAACAGAGGGGCTGAAACAGAGGGGCAGAAACAGAGGGCGAGAAACAGAGGGGCTGAATCAGAGGGGCTGAATCAGAGGGGCTGAAACAGAGGGGCTGAAACAGAGGGCGAGAAACAGAGGGGCTGAATCAGAGGGGCTGAATCAGAGGGGCTGAAACAGAGGGGCTAAAACAGAGGGCGAGAAACTAAGGGACTGAATCAGAGGGGCTGAAACCGTGGGGCTGAAACAGACGGGCTGAAACAGAGAGCCTGAAACAGAGGGGCTGAAACAGAGGGGCTGAAATAGAGGGGCTGAAACAGAGGGGCTGAAACAGAGTGCGAGAAACTAAGGTACTGAATCAGAGGGGCTGAAACAGAGGGGCTGAATCAGAGGGGCTGAAACAGAGGGGCTGAATCAGAGGGGCTGAAACAGAGGGGCTGAAACAGAGGGCGAGAAACAGAGAGGCTGAAACAGAGGGCGAGAAACAGAGGGGCTGAAACAGAGGGCGAGAAACAGAGGGGCTGAAACAGATGGCGAGAAACAGAGGGGCTGAAACAGAGGGCGAGAAACAGAGGGGCTGAATCAGAGGGGCTGAAACAGAGGGCGAGAAACAGAGGGGCTGAAACAGAGGGGCTTAAACAGAGGGGCTGAAACAGAGGGCGAGAAACAGAGGGGCTGAAGTAGAGGGCGAGAAACAGAGGGGCTGAATCAGAGGGGCTGAAACAGAGGGCGAGAAACAAAGGGGCTGAAACAGAGGGGCTGAAACAGAGGGGCTGAAACAGACGGCAAGAAACAGAGGGGCTGAAACAGAGGGCGAGAAACAGAGGGGCTGAAAGAGAGGGGCTGAAACAGAGGGGCTGAAACAGAGAGCGAGAAACAGAGGGGCTGAAACAGAGGGCCAGAAACAGAGGGGCTGAAACCGAGTGGCTGAAACAGAAGGGCTGAAACAGAGGGGCTGAAACAGAGGGCGAGAAACAGAGGGGCTGAATCAGAGGGGCTGAATCAGAGGGGCTGAAACAGAGGGCCTGAATCAGAGGGGCTGAAACAGAAGGCGAGAAACAGAGGGGCTGAAAGAGAGGGCCTGAATCAGAGGGGCTGAAACAGAAGGCGAGAAACAGAGGGGCAGAAACAGAGGGCGAGAAACAGTGGGGCTGAAACAGAGGGGCTGAAACAGAGGGCAAGAAACAGAGGGGCTGAAACAGAGGGCGAGAAACAGAGGGGCTGAAACAGAGGGGCTGAAGCAGAGGATCTGAAACAGAGGGCGAGAAACAGAGGGGCTGAAACAGAGGGGCTGAAACAGAGAGTGCGAAACAGAGGAGCTGAAACAGAGGGCGAGAAACAGAGGGGCTAAAACAGAGGGCGATAAACAGAGGGGCTGAAACAGAGGGCAAGAAACAGAGGGACTGAAACCGAGTGGCTGAAACAGAAGGGCTGAAACAGAGGGGCTGAAACAGAGGGCGAGAAACAGAGGAGCTGAATCAGAGGGGCTGAAACAGAGGGGCTGAAACAGAGGGGCTGAATCAGAGGGGCTGAAACAGAAGGCGAGAAACAGACGGGCTGAAACAGAGGGCGAGAAACAGAGGAGCAGAAACAGAGGGCGAGAAACAGTGGGGCTGAAACAGAGGGGCTGAAACAGAGGGCAAGAAACAGAGGGGCTGAAACAGAGGGCGAGAAACAGAGGGGCTGAAACAGAGGGGCTGAAACAGAGGGGCTGAAACAGAGGGCGAGAAACAGAGGGGCTGAAACAAAGGGCGAGAAACAGAGGGGCGGAAACAGTGGGGCAGAAACAGAGGGGCTGAAACAGAGGGGCTGAATCGGAGGGGCTGAAACAGAGGGGCTGAAACAGAGGGGCTGAAACAGAGGGGCTGAAACAGAGGGGCAGAAACAGAGGGCGAGAAACAGAGGGGCTGAATCAGAGGGGCTGAATCAGAGGGGCTGAAACAGAGGGGCTGAAACAGAGGGCGAGAAACAGAGGGGCTGAATCAGAGGGGCTGAATCAGAGGGGCTGAAACAGAGGGGCTAAAACAGAGGGCGAGAAACTAAGGGACTGAATCAGAGGGGCTGAAACAGTGGGGCTGAAACAGACGGGCTGAAACAGAGAGCCTGAAACAGAGGGGCTGAAACAGAGGGGCTGAAATAGAGGGGCTGAAACAGAGGGGCTGAAACAGAGGGCGAGAAACTAAGGTACTGAATCAGAGGGGCTGAAACAGAGGGGCTGAATCAGAGGGGCTGAAACAGAGGGGCTGAATCAGAGGGGCTGAAACAGAGGGGCTGAAACAGAGGGCCTGAATCAGAGGTGCTGAAACAGAAGGCGAGAAACAGAGGGGCTGAAAGAGAGGGCCTGAATCAGAGGGGATGAAACAGAAGGCGAGAAACAGAGGGGCAGAAACAGAGGGCGAGAAGCAGTGGGGCTGAAACAGAGGGGCTGAAACAGAGGGCAAGAAACAGAGGGGCTGAAACAGAGGGCGAGAAACAGAGGGGCTGAAACAGAGGGGCTGAAGCAGAGGATCTGAAACAGAGGGCGAGAAACAGAGGGGCTGAAACAAAGGGCGAGAAACAGAGGGGCTGAAACAGAGGGGCAGAAACAGAGGGGCTGAAACAGAGGGGCTGAATCGGAGGGGCTGAAACAGAGGGGCTGAAACAGTGGGGCTGAAACAGAGAGTGCGAAACAGAGGGGCTGAAACAGAGGGCGAGAAACAGAGGGGCTAAAACAGAGGGCGATAAACAGAGGGACTGAAACAGAGGGCAAGAAACAGAGGGGCTGAAACCGAGTGGCTGAAACAGAAGGGCTGAAACAGAGGTGCTGAAACAGAGGGCGAGAAACAGAGGAGCTGAATCAGAGGGGCTGAAACAGAGGGGCTGAGACAGAGGGGCTGAATCAGAGGGGCTGAAACAGAAGGCGAGAAACAGACGGGCTGAAACAGAGTGCGAGAAACAGAGGGGCAGAAACAGAGGGCGAGAAACAGTGGGGCTGAAACAGAGGGCGAGAAACAGAGGGGCTGAAACAGAGGGGCTGAAACAGAGGGGCTGAAACAGAGGGCGAGAAACAGAGGGGCTGAAACAAAGGGCGAGAAACAGAGGGGCGGAAACAGAGGGGCAGAAACAGAGGGGCTGAAACAGAGGGGCTTAATCGGAGGGGCTGAAACAGAGGGGCTGAAACAGAGGGGCTGAAACAGAGGGCAAGAAACAGAGGGGCTGAAACAGAGGGGCTGAAACAGAGGGGCAGAAACAGAGGGCGAGAAACAGAGGGGCTGAATCAGAGGGGCTGAATCAGAGGGGCTGAAACAGAGGGGCTGAAACAGAGGGCGAGAAACAGAGGGGCGGAATCAGAGGGGCTGAATCAGAGGGGCTGAAACAGAGGGGCTAAAACAGAGGGCGAGAAACTAAGGGACTGAATCAGAGGGGCTGAAACAGTGGGGCTGAAACAGACGGGCTGAAACAGAGAGCCTTAAACAGAGGGGCTGAAACAGAGGGGCTGAAATAGAGGGGCTGAAACAGAGGGGCTGAAACAGAGGGGCTGAAACAGAGGGCGAGAAACAGAGGGGCTGAAACAGAGGGCGAGAAACAGAGGGGCTGAAACAGATGGCGAGAAACAGAGGGGCTGAAACAGAGGGCGAGAAACAGAGGGGCTGAATCAGAGGGACTGAAACAGAGGGCGAGAAACAGAGGGGCTGAAACAGAGGGGCTGAAACAGAGGGGCTGAAACAGAGGGCGAGAAACAGAGGGGCTGAAATAGAGGGCTAGAAACAGAGTGGCTGAATCAGAGGGGCTGAAACAGAGGGCGAGAAACAGAGGGGCTGAAACAGAGGGGCTGAAACAGAGGGGCTGAAACAGAGGGCAAGAAACAGAGGGGCTGAAACAGAGGGCGAGAAACAGAGGGGCTGAAACAGAGGGGCTGAAACAGAGGGGCTGAAACAGAGAGCGAGAAACTGAGGGGCTGAAACAGAGGGCCAGAAACAGAGGGGCTGAAACCGAGTGGCTGAAACAGAAGGCCTGAAACAGAGGGGCTGAAACAGAGGGCGAGAAACAGAGGGGCTGAATCAGAGGGGCTGAATCAGAGGGGCTGAAACAGAGGGCCTGAATCAGAGGGGCTGAAACAGAAGGCGAGAAACAGAGGGGCTGAAAGAGAGGGCCTGAATCAGAGGGGCTGAAACAGAAGGCGAGAAACAGAGGGGCAGAAACAGAGGGCGAGAAACAGTGGGGCTGAAACAGAGGGGCTGAAACAGAGGGCAAGAAACAGAGGGGCTGAAACAGAGGGCGAGAAACAGAGGGGCTGAAACAGAGGGGCTGAAGCAGAGGATCTGAAACAGAGGGCGAGAAACAGAAGGGCTGAAACAGAGGGCGAGAAACAGAGGGGCTGAAACAGAGGGGCTGAAACAGAGGGGCTGAAACAGAGGGCAAGAAACAGAGGGGCTGAAACAGAGGGCGAGAAACAGAGGGGCTGAAACAGAGGGGCTGAAACAGAGGGCGATAAACAGAGGGGCTGAAACAGAGGGCAAGAAACAGAGGGACTGAAACCGAGTGGCTGAAACAGAAGGGCTGAAACAGAGGGGCTGAAACAGAGGGCGAGAAACAGAGGAGCTGAATCAGAGGGGCTGAAACAGAGGGGCTGAAACAGAGGGGCTGAATCAGAGGGGCTGAAACAGAAGGCGAGAAACAGACGGGCTGAAACAGAGGGCGAGAAACAGAGGAGCAGAAACAGAGGGCGAGAAACAGTGGGGCTGAAACAGAGGGGCTGAAACAGAGGGCAAGAAACAGAGGGGCTGAAACAGAGGGCGAGAAACAGAGGGGCTGAAACAGAGGGGCTGAAACAGAGGGGCTGAAACAGAGGGCGAGAAACAGAGGGGCTGAAACAAAGGGCGAGAAACAGAGGGGCGGAAACAGTGGGGCAGAAACAGAGGGGCTGAAACAGAGGGGCTGAATCGGAGGGGCTGAAACAGAGGGGCTGAAACAGAGGGGCTGAAACAGAGGGGCTGAAACAGAGGGGCAGAAACAGAGGGCGAGAAACAGAGGGGCTGAATCAGAGGGGCTGAATAAGAGGGGCTGAAACAGAGGGGCTGAAACAGAGGGCGAGAAACAGAGGGGCTGAATCAGAGGGGCTGAATCAGAGGGGCTGAAACAGAGGGGCTAAAACAGAGGGCGAGAAACTAAGGGACTGAATCAGAGGGGCTGAAACAGTGGGGCTGAAACAGACGGGCTGAAACAGAGAGCCTGAAACAGAGGGGCTGAAACAGAGGGGCTGAAATAGAGGGGCTGAAACAGAGGGGCTGAAACAGAGGACGAGAAACTAAGGTACTGAATCAGAGGGGCTGACACAGAGGGGCTGAATCAGAGGGGCTGAAACAGAGGGGCTGAATCAGAGGGGCTGAAACAGAGGGGCTGAAACAGAGGGCCTGAATCAGAGGTGCTGAAACAGAAGGCGAGAAACAGAGGGGCTGAAAGAGAGGGCCTGAATGAGAGGGGATGAAACAGAAGGCGAGAAACAGAGGGGCAGAAACAGAGGGCGAGAAGCAGTGGGGCTGAAACAGAGGGGCTGAAACAGAGGGCAAGAAACAGAGGGGCTGAAACAGAGGGGCTGAAGCAGAGGATCTGAAACAGAGGGCGAGAAACAGAGGGGCTGAAACAAAGGGCGAGAAACAGAGGGGCTGAAACAGAGGGGCAGAAACAGAGGGGCTGAAACAGAGGGGCTGAATCGGAGGGGCTGAAACAGAGGGGCTGAAACAGAGGGGCTGAAACAAAGAGCGCGAAACAGAGGGGCTGAAACAGAGGGCGAGAAACAGAGGGGCTAAAACAGAGGGCGATAAACAGAGGGACTGAAACAGAGGGCAAGAAACAGAGGGGCTGAAACCGAGTGGCTGAAACAGAAGGGCTGAAACAGAGGTGCTGAAACAGAGGGCGAGAAACAGAGGAGCTGAATCAGAGGGGCTGAAACAGAGGGGCTGAGACAGAGGGGCTGAATCAGAGGGGCTGAAACAGAAGGCGAGAAACAGACGGGCTGAAACAGAGGGCGAGAAACAGAGGGGCAGAAACAGAGGGCGAGAAACAGTGGGGCTGAAACAGAGGGCGAGAAACAGAGGGGCTGAAACAGAGGGGCTGAAACAGAGGGGCTGAAACAGAGGGCGAGAAACAGAGGGGCTGAAACAAAGGGCGAGAAACAGAGGGGCGGAAACAGAGGGGCAGAAACAGAGGGGCTGAAACAGAGGGGCTGAATCGGAGGGGCTGAAACAGAGGGGCTGAAACAGAGGGGCTGAAACAGAGGGCAAGAAACAGAGGGGCTGAAACAGAGGGGCTGAAACAGAGGGGCAGAAACAGAGGGCGAGAAACAGAGGGGCTGAATCAGAGGGGCTGAATCAGAGGGGCTGAAACAGAGGGGCTGAAACAGAGGGCGAGAAACAGAGGGGCGGAATCAGAGGGGCTGAATCAGAGGGGCTGAAACAGAGGGGCTAAAACAGAGGGCGAGAAACTAAGGGACTGAATCAGAGGGGCTGAAACAGTGGGGCTGAAACAGACGGGCTGAAACAGAGAGCCTGAAACAGAGGGGCTGAAACAGAGGGGCTGAAATAGAGGGGCTGAAACAGAGGGGCTGAAACAGAGGGCGAGAAACTAAGGTACTGAATCAGAGGGGCTGAAACAGAGGGGCTGAATCAGAGGGGCTGAAACAGAGGGGCTGAATCAGAGGTGCTGAAACAGAGGGGCTGAAACAGAGGGCGAGAAACAGAGAGGCTGAAACAGAGGGCGAGAAACAGAGGGGCTGAAACAGAGGGCGAGAAACAGAGGGGCTGAAACAGATGGCGAGAAACAGAGGGGCTGAAACAGAGGGCGAGAAACAGAGGGGCTGAATCAGAGGGGCTGAAACAGAGGGCGAGAAACAGAGGGGCTGAAACAGAGGGGCTGAAACAGAGGGGCTGAAACAGAGGGCGAGAAACAGAGGGGCTGAAATAGAGGGCTAGAAACAGAGGGGCTGAATCAGAGGGGCTGAAACAGAGGGCGAGAAACAGAGGGGCTGAAACAGAGGGGCTGAAACAGAGGGGCTGAAACAGAGGGCAAGAAACAGAGGGGCTGAAACAGAGGGCGAGAAACAGAGGGGCTGAAACAGAGGGGCTGAAACAGAGGGGCTGAAACAGAGAGCGAGAAACTGAGGGGCTGAAACAGAGGGCCAGAAACAGAGGGGCTGAAACCGAGTGGCTGAAACAGAAGGGCTGAAACAGAGGGGCTGAAACAGAGGGCGAGAAACAGAGGGGCTGAATCAGAGGGGCTGAATCAGAGGGGCTGAAACAGAGGGCCTGAATCAGAGGGGCTGAAACAGAAGGCGAGAAACAGAGGGGCTGAAAGAGAGGGCCTGAATCAGAGGGGCTGAAACAGAAGGCGAGAAACAGAGGGGCAGAAACAGAGGGCGAGAAACAGTGGGGCTGAAACAGAGGGGCTGAAACAGAGGGCAAGAAACAGAGGGGCTGAAACAGAGGGCGAGAAACAGAGGGGCTGAAACAGAGGGGCTGAAGCAGAGGATCTGAAACAGAGGGCGAGAAACAGAGGGGCTGAAACAAAGGGCGAGAAACAGAGGGCCTGAAACAGAGGGGCAGAAACAGAGGGGCTGAAACAGAGGGGCTGAATCGGAGGGGCTGAAACAGAGGGGCTGAAACAGAGGGGCTGAAACAGAGAGTGCGAAACAGAGGGGCTGAAACAGAGGGCGAGAAACAGAGGGGCTAAAACAGAGGGCTATAAACAGAGGGGCTGAAACAGAGGGCAAGAAACAGAGGGGCTGAAACCGAGTGGCTGAAACAGAAGGGCTGAAACAGAGGGGCTGAAACAGAGGGCGAGAAACAGAGGAGCTGAATCAGAGGGGCTGAAACAGAGGGGCTGAAACAGAGGGGCTGAATCAGAGGGGCTGAAACAGAAGGCGAGAAACAGACGGGCTGAAACAGAGGGCGAGAAACAGAGGGGCTGAAACAGAGGGCGAGAAACAGAGGGGCTGAAACAGAGGGGCTGAAACAGAGGGGCTGAAACAGAGGGCGAGAAACAGAGGGGCTGAAACAGAGGGCGAGAAACAGAGGGGCTGAAACAGAGGGGCTGAAACAGAGGGGCTGAAACAGAGGGCGAGAAACAGAGGGGCTGAAACAAAGGGCGAGAAACAGAGGGGCGGAAACAGAAGGGCAGAAACAGAGGGGCTGAAACAGAGGGGCTGAATCGGAGGGGCTGAAACAGAGGGGCTGAAACAGAGGGGCTGAAACAGAGGGGCTGAAACAGAGGGGCAGAAACAGAGGGCGAGAAACCGAGGGGCTGAATCAGAGGGGCTGAATCAGAGGGGCTGAAACAGAGGGGCTGAAACAGAGGGCGAGAAACAGAGGGGCTGAATCAGAGGGGCTGAATCAGAGGGGCTGAAACAGAGGGGCTAAAACAGAGGGCGAGAAACTAAGGGACTGAATCAGAGGGGCTGAAACGGTGGGGCTGAAACAGACGGGCTGAAACAGAGAGCCTTAAACAGAGGGGCTGAAACAGAGGGGCTGAAATAGAGGGGCTGAAACAGAGGGGCTGAAACAGAGGGCAAGAAACAGAGGGGCTGAAACAGAGGGCGAGAAACAGAGGGGCTGAAAGAGAGGGCCTGAATCAGAGGGGATGAAACAGAAGGCGAGAAACAGAGGGGCAGAAACAGAGGGCGAGAAGCAGTGGGGCTGAAACAGAGGGGCTGAAACAGAGGGCAAGAAACAGAGGGGCTGAAACAGAGGGCGAGAAACAGAGGGGCTGAAACAGAGGGGCTGAAGCAGAGGATCTGAAACAGAGGGCGAGAAACAGAGGGGCTGAAACAGAGGGGCAGAAACAGAGGGGCTGAAACAGAGGGGCTGAATCGGAGGGGCTGAAACAGAGGGGCTGAAACAGAGGGGCTGAAACAAAGAGTGCGAAACAGAGGGGCTGAAACAGAGGGCGAGAAACAGAGGGGCTAAAACAGAGGGCGATAAACAGAGGGACTGAAACAGAGGGCAAGAAACAGAGGGGCTGAAACCGAGTGGCTGAAACAGAAGGGCTGAAACAGAGGTGCTGAAACAGAGGGCGAGAAACAGAGGAGCTGAATCAGAGGGGCTGAAACAGAGGGGCTGAGACAGAGGGGCTGAATCAGAGGGGCTGAAACAGAAGGCGAGAAACAGACGGGCTGAAACAGAGGGCGAGAAACAGAGGGGCAGAAACAGAGGGCGAGAAACAGTGGGGCTGAAACAGAGGGCGAGAAACAGAGGGGCTGAAACAGAGGGGCTGAAACAGAGGGGCTGAAACAGAGGGCGAGAAACAGAGGGGCTGAAACAAAGGGCGAGAAACAGAGGGGCGGAAACAGAGGGGCAGAAACAGAGGGGCTGAAACAGAGGGGCTGAATCGGAGGGGCTGAAACAGAGGGGCTGAAACAGAGGGGCTGAAACAGAGGGCAAGAAACAGAGGGGCTGAAACAGAGGGGCTGAAACAGAGGGGCAGAAACAGAGGGCGAGAAACAGAGGGGCTGAATCAGAGGGGCTGAATCAGAGGGGCTGAAACAGAGGGGCTGAAACAGAGGGCGAGAAACAGAGGGGCGGAATCAGAGGGGCTGAATCAGAGGGGCTGAAACAGAGGGGCTAAAACAGAGGGCGAGAAACTAAGGGACTGAATCAGAGGGGCTGAAACAGTGGGGCTGAAACAGACGGGCTGAAACAGAGAGCCTGAAACAGAGGGGCTGAAACAGAGGGGCTGAAATAGAGGGGCTGAAACAGAGGGGCTGAAACAGAGGGCGAGAAACTAAGGTACTGAATCAGAGGGGCTGAAACAGAGGGGCTGAATCAGAGGGGCTGAAACAGAGGGGCTGAATCAGAGGGGCTGAAACAGAGGGGCTGAAACAGAGGGCGAGAAACAGAGAGGCTGAAACAGAGGGCGAGAAACAGAGGGGCTGAAACAGAGGGCGAGAAACAGAGGGGCTGAAACAGATGGCGAGAAACAGAGGGGCTGAAACAGAGGGCGAGAAACAGAGGGGCTGAATCAGAGGGGCTGAAACAGAGGGCGAGAAACAGAGGGGCTGAAACAGGGGGGCTGAAACAGAGGGGCTGAAACAGAGGGCGAGAAACAGAGGGGCTGAAACAGAGGGCGAGAAACAGAGGGGCTGAAACAGAGGGGCTGAAACAGAGGGGCTGAAACAGAGAGCGAGAAACTGAGGGGCTGAAACAGAGGGCCAGAAACAGAGGGGCTGAAACCGAGTGGCTGAAACAGAAGGGCTGAAACAGAGGGGCTGAAACAGAGGGCGAGAAACAGAGGGGCTGAATCAGAGGGGCTGAATCAGAGGGGCTGAAATAGAGGGCCTGAATCAGAGGGGCTGAAACAGAAGGCGAGAAACAGAGGGGCAGAAACAGAGGGCGAGAAACAGTGGGGCTGAAACAGAGGGGCTGAAACAGAGGGCAAGAAACAGAGGGGCTGAAACAGAGGGCGAGAAACAGAGGGGCTGAAACAGAGGGGCTGAAGCAGAGGATCTGAAACAGAGGGCGAGAAACAGAGGGGCTGAAACAAAGGGCGAGAAACAGAGGGCCTGAAACAGAGGGGCAGAAACAGAGGGGCTGAAGCAGAGGGGCTGAATCGGAGGGGCTGAAACAGAGGGGCTGAAACAGAGGGGCTGAAACAGAGAGTGCGAAACAGAGGGGCTGAAACAGAGGGCGAGAAACAGAGGGGCTAAAACAGAGGGCTATAAACAGAGGGGCTGAAACAGAGGGCAAGAAACAGAGGGGCTGAAACCGAGTGGCTGAAACAGAAGGGCTGAAACAGAGGGGCTGAAACAGAGGGCGAGAAACAGAGGAGCTGAATCAGAGGGGCTTAAACAGAGGGGCTGAAACAGAGGGGCTGAATCAGAGGGGCTGAAACAGAAGGCGAGAAACAGACGGGCTGAAACAGAGGGCGAGAAACAGAGGGGCTGAAACAGAGGGCGAGAAACAGAGGGGCTGAAACAGAGGGGCTGACACAGAGGGGCTGAAACAGAGGGCGAGAAACAGAGGGGCTGAAACAGAGGGCGAGAAACAGAGGGGCTGAAACAGAGGGGCTGAAACAGAGGGGCTGAAACAGAGGGCGAGAAACAGAGGGGCTGAAACAAAAGGCGAGAAACAGAGGGGCGGAAACAGAAGGGCAGAAACAGAGGGGCTGAAACAGAGGGGCTGAATTGGAGGGGCTGAAACAGAGGGGCTGAAACAGAGGGGCTGAAACAGAGGGGCTGAAACAGAGGGGCAGAAACAGAGGGCGAGAAACCGAGGGGCTGAATCAGAGGGGCTGAATCAGAGGGGCTGAAACAGAGGGGCTGAAACAGAGGGCGAGAAACAGAGGGGCTGAATCAGAGGGGCTGAATCAGAGGGGCTGAAACAGAGGGGCTAAAACAGAGGGCGAGAAACTAAGGGACTGAATCAGAGGGGCTGAAACAGTGGGGCTGAAACAGACGGGCTGAAACAGAGAGCCTGAAACAGAGGGGCTGAAACAGAGGGGCTGAAATAGAGGGGCTGAAACAGAGGGGCTGAAACAGAGGGCGAGAAACTAAGGTACTGAATCAGAGGGGCTGAAACAGAGGGGCTGAATCAGAGGGGCTGAAACAGAGGGGCTGAATCAGAGGGGCTGAAACAGAGGGGCTGAAACAGAGGGCGAGAAACAGAGGGGCTGAAACAGAGGGCGAGAAACAGAGGGGCTGAAACAGAGGGGCTGAAACAGAGGGTGAGAAACAGAGGGGCTGAAACAGAGGGCGAGAAACAGAGGGGCTGAAACAGAGGGGCTGATTCAGAGGGGCTGAAACAGAGGGCGAGAAACAGAGGGGCTGAAACAGAGGGGCTGAAACAGAGGGCGAGAAACAGAGGGGCTGAAACAGAGGGCGAGAAACAGAGGGGCTGAAACAGAGGGGCTGAAACAGAGGGGCTGAAACAGAGGGGCTGAAACAGAGAGTGCGAAACAGAGGGGCTGAAACAGAGGGCGAGAAACAGAGGGGCTGAAACAGAGGGCGAGAAACAGAGGGGCTGAACAGAGGGCAAGAAACAGAGGGGCTGAAACCGAGTGGCTGAAACAGAAGGGCTGAAACAGAGGGGCTGAAACAGAGGGCGAGAAACAGAGGGGCTGAATCAGAGGGGCTGAATCAGAGGGGCTGAAACAGAGGGGCTGAATCAGAGGGGCTGAAACAGAAGGCGAGAAACAGAGGGGCTGAAACAGAGGGCGAGAAACAGAGGGGCAGAAACAGAGGGCGAGAAACAGAGGGGCTGAAACAGAGGGGCTGAAACAGAGGGGCTGAAACAGAGGGCAAGAAACAGAGGGGCTGAAACAGAGAGCGAGAAACAGAGGGGCTGAAACAGAGGGGCTGAAACAGAGGGGCTGAAACAGAGGGCGAGAAACAGAGGGGCTGAAACAAAGGGCGAGAAACAGAGGGGCTGAAACAGAGGGGCAGAAACAGAGGGGCTGAAACAGAGGGGCTGAATCGGAGGGGCTGAAACAGAGGGGCTGAAACAGAGCGGCTGAAACAGAGGGCAAGAAACAGAGGGGCTGAAACAGAGGGGCTGAAACAGAGGGGCAGAAACAGAGGGCGAGAAATAGAGGGGCTGAAACAGAGGGGCTGAAACAGAGGGCGAGAAACAGAGGGGCTGAATCAGAGGGGCTGAATCAGAGGGGCTGAAACAGAGGGGCTGAAACAGAGGGCGAGAAACTAAGGGACTGAATCAGAGGGGCTGAAACAGAGGGGCTGAAACAGACGGGCTGAAACAGAGAGCCTGAAACAGAGGGGCTGAAACAGAGGGGCTGAAATAGAGGGGCTGAAACAGAGGGGCTGAATCAGAGGGGCTGAAACAGAGGGGCTGAATCAGAGGGGCTGAAACAGAGGGCGAGAAACAGAGGGGCTGAAACAGAGGGGCTGAATCAGAGGGGCTGAAACAGAGGGGCTGAAACAGAGGGCGAGAAACAGAGAGGCTGAAACAGAGGGCGAGAAACAGAGGGGCTGAAACAGAGGGCAAGAAACAGAGGGGCTGAAACAGAGGGCGAGAAACAGAGGGGCTGAAACAGAGGGGCTGAAACAGAGGGGCTGAAACAGAGGGGCTGAAACAGAGGGCGAGAAACAGAGGGGCTGAATCAGAGGGGCTGAATCAGAGGGGCTGAAACAGAGGGGCTGAATCAGAGGGGCTGAAACAGAAGGCGAGAAACAGAGGGGCTGAAACAGAGGGCGAGAAACAGAGGGGCAGAAACAGAGGACGAGAAACAGAGGGGCTGAAACAGAGGGGCTGAAACAGAGGGGCTGAAACAGAGGGCAAGAAACAGAGGGGCTGAAACAGAGAGCGAGAAACAGAGGGGCTGAAACAGAGGGGCTGAAACAGAGGGCCTGAAACAGAGGGCGAGAAACAGAGGGGCTGAAACAAAGGGCGAGAAACAGAGGGGCTGAAACAGAGGGGCAGAAACAGAGGGGCTGAAACAGAGGGGCTGAATCGGATGGGCTGAAACAGAGGGGCTGAAACAGAGCGGCTGAAACAGAGGGCAAGAAACAGAGGGGCTGAAACAGAGGGGCTGAAACAGAGGGGCAGAAACAGAGGGCGAGAAATAGAGGGGCTGAAACAGATGGGCTGAAACAGAGGGCGAGAAACAGAGGGGCTGAATCAGAGGGGCTGAATCAGAGGGGCTGAAACAGAGGGGCTGAAACAGAGGGCGAGAAACTAAGGGACTGAATCAGAGGGGCTGAAACAGAGGGGCTGAAACAGACGGGCTGAAACAGAGAGCCTGAAACAGAGGGGCTGAAACAGAGGGGCTGAAATAGAGGGGCTGAAACAGAGGGGCTGAATCAGAGGGGCTGAAACAGAGGGGCTGAATCAGAGGGGCTGAAACAGAGGGCGAGAAACAGAGGGGCTGAAACAGAGGGGCTGAATCAGAGGGGCTGAAACAGAGGGGCTGAAACAGAGGGCGAGAAACAGAGGGGCGGAAACAGTGGGGCAGAAACAGAGGGGCTGAAACAGAGGGGCTGAATCGGAGGGGCTGAAACAGAGGGGCTGAAACAGAGGGGCTGAAACAGAGGGGCTGAAACAGAGGGGCAGAAACAGAGGGCGAGAAACAGAGGGGCTGAATCAGAGGGGCTGAATCAGAGGGGCTGAAACAGAGGGGCTGAAACAGAGGGCGAGAAACAGAGGGGCTGAATCAGAGGGGCTGAATCAGAGGGGCTGAAACAGAGGGGCTAAAACAGAGGGCGAGAAACTAAGGGACTGAATCAGAGGGGCTGAAACAGTGGGGCTGAAACAGACGGGCTGAAACAGAGAGCCTGAAACAGAGGGGCTGAAACAGAGGGGCTGAAATAGAGGGGCTGAAACAGAGGGGCTGAAACAGAGGGCGAGAAACTAAGGTACTGAATCAGAGGGGCTGACACAGAGGGGCTGAATCAGAGGGGCTGAAACAGAGGGGCTGAATCAGAGGGGCTGAAACAGAGGGGCTGAAACAGAGGGCCTGAATCAGAGGTGCTGAAACAGAAGGCGAGAAACAGAGGGGCTGAAAGAGAGGGACTGAATCAGAGGGGATGAAACAGAAGGCGAGAAACAGAGGGGCAGAAACAGAGGGCGAGAAGCAGTGGGGCTGAAACAGAGGGGCTGAAACAGAGGGCAAGAAACAGAGGGGCTGAAACAGAGGGCGAGAAACAGAGGGGCTGAAACAGAGGGGCTGAAGCAGAGGATCTGAAACAGAGGGCGAGAAACAGAGGGGCTGAAACAAAGGGCGAGAAACAGAGGGGCTGAAACAGAGGGGCAGAAACAGAGGGGCTGAAACAGAGGGGCTGAATCGGAGGGGCTGAAACAGAGGGGCTGAAACAGAGGGGCTGAAACAAAGAGTGCGAAACAGAGGGGCTGAAACAGAGGGCGAGAAACAGAGGGGCTAAAACAGAGGGCGATAAACAGAGGGACTGAAACAGAGGGCAAGAAACAGAGGGGCTGAAACCGAGTGGCTGAAACAGAAGGGCTGAAACAGAGGTGCTGAAACAGAGGGCGAGAAACAGAGGAGCTGAATCAGAGGGGCTGAAACAGAGGGGCTGAGACAGAGGGGCTGAATCAGAGGGGCTGAAACAGAAGGCGAGAAACAGACGGGCTGAAACAGAGGGCGAGAAACAGAGGGGCAGAAACAGAGGGCGAGAAACAGTGGGGCTGAAACAGAGGGCGAGAAACAGAGGGGCTGAAACAGAGGGGCTGAAACAGAGGGGCTGAAACAGAGGGCGAGAAACAGAGGGGCTGAAACAAAGGGCGAGAAACAGAGGGGCGGAAACAGAGGGGCAGAAACAGAGGGGCTGAAACAGAGGGGCTGAATCGGAGGGGCTGAAACAGAGGGGCTGAAACAGAGGGGCTGAAACAGAGGGCAAGAAACAGAGGGGCTGAAACAGAGGGGCTGAAACAGAGGGGCAGAAACAGAGGGCGAGAAACAGAGGGGCTGAATCAGAGGGGCTGAATCAGAGGGGCTGAAACAGAGGGGCTGAAACAGAGGGCGAGAAACAGAGGGGCGGAATCAGAGGGGCTGAATCAGAGGGGCTGAAACAGAGGGGCTAAAACAGAGGGCGAGAAACTAAGGGACTGAATCAGAGGGGCTGAAACAGTGGGGCTGAAACAGACGGGCTGAAACAGAGAGCCTGAAACAGAGGGGCTGAAACAGAGGGGCTGAAATAGAGGGGCTGAAACAGAGGGGCTGAAACAGAGGGCGAGAAACTAAGGTACTGAATCAGAGGGGCTGAAACAGAGGGGCTGAATCAGAGGGGCTGAAACAGAGGGGCTGAATCAGAGGTGCTGAAACAGAGGGGCTGAAACAGAGGGCGAGAAACAGAGAGGCTGAAACAGAGGGCAAGAAACAGAGGGGCTGAAACAGAGGGCGAGAAACAGAGGGGCTGAAACAGATGGCGAGAAACAGAGGGGCTGAAACAGAGGGCGAGAAACAGAGGGGCTGAATCAGAGGGGCTGAAACAGAGGGCGAGAAACAGAGGGGCTGAAACAGAGGGGCTGAAACAGAGGGGCTGAAACAGAGGGCGAGAAACAGAGGGGCTGAAATAGAGGGCTAGAAACAGAGGGGCTGAATCAGAGGGGCTGAAACAGAGGGCGAGAAACAGAGGGGCTGAAACAGAGGGGCTGAAACAGAGGGGCTGAAACAGAGGGCAAGAAACAGAGGGGCTGAAACAGAGGGCGAGAAACAGAGGGGCTGAAACAGAGGGGCTGAAACAGAGGGGCTGAAACAGAGAGCGAGAAACTGAGGGGCTGAAACAGAGGGCCAGAAACAGAGGGGCTGAAACCGAGTGGCTGAAACAGAAGGGCTGAAACAGAGGGGCTGAAACAGAGGGCGAGAAACAGAGGGGCTGAATCAGAGGGGCTGAATCAGAGGGGCTGAAACAGAGGGCCTGAATCAGAGGGGCTGAAACAGAAGGCGAGAAACAGAGGGGCTGAAAGAGAGGGCCTGAATCAGAGGGGCTGAAACAGAAGGCGAGAAACAGAGGGGCAGAAACAGAGGGCGAGAAACAGTGGGGCTGAAACAGAGGGGCTGAAACAGAGGGCAAGAAACAGAGGGGCTGAAACAGAGGGCGAGAAACAGAGGGGCTGAAACAGAGGGGCTGAAGCAGAGGATCTGAAACAGAGGGCGAGAAACAGAGGGGCTGAAACAAAGGGCGAGAAACAGAGGGCCTGAAACAGAGGGGCAGAAACAGAGGGGCTGAAACAGAGGGGCTGAATCGGAGGGGCTGAAACAGAGGGGCTGAAACAGAGGGGCTGAAACAGAGAGTGCGAAACAGAGGGGCTGAATCAGAGGGCGAGAAACAGAGGGGCTAAAACAGAGGGCTATAAACAGAGGGGCTGAAACAGAGGGCAAGAAACAGAGGGGCTGAAACCGAGTGGCTGAAACAGAAGGGCTGAAACAGAGGGGCTGAAACAGAGGGCGAGAAACAGAGGAGCTGAATCAGAGGGGCTGAAACAGAGGGGCTGAAACAGAGGGGCTGAATCAGAGGGGCTGAAACAGAAGGCGAGAAACAGACGGGCTGAAACAGAGGGCGAGAAACAGAGGGGCTGAAACAGAGGGCGAGAAACAGAGGGGCTGAAACAGAGGGGCTGAAACAGAGGGGCTGAAACAGAGGGCGAGAAACAGAGGGGCTGAAACAGAGGGCGAGAAACAGAGGGGCTGAAACAGAGGGGCTGAAACAGAGGGGCTGAAACAGAGGGCGAGAAACAGAGGGGCTGAAACAAAGGGCGAGAAACAGAGGGGCGGAAACAGAAGGGCAGAAACAGAGGGGCTGAAACAGAGGGGCTGAATCGGAGGGGCTGAAACAGAGGGGCTGAAACAGAGGGGCTGAAACAGAGGGGCTGAAACAGAGGGGCAGAAACAGAGGGCGAGAAACCGAGGGGCTGAATCAGAGGGGCTGAATCAGTGGGCTGAAACAGAGGGGCTGAAACAGAGGGCGAGAAACAGAGGGGCTGAATCAGAGGGGCTGAATCAGAGGGGCTGAAACAGAGGGGCTAAAACAGAGGGCGAGAAACTAAGGGACTGAATCAGAGGGGCTGAAACAGTGGGGCTGAAACAGACGGGCTGAAACAGAGAGCCTTAAACAGAGGGGCTGAAACAGAGGGGCTGAAATAGAGGGGCTGAAACAGAGGGGCTGAAACAGAGGGCAAGAAACAGAGGGGCTGAAACAGAGGGCGAGAAACAGAGGGGCTGAAAGAGAGGGCCTGAATCAGAGGGGATGAAACAGAAGGCGAGAAACAGAGGGGCAGAAACAGAGGGCGAGAAGCAGTGGGGCTGAAACAGAGGGGCTGGATCAGAGGGGCTGAAACAGAGGGGCTGAATCAGAGGGGCTGAAACAGAGGGGCTGAAACAGAGGGCGAGAAACAGAGGGGCTGAAACAGAGGGCGAGAAACAGAGGGGCTGAAACAGAGGGGCTGAAACAGAGGGGCTGAAACAGAGGGCGAGAAACAGAGGGGCTGAAACAGAGGGCGAGAAACAGAGGGGCTGAAACAGAGGGCGAGAAACAGAGGGGCTGAAACAGAGGTGCTGAAACAGAGGGTGAGAAACAGAGGGGCTGAAACAGAGGGCGAGAAACAGAGGGGCTGAAACAGAGGGGCTGATTCAGAGGGGCTGAAACAGAGGGGCTGAATCAGAGGGGCTGAAACAGAGGGCGAGAAACAGAGGGGCTGAAACAGAGGGCGAGAAACAGAGGGGCTGAAACCGAGTGGCTGAAACAGAGGGGCTGAAACAGAGGGGCTGAAACAGAGAGTGCGAAACAGAGGGGCTGAAACAGAGGGCGAGAAACAGAGGGGCTGAAACAGAGGGCGAGAAACAGAGGGGCTGAACAGAGGGCAAGAAACAGAGGGGCTGAAACCGAGTGGCTGAAACAGAAGGGCTGAAACAGAGGGGCTGAAACAGAGGGCGAGAAACAGAGGGACTGAATCAGAGGGGCTGAATCAGAGGGGCTGAAACAGAGGGGCTGAATCAGAGGGGCTGAAACAGAAGGCGAGAAACAGAGGGGCTGAAACAGAGGGCGAGAAACAGAGGGGCAGAAACAGAGGGCGAGAAACAGAGGGGCTGAAACAGAGGGGCTGAAACAGAGGGGCTGAAACAGAGGGCAAGAAACAGAGGGGCTGAAACAGAGAGCGAGAAACAGAGGGGCTGAAACAGAGGGGCTGAAACAGAGGGGCTGAAACAGAGGGCGAGAAACAGAGGGGCTGAAACAAAGGGCGAGAAACAGAGGGGCTGAAACAGAGGGGCAGAAACAGAGGGGCTGAAACAGAGGGGCTGAATCGGAGGGGCTGAAACAGAGGGGCTGAAACAGAGCGGCTGAAACAGAGGGCAAGAAACAGAGGGGCTGAAACAGAGGGGCTGAAACAGAGGGGCAGAAACAGAGGGCGAGAAATAGAGGGGCTGAAACAGAGGGGCTGAAACAGAGGGGCTGAAACAGAGGGGCTGAAACAGAGGGGCTGAAACAGAGGGTGAGAAACTAAGGGACTGAATCAGAGGGGCTGAAACAGAGGGGCTGAAACAGACGGGCTGAAACAGAGAGCCTGAAACAGAGGGGCTGAAACAGAGGGGCTGAAATAGAGGGGCTGAAACAGAGGGGCTGAATCAGAGGGGCTGAAACAGAGGGGCTGAATCAGAGGGGCTGAAACAGAGGGCGAGAAACAGAGGGGCTGAAACAGAGGGGCTGAATCAGAGGGGCTGAAACAGAGGGGCTGAAACAGAGGGCGAGAAACAGAGAGGCTGAAACAGAGGGCGAGAAACAGAGGGGCTGAAACAGAGGGCAAGAAACAGAGGGGCTGAAACAGAGGGCGAGAAACAGAGGGGCTGAAACAGAGGGGCTGAAACAGAGGGGCTGAAACAGAGGGGCTGAAACAGAGGGCGAGAAACAGAGGGGCGGAATCAGAGGGGCTGAATAAGAGGGGCTGAAACAGAGGGGCTAAAACAGAGGGCGAGAAACTAAGGGACTGAATCAGAGGGGCTGAAACAGTGGGGCTGAAACAGACGGGCTGAAACAGAGAGCCTTAAACAGAGGGGCTGAAACAGAGGGGCTGAAATAGAGGGGCTGAAACAGAGGGGCTGAAACAGAGGGGCTGAAACAGAGGGCGAGAAACAGAGGGGCTGAAACAGAGGGCGAGAAACAGAGGGGCTGAAACAGATGGCGAGAAACAGAGGGGCTGAAACAGAGGGCGAGAAACAGAGGGGCTGAATCAGAGGGACTGAAACAGAGGGCGAGAAACAGAGGGGCTGAAACAGAGGGGCTGAAACAGAGGGGCTGAAACAGAGGGCGAGAAACAGAGGGGCTGAAATAGAGGGCTAGAAACAGAGTGGCTGAATCAGAGGGGCTGAAACAGAGGGCGAGAAACAGAGGGGCTGAAACAGAGGGGCTGAAACAGAGGGGCTGAAACAGAGGGCAAGAAACAGAGGGGCTGAAACAGAGGGCGAGAAACAGAGGGGCTGAAACAGAGGGGCTGAAACAGAGGGGCTGAAACAGAGAGCGAGAAACTGAGGGGCTGAAACAGAGGGCCAGAAACAGAGGGGCTGAAACCGAGTGGCTGAAACAGAAGGGCTGAAACAGAGGGGCTGAAACAGAGGGCGAGAAACAGAGGGGCTGAATCAGAGGGGCTGAATCAGAGGGGCTGAAACAGAGGGCCTGAATCAGAGGGGCTGAAACAGAAGGCGAGAAACAGAGGGGCTGAAAGAGAGGGCCTGAATCAGAGGGGCTGAAACAGAAGGCGAGAAACAGAGGGGCAGAAACAGAGGGCGAGAAACAGTGGGGCTGAAACAGAGGGGCTGAAACAGAGGGCAAGAAACAGAGGGGCTGAAACAGAGGGCGAGAAACAGAGGGGCTGAAACAGAGGGGCTGAAGCAGAGGATCTGAAACAGAGGGCGAGAAACAGAAGGGCTGAAACAGAGGGCGAGAAACAGAGGGGCTGAAAGAGAGGGGCTGAAACAGAGGGGCTGAAACAGAGGGCAAGAAACAGAGGGGCTGAAACAGAGGGCGAGAAACAGAGGGGCTGAAACAGAGGGGCTGAAACAGAGGGCGATAAACAGAGGGGCTGAAACAGAGGGCAAGAAACAGAGGGACTGAAACCGAGTGGCTGAAACAGAAGGGCTGAAACAGAGGGGCTGAAACAGAGGGCGAGAAACAGAGGAGCTGAATCAGAGGGGCTGAAACAGAGGGGCTGAAACAGAGGGGCTGAATCAGAGGGGCTGAAACAGAAGGCGAGAAACAGACGGGCTGAAACAGAGGGCGAGAAACAGAGGAGCAGAAACAGAGGGCGAGAAACAGTGGGGCTGAAACAGAGGGGCTGAAACAGAGGGCAAGAAACAGAGGGGCTGAAACAGAGGGCGAGAAACAGAGGGGCTGAAACAGAGGGGCTGAAACAGAGGGGCTGAAACAGAGGGCGAGAAACAGAGGGGCTGAAACAAAGGGCGAGAAACAGAGGGGCGGAAACAGTGGGGCAGAAACAGAGGGGCTGAAACAGAGGGGCTGAATCGGAGGGGCTGAAACAGAGGGGCTGAAACAGAGGGGCTGAAACAGAGGGGCTGAAACAGAGGGGCAGAAACAGAGGGCGAGAAACAGAGGGGCTGAATCAG
Source organism: Chiloscyllium punctatum (assembly GCF_047496795.1). Lineage (NCBI taxonomy): Eukaryota > Metazoa > Chordata > Chondrichthyes > Orectolobiformes > Hemiscylliidae > Chiloscyllium > Chiloscyllium punctatum. Next base: position 2,723,987 of record NW_027309795.1, on the reverse strand, counting down.
AGGGGCTGAATCAGAGGGGCTGAAACAGAGGGGCTGAAACAGAGGGCGAGAAACAGAGGGGCTGAATCAGAGGGGCTGAATCAGAGGGGCTGAAACAGAGGGGCTAAAACAGAGGGCGAGAAACTAAGGGACTGAATCAGAGGGGCTGAAACAGTGGGGCTGAAACAGACGGGCTGAAACAGAGAGCCTGAAACAGAGGGGCTGAAACAGAGGGGCTGAAATAGAGGGGCTGAAACAGAGGGGCTGAAACAGAGGGCGAGAAACTAAGGTACTGAATCAGAGGGGCTGACACAGAGGGGCTGAATCAGAGGGGCTGAAACAGAGGGGCTGAATCAGAGGGGCTGAAACAGAGGGGCTGAAACAGAGGGCCTGAATCAGAGGTGCTGAAACAGAAGGCGAGAAACAGAGGGGCTGAAAGAGAGGGCCTGAATGAGAGGGGATGAAACAGAAGGCGAGAAACAGAGGGGCAGAAACAGAGGGCGAGAAGCAGTGGGGCTGAAACAGAGGGGCTGAAACAGAGGGCAAGAAACAGAGGGGCTGAAACAGAGGGGCTGAAGCAGAGGATCTGAAACAGAGGGCGAGAAACAGAGGGGCTGAAACAAAGGGCGAGAAACAGAGGGGCTGAAACAGAGGGGCAGAAACAGAGGGGCTGAAACAGAGGGGCTGAATCGGAGGGGCTGAAACAGAGGGGCTGAAACAGAGGGGCTGAAACAAAGAGCGCGAAACAGAGGGGCTGAAACAGAGGGCGAGAAACAGAGGGGCTAAAACAGAGGGCGATAAACAGAGGGACTGAAACAGAGGGCAAGAAACAGAGGGGCTGAAACCGAGTGGCTGAAACAGAAGGGCTGAAACAGAGGTGCTGAAACAGAGGGCGAGAAACAGAGGAGCTGAATCAGAGGGGCTGAAACAGAGGGGCTGAGACAGAGGGGCTGAATCAGAGGGGCTGAAACAGAAGGCGAGAAACAGACGGGCTGAAACAGAGGGCGAGAAACAGAGGGGCAGAAACAGAGGGCGAGAAACAGTGGGGCTGAAACAGAGGGCGAGAAACAGAGGGGCTGAAACAGAGGGGCTGAAACAGAGGGGCTGAAACAGAGGGCGAGAAACAGAGGGGCTGAAACAAAGGGCGAGAAACAGAGGGGCGGAAACAGAGGGGCAGAAACAGAGGGGCTGAAACAGAGGGGCTGAATCGGAGGGGCTGAAACAGAGGGGCTGAAACAGAGGGGCTGAAACAGAGGGCAAGAAACAGAGGGGCTGAAACAGAGGGGCTGAAACAGAGGGGCAGAAACAGAGGGCGAGAAACAGAGGGGCTGAATCAGAGGGGCTGAATCAGAGGGGCTGAAACAGAGGGGCTGAAACAGAGGGCGAGAAACAGAGGGGCGGAATCAGAGGGGCTGAATCAGAGGGGCTGAAACAGAGGGGCTAAAACAGAGGGCGAGAAACTAAGGGACTGAATCAGAGGGGCTGAAACAGTGGGGCTGAAACAGACGGGCTGAAACAGAGAGCCTGAAACAGAGGGGCTGAAACAGAGGGGCTGAAATAGAGGGGCTGAAACAGAGGGGCTGAAACAGAGGGCGAGAAACTAAGGTACTGAATCAGAGGGGCTGAAACAGAGGGGCTGAATCAGAGGGGCTGAAACAGAGGGGCTGAATCAGAGGTGCTGAAACAGAGGGGCTGAAACCGAGTGGCTGAAACAGAAGGGCTGAAACAGAGGGGCTGAAACAGAGGGCGAGAAACAGAGGGACTGAATCAGAGGGGCTGAATCAGAGGGGCTGAAACAGAGGGGCTGAATCAGAGGGGCTGAAACAGAAGGCGAGAAACAGAGGGGCTGAAACAGAGGGCGAGAAACAGAGGGGCAGAAACAGAGGGCGAGAAACAGAGGGGCTGAAACAGAGGGGCTGAAACAGAGGGGCTGAAACAGAGGGCAAGAAACAGAGGGGCTGAAACAGAGAGCGAGAAACAGAGGGGCTGAAACAGAGGGGCTGAAACAGAGGGGCTGAAACAGAGGGCGAGAAACAGAGGGGCTGAAACAAAGGGCGAGAAACAGAGGGGCTGAAACAGAGGGGCAGAAACAGAGGGGCTGAAACAGAGGGGCTGAATCGGAGGGGCTGAAACAGAGGGGCTGAAACAGAGCGGCTGAAACAGAGGGCAAGAAACAGAGGGGCTGAAACAGAGGGGCTGAAACAGAGGGGCAGAAACAGAGGGCGAGAAATAGAGGGGCTGAAACAGAGGGGCTGAAACAGAGGGGCTGAAACAGAGGGGCTGAAACAGAGGGGCTGAAACAGAGGGTGAGAAACTAAGGGACTGAATCAGAGGGGCTGAAACAGAGGGGCTGAAACAGACGGGCTGAAACAGAGAGCCTGAAACAGAGGGGCTGAAACAGAGGGGCTGAAATAGAGGGGCTGAAACAGAGGGGCTGAATCAGAGGGGCTGAAACAGAGGGGCTGAATCAGAGGGGCTGAAACAGAGGGCGAGAAACAGAGGGGCTGAAACAGAGGGGCTGAATCAGAGGGGCTGAAACAGAGGGGCTGAAACAGAGGGCGAGAAACAGAGAGGCTGAAACAGAGGGCGAGAAACAGAGGGGCTGAAACAGAGGGCAAGAAACAGAGGGGCTGAAACAGAGGGCGAGAAACAGAGGGGCTGAAACAGAGGGGCTGAAACAGAGGGGCTGAAACAGAGGGCGAGAAACAGAGGGGCGGAATCAGAGGGGCTGAATAAGAGGGGCTGAAACAGAGGGGCTAAAACAGAGGGCGAGAAACTAAGGGACTGAATCAGAGGGGCTGAAACAGTGGGGCTGAAACAGACGGGCTGAAACAGAGAGCCTTAAACAGAGGGGCTGAAACAGAGGGGCTGAAATAGAGGGGCTGAAACAGAGGGGCTGAAACAGAGGGGCTGAAACAGAGGGCGAGAAACAGAGGGGCTGAAACAGAGGGCGAGAAACAGAGGGGCTGAAACAGATGGCGAGAAACAGAGGGGCTGAAACAGAGGGCGAGAAACAGAGGGGCTGAATCAGAGGGACTGAAACAGAGGGCGAGAAACAGAGGGGCTGAAACAGAGGGGCTGAAACAGAGGGGCTGAAACAGAGGGCGAGAAACAGAGGGGCTGAAATAGAGGGCTAGAAACAGAGTGGCTGAATCAGAGGGGCTGAAACAGAGGGCGAGAAACAGAGGGGCTGAAACAGAGGGGCTGAAACAGAGGGGCTGAAACAGAGGGCAAGAAACAGAGGGGCTGAAACAGAGGGCGAGAAACAGAGGGGCTGAAACAGAGGGGCTGAAACAGAGGGGCTGAAACAGAGAGCGAGAAACTGAGGGGCTGAAACAGAGGGCCAGAAACAGAGGGGCTGAAACCGAGTGGCTGAAACAGAAGGGCTGAAACAGAGGGGCTGAAACAGAGGGCGAGAAACAGAGGGGCTGAATCAGAGGGGCTGAATCAGAGGGGCTGAAACAGAGGGCCTGAATCAGAGGGGCTGAAACAGAAGGCGAGAAACAGAGGGGCTGAAAGAGAGGGCCTGAATCAGAGGGGCTGAAACAGAAGGCGAGAAACAGAGGGGCAGAAACAGAGGGCGAGAAACAGTGGGGCTGAAACAGAGGGGCTGAAACAGAGGGCAAGAAACAGAGGGGCTGAAACAGAGGGCGAGAAACAGAGGGGCTGAAACAGAGGGGCTGAAGCAGAGGATCTGAAACAGAGGGCGAGAAACAGAAGGGCTGAAACAGAGGGCGAGAAACAGAGGGGCTGAAAGAGAGGGGCTGAAACAGAGGGGCTGAAACAGAGGGCAAGAAACAGAGGGGCTGAAACAGAGGGCGAGAAACAGAGGGGCTGAAACAGAGGGGCTGAAACAGAGGGCGATAAACAGAGGGGCTGAAACAGAGGGCAAGAAACAGAGGGACTGAAACCGAGTGGCTGAAACAGAAGGGCTGAAACAGAGGGGCTGAAACAGAGGGCGAGAAACAGAGGAGCTGAATCAGAGGGGCTGAAACAGAGGGGCTGAAACAGAGGGGCTGAATCAGAGGGGCTGAAACAGAAGGCGAGAAACAGACGGGCTGAAACAGAGGGCGAGAAACAGAGGAGCAGAAACAGAGGGCGAGAAACAGTGGGGCTGAAACAGAGGGGCTGAAACAGAGGGCAAGAAACAGAGGGGCTGAAACAGAGGGCGAGAAACAGAGGGGCTGAAACAGAGGGGCTGAAACAGAGGGGCTGAAACAGAGGGCGAGAAACAGAGGGGCTGAAACAAAGGGCGAGAAACAGAGGGGCGGAAACAGTGGGGCAGAAACAGAGGGGCTGAAACAGAGGGGCTGAATCGGAGGGGCTGAAACAGAGGGGCTGAAACAGAGGGGCTGAAACAGAGGGGCTGAAACAGAGGGGCAGAAACAGAGGGCGAGAAACAGAGGGGCTGAATCAGAGGGGCTGAATCAGAGGGGCTGAAACAGAGGGGCTGAAACAGAGGGCGAGAAACAGAGGGGCTGAATCAGAGGGGCTGAATCAGAGGGGCTGAAACAGAGGGGCTAAAACAGAGGGCGAGAAACTAAGGGACTGAATCAGAGGGGCTGAAACAGTGGGGCTGAAACAGACGGGCTGAAACAGAGAGCCTGAAACAGAGGGGCTGAAACAGAGGGGCTGAAATAGAGGGGCTGAAACAGAGGGGCTGAAACAGAGGGCGAGAAACTAAGGTACTGAATCAGAGGGGCTGACACAGAGGGGCTGAATCAGAGGGGCTGAAACAGAGGGGCTGAATCAGAGGGGCTGAAACAGAGGGGCTGAAACAGAGGGCCTGAATCAGAGGTGCTGAAACAGAAGGCGAGAAACAGAGGGGCTGAAAGAGAGGGCCTGAATGAGAGGGGATGAAACAGAAGGCGAGAAACAGAGGGGCAGAAACAGAGGGCGAGAAGCAGTGGGGCTGAAACAGAGGGGCTGAAACAGAGGGCAAGAAACAGAGGGGCTGAAACAGAGGGGCTGAAGCAGAGGATCTGAAACAGAGGGCGAGAAACAGAGGGGCTGAAACAAAGGGCGAGAAACAGAGGGGCTGAAACAGAGGGGCAGAAACAGAGGGGCTGAAACAGAGGGGCTGAATCGGAGGGGCTGAAACAGAGGGGCTGAAACAGAGGGGCTGAAACAAAGAGCGCGAAACAGAGGGGCTGAAACAGAGGGCGAGAAACAGAGGGGCTAAAACAGAGGGCGATAAACAGAGGGACTGAAACAGAGGGCAAGAAACAGAGGGGCTGAAACCGAGTGGCTGAAACAGAAGGGCTGAAACAGAGGTGCTGAAACAGAGGGCGAGAAACAGAGGAGCTGAATCAGAGGGGCTGAAACAGAGGGGCTGAGACAGAGGGGCTGAATCAGAGGGGCTGAAACAGAAGGCGAGAAACAGACGGGCTGAAACAGAGGGCGAGAAACAGAGGGGCAGAAACAGAGGGCGAGAAACAGTGGGGCTGAAACAGAGGGCGAGAAACAGAGGGGCTGAAACAGAGGGGCTGAAACAGAGGGGCTGAAACAGAGGGCGAGAAACAGAGGGGCTGAAACAAAGGGCGAGAAACAGAGGGGCGGAAACAGAGGGGCAGAAACAGAGGGGCTGAAACAGAGGGGCTGAATCGGAGGGGCTGAAACAGAGGGGCTGAAACAGAGGGGCTGAAACAGAGGGCAAGAAACAGAGGGGCTGAAACAGAGGGGCTGAAACAGAGGGGCAGAAACAGAGGGCGAGAAACAGAGGGGCTGAATCAGAGGGGCTGAATCAGAGGGGCTGAAACAGAGGGGCTGAAACAGAGGGCGAGAAACAGAGGGGCGGAATCAGAGGGGCTGAATCAGAGGGGCTGAAACAGAGGGGCTAAAACAGAGGGCGAGAAACTAAGGGACTGAATCAGAGGGGCTGAAACAGTGGGGCTGAAACAGACGGGCTGAAACAGAGAGCCTGAAACAGAGGGGCTGAAACAGAGGGGCTGAAATAGAGGGGCTGAAACAGAGGGGCTGAAACAGAGGGCGAGAAACTAAGGTACTGAATCAGAGGGGCTGAAACAGAGGGGCTGAATCAGAGGGGCTGAAACAGAGGGGCTGAATCAGAGGTGCTGAAACAGAGGGGCTGAAACAGAGGGCGAGAAACAGAGAGGCTGAAACAGAGGGCGAGAAACAGAGGGGCTGAAACAGAGGGCGAGAAACAGAGGGGCTGAAACAGATGGCGAGAAACAGAGGGGCTGAAACAGAGGGCGAGAAACAGAGGGGCTGAATCAGAGGGGCTGAAACAGAGGGCGAGAAACAGAGGGGCTGAAACAGAGGGGCTGAAACAGAGGGGCTGAAACAGAGGGCGAGAAACAGAGGGGCTGAAATAGAGGGCTAGAAACAGAGGGGCTGAATCAGAGGGGCTGAAACAGAGGGCGAGAAACAGAGGGGCTGAAACAGAGGGGCTGAAACAGAGGGGCTGAAACAGAGGGCAAGAAACAGAGGGGCTGAAACAGAGGGCGAGAAACAGAGGGGCTGAAACAGAGGGGCTGAAACAGAGGGGCTGAAACAGAGAGCGAGAAACTGAGGGGCTGAAACAGAGGGCCAGAAACAGAGGGGCTGAAACCGAGTGGCTGAAACAGAAGGGCTGAAACAGAGGGGCTGAAACAGAGGGCGAGAAACAGAGGGGCTGAATCAGAGGGGCTGAATCAGAGAGGCTGAAACAGAGGGCCTGAATCAGAGGGGCTGAAACAGAAGGCGAGAAACAGAGGGGCTGAAAGAGAGGGCCTGAATCAGAGGGGCTGAAACAGAAGGCGAGAAACAGAGGGGCAGAAACAGAGGGCGAGAAACAGTGGGGCTGAAACAGAGGGGCTGAAACAGAGGGCAAGAAACAGAGGGGCTGAAACAGAGGGCGAGAAACAGAGGGGCTGAAACAGAGGGGCTGAAGCAGAGGATCTGAAACAGAGGGCGAGAAACAGAGGGGCTGAAACAAAGGGCGAGAAACAGAGGGCCTGAAACAGAGGGGCAGAAACAGAGGGGCTGAAACAGAGGGGCTGAATCGGAGGGGCTGAAACAGAGGGGCTGAAACAGAGGGGCTGAAACAGAGAGTGCGAAACAGAGGGGCTGAAACAGAGGGCGAGAAACAGAGGGGCTAAAACAGAGGGCTATAAACAGAGGGGCTGAAACAGAGGGCAAGAAACAGAGGGGCTGAAACCGAGTGGCTGAAACAGAAGGGCTGAAACAGAGGGGCTGAAACAGAGGGCGAGAAACAGAGGAGCTGAATCAGAGGGGCTGAAACAGAGGGGCTGAAACAGAGGGGCTGAATCAGAGGGGCTGAAACAGAAGGCGAGAAACAGACGGGCTGAAACAGAGGGCGAGAAACAGAGGGGCTGAAACAGAGGGCGAGAAACAGAGGGGCTGAAACAGAGGGGCTGAAACAGAGGGGCTGAAACAGAGGGCGAGAAACAGAGGGGCTGAAACAGAGGGCGAGAAACAGAGGGGCTGAAACAGAGGGGCTGAAACAGAGGGGCTGAAACAGAGGGCGAGAAACAGAGGGGCTGAAACAAAGGGCGAGAAACAGAGGGGCGGAAACAGAAGGGCAGAAACAGAGGGGCTGAAACAGAGGGGCTGAATCGGAGGGGCTGAAACAGAGGGGCTGAAACAGAGGGGCTGAAACAGAGGGGCAGAAACAGAGGGCGAGAAACCGAGGGGCTGAATCAGAGGGGCTGAATCAGAGGGGCTGAAACAGAGGGGCTGAAACAGAGGGCGAGAAACAGAGGGGCTGAATCAGAGGGGCTGAATCAGAGGGGCTGAAACAGAGGGGCTAAAACAGAGGGCGAGAAACTAAGGGACTGAATCAGAGGGGCTGAAACAGTGGGGCTGAAACAGACGGGCTGAAACAGAGAACCTTAAACAGAGGGGCTGAAACAGAGGGGCTGAAATAGAGGGGCTGAAACAGAGGGGCTGAAACAGAGGGCAAGAAACAGAGGGGCTGAAACAGAGGGCGAGAAACAGAGGGGCTGAAAGAGAGGGCCTGAATCAGAGGGGATGAAACAGAAGGCGAGAAACAGAGGGGCAGAAACAGAGGGCGAGAAGCAGTGGGGCTGAAACAGAGGGGCTGGATCAGAGGGCAAGAAACAGAGGGGCTGAAACAGAGGGCGAGAAACAGAGGGGCTGAAACAGAGGGGCTGAAGCAGAGGATCTGAAACAGAGGGCGAGAAACAGAGGGCCTGAAACAGAGGGGCAGAAACAGAGGGGCTGAAACAGAGGGGCTGAATCGGAGGGGCTGAAACAGAGGGGCTGAAACAGAGGGGCTGAAACAAAGAGTGCGAAACAGAGGGGCTGAAACAGAGGGCGAGAAACAGAGGGGCTAAAACAGAGGGCGATAAACAGAGGGACTGAAACAGAGGGCAAGAAACAGAGGGGCTGAAACCGAGTGGCTGAAACAGAAGGGCTGAAACAGAGGTGCTGAAACAGAGGGCGAGAAACAGAGGAGCTGAATCAGAGGGGCTGAAACAGAGGGGCTGAGACAGAGGGGCTGAATCAGAGGGGCTGAAACAGAAGGCGAGAAACAGACGGGCTGAAACAGAGGGCGAGAAACAGAGGGGCAGAAACAGAGGGCGAGAAACAGTGGGGCTGAAACAGAGGGCGAGAAACAGAGGGGCTGAAACAGAGGGGCTGAAACAGAGGGGCTGAAACAGAGGGCGAGAAACAGAGGGGCTGAAACAAAGGGCGAGAAACAGAGGGGCGGAAACAGAGGGGCAGAAACAGAGGGGCTGAAACAGAGGGGCTGAATCGGAGGGGCTGAAACAGAGGGGCTGAAACAGAGGGGCTGAAACAGAGGGCAAGAAACAGAGGGGCTGAAACAGAGGGGCAGAAACAGAGGGCGAGAAACAGAGGGGCTGAATCAGAGGGGCTGAATCAGAGGGGCTGAAACAGAGGGGCTGAAACAGAGGGCGAGAAACAGAGGGGCGGAATCAGAGGGGCTGAATCAGAGGGGCTGAAACAGAGGGGCTAAAACAGAGGGCGAGAAACTAAGGGACTGAATCAGAGGGGCTGAAACAGTGGGGCTGAAACAGACGGGCTGAAACAGAGAGCCTGAAACAGAGGGGCTGAAACAGAGGGGCTGAAATAGAGGGGCTGAAACAGAGGGGCTGAAACAGAGGGCGAGAAACTAAGGTACTGAATCAGAGGGGCTGAAACAGAGGGGCTGAATCAGAGGGGCTGAAACAGAGGGGCTGAATCAGAGGGGCTGAAACAGAGGGGCTGAAACAGAGGGCGAGAAACAGAGAGGCTGAAACAGAGGGCGAGAAACAGAGGGGCTGAAACAGAGGGCGAGAAACAGAGGGGCTGAAACAGATGGCGAGAAACAGAGGGGCTGAAACAGAGGGCGAGAAACAGAGGGGCTGAATCAGAGGGGCTGAAACAGAGGGCGAGAAACAGAGGGGCTGAAACAGGGGGGCTGAAACAGAGGGGCTGAAACAGAGGGCGAGAAACAGAGGGGCTGAAACAGAGGGCGAGAAACAGAGGGGCTGAAACAGAGGGGCTGAAACAGAGGGGCTGAAACAGAGAGCGAGAAACTGAGGGGCTGAAACAGAGGGCCAGAAACAGAGGGGCTGAAACCGAGTGGCTGAAACAGAAGGGCTGAAACAGAGGGGCTGAAACAGAGGGCGAGAAACAGAGGGGCTGAATCAGAGGGGCTGAATCAGAGGGGCTGAAATAGAGGGCCTGAATCAGAGGGGCTGAAACAGAAGGCGAGAAACAGAGGGGCAGAAACAGAGGGCGAGAAACAGTGGGGCTGAAACAGAGGGGCTGAAACAGAGGGCAAGAAACAGAGGGGCTGAAACAGAGGGCGAGAAACAGAGGGGCTGAAACAGAGGGGCTGAAGCAGAGGATCTGAAACAGAGGGCGAGAAACAGAGGGGCTGAAACAAAGGGCGAGAAACAGAGGGCCTGAAACAGAGGGGCAGAAACAGAGGGGCTGAAGCAGAGGGGCTGAATCGGAGGGGCTGAAACAGAGGGGCTGAAACAGAGGGGCTGAAACAGAGAGTGCGAAACAGAGGGGCTGAAACAGAGGGCGAGAAACAGAGGGGCTAAAACAGAGGGCTATAAACAGAGGGGCTGAAACAGAGGGCAAGAAACAGAGGGGCTGAAACCGAGTGGCTGAAACAGAAGGGCTGAAACAGAGGGGCTGAAACAGAGGGCGAGAAACAGAGGAGCTGAATCAGAGGGGCTGAAACAGAGGGGCTGAAACAGAAGGGCTGAATCAGAGGGGCTGAAACAGAAGGCGAGAAACAGACGGGCTGAAACAGAGGGCGAGAAACAGAGGGGCTGAAACAGAGGGCGAGAAACAGAGGGGCTGAAACAGAGGGGCTGACACAGAGGGGCTGAAACAGAGGGCGAGAAACAGAGGGGCTGAAATAGAGGGCGAGAAACAGAGGGGCTGAAACAGAGGGCGAGAAACAGAGGGGCTGAAACAAAAGGCGAGAAACAGAGGGGCGGAAACAGAAGGGCAGAAACAGAGGGGCTGAAACAGAGGGGCTGAATTGGAGGGGCTGAAACAGAGGGGCTGAAACAGAGGGGCTGAAACAGAGGGGCTGAAACAGAGGGGCAGAAACAGAGGGCGAGAAACCGAGGGGCTGAATCAGAGGGGCTGAATCAGAGGGGCTGAAACAGAGGGGCTGAAACAGAGGGCGAGAAACAGAGGGGCTGAATCAGAGGGGCTGAATCAGAGGGGCTGAAACAGAGGGGCTAAAACAGAGGGCGAGAAACTAAGGGACTGAATCAGAGGGGCTGAAACAGTGGGGCTGAAACAGACGGGCTGAAACAGAGAGCCTGAAACAGAGGGGCTGAAACAGAGGGGCTGAAATAGAGGGGCTGAAACAGAGGGGCTGAAACAGAGGGCGAGAAACTAAGGTACTGAATCAGAGGGGCTGAAACAGAGGGGCTGAATCAGAGGGGCTGAAACAGAGGGGCTGAATCAGAGGGGCTGAAACAGAGGGGCTGAAACAGAGGGCGAGAAACTGAGGGGCTGAAACAGAGGGCGAGAAACAGAGGGGCTGAAACAGAGGGGCTGAAACAGAGGGTGAGAAACAGAGGGGCTGAAACAGAGGGCGAGAAACAGAGGGGCTGAAACAGAGGGGCTGATTCAGAGGGGCTGAAACAGAGGGCGAGAAACAGAGGGGCTGAAACAGAGGGGCTGAAACAGAGGGCGAGAAACAGAGGGGCTGAAACAGAGGGCGAGAAACAGAGGGGCTGAAACCGAGTGGCTGAAACAGAGGGTCTGAAACAGAGGGGCTGAAACAGAGAGTGCGAAACAGAGGGGCTGAAACAGAGGGCGAGAAACAGAGGGGCTGAAACAGAGGGCGAGAACAGAGGGGCTGAACAGAGGGCAAGAAACAGAGGGGCTGAAACCGAGTGGCTGAAACAGAAGGGCTGAAACAGAGGGGCTGAAACAGAGGGCGAGAAACAGAGGGGCTGAATCAGAGGGGCTGAATCAGAGGGGCTGAAACAGAGGGGCTGAATCAGAGGGGCTGAAACAGAATGCGAGAAACAGAGGGGCTGAAACAGAGGGCGAGAAACAGAGGGGCAGAAACAGAGGGCGAGAAACAGAGGGGCTGAAACAGAGGGGCTGAAACAGAGGGGCTGAAACAGAGGGCAAGAAACAGAGGGGCTGAAACAGAGAGCGAGAAACAGAGGGGCTGAAACAGAGGGGCTGAAACAGAGGGGCTGAAACAGAGGGCGAGAAACAGAGGGGCTGAAACAAAGGGCGAGAAACAGAGGGGCTGAAACAGAGGGGCAGAAACAGAGGGGCTGAAACAGAGGGGCTGAATCGGAGGGGCTGAAACAGAGGGGCTGAAACAGAGCGGCTGAAACAGAGGGCAAGAAACAGAGGGGCTGAAACAGAGGGGCTGAAACAGAGGGGCAGAAACAGAGGGCGAGAAATAGAGGGGCTGAAACAGAGGGGCTGAAACAGAGGGCGAGAAACAGAGGGGCTGAATCAGAGGGGCTGAATCAGAGGGGCTGAAACAGAGGGGCTGAAACAGAGGGCGAGAAACTAAGGGACTGAATCAGAGGGGCTGAAACAGAGGGGCTGAAACAGACGGGCTGAAACAGAGAGCCTGAAACAGAGGGGCTGAAACAGAGGGGCTGAAATAGAGGGGCTGAAACAGAGGGGCTGAATCAGAGGGGCTGAAACAGAGGGGCTGAATCAGAGGGGCTGAAACAGAGGGCGAGAAACAGAGGGGCTGAAACAGAGGGGCTGAATCAGAGGGGCTGAAACAGAGGGGCTGAAACAGAGGGCGAGAAACAGAGAGGCTGAAACAGAGGGCGAGAAACAGAGGGGCTGAAACAGAGGGCAAGAAACAGAGGGGCTGAAACAGAGGGCGAGAAACAGAGGGGCTGAAACAGAGGGGCTGAAACAGAGGGGCTGAAACAGAGGGGCTGAAACAGAGGGCGAGAAACAGAGGGGCTGAATCAGAGGGGCTGAATCAGAGGGGCTGAAACAGAGGGGCTGAATCAGAGGGGCTGAAACAGAAGGCGAGAAACAGAGGGGCTGAAACAGAGGGCGAGAAACAGAGGGGCAGAAACAGAGGGCGAGAAACAGAGGGGCTGAAACAGAGGGGCTGAAACAGAGGGGCTGAAACAGAGGGCAAGAAACAGAGGGGCTGAAACAGAGAGCGAGAAACAGAGGGGCTGAAACAGAGGGGCTGAAACAGAGGGCCTGAAACAGAGGGCGAGAAACAGAGGGGCTGAAACAAAGGGCGAGAAACAGAGGGGCTGAAACAGAGGGGCAGAAACAGAGGGGCTGAAACAGAGGGGCTGAATCGGATGGGCTGAAACAGAGGGGCTGAAACAGAGCGGCTGAAACAGAGGGCAAGAAACAGAGGGGCTGAAACAGAGGGGCTGAAACAGAGGGGCAGAAACAGAGGGCGAGAAATAGAGGGGCTGAAACAGATGGGCTGAAACAGAGGGCGAGAAACAGAGGGGCTGAATCAGAGGGGCTGAATCAGAGGGGCTGAAACAGAGGGGCTGAAACAGAGGGCGAGAAACTAAGGGACTGAATCAGAGGGGCTGAAACAGAGGGGCTGAAACAGACGGGCTGAAACAGAGAGCCTGAAACAGAGGGGCTGAAACAGAGGGGCTGAAATAGAGGGGCTGAAACAGAGGGGCTGAATCAGAGGGGCTGAAACAGAGGGGCTGAATCAGAGGGGCTGAAACAGAGGGCGAGAAACAGAGGGGCTGAAACAGAGGGGCTGAATCAGAGGGGCTGAAACAGAGGGGCTGAAACAGAGGGCGAGAAACAGAGGGGCGGAAACAGTGGGGCAGAAACAGAGGGGCTGAAACAGAGGGGCTGAATCGGAGGGGCTGAAACAGAGGGGCTGAAACAGAGGGGCTGAAACAGAGGGGCTGAAACAGAGGGGCAGAAACAGAGGGCGAGAAACAGAGGGGCGGAATCAGAGGGGCTGAATCAGAGGGGCTGAAACAGAGGGGCTGAAACAGAGGGCGAGAAACAGAGGGGCTGAATCAGAGGGGCTGAATCAGAGGGGCTGAAACAGAGGGGCTAAAACAGAGGGCGAGAAACTAAGGGACTGAATCAGAGGGGCTGAAACAGTGGGGCTGAAACAGACGGGCTGAAACAGAGAGCCTGAAACAGAGGGGCTGAAACAGAGGGGCTGAAATAGAGGGGCTGAAACAGAGGGGCTGAAACAGAGGGCGAGAAACTAAGGTACTGAATCAGAGGGGCTGACACAGAGGGGCTGAATCAGAGGGGCTGAAACAGAGGGGCTGAATCAGAGGGGCTGAAACAGAGGGGCTGAAACAGAGGGCCTGAATCAGAGGTGCTGAAACAGAAGGCGAGAAACAGAGGGGCTGAAAGAGAGGGACTGAATCAGAGGGGATGAAACAGAAGGCGAGAAACAGAGGGCGAGAAGCAGTGGGGCTGAAACAGAGGGGCTGAAACAGAGGGCAAGAAACAGAGGGGCTGAAACAGAGGGCGAGAAACAGAGGGGCTGAAACAGAGGGGCTGAAGCAGAGGATCTGAAACAGAGGGCGAGAAACAGAGGGGCTGAAACAAAGGGCGAGAAACAGAGGGGCTGAAACAGAGGGGCAGAAACAGAGGGGCTGAAACAGAGGGGCTGAATCGGAGGGGCTGAAACAGAGGGGCTGAAACAGAGGGGCTGAAACAAAGAGTGCGAAACAGAGGGGCTGAAACAGAGGGCGAGAAACAGAGGGGCTAAAACAGAGGGCGATAAACAGAGGGACTGAAACAGAGGGCAAGAAACAGAGGGGCTGAAACCGAGTGGCTGAAACAGAAGGGCTGAAACAGAGGTGCTGAAACAGAGGGCGAGAAACAGAGGAGCTGAATCAGAGGGGCTGAAACAGAGGGGCTGAGACAGAGGGGCTGAATCAGAGGGGCTGAAACAGAAGGCGAGAAACAGACGGGCTGAAACAGAGGGCGAGAAACAGAGGGGCAGAAACAGAGGGCGAGAAACAGTGGGGCTGAAACAGAGGGCGAGAAACAGAGGGGCTGAAACAGAGGGGCTGAAACAGAGGGGCTGAAACAGAGGGCGAGAAACAGAGGGGCTGAAACAAAGGGCGAGAAACAGAGGGGCGGAAACAGAGGGGCAGAAACAGAGGGGCTGAAACAGAGGGGCTGAATCGGAGGGGCTGAAACAGAGGGGCTGAAACAGAGGGGCTGAAACAGAGGGCAAGAAACAGAGGGGCTGAAACAGAGGGGCTGAAACAGAGGGGCAGAAACAGAGGGCGAGAAACAGAGGGGCTGAATCAGAGGGGCTGAATCAGAGGGGCTGAAACAGAGGGGCTGAAACAGAGGGCGAGAAACAGAGGGGCGGAATCAGAGGGGCTGAATCAGAGGGGCTGAAACAGAGGGGCTAAAACAGAGGGCGAGAAACTAAGGGACTGAATCAGAGGGGCTGAAACAGTGGGGCTGAAACAGACGGGCTGAAACAGAGAGCCTGAAACAGAGGGGCTGAAACAGAGGGGCTGAAATAGAGGGGCTGAAACAGAGGGGCTGAAACAGAGGGCGAGAAACTAAGGTACTGAATCAGAGGGGCTGAAACAGAGGGGCTGAATCAGAGGGGCTGAAACAGAGGGGCTGAATCAGAGGTGCTGAAACAGAGGGGCTGAAACAGAGGGCGAGAAACAGAGAGGCTGAAACAGAGGGCAAGAAACAGAGGGGCTGAAACAGAGGGCGAGAAACAGAGGGGCTGAAACAGATGGCGAGAAACAGAGGGGCTGAAACAGAGGGCGAGAAACAGAGGGGCTGAATCAGAGGGGCTGAAACAGAGGGCGAGAAACAGAGGGGCTGAAACAGAGGGGCTGAAACAGAGGGGCTGAAACAGAGGGCGAGAAACAGAGGGGCTGAAATAGAGGGCTAGAAACAGAGGGGCTGAATCAGAGGGGCTGAAACAGAGGGCGAGAAACAGAGGGGCTGAAACAGAGGGGCTGAAACAGAGGGGCTGAAACAGAGGGCAAGAAACAGAGGGGCTGAAACAGAGGGCGAGAAACAGAGGGGCTGAAACAGAGGGGCTGAAACAGAGGGGCTGAAACAGAGAGCGAGAAACTGAGGGGCTGAAACAGAGGGCCAGAAACAGAGGGGCTGAAACCGAGTGGCTGAAACAGAAGGGCTGAAACAGAGGGGCTGAAACAGAGGGCGAGAAACAGAGGGGCTGAATCAGAGGGGCTGAATCAGAGGGGCTGAAACAGAGGGCCTGAATCAGAGGGGCTGAAACAGAAGGCGAGAAACAGAGGGGCTGAAAGAGAGGGCCTGAATCAGAGGGGCTGAAACAGAAGGTGAGAAACAGAGGGGCAGAAACAGAGGGCGAGAAACAGTGGGGCTGAAACAGAGGGGCTGAAACAGAGGGCAAGAAACAGAGGGGCTGAAACAGAGGGCGAGAAACAGAGGGGCTGAAACAGAGGGGCTGAAGCAGAGGATCTGAAACAGAGGGCGAGAAACAGAGGGGCTGAAACAAAGGGCGAGAAACAGAGGGCCTGAAACAGAGGGGCAGAAACAGAGGGGCTGAAACAGAGGGGCTGAATCGGAGGGGCTGAAACAGAGGGGCTGAAACAGAGGGGCTGAAACAGAGAGTGCGAAACAGAGGGGCTGAATCAGAGGGCGAGAAACAGAGGGGCTAAAACAGAGGGCTATAAACAGAGGGGCTGAAACAGAGGGCAAGAAACAGAGGGGCTGAAACCGAGTGGCTGAAACAGAAGGGCTGAAACAGAGGGGCTGAAACAGAGGGCGAGAAACAGAGGAGCTGAATCAGAGGGGCTGAAACAGAGGGGCTGAAACAGAGGGGCTGAATCAGAGGGGCTGAAACAGAAGGCGAGAAACAGACGGGCTGAAACAGAGGGCGAGAAACAGAGGGGCTGAAACAGAGGGCGAGAAACAGAGGGGCTGAAACAGAGGGGCTGAAACAGAGGGGCTGAAACAGAGGGCGAGAAACAGAGGGGCTGAAACAGAGGGCGAGAAACAGAGGGGCTGAAACAGAGGGGCTGAAACAGAGGGGCTGAAACAGAGGGCGAGAAACAGAGGGGCTGAAACAAAGGGCGAGAAACAGAGGGGCGGAAACAGAAGGGCAGAAACAGAGGGGCTGAAACAGAGGGGCTGAATCGGAGGGGCTGAAACAGAGGGGCTGAAACAGAGGGGCTGAAACAGAGGGGCTGAAACAGAGGGGCAGAAACAGAGGGCGAGAAACCGAGGGGCTGAATCAGAGGGGCTGAATCAGTGGGCTGAAACAGAGGGGCTGAAACAGAGGGCGAGAAACAGAGGGGCTGAATCAGAGGGGCTGAATCAGAGGGGCTGAAACAGAGGGGCTAAAACAGAGGGCGAGAAACTAAGGGACTGAATCAGAGGGGCTGAAACAGTGGGGCTGAAACAGACGGGCTGAAACAGAGAGCCTTAAACAGAGGGGCTGAAACAGAGGGGCTGAAATAGAGGGGCTGAAACAGAGGGGCTGAAACAGAGGGCAAGAAACAGAGGGGCTGAAACAGAGGGCGAGAAACAGAGGGGCTGAAAGAGAGGGCCTGAATCAGAGGGGATGAAACAGAAGGCGAGAAACAGAGGGGCAGAAACAGAGGGCGAGAAGCAGTGGGGCTGAAACAGAGGGGCTGGATCAGAGGGGCTGAAACAGAGGGGCTGAATCAGAGGGGCTGAAACAGAGGGGCTGAAACAGAGGGCGAGAAACAGAGGGGCTGAAACAGAGGGCGAGAAACAGAGGGGCTGAAACAGAGGGGCTGAAACAGAGGGGCTGAAACAGAGGGCGAGAAACAGAGGGGCTGAAACAGAGGGCGAGAAACAGAGGGGCTGAAACAGAGGGCGAGAAACAGAGGGGCTGAAACAGAGGTGCTGAAACAGAGGGTGAGAAACAGAGGGGCTGAAACAGAGGGCGAGAAACAGAGGGGCTGAAACAGAGGGGCTGATTCAGAGGGGCTGAAACAGAGGGGCTGAATCAGAGGGGCTGAAACAGAGGGCGAGAAACAGAGGGGCTGAAACAGAGGGCGAGAAACAGAGGGGCTGAAACCGAGTGGCTGAAACAGAGGGGCTGAAACAGAGGGGCTGAAACAGAGAGTGCGAAACAGAGGGGCTGAAACAGAGGGCGAGAAACAGAGGGGCTGAAACAGAGGGCGAGAAACAGAGGGGCTGAACAGAGGGCAAGAAACAGAGGGGCTGAAACCGAGTGGCTGAAACAGAAGGGCTGAAACAGAGGGGCTGAAACAGAGGGCGAGAAACAGAGGGACTGAATCAGAGGGGCTGAATCAGAGGGGCTGAAACAGAGGGGCTGAATCAGAGGGGCTGAAACAGAAGGCGAGAAACAGAGGGGCTGAAACAGAGGGCGAGAAACAGAGGGGCAGAAACAGAGGGCGAGAAACAGAGGGGCTGAAACAGAGGGGCTGAAACAGAGGGGCTGAAACAGAGGGCAAGAAACAGAGGGGCTGAAACAGAGAGCGAGAAACAGAGGGGCTGAAACAGAGGGGCTGAAACAGAGGGGCTGAAACAGAGGGCGAGAAACAGAGGGGCTGAAACAAAGGGCGAGAAACAGAGGGGCTGAAACAGAGGGGCAGAAACAGAGGGGCTGAAACAGAGGGGCTGAATCGGAGGGGCTGAAACAGAGGGGCTGAAACAGAGCGGCTGAAACAGAGGGCAAGAAACAGAGGGGCTGAAACAGAGGGGCTGAAACAGAGGGGCAGAAACAGAGGGCGAGAAATAGAGGGGCTGAAACAGAGGGGCTGAAACAGAGGGGCTGAAACAGAGGGGCTGAAACAGAGGGGCTGAAACAGAGGGCGAGAAACTAAGGGACTGAATCAGAGGGGCTGAAACAGAGGGGCTGAAACAGACGGGCTGAAACAGAGAGCCTGAAACAGAGGGGCTGAAACAGAGGGGCTGAAATAGAGGGGCTGAAACAGAGGGGCTGAATCAGAGGGGCTGAAACAGAGGGGCTGAATCAGAGGGGCTGAAACAGAGGGCGAGAAACAGAGGTGCTGAAACAGAGGGGCTGAATCAGAGGGGCTGAAACAGAGGGGCTGAAACAGAGGGCGAGAAACAGAGAGGCTGAAACAGAGGGCGAGAAACAGAGGGGCTGAAACAGAGGGCAAGAAACAGAGGGGCTGAAACAGAGGGCGAGAAACAGAGGGGCTGAAACAGAGGGGCTGAAACAGAGGGGCTGAAACAGAGGGGCTGAAACAGAGGGCGAGAAACAGAGGGGCTGAATCAGAGGGGCTGAATCAGAGGGGCTGAAACAGAGGGGCTGAATCAGAGGGGCTGAAACAGAAGGCGAGAAACAGAGGGGCTGAAACAGAGGGCGAGAAACAGAGGGGCAGAAACAGAGGGCGAGAAACAGAGGGGCTGAAACAGAGGGGCTGAAACAGAGGGGCTGAAACAGAGGGCAAGAAACAGAGGGGCTGAAACAGCGAGCGAGAAACAGAGGGGCTGAAACAGAGGGGCTGAAACAGAGGGGCTGAAACAGAGGGCGAGAAACAGAGGGGCTGAAACAAAGGGCGAGAAACAGAGGGGCTGAAACAGAGGGGCAGAAACAGAGGGGCTGAAACAGAGGGGCTGAATCGGAGGGGCTGAAACAGAGGGGCTGAAACAGAGCGGCTGAAACAGAGGGCAAGAAACAGAGGGGCTGAAACAGAGGGGCTGAAACAGAGGGGCAGAAACAGAGGGCGAGAAATAGAGGGGCTGAAACAGAGGGGCTGAAACAGAGGGCGAGAAACAGAGGGGCTGAATCAGAGGGGCTGAATCAGAGGGGCTGAAACAGAGGGGCTGAAACAGAGGGCGAGAAACTAAGGGACTGAATCAGAGGGGCTGAAACAGAGGGGCTGAAACAGACGGGATGAAACAGAGAGCCTGAAACAGAGGGGCTGAAACAGAGGGGCTGAAATAGAGGGGCTGAAACAGAGGGGCTGAATCAGAGGGGCTGAAACAGAGGGGCTGAATCAGAGGGGCGGAAACAGAGGGCGAGAAACAGAGGGGCTGAAACAGAGGGGCTGAATCAGAGGGGCTGAAACAGAGGGGCTGAAACAGAGGGCGAGAAACAGAGAGGCTGAAACAGAGGGCGAGAAACAGAGGGGCTGAAACAGAGGGCAAGAAACAGAGGGGCTGAAACAGAGGGCGAGAAACAGAGGGGCTGAAACAGAGGGGCTGAAACAGAGGGGCTGAAACAGAGGGGCTGAAACAGAGGGCGAGAAACAGAGGGGCTGAAACAGAGGGCGAGAAACAGAGGGGCTGAAACAGAGGGGCTGAATCAGAGGGGCTGAAACAGAGGGGCTGAATCAGAGGGGCTGAAACAGAAGGCGAGAAACAGAGGGGCTGAAACAGAGGGCGAGAAACAGAGGGGCAGAAACAGAGGGCGAGAAACAGAGGGGCTGAAACAGAGGGGCTGAAACAGAGGGGCTGAAACAGAGGGCAAGAAACAGAAGGGCTGAAACAGAGGGCGAGAAACAGAGGGGCTGAAACAGAGGGGCTGAAACAGAGGGGCTGAAACAGAGGGCGAGAAACAGAGGGGCTGAAACAAAGGGCGAGAAACAGAGGGGCTGAAACAGAGGGGCAGAAACAGAGGGGCTGAAACAGAGGGGCTGAATCGGAGGGGCTGAAACAGAGGGGCTGAAACAGAGCGGCTGAAACAGAGGGCAAGAAACAGAGGGGCTGAAACAGAGGGGCTGAAACAGAGGGGCAGAAACAGAGGGCGAGAAATAGAGGGGCTGAAACAGAGGGGCTGAAACAGAGGGCGAGAAACAGAGGGGCTGAATCAGAGGGGCTGAATCAGAGGGGCTGAAACAGAGGGGCTGAAACAGAGGGCGAGAAACTAAGGGACTGAATCAGAGGGGCTGAAACAGAGGGGCTGAAACAGACGGGCTGAAACAGAGAGCCTGAAACAGAGGGGCTGAAACAGAGGGGCTGAAATAGAGGGGCTGAAACAGAGGGGCTGAATCAGAGGGGCTGAAACAGAGGGGCTGAATCAGAGGGGCTGAAACAGAGGGCGAGAAACAGAGGGGCTGAAACAGAGGGGCTGAATCAGAGGGGCTGAAACAGAGGGGCTGAAACAGAGGGCGAGAAACAGAGAGGCTGAAACAGAGGGCGAGAAACAGAGGGGCTGAAACAGAGGGCAAGAAACAGAGGGGCTGAAACAGAGGGCGAGAAACAGAGGGGCTGAAACAGAGGGGCTGAAACAGAGGGGCTGAAACAGAGGGGCTGAAACAGAGGGCGAGAAACAGAGGGGCTGAAACAGAGGGCGAGAAACAGAGGGGCTGAAACAGAGGGCGAGAAACAGAGGTCGAGAAACAGAGGGACTGAAACAGAGGGTCTGAAACAGAGGGGCTGAAACAGAGGGCGAGAAACAGAGGGGCTGAAACGGAGGGCAAGAAACAGAGGGGCTGAAACAGAGGGCGAGAAACAGAGGGGCTGAATCAGAGGGGCTGAATCAGAGGGGCTGAAACAGAGGGCCTGAATCAGAGGGGCTGAAACAGAAAGCGAGAAACACAGGGGCTGAAAGAGAGGGCCTGAATCAGAGGGGCTGAAACAGAAGGCGAGAAACAGAGGGGCAGAAACAGAGGGCGAGAAACAGAGGGGCAGAAACAGAGGGCGAGAAACAGTGGGGCTGAAACAGAGGGGCTGAAACAGAGGGCAAGAAACAGAGGGGCTGAAACAGAGGGCGAGAAACAGAGGGGCTGAAACAGAGGGGCTGAAGCAGAGGGGCTGAAACAGAGGGCGAGAAACAGAGGGGCTGAATCAAAGGGCGAGAAACAGAGGGGCTGAAACAGAGGGGCAGAAACAGAGGGGCTGAAACAGAGGGGCTGAATCGGAGGGGCTGAAACAGAGGGGCTGAAACAGAGGGGCTGAAACAGAGAGTGCGAAACAGAGGGGCTGAAACAGAGGGTGAGAAACAGAGGGGCTAAAACAGAGGGCGATAAACAGAGGGGCTGAAACAGAGGGCAAGAAACAGAGGGGCTGAAACCGAGTGGCTGAAACAGAAGGGCTGAAACAGAGGGGCTGAAACAGAGGGCGAGAAACAGAGGGGCTGAATCAGAGGGGCTGAAACAGAGGGGCTGAAACAGAGGGGCTGAATCAGAGGGGCTGAAACAGAAGGCGAGAAACAGACGGGCTGAAACAGAGGGTGAGAAACAGAGGGGCTAAAACAGAGGGCGATAAACAGAGGGGCTGAAACAGAGGGCAAGAAACAGAGGGGCTGAAACCGAGTGGCTGAAACAGAAGGGCTGAAACAGAGGGGCTGAAACAGAGGGCGAGAAACAGAGGGGCTGAATCAGAGGGGCTGAAACCGAGTGGCTGAAACAGAAGGGCTGAAACAGAGGGGCTGAAACAGAGGGCGAGAAACTAAGGGACTGAATCAGAGGGGCTGAAACAGAGGGGCTGAAACAGACGGGCTGAAACAGAGAGCCTGAAACAGAGGGGCTGAAACAGAGGGGCTGAAATAGAGGGGCTGAAACAGAGGGGCTGAATCAGAGGGGCTGAAACAGAGGGGCTGAATCAGAGGGGCTGAAACAGAGGGCGAGAAACAGAGGGGCTGAAACAGAGGGGCTGAATCAGAGGGGCTGAAACAGAGGGGCTGAAACAGAGGGCGAGAAACAGAGAGGCTGAAACAGAGGGCGAGAAACAGAGGGGCTGAAACAGAGGGCAAGAAACAGAGGGGCTGAAACAGAGGGCGAGAAACAGAGGGGCTGAAACAGAGGGGCTGAAACAGAGGGGCTGAAACAGAGGGCGAGAAACAGAGGGGCTGAAACAAAGGGCGAGAAACAGAGGGGCGGAAACAGAGGGGCAGAAACAGAGGGGCTGAAACAGAGGGGCTGAATCGGAGGGGCTGAAACAGAGGGGCTGAAACAGAGGGGCTGAAACAGAGGGCAAGAAACAGAGGGGCTGAAACAGAGGGGCTGAAACAGAGGGGCAGAAACAGTGGGCGAGAAACAGAGGGGCTGAATCAGAGGGGCTGAATCAGAGGGGCTGAAACAGAGGGGCTGAAACAGAGGGCGAGAAACAGAGGGGCGGAATAAGAGGGGCTGAATCAGAGGGGCTGAAACAGAGGGGCTAAAACAGAGGGCGAGAAACTAAGGGACTGAATCAGAGGGGCTGAAACAGTGGGGCTGAAACAGACGGGCTGAAACAGAGAGCCTGAAACAGAGGGGCTGAAACAGAGGGGCTGAAATAGAGGGGCTGAAACAGAGGGGCTGAAACAGAGGGCGAGAATCTAAGGTACTGAATCAGAGGGGCTGAAACAGAGGGGCTGAAACAGAGGGCGAGAAACAGAGGGGCTGAAACAGATGGCGAGAAACAGAGGGGCTGAAACAGAGGGCGAGAAACAGAGAGGCTGAAACAGAGGGCGAGAAACAGAGGGGCTGAAACAGAGGGCGAGAAACAGAGGGGCTGAAACAGATGGCGAGAAACAGAGGGGCTGAAACAGAGGGCGAGAAACAGAGGGGCTGAATCAGAGGGACTGAAACAGAGGGCGAGAAACAGAGGGGCTGAAACAGAGGGGCTGAAACAGAGGGGCTGAAACAGAGGGCGAGAAACAGAGGGGCTGAAATAGAGGGCTAGAAACAGAGGGGCTGAATCAGAGGGGCTGAAACAGAGGGCGAGAAACAGAGGGGCTGAAACAGAGGGGCTGAAACAGAGGGGTTGAAACAGAGGGCAAGAAACAGAGGGGCTGAAACAGAGGGCGAGAAACAGAGGGGCTGAAACAGAGGGGCTGAAACAGAGGGGCTGAAACAGAGAGCGAGAAACTGAGGGGCTGAAACAGAGGGCCAGAAACAGAGGGGCTGAAACCGAGTGGCTGAAACAGAAGGGCTGAAACAGAGGGGCTGAAACAGAGGGCGAGAAACAGAGGGGCTGAATCAGAGGGTCTGAATCAGAGGGGCTGAAACAGAGGGCCTGAATCAGAGGGGCTGAAACAGAAGGCGAGAAACAGAGGGGCTGAAAGAGAGGGCCTGAATGAGAGGGGCTGAAACAGAAGGCGAGAAACAGAGGGGCAGAAACAGAGGGCGAGAAACAGTGGGGCTGAAACAGAGGGGCTGAAACAGAGGGCAAGAAACAGAGGGGCTGAAACAGAGGGCGAGAAACAGAGGGGCTGAAACAGAGGGGCTGAAGCAGAGGATCTGAAACAGAGGGCGAGAAACAGAGGGGCTGAAACAAAGGGCGAGAAACAGAGGGCCTGAAACAGAGGGGCAGAAACAGAGGGGCTGAAACAGAGGGGCTGAATCGGAGGGGCTGAAACAGAGGGGCTGAAACAGAGGGGCTGAAACAGAGAGTGCGAAACAGAGGGGCTGAAACAGAGGGCGAGAAACAGAGGGGCTAAAACAGAGGGCTATAAACAGAGGGGCTGAAACAGAGGGCAAGAAACAGAGGGGCTGAAACCGAGTGGCTGAAACAGAAGGGCTGAAACAGAGGGGCTGAAACAGAGGGCGAGAAACAGAGGAGCTGAATCAGAGGGGCTGAAACAGAGGGGCTGAAACAGAGGGGCTGAATCAGAGGGGCTGAAACAGAAGGCGAGAAACAGACGGGCTTAAACAGAGGGCGAGAAACAGAGGGGCTGAAACAGAGGGCGAGAAACAGAGGGGCTGAAACAGAGGGGCTGAAACAGAGGGGCTGAAACAGAGGGCGAGAAACAGAGGGGCTGAAACAGAGGGCGAGAAACAGAGGGGCTGAAACAGAGGGGCTGAAACAGAGGGGCTGAAACAGAGGGCGAGAAACAGAGGGGCTGAAACAAAGGGGGAGAAACAGAGGGGCGGAAACAGAAGGGCAGAAACAGAGGGGCTGAAACAGAGGGGCTGAATCGGAGGGGCTGAAACAGAGGGGCTGAAACAGAGGGGCTGAAACAGAGGGGCTGAAACAGAGGGGCAGAAACAGAGGGCGAGAAACCGAGGGGCTGAATCAGAGGGGCTGAATCAGAGGGGCTGAAACAGAGGGGCTGAAACAGAGGGCGAGAAACAGAGGGGCTGAATCAGAGGGGCTGAATCAGAGGGGCTGAAACAGAGGGGCTAAAACAGAGGGCGAGAAACTAAGGGACTGAATCAGAGGGGCTGAAACAGTGGGGCTGAAACAGACGGGCTGAAACAGAGAGCCTGAAACAGAGGGGCTGAAACAGAGGGGCTGAAATAGAGGGGCTGAAACAGAGGGGCTGAAACAGAGGGCGAGAAACTAAGGTACTGAATCAGAGGGGCTGAAACAGAGGGGCTGAATCAGAGGGGCTGAAACAGAGGGGCTGAAACAGAGGGCGAGAAACAGAGGGGCTGAAACAGAGGGCGAGAAACAGAGGGGCTGAAACAGAGGGCGAGAAACAGAGAGGCTGAAACAGAGGGCGAGAAACAGAGGGGCTGAAACAGAGGGCAAGAAACAGAGGGGCTGAAACAGAGGGCGAGAAACAGAGGGGCTGAAACAGAGGGGCTGAAACAGAGGGGCTGAAACAGAGGGCGAGAAACAGAGGGGCTGAAACAAAGGGCGAGAAACAGAGGGGCGGAAACAGAGGGGCAGAAACAGAGGGGCTGAAACAGAGGGGCTGAATCGGAGTGGCTGAAACAGAGGGGCTGAAACAGAGGGGCTGAAACAGAGGGCAAGAAACAGAGGGGCTGAAACAGAGGGGCTGAAACAGAGGGGCAGAAACAGAGGGCGAGAAACAGAGGGGCTGAATCAGAGGGGCTGAATCAGAGGGGCTGAAACAGAGGGGCTGAAACAGAGGGCGAGAAACAGAGGGGCGGAATAAGAGGGGCTGAATCAGAGGGGCTGAAACAGAGGGGCTAAAACAGAGGGCGAGAAACTAAGGGACTGAATCAGAGGGGCTGAAACAGTGGGGCTGAAACAGACGGGCTGAAACAGAGAGCCTGAAACAGAGGGGCTGAAACAGAGGGGCTGAAATAGAGGGGCTGAAACAGAGGGGCTGAAACAGAGGGCGAGAAACTAAGGTACTGAATCAGAGGGGCTGAAACAGAGGGGCTGAAACAGAGGGCGAGAAACAGAGGGGCTGAAACAGATGGCGAGAAACAGAGGGGCTGAAACAGAGGGCGAGAAACAGAGAGGCTGAAACAGAGGGCGAGAAACAGAGGGGCTGAAACAGAGGGCGAGAAACAGAGGGGCTGAAACAGATGGCGAGAAACAGAGGGGCTGAAACAGAGGGCGAGAAACAGAGGGGCTGAATCAGAGGGGCTGAAACAGAGGGCGAGAAACAGAGGGGCTGAAACAGAGGGGCTGAAACAGAGGGGCTGAAACAGAGGGCGAGAAACAGAGGGGCTGAAATAGAGGGCTAGAAACAGAGGGGCTGAATCAGAGGGGCTGAAACAGAGGGCGAGAAACAGAGGGGCTGAAACAGAGGGGCTGAAACAGAGGGGCTAAAACAGAGGGCGAGAAACTAAGGGACTGAATCAGAGGGGCTGAAACAGTGGGGCTGAAACAGACGGGCTGAAACAGAGAGCCTGAAACAGAGGGGCTGAAACAGAGGGGCTGAAATAGAGGGGCTGAAACAGAGGGGCTGAAACAGAGGGCGAGAAACTAAGGTACTGAATCAGAGGGGCTGAAACAGAGGGGCTGAATCAGAGGGGCTGAAACAGAGGGGCTGAAACAGAGGGCGAGAAACAGAGGGGCTGAAACAGAGGGCGAGAAACAGAGGGGCTGAAACAGAGGGCGAGAAACAGAGAGGCTGAAACAGAGGGCGAGAAACAGAGGGGCTGAAACAGAGGGCGAGAAACAGAGGGGCTGAAACAGAGGGCAAGAAACAGAGGGGCTGAAACCGAGTGGCTGAAACAGAAGGGCTGAAACAGAGGGGCTGAAACAGAGGGCGAGAAACAGAGGGGCTGAATCAGAGGGGCTGAATCAGAGGGGCTGAAACAGAGGGGCTGAATCAGAGGGGCTGAAACAGAAGGCGAGAAACAGAGGGGCTGAAACAGAGGGCGAGAAACAGAGGGGCAGAAACAGAGGGCGAGAAACAGAGGGGCTGAAACAGAGGGGCTGAAACAGAGGGGCTGAAACAGAGGGCAAGAAACAGAGGGGCTGAAACAGAGAGCGAGAAACAGAGGGGCTGAAACAGAGGGGCTGAAACAGAGGGGCTGAAACAGAGGGCGAGAAACAGAGGGGCTGAAACAAAGGGCGAGAAACAGAGGGGCTGAAACAGAGGGGCAGAAACAGAGGGGCTGAAACAGAGGGGCTGAATCGGAGGGGCTGAAACAGAGGGGCTGAAACAGAGCGGCTGAAACAGAGGGCAAGAAACAGAGGGGCTGAAACAGAGGGGCTGAAACAGAGGGGCAGAAACAGAGGGCGAGAAATAGAGGGGCTGGAACAGGGGGGCTGAAACAGAGGGCGAGAAACAGAGGGGCTGAATCAGAGGGGCTGAATCAGAGGGGCTGAAACAGAGGGGCTGAAACAGAGGGCGAGAAACTAAGGGACTGAATCAGAGGGGCTGAAACAGAGGGGCTGAAACAGACGGGCTGAAACAGAGAGCCTGAAACAGAGGGGCTGAAACAGAGGGGCTGAATCAGAGGGGCTGAAACAGAGGGGCTGAATCAGAGGGGCTGAAACAGAGGGCGAGAAACAGAGGGGCTGAAACAGAGGGGCTGAATCAGAGGGGCTGAAACAGAGGGGCTGAAACAGAGGGCGAGAAACAGAGAGGCTGAAACAGAGGGCGAGAAACAGAGGGGCTGAAACAGAGGGCAAGAAACAGAGGGGCTGAAACAGAGGGCGAGAAACAGAGGGGCTGAAACAGAGGGGCTGAAACAGAGGGGCTGAAACAGAGGGCGAGAAACAGAGGGGCTGAAACAGAGGGCGAGAAACAGAGGGGCTGAAACAGAGGGGCTGAAACAGAGGGGCTGAAACAGAGGGGCTGAATCAGAGGGGCTGAAACAGAAGGCGAGAAACAGAGGGGCTGAAACAGAGGGCGAGAAATAGAGGGGCAGAAACAGAGGGCGAGAAACAGAGGGGCTGAAACAGAGGGGCTGAAACAGAGGGGCTGAAACAGAGGGCAAGAAACAGAAGGGCTGAAACAGAGGGCGAGAAACAGAGGGGCTGAAACAGAGGGGCTGAAACAGAGGGGCTGAAACAGAGGGCGAGAAACAGAGGGGCTGAAACAAAGGGCGAGAAACAGAGGGGCTGAAACAGAGGGGCAGAAACAGAGGGGCTGAAACAGAGGGGCTGAATCGGAGGGGCTGAAACAGAGGGGCTGAAACAGAGCGGCTGAAACAGAGGGCAAGAAACAGAGGGGCTGAAACAGAGGGGCTGAAACAGAGGGGCAGAAACAGAGGGCGAGAAATAGAGGGGCTGAAACAGAGGGGCTGAAACAGAGGGCGAGAAACAGAGGGGCTGAATCAGAGGGGCTGAATCAGAGGGGCTGAAACAGAGGGGCTGAAACAGAGGGCGAGAAACTAAGGGACTGAATCAGAGGGGCTGAAACAGAGGGGCTGAAACAGACGGGCTGAAACAGAGAGCCTGAAACAGAGGGGCTGAAACAGAGGGGCTGAAATAGAGGGGCTGAAACAGAGGGGCTGAATCAGAGGGGCTGAAACAGAGGGGCTGAATCAGAGGGGCTGAAACAGAGGGCGAGAAACAGAGGGGCTGAAACAGAGGGGCTGAATCAGAGGGGCTGAAACAGAGGGGCTGAAACAGAGGGCGAGAAACAGAGAGGCTGAAACAGAGGGCGAGAAACAGAGGGGCTGAAACAGAGGGCAAGAAACAGAGGGGCTGAAACAGAGGGCGAGAAACAGAGGGGCTGAAACAGAGGGGCTGAAACAGAGGGGCTGAAACAGAGGGGCTGAAACAGAGGGCGAGAAACAGAGGGGCTGAAACAGAGGGCGAGAAACAGAGGGGCTGAAACAGAGGGCGAGAAACAGAGGGCGAGAAACAGAGGGGCTGAAACAGAGGGGCTGAAACAGAGGGCGAGAAACAGAGGGGCTGAAACGGAGGGCGAGAAACAGAGGGGCTGAAACAGAGGGCGAGAAACAGAGGGGCTGAATCAGAGGGGCTGAATCAGAGGGGCTGAAACAGAGGGCCTGAATCAGAGGGGCTGAAACAGAAAGCGAGAAACACAGGGGCTGAAAGAGAGGGCCTGAATCAGAGGGGCTGAAACAGAAGGCGAGAAACAGATGGGCTGAAACAGAGGGCGAGAAACAGAGGGGCAGAAACAGAGGGCGAGAAACAGTGGGGCTGAAACAGAGGGGCTGAAACAGAGGGCAAGAAACAGAGGGGCTGAAACAGAGGGCGAGAAACAGAGGGGCTGAAACAGAGGGGCTGAAGCAGAGGGGCTGAAACAGAGGGCGAGAAACAGAGGGGCTGAATCAAAGGGCGAGAAACAGAGGGGCTGAAACAGAGGGGCAGAAACAGAGGGGCTGAAACAGAGGGGCTGAATCGGAGGGGCTGAAACAGAGGGTCTGAAACAGAGGGGCTGAAACAGAGAGTGCGAAACAGAGGGGCTGAAACAGAGGGTGAGAAACAGAGGGGCTAAAACAGAGGGCGATAAACAGAGGGGCTGAAACAGAGGGCAAGAAACAGAGGGGCTGAAACCGAGTGGCTGAAACAGAAGGGCTGAAACAGAGGGGCTGAAACAGAGGGCGAGAAACAGAGGGGCTGAATCAGAGGGGCTGAAACAGAGGGGCTGAAACAGAGGGGCTGAATCAGAGGGGCTGAAACAGAAGGCGAGAAACAGACGGGCTGAAACAGAGGGTGAGAAACAGAGGGGCTAAAACAGAGGGCGATAAACAGAGGGGCTGAAACAGAGGGCAAGAAACAGAGGGGCTGAAACCGAGTGGCTGAAACAGAAGGGCTGAAACAGAGGGGCTGAAACAGAGGGCGAGAAACAGAGGGGCTGAATCAAAGGGGCTGAAACCGAGTGGCTGAAACAGAAGGGCTGAAACAGAGGGGCTGAAACAGAGGGCGAGAAACTAAGGGACTGAATCAGAGGGGCTGAAACAGAGGGGCTGAAACAGACGGGCTGAAACAGAGAGCCTGAAACAGAGGGGCTGAAACAGAGGGGCTGAAATAGAGGGGCTGAAACAGAGGGGCTGAATCAGAGGGGCTGAAACAGAGGGGCTGAATCAGAGGGGCTGAAACAGAGGGCGAGAAACAGAGGGGCTGAAACAGAGGGGCTGAATCAGAGGGGCTGAAACAGAGGGGCTGAAACAGAGGGCGAGAAACAGAGAGGCTGAAACAGAGGGCGAGAAACAGAGGGGCTGAAACAGAGGGCAAGAAACAGAGGGGCTGAAACAGAGGGCGAGAAACAGAGGGGCTGAAACACAGGGGCTGAAACAGAGGGGCTGAAACAGAGGGGCTGAAACAGAGGGCGAGAAACAGAGGGGCTGAAACAGAGGGCGAGAAACAGAGGGGCTGAAACAGAGGGTGAGAAACAGAGGGCGAGAAACAGAGGGACTGAAACAGAGGGTCTGAAACAGAGGGGCTGAAACAGAGGGCGAGAAACAGAGGGGCTGAAACGGAGGGCGAGAAACAGAGGGGCTGAAACAGAGGGCGAGAAACAGAGGGGCTGAATCAGAGGGGCTGAATCAGAGGGGCTGAAACAGAGGGCCTGAATCAGAGGGGCTGAAACAGAAAGCGAGAAACACAGGGGCTGAAAGAGAGGGCCTGAATCAGAGGGGCTGAAACAGAAGGCGAGAAACAGAGGGGCTGAAACAGAGGGCGAGAAACAGAGGGGCAGAAACAGAGGCCGAGAAACAGTGGGGCTGAAACAGAGGGGCTGAAACAGAGGGCAAGAAACAGAGGGGCTGAAACAGAGGGCGAGAAACAGAGGGGCTGAAACAGAGGGGCTGAAGCAGAGGGGCTGAAACAGAGGGCGAGAAACAGAGGGGCTGAATCAAAGGGCGAGAAACAGAGGGGCTGAAACAGAGGGGCAGAAACAGAGGGGCTGAAACAGAGGGGCTGAATCGGAGGGGCTGAAACAG
Organism: Chiloscyllium punctatum; assembly: GCF_047496795.1. Taxonomy (NCBI): domain Eukaryota; kingdom Metazoa; phylum Chordata; class Chondrichthyes; order Orectolobiformes; family Hemiscylliidae; genus Chiloscyllium; species Chiloscyllium punctatum. The sequence goes on along the minus strand of NW_027309795.1, from coordinate 2,693,667 downwards.
AGGGGCTGAAACAGAGGGGCTGAAACAGAGAGTGCGAAACAGAGGGGCTGAAACAGAGGGTGAGAAGCAGAGGGGCTAAAACAGAGGGCGATAAACAGAGGGGCTGAAACAGAGGGCAAGAAACAGAGGGGCTGAAACCGAGTGGCTGAAACAGAAGGGCTGAAACAGAGGGGCTGAAACAGAGGGCGAGAAACAGAGGGGCTGAATCAGAGGGGCTGAAACAGAGGGGCTGAAACAGAGGGGCTGAATCAGAGGGGCTGAAACAGAAGGTGAGAAACAGACGGGCTGAAACAGAGGGCGAGAAACAGAGGGGCAGAAACAGAGGGCGAGAAACAGAGGGGCTGAAACAGAGGGGCTGAAACAGAGGGCAAGAAACAGAGGGGCTGAAACAGAGGGCGCGAAACAGAGGGGCTGAAACAGAGGGGCTGAAACAGAGGGGCTGAAACAGAGGGCGAGAAACAGAGGGGCTGAAGCAAAGGGCGAGAAACAGAGGGGCGGAAACAGAGGGGCAGAAACAGAGGGGATGAAACAGAGGGGCTGAATCGGAGGGGCTGAAACAGAGGGGCTGAAACAGAGGGCAAGAAACAGAGGGGCTGAAACAGAGGGGCAGAAACAGAGGGGCAGAAACAGAGGGCGAGAAACAGAGGGGCTGAATCAGAGGGGCTGAATCAGAGGGGCTGAAACAGATGGGCTGGAACAGAGGGCGAGTATCAGAGGGGCTGAATCAGAGGGGCTGAAATAGAGGGGCTGAAACAGAGGGGCTGAAACAGAGGGCGAGAAACTAATGTACTGAATCAGAGGGGCTGAAACAGAGGGGCTGAAACAGAGGGCGAGAAACAGAGGGGCTGAAACAGAGGACGAGAAACAGAGGGGCTGAAACAGAGGGGCTGAAACAGAGGGGCTGAAACAGAGGGCGAGAAACAGAGGGGCTGAAACAGATGGCGAGAAACAGAGGGGCTGAAACAGAGGGCGAGAAACAGAGGGGCTGAATCAGAGGAGCTGAAACAGAGGGTGAGAAACAGAGGGGCAGAAACAGAGGGCGAGAAACAGAGTGGCTGAAACAGAGGGGCTGAAACAGAGGGGCTGATTCAGAGGGGCTGAAACAGAGGGGCTGAAACAGAGGGCAAGAAACAGAGGGGCTGAAACAGAGGGGCTGAATCAGAGGGGCTGAATCAGAGGGGCTGAAACAGAGGGGCTGAAACAGAGGGCGAGAAACTAAGGGACTGAATCAGAGGGGCTGAAACAGAGGGGCTGAAACAGACGGGCTGAAACAGAGAGCCTGAAACAGAGGGGCTGAAACAGAGGGGCTGAAATAGAGGGGCTGAAACAGAGGGGCTGAATCAGAGGGGCTGAAACAGAGGGGCTGAATCAGAGGGGCTGAAACAGAGGGCGAGAAACAGAGGGGCTGAAACAGAGGGGCTGAATCAGAGGGGCTGAAACAGAGGGGCTGAAACAGAGGGCGAGAAACAGAGAGGCTGAAACAGAGGGCGAGAAACAGAGGGGCTGAAACAGAGGGCAAGAAACAGAGGGGCTGAAACAGAGGGCGAGAAACAGAGGGGCTGAAACAGAGGGGCTGAAACAGAGGGGCTGAAACAGAGGGCGAGAAACAGAGGGGCTGAAACAGAGGGCGAGAAACAGAGGGGCTGAAACAGAGGGCGAGAAACAGAGGGCGAGAAACAGAGGGACTGAAACAGAGGGTCTGAAACAGAGGGGCTGAAACAGAGGGCGAGAAACAGAGGGGCTGAAACGGAGGGCGAGAAACAGAGGGGCTGAAACAGAGGGCGAGAAACAGAGGGGCTGAATCAGAGGGGCTGAATCAGAGGGGCTGAAACAGAGGGCCTGAATCAGAGGGGCTGAAACAGAAAGCGAGAAACAGAGGGGCTGAAATAGAGGGGCTGAAACAGAGGGGCTGAATCAGAGGGGCTGAAACAGAGGGGCTGAATCAGAGGGGCTGAAACAGAGGGCGAGAAACAGAGGGGCTGAAACAGAGGGGCTGAATCAGAGGGGCTGAAACAGAGGGGCTGAAACAGAGGGCGAGAAACAGAGGGGCTGAAACAGAGGGGCTGAAGCAGAGGGGCTGAAACAGAGGGCGAGAAACAGAGGGGATGAAACAAAGGGCGAGAAACAGAGGGGCTGAAACAGAGGGGCAGAAACAGAGGGGCTGAAACAGAGAGGGCTGAATCGGAGGGGCTGAAACAGAGGAGCTGAAACAGAGGGGCTGAAACAGAGAGTGCGAAACAGAGGGGCTGAAACAGAGGGCGAGAAACAGAGGGGCTAAAACAGAGGGCGATAAACAGAGGGGCTGAAACAGAGGGCAAGAAACAGAGGGGCTGAAACCGAGTGGCTGAAACAGAAGGGCTGAATCAGAGGGGCTGAAACAGAGGGGCTGAAACAGAGGGGCTGAATCAGAGGGGCTGAAACAGAAGGCGAGAAACAGAGGGGCTGAAACAGAGGGCGAGAAACAGAGGGGCAGAAACAGAGGGCGAGAAACAGAGGGGCTGAAACAGAGGGGCTGAAACAGAGGGCAAGAAACAGAGGGGCTGAAACAGAGGGCGAGAAACAGAGGGGCTGAAACAGAGGGGCTGAAACAGAGGGGCTGAAACAGAGGGCGAGAAACAGAGGGGCTGAAACAAAGGGCGAGAAACAGAGGGGCTGAAACAGAGGGGCTGAATCGGAGGGGCTGAAACAGAGGGGCTGAAACAGAGGGGCTGAAACAGAGGGCAAGAAACAGAGGGGCTGAAACAGAGGGGCTGAAACAGAGGGGCAGAAACAGAGGGCGAGAAACAGAGGGGCTGAATCAGAGGGGCTGAATCAGAGGGGCTGAAACAGAGGGGCTGAAACAGAGGGCGAGAAACAGAGGGGCTGAATCAGAGACGCTGAAATAGAGGGGCTGAAACAGAGGGGCAGAAACAGAGGGCGAGAAACAGAGGGGCTGAATCAGAGGGCGAGAAACAGAGGGGCTGAAACAGAGGGTAAGAAACAGAGGGGCTGAAACAGAGGGCGAGAAACAGAGGGGCTGAAACAGAGGGGCTGAAACAGAGGGGCTGAAACAGAGGGCGAGAAACAGAGGGGCTGAAACAGAGGGCGAGAAACAGAGGGGCTGAAACAGAGGGCGAGAAACAGAGGGCGAGAAACAGAGGGACTGAAACAGAGGGTCTGAAACAGAGGGGCTGAAACAGAGGGCGAGAAACAGAGGGGCTGAAACGGAGGGCGAGAAACAGAGGGGCTGAAACAGAGGGCGAGAAACAGAGGGGCTGAATCAGAGGGGCTGAATCAGAGGGGCTGAAACAGAGGGCCTGAATCAGAGGGGCTGAAACAGAAAGCGAGAAACACAGGGGCTGAAAGAGAGGGCCTGAAACAGAGGGGCTGAAACATGGGGGCTGAAATAGAGGGGCTGAAACAGAGGGGCTGAATCAGAGGGGCTGAAACAGAGGGGCTGAATCAGAGGGGCTGAAACAGAGGGCGAGAAACAGAGGGGCTGAAACAGAGGGGCTGAATCAGAGGGGCTGAAACAGAGGGGCTGAAACAGAGGGCGAGAAACAGAGGGGCTGAAACAGAGGGGCTGAAGCAGAGGGGCTGAAACAGAGGGCGAGAAACAGAGGGGATGAAACAAAGGGCGAGAAACAGAGGGGCTGAAACAGAGGGGCAGAAACAGAGGGGCTGAAACAGAGAGGGCTGAATCGGAGGAGCTGAAACAGAGGAGCTGAAACAGAGGGGCTGAAACAGAGAGTGCGAAACAGAGGGGCTGAAACAGAGGGCGAGAAACAGAGGGGCTAAAACAGAGGGCGATAAACAGAGGGGCTGAAACAGAGGGCAAGAAACAGAGGGGCTGAAACCGAGTGGCTGAAACAGAAGGGCTGAATCAGAGGGGCTGAAACAGAGGGGCTGAAACAGAGGGGCTGAATCAGAGGGGCTGAAACAGAAGGCGAGAAACAGAGGGGCTGAAACAGAGGGCGAGAAACAGAGGGGCAGAAACAGAGGGCGAGAAACAGAGGGGCTGAAACAGAGGGGCTGAAACAGAGGGCAAGAAACAGAGGGGCTGAAACAGAGGGCGAGAAACAGAGGGGCTGAAACAGAGGGGCTGAAACAGAGGGGCTGAAACAGAGGGCGAGAAACAGAGGGGCTGAAACAAAGGGCGAGAAACAGAGGGGCTGAAACAGAGGGGCTGAATCGGAGGGGCTGAAACAGAGGGGCTGAAACAGAGGGGCTGAAACAGAGGGCAAGAAACAGAGGGGCTGAAACAGAGGGGCTGAAACAGAGGGGCAGAAACAGAGGGCGAGAAACAGAGGGGCTGAATCAGAGGGGCTGAATCAGAGGGGCTGAAACAGAGGGGCTGAAACAGAGGGCGAGAAACAGAGGGGCTGAATCAGAGACGCTGAAATAGAGGGGCTGAAACAGAGGGGCAGAAACAGAGGGCGAGAAACAGAGGGGCTGAATCAGAGGGCGAGAAACAGAGGGGCTGAAACAGAGGGCAAGAAACAGAGGGGCTGAAACAGAGGGCGAGAAACAGAGGGGCTGAAACAGAGGGGCTGAAACAGAGGGGCTGAAACAGAGGGCGAGAAACAGAGGGGCTGAAACAGAGGGCGAGAAACAGAGGGGCTGAAACAGAGGGCGAGAAACAGAGGGCGAGAAACAGAGGGACTGAAACAGAGGGGCTGAATCGGAGGGGCTGAAACAGAGGGGCTGAAACAGAGGGGCTGAAACAGAGGGCAAGAAACAGAGGGGCTGAAACAGAGGGGCTGAAACAGAGGGGCAGAAACAGAGGGCGAGAAACAGAGGGGCTGAATCAGAGGGGCTGAATCAGAGGGGCTGAAACAGAGGGGCTGAAACAGAGGGCGAGAAACAGAGGGGCTGAATCAGAGACGCTGAAATAGAGGGGCTGAAACAGAGGGGCAGAAACAGAGGGCGAGAAACAGAGGGGCTGAATCAGAGGGCGAGAAACAGAGGGGCTGAAACAGAGGGCAAGAAACAGAGGGGCTGAAACAGAGGGCGAGAAACAGAGGGGCTGAAACAGAGGGGCTGAAACAGAGGGGCTGAAACAGAGGGCGAGAAACAGAGGGGCTGAAACAGAGGGCGAGAAACAGAGGGGCTGAAACAGAGGGCGAGAAACAGAGGGCGAGAAACAGAGGGACTGAAACAGAGGGTGTGAAACAGAGGGGCTGAAACAGAGGGCGAGAAACAGAGGGGCTGAAACGGAGGGCGAGAAACAGAGGGGCTGAAACAGAGGGCGAGAAACAGAGGGGCTGAATCAGAGGGGCTGAATCAGAGGGGCTGAAACAGAGGGCCTGAATCAGAGGGGCTGAAACAGAAAGCGAGAAACACAGGGGCTGAAAGAGAGGGCCTGAAACAGAGGGGCTGAAACATGGGGGCTGAAATAGAGGGGCTGAAACAGAGGGGCTGAATCAGAGGGGCTGAAACAGAGGGGCTGAATCAGAGGGGCTGAAACAGAGGGCGAGAAACAGAGGGGCTGAAACAGAGGGGCTGAATCAGAGGGGCTGAAACAGAGGGGCTGAAACAGAGGGCGAGAAACAGAGGGGCTGAAACAGAGGGGCTGAAGCAGAGGGGCTGAAACAGAGGGCGAGAAACAGAGGGGATGAAACAAAGGGCGAGAAACAGAGGGGCTGAAACAGAGGGGCAGAAACAGAGGGGCTGAAACAGAGAGGGCTGAATCGGAGGAGCTGAAACAGAGGAGCTGAAACAGAGGGGCTGAAACAGAGAGTGCGAAACAGAGGGGCTGAAACAGAGGGCGAGAAACAGAGGGGCTAAAACAGAGGGCGATAAACAGAGGGGCTGAAACAGAGGGCAAGAAACAGAGGGGCTGAAACCGAGTGGCTGAAACAGAAGGGCTGAATCAGAGGGGCTGAAACAGAGGGGCTGAAACAGAGGGGCTGAATCAGAGGGGCTGAAACAGAAGGCGAGAAACAGAGGGGCTGAAACAGAGGGCGAGAAACAGAGGGGCAGAAACAGAGGGCGAGAAACAGAGGGGCTGAAACAGAGGGGCTGAAACAGAGGGCAAGAAACAGAGGGGCTGAAACAGAGGGCGAGAAACAGAGGGGCTGAAACAGAGGGGCTGAAACAGAGGGGCTGAAACAGAGGGCGAGAAACAGAGGGGCTGAAACAAAGGGCGAGAAACAGAGGGGCTGAAACAGAGGGGCTGAATCGGAGGGGCTGAAACAGAGGGGCTGAAACAGAGGGGCTGAAACAGAGGGCAAGAAACAGAGGGGCTGAAACAGAGGGGCTGAAACAGAGGGGCAGAAACAGAGGGCGAGAAACAGAGGGGCTGAATCAGAGGGGCTGAATCAGAGGGGCTGAAACAGAGGGGCTGAAACAGAGGGCGAGAAACAGAGGGGCTGAATCAGAGACGCTGAAATAGAGGGGCTGAAACAGAGGGGCAGAAACAGAGGGCGAGAAACAGAGGGGCTGAATCAGAGGGCGAGAAACAGAGGGGCTGAAACAGAGGGCAAGAAACAGAGGGGCTGAAACAGAGGGCGAGAAACAGAGGGGCTGAAACAGAGGGGCTGAAACAGAGGGGCTGAAACAGAGGGCGAGAAACAGAGGGGCTGAAACAGAGGGCGAGAAACAGAGGGGCTGAAACAGAGGGCGAGAAACAGAGGGCGAGAAACAGAGGGACTGAAACAGAGGGTGTGAAACAGAGGGGCTGAAACAGAGGGCGAGAAACAGAGGGGCTGAAACGGAGGGCGAGAAACAGAGGGGCTGAAACAGAGGGCGAGAAACAGAGGGGCTGAATCAGAGGGGCTGAATCAGAGGGGCTGAAACAGAGGGCCTGAATCAGAGGGGCTGAAACAGAAAGCGAGAAACACAGGGGCTGAAAGAGAGGGCCTGAAACAGAGGGGCTGAAACAGAGGGGCTGAAATAGAGGGGCTGAAACAGAGGGGCTGAATCAGAGGGGCTGAAACAGAGGGGCTGAATCAGAGGGGCTGAAACAGAGGGCGAGAAACAGAGGGGCTGAAACAGAGGGGCTGAATCAGAGGGGCTGAAACAGAGGGGCTGAAACAGAGGGCGAGAAACAGAGGGGCTGAAACAGAGGGGCTGAAGCAGAGGGGCTGAAACAGAGGGCGAGAAACAGAGGGGATGAAACAAAGGGCGAGAAACAGGGTGGCTGAAACAGAGGGGCAGAAACAGAGGGGCTGAAACAGAGAGGGCTGAATCGGAGGGGCTGAAACAGAGGAGCTGAAACAGAGGGGCTGAAACAGAGAGTGCGAAACAGACGGGCTGAAACAGAGGGCGAGAAACAGAGGGGCTAAAACAGAGGGCGATAAACAGAGGGGCTGAAACAGAGGGCAAGAAACAGAGGGGCTGAAACCGAGTGGCTGAAACAGAAGGGCTGAATCAGAGGGGCTGAAACAGAGGGGCTGAAACAGAGGGGCTGAATCAGAGGGGCTGAAACAGAAGGCGAGAAACAGAGGGGCTGAAACAGAGGGCGAGAAACAGAGGGGCAGAAACAGAGGGCGAGAAACAGAGGGGCTGAAACAGAGGGGCTGAAACAGAGGGCAAGAAACAGAGGGGCTGAAACAGAGGGCGAGAAACAGAGGGGCTGAAACAGAGGGGCTGAAACAGAGGGGCTGAAACAGAGGGCGAGAAACAGAGGGGCTGAAACAAAGGGCGAGAAACAGAGGGGCTGAAACAGAGGGGCTGAATCGGAGGGGCTGAAACAGATGGGCTGAAACAGAGGGGCTGAAACAGAGGGCAAGAAACAGAGGGGCTGAAACAGAGGGGCTGAAACAGAGGGGCAGAAACAGAGAGCGAGAAACAGAGGGGCTGAATCAGAGGGGCTGAATCAGAGGGGCTGAAACAGAGGGGCTGAAACAGAGGGCGAGAAACAGAGGGGCTGAATCAGAGACGCTGAAATAGAGGGGCTGAAACAGAGGGGCAGAAACAGAGGGCGAGAAACAGAGGGGCTGAATCAGAGGGGCTGAATCAGAGGGGCTGAAACAGAGGGGCTGAAACAGAGGGCGAGAAACAGAGGGGCTGAATCAGAGGGGCTGAAATAGAGGGGCTGAATCAGAGGGGCTGAAACAGACGGGCTGAATCAGAAGGGCTGAAACAGAGGGGCTGAAACACAGGGCGAGAAACAGAGAGGCTGAAACAGAGGGCGAGAAACAGAGGGGCTGAAACAGAGGGCGAGAAACAGAGGGGCTGAAACAGAGGGGCTGAAAAAGAGGGGCTGAAACAGAGGGCGAGAAACAGAGGGGCTGAAACAGATGGCGAGAAACAGAGGGGCTGAAACAGAGGGCGAGAAACAGAGGGGCTGAATCAGAGGGGCTGAAACAGAGGGCGAGACACAGAGGGGCTGAAACAGAGGGCGAGAAACAGAGGGGCTGAAACAGAGGTGCTGAAACAGAGGGTGAGAAACAGAGGGGCAGAAACAGAGGGCGAGAAACAGAGGGGCTGAAACAGAGGGGCTGAAACAGAGGGGCTGATTCAGAGGGGCTGAAACAGAGGGGCTGAATCAGAGGGGCTGAAACAGAGGGCGAGAAACAGAGGGGCTGAAACAGAGGGCGAGAAACAGAGGAGCAGAAACAGAGGGCGAGAAACAGAGGGGCTGAAACAGAGGGGCTGAAACAGAGAGTGCGAAACAGAGGGGCTGAAACAGAGGGCGAGAAACAGAGGGGCTGAAACAGAGGGCGAGAAACAGAGGGGCTGAAACAGAGGGCAAGAAACAGAGGGGCTGAAACCGAGTGGCTGAAACAGAAGGGCTGAAACAGAGGGGCTGAAACAGAGGGCGAGAAACAGAGGGGCTGAATCAGAGGGGCTGAATCAGAAGGGCTGAAACAGAGGGGCTGAATCAGAGGGGCTGAAACAGAAGGCGAGAAACAGAGGGGCTGAAACAGAGGGCGAGAAACAGAGGGGCAGAAACAGAGGGCGAGAAACAGAGGGGCTGAAACAGAGGGGCTGAAACAGAGGGGCTGAAACAGAGGGCAAGAAACAGAGGGGCTGAAACAGAGGGCGAGAAACAGAGGGGCTGAAACAGAGGGGCTGAAACAGAGGGGCTGAAACAGAGGGCGAGAAACAGAGGGGCTGAAACAAAGGGCGAGAAACAGAGGGGCTGAAACAGAGGGGCAGAAACAGAGGGGCTGAAACAGAGGGGCTGAATCGGAGGGGCTGAAACAGAGGGGCTGAAACAGAGGGGCTGAAACAGAGGGCAAGAAACAGAGGGGCTGAAACAGAGGGGCTGAAACAGAGGGGCAGAAACAGAGGGCGAGAAACAAAGGGGCTGAAACAGAGGGGCTGAAACAGAGGGCGAGAAACAGAGGGGCTGAATCAGAGGGGCTGAATCAGAGGGGCTGAAACAGTGGGGCTGAAACACAGGGGCTGTAACAGAGGGGCTGAATCAGAGGGGCTGAAACAGAGGGGCTGAATCAGAGGGGCTGAAACAGAGGGCGAGAAACAGAGTGGCTGAATCAGAGGGGCTGAATCAGAGGGGCTTAAACAGAGGGGCTGAAACAGAGGGCGAGAAACAGAGAGGCTGAAACAGAGGGCGAGAAACAGAGGGGCTGAAACAGAGGGCAAGAAACAGAGGGGCTGAAACAGAGGGCGAGAAACAGAGGGGCTGAAACAGAGGGGCTGAAACAGAGGGGCTGAAACAGAGGGCGAGAAACAGAGGGGCTGAAACAGAGGGCGAGAAACAGAGGGGCTGAAACAGAGGGCGAGAAACAGAGGGCGAGAAACAGAGGGACTGAAACAGAGGGTCTGAAACAGAGGGGCTGAAACAGAGGGCGAGAAACAGAGGGGCTGAAACGGAGGGCGAGAAACAGAGGGGATGAAACAGAGGGCGAGAAACAGAGGGGCTGAAACAGAGGGGCTGAAACAGTGGGGCTGAAACAGAGGGGCTGAAACAGAGGGTGAGAAATAAAGGGGCTGAAACAGAGGGCGAGAAACAGAGGGCGAGAAACAGAGGGGCTGAAACAGAGGGCGAGAAACAGAGGGGCTGAAACAGAGGGGCTGAAACAGAGGGGCTGAAACAGAGGGCAAGAAATAGAGGGGCTGAAAAAAAAGGGCGAGAAACAGAGGGGCTGAAACAGAGGGTGAGAAACAGAGGGGCTGAATCAGAGGGGCTGAAACAAATGCCGAGAAACAGAGGGGCTGAAACAGAGGGCGAGAAACAGAGGGGCTGAAACAGAGGGGCTGAAACAGAGGGTGAGAAACAGAGGGGCTGAAACAGAGGGCGAGAAACAGAGGGGCTGAAACAGAGGGGCAGAAACAGAGGGGCTGAATCAGAGTGGCTGATTCAGAGGGTCTGAAACAGAGATGCTGAATCAGAGGGGCGGAAACAGAGGGCGAGAAACAGAGGGGCAGAAACAGAGGGCAAGAAACAGAGGGGCTGAAACAGAGGGCGAGAAACAGACGGGCAGAAACAGAGAGCGAGAAACAGAGGGACTGAAACAGAGGGGCTGAAAAAGAGAGCGCGAAACAGAGGGACTGAAACAGAGGGCGAGAAACAGAGGGGCTGAAACAGAGGGCGAGAAACAGAGGGGCTGAAACAGAGGGCGACAAACAGAGGGGCTGAAACAGAGGGCGAGAAACAGACGGGCAGAAACAGAGGGTGAGAAACAGAGGGACTGAAACAAAGGGGCTGAAACAGAGAGCGCGAAACAGAGGTACTGAAACAGAGGGCGAGAAACAGAGGGGCTGAAACAGCGGGCAAGAAACAGAGGGGCTGAAACAGCGGGAGAGAAACAGAGGGGCTGAAACAGAGGGCAAGAAACAGAGGGGCTGAAACAGAGTGGCTGAAACAGAGGGCGAGAAACAGAGGGGCTGAATCAGACAGGCTGAATCAGATGGGCTGAAACAGAGGGGCTGAAACAGAGGGCGAGAAACAGAGTGGCTGAAACAGAGAGCGAGAAACAGAGGGCGAGAAACAGAGGGGCTGAAAAAGTGGGGCTGAAACAAAGGGGCTGAAACAAAGCGCCTGATACAGAGGGCGAGAAACAGAGGGGCTGAAACAGAGGGCGAGAAACAGAGGGGCTGAAACAGAGGGGCTGAAACAGTGGGGCTGAAACAGAGGGCGAGAAACAGAGAGGCTGAAACACAGGGCGAGAAACAGAGGGGCTGAAACAGAGGGCGAGAAACAGAGGGGCTGAAACAGAGGGACTGAAACAGAGGGGCTGAAACAGAGGGGCTGAAACAGAGGGCATAAACAGAGGGGCTGAAACAGAGAGCGAGAAACAGAGTAGCTGAAACAGAGGGCAAGAAACAGAGGGGCTGAAACAGAGGGCGAGAAACAGAGGGGCTGAAACAGAGGGGCTGAAACAGAGGGGCGGAAACAGAGGGGCTGAAACAGAGAGCGAGAAACAGAGGGGCTGAAACAGAGGGGCTGAACCAGAGGGCGAGAAACAGAGGGGCTGAAACAGAGGGCGAGAAACAGAGGGGCTGAAACAGAGGGCGAGAAACAGAGGGCGAGAAACAGAGGGACTGAAACAGAGGGTCTGAAACAGAGGGGCTGAAACAGAGGGCGAGAAACAGAGTGGCTGAAACAGAGGGCGAGAAACAGAGGGGCTGAAACAGAGGGCGAGAAACAGAGTGGCTGAAACAGAGGGGCTGAAACAGAGGGGCGGAAACAGAGGGGCTGAAACAGAGAGCGAGAAACAGAGGGGCTGTAACAGAGGGGCGGAAACAGAGGGGCTGAAACAGAGGGTGAGAAACATAGTGGCTGAAACAAAGGGGCTGAAACAGTCGGGCTAAAATAGTGGGGCTGAAACAGAGGGCGAGAAATAGAGGGGCTGAAACAGAGGGCGAGAAACAGAGGGGCAGAAACAGAGGGCGAGAAACAGTGGGGCTGAAACAGAGTTTCTGAAACAGAGGCCAAGAAACAGAGGGGCTGAAAAAGAGGGGCTGAAACAGAGGGCAAGAAATAGAGGGGCTGAAAAAGAGGGGCTGAAACAGAGGGCGAGAAACAGAGGGGCTGAAACAGAGGGCGAGAAACAGAGGGGCTGAAACAGAGGGCGAGAAACAGAGGGCGAGAAACAGAGGGACTGAAACAGAGGGTCTGAAACAGAGGGGCTGAAACAGAGGGCGAGAAACAGAGGGGCTGAAACGGAGGGCGAGAAACAGAGGGGCTGAAACAGAGGGCGAGAAACAGAGGGGCTGAATCAGAGGGGCTGAATCAGAGGGGCTGAAACAGAGGGCCTGAATCAGAGGGGCTGAAACAGAAAGCGAGAAACACAGGGGCTGAAAGAGAGGGCCTGAAACAGAGGGGCTGAAACAGAGGGGCTGAAATAGAGGGGCTGAAACAGAGGGGCTGAATCAGAGGGGCTGAAACAGAGGGGCTGAATCAGAGGGGCTGAAACAGAGGGCGAGAAACAGAGGGGCTGAAACAGAGGGGCTGAATCAGAGGGGCTGAAACAGAGGGGCTGAAACAGAGGGCGAGAAACAGAGGGGCTGAAACAGAGGGGCTGAAGCAGAGGGGCTGAAACAGAGGGCGAGAAACAGAGGGGATGAAACAAAGGGCGAGAAACAGAGGGGCTGAAACAGAGGGGCAGAAACAGAGGGGCTGAAACAGAGAGGGCTGAATCGGAGGGGCTGAAACAGAGGAGCTGAAACAGAGGGGCTGAAACAGAGAGTGCGAAACAGAGGGGCTGAAACAGAGGGCGAGAAACAGAGGGGCTAAAACAGAGGGCGATAAACAGAGGGGCTGAAACAGAGGGCAAGAAACAGAGGGGCTGAAACCGAGTGGCTGAAACAGAAGGGCTGAATCAGAGGGGCTGAAACAGAGGGGCTGAAACAGAGGGGCTGAATCAGAGGGGCTGAAACAGAAGGCGAGAAACAGAGGGGCTGAAACAGAGGGCGAGAAACAGAGGGGCAGAAACAGAGGGCGAGAAACAGAGGGGCTGAAACAGAGGGGCTGAAACAGAGGGCAAGAAACAGAGGGGCTGAAACAGAGGGCGAGAAACAGAGGGGCAGAAACAGAGGGCGAGAAACAGTGGGGCTGAAACAGAGTTTCTGAAACAGAGGCCAAGAAACAGAGGGGCTGAAAAAGAGGGGCTGAAACAGAGGGCAAGAAATAGAGGGGCTGAAAAAGAGGGGCTGAAACAGAGGGCGAGAAACAGAGGGGCTGAAACAGAGGGCGAGAAACAGAGGGGCTGAAACAGAGGGCGAGAAACAGAGGGCGAGAAACAGAGGGACTGAAACAGAGGGTCTGAAACAGAGGGGCTGAAACAGAGGGCGAGAAACAGAGGGGCTGAAACGGAGGGCGAGAAACAGAGGGGCTGAAACAGAGGGCGAGAAACAGAGGGGCTGAATCAGAGGGGCTGAATCAGAGGGGCTGAAACAGAGGGCCTGAATCAGAGGGGCTGAAACAGAAAGCGAGAAACACAGGGGCTGAAAGAGAGGGCCTGAAACAGAGGGGCTGAAACAGAGGGGCTGAAATAGAGGGGCTGAAACAGAGGGGCTGAATCAGAGGGGCTGAAACAGAGGGGCTGAATCAGAGGGGCTGAAACAGAGGGCGAGAAACAGAGGGGCTGAAACAGAGGGGCTGAATCAGAGGGGCTGAAACAGAGGGGCTGAAACAGAGGGCGAGAAACAGAGGGGCTGAAACAGAGGGGCTGAAGCAGAGGGGCTGAAACAGAGGGCGAGAAACAGAGGGGATGAAACAAAGGGCGAGAAACAGAGGGGCTGAAACAGAGGGGCAGAAACAGAGGGGCTGAAACAGAGAGGGCTGAATCGGAGGGGCTGAAACAGAGGAGCTGAAACAGAGGGGCTGAAACAGAGAGTGCGAAACAGAGGGGCTGAAACAGAGGGCGAGAAACAGAGGGGCTAAAACAGAGGGCGATAAACAGAGGGGCTGAAACAGAGGGCAAGAAACAGAGGGGCTGAAACCGAGTGGCTGAAACAGAAGGGCTGAATCAGAGGGGCTGAAACAGAGGGGCTGAAACAGAGGGGCTGAATCAGAGGGGCTGAAACAGAAGGCGAGAAACAGAGGGGCTGAAACAGAGGGCGAGAAACAGAGGGGCAGAAACAGAGGGCGAGAAACAGAGGGGCTGAAACAGAGGGGCTGAAACAGAGGGCAAGAAACAGAGGGGCTGAAACAGAGGGCGAGAAACAGAGGGGCTGAAACAGAGGGGCTGAAACAGAGGGGCTGAAACAGAGGGCGAGAAACAGAGGGGCTGAAACAAAGGGCGAGAAACAGAGGGGCTGAAACAGAGGGGCTGAATCGGAGGGGCTGAAACAGAGGGGCTGAAACAGAGGGGCTGAAACAGAGGGCAAGAAACAGAGGGGCTGAAACAGAGGGGCTGAAACAGAGGGGCAGAAACAGAGGGCGAGAAACAGAGGGGCTGAATCAGAGGGGCTGAATCAGAGGGGCTGAAACAGAGGGGCTGAAACAGAGGGCGAGAAACAGAGGGGCTGAATCAGAGACGCTGAAATACAGGGGCTGAAACAGAGGGGCAGAAACAGAGGGCGAGAAACAGAGGGGCTGAATCAGAGGGGCTGAATCAGAGGGGCTGAAACAGAGGGGCTGAAACAGAGGGCGAGAAACAGAGGGGCTGAATCAGAGGGGCTGAAATAGAGGGGCTGAATCAGAGGGGCTGAAACAGAGGGGCTGAATCAGAAGGGCTGAAACAGAGGGGCTGAAACACAGGGCGAGAAACAGAGAGGCTGAAACAGAGGGCGAGAAACAGAGGGGCTGAAACAGAGGGCGAGAAACAGAGGGGCTGAAACAGAGGGGCTGAAACAGAGGGGCTGAAACAGAGGGCGAGAAACAGAGGGGCTGAAACAGATGGCGAGAAACAGAGGGGCTGAAACAGAGGGCGAGAAACAGAGGGGCTGAATCAGAGGGGCTGAAACAGAGGGCGAGACACAGAGGGGCTGAAACAGAGGGCGAGAAACAGAGGGGCTGAAACAGAGGTGCTGAAACAGAGGGTGAGAAACAGAGGGGCAGAAACAGAGGGCGAGAAACAGAGGGGCTGAAACAGAGGGGCTGAAACAGAGGGGCTGATTCAGAGGGGCTGAAACAGAGGGGCTGAATCAGAGGGGCTGAAACAGAGGGCGAGAAACAGAGGGGCTGAAACAGAGGGCGAGAAACAGAGGAGCAGAAACAGAGGGCGAGAAACAGAGGGGCTGAAACAGAGGGGCTGAAACAGAGAGTGCGAAACAGAGGGGCTGAAACAGAGGGCGAGAAACAGAGGGGCTGAAACAGAGGGCGAGAAACAGAGGGGCTGAAACAGAGGGCAAGAAACAGAGGGGCTGAAACCGAGTGGCTGAAACAGAAGGGCTGAAACAGAGGGGCTGAAACAGAGGGCGAGAAACAGAGGGGCTGAATCAGAGGGGCTGAATCAGAAGGGCTGAAACAGAAGGGCTGAATCAGAGGGGCTGAAACTGAATGCGAGAAACAGAGGGGCTGAAACAGAGGGCGAGAAACAGAGGGGCAGAAACAGAGGGCGAGAAACAGAGGGGCTGAAACAGAGGGGCTGAAACAGAGGGGCTGAAACAGAGGGCAAGAAACAGAGGGGCTGAAACAGAGGGCGAGAAACAGAGGGGCTGAAACAGAGGGGCTGAAACAGAGGGGCTGAAACAGAGGGCGAGAAACAGAGGGGCTGAAACAAAGGGCGAGAAACAGAGGGGCTGAAACAGAGGGGCAGAAACAGAGGGGCTGAAACAGAGGGGCTGAATCGGAGGGGCTGAAACAGAGGGGCTGAAACAGAGGGGCTGAAACAGAGGGCAAGAAACAGAGGGGCTGAAACAGAGGGGCTGAAACAGAGGGGCAGAAACAGAGGGCGAGAAACAAAGGGGCTGAAACAGAGGGGCTGAAACAGAGGGCGAGAAACAGAGGGGCTGAATCAGAGGGGCTGAATCAGAGGGGCTGAAACAGTGGGGCTGAAACACAGGGGCTGTAACAGAGGGGCTGAATCAGAGGGGCTGAAACAGAGGGGCTGAATCAGAGGGGCTGAAACAGAGGGCGAGAAACAGAGTGGCTGAATCAGAGGGGCTGAATCAGAGGGGCTTAAACAGAGGGGCTGAAACAGAGGGCGAGAAACAGAGAGGCTGAAACAGAGGGCGAGAAACAGAGGGGCTGAAACAGAGGGCAAGAAACAGAGGGGCTGAAACAGAGGGCGAGAAACAGAGGGGCTGAAACAGAGGGGCTGAAACAGAGGGGCTGAAACAGAGGGCGAGAAACAGAGGGGCTGAAACAGAGGGCGAGAAACAGAGGGGCTGAAACAGAGGGCGAGAAACAGAGGGCGAGAAACAGAGGGACTGAAACAGAGGGTCTGAAACAGAGGGGCTGAAACAGAGGGCGAGAAACAGAGGGGCTGAAACGGAGGGCGAGAAACAGAGGGGATGAAACAGAGGGCGAGAAACAGAGGGGCTGAAACAGAGGGGCTGAAACAGTGGGGCTGAAAAAGAGGGATTGAAACAGAGGGTGAGAAATAAAGGGGCTGAAACAGAGGGCGAGAAACAGAGGGCGAGAAACAGAGGGGCTGAAACAGAGGGCGAGAAACAGAGGGGCTGAAACAGAGGGGCTGAAACAGAGGGGCTGAAACAGAGGGCAAGAAATAGAGGGGCTGAAAAAGAGGGCGAGAAACAGAGGGGCTGAAACAGAGGGTGAGAAACAGAGGGGCTGAATCAGAGGGGCTGAAACAAATGCCGAGAAACAGAGGGGCTGAAACAGAGGGCGAGAAACAGAGGGGCTGAAACAGAGGGGCTGAAACAGAGGGTGAGAAACAGAGGGGCTGAAACAGAGGGCGAGAAACAGAGGGGCTGAAACAGAGGGGCAGAAACAGAGGGGCTGAATCAGAGTGGCTGATTCAGAGGGTCTGAAACAGAGATGCTGAATCAGAGGGGCGGAAACAGAGGGCGAGAAACAGAGGGGCAGAAACAGAGGGCAAGAAACAGAGGGGCTGAAACAGAGGGCGAGAAACAGACGGGCAGAAACAGAGAGCGAGAAACAGAGGGACTGAAACAGAGGGGCTGAAAAAGAGAGCGCGAAACAGAGGGACTGAAACAGAGGGCGAGAAACAGAGGGGCTGAAACAGAGGGCGAGAAACAGAGGGGCTGAAACAGAGGGCGACAAACAGAGGGGCTGAAACAGAGGGCGAGAAACAGACGGGCAGAAACAGAGGGTGAGAAACAGAGGGACTGAAACAAAGGGGCTGAAACAGAGAGCGCGAAACAGAGGTACTGAAACAGAGGGCGAGAAACAGAGGGGCTGAAACAGCGGGCAAGAAACAGAGGGGCTGAAACAGCGGGCGAGAAACAGAGGGGCTGAAACAGAGGGCAAGAAACAGAGGGGCTGAAACAGAGTGGCTGAAACAGAGGGCGAGAAACAGAGGGGCTGAATCAGACAGGCTGAATCAGATGGGCTGAAACAGAGGGGCTGAAACAGAGGGCGAGAAACAGAGTGGCTGAAACAGAGAGCGAGAAACAGAGGGCGAGAAACAGAGGGGCTGAAAAAGTGGGGCTGAAACAAAGGGGCTGAAACAAAGCGCCTGATACAGAGGGCGAGAAACAGAGGGGCTGAAACAGAGGGCGAGAAACAGAGGGGCTGAAACAGAGGGGCTGAAACAGTGGGGCTGAAACAGAGGGCGAGAAACAGAGAGGCTGAAACACAGGGCGAGAAACAGAGGGGCTGAAACAGAGGGCGAGAAACAGAGGGGCTGAAACAGAGGGACTGAAACAGAGGGGCTGAAACAGAGGGGCTGAAACAGAGGGCATAAACAGAGGGGCTGAAACAGAGAGCGAGAAACAGAGTAGCTGAAACAGAGGGCAAGAAACAGAGGGGCTGAAACAGAGGGCGAGAAACAGAGGGGCTGAAACAGAGGGGCTGAAACAGAGGGGCGGAAACAGAGGGGCTGAAACAGAGAGCGAGAAACAGAGGGGCTGAAACAGAGGGGCTGAACCAGAGGGCGAGAAACAGAGGGGCTGAAACAGAGGGCGAGAAACAGAGGGGCTGAAACAGAGGGCGAGAAACAGAGGGCGAGAAACAGAGGGACTGAAACAGAGGGTCTGAAACAGAGGGGCTGAAACAGAGGGCGAGAAACAGAGTGGCTGAAACAGAGGGCGAGAAACAGAGGGGCTGAAACAGAGGGCGAGAAACAGAGTGGCTGAAACAGAGGGGCTGAAACAGAGGGGCGGAAACAGAGGGGCTGAAACAGAGAGCGAGAAACAGAGGGGCTGAAACAGAGGGGCGGAAACAGAGGGGCTGAAACAGAGGGTGAGAAACATAGTGGCTGAAACAAAGGGGCTGAAACAGTGGGGCTAAAATAGTGGGGCTGAAACAGAGGGCGAGAAATAGAGGGGCTGAAACAGAGGGCGAGAAACAGAGGGGCAGAAACAGAGGGAGAGAAACAGTGGGGCTGAAACAGAGTTTCTGAAACAGAGGCCAAGAAACAGAGGGGCTGAAAAAGAGGGGCTGAAACAGAGGGCAAGAAATAGAGGGGCTGAAAAAGAGGGCGAGAAACAGAGGGGCTGAAACAGAGGGTGAGAAACAGAGGGGCTGAATCAGAGGGGCTGAAACAAATGCCAAGAAACAGAGGGGCTGAAACAGAGGGCGAGAAACAGAGGGGCTGAAACAGAGGAGCTGAAACAGAGGACGAGAAACAGAGGGGCTGAAACAGAGGGGCTGAAGCAGAGGGGCTGAAACAGAGGGCGAGAAACAGAGGGGCTGAAACAGAGGGGCTGAAACAGAGGACGAGAAACAGAAGGGCTGAATCAGAGGGGCTGAAACAGAGGGGCTGAAACAGAGGGGCTGAATCAGAGGGGCTGAAACAGAAGGCGAGAAACAGAGGGGCTGAAACAGAGGGCGAGAAACAGAGGGGCAGAAACAGAGGGCGAGAAACAGAGGGGCTGAAACAGAGGGGCTGAAACAGAGGGCAAGAAACAGAGGGGCTGAAACAGAGGGCGAGAAACAGAGGGGCTGAAACAGAGGGGCTGAAACAGAGGGGCTGAAACAGAGGGCGAGAAACAGAGGGGCTGAAACAAAGGGCGAGAAACAGTGGGGCTGAAACAGAGGGGCTGAATCGGAGGGGCTGAAACAGAGGGGCTGAAACAGAGGGGCTGAAACAGAGGGCAAGAAACAGAGGGGCTGAAACAGAGGGGCTGAAACAGAGGGGCAGAAACAGAGGGCGAGAAACAGAGGGGCTGAATCAGAGGGGCTGAATCAGAGGGGCTGAAACAGAGGGGCTGAAACAGAGGGCGAGAAACAGAGGGGCTGAATCAGAGACGCTGAAATAGAGGGGCTGAAACAGAGGGGCAGAAACAGAGGGCGAGAAACAGAGGGGCTGAATCAGAGGGGCTGAATCAGAGGGGCTGAAACAGAGGGGCTGAAACAGAGGGCGAGAAACAGAGGGGCTGAATCAGAGGGGCTGAAATAGAGGGGCTGAATCAGAGGGGCTGAAACAGAGGGGCTGAATCAGAAGGGCTGAAACAGAGGGGCTGAAACACAGGGCGAGAAACAGAG
This sequence comes from Chiloscyllium punctatum, assembly GCF_047496795.1. Lineage (NCBI taxonomy): Eukaryota > Metazoa > Chordata > Chondrichthyes > Orectolobiformes > Hemiscylliidae > Chiloscyllium > Chiloscyllium punctatum. The sequence continues at coordinate 2,674,256 of NW_027309795.1, read as the reverse complement.
AGGCTGAAACAGAGGGCGAGAAACAGAGGGGCTGAAACAGAGGGCGAGAAACAGAGGGGCTGAAACAGAGGGGCTGAAACAGAGGGGCTGAAACAGAGGGCGAGAAACAGAGGGGCTGAAACAGATGGCGAGAAACAGAGGGGCTGAAACAGAGGGCGAGAAACAGAGGGGCTGAATCAGAGGGGCTGAAACAGAGGGCGAGACACAGAGGGGCTGAAACAGAGGGCGAGAAACAGAGGGGCTGAAACAGAGGTGCTGAAACAGAGGGTGAGAAACAGAGGGGCAGAAACAGAGGGCGAGAAACAGAGGGGCTGAAACAGAGGGGCTGAAACAGAGGGGCTGATTCAGAGGGGCTGAAACAGAGGGGCTGAATCAGAGGGGCTGAAACAGAGGGCGAGAAACAGAGGGGCTGAAACAGAGGGCGAGAAACAGAGGAGCAGAAACAGAGGGCGAGAAACAGAGGGGCTGAAACAGAGGGGCTGAAACAGAGAGTGCGAAACAGAGGGGCTGAAACAGAGGGCGAGAAACAGAGGGGCTGAAACAGAGGGCGAGAAACAGTGGGGCTGAAACAGAGGGCAAGAAACAGAGGGGCTGAAACCGAGTGGCTGAAACAGAAGGGCTGAAACAGAGGGGCTGAAACAGAGGGCGAGAAACAGAGGGGCTGAATCAGAGGGGCTGAATCAGAAGGGCTGAAACAGAGGGGCTGAATCAGAGGGGCTGAAACAGAAGGCGAGAAACAAAGGGGCTGAAACAGAGGGCGAGAAACAGAGGGGCAGAAACAGAGGGCGAGAAACAGAGGGGCTGAAACAGAGGGGCTGAAACAGAGGGGCTGAAACAGAGGGCAAGAAACAGAGGGGCTGAAACAGAGGGCGAGAAACAGAGGGGCTGAAACAGAGGGGCTGAAACAGAGGGGCTGAAACAGAGGGCGAGAAACAGAGGGGCTGAAACAAAGGGCGAGAAACAGAGGGGCTGAAACAGAGGGGCAGAAACAGAGGGGCTGAAACAGAGGGGCTGAATCGGAGGGGCTGAAACAGAGGGGCTGAAACAGAGGGGCTGAAACAGAGGGCGAGAAACAGAGGGGCAGAAACAGAGGGCGAGAAACAGTGGGGCTGAAACAGAGTTTCTGAAACAGAGGCCAAGAAATAGAGGGGCTGAAAAAGAGGGCGAGAAACAGAGGGGCTGAAACAGAGGGTGAGAAACAGAGGGGCTGAATCAGAGGGGCTGAAACAAATGCCAAGAAACAGAGGGGCTGAAACAGAGGGCGAGAAACAGAGGGGCTGAAACAGAGGGGCTGAAACAGAGGACGAGAAACAGAGGGGCTGAAACAGAGGGGCTGAAGCAGAGGGGCTGAAACAGAGGGCGAGAAACAGAAGGGCTGAATCAGAGGGGCTGAAACAGAGGGGCTGAAACAGAGGGGCTGAATCAGAGGGGCTGAAACAGAAGGCGAGAAACAGAGGGGCTGAAACAGAGGGCGAGAAACAGAGGGGCTGAAACAGAGGGGCTGAAACAGAGGGCAAGAAACAGAGGGGCTGAAACAGAGGGCGAGAAACAGAGGGGCTGAAACAGAGGGGCTGAAACAGAGGGGCTGAAACAGAGGGCGAGAAACAGAGGGGCTGAAACAAAGGGCGAGAAACAGAGGGGCTGAAACAGAGGGGCTGAATCGGAGGGGCTGAAACAGAGGGGCTGAAACAGAGGGGCTGAAACAGAGGGCAAGAAACAGAGGGGCTGAAACAGAGGGGCTGAAACAGAGGGGCAGAAACAGAGGGCGAGAAACAGAGGGGCTGAATCAGAGGGGCTGAATCAGAGGGGCTGAAACAGAGGGGCTGAAACAGAGGGCGAGAAACAGAGGGGCTGAATCAGAGACGCTGAAATAGAGGGGCTGAAACAGAGGGGCAGAAACAGAGGGCGAGAAACAGAGGGGCTGAATCAGAGGGGCTGAAATAGAGGGGCTGAATCAGAGGGGCTGAAACAGAGGGGCTGAATCAGAAGGGCTGAAACAGAGGGGCTGAAACACAGGGCGAGAAACAGAGAGGCTGAAACAGAGGGCGAGAAACAGAGGGGCTGAAACAGAGGGCGAGAAACAGAGGGGCTGAAACAGAGGGGCTGAAACAGAGGGGCTGAAACAGAGGGCGAGAAACAGAGGGGCTGAAACAGATGGCGAGAAACAGAGGGGCTGAAACAGAGGGCGAGAAACAGAGGGGCTGAATCAGAGGGGCTGAAACAGAGGGCGAGACACAGAGGGGCTGAAACAGAGGGCGAGAAACAGAGGGGCTGAAACAGAGGTGCTAAAACAGAGGGTGAGAAACAGAGGGGCAGAAACAGAGGGCGAGAAACAGAGGGGCTGAAACAGAGGGGCTGAAACAGAGGGGCTGATTCAGAGGGGCTGAAACAGAGGGGCTGAATCAGAGGGGCTGAAACAGAGGGCGAGAAACAGAGGGGCTGAAACAGAGGGCGAGAAACAGAGGAGCAGAAACAGAGGGCGAGAAACAGAGGGGCTGAAACAGAGGGGCTGAAACAGAGAGTGCGAAACAGATGGGCTGAAACAGAGGGCGAGAAACAGAGGGGCTGAAACAGAGGGCGAGAAACAGAGGGGCTGAAACAGAGGGCAAGAAACAGAGGGGCTGAAACCGAGTGGCTGAAACAGAAGGGCTGAAACAGAGGGGCTGAAACAGAGGGCGAGAAACAGAGGGGCTGAATCAGAGGGGCTGAATCAGAAGGGCTGAAACAGAGGGGCTGAATCAGAGGGGCTGAAACAGAAGGCGAGAAACAGAGGGGCTGAAACAGAGGGCGAGAAACAGAGGGGCAGAAACAGAGGGCGAGAAACAGAGGGGCTGAAACAGAGGGGCTGAAACAGAGGGGCTGAAACAGAGGGCAAGAAACAGAGGGGCTGAAACAGAGGGCGAGAAACAGAGGGGCTGAAACACAGGGGCTGAAACAGAGGGGCTGAAACAGAGGGCGAGAAACAGAGGGGCTGAAACAAAGGGCGAGAAACAGAGGGGCTGAAACAGAGGGGCAGAAACAGAGGGGCTGAAACAGAGGGGCTGAATCAGAGGGGCTGAAACAGAGGGGCTGAAACAGAGGGGCTGAAACAGAGGGCAAGAAACAGAGGGGCTGAAACAGAGGGGCTGAAACAGAGGGGCAGAAACAGAGGGCGAGAAACAAAGGGGCTGAAACAGAGGGGCTGAAACAGAGGGCGAGAAACAGAGGGGCTGAATCAGAGGGGCTGAATCAGAGGGGCTGAAACAGTGGGGCTGAAACACAGGGGCTGTAACAGAGGGGCTGAATCAGAGGGGCTGAAACAGAGGGGCTGAATCAGAGGGGCTGAAACAGAGGGCGAGAAACAGAGTGGCTGAATCAGAGGGGCTGAATCAGAGGGGCTTAAACAGAGGGGCTGAAACAGAGGGCGAGAAACAGAGAGGCTGAAACAGAGGGCGAGAAACAGAGGGGCTGAAACAGAGGGCAAGAAACAGAGGGGCTGAAACAGAGGGCGAGAAACAGAGGGGCTGAAACAGAGGGGCTGAAACAGAGGGGCTGAAACAGAGGGCGAGAAACAGAGGGGCTGAAACAGAGGGCGAGAAACAGAGGGCGAGAAACAGAGGGACTGAAACAGAGGGTCTGAAACAGAGGGGCTGAAACAGAGGGCGAGAAACAGAGGGGCTGAAACGGAGGGCGAGAAACAGAGGGGATGAAACAGAGGGCGAGAAACAGAGGGGCTGAAACAGAGGGGCTGAAACAGTGGGGCTGAAACAGAGGGGCTGAAACAGAGGGTGAGAAATAAAGGGGCTGAAACAGAGGGCGAGAAACAGAGGGCGAGAAACAGAGGGGCTGAAACAGAGGGCGAGAAACAGAGGGGCTGAAACAGAGGGGCTGAAACAGAGGGGCTGAAACAGAGGGCAAGAAATAGAGGGGCTGAAAAAGAGGGCGAGAAACAGAGGGGCTGAAACAGAGGGTGAGAAACAGAGGGGCTGAATCAGAGGGGCTGAAACAAATGCCGAGAAACAGAGGGGCTGAAACAGAGGGCGAGAAACAGAGGGGCTGAAACAGAGGGGCTGAAACAGAGGGTGAGAAACAGAGGGGCTGAAACAGAGGGCGAGAAACAGAGGGGCTGAAACAGAGGGGCAGAAACAGAGGGGCTGAATCAGAGTGGCTGATTCAGAGGGTCTGAAACAGAGATGCTGAATCAGAGGGGCGGAAACAGAGGGCGAGAAACAGAGGGGCAGAAACAGAGGGCAAGAAACAGAGGGGCTGAAACAGAGGGCGAGAAACAGACGGGCAGAAACAGAGAGCGAGAAACAGAGGGACTGAAACAGAGGGGCTGAAAAAGAGAGCGCGAAACAGAGGGACTGAAACAGAGGGCGAGAAACAGAGGGGCTGAAACAGAGGGCGAGAAACAGAGGGGCTGAAACAGAGGGCGACAAACAGAGGGGCTGAAACAGAGGGCGAGAAACAGACGGGCAGAAACAGAGGGTGAGAAACAGAGGGACTGAAACAAAGGGGCTGAAACAGAGAGCGCGAAACAGAGGTACTGAAACAGAGGGCGAGAAACAGAGGGGCTGAAACAGCGGGCAAGAAACAGAGGGGCTGAAACAGCGGGCGAGAAACAGAGGGGCTGAAACAGAGGGCAAGAAACAGAGGGGCTGAAACAGAGTGGCTGAAACAGAGGGCGAGAAACAGAGGGGCTGAATCAGACAGGCTGAATCAGATGGGCTGAAACAGAGGGGCTGAAACAGAGGGCGAGAAACAGAGTGGCTGAAACAGAGAGCGAGAAACAGAGGGCGAGAAACAGAGGGGCTGAAAAAGTGGGGCTGAAACAAAGGGGCTGAAACAAAGCGCCTGATACAGAGGGCGAGAAACAGAGGGGCTGAAACAGAGGGCGAGAAACAGAGGGGCTGAAACAGAGGGGCTGAAACAGTGGGGCTGAAACAGAGGGCGAGAAACAGAGAGGCTGAAACACAGGGCGAGAAACAGAGGGGCTGAAACAGAGGGCGAGAAACAGAGGGGCTGAAACAGAGGGACTGAAACAGAGGGGCTGAAACAGAGGGGCTGAAACAGAGGGCAAGAAACAGAGGGGCTGAAACAGAGAGCGAGAAACAGAGTAGCTGAAACAGAGGGCAAGAAACAGAGGGGCTGAAACAGAGGGCGAGAAACAGAGGGGCTGAAACAGAGGGGCTGAAACAGAGGGGCGGAAACAGAGGGGCTGAAACAGAGAGCGAGAAACAGAGGGGCTGAAACAGAGGGGCTGAACCAGAGGGCGAGAAACAGAGGGGCTGAAACAGAGGGCGAGAAACAGAGGGGCTGAAACAGAGGGCGAGAAACAGAGGGCGAGAAACAGAGGGACTGAAACAGAGGGTCTGAAACAGAGGGGCTGAAACAGAGGGCGAGAAACAGAGTGGCTGAAACAGAGGGCGAGAAACAGAGGGGCTGAAACAGAGGGCGAGAAACAGAGTGGCTGAAACAGAGGGGCTGAAACAGAGGGGCGGAAACAGAGGTGCTGAAACAGAGAGCGAGAAACAGAGGGGCTGAAACAGAGGGGCGGAAACAGAGGGGCTGAAACAGAGGGTGAGAAACATAGTGGCTGAAACAAAGGGGCTGAAACAGTGGGGCTAAAATAGTGGGGCTGAAACAGAGGGCGAGAAATAGAGGGGCTGAAACAGAGGGCGAGAAACAGAGGGGCAGAAACAGAGGGCGAGAAACAGTGGGGCTGAAACAGAGTTTCTGAAACAGAGGCCAAGAAACAGAGGGGCTGAAAAAGAGGGGCTGAAACAGAGGACGAGAAACAGAGGGGCTGAAACAGAGGGGCTGAAGCAGAGGGGCTGAAACAGAGGGCGAGAAACAGAGGGGCTGAAACAAAGGGCGAGAAACAGAGGGGCTGAAACAGAGGGGCAGAAACAGAGGGGCTGAAACAGAGGGGCTGAATCGGAGGGGCTGAAACAGAGGGGCTGAAACAGAGGGGCTGAAACAGAGAGTGCGAAACAGAGGGGCTGAAACAGAGGGCGAGAAACAGAGGGGCTAAAGCAGAGGGCGATAAACAGAGGGGCTGAAACAGAGGGCAAGAAACAGAGGGGCTGAAACCGAGTGGCTGAAACAGAAGGGCTGAAACAGAGGGGCTGAAACAGAGGGCGAGAAACAGAGGGGCTGAATCAGAGGGGCTGAAACAGAGGGGCTGAAACAGAGGGGCTGAATCAGAGGGGCTGAAACAGAAGGCGAGAAACAGACGGGCTGAAACAGAGGGCGAGAAACAGAGGGGCAGAAACAGAGGGCGAGAAACAGAGGGGCTGAAACAGAGGGGCTGAAACAGAGGGCAAGAAACAGAGGGGCTGAAACAGAGGGCGAGAAACAGAGGGGCTGAAACAGAGGGGCTGAAACAGAGGGGCTGAAACAGAGGGGCTGAAACAGAGGGGCTGATACAGAGGGGCTGAAACAGAGGGCGAGAAACAGAGGGCGAGAAACAGAGGGCCAGAAACAGAGGGTCTGAAACTGAGGGGCTGAAACAGAGGGCGAGAAACAGAGTGGCTGAAACAGAGGGCGAGAAACAGAGGGGCTGAAACAGAGGGCGAGAAACAGTGGGGCTGAAACAGAGGGGCTGAAACAGAGGGGCGGAAACAGAGGGGCTGAAACAGAGAGCGAGAAACAGAGGGGCTGAAACAGAGGGGCGGAAACAGAGGGGCTGAAACAGAGGGTGAGAAACATAGTGGCTGAAACAAAGGGGCTGAAACAGAGGGGCTAAAATAGAGGGTCTGAAACAGAGGGCGAGAAACAGAGGGGCAGAAACAGATGGCGAGAAACAGTGGGGCTGAAACAGAGGGGCTGAAACAGAGGGCAAGAAACAGAGGGGCTGAAACAGAGGACGAGAAACAGAGGGGCTGAAACAGAGGGGCTGAAGCAGAGGGGCTGAAACAGAGGGCGAGAAACAGAGGGGCTGAAACAAAGGGCGAGAAACAGAGGGGCTGAAACAGAGGGGCAGAAACAGAGGGGCTGAAACAGAGGGGCTGAAACAGAGGGGCTGAAACAGAGGGGCTGAAACAGAGAGTGCGAAACAGAGGGGCTGAAACAGAGGGCGAGAAACAGAGGGGCTAAAACAGAGGGCGATAAACAGAGGGGCTGAAACAGAGGGCAAGAAACAGAGGGGCTGAAACTGAGTGGCTAAAACAGAAGGGCTGAAACAGAGGGGCTGAAACAGAGGGCGAGAAACAGAGGGGCTGAATCAGAGGGGCTGAAACAGAGGGGCTGAAACAGAGGGGCTGAATCAGAGGGGCTGAAACAGAAGGCGAGAAACAGAGGGGCTGAAACAGAGGGCGAGAAACAGAGGGGCAGAAACTGAGGGCGAGAAACAGAGGGGCTGAAACAGAGGGGCTGAAACAGATGGCAAGAAACAGAGGGGCTGAAACAGAGGGCGAGAAACAGAGGGGCTGAAACAGAGGGGCTGAAACAGAGGGGCGGAAACAGAGGGGCTGAAACAGAGAGCGAGAAACAGAGGGGCTGAAACAGAGGGGCGGAAACAGAGGGGCTGAAACAGAGGGTGAGAAACATAGTGGCTGAAACAAAGGGGCTGAAACAGTGGGGCTAAAATAGTGGGGCTGAAACAGAGGGCGAGAAATAGAGGGGCTGAAACAGAGGGCGAGAAACAGAGGGGCAGAAACAGAGGGAGAGAAACAGTGGGGCTGAAACAGAGTTTCTGAAACAGAGGCCAAGAAACAGAGGGGCTGAAAAAGAGGGGCTGAAACAGAGGGCAAGAAATAGAGGGGCTGAAAAAGAGGGCGAGAAACAGAGGGGCTGAAACAGAGGGTGAGAAACAGAGGGGCTGAATCAGAGGGGCTGAAACAAATGCCAAGAAACAGAGGGGCTGAAACAGAGGGCGAGAAACAGAGGGGCTGAAACAGAGGAGCTGAAACAGAGGACGAGAAACAGAGGGGCTGAAACAGAGGGGCTGAAGCAGAGGGGCTGAAACAGAGGGCGAGAAACAGAGGGGCTGAAACAGAGGGGCTGAAACAGAGGACGAGAAACAGAAGGGCTGAATCAGAGGGGCTGAAACAGAGGGGCTGAAACAGAGGGGCTGAATCAGAGGGGCTGAAACAGAAGGCGAGAAACAGAGGGGCTGAAACAGAGGGCGAGAAACAGAGGGGCAGAAACAGAGGGCGAGAAACAGAGGGGCTGAAACAGAGGGGCTGAAACAGAGGGCAAGAAACAGAGGGGCTGAAACAGAGGGCGAGAAACAGAGGGGCTGAAACAGAGGGGCTGAAACAGAGGGGCTGAAACAGAGGGCGAGAAACAGAGGGGCTGAAACAAAGGGCGAGAAACAGTGGGGCTGAAACAGAGGGGCTGAATCGGAGGGGCTGAAACAGAGGGGCTGAAACAGAGGGGCTGAAACAGAGGGCAAGAAACAGAGGGGCTGAAACAGAGGGGCTGAAACAGAGGGGCAGAAACAGAGGGCGAGAAACAGAGGGGCTGAATCAGAGGGGCTGAATCAGAGGGGCTGAAACAGAGGGGCTGAAACAGAGGGCGAGAAACAGAGGGGCTGAATCAGAGACGCTGAAATAGAGGGGCTGAAACAGAGGGGCAGAAACAGAGGGCGAGAAACAGAGGGGCTGAATCAGAGGGGCTGAATCAGAGGGGCTGAAACAGAGGGGCTGAAACAGAGGGCGAGAAACAGAGGGGCTGAATCAGAGGGGCTGAAATAGAGGGGCTGAATCAGAGGGGCTGAAACAGAGGGGCTGAATCAGAAGGGCTGAAACAGAGGGGCTGAAACACAGGGCGAGAAACAGAGAGGCTGAAACAGAGGGCGAGAAACAGAGGGGCTGAAACAGAGGGCGAGAAACAGAGGGGCTGAAACAGAGGGGCTGAAACAGAGGGGCTGAAACAGAGGGCGAGAAACAGAGGGGCTGAAACAGATGGCGAGAAACAGAGGGGCTGAAACAGAGGGCGAGAAACAGAGGGGCTGAATCAGAGGGGCTGAAACAGAGGGCGAGACACAGAGGGGCTGAAACAGAGGGCGAGAAACAGAGGGGCTGAAACAGAGGTGCTGAAACAGAGGGTGAGAAACAGAGGGGCAGAAACAGAGGGCGAGAAACAGAGGGGCTGAAACAGAGGGGCTGAAACAGAGGGGCTGATTCAGAGGGGCTGAAACAGAGGGGCTGAATCAGAGGGGCTGAAACAGAGGGCGAGAAACAGAGGGGCTGAAACAGAGGGCGAGAAACAGAGGAGCAGAAACAGAGGGCGAGAAACAGAGGGGCTGAAACAGAGGGGCTGAAACAGAGAGTGCGAAACAGAGGGGCTGAAACAGAGGGCGAGAAACAGAGGGGCTGAAACAGAGGGCGAGAAACAGTGGGGCTGAAACAGAGGGCAAGAAACAGAGGGGCTGAAACCGAGTGGCTGAAACAGAAGGGCTGAAACAGAGGGGCTGAAACAGAGGGCGAGAAACAGAGGGGCTGAATCAGAGGGGCTGAATCAGAAGGGCTGAAACAGAGGGGCTGAATCAGAGGGGCTGAAACAGAAGGCGAGAAACAAAGGGGCTGAAACAGAGGGCGAGAAACAGAGGGGCAGAAACAGAGGGCGAGAAACAGAGGGGCTGAAACAGAGGGGCTGAAACAGAGGGGCTGAAACAGAGGGCAAGAAACAGAGGGGCTGAAACAGAGGGCGAGAAACAGAGGGGCTGAAACAGAGGGGCTGAAACAGAGGGGCTGAAACAGAGGGCGAGAAACAGAGGGGCTGAAACAAAGGGCGAGAAACAGAGGGGCTGAAACAGAGGGGCAGAAACAGAGGGGCTGAAACAGAGGGGCTGAATCGGAGGGGCTGAAACAGAGGGGCTGAAACAGAGGGGCTGAAACAGAGGGCGAGAAACAGAGGGGCAGAAACAGAGGGCGAGAAACAGTGGGGCTGAAACAGAGTTTCTGAAACAGAGGCCAAGAAATAGAGGGGCTGAAAAAGAGGGCGAGAAACAGAGGGGCTGAAACAGAGGGTGAGAAACAGAGGGGCTGAATCAGAGGGGCTGAAACAAATGCCAAGAAACAGAGGGGCTGAAACAGAGGGCGAGAAACAGAGGGGCTGAAACAGAGGGGCTGAAACAGAGGACGAGAAACAGAGGGGCTGAAACAGAGGGGCTGAAGCAGAGGGGCTGAAACAGAGGGCGAGAAACAGAAGGGCTGAATCAGAGGGGCTGAAACAGAGGGGCTGAAACAGAGGGGCTGAATCAGAGGGGCTGAAACAGAAGGCGAGAAACAGAGGGGCTGAAACAGAGGGCGAGAAACAGAGGGGCTGAAACAGAGGGGCTGAAACAGAGGGCAAGAAACAGAGGGGCTGAAACAGAGGGCGAGAAACAGAGGGGCTGAAACAGAGGGGCTGAAACAGAGGGGCTGAAACAGAGGGCGAGAAACAGAGGGGCTGAAACAAAGGGCGAGAAACAGAGGGGCTGAAACAGAGGGGCTGAATCGGAGGGGCTGAAACAGAGGGGCTGAAACAGAGGGGCTGAAACAGAGGGCAAGAAACAGAGGGGCTGAAACAGAGGGGCTGAAACAGAGGGGCAGAAACAGAGGGCGAGAAACAGAGGGGCTGAATCAGAGGGGCTGAATCAGAGGGGCTGAAACAGAGGGGCTGAAACAGAGGGCGAGAAACAGAGGGGCTGAATCAGAGACGCTGAAATAGAGGGGCTGAAACAGAGGGGCAGAAACAGAGGGCGAGAAACAGAGGGGCTGAATCAGAGGGGCTGAAATAGAGGGGCTGAATCAGAGGGGCTGAAACAGAGGGGCTGAATCAGAAGGGCTGAAACAGAGGGGCTGAAACACAGGGCGAGAAACAGAGAGGCTGAAACAGAGGGCGAGAAACAGAGGGGCTGAAACAGAGGGCGAGAAACAGAGGGGCTGAAACAGAGGGGCTGAAACAGAGGGGCTGAAACAGAGGGCGAGAAACAGAGGGGCTGAAACAGATGGCGAGAAACAGAGGGGCTGAAACAGAGGGCGAGAAACAGAGGGGCTGAATCAGAGGGGCTGAAACAGAGGGCGAGACACAGAGGGGCTGAAACAGAGGGCGAGAAACAGAGGGGCTGAAACAGAGGTGCTAAAACAGAGGGTGAGAAACAGAGGGGCAGAAACAGAGGGCGAGAAACAGAGGGGCTGAAACAGAGGGGCTGAAACAGAGGGGCTGATTCAGAGGGGCTGAAACAGAGGGGCTGAATCAGAGGGGCTGAAACAGAGGGCGAGAAACAGAGGGGCTGAAACAGAGGGCGAGAAACAGAGGAGCAGAAACAGAGGGCGAGAAACAGAGGGGCTGAAACAGAGGGGCTGAAACAGAGAGTGCGAAACAGATGGGCTGAAACAGAGGGCGAGAAACAGAGGGGCTGAAACAGAGGGCGAGAAACAGAGGGGCTGAAACAGAGGGCAAGAAACAGAGGGGCTGAAACCGAGTGGCTGAAACAGAAGGGCTGAAACAGAGGGGCTGAAACAGAGGGCGAGAAACAGAGGGGCTGAATCAGAGGGGCTGAATCAGAAGGGCTGAAACAGAGGGGCTGAATCAGAGGGGCTGAAACAGAAGGCGAGAAACAGAGGGGCTGAAACAGAGGGCGAGAAACAGAGGGGCAGAAACAGAGGGCGAGAAACAGAGGGGCTGAAACAGAGGGGCTGAAACAGAGGGGCTGAAACAGAGGGCAAGAAACAGAGGGGCTGAAACAGAGGGCGAGAAACAGAGGGGCTGAAACACAGGGGCTGAAACAGAGGGGCTGAAACAGAGGGCGAGAAACAGAGGGGCTGAAACAAAGGGCGAGAAACAGAGGGGCTGAAACAGAGGGGCAGAAACAGAGGGGCTGAAACAGAGGGGCTGAATCAGAGGGGCTGAAACAGAGGGGCTGAAACAGAGGGGCTGAAACAGAGGGCAAGAAACAGAGGGGCTGAAACAGAGGGGCTGAAACAGAGGGGCAGAAACAGAGGGCGAGAAACAAAGGGGCTGAAACAGAGGGGCTGAAACAGAGGGCGAGAAACAGAGGGGCTGAATCAGAGGGGCTGAATCAGAGGGGCTGAAACAGTGGGGCTGAAACACAGGGGCTGTAACAGAGGGGCTGAATCAGAGGGGCTGAAACAGAGGGGCTGAATCAGAGGGGCTGAAACAGAGGGCGAGAAACAGAGTGGCTGAATCAGAGGGGCTGAATCAGAGGGGCTTAAACAGAGGGGCTGAAACAGAGGGCGAGAAACAGAGAGGCTGAAACAGAGGGCGAGAAACAGAGGGGCTGAAACAGAGGGCAAGAAACAGAGGGGCTGAAACAGAGGGCGAGAAACAGAGGGGCTGAAACAGAGGGGCTGAAACAGAGGGGCTGAAACAGAGGGCGAGAAACAGAGGGGCTGAAACAGAGGGCGAGAAACAGAGGGCGAGAAACAGAGGGACTGAAACAGAGGGTCTGAAACAGAGGGGCTGAAACAGAGGGCGAGAAACAGAGGGGCTGAAACGGAGGGCGAGAAACAGAGGGGATGAAACAGAGGGCGAGAAACAGAGGGGCTGAAACAGAGGGGCTGAAACAGTGGGGCTGAAACAGAGGGGCTGAAACAGAGGGTGAGAAATAAAGGGGCTGAAACAGAGGGCGAGAAACAGAGGGCGAGAAACAGAGGGGCTGAAACAGAGGGCGAGAAACAGAGGGGCTGAAACAGAGGGGCTGAAACAGAGGGGCTGAAACAGAGGGCAAGAAATAGAGGGGCTGAAAAAGAGGGCGAGAAACAGAGGGGCTGAAACAGAGGGTGAGAAACAGAGGGGCTGAATCAGAGGGGCTGAAACAAATGCCGAGAAACAGAGGGGCTGAAACAGAGGGCGAGAAACAGAGGGGCTGAAACAGAGGGGCTGAAACAGAGGGTGAGAAACAGAGGGGCTGAAACAGAGGGCGAGAAACAGAGGGGCTGAAACAGAGGGGCAGAAACAGAGGGGCTGAATCAGAGTGGCTGATTCAGAGGGTCTGAAACAGAGATGCTGAATCAGAGGGGCGGAAACAGAGGGCGAGAAACAGAGGGGCAGAAACAGAGGGCAAGAAACAGAGGGGCTGAAACAGAGGGCGAGAAACAGACGGGCAGAAACAGAGAGCGAGAAACAGAGGGACTGAAACAGAGGGGCTGAAAAAGAGAGCGCGAAACAGAGGGACTGAAACAGAGGGCGAGAAACAGAGGGGCTGAAACAGAGGGCGAGAAACAGAGGGGCTGAAACAGAGGGCGACAAACAGAGGGGCTGAAACAGAGGGCGAGAAACAGACGGGCAGAAACAGAGGGTGAGAAACAGAGGGACTGAAACAAAGGGGCTGAAACAGAGAGCGCGAAACAGAGGTACTGAAACAGAGGGCGAGAAACAGAGGGGCTGAAACAGCGGGCAAGAAACAGAGGGGCTGAAACAGCGGGCGAGAAACAGAGGGGCTGAAACAGAGGGCAAGAAACAGAGGGGCTGAAACAGAGTGGCTGAAACAGAGGGCGAGAAACAGAGGGGCTGAATCAGACAGGCTGAATCAGATGGGCTGAAACAGAGGGGCTGAAACAGAGGGCGAGAAACAGAGTGGCTGAAACAGAGAGCGAGAAACAGAGGGCGAGAAACAGAGGGGCTGAAAAAGTGGGGCTGAAACAAAGGGGCTGAAACAAAGCGCCTGATACAGAGGGCGAGAAACAGAGGGGCTGAAACAGAGGGCGAGAAACAGAGGGGCTGAAACAGAGGGGCTGAAACAGTGGGGCTGAAACAGAGGGCGAGAAACAGAGAGGCTGAAACACAGGGCGAGAAACAGAGGGGCTGAAACAGAGGGCGAGAAACAGAGGGGCTGAAACAGAGGGACTGAAACAGAGGGGCTGAAACAGAGGGGCTGAAACAGAGGGCAAGAAACAGAGGGGCTGAAACAGAGAGCGAGAAACAGAGTAGCTGAAACAGAGGGCAAGAAACAGAGGGGCTGAAACAGAGGGCGAGAAACAGAGGGGCTGAAACAGAGGGGCTGAAACAGAGGGGCGGAAACAGAGGGGCTGAAACAGAGAGCGAGAAACAGAGGGGCTGAAACAGAGGGGCTGAACCAGAGGGCGAGAAACAGAGGGGCTGAAACAGAGGGCGAGAAACAGAGGGGCTGAAACAGAGGGCGAGAAACAGAGGGCGAGAAACAGAGGGACTGAAACAGAGGGTCTGAAACAGAGGGGCTGAAACAGAGGGCGAGAAACAGAGTGGCTGAAACAGAGGGCGAGAAACAGAGGGGCTGAAACAGAGGGCGAGAAACAGAGTGGCTGAAACAGAGGGGCTGAAACAGAGGGGCGGAAACAGAGGTGCTGAAACAGAGAGCGAGAAACAGAGGGGCTGAAACAGAGGGGCGGAAACAGAGGGGCTGAAACAGAGGGTGAGAAACATAGTGGCTGAAACAAAGGGGCTGAAACAGTGGGGCTAAAATAGTGGGGCTGAAACAGAGGGCGAGAAATAGAGGGGCTGAAACAGAGGGCGAGAAACAGAGGGGCAGAAACAGAGGGCGAGAAACAGTGGGGCTGAAACAGAGTTTCTGAAACAGAGGCCAAGAAACAGAGGGGCTGAAAAAGAGGGGCTGAAACAGAGGACGAGAAACAGAGGGGCTGAAACAGAGGGGCTGAAGCAGAGGGGCTGAAACAGAGGGCGAGAAACAGAGGGGCTGAAACAAAGGGCGAGAAACAGAGGGGCTGAAACAGAGGGGCAGAAACAGAGGGGCTGAAACAGAGGGGCTGAATCGGAGGGGCTGAAACAGAGGGGCTGAAACAGAGGGGCTGAAACAGAGAGTGCGAAACAGAGGGGCTGAAACAGAGGGCGAGAAACAGAGGGGCTAAAGCAGAGGGCGATAAACAGAGGGGCTGAAACAGAGGGCAAGAAACAGAGGGGCTGAAACCGAGTGGCTGAAACAGAAGGGCTGAAACAGAGGGGCTGAAACAGAGGGCGAGAAACAGAGGGGCTGAATCAGAGGGGCTGAAACAGAGGGGCTGAAACAGAGGGGCTGAATCAGAGGGGCTGAAACAGAAGGCGAGAAACAGACGGGCTGAAACAGAGGGCGAGAAACAGAGGGGCAGAAACAGAGGGCGAGAAACAGAGGGGCTGAAACAGAGGGGCTGAAACAGAGGGCAAGAAACAGAGGGGCTGAAACAGAGGGCGAGAAACAGAGGGGCTGAAACAGAGGGGCTGAAACAGAGGGGCTGAAACAGAGGGGCTGAAACAGAGGGGCTGATACAGAGGGGCTGAAACAGAGGGCGAGAAACAGAGGGCGAGAAACAGAGGGCCAGAAACAGAGGGTCTGAAACTGAGGGGCTGAAACAGAGGGCGAGAAACAGAGTGGCTGAAACAGAGGGCGAGAAACAGAGGGGCTGAAACAGAGGGCGAGAAACAGTGGGGCTGAAACAGAGGGGCTGAAACAGAGGGGCGGAAACAGAGGGGCTGAAACAGAGAGCGAGAAACAGAGGGGCTGAAACAGAGGGGCGGAAACAGAGGGGCTGAAACAGAGGGTGAGAAACATAGTGGCTGAAACAAAGGGGCTGAAACAGAGGGGCTAAAATAGAGGGTCTGAAACAGAGGGCGAGAAACAGAGGGGCAGAAACAGATGGCGAGAAACAGTGGGGCTGAAACAGAGGGGCTGAAACAGAGGGCAAGAAACAGAGGGGCTGAAACAGAGGACGAGAAACAGAGGGGCTGAAACAGAGGGGCTGAAGCAGAGGGGCTGAAACAGAGGGCGAGAAACAGAGGGGCTGAAACAAAGGGCGAGAAACAGAGGGGCTGAAACAGAGGGGCAGAAACAGAGGGGCTGAAACAGAGGGGCTGAAACAGAGGGGCTGAAACAGAGGGGCTGAAACAGAGAGTGCGAAACAGAGGGGCTGAAACAGAGGGCGAGAAACAGAGGGGCTAAAACAGAGGGCGATAAACAGAGGGGCTGAAACAGAGGGCAAGAAACAGAGGGGCTGAAACTGAGTGGCTAAAACAGAAGGGCTGAAACAGAGGGGCTGAAACAGAGGGCGAGAAACAGAGGGGCTGAATCAGAGGGGCTGAAACAGAGGGGCTGAAACAGAGGGGCTGAATCAGAGGGGCTGAAACAGAAGGCGAGAAACAGAGGGGCTGAAACAGAGGGCGAGAAACAGAGGGGCAGAAACTGAGGGCGAGAAACAGAGGGGCTGAAACAGAGGGGCTGAAACAGATGGCAAGAAACAGAGGGGCTGAAACAGAGGGCGAGAAACAGAGGGGCTGAAACAGAGGGGCTGAAACAGAGGGGCTGAAACAGAGGGCGAGAAACAGAAGGGCTGAAACAAAGGGCGAGAAACAGAGGGGCGGAAACAGTGGGGCAGAAACAGAGGGGCTGAAACAGAGGGGCTGAAACAGAGGGGCTGAAACAGAGGGCACGAAACAGAGGGGCTGAAACAGAGGGGCTGAAACAGAGGGGCTGAAACAGAGGGCACGAAACAGAGGGGCTGAAACAGAGGGGCTGAAACAGAGGGGCAGAAACAGAGGGCGAGAAACAGAGGGGCTGAATCAGAGGGGCTGAATCAGAGGGGCTGAAACAGAGGGGCTGAAACAGAGGGCGAGAAACAGAGGGGCTGAATCAGAGGGGCTGAATCAGAGGGGCTGAAACAGAGGGGCTGCAACAGAGGGCGAGAAACTAAGGGACTGAATCAGAGGGGCTGAAACAGAGGGGCTGAAACAGACGGGCTGAAACAGAGAACCTGAAACAGAGGGGCTGAAACAGAGGGGCTGAAATAGAGGGGCTGAAACAGAGGGGCTGAAACAGAGGGCGAGATACTAAGGTACTGAATCAGAGGGGCTGAAACAGAGGGGGAATCAGAGGGGCTGAAACAGAGGGGCTGAATCAGAGGGGCTGAAACAGAGGGCGAGAAACAGAGGGGCTGAAACAGAGGGCGAGAAACAGAGGGCGAGAAACAGAGGGGCTGAAACAGAGGGGCTGAAACAGAGGGGCTGAAACAGAGGGCGAGAAACAGAGGGGCTGAAACAGATGGCGAGAAACAGAGGGGCTGAAACAGAGGGCGAGAAACA
The DNA here is from genome assembly GCF_047496795.1 of Chiloscyllium punctatum. Lineage (NCBI taxonomy): Eukaryota > Metazoa > Chordata > Chondrichthyes > Orectolobiformes > Hemiscylliidae > Chiloscyllium > Chiloscyllium punctatum. The sequence continues at coordinate 2,657,279 of NW_027309795.1, read as the reverse complement.
GAGGGGCTGAATCAGAGGGGCTGAAACAGAGGGCGAGAAACAGAGGGGCTGAAACAGAGGGCGAGAAACAGAGGGGCTGAAACAGAGGTGCTGAAACAGAGGGTGAGAAACAGAGGGGCTGAAACAGAGGGCGAGAAACAGAGGGGCTGAAACAGAGGGCTGAAACAGAGGGGCTGATTCAGAGGGGCTGAAACAGAGGGGCTGAATCAGAGGGCATGAAACAGAGGGCGAGAAACAGAGGGGCTGAAACAGAGGGCGAGAAACAGAGGAGCAGAAACAGAGGGCGAGAAACAGAGGGCTTGGATCAGAGGGGCTGAAACAGAGAGTGCAAAACAGAGGGGCTGAAACAGAGGGCGAGAAATAGAGGGGCTGAAACAGAGGGCGAGAAACAGAGGGGCTGAAACAGAGGGCAAGAAACAGAGGGGCTGAAACCGAGTGGCTGAAACAGAAGGGCTGAAACAGAGGGGCTGAAACAGAGTGCGAGAAACAGAGGGGCTGAATCAGAGTGGCTGAATCAGAGGGGCTGAAACAGAGGGGCTGAATCAGAGGGACTGAAACAGAAGGCGAGAAACAGAGGGGCTGAAACAGAGGGCGAGAAACAGAGGGGCAGAAACAGAGGGCGAGAAACAGAGGGGCTGAAACAGAGGGGCTGAAACAGAGGGCGAGAAACAGAGGGGCTGAAACAAAGGGCGAGAAACAGAGGGGCTGAAACAGAGGGGCAGAAACAGAGGGGCTGAAACAGGGGGGCTGAATCGGAGGGGCTGAAACAGAGGGGCTGAAACAGAGGGCAAGAAACAGAGGGGCTGAAACAGAGGGCGAGAAACAGAGGGGCTGAAACAGAGGGGCTGAAACAGAGGGGCTGAAACAGAGGGCGAGAAACAGAGGGGCTGAAACAAAGGGCGAGAAACAGAGGGGCTGAAACAGAGGGGCTGAAACAGAGGGGCTGAAACAGAGGGGCTGAATCGGAGGGGCTGAAACAGAGGGGCTGAAACAGAGGGGCTGAAACAGAGGGCAAGAAACAGAGGGGCTGAAACAGAGGGGCTGAAACAGAGGGGCAGAAACAGAGGGCGAGAAACAGAGGGGCTGAAACAGAGGGGCTGAATCAGAGGGGCTGAAACAGAGGGGCTGAAACAGAGGGCGAGAAACTAAGGGACTGAATCAGAGGGGCTGAAACAGAGGGGCTGAAACAGAGGGGCTGAAACAGAAGGCGAGAAACAGAGGGGCTGAAACAGAGGCCGAGAAACAGAGGGGCAGAAACAGAGGGCGAGAAACAGAGGGGCTGAAACAGAGGGGCTGAAACAGAGGGGCTGAAACAGAGGGCAAGAAACAGAGGGGCTGAAACAGAGGGCGAGAAACAGAGGGGCTGAAACAGAGGGGCTGAAACAGAGGGGCTGAAACAGAGGGCGAGAAACAGAGGGGCTGAAACAAAGGGCGAGAAACAGAGGGGCTGAAACAGAGGGGCAGAAACAGAGGGGCTGAAACAGGGGGGCTGAATCGGAGGGGCTGAAACAGAGGGGCTGAAACAGAGGGCAAGAAACAGAGGGGCTGAAACAGAGGGCGAGAAACAGAGGGGCTGAAACAGAGGGGCTGAAACAGAGGGGCTGAAACAGAGGGCGAGAAACAGAGGGGCTGAAACAAAGGGCGAGAAACAGAGGGGCTGAAACAGAGGGGCAGAAACAGAGGGGCTGAAACAGAGGGGCTGAATCGGAGGGGCTGAAACAGAGGGGCTGAAACAGAGGGGCTGAAACAGAGGGCAAGAAACAGAGGGGCTGAAACAGAGGGGCTGAAACAGAGGGGCAGAAACAGAGGGCGAGAAACAGAGGGGCTGAAACAGAGGGGCTGAAACAGAGGGCGAGAAACAGAGGGTTTGAATCAGAGGGGCTGAATCAGAGGGGCTGAAACAGAGGGGCTGAAACAGAGGGCGAGAAACTAAGGGACTGAATCAGAGGGGCTGAAACAGAGGGGCTGAAACAGACGGGCTGAAACAGAGAGCCTGAAACAGAGGGGCTGAAACAGAGGGGCTGAAATAGAGGGTCTGAAACAGAGGGGCTGAATCAGAGGGGCTGAAACAGAGGGGCTGAATCAGAGGGGCTGAAACAGAGGGCGAGAAACAGAGGGGCTGAAACAGAGGGGCTGAATCAGAGGGGCTGAAACAGAGGGGCTGAAACAGAGGGCGATAAACAGAGGGGCTGAAACAGAGGGCAAGAAACAGAGGGGCTGAAACCGAGTGGCTGAAACAGAAGGGCTGAAACAGAGGGGCTGAAACAGAGGGCGAGAAACAGAGGGGCTAAAACAGAGGGCGATAAACAGAGGGGCTGAAACAGAGGGCAAGAAACAGAGGGGCTGAAACCGAGTGGCTGAAACAGAAGGGCTGAAACAGAGGGGCTGAAACAGAGGGCGAGAAACAGAGGGGCTGAATCAGAGGGGCTGAAACAGAGGGGCTGAAACAGAGGGGCTGAATCAGAGGGTCTGAAACAGAAGGCGAGAAACAGACGGGCTGAAACAGAGGGCGAGAAACAGAGGGGCAGAAACAGAGGGCGAGAAACAGAGGGGCTGAAACAGAGGGGCTGAAACAGAGGGCAAGAAACAGAGGGGCTGAAACAGAGGGGCTGAAACAGAGGGGCTGAAACAGAGGGGCGGAAACAGAGGGGCTGAAACAGAGGGTGAGAAACATAGTGGCTGAAACAAAGGGGCTGAAACAGAGGGGCTAAAATAGAGGGTCTGAAACAGAGGGCGAGAAATAGAGGGGCTGAAACAGAGGGCGAGAAACAGAGGGGCAGAAACAGATGGCGAGAAACAGTGGGGCTGAAACAGAGGGGCTGAAACAGAGGGCAAGAAACAGAGGGGCTGAAACAGAGGACGAGAAACAGAGGGGCTGAAACAGAGGGGCTGAAGCAGAGGGGCTGAAACAGAGGGCGAGAAACAGAGGGGCTGAAACAAAGGGCGAGAAACAGAGGGGCTGAAACAGAGGGGCAGAAACAGAGGGGCTGAAACAGAGGGGCTGAAACAGAGGGGCTGAAACAGAGGGACTGAAACAGAGAGTGCGAAACAGAGGGGCTGAAACAGAGGGCGAGAAACAGAGGGGCTAAAACAGAGGGCGATAAACAGAGGGGCTGAAACAGAGGGCAAGAAACAGAGGGGCTGAAACTGAGTGGCTGAAACAGAAGGGCTGAAACAGAGGGGCTGAAACAGAGGGCGAGAAACAGAGGGGCTGAATCAGAGGGGCTGAAACAGAGGGGCTGAAACAGAGGGGCTGAATCAGAGGGGCTGAAACAGAAGGCGAGAAACTGAGGGGCTGAAACAGAGGGCGAGAAACAGAGGGGCAGAAACAGAGGGCGAGAAACAGAGGGGCTGAAACAGAGGGGCTGAAACAGAGGGCAAGAAACAGAGGGGTTGAAACAGAGGGCGAGAAACAGAGGGGCTGAAACAGAGGGGCTGAAACAGAGGGGCTGAAACAGAGGGCGAGAAACAGAAGGGCTGAAACAAAGGGCGAGAAACAGAGGGGCGGAAACAGAGGGGCTGAATCGGAGGGGCTGAAACAGAGTGGCTGAAACAGAGGGGCTGAAACAGAGGGCACGAAACAGAGGGGCTGAAACAGAGGGGCTGAAACAGAGGGGCAGAAACAGAGGGCGAGAAACAGAGGGGCTGAATCAGAGGGGCTGAATCAGAGGGGCTGAAACAGAGGGGCTGAAACAGAGGGCGAGAAACAGAGGGGCTGAATCAGAGGGGCTGAATCAGAGGGGCTGAAACAGAGGGGCTGCAACAGAGGGCGAGAAACTAAGGGACTGAATCAGAGGGGCTGAAACAGAGGGGCTGAAACAGACGGGCTGAAACAGAGAACCTGAAACAGAGGGGCTGAAACAGAGGGGCTGAAATAGAGGGGCTGAAACAGAGGGGCTGAAACAGAGGGCGAGATACTATGGTACTGAATCAGAGGGGCTGAAACAGAGGGGCTGAATCAGAGGGGCTGAAACAGAGGGGCTGAATCAGAGGGGCTGAAACAGAGGGGCTGAAACAGAGGGCGAGAAACAGAGAGGCTGAAACAGAGGGCGAGAAACAGAGGGCGAGAAACAGAGGGGCTGAAACAGAGGGGCTGAAACAGAGGGGCTGAAACAGAGGGCGAGAAACAGAGGGGCTGAAACAGATGGCGAGAAACAGAGGGGCTGAAACAGAGGGCGAGAAACAGAGGGGCTGAATCAGAGGGGCTGAAACAGAGGGCGAGAAACAGAGGGGCTGAAACAGAGGGCGAGAAACAGAGGGGCTGAAACAGAGGTGCTGAAACAGAGGGTGAGAAACAGAGGGGCTGAAACAGAGGGCGAGAAACAGAGGGGCTGAAACAGAGGGGCTGAAACAGAGGGGCTGATTCAGAGGGGCTGAAACAGAGGGGCTGAATCAGAGGGCATGAAACAGAGGGCGAGAAACAGAGGGGCTGAAACAGAGGGCGAGAAACAGAGGAGCAGAAACAGAGGGCGAGAAACAGAGGGCCTGGATCAGAGGGGCTGAAACAGAGAGTGCAAAACAGAGGGGCTGAAACAGAGGGCGAGAAACAGAGGGGCTGAAACAGAGGGCGAGAAACAGAGGGGCTGAAACAGAGGGCAAGAAACAGAGGGGCTGAAACCGAGTGGCTGAAACAGAAGGGCTGAAACAGAGGGGCTGACACAGAGTGCGAGAAACAGAGGGGCTGAATCAGAGTGGCTGAATCAGAGGGGCTGAAACAGAGGGGCTGAATCAGAGGGACTGAAACAGAAGGCGAGAAACAGAGGGGCTGAAACAGAGGGCGAGAAACAGAGGGGCAGAAACAGAGGGCGAGAAACAGAGGGGCTGAAACAGAGGGGCTGAAACAGAGGGCGAGAAACAGAGGGGCTGAAACAAAGGGCGAGAAACAGAGGGGCTGAAACAGAGGGGCAGAAACAGAGGGGCTGAAACAGGGGGGGCTGAATCGGAGGGGCTGAAACAGAGGGGCTGAAACAGAGGGCAAGAAACAGAGGGGCTGAAACAGAGGGCGAGAAACAGAGGGGCTGAAACAGAGGGGCTGAAACAGAGGGGCTGAAACAGAGGGCGAGAAACAGAGGGGCTGAAACAAAGGGCGAGAAACAGAGGGGCTGAAACAGAGGGGCAGAAACAGAGGGGCTGAAACAGAGGGGCTGAATCGGAGGGGCTGAAACAGAGGGGCTGAAACAGAGGGGCTGAAACAGAGGGCAAGAAACAGAGGGGCTGAAACAGAGGGGCTGAAACAGAGGGGCAGAAACAGAGGGCGAGAAACAGAGGGGCTGAAACAGAGGGGCTGAAACAGAGGCGAGAAACAGAGGGTCTGAATCAGAGGGGCTGAATCAGAGGGGCTGAAACAGAGGGGCTGAAACAGAGGGCGAGAAACTAAGGGACTGAATCAGAGGGGCTGAAACAGAGGGGCTGAAACAGAGGGGCTGAAACAGAAGGCGAGAAACAGAGGGGCTGAAACAGAGGGCGAGAAACAGAGGAGCAGAAACAGAGGGCGAGAAACAGAGGGGCTGAAACAGAGGAGCTGAAACAGAGGGGCTGAAACAGAGGGCAAGAAACAAAGGGGCTGAAACAGAGGGCGAGAAACAGAGGGGCTGAAACAGAGGGGCTGAAACAGAGGGGCTGAAACAGAGGGCGAGAAACAGAGGGGCTGAAACAAAGGGCGAGAAACAGAGGGGCTGAAACAGAGGGGCAGAAACAGAGGGGCTGAAACAGGGGGGCTGAATCGGAGGGGCTGAAACAGAGGGGCTGAAACAGAGGGCAAGAAACAGAGGGGCTGAAACAGAGGGCGAGAAACAGAGGGGCTGAAACAGAGGGGCTGAAACAGAGGGGCTGAAACAGAGGGCGAGAAACAGAGGGGCTGAAACAAAGGGCGAGAAACAGAGGGGCTGAAACAGAGGGGCAGAAACAGAGGGGCTGAAAGAGAGGGGCTGAATCGGAGGGGCTGAAACAGAGGGGCTGAAACAGAGGGGCTGAAACAGAGGGCAAGAAACAGAGGGGCTGAAACAGAGGGGCTGAAACAGAGGGGCAGAAACAGAGGGCGAGAAACAGAGGGGCTGAAACAGAGGGGCTGAAACAGAGGGCGAGAAACAGAGGGTCTGAATCAGAGGGGCTGAATCAGAGGGGCTGAAACAGAGGGGCTGAAACAGAGGGCGAGAAACTAAGGGACTGAATCAGAGGGGCTGAAACAGAGGGGCTGAAACAGACGGGCTGAAACAGAGAGCCTGAAACAGAGGGGCTGAAACAGAGGGGCTGAAATAGAGGGTCTGAAACAGAGTGGCTGAATCAGAGGGGCTGAAACAGAGGGGCTGAATCAGAGGGGCTGAAACAGAGGGCGAGAAACAGAGGGGCTGAAACAGAGGGGCTGAATCAGAGGGGCTGAAACAGAGGGGCTGAAACAGAGGGCGAGAAACAGAGAGGCTCAAACAGAGGGCGAGAAACAAAGGGGCTGAAACAGAGGGCAAGAAACAGAGGGGCTGAAACAGAGGGGCTGAAACAGAGGGGCTGAAACAGAGGGGCTGAAACAAAGGGCGAGAAACAGAGGGGCTGAAACAGAGGCCGAGAAACAGAGGGACTGAAACAGAGGGCGAGAAACAGAAGGCGAGAAACAGAGGGACTGAAACAGAGGGTCTGAAACAGAGGGGCTGAAACAGAGGGCGAGAAACAGAGGGGCTGAAATGGAGGGCGAGAAACAGAGGGGCTGAAACAGAGGGCGAGAAACAGAGGGGCTGAAACAGAGGGGCTGAAACAGTGGGGCTGAAACAGAGGGGCTGAAACAGAGGGTGAGAAATAAAGGGGCTGAAACACAGGGCGAGAAACAGAGGGCGAGAAACAGAGGGGCTGAAACAGAGGGCGAGAAACAGAGGGGCTGAAACAGAAGGGCTGAAACAGAGGGGCAGAAACAGAGGTCAAGAAATAGAGGGGCTGAAAAAGAGGGCGAGAAACAGAGGGGCTGAAACAGTGGGTGAGAAACAGAGGGGCTGAATCAGAGGGGCTGAAACAAATGCCGAGAAACAGAGGGGCTGAAACAGAGGGCGAGAAACAGAGGGGCTGAAACAGAGGGGCTGAAACAGAGGGTGAGAAACAGAGGGGCTGAAACAGAGGGCGAGAAACAGAGGGGCTGAAACAGATGGGCAGAAACAGGGGGGCTGAATCTGAGTGGCTGATTCAGAGGGTCTGAAACAGAGGGGCTGGATCAGAGGGGCGGAAACAGAGGGCGAGAAACAGAGGGGCAGAAACAGAGGGCAAGAAACAGAGGGGCTGAAACAGAGGGCGAGAAACAGACGGGCAGAAACAGAGAGCGAGAAACAGAGGGACTGAAACAGAGGGGCTGAAACAGAGAGCGCGAAACAGAGGGACTGAAACAGAGGGCGAGAAACAGAGGGGCTGAAACAGAGGGCGAGAAACAGAGGGGCTGAAACAGAGGGCGAGAAACAGAGGGGCTGAAACAGAGGGCAAGAAACAGAGGGGCTGAAACAGAGTGGCTGAAACAGAGGGCGAGAAACAGAGGGGCTGAATCAGACAGGCTGAATCAGATTTGCATGAAACAGAGGGGCTGAAACAGAGGGCGAGAAACAGAGGGCGAGAAACAGAGGGGCTGAAAAAGTGGGGCTGAAACAAAGGGGCTGAAACAAAGCGCCTGATACAGAGGGCGACAAACAGAGGGGCTGAAACAGAGGGCGAGAAACAGAGGGGCTGAAACAGAGGGGCTGAAACAGTGGGGCTGAAACAGAGGGCGAGAAACAGAGAGGCTGAAACACAGGGCGAGAAACAGAGGGGCTGAAACAGAGGGACTGAAACAGAGGGGCTGAAACAGAGGGACTGAAACAGAGGGGCTGAAACAGATTGGTTAAAACAGAGGGGCTGAAACAGAGGGGCTGAAACAGAGGGGCAGAAACAGAGGGCGAGAAACAGAGGGGCTGAATCAGAGGGGCTGAATCAGAGGGGCTGAAACAGAGGGGCTGAAACAGAGGGCGAGAAACTAAGGGACTGAATCAGAAAGGGCTGAAACAGAGGGTCTGAAACAGACGGGCTGAAACAGAGAGCCTGAAACATAGGGGCTGAAACAGAGGGGCTGAAATAGAGGGGCTGAAACAGAGGGGCTGAAACAGAGGGCGAGAAACTAAGGTACTGAATCAGAGGGGCTGAAACAGAGGGGCTGAATCAGAGGGGCTGAAACAGAGGGGCTGAATCAGAGGGGCTGAAACAGAGGGGCTGAAACAGAGGGCGAGAAACAGAGAGGCTGAAACAGAGGGCGAGAAACAGAGGGGCTGAAACAGAGGGCGAGAAACAGAGGGGCTGAAACAGAGGGGCTGAAACAGAGGGCGAGAAACAGAGGGGCTGAAACAGATGGCGAGAAACAGAGGGGCTGAAACAGAGGGCGAGAAACAGAGGGGCTGAAACAGAGGGCGAGAAACAGAGGGACTGAAACAGAGGGCGAGAAACAGAGGGGCTGAAACAGAGGTGCTGAAACAGAGGGTGAGAAACAGAGGGGCTGAAACAGAGGGCGAGAAACAGAGGGGCTGAAACAGAGGGGCTGAATCGGAGGGGCTGAAACAGAGGGGCTGGAACAGAGGGGCTGAAACAGAGGGCAAGAAACAGAGGGGCTGAAACAGAGGGGCTGAATCGGAGGGGCTGAAACAGAGGGGCTGGAACAGAGGGGCTGAAACAGAGGGCAAGAAACAGAGGGGCTGAAACAGAGGGGCTGAAACAGAGGGGCAGAAACAGAGGGCGAGAAACAGAGGGGCTGAAACAGAGGGGCTGAAACAGAGGGCGAGAAACAGAGGGGCTGAATCAGGGGGCTGAAACAGAGGGCCTGAAACAGAGGGCGAGAAACTAAGGGACTGAATCAGAGGGGCTGAAACAGAGGGGCTGAAACAGACGGGCTGAAACAGAGAGCCTGAAACAGAGGGGCTGAAACAGAGGGGCTGAAATAGAGGGGCTGAAACAGAGGGGCTGAATCAGAGGGGCTGAAACAGAGGGGCTGAATCAGAGGGGCTGAAACAGAGGGCGAGAAACAGAGGGGCTGAAACAGAGGGGCTGAATCAGAGGGGCTGAAACAGAGGGGCTGAAACAGAGGGCGAGAAACAGAGAGGCTGAAACAGAGGGCGAGAAACAGAGGGGCTGAAACAGAGGGCAAGAAACAGAGGGGCTGAAACAGAGGGCGAGAAACAGACGGGCTGAAACAGAGGGGCTGAAACAGAGGGGCTGAAACAGAGGTCGAGAAACAGAGGGGCTGAAACAGAGGGCGAGAAACAGAGGGGCTGAAACAGAGGGCGAGAAACAGAGGGCGAGAAACAGAGGGACTGAAACAGAGGGTCTGAAACAGAGGGGCTGAAACAGAGGGCGAGAAACAGAGGGGCTGAAACGGATGGCGAGAAACAGAGGGGCTGAAACAGAGGGCGAGAAACAGAGGGGCTGAAACAGAGGGGCTGAAACAGTGGGGCTGAAACAGAGCGGCTGAAACAGAGGGTGAGAAATAAAGGGGCTGAAACAGAGGGCGAGAAACAGAGGGGCTGAAACAGAGGGCGAGAAACAGAGGGGCTGAAACAGAGGGGCTGAAACAGAGGGGCTGAAACAGAGGGCAAGAAATAGAGGGGCTGAAAAAGCGGGCAAGAAACAGAGGGGCTGAAACAGAGGGTGAGAAACAGAGGGGCTGAATCAGAGGGGCTGAAACAGAGGGCGAGAAACAGAGGGGCTGAAACAGAGGGCGAGAAACAGAGGGGCTGATACAGAGGGGCTGAAACAGAGGGACTGAAACAGAGGGGCTGAAACAGAGGGCGAGAAACAGAGGGGCAGATACAGAGGGCAAGAAACAGAGGGGCTGAAACAGAGGGCGAGAAACAGACGGGCAGAAACAGAGAGCGAGAAACAGAGGGACTGAAACAGAGGGGCTGAAACAGAGAGCGCGAAACAGAGGGACTGAAACAGAGGGCGAGAAACAGAGGGGCTGCAACAGAGGGCGAGAAACAGAGGGGCTGAAACAGAGGGCGAGAAACAGAGGGGCTGAAACAGAGGGCGAGAAACAGACGGGCAGAAACAGAGGGCGAGAAACAGAGGGACTGAAACAAAGGGGCTGAAACAGAGAGCGCGAAACAGAGGGACTGAAACAGAGGGCGAGAAACAGAGGGGCTGAAACAGCGGGCAAGAAACAGAGGGGCTGAAACAGAGGGCGAGAAACAGCGGAGCTGAAACAGAGGGCAAGAAACAGAGGGGCTGAAACAGAGTGTCTGAAACAGAGGGCGAGAAACAGAGGGGCTGAATCAGACAGGCTGAATCAGATGGGCTGAAAAAGAGGGGCTGAAACAGAGGGCGAGAAACAGAGTGACTGAAACAGAGGGCGAGAAACAGAGGGGCTGAAAAAGTGGGGCTGAAACAATGTGGCTGAAACAAAGCGCCTGATACAGAGGGCGAGAAACAGAGGGGCTGAAACAGAGGGCGAGAAACAGAGGGGCTGAAACAGAGGGCAAGAAACAGAGGGGCTGAAACGGAGTGGCTGAAACAGAAGGGCTGAAACAGAGGGGCTGAAACAGAGTGCGAGAAACAGAGGGGCTGAATCAGAGGGGCTGAATCAGAGGGGCTGAAACAGAGGGGCTGAAACAGAAGGCGAGAAAGAGAGGGGCTGAAACAGAGGGCGAGAAACAGAGGGGCAGAAACAGAGGGCGAGAAACAGAGGGGCTGAAACAGAGGGGCTGAAACAGAGGGGCTGAAACAGAGGGCAAGAAACAGAGGGGCTGAAACAGAGGGTGAGAAACAGAGGGGCTGAAACAGAGGGGCTGAAACAGAGGGGCTGAAACAGAGGGCGAGAAACAGAGGGGCTGAAACATAGGGCGAGAAACAGAGGGACTGAAACAGAGGGGCAGAAACAGAGGGGCTGAAACAGAGGGGCTGAATCGGAGGGGCTGAAACAGAGGGGCTGAAACATAGGGGCTGAAACAGAGGGCAAGAAACAGTGGGGATGAAACAGAGGGGCTGAAACAGAGGGGTAGAAACAGAGGGCGAGAAACAGAGGGGCTGAAACAGAGGGGCTGAAACAGAGGGCGAGAAACAGAGGGGCTGAATCAGAGGGGCTGAATCAGAGGGGCTGAAACAGAGGGGCTGAAAAAGAGGGCGAGAAACTAAGGGACTGAATCAGAGGGGCTGAAACAGAGGGGCTGAAACAGACGGGCTGAAACAGAGAGCCTGAAACAGAGGGGCTGAAACAGAGGGGCTGAAATAGAGGGGCTGAAACAGAGGGGCTGAATCAGAGGGGCTGAAACAGAGGGGCTGAATCAGAGGGGCTGAAACAGAGGGCGAGAAACAGAGGGGCTGAAACAGAGGGGCTGAATCAGAGGGGCTGAAACAGAGGGGCTGAAACAGAGGGCGAGAAACAGAGAGGCTGAAACAGAGGGCGAGAAACAGAGGGGCTGAAACAGAGGGCAAGAAACAGAGGGGCTGAAACAGAGGGCGAGAAACAGAGGGGCTGAAACAGAGGGGCTGAAACAGAGGGGCTGAAACAGAGGGGCTGAAACAAAGGGCGAGAAACAGAGGGGCTGAAACAGAGGGCGAGAAACAGAGGGGCTGAAACAGAGGGCGAGAAACAGACGGGCTGAAACAGAGAGCCTAAAACAGAGGGGCTGAAACAGAGGGGCTGAAATAGAGGGGCTGAAACAGAGGGGCTGAATCAGAGGGGCTGAAACAGAGGGCGAGAAACAGAGGGGCTAAAACAGAGGGCGATAAACAGAGGGGCTGAAACAGAGGGCAAGAAACAGAGGGGCTGAAACCGAGTGGCTGAAACAGAAGGGCTGAAACAGAGGGGCTGAAACAGAGGGCGAGAAACAGAGGGGCTGAATCAGAGGGGCTGAAACAGAGGGGCTGAAACAGAGGGGCTGAATCAGAGGGGCTGAAACAGAAGGCGAGAAACAGACGGGCTGAAACAGAGGGCGAGAAACAGAGGGGCAGAAACAGAGGGCGAGAAACAGAGGGGCTGAAACAGAGGGGCTGAAACAGAGGGCAAGAAACAGAGGGGCTGAAACAGAGGGCGAGAAACAGAGGGGCTGAAACAGAGGGGCTGAAACAGAGGGGCTGAAACAGAGGGGCTGAAACAGAGGGGCTGATACAGAGGGGCTGAAACAGAGGGCGAGAAACAGAGGGCGAGAAACAGAGGGCCAGAAACAGAGGGTCTGAAACAGAGGGGCTGAAACAGAGGGCGAGAAACAGAGTGGCTGAAACAGAGGGCGAGAAACAGAGGGGCTGAAACAGAGGGCGAGAAACAGTGGGGCTGAAACAGAGGGGCTGAAACAGAGGGGCGGAAACAGAGGGGCTGAAACAGAGAGCGAGAAACAGAGGGGCTGAAACAGAGGGGCGGAAACAGAGGGGCTGAAACAGAGGGTGAGAAACATAGTGGCTGAAACAAATGGGCTGAAACAGAGGGGCTAAAATAGAGGGTCTGAAACAGAGGGCGAGAAATAGAGGGGCTGAAACAGAGGGCGAGAAACAGAGGGGCAGAAACAGATGGCGAGAAACAGTGGGGCTGAAACAGAGGGGCTGAAACAGAGGGCAAGAAACAGAGGGGCTGAAACAGAGGACGAGAAACAGAGGGGCTGAAACAGAGGGGCTGAAGCAGAGGGGCTGGAACAGAGGGCGAGAAACAGAGGGGCTGAAACAAAGGGCGAGAAACAGAGGGGCTGAAACAGAGGGGCAGAAACAGAGGGGCTGAAACAGAGGGGCTGAAACAGAGGGGCTGAAACAGAGGGGCTGAAACAGAGGGGCTGAAACAGAGAGTGCGAAACAGAGGGGCTGAAACAGAGGGCGAGAAACAGAGGGGCTAAAACAGAGGGCGATAAACAGAGGGGCTGAAACAGAGGGCAAGAAACAGAGGGGCTGAAACTGAGTGGCTGAAACAGAAGGGCTGAAACAGAGGGGCAGAAACAGAGGGCGAGAAACAGAGGGGCTGAATCAGAGGGGCTGAAACAGAGGGGCTGAAACAGAGGGGCTGAATCAGAGGGGCTGAAACAGAAGGCGAGAAACAGAGGGGCTGAAACAGAGCGCGAGAAACAGAGGGGCAGAAACAGAGGGCGAGAAACAGAGGGGCTGAAACAGAGGGGCTGAAACAGAGGGCAAGAAACAGAGGGGCTGAAACAGAGGGCGAGAAACAGAGGGGCTGAAACAGAGGGGCTGAAACAGAGGGGCTGAAACAGAGGGCGAGAAACAGAAGGGCTGAAACAAAGGGCGAGAAACAGAGGGGCGGAAACAGAGGGGCAGAAACAGAGGGGCTGAAAAAGAGGGGCTGAATCGGAGGGGCTGAAACAGAGTGGCTGAAACAGAGGGGCTGAAACAGAGGGCACGAAACAGAGGGGCTGAAACAGAGGGGCTGAAACAGAGGGGCAGAAACAGAGGGCGAGAAACAGAGGGGCTGAATCAGAGGGGCTGAATCAGAGGGGCTGAAACAGAGGGGCTGAAACAGAGGGCGAGAAACAGAGGGGCTGAATCAGAGGTGCTGAATCAGAGGGGCTGAAACAGAGGGGCTGCAACAGAGGGCGAGAAACTAAGGGACTGAATCAGAGGGGCTGAAACAGAGGGGCTGAAACAGACGGGCTGAAACAGAGAACCTGAAACAGAGGGGCTGAAACAGAGGGGCTGAAATAGAGGGGCTGAAACAGAGGGGCTGAAACAGAGGGCGAGATACTAAGGTACTGAATCAGAGGGGCTGAAACAGAGGGGCTGAATCAGAGGGGCTGAAACAGAGGGGCTGAATCAGAGGGGCTGAAACAGAGGGGCTGAAACAGAGGGCGAGAAACAGAGAGGCTGAAACAGAGGGCGAGAAACAGAGGGCGAGAAACAGAGGGGCTGAAACAGAGGGGCTGAAACAGAGGGGCTGAAACAGAGGGCGAGAAACAGAGGGGCTGAAACAGATGGCGAGAAACAGAGGGGCTGAAACAGAGGGCGAGAAACAGAGGGGCTGAATCAGAGGGGCTGAAACAGAGGGCGAGAAACAGAGGGGCAGATACAGAGGGCAAGAAACAGAGGGGCTGAAACAGAGGGCGAGAAACAGACGGGCAGAAACAGAGAGCGAGAAACAGAGGGACTGAAACAGAGGGGCTGAAACAGAGAGCGCGAAACAGAGGGACTGAAACAGAGGGCGAGAAACAGAGGGGCTGCAACAGAGGGCGAGAAACAGAGGGGCTGAAACAGAGGGCGAGAAACAGAGGGGCTGAAACAGAGGGGCTGAATCAGAGGGGCTGAAACAGAGGGGCTGAAACAGAGGGCGAGAAACAGAGAGGCTGAAACAGAGGGCGAGAAACAGAGGGGCTGAAACAGCGGGCAAGAAACAGAGGGGCTGAAACAGAGGGCGAGAAACAGCGGAGCTGAAACAGAGGGCAAGAAACAGAGGGGCTGAAACAGAGTGTCTGAAACAGAGGGCGAGAAACAGAGGGGCTGAATCAGACAGGCTGAATCAGATGGGCTGAAAAAGAGGGGCTGAAACAGAGGGCGAGAAACAGAGTGGCTGAAACAGAGGGCGAGAAACAGAGGGGCTGAAAAAGTGGGGCTGAAACAAAGTGGCTGAAACAAAGCGCCTGATACAGAGGGCGAGAAACAGAGGGGCTGAAACAGAGGGCGAGAAACAGAGGGGCTGAAACAGAGGGGCTGAAACAGAGGGCGAGAAACAGAGGGGCTGAAACAGAGGGCAAGAAACAGAGGGGCTGAAACGGAGTGGCTGAAACAGAAGGGCTGAAACAGAGGGGCTGAAACAGAGTGCGAGAAACAGAGGGGCTGAATCAGAGGGGCTGAATCAGAGGGGCTGAAACAGAGGGGCTGAAACAGAAGGCGAGAAACAGAGGGGCTGAAACAGAGGGCGAGAAACAGAGGGGCAGAAACAGAGGGCGAGAAACAGAGGGGCTGAAACAGAGGGGCTGAAACAGAGGGGCTGAAACAGAGGGCAAGAAACAGAGGGGCTGAAACAGAGGGCGAGAAACAGAGGGGCTGAAACAGAGGGGCTGAAACAGAGGGGCTGAAACAGAGGGCGAGAAACAGAGGGGCTGAAACAAAGGGCGAGAAACAGAGGGACTGAAACAGAGGGGCAGAAACAGAGGGGCTGAAACAGAGGGGCTGAATCGGAGGGGCTGAAACAGAGGGGCTGAAACATAGGGGCTGAAACAGAGGGCAAGAAACAGTGGGGATGAAACAGAGGGGCTGAAACAGAGGGGTAGAAACAGAGGGCGAGAAACAGAGGGGCTGAAACAGAGGGGCTGAAACAGAGGGCGAGAAACAGAGGGGCTGAATCAGAGGGGCTGAATCAGAGGGGCTGAAACAGAGGGGCTGAAAAAGAGGGCGAGAAACTAAGGGACTGAATCAGTGGGGCTGAAACAGAGGGGCTGAAACAGACGGGCTGAAACAGAGAGCCTGAAACAGAGGGGCTGAAACAGAGGGGCTGAAATAGAGGGGCTGAAACAGAGGGGCTGAATCAGAGGGGCTGAAACAGAGGGGCTGAATCAGAGGGGCTGAAACAGAGGGCGAGAAACAGAGGGGCTGAAACAGAGGGGCTGAATCAGAGGGGCTGAAACAGAGGGGCTGAAACAGAGGGCGAGAAACAGAGAGGCTGAAACAGAGGGCGAGAAACAGAGGGGCTGAAACAGAGGGCAAGAAACAGAGGGGCTGAAACAGAGGGCGAGAAACAGAGGGGCTGAAACAGAGGGGCTGAAACAGAGGGGCTGAAACAGAGGGGCTGAAACAAAGGGCGAGAAACAGAGGGGCTGAAACAGAGGGCGAGAAACAGAGGGGCTGAAACAGAGGGCGAGAAACAGACGGGCTGAAACAGAGAGCCTAAAACAGAGGGGCTGAAACAGAGGGGCTGAAATAGAGGGGCTGAAACAGAGGGGCTGAATCAGAGGGGCTGAAACAGAGGGCGAGAAACAGAGGGGCTAAAACAGAGGGCGATAAACAGAGGGGCTGAAACAGAGGGCAAGAAACAGAGGGGCTGAAACCGAGTGGCTGAAACAGAAGGGCTGAAACAGAGGGGCTGAAACAGAGGGCGAGAAACAGAGGGGCTGAATCAGAGGGGCTGAAACAGAGGGGCTGAAACAGAGGGGCTGAATCAGAGGGGCTGAAACAGAAGGCGAGAAACAGACGGGCTGAAACAGAGGGCGAGAAACAGAGGGGCAGAAACAGAGGGCGAGAAACAGAGGGGCTGAAACAGAGGGGCTGAAACAGAGGGCAAGAAACAGAGGGGCTGAAACAGCGGGCGAGAAACAGAGGGGCTGAAACAGAGGGGCTGAAACAGAGGGGCTGAAACAGAGGGGCTGAAACAGAGGGGCTGATACAGAGGGGCTGAAACAGAGGGCGAGAAACAGAGGGCGAGAAACAGAGGGCCAGAAACAGAGGGTCTGAAACAGAGGGGCTGAAACAGAGGGCGAGAAACAGAGTGGCTGAAACAGAGGGCGAGAAACAGAGGGGCTGAAACAGAGGGCGAGAAACAGTGGGGCTGAAACAGAGGGGCTGAAACAGAGGGGCGGAAACAGAGGGGCTGAAACAGAGAGCGAGAAACAGAGGGGCTGAAACAGAGGGGCGGAAACAGAGGGGCTGAAACAGAGGGTGAGAAACATAGTGGCTGAAACAAATGGGCTGAAACAGAGGGGCTAAAATAGAGGGTCTGAAACAGAGGGCGAGAAATAGAGGGGCTGAAACAGAGGGCGAGAAACAGAGGGGCAGAAACAGATGGCGAGAAACAGTGGGGCTGAAACAGAGGGGCTGAAACAGAGGGCAAGAAACAGAGGGGCTGAAACAGAGGACGAGAAACAGAGGGGCTGAAACAGAGGGGCTGAAGCAGAGGGGCTGGAACAGAGGGCGAGAAACAGAGGGGCTGAAACAAAGGGCGAGAAACAGAGGGGCTGAAACAGAGGGGCAGAAACAGAGGGGCTGAAACAGAGGGGCTGAAACAGAGGGGCTGAAACAGAGGGGCTGAAACAGAGGGGCTGAAACAGAGGGACTGAAACAGAGGGGCTGAAACAGAGGGCGAGAAACAGAGGGGCTAAAACAGAGGGCGATAAACAGAGGGGCTGAAACAGAGGGCAAGAAACAGAGGGGCTGAAACTGAGTGGCTGAAACAGAAGGGCTGAAACAGAGGGGCTGAAACAGAGGGCGAGAAACAGAGGGGCTGAATCAGAGGGGCTGAAACAGAGGGGCTGAAACAGAGGGGCTGAATCAGAGGGGCTGAAACAGAAGGCGAGAAACAGAGGGGCTGAAACAGAGCGCGAGAAACAGAGGGGCAGAAACAGAGGGCGAGAAACAGAGGGGCTGAAACAGAGGGGCTGAAACAGAGGGCAAGAAACAGAGGGGCTGAAACAGAGGGCGAGAAACAGAGGGGCTGAAACAGAGGGGCTGAAACAGAGGGGCTGAAACAGAGGGCGAGAAACAGAAGGGCTGAAACAAAGGGCGAGAAACAGAGGGGCGGAAACAGAGGGGCAGAAACAGAGGGGCTGAAAAAGAGGGGCTGAATCGGAGGGGCTGAAACAGAGTGGCTGAAACAGAGGGGCTGAAACAGAGGGCACGAAACAGAGGGGCTGAAACAGAGGGGCTGAAACAGAGGGGCAGAAACAGAGGGCGAGAAACAGAGGGGCTGAATCAGAGGGGCTGAATCAGAGGGGCTGAAACAGAGGGGCTGAAACAGAGGGCGAGAAACAGAGGGGCTGAATCAGAGGTGCTGAATCAGAGGGGCTGAAACAGAGGGGCTGCAACAGAGGGCGAGAAACTAAGGGACTGAATCAGAGGGGCTGAAACAGAGGGGCTGAAACAGACGGGCTGAAACAGAGAACCTGAAACAGAGGGGCTGAAACAGAGGGCTGAGAGAGGGGCTGAGGGGGCGGAGGGGCGGAGGTTGAGGGGGCTGGGGGGGGGGGGGGGGGGGGGGGGGAGGGGGGGGAGGGGCTGAATCAGAGGGGCTGAAACAGAGGGGCTGAATCAGAGGGGCTGAAACAGAGGGGCTGAAACAGAGGGCGAGAAACAGAGAGGCTGAAACAGAGGGCGAGAAACAGAGGGCGAGAAACAGAGGGGCTGAAACAGAGGGGCTGAAACAGAGGGGCTGAAACAGAGGGCGAGAAACAGAGGGGCTGAAACAGATGGCGAGAAACAGAGGGGCTGAAACAGAGGGCGAGAAACAGAGGGGCTGAATCAGAGGGGCTGAAACAGAGGGCGAGAAACAGAGGGGCAGATACAGAGGGCAAGAAACAGAGGGGCTGAAACAGAGGGCGAGAAACAGACGGGCAGAAACAGAGAGCGAGAAACAGAGGGACTGAAACAGAGGGGCTGAAACAGAGAGCGCGAAACAGAGGGACTGAAACAGAGGGCGAGAAACAGAGGGGCTGCAACAGAGGGCGAGAAACAGAGGGGCTGAAACAGAGGGCGAGAAACAGAGGGGCTGAAACAGAGGGCGAGAAACAGACGGGCAGAAACAGAGGGCGAGAAACAGAGGGACTGAAACAAAGGGGCTGAAACAGAGAGCGCGAAACAGAGGGACTGAAACAGAGGGCGAGAAACAGAGGGGCTGAAACAGCGGGCAAGAAACAGAGGGGCTGAAACAGAGGGCGAGAAACAGCGGAGCTGAAACAGAGGGCAAGAAACAGAGGGGCTGAAACAGAGTGTCTGAAACAGAGGGCGAGAAACAGAGGGGCTGAATCAGACAGGCTGAATCAGATGGGCTGAAAAAGAGGGGCTGAAACAGAGGGCGAGAAACAGAGTGGCTGAAACAGAGGGCGAGAAACAGAGGGCGAGAAACAGAGGGGCTGAAAAAGTGGGGCTGAAACAAAGTGGCTGAAACAAAGCGCCTGATACAGAGGGCGAGAAACAGAGGGGCTGAAACAGAGGGCGAGAAACAGAGGGGCTGAAACAGAGGGGCTGAAACAGAGGGCGAGAAACAGAGGGGCTGAAACAGAGGGCAAGAAACAGAGGGGCTGAAACGGAGTGGCTGAAACAGAAGGGCTGAAACAGAGGGGCTGAAACAGAGTGCGAGAAACAGAGGGGCTGAATCAGAGGGGCTGAATCAGAGGGGCTGAAACAGAGGGGCTGAAACAGAAGGCGAGAAACAGAGGGGCTGAAACAGAGGGCGAGAAACAGAGGGGCAGAAACAGAGGGCGAGAAACAGAGGGGCTGAAACAGAGGGGCTGAAACAGAGGGGCTGAAACAGAGGGCAAGAAACAGAGGGGCTGAAACAGAGGGCGAGAAACAGAGGGGCTGAAACAGAGGGGCTGAAACAGAGGGGCTGAAACAGAGGGCGAGAAACAGAGGGGCTGAAACAAAGGGCGAGAAACAGAGGGACTGAAACAGAGGGGCAGAAACAGAGGGGCTGAAACAGAGGGGCTGAATCGGAGGGGCTGAAACAGAGGGGCTGAAACATAGGGGCTGAAACAGAGGGCAAGAAACAGTGGGGATGAAACAGAGGGGCTGAAACAGAGGGGTAGAAACAGAGGGCGAGAAACAGAGGGGCTGAAACAGAGGGGCTGAAACAGAGGGCGAGAAACAGAGGGGCTGAATCAGAGGGGCTGAATCAGAGGGGCTGAAACAGAGGGGCTGAAAAAGAGGGCGAGAAACTAAGGGACTGAATCAGAGGGGCTGAAACAGAGGGGCTGAAACAGACGGGCTGAAACAGAGAGCCTGAAACAGAGGGGCTGAAACAGAGGGGCTGAAATAGAGGGGCTGAAACAGAGGGGCTGAATCAGAGGGGCTGAAACAGAGGGGCTGAATCAGAGGGGCTGAAACAGAGGGCGAGAAACAGAGGGGCTGAAACAGAGGGGCTGAATCAGAGGGGCTGAAACAGAGGGGCTGAAACAGAGGGCGAGAAACAGAGAGGCTGAAACAGAGGGCGAGAAACAGAGGGGCTGAAACAGAGGGCAAGAAACAGAGGGGCTGAAACAGAGGGCGAGAAACAGAGGGGCTGAAACAGAGGGGCTGAAACAGAGGGGCTGAAACAAAGGGCGAGAAACAGAGGGGCTGAAACAGAGGGCGAGAAACAGAGGGGCTGAAACAGAGGGCGAGAAACAGACGGGCTGAAACAGAGAGCCTAAAACAGAGGGGCTGAAACAGAGGGGCTGAAATAGAGGGGCTGAAACAGAGGGGCTGAATCAGAGGGGCTGAAACAGAGGGCGAGAAACAGAGGGGCTAAAACAGAGGGCGATAAACAGAGGGGCTGAAACAGAGGGCAAGAAACAGAGGGGCTGAAACCGAGTGGCTGAAACAGAAGGGCTGAAACAGAGGGGCTGAAACAGAGGGCGAGAAACAGAGGGGCTGAATCAGAGGGGCTGAAACAGAGGGGCTGAAACAGAGGGGCTGAATCAGAGGGGCTGAAACAGAAGGCGAGAAACAGACGGGCTGAAACAGAGGGCGAGAAACAGAGGGGCAGAAACAGAGGGCGAGAAACAGAGGGGCTGAAACAGAGGGGCTGAAACAGAGGGCAAGAAACAGAGGGGCTGAAACAGAGGGCGAGAAACAGAGGGGCTGAAACAGAGGGGCTGAAACAGAGGGGCTGAAACAGAGGGGCTGAAACAGAGGGGCTGATACAGAGGGGCTGAAACAGAGGGCGAGAAACAGAGGGCGAGAAACAGAGGGCCAGAAACAGAGGGTCTGAAACAGAGGGGCTGAAACAGAGGGCGAGAAACAGAGTGGCTGAAACAGAGGGCGAGAAACAGAGGGGCTGAAACAGAGGGCGAGAAACAGTGGGGCTGAAACAGAGGGGCTGAAACAGAGGGGCGGAAACAGAGGGGCTGAAACAGAGAGCGAGAAACAGAGGGGCTGAAACAGAGGGGCGGAAACAGAGGGGCTGAAACAGAGGGTGAGAAACATAGTGGCTGAAACAAAGGGGCTGAAACAGAGGGGCTAAAATAGAGGGTCTGAAACAGAGGGCGAGAAATAGAGGGGCTGAAACAGAGGGCGAGAAACAGAGAGGCAGAAACAGATGGCGAGAAACAGTGGGGCTGAAACAGAGGGGCTGAAACAGAGGGCAAGAAACAGAGGGGCTGAAACAGAGGACGAGAAACAGAGGGGCTGAAACAGAGGGGCTGAAGCAGAGGGGCTGGAACAGAGGGCGAGAAACAGAGGGGCTGAAACAAAGGGCGAGAAACAGAGGGGCTGAAACAGAGGGGCAGAAACAGAGGGGCTGAAACAGAGGGGCTGAAACAGAGGGGCTGAAACAGAGGGGCTGAAACAGAGAGTGCGAAACAGAGGGGCTGAAACAGAGGGCGAGAAACAGAGGGGCTAAAACAGAGGGCGATAAACAGAGGGGCTGAAACAGAGGGCAAGAAACAGAGGGGCTGAAACTGAGTGGCTGAAACAGAAGGGCTGAAACAGAGGGGCTGAAACAGAGGGCGAGAAACAGAGGGGCTGAATCAGAGGGGCTGAAACAGAGGGGCTGAAACAGAGGGGCTGAATCAGAGGGGCTGAAACAGAAGGCGAGAAACAGAGGGGCTGAAACAGAGCGCGAGAAACAGAGGGGCAGAAACAGAGGGCGAGAAACAGAGGGGCTGAAACAGAGGGGCTGAAACAGAGGGCAAGAAACAGAGGGGCTGAAACAGAGGGCGAGAAACAGAGGGGCTGAAACAGAGGGGCTGAAACAGAGGGGCTGAAACAGAGGGCGAGAAACAGAAGGGCTGAAACAAAGGGCGAGAAACAGAGGGGCGGAAACAGAGGGGCAGAAACAGAGGGGCTGAAAAAGAGGGGCTGAATCGGAGGGGCTGAAACAGAGTGGCTGAAACAGAGGGGCTGAAACAGAGGGCACGAAACAGCGGGGCTGAAACAGAGGGGCTGAAACAGAGGGGCAGAAACAGAGGGCGAGAAACAGAGGGGCTGAATCAGAGGGGCTGAATCAGAGGGGCTGAAACAGAGGGGCTGAAACAGAGGGCGAGAAACAGAGGGGCTGAATCAGAGGTGCTGAATCAGAGGGGCTGAAACAGAGGGGCTGCAACAGAGGGCGAGAAACTAAGGGACTGAATCAGAGGGGCTGAAACAGAGGGGCTGAAACAGACGGGCTGAAACAGAGAACCTGAAACAGAGGGGCTGAAACAGAGGGGCTGAAATAGAGGGGCTGAAACAGAGGGGCTGAAACAGAGGGCGAGATACTAAGGTACTGAATCAGAGGGGCTGAAACAGAGGGGCTGAATCAGAGGGGCTGAAACAGAGGGGCTGAATCAGAGGGGCTGAAACAGAGGGGCTGAAACAGAGGGCGAGAAACAGAGAGGCTGAAACAGAGGGCGAGAAACAGAGGGCGAGAAACAGAGGGGCTGAAACAGAGGGGCTGAAACAGAGGGGCTGAAACAGAGGGCGAGAAACAGAGGGGCTGAAACAGATGGCGAGAAACAGAGGGGCTGAAACAGAGGGCGAGAAACAGAGGGGCTGAATCAGAGGGGCTGAAACAGAGGGCGAGAAACAGAGGGGCTGAAACAGAGGGCGAGAAACAGAGGGGCTGAAACAGAGGTGCTGAAACAGAGGGTGAGAAACAGAGGGGCTGAAACAGAGGGCGAGAAACAGAGGGGCTGAAACAGAGGGGCTGAAACAGAGGGGCTGATTCAGAGGGGCTGAAACAGAGGGGCTGAATCAGAGGGCATGAAACAGAGGGCGAGAAACAGAGGGGCTGAAACAGAGGGCGAGAAACAGAGGAGCAGAAACAGAGGGCGAGAAACAGAGGGCCTGGATCAGAGGGGCTGAAACAGAGAGTGCAAAACAGAGGGGCTGAAACAGAGGGCGAGAAACAGAGGGGCTGAAACAGAGGGCGAGAAACAGAGGGGCTGAAACAGAGGGCAAGAAACAGAGGGGCTGAAACCGAGTGGCTGAAACAGAAGGGCTGAAACAGAGGGGCTGAAACAGAGTGCGAGAAACAGAGGGGCTGAATCAGAGTGGCTGAATCAGAGGGGCTGAAACAGAGGGGCTGAATCAGAGGGACTGAAACAGAAGGCGAGAAACAGAGGGGCTGAAACAGAGGGCGAGAAACAGAGGGGCAGAAACAGAGGGCGAGAAACAGAGGGGCTGAAACAGAGGGGCTGAAACAGAGGGCGAGAAACAGAGGGGCTGAAACAAAGGGCGAGAAACAGAGGGGCTGAAACAGAGGGGCAGAAACAGAGGGGCTGAAACAGGGGGGCTGAATCGGAGGGGCTGAAACAGAGGGGCTGAAACAGAGGGCAAGAAACAGAGGGGCTGAAACAGAGGGCGAGAAACAGAGGGGCTGAAACAGAGGGGCTGAAACAGAGGGGCTGAAACAGAGGGCGAGAAACAGAGGGGCTGAAACAAAGGGCGAGAAACAGAGGGGCTGAAACAGAGGGGCAGAAACAGAGGGGCTGAAAAGGAGGGGCTGAATCGGAGGGGCTGAAACAGAGGGGCTGAAACAGAGGGGCTGAAACAGAGGGCAAGAAACAGAGGGGCTGAAACAGAGGGGCTGAAACAGAGGGGCAGAAACAGAGGGCGAGAAACAGAGGGGCTGAAACAGAGGGGCTGAAACAGAGGGCGAGAAACAGAGGGTCTGAATCAGAGGGGCTGAATCAGAGGGGCTGAAACAGAGGGGCTGAAACAGAGGGCGAGAAACTAAGGGACTGAATCCGAGGGGCTGAAACAGAGGGGCTGAAACAGAGGGGCTGAAACAGAAGGCGAGAAACAGAGGGGCTGAAACAGAGGGCGAGAAACAGAGGGGCAGAAACAGAGGGCGAGAAACAGAGGGGCTGAAACAGAGGGGCTGAAACAGAGGGGCTGAAACAGAGGGCAAGAAACAGAGGGGATGAAACAGAGGGCGAGAAACAGAGGGGCTGAAACAGAGGGGCTGAAACAGAGGGTCTGAAACAGAGGGCGAGAAACAGAGGGGCTGAAACAAAGGGCGAGAAACAGAGGGGCTGAAACAGAGGGGCAGAAACAGAGGGGCTGAAACAGGGGGGCTGAATCGGAGGGGCTGAAACAGAGGGGCTGAAACAGAGGGCAAGAAACAGAGGGGCTGAAACAGAGGGCGAGAAACAGAGGGCGAGAAACAGAGGGACTGAAACAGAGGGTCTGAAACAGAGGGGCTGAAACAGAGGGCGAGAAACAGAGGGGCTGAAACGGATGGCGAGAAACAGAGGGGCTGAAACAGAGGGCGAGAAACAGAGGGGCTGAAACAGAGGGGCTGAAACAGTGGGGCTGAAACAGAGCGGCTGAAACAGAGGGTGAGAAATAAAGGGGCTGAAACAGAGGGCGAGAAACAGAGGGGCTGAAACAGAGGGCGAGAAACAGAGGGGCTGAAACAGAGGGCGAGAAACAGAGGGGCTGAAACAGAGGGGCTGAAACAGAGGGGCTGAAACAGAGGGCAAGAAATAGAGTGGCTGAAAAAGCGGGCAAGAAACAGAGGGGCTGAAACAGAGGGTGAGAAACAGAGGGGCTGAATCAGAGGGGCTGAAACAGAGGGCGAGAAACAGAGGGGCTGAAACAGAGGGCAAGAAACAGAGGGGCTGATACAGAGGGGCTGAAACAGAGGGACTGAAACAGAGGGGCTGAAACAGAGGGCGAGAAACAGAGGGGCTGAAACAGAGGGGCAGAAACAGAGGGGCTGAATCAGAGTGGCTGATTCAGAGGGTCTGAAACAGAGGGGCTGAATCAGAGGGGCGGAAACAGAGGGCGAGAAACAGAGGGGCAGATACAGAGGGCAAGAAACAGAGGGGCTGAAACAGAGGGCGAGAAACAGACGGGCAGAAACAGAGAGCGAGAAACAGAGGGACTGAAACAGAGGGGCTGAAACAGAGAGCGCGAAACAGAGGGACTGAAACAGAGGGCGAGAAACAGAGGGGCTGCAACAGAGGGCGAGAAACAGAGGGGCTGAAACAGAGGGCGAGAAACAGAGGGGCTGAAACAGAGGGCGAGAAACAGACGGGCAGAAACAGAGGGCGAGAAACAGAGGGACTGAAACAAAGGGGCTGAAACAGAGAGCGCGAAACAGAGGGACTGAAACAGAGGGCGAGAAACAGAGGGGCTGAAACAGCGGGCAAGAAACAGAGGGGCTGAAACAGAGGGCGAGAAACAGCGGAGCTGAAACAGAGGGCAAGAAACAGAGGGGCTGAAACAGAGTGTCTGAAACAGAGGGCGAGAAACAGAGGGGCTGAATCAGACAGGCTGAATCAGATGGGCTGAAAAAGAGGGGCTGAAACAGAGGGCGAGAAACAGAGTGGCTGAAACAGAGGGCGAGAAACAGAGGGGCTGAAAAAGTGGGGCTGAAACAAAGTGGCTGAAACAAAGCGCCTGATACAGAGGGCGAGAAACAGAGGGGCTGAAACAGAGGGCGAGAAACAGAGGGGCTGAAACAGAGGGGCTGAAACAGAGGGCGAGAAACAGAGGGGCTGAAACAGAGGGCAAGAAACAGAGGGGCTGAAACGGAGTGGCTGAAACAGAAGGGCTGAAACAGAGGGGCTGAAACAGAGTGCGAGAAACAGAGGGGCTGAATCAGAGGGGCTGAATCAGAGGGGCTGAAACAGAGGGGCTGAAACAGAAGGCGAGAAACAGAGGGGCTGAAACAGAGGGCGAGAAACAGAGGGGCAGAAACAGAGGGCGAGAAACAGAGGGGCTGAAACAGAGGGGCTGAAACAGAGGGGCTGAAACAGAGGGCAAGAAACAGAGGGGCTGAAACAGAGGGCGAGAAACAGAGGGGCTGAAACAGAGGGGCTGAAACAGAGGGGCTGAAACAGAGGGCGAGAAACAGAGGGGCTGAAACAAAGGGCGAGAAACAGAGGGACTGAAACAGAGGGGCAGAAACAGAGGGGCTGAAACAGAGGGGCTGAATCGGAGGGGCTGAAACAGAGGGGCTGAAACATAGGGGCTGAAACAGAGGGCAAGAAACAGTGGGGATGAAACAGAGGGGCTGAAACAGAGGGGTAGAAACAGAGGGCGAGAAACAGAGGGGCTGAAACAGAGGGGCTGAAACAGAGGGCGAGAAACAGAGGGGCTGAATCAGAGGGGCTGAATCAGAGGGGCTGAAACAGAGGGGCTGAAAAAGAGGGCGAGAAACTAAGGGACTGAATCAGAGGGGCTGAAACAGAGGGGCTGAAACAGACGGGCTGAAACAGAGAGCCTGAAACAGAGGGGCTGAAACAGAGGGGCTGAAATAGAGGGGCTGAAACAGAGGGGCTGAATCAGAGGGGCTGAAACAGAGGGGCTGAATCAGAGGGGCTGAAACAGAGGGCGAGAAACAGAGGGGCTGAAACAGAGGGGCTGAATCAGAGGGGCTGAAACAGAGGGGCTGAAACAGAGGGCGAGAAACAGAGAGGCTGAAACAGAGGGCGAGAAACAGAGGGGCTGAAACAGAGGGCAAGAAACAGAGGGGCTGAAACAGAGGGCGAGAAACAGAGGGGCTGAAACAGAGGGGCTGAAACAGAGGGGCTGAAACAGAGGGGCTGAAACAAAGGGCGAGAAACAGAGGGGCTGAAACAGAGGGCGAGAAACAGAGGGGCTGAAACAGAGGGCGAGAAACAGACGGGCTGAAACAGAGAGCCTAAAACAGAGGGGCTGAAACAGAGGGGCTGAAATAGAGGGGCTGAAACAGAGGGGCTGAATCAGAGGGGCTGAAACAGAGGGCGAGAAACAGAGGGGCTAAAACAGAGGGCGATAAACAGAGGGGCTGAAACAGAGGGCAAGAAACAGAGGGGCTGAAACCGAGTGGCTGAAACAGAAGGGCTGAAACAGAGGGGCTGAAACAGAGGGCGAGAAACAGAGGGGCTGAATCAGAGGGGCTGAAACAGAGGGGCTGAAACAGAGGGGCTGAATCAGAGGGGCTGAAACAGAAGGCGAGAAACAGACGGGCTGAAACAGAGGGCGAGAAACAGAGGGGCAGAAACAGAGGGCGAGAAACAGAGGGGCTGAAACAGAGGGGCTGAAACAGAGGGCAAGAAACAGAGGGGCTGAAACAGCGGGCGAGAAACAGAGGGGCTGAAACAGAGGGGCTGAAACAGAGGGGCTGAAACAGAGGGGCTGAAACAGAGGGGCTGATACAGAGGGGCTGAAACAGAGGGCGAGAAACAGAGGGCGAGAAACAGAGGGCCAGAAACAGAGGGTCTGAAACAGAGGGGCTGAAACAGAGGGCGAGAAACAGAGTGGCTGAAACAGAGGGCGAGAAACAGAGGGGCTGAAACAGAGGGCGAGAAACAGTGGGGCTGAAACAGAGGGGCTGAAACAGAGGGGCGGAAACAGAGGGGCTGAAACAGAGAGCGAGAAACAGAGGGGCTGAAACAGAGGGGCGGAAACAGAGGGGCTGAAACAGAGGGTGAGAAACATAGTGGCTGAAACAAAGGGGCTGAAACAGAGGGGCTAAAATAGAGGGTCTGAAACAGAGGGCGAGAAATAGAGGGGCTGAAACAGAGGGCGAGAAACAGAGGGGCAGAAACAGATGGCGAGAAACAGCGGGGCTGAAACAGAGGGGCTGAAACAGAGGGCAAGAAACAGAGGGGCTGAAACAGAGGACGAGAAACAGAGGGGCTGAAACAGAGGGGCTGAAGTAGAGGGGCTGGAACAGAGGGCGAGAAACAGAGGGGCTGAAACAAAGGGCGAGAAACAGAGGGGCTGAAACAGAGGGGCAGAAACAGAGGGGCTGAAACAGAGGGGCTGAAACAGAGGGGCTGAAACAGAGGGGCTGAAACAGAGAGTGCGAAACAGAGGGGCTGAAACAGAGGGCGAGAAACAGAGGGGCTAAAACAGAGGGCGATAAACAGAGGGGCTGAAACAGAGGGCAAGAAACAGAGGGGCTGAAACTGAGTGGCTGAAACAGAAGGGCTGAAACAGAGGGGCTGAAACAGAGGGCGAGAAACAGAGGGGCTGAAACAGAGGGCGAGAAACAGAGGGGCTGAAACAGAGGGCGAGAAACAGACGGGCAGAAACAGAGGGCGAGAAACAGAGGGACTGAAACAAAGGGGCTGAAACAGAGAGCGCGAAACAGAGGGACTGAAACAGAGGGCGAGAAACAGAGGGGCTGAAACAGCGGGCAAGAAACAGAGGGGCTGAAACAGAGGGCGAGAAACAGCGGAGCTGAAACAGAGGGCAAGAAACAGAGGGGCTGAAACAGAGTGTCTGAAACAGAGGGCGAGAAACAGAGGGGCTGAATCAGACAGGCTGAATCAGATGGGCTGAAAAAGAGGGGCTGAAACAGAGGGCGAGAAACAGAGTGGCTGAAACAGAGGGCGAGAAACAGAGGGCGAGAAACAGAGGGGCTGAAAAAGTGGGGCTGAAACAAAGTGGCTGAAACAAAGCGCCTGATACAGAGGGCGAGAAACAGAGGGGCTGAAACAGAGGGCGAGAAACAGAGGGGCTGAAACAGAGGGGCTGAAACAGAGGGCGAGAAACAGAGGGGCTGAAACAGAGGGCAAGAAACAGAGGGGCTGAAACGGAGTGGCTGAAACAGAAGGGCTGAAACAGAGGGGCTGAAACAGAGTGCGAGAAACAGAGGGGCTGAATCAGAGGGGCTGAATCAGAGGGGCTGAAACAGAGGGGCTGAAACAGAAGGCGAGAAACAGAGGGGCTGAAACAGAGGGCGAGAAACAGAGGGGCAGAAACAGAGGGCGAGAAACAGAGGGGCTGAAACAGAGGGGCTGAAACAGAGGGGCTGAAACAGAGGGCAAGAAACAGAGGGGCTGAAACAGAGGGCGAGAAACAGAGGGGCTGAAACAGAGGGGCTGAAACAGAGGGGCTGAAACAGAGGGCGAGAAACAGAGGGGCTGAAACAAAGGGCGAGAAACAGAGGGACTGAAACAGAGGGGCAGAAACAGAGGGGCTGAAACAGAGGGGCTGAATCGGAGGGGCTGAAACAGAGGGGCTGAAACATAGGGGCTGAAACAGAGGGCAAGAAACAGTGGGGATGAAACAGAGGGGCTGAAACAGAGGGGTAGAAACAGAGGGCGAGAAACAGAGGGGCTGAAACAGAGGGGCTGAAACAGAGGGCGAGAAACAGAGGGGCTGAATCAGAGGGGCTGAATCAGAGGGGCTGAAACAGAGGGGCTGAAAAAGAGGGCGAGAAACTAAGGGACTGAATCAGAGGGGCTGAAACAGAGGGGCTGAAACAGACGGGCTGAAACAGAGAGCCTGAAACAGAGGGGCTGAAACAGAGGGGCTGAAATAGAGGGGCTGAAACAGAGGGGCTGAATCAGAGGGGCTGAAACAGAGGGGCTGAATCAGAGGGGCTGAAACAGAGGGCGAGAAACAGAGGGGCTGAAACAGAGGGGCTGAATCAGAGGGGCTGAAACAGAGGGGCTGAAACAGAGGGCGAGAAACAGAGAGGCTGAAACAGAGGGCGAGAAACAGAGGGGCTGAAACAGAGGGCAAGAAACAGAGGGGCTGAAACAGAGGGCGAGAAACAGAGGGGCTGAAACAGAGGGGCTGAAACAGAGGGGCTGAAACAGAGGGGCTGAAACAAAGGGCGAGAAACAGAGGGGCTGAAACAGAGGGCGAGAAACAGAGGGGCTGAAACAGAGGGCGAGAAACAGACGGGCTGAAACAGAGAGCCTAAAACAGAGGGGCTGAAACAGAGGGGCTGAAATAGAGGGGCTGAAACAGAGGGGCTGAATCAGAGGGGCTGAAACAGAGGGCGAGAAACAGAGGGGCTAAAACAGAGGGCGATAAACAGAGGGGCTGAAACAGAGGGCAAGAAACAGAGGGGCTGAAACCGAGTGGCTGAAACAGAAGGGCTGAAACAGAAGGGCTGAAACAGAGGGCGAGAAACAGAGGGGCTGAATCAGAGGGGCTGAAACAGAGGGGCTGAAACAGAGGGGCTGAATCAGAGGGGCTGAAACAGAAGGCGAGAAACAGACGGGCTGAAACAGAGGGCGAGAAACAGAGGTGCAGAAACAGAGGGCGAGAAACAGAGGGGCTGAAACAGAGGGGCTGAAACAGAGGGCAAGAAACAGAGGGGCTGAAACAGAGGGCGAGAAACAGAGGGGCTGAAACAGAGGGGCTGAAACAGAGGGGCTGAAACAGAGGGGCTGAAACAGAGGGGCTGATACAGAGGGGCTGAAACAGAGGGCGAGAAACAGAGGGCGAGAAACAGAGGGCCAGAAACAGAGGGTCTGAAACAGAGGGGCTGAAACAGAGGGCGAGAAACAGAGTGGCTGAAACAGAGGGCGAGAAACAGAGGGGCTGAAACAGAGGGCGAGAAACAGTGGGGCTGAAACAGAGGGGCTGAAACAGAGGGGCGGAAACAGAGGGGCTGAAACAGAGAGCGAGAAACAGAGGGGCTGAAACAGAGGGGCGGAAACAGAGGGGCTGAAACAGAGGGTGAGAAACATAGTGGCTGAAACAAAGGGGCTGAAACAGAGGGGCTAAAATAGAGGGTCTGAAACAGAGGGCGAGAAATAGAGGGGCTGAAACAGAGGGCGAGAAACAGAGGGGCAGAAACAGATGGCGAGAAACAGCGGGGCTGAAACAGAGGGGCTGAAACAGAGGGCAAGAAACAGAGGGGCTGAAACAGAGGACGAGAAACAGAGGGGCTGAAACAGAGGGGCTGAAGTAGAGGGGCTGGAACAGAGGGCGAGAAACAGAGGGGCTGAAACAAAGGGCGAGAAACAGAGGGGCTGAAACAGAGGGGCAGAAACAGAGGGGCTGAAACAGAGGGGCTGAAACAGAGGGGCTGAAACAGAGGGGCTGAAACAGAGAGTGCGAAACAGAGGGGCTGAAACAGAGGGCGAGAAACAGAGGGGCTAAAACAGAGGGCGATAAACAGAGGGGCTGAAACAGAGGGCAAGAAACAGAGGGGCTGAAACTGAGTGGCTGAAACAGAAGGGCTGAAACAGAGGGGCTGAAACAGAGGGCGAGAAACAGAGGGGCTGAATCAGAGGGGCTGAAACAGAGGGGCTGAAACAGAGGGGCTGAATCAGAGGGGCTGAAACAGAAGGCGAGAAAAAGAGGGGCTGAAACAGAGCGCGAGAAACAGAGGGGCAGAAACAGAGGGCGAGAAACAGAGGGGCAGAAACAGAGGGGCTGAAACAGAGGGCAAGAAACAGAGGGGCTGAAACAGAGGGCGAGAAACAGAGGGGCTGAAACAGAGGGGCTGAAACAGAGGGGCTGAAACAGAGGGCGAGAAACAGAAGGGCTGAAACAAAGGGCGAGAAACAGAGGGGCGGAAACAGAGGGGCAGAAACAGAGGGGCTGAAAAAGAGGGGCTGAATCGGAGGGGCTGAAACAGAGTGGCTGAAACAGAGGGGCTGAAACAGAGGGCACGAAACAGAGGGGCTGAAACAGAGGGGCTGAAACAGAGGGGCAGAAACAGAGGGCGAGAAACAGAGGGGCTGAATCAGAGGGGCTGAATCAGAGGGGCTGAAACAGAGGGGCTGAAACAGAGGGCGAGAAACAGAGGGGCAGAAACAGAGGGCGAGAAACAGAGGGGCTGAAACAGAGGGGCTGAAACAGAGGGGCTGAAACAGAGGGCAAGAAACAGAGGGGCTGAAACAGAGGGCGAGAAACAGAGGGGCTGAAACAGAGGGGCTGAAACAGAGGGGCTGAAACAGAGGGCGAGAAACAGAGGGGCTGAAACAAAGGGCGAGAAACAGAGGGACTGAAACAGAGGGGCAGAAACAGAGGGGCTGAAACAGAGGGGCTGAATCGGAGGGGCTGAAACAGAGGGGCTGAAACATAGGGGCTGAAACAGAGGGCAAGAAACAGTGGGGATGAAACAGAGGGGCTGAAACAGAGGGGTAGAAACAGAGGGCGAGAAACAGAGGGGCTGAAACAGAGGGGCTGAAACAGAGGGCGAGAAACAGAGGGGCTGAATCAGAGGGGCTGAATCAGAGGGGCTGAAACAGAGGGGCTGAAAAAGAGGGCGAGAAACTAAGGGACTGAATCAGAGGGGCTGAAACAGAGGGGCTGAAACAGACGGGCTGAAACAGAGAGCCTGAAACAGAGGGGCTGAAACAGAGGGGCTGAAATAGAGGGGCTGAAACAGAGGGGCTGAATCAGAGGGGCTGAAACAGAGGGGCTGAATCAGAGGGGCTGAAACAGAGGGCGAGAAACAGAGGGGCTGAAACAGAGGGGCTGAATCAGAGGGGCTGAAACAGAGGGGCTGAAACAGAGGGCGAGAAACAGAGAGGCTGAAACAGAGGGCGAGAAACAGAGGGGCTGAAACAGAGGGCAAGAAACAGAGGGGCTGAAACAGAGGGCGAGAAACAGAGGGGCTGAAACAGAGGGGCTGAAACAGAGGGGCTGAAACAGAGGGGCTGAAACAAAGGGCGAGAAACAGAGGGGCTGAAACAGAGGGCGAGAAACAGAGGGGCTGAAACAGAGGGCGAGAAACAGACGGGCTGAAACAGAGAGCCTAAAACAGAGGGGCTGAAACAGAGGGGCTGAAATAGAGGGGCTGAAACAGAGGGGCTGAATCAGAGGGGCTGAAACAGAGGGCGAGAAACAGAGGGGCTAAAACAGAGGGCGATAAACAGAGGGGCTGAAACAGAGGGCAAGAAACAGAGGGGCTGAAACCGAGTGGCTGAAACAGAAGGGCTGAAACAGAGGGGCTGAAACAGAGGGCGAGAAACAGAGGGGCTGAATCAGAGGGGCTGAAACAGAGGGGCTGAAACAGAGGGGCTGAATCAGAGGGGCTGAAACAGAAGGCGAGAAACAGACGGGCTGAAACAGAGGGCGAGAAACAGAGGTGCAGAAACAGAGGGCGAGAAACAGAGGGGCTGAAACAGAGGGGCTGAAACAGAGGGCAAGAAACAGAGGGGCTGAAACAGAGGGTGAGAAACAGAGGGGCTGAAACAGAGGGGCTGAAACAGAGGGGCTGAAACAGAGGGGCTGAAACAGAGGGGCTGATACAGAGGGGCTGAAACAGAGGGCGAGAAACAGAGGGCGAGAAACAGAGGGCCAGAAACAGAGGGTCTGAAACAGAGGGGCTGAAACAGAGGGCGAGAAACAGAGTGGCTGAAACAGAGGGCGAGAAACAGAGGGGCTGAAACAGAGGGCGAGAAACAGTGGGGCTGAAACAGAGGGGCTGAAACAGAGGGGCGGAAACAGAGGGGCTGAAACAGAGAGCGAGAAACAGAGGGGCTGAAACAGAGGGGCGGAAACAGAGGGGCTGAAACAGAGGGTGAGAAACATAGTGGCTGAAACAAAGGGGCTGAAACAGAGGGGCTAAAATAGAGGGTCTGAAACAGAGGGCGAGAAATAGAGGGGCTGAAACAGAGGGCGAGAAACAGAGGGGCAGAAACAGATGGCGAGAAACAGCGGGGCTGAAACAGAGGGGCTGAAACAGAGGGCAAGAAACAGAGGGGCTGAAACAGAGGACGAGAAACAGAGGGGCTGAAACAGAGGGGCTGAAGCAGAGGGGCTGGAACAGAGGGCGAGAAACAGAGGGGCTGAAACAAAGGGCGAGAAACAGAGGGGCTGAAACAGAGGGGCAGAAACAGAGGGGCTGAAACAGAGGGGCTGAAACAGAGGGGCTGAAACAGAGGGGCTGAAACAGAGGGGCTGAAACAGAGAGTGCGAAACAGAGGGGCTGAAACAGAGGACGAGAAACAGAGGGGCTAAAACAGAGGGCGATAAACAGAGGGGCTGAAACAGAGGGCAAGAAACAGAGGGGCTGAAACTGAGTGGCTGAAACAGAAGGGCTGAAACAGAGGGGCTGAAACAGAGGGCGAGAAACAGAGGGGCTGAATCAGAGGGGCTGAAACAGAGGGGCTGAAACAGAGGGGCTGAATCAGAGGGGCTGAAACAGAAGGCGAGAAACAGAGGGGCTGAAACAGAGCGCGAGAAACAGAGGGGCAGAAACAGAGGGCGAGAAACAGAGGGGCAGAAACAGAGGGGCTGAAACAGAGGGCAAGAAACAGAGGGGCTGAAACAGAGGGCGAGAAACAGAGGGGCTGAAACAGAGGGGCTGAAACAGAGGGGCTGAAACAGAGGGCGAGAAACAGAAGGGCTGAAACAAAGGGCGAGAAACAGAGGGGCGGAAACAGAGGGGCAGAAACAGAGGGGCTGAAAAAGAGGGGCTGAATCGGAGGGGCTGAAACAGAGTGGCTGAAACAGAGGGGCTGACACAGAGGGCACGAAACAGAGGGGCTGAAACAGAGGGGCTGAAACAGAGGGGCAGAAACAGAGGGCGAGAAACAGAGGGGCTGAATCAGAGGGGCTGAATCAGAGGGGCTGAAACAGAGGGGCTGAAACAGAGGGCGAGAAACAGAGGGGCTGAATCAGAGGTGCTGAATCAGAGGGGCTGAAACAGAGGGGCTGCAACAGAGGGCGAGAAACTAAGGGACTGAATCAGAGGGGCTGAAACAGAGGGGCTGAAACAGACGGGCTGAAACAGAGAACCTGAAACAGAGGGGCTGAAACAGAGGGGCTGAAATAGAGGGGCTGAAACAGAGGGGCTGAAACAGAGGGCGAGATACTAAGGTACTGAATCAGAGGGGCTGAAACAGAGGGGCTGAATCAGAGGGGCTGAAACAGAGGGGCTGAATCAGAGGGGCTGAAACAGAGGGGCTGAAACAGAGGGCGAGAAACAGAGAGGCTGAAACAGAGGGCGAGAAACAGAGGGCGAGAAACAGAGGGGCTGAAACAGAGGGGCTGAAACAGAGGGGCTGAAACAGAGGGCGAGAAACAGAGGGGCTGAAACAGATGGCGAGAAACAGAGGGGCTGAAACAGAGGGCGAGAAACAGAGGGGCTGAATCAGAGGGGCTGAAACAGAGGGCGAGAAACAGAGGGGCTGAAACAGAGGGCGAGAAACAGAGGGGCTGAAACAGAGGTGCTGAAACAGAGGGTGAGAAACAGAGGGGCTGAAACAGAGGGCGAGAAACAGAGGGGCTGAAACAGAGGGGCTGAAACAGAGGGGCTGATTCAGAGGGGCTGAAACAGAGGGGCTGAATCAGAGGGCATGAAACAGAGGGCGAGAAACAGAGGGGCTGAAACAGAGGGCGAGAAACAGAGGAGCAGAAACAGAGGGCGAGAAACAGAGGGCCTGGATCAGAGGGGCTGAAACAGAGAGTGCAAAACAGAGGGGCTGAAACAGAGGGCGAGAAACAGAGGGGCTGAAACAGAGGGCGAGAAACAGAGGGGCTGAAACAGAGGGCAAGAAACAGAGGGGCTGAAACCGAGTGGCTCAAACAGAAGGGCTGAAACAGAGGGGCTGAAACAGAGTGCGAGAAACAGAGGGGCTGAATCAGAGTGGCTGAATCAGAGGGGCTGAAACAGAGGGGCTGAATCAGAGGGACTGAAACAGAAGGCGAGAAACAGAGGGGCTGAAACAGAGGGCGAGAAACAGAGGGGCAGAAACAGAGGGCGAGAAACAGAGGGGCTGAAACAGAGGGGCTGAAACAGAGGGCGAGAAACAGAGGGGCTGAAACAAAGGGCGAGAAACAGAGGGGCTGAAACAGAGGGGCAGAAACAGAGGGGCTGAAACAGGGGGGCTGAATCGGAGGGGCTGAAACAGAGGGGCTGAAACAGAGGGCAAGAAACAGAGGGGCTGAAACAGAGGGCGAGAAACAGAGGGGCTGAAACAAAGGGGCTGAAACAGAGGGGCTGAAACAGAGGGCGAGAAACAGAGGGGCTGAAACAAAGGGCGAGAAACAGAGGGGCTGAAACAGAGGGGCAGAAACAGAGGGGCTGAAAAGGAGGGGCTGAATCGGAGGGGCTGAAACAGAGGGGCTGAAACAGAGGGGCTGAAACAGAGGGCAAGAAACAGAGGGGCTGAAACAGAGGGGCTGAAACAGAGGGGCAGAAACAGAGGGCGAGAAACAGAGGGGCTGAAACAGAGGGGCTGAAACAGAGGGCGAGAAACAGAGGGTCTGAATCAGAGGGGCTGAATCAGAGGGGCTGAAACAGAGGGGCTGAAACAGAGGGCGAAAAACTAAGGGACTGAATCAGAGGGGCTGAAACAGAGGGGCTGAAACAGAGGGGCTGAAACAGAAGGCGAGAAACAGAGGGGCTGAAACAGAGGGCGAGAAACAGAGGGGCAGAAACAGAGGGCGAGAAACAGAGGGGCTGAAACAGAGGGGCTGAAACAGAGGGTCTGAAACAGAGGGCAAGAAACAGAGGGGATGAAACACAGGGCGAGAAACAGAGGGGCTGAAACAGAGGGGCTGAAACAGAGGGTC
This sequence comes from Chiloscyllium punctatum, assembly GCF_047496795.1. NCBI lineage: Eukaryota > Metazoa > Chordata > Chondrichthyes > Orectolobiformes > Hemiscylliidae > Chiloscyllium > Chiloscyllium punctatum. The sequence goes on along the minus strand of NW_027309795.1, from coordinate 2,621,264 downwards.
TGAAACAGAGGGCGAGAAACAGAGGGGCTGAAACAAAGGGCGAGAAACAGAGGGGCTGAAACAGAGGGGCAGAAACAGAGGGGCTGAAACAGGGGGGCTGAATCGGAGGGGCTGAAACAGAGGGGCTGAAACAGAGGGCAAGAAACAGAGCGGCTGAAACAGAGGGCGAGAAACAGAGGGGCTGAAACAGAGGGGCTGAAACAGAGGGGCTGAAACAGAGGGCGAGAAACAGAGGGGCTGAAACAAAGGGCGAGAAACAGAGGGGCTGAAACAGAGGGGCTGAAACAGAGGGGCTGAAACAGAGGGGCTGAATCGGAGGGGCTGAAACAGAGGGGCTGAAACAGAGGGGCTGAAACAGAGGGCAAGAAACAGAGGGGCTGAAACAGAGGGGCTGAAACAGAGGGGCAGAAACAGAGGGCGAGAAACAGAGGGGCTGAAACAGAGGGGCTGAAACAGAGGGCGAGAAACAGAGGGTCTGAATCAGAGGGGCTGAATCAGAGGGGCTGAAACAGAGGGGCTGAAACAGAGGGCGAGAAACTAAGGGACTGAATCAGAGGGGCTGAAACAGAGGGGCTGAAACAGACGGGCTGAAACAGAGAGCCTGAAACAGAGGGGCTGAAACAGAGGGGCTGAAATAGAGGGTCTGAAACAGAGGGGCTGAATCAGAGGGGCTGAAACAGAGGGGCTGAATCAGAGGGGCTGAAACAGAGGGCGAGAAACAGAGGGGCTGAAACAGAGGGGCTGAATCAGAGGGGCTGAAACAGAGGGGCTGAAACAGAGGGCGAGAAACAGAGAGGCTCAAACAGTGGGCGAGAAACAAAGGGGCTGAAACAGAGGGCAAGAAACAGAGGGGCTGAAACAGAGGGGCTGAAACAGAGGGGCTGAAACAGAGGGGCTGAAACAAAGGGCGAGAAACAGAGGGGCTGAAACAGAGGCCGAGAAACAGAGGGACTGAAACAGAGGGCGAGAAACAGAAGGCGAGAAACAGAGGGACTGAAACAGAGGGTCTGAAACAGAGGGGCTGAAACAGAGGGCGAGAAACAGAGGGGCTGAAACGGAGGGCGAGAAACAGAGGGGCTGAAACAGAGGGCGAGAAACAGAGGGGCTGAAACAGAGGGGCTGAAACAGTGGGGCTGAAACAGAGGGGCTGAAACAGAGGGTGAGAAATAAAGGGGCTGAAACACAGGGCGAGAAACAGAGGGGCTGAAACAGAGGGCGAGAAACAGAGGGGCTGAAACAGAGGGCGAGAAACAGAGGGGCTGAAACAGAGGGGCTGAAACAGAGGGGCAGAAACAGAGGTCAAGAAATAGAGGGGCTGAAAAAGAGGGCGAGAAACAGAGGGGCTGAAACAGTGGGTGAGAAACAGAGGGGCTGAATCAGAGGGGCTGAAACAAATGCCGAGAAACAGAGGGGCTGAAACAGAGGGCGAGAAACAGAGGGGCTGAAACAGAGGGGCTGAAACAGAGGGTGAGAAACAGAGGGGCTGAAACAGAGGGCGAGAAACAGAGGGGCTGAAACAGAGGGGCAGAAACAGGGGGGCTGAATCTGAGTGGCTGATTCAGAGGGTCTGAAACAGAGGGGCTGAAACAGAGGGCACGAAACAGAAGGGCTGAAACAGAGGGGCTGAAACAGAGGGGCAGAAACAGAGGGCGAGAAACAGAGGGGCTGAATCAGAGGGGCTGAATCAGAGGGGCTGAAACAGAGGGGCTGAAACAGAGGGCGAGTAACAGAGGGGCTGAATCAGAGGTGCTGAATCAGAGGGGCTGAAACAGAGGGGCTGCAACAGAGGGCGAGAAACTAAGGGACTGAATCAGAGGGGCTGAAACAGAGGGGCTGAAACAGACGGGCTGAAACAGAGAACCTGAAACAGAGGGGCTGAAACAGAGGGGCTGAAATAGAGGGGCTGAAACAGAGGGGCTGAAACAGAGGGCGAGATACTAAGGTACTGAATCAGAGGGGCTGAAACAGAGGGGCTGAATCAGAGGGGCTGAAACAGAGGGGCTGAATCAGAGGGGCTGAAACAGAGGGGCTGAAACAGAGGGCGAGAAACAGAGAGGCTGAAACAGAGGGCGAGAAACAGAGGGCGAGAAACAGAGGGGCTGAAACAGAGGGGCTGAAACAGAGGGGCTGAAACAGAGGGCGAGAAACAGAGGGGCTGAAACAGATGGCGAGAAACAGAGGGGCTGAAACAGAGGGCGAGAAACAGAGGGGCTGAATCAGAGGGGCTGAAACAGAGGGCGAGAAACAGAGGGGCAGATACAGAGGGCAAGAAACAGAGGGGCTGAAACAGAGCGCAAGAAACAGACGGGCAGAAACAGAGAGCGAGAAACAGAGGGACTGAAACAGAGGGGCTGAAACAGAGAACGCGAAACAGAGGGACTGAAACAGAGGGCGAGAAACAGAGGGGCTGCAACAGAGGGCGAGAAACAGAGGGGCTGAAACAGAGGGCGAGAAACAGAGGGGCTGAAACAGAGGGCGAGAAACAGACGGGCAGAAACAGAGGGCGAGAAACAGAGGGACTGAAACAAAGGGGCTGAAACAGAGAGCGCGAAACAGAGGGACTGAAACAGAGGGCGAGAAACAGAGGGGCTGAAACAGCGGGCAAGAAACAGAGGGGCTGAAACAGAGGGCGAGAAACAGCGGAGCTGAAACAGAGGGCAAGAAACAGAGGGGCTGAAACAGAGTGTCTGAAACAGAGGGCGAGAAACAGAGGGGCTGAATCAGACAGGCTGAATCAGATGGGCTGAAAAAGAGGGGCTGAAACAGAGGGCGAGAAACAGAGTGGCTGAAACAGAGGGCGAGAAACAGAGGGCGAGAAACAGAGGGGCTGAAAAAGTGGGGCTGAAACAAAGTGGCTGAAACAAAGCGCCTGATACAGAGGGCGAGAAACAGAGGGGCTGAAACAGAGGGCGAGAAACAGAGGGGCTGAAACAGAGGGGCTGAAACAGAGGGCGAGAAACAGAGGGGCAGAAACAGAGGGCAAGAAACAGAGGGGCTGAAACGGAGTGGCTGAAACAGAAGGGCTGAAACAGAGGGGCTGAAACAGAGTGCGAGAAACAGAGGGGCTGAATCAGAGGGGCTGAATCAGAGGGGCTGAAACAGAGGGGCTGAAACAGAAGGCGAGAAACAGAGGGGCTGAAACAGAGGGCGAGAAACAGAGGGGCAGAAACAGAGGGCGAGAAACAGAGGGGCTGAAACAGAGGGGCTGAAACAGAGGGGCTGAAACAGAGGGCAAGAAACAGAGGGGCTGAAACAGAGGGCGAGAAACAGAGGGGCTGAAACAGAGGGGCTGAAACAGAGGGGCTGAAACAGAGGGCGAGAAACAGAGGGGCTGAAACAAAGGGCGAGAAACAGAGGGACTGAAACAGAGGGGCAGAAACAGAGGGGCTGAAACAGAGGGGCTGAATCGGAGGGGCTGAAACAGAGGGGCTGAAACATAGGGGCTGAAACATAGGGCAAGAAACAGTGGGGATGAAACAGAGGGGCTGAAACAGAGGGGTAGAAACAGAGGGCGAGAAACAGAGGGGCTGAAACAGAGGGGCTGAAACAGAGGGCGAGAAACAGAGGGGCTGAATCAGAGGGGCTGAATCAGAGGGGCTGAAACAGAGGGGCTGAAAAAGAGGGCGAGAAACTAAGGGACTGAATCAGAGGGGCTGAAACAGAGGGGCTGAAACAGACGGGCTGAAACAGAGAGCCTGAAACAGAGGGGCTGAAACAGAGGGGCTGAAATAGAGGGGCTGAAACAGAGGGGCTGAATCAGAGGGGCTGAAACAGAGGGGCTGAATCAGAGGGGCTGAAACAGAGGGCGAGAAACAGAGGGGCTGAAACAGAGGGGCTGAATCAGAGGGGCTGAAACAGAGGGGCTGAAACAGAGGGCGAGAAACAGAGAGGCTGAAACAGAGGGCGAGAAACAGAGGGGCTGAAACAGAGGGCAAGAAACAGAGGGGCTGAAACAGAGGGCGAGAAACAGAGGGGCTGAAACAGAGGGGCTGAAACAGAGGGGCTGAAACAGAGGGGCTGAAACAAAGGGCGAGAAACAGAGGGGCTGAAACAGAGGGCGAGAAACAGAGGGGCTGAAACAGAGGGCGAGAAACAGACGGGCTGAAACAGAGAGCCTAAAACAGAGGGGCTGAAACAGAGGGGCTGAAATAGAGGGGCTGAAACAGAGGGCGAGAAACAGAGGGGCTAAAACAGAGGGCGATAAACAGAGGGGCTGAAACAGAGGGCAAGAAACAGAGGGGCTGAAACCGAGTGGCTGAAACAGAAGGGCTGAAACAGAGGGGCTGAAACAGAGGGCGAGAAACAGAGGGGCTGAATCAGAGGGGCTGAAACAGAGGGGCTGAAACAGAGGGGCTGAATCAGAGGGGCTGAAACAGAAGGCGAGAAACAGACGGGCTGAAACAGAGGGCGAGAAACAGAGGGGCAGAAACAGAGGGCGAGAAACAGAGGGGCTGAAACAGAGGGGCTGAAACAGAGGGCAAGAAACAGAGGGGCTGAAACAGAGGGCGAGAAACAGAGGGGCTGAAACAGAGGGGCTGAAACAGAGGGGCTGAAACAGAGGGGCTGAAACAGAGGGGCTGATACAGAGGGGCTGAAACAGAGGGCGAGAAACAGAGGGCGAGAAACAGAGGGCCAGAAACAGAGGGTCTGAAACAGAGGGGCTGAAACAGAGGGCGAGAAACAGAGTGGCTGAAACAGAGGGCGAGAAACAGAGGGGCTGAAACAGAGGGCGAGAAACAGTGGGGCTGAAACAGAGGGGCTGAAACAGAGGGGCGGAAACAGAGGGGCTGAAACAGAGAGCGAGAAACAGAGGGGCTGAAACAGAGGGGCGGAAACAGAGGGGCTGAAACAGAGGGTGAGAAACATAGTGGCTGAAACAAAGGGGCTGAAACAGAGGGGCTAAAATAGAGGGTCTGAAACAGAGGGCGAGAAATAGAGGGGCTGAAACAGAGGGCGAGAAACAGAGGGGCAGAAACAGATGGCGAGAAACAGTGGGGCTGAAACAGAGGGGCTGAAACAGAGGGCAAGAAACAGAGGGGCTGAAACAGAGGACGAGAAACAGAGGGGCTGAAACAGAGGGGCTGAAGCAGAGGGGCTGGAACAGAGGGCGAGAAACAGAGGGGCTGAAACAAAGGGCGAGAAACAGAGGGGCTGAAACAGAGGGGCAGAAACAGAGGGGCTGAAACAGAGGGGCTGAAACAGAGGGGCTGAAACAGAGGGGCTGAAACAGAGGGGCTGAAACAGAGAGTGCGAAACAGAGGGGCTGAAACAGAGGGCGAGAAACAGAGGGGCTAAAACAGAGGGCGATAAACAGAGGGGCTGAAACAGAGGGCAAGAAACAGAGGGGCTGAAACTGTTGGCTGAAACAGAAGGGCTGAAACAGAGGGGCTGAAACAGAGGGCGAGAAACAGAGGGGCTGAATCAGAGGGGCTGAAACAGAGGGGCTGAAACAGAGAGGCTGAATCAGAGGGGCTGAAACAGAAGGCGAGAAACAGAGGGGCTGAAACAGAGCGTGAGAAACAGAGGGGCAGAAACAGAGGGCGAGAAACAGAGGGGCAGAAACAGAGGGGCTGAAACAGAGGGCAAGAAACAGAGGGGCTGAAACAGATGGCGAGAAACAGAGGGGCTGAAACAGAGGGGCTGAAACAGAGGGGCTGAAACAGAGGGCGAGAAACAGAAGGGCTGAAACAAAGGGCGAGAAACAGAGGGGCGGAAACAGAGGGGCAGAAACAGAGGGGCTGAAAAAGAGGGGCTGAATCGGAGGGGCTGAAACAGAGTGGCTGAAACAGAGGGGCTGAAACAGAGGGCACGAAACAGAGGGGCTGAAACAGAGGGGCTGAAACAGAGGGGCAGAAACAGAGGGCGAGAAACAGAGGGGCTGAATCAGAGGGGCTGAATCAGAGGGGCTGAAACAGAGGGGCTGAAACAGAGGGCGAGAAACAGAGGGGCTGAATCAGAGGTGCTGAATCAGAGGGGCTGAAACAGAGGGGCTGCAACAGAGGGCGAGAAACTAAGGGACTGAATCAGAGGGGCTGAAACAGAGGGGCTGAAACAGACGGGCTGAAACAGAGAACCTGAAACAGAGGGGCTGAAACAGAGGGGCTGAAATAGAGGGGCTGAAACAGAGGGGCTGAAACAGAGGGCGAGATACTAAGGTACTGAATCAGAGGGGCTGAAACAGAGGGGCTGAATCAGAGGGGCTGAAACAGAGGGGCTGAATCAGAGGGGCTGAAACAGAGGGGCTGAAACAGAGGGCGAGAAACAGAGAGGCTGAAACAGAGGGCGAGAAACAGAGGGCGAGAAACAGAGGGGCTGAAACAGAGGGGCTGAAACAGAGGGGCTGAAACAGAGGGCGAGAAACAGAGGGGCTGAAACAGATGGCGAGAAACAGAGGGGCTGAAACAGAGGGCGAGAAACAGAGGGGCTGAATCAGAGGGGCTGAAACAGAGGGCGAGAAACAGAGGGGCTGAAACAGAGGGCGAGAAACAGAGGGGCTGAAACAGAGGTGCTGAAACAGAGGGTGAGAAACAGAGGGGCTGAAACAGAGGGCGAGAAATAGAGGGGCTGAAACAGAGGGGCTGAAACAGAGGGGCTGATTCAGAGGGGCTGAAACAGAGGGGCTGAATCAGAGGGCATGAAACAGAGGGCGAGAAACAGAGGGGCTGAAACAGAGGGCGAGAAACAGAGGAGCAGAAACAGAGGGCGAGAAACAGAGGGCCTGGATCAGAGGGGCTGAAACAGAGAGTGCAAAACAGAGGGGCTGAAACAGAGGGCGAGAAACAGAGGGGCTGAAACAGAGGGCGAGAAACAGAGGGGCTGAAACAGAGGGCAAGAAACAGAGGGGCTGAAACCGAGTGGCTGAAACAGAAGGGCTGAAACAGAGGGGCTGAAACAGAGTGCGAGAAACAGAGGGGCTGAATCAGAGTGGCTGAATCAGAGGGGCTGAAACAGAGGGGCTGAATCAGAGGGACTGAAACAGAAGGCGAGAAACAGAGGGGCTGAAACAGAGGGCGAGAAACAGAGGGGCAGAAACAGAGGGCGAGAAACAGAGGGGCTGAAACAGAGGGGCTGAAACAGAGGGCGAGAAACAGAGGGGCTGAAACAAAGGGCGAGAAACAGAGGGGCTGAAACAGAGGGGCAGAAACAGAGGGGCTGAAACAGGGGGGCTGAATCGGAGGGGCTGAAACAGAGGGGCTGAAACAGAGGGCAAGAAACAGAGGGGCTGAAACAGAGGGCGAGAAACAGAGGGGCTGAAACAGAGGGGCTGAAACAGAGGGGCTGAAACAGAGGGCGAGAAACAGAGGGGCTGAAACAAAGGGCGAGAAACAGAGGGGCTGAAACAGAGGGGCAGAAACAGAGGGGCTGAAAAGGAGGGGCTGAATCGGAGGGGCTGAAACAGAGGGGCTGAAACAGAGGGGCTGAAACAGAGGGCAAGAAACAGAGGGGCTGAAACAGAGGGGCTGAAACAGAGGGGCAGAAACAGAGGGCGAGAAACAGAGGGGCTGAAACAGAGGGGCTGAAACAGAGGGCGAGAAACAGAGGGTCTGAATCAGAGGGGCTGAATCAGAGGGGCTGAAACAGAGGGGCTGAAACAGAGGGCGAGAAACTAAGGGACTGAATCAGAGGGGCTGAAACAGAGGGGCTGAAACAGAGGGGCTGAAACAGAAGGCGAGAAACAGAGGGGCTGAAACAGAGGGCGAGAAACAGAGGGGCAGAAACAGAGGGCGTGAAACAGAGGGGCTGAAACAGAGGGGCTGAAACAGAGGGGCTGAAACAGAGGGCAAGAAACAGAGGGGATGAAACAGAGGGCGAGAAACAGAGGGGCTGAAACAGAGGGGCTGAAACAGAGGGTCTGAAACAGAGGGCGAGAAACAGAGGGGCTGAAACAAAGGGCGAGAAACAGAGGGGCTGAAACAGAGGGGCAGAAACAGAGGGGCTGAAACAGGGGGGCTGAATCGGAGGGGCTGAAACAGAGGGGCTGAAACAGAGGGCAAGAAACAGAGGGGCTGAAACAGAGGGCGAGAAACAGAGGGGCTGAAACAGAGGGGCTGAAACAGAGGGGCTGAAACAGAGGGCGAGAAACAGAGGGGCTGAAACAAAGGGCGAGAAACAGAGGGGCTGAAACAGAGGGGCTGAAACAGAGGGGCTGAAACAGAGGGGCTGAATCGGAGGGGCTGAAACAGAGGGGCTGAAACAGAGGGGCTGAAACAGAGGGCAAGAAACAGAGGGGCTGAAACAGAGGGGCTGAAACAGAGGGGCAGAAACAGAGGGCGAGAATCAGAGGGGCTGAAACAGAGGGGCTGAAACAGAGGGCGAGAAACAGAGGGTCTGAATCAGAGGGGCTGAATCAGAGGGGCTGAAACAGAGGGGCTGAAACAGAGGGCGAGAAACTAAGGGACTGAATCAGAGGGGCTGAAACAGAGGGGCTGAAACAGACGGGCTGAAACAGAGAGCCTGAAACAGAGGGGCTGAAACAGAGGGGCTGAAATAGAGGGTCTGAAACAGAGGGGCTGAATCAGAGGGGCTGAAACAGAGGGGCTGAATCAGAGGGGCTGAAACAGAGGGCGAGAAACAGAGGGGCTGAAACTGAGGGGCTGAATCAGAGGGGCTGAAACAGAGGGGCTGAAACAGAGGGCGAGAAACAGAGAGGCTCAAACAGAGGGCGAGAAACAAAGGGGCTGAAACAGAGGGCAAGAAACAGAGGGGCTGAAACAGAGGGGCTGAAACAGAGGGGCTGAAACAGAGGGGCTGAAACAAAGGGCGAGAAACAGAGGGGCTGAAACAGAGGCCGAGAAACAGAGGGACTGAAACAGAGGGCGAGAAACAGAAGGCGAGAAACAGAGGGACTGAAACAGAGGGTCTGAAACAGAGGGGCTGAAACAGAGGGCGAGAAACAGAGGGGCTGAAACGGAGGGCGAGAAACAGAGGGGCTGAAACAGAGGGCGAGAAACAGAGGGGCTGAAACAGAGGGGCTGAAACAGTGGGGCTGAAACAGAGGGGCTGAAACAGAGGGTGAGAAATAAAGGGGCTGAAACACAGGGCGAGAAACAGAGGGGCTGAAACAGAGGGCGAGAAACAGAGGGGCTGAAACAGAGGGCGAGAAACAGAGGGGCTGAAACAGAGGGGCTGAAACAGAGGGGCAGAAACAGAGGTCAAGAAATAGAGGGGCTGAAAAAGAGGGCGAGAAACAGAGGGGCTGAAACAGTGGGTGAGAAACAGAGGGGCTGAATCAGAGGGGCTGAAACAAATGCCGAGAAACAGAGGGGCTGAAACAGAGGGCGAGAAACAGAGGGGCTGAAACAGAGGGGCTGAAACAGAGGGTGAGAAACAGAGGGGCTGAAACAGAGGGCGAGAAACAGAGGGGCTGAAACAGAGGGGCAGAAACAGGGGGGCTGAATCTGAGTGGCTGATTCAGAGGGTCTGAAACAGAGGGGCTGGATCAGAGGGGCGGAAACAGAGGGCGAGAAACAGAGGGGCAGAAACAGAGGGCAAGAAACAGAGGGGCTGAAACAGAGGGCGAGAAACAGACGGGCAGAAACAGAGAGCGAGAAACAGAGGGACTGAAACAGAGGGGCTGAAACAGAGAGCGCGAAACAGAGGGACTGAAACAGAGGGCGAGAAACAGAGGGGCTGAAACAGAGGGCGAGAAACAGAGGGGCTGAAACAGAGGGCGAGAAACAGAGGGGCTGAAACAGAGGGCAAGAAACAGAGGGGCTGAAACAGAGTGGCTGAAACAGAGGGCGAGAAACAGAGGGGCTGAATCAGACAGGCTGAATCAGATGGACTGAAACAGAGGGGCTGAAACAGAGGGCGAGAAACAGAGGGCGAGAAACAGAGGGGCTGAAAAAGTGGGGCTGAAACAAAGGGCTGAAACAAAGCGCCTGATACAGAGGGCGACAAACAGAGGGGCTGAAACAGAGGGCGAGAAACAGAGGGGCTGAAACAGAGGGGCTGAAACAGTGGGGCTGAAACAGAGGGCGAGAAACAGAGAGGCTGAAACACAGGGCGAGAAACAGAGGGGCTGAAACAGAGGGCGAGAAACAGAGGGGCTGAAACAGAGGGACTGAAACAGAGGGGCTGAAACAGAGGGGTTAAAACAGAGGGGCTGAAACAGAGGATAAGAAACAGAGGGGCTGAAACAGAGGGGCTGAAACAGAGGGGCAGAAACAGAGGGCGAGAAACAGAGGGGCTGAATCAGAGGGGCTGAATCAGAGGGGCTGAAACAGAGGGGCTGAAACAGAGGGCGAGAAACTAAGGGACTGAATCAGAAAGGGCTGAAACAGAGGGTCTGAAACAGACGGGCTGAAACAGAGAGCCTGAAACATAGGGGCTGAAACAGAGGGGCTGAAATAGAGGGGCTGAAACAGAGGGGCTGAAACAGAGGGCGAGAAACTAAGGTACTGAATCAGAGGGGCTGAAACAGAGGGGCTGAATCAGAGGGGCTGAAACAGAGGGGCTGAATCAGAGGGGCTGAAACAGAGGGGCTGAAACAGAGGGCGAGAAACAGAGAGGCTGAAACAGAGGGCGAGAAACAGAGGGGCTGAAACAGAGGGCGAGAAACAGAGGGGCTGAAACAGAGGGGCTGAAACAGAGGGCGAGAAACAGAGGGGCTGAAACAGATGGCGAGAAAAAGAGGGGCTGAAACAGAGGGCGAGAAACAGAGGGGCGGAAACAGAGGGGCTGAAACAGAGGGGCTGATTCAGAGGGGCTGAAAAAGAGGGGCTGAATCAGAGGGGCTGAAACAGAGGGCGAGAAACAGAGAGGCTGAAACACAGGGCGAGAAACAGAGGGGCTGAAACAGAGGGCGAGAAACAGAGGGGCTGAAACAGAGGGACTGAAACAGAGGGGCTGAAACAGAGGGGTTAAAACAGAGGGGCTGAAACAGAGGATAAGAAACAGAGGGGCTGAAACAGAGGGGCTGAAACAGAGGGGCAGAAACAGAGGGCGAGAAACAGAGGGGCTGAATCAGAGGGGCTGAATCAGAGGGGCTGAAACAGAGGGGCTGAAACAGAGGGCGAGAAACTAAGGGACTGAATCAGAAAGGGCTGAAACAGAGGGTCTGAAACAGACGGGCTGAAACAGAGAGCCTGAAACATAGGGGCTGAAACAGAGGGGCTGAAATAGAGGGGCTGAAACAGAGGGGCTGAAACAGAGGGCGAGAAACTAAGGTACTGAATCAGAGGGGCTGAAACAGAGGGGCTGAATCAGAGGGGCTGAAACAGAGGGGCTGAATCAGAGGGGCTGAAACAGAGGGGCTGAAACAGAGGGCGAGAAACAGAGAGGCTGAAACAGAGGGCGAGAAACAGAGGGGCTGAAACAGAGGGCGAGAAACAGAGGGGCTGAAACAGAGGGGCTGAAACAGAGGGCGAGAAACAGAGGGGCTGAAACAGATGGCGAGAAACAGAGGGGCTGAAACAGAGGGCGAGAAACAGAGGGGCGGAAACAGAGGGGCTGAAACAGAGGGGCTGATTCAGAGGGGCTGAAAAAGAGGGGCTGAATCAGAGGGGCTGAAACAGAGGGCGAGAAACAGAGGGGCTGAAACAGAGGGCGAGAAACAGAGGAGCAGAAACAGAGGACGAGAAACAGAGGGGCTGAAACAGAGGGGCTGAAACAGAGAGTCCGAAACAGAGGGGCTGAAACAGAGGGCGAGAAACAGAGGGGCTGAAACAGAGGGCGAGAAACAGAGGGGCTGAAACAGAGGGAAAGAAACAGAAGGGCTGAAACCGAGTGGCTGAAACAGAAGGGCTGAAACAGAGGGGCTGAAACAGAGGGCGAGAAACAGAGGGGCTGAATCAGAGGGGCTGAATCAGAGGGGCTGAAACAGAGGGGCTGAATCAGAGGGGCTGAAACAGAAGGCGAGAAACAGAGGGGCTGAAACAGAGGGCGAGAAACAGAGGGGCAGAAACAGAGGGCGAGAAACAGAGGGGCTGAAACAGAGGGGCTGAAACAGAGGGGCTGAAACAGAGGGCAAGAAACAGAGGGGCTGAAACAGAGGGCGAGAAACAGAGGGGCTGAAACAGAGGGGCTGAAACAGAGGGGCTGAAACAGAGGGCGAGAAACAGAGGGGCTGAAACAAAGGGCGAGAAACAGAGGGGCTGAAACAGAGGGGCAGAAACAGAGGGGCTGAAACAGGGGGGCTGAATCGGAGGGGCTGAAACAGAGGGGCTGGAACAGAGGGGCTGAAACAGAGGGCAAGAAACAGAGGGGCTGAAACAGAGGGGCTGAAACAGAGGGGCAGAAACAGAGGGCGAGAAACAGAGGGGCTGAAACAGAGGGGCTGAAACAGAGGGCGAGAAACAGAGGGGCTGAATCAGAGGGGCTGAATCAGAGGGGCTGAAACAGAGGGCCTGAAACAGAGGGCGAGAAACTAAGGGACTGAATCAGAGGGGCTGAAACAGAGGGGCTGAAACAGACGGGCTGAAACAGAGAGCCTGAAACAGAGGGGCTGAAACAGAGGGGCTGAAATAGAGGGGCTGAAACAGAGGGGCTGAATCAGAGGGGCTGAAACAGAGGGGCTGAATCAGAGGGGCTGAAACAAAGGGCGAGAAACAGAGCGGCTGAAACAGAGGGGCTGAATCAGAGGGGCTGAAACAGAGGGGCTGAAACAGAGGGCGAGAAACAGAGAGGCTGAAACAGAGGGCGAGAAACAGAGGGGCTGAAACAGAGGGCAAGAAACAGAGGGGCTGAAACAGAGGGCGAGAAACAGACGGGCTGAAACAGAGGGGCTGAAACAGAGGGGCTGAAACAGAGGGCGAGAAACAGAGGGGCTGAAACAGAGGGCGAGAAACAGAGGCCGAGAAACAGAGGGACTGAAACAGAGGGTCTGAAACAGAGGGGCTGAAACAGAGGGTGAGAAACAGAGGGGCTGAAACGGAGGGCGAGAAACAGAGGGGCTGAAACAGAGGGCGAGAAACAGAGGGGCTGAAACAGAGGGGCTGAAACAGTGGGGCTGAAACAGAGCGGCTGAAACAGAGGGTGAGAAATAAAGGGGCTGAAACAGAGGGCGAGAAACAGAGGGGCTGAAACAGAGGGCGAGAAACAGAGGGGCTGAAACAGAGGGCGAGAAACAGAGGGGCTGAAACAGAAGGGCTGAAACAGAGGGGCTGAAACAGAGGGCAAGAAATAGAGGGGCTGAAAAAGCGGGCAAGAAACAGAGGGGCTGAAACAGAGGGTGAGAAACAGAGGGGCTGAATCAGAGGGGCTGAAACAGAGGGCGAGAAACAGGGGGGCTGAAACAGAGGGCGAGAAACAGAGGGGCTGAAACAGAGGGGCTGAAACAGAGGGACTGAAACAGAGGGGCTGAAACAGAGGGCGAGAAACAGAGGGGCTGAAACAGAGGGGCAGAAACAGAGGGGCTGAATCAGAGTGGCTGATTCAGAGGGTCTGAAACAGAGGGGCTGAATCAGAGGGGCGGAAACAGAGGGCGAGAAACAGAGGGGCAGATACAGAGGGCAAGAAACAGAGGGGCTGAAACAGAGGACGAGAAACAGACGGGCAGAAACAGAGAGCGAGAAACAGAGGGACTGAAACAGAGGGGCTGAAACAGAGAGCGCGAAACAGAGGGACTGAAACAGAGGGCGAGAAACAGAGGGGCTGCAACAGAGGGCGAGAAACAGAGGGGCTGAAACAGAGGGCGAGAAACAGAGTGGCTGAAACAGAGGGCGAGAAACAGACGGGCAGAAACAGAGGGCGAGAAACAGAGGGACTGAAACAAAGGGGCTGAAACAGAGAGCGCGAAACAGAGGGACTGAAACAGAGGGCGAGAAACAGAGGGGCTGAAACAGCGGGCAAGAAACAGAGGGGCTGAAACAGAGGGCGAGAAACAGTGGGGCTGAAACAGAGGGCAAGAAACAGAGGGGCTGAAACAGAGTGTCTGAAACAGAGGGCGAGAAACAGAGGGGCTGAATCAGACAGGCTGAATCAGATGGGCTGAAAAAGAGGGGCTGAAACAGAGGGCGAGAAACAGAGTGGCTGAAACAGAGGGCGAGAAACAGAGGGCGAGAAACAGAGGGGCTGAAAAAGTGGGGCTGAAACAAAGTGGCTGAAACAAAGCGCCTGATACAGAGGGCGAGAAACAGAGGGGCTGAAACAGAGGGCGAGAAACAGAGGGGCTGAAACAGAGGGGCTGAAACAGAGGGCGAGAAACAGAGGGGCTGAAACAGAGGGCAAGAAACAGAGTGGCTGAAACGGAGTGGCTGAAACAGAAGGGCTGAAACAGAGGGGCTGAAACAGAGTGCGAGAAACAGAGGGGCTGAATCAGAGGGGCTGAATCAGAGGGGCTGAAACAGAGGGGCTGAAACAGAGGGCGAGAAACAGAGGGGCAGAAACAGAGGGCGAGAAACAGAGGGGCTGAAACAGAGGGGCTGAAACAGAGGGGCTGAAACAGAGGGCAAGAAACAGAGGGGCTGAAACAGAGGGCGAGAAACAGAGGGGCTGAAACAGAGGGGCTGAAACAGAGGGGCTGAAACAGAGGGCGAGAAACAGAGGGTCTGAAACAAAGGGCGAGAAACAGAGGGACTGAAACAGAGGGGCAGAAACAGAGGGGCTGAAACAGAGGGGCTGAATCGGAGGGGCTGAAACAGAGGGGCTGAAACATAGGGGCTGAAACAGAGGGCAAGAAACAGTGGGGATGAAACAGAGGGGCTGAAATAGAGGGGCAGAAACAGAGGGCGCGAAACAGAGGGGCGGAAACAGAGGGGCTGAAACAGAGGGCGAGAAACAGAGGGGCTGAATCAGAGGGGCTGAATCAGAGGGGCTGAAACAGAGGGGCTGAAACAGAGGGCGAGAAACTAAGGGACTGAATCAGAGGGGCTGAAACAGAGGGGCTGAAACAGACGGGCTGAAACAGAGAGCCTGAAACAGAGGGGCTGAAACAGAGGGGCTGAAATAGAGGGGCTGAAACAGAGGGGCTGAATCAGAGGGGCTGAAACAGAGGGGCTGAATCAGAGGGGCTGAAACAGAGGGCGAGAAACAGAGGGGCTGAAACAGAGGGGCTGAATCAGAGGGGCTGAAACAGAGGGGCTGAAACAGAGGGCGAGAAACAGAGAGGCTGAAACAGAGGGCGAGAAACAGAGGGGCTGAAACAGAGGGCAAGAAACAGAGGGGCTGAAACAGAGGGCGAGAAACAGAGGGGCTGAAACAGAGGGGCTGAAACAGAGGGGCTGAAACAGAGGGGCTGAAACAAAGGGCGAGAAACAGAGGGGCTGAAACAGAGGGCGAGAAACAGAGGGGCTGAAACAGAGGACGAGAAACAGACGGGCTGAAACAGAGAGCCTGAAACAGAGGGGCTGAAACAGAGGGGCTGAAATAGAGGGGCTGAAACAGAGGGGCTGAATCAGAGGGGCTGAAACAGAGAGTGCGAAACAGAGGGGCTGAAACAGAGGGCGAGAAACAGAGGGGCTAAAACAGAGCGCGATAAACAGAGGGGCTGAAACAGAGGGCAAGAAAGAGAGGGGCTAAAACAGAGGGCGATAAACAGAGGGGCTGAAACAGAGGGCAAGAAAGAGAGGGGCTGAAACCGAGTGGCTGAAACAGAAGGGCTGAAACAGAGGGGCTGAAACAGAGGGCGAGAAACAGAGGGGCTGAATCAGAGGGGCTGAAACAGAGGGGCTGAATCAGAAGGCGAGAAACAGACGGGCTGAAACAGAGGGCGAGAAACAGAGGGGCTGAAACAGAGGGGCTGAAACAGAGGGGCTGAAACAGAGGGCGAGAAACAGAGGGGCTGAAACAAAGGGCGAGAAACAGAGGGGCGGAAACAGAGGGGCAGAAATTGAGGGGCTGAAACAGAGGGGCTGAATCGGAGGGGCTGAAACAGAGGGGCTAAAACAGAGGGGCTGAAACAGAGGGCAAGAAACAGAGGGGCTGAAACAGAGGGGCTGAAACAGAGGGGCAGAAACAGAGGGCGAGAAACAGAGGGGCTGAATCAGAGGGGCTGAATCAGAGGGGCTGAAACAGAGGGGCTGAAACAGAGGGCGAGAAACTAAGGTACTGAATCAGAGGGGCTGAAACAGAGGGGCTGAATCAGAGGGGCTGAAACAGAGGGGCTGAATCAGAGGGGCTGAAACAGAGGGGCTGAAACAGAGGGCGAGAAACAGAGAGGCTGAAACAGAGGGCGAGAAACAGAGGGGCTGAAACAGAGGGCGAGAAACAGAGGGGCTGAAACAGAGGGGCTGAAACAGAGGGGCTGAAACAGAGGGCGAGAAACAGAGGGGCTGAAACAGATGGCGAGAAACAGAGGGGCTGAAACAGAGGGCGAGAAACAGAGGGGCTGATTCAGAGGGGCTGAAACAGAGGGCGAGAAACAGACGGGCTGAAACAGAGGGCGAGAAACAGAGGGGCTGAAACAGAGGTGCTGAAACAGAGGGTGAGAAACAGAGGGGCTGAAACAGAGGGCGAGAAACAGAGGGGCTGAAACAGAGGGGCTGAAACAGTGGGGCTGATTCAGAGGGGCTGAAAAAGAGGGGCTGAATCAGAGGGGCTGAAACAGAGGGCGAGAAACAGAGGGGCTGAAACAGAGGGCGAGAAACAGAGGAGCAGAAACAGAGGACGAGAAACAGAGGGGCTGAAACAGAGGGGCTGAAACAGAGAGTGCGAAACAGAGGGGCTGAAACAGAGGGCGAGAAACAGAGGGGCTGAAACAGAGGGCGAGAAACAGAGGGGCTGAAACAGAGGGAAAGAAACAGAGGGGCTGAAACCGAGTGGCTGAAACAGAAGGGCTGAAACAGAGAGGCTGAAACAGAGGGCGAGAAACAGAGGGGCTGAATCAGAGGGGCTGAATCAGAGGGGCTGAAACAGAGGGGCTGAATCAGAGGGGCTGAAACAGAAGGCGAGAAACAGAGGGGCTGAAACAGAGGGCGAGAAACAGAGGGGCAGAAACAGAGGGCGAGAAACAGAGGGGCTGAAACAGAGGGGCTGAAACAGAGGGGCTGAAACAAAGGGCAAGAAACAGAGTGGCTGAAACAGAGGGCGAGAAACAGAGGGGCTGAAACAGAGGGGCTGAAACAGAGGGGCTGAAACAGAGGGCGAGAAACAGAGGGGCTGAAACAAAGGGCGAGAAACAGAGGGGCTGAAACAGAGGGGCAGAAACAGAGGGGCTGAAACAGAGGGGCTGAATCGGAGGGGCTGAAACAGAGGGGCTGGAACAGAGGGGCTGAAACAGAGGGCAAGAAACAGAGGGGCTGAAACAGAGGGGCTGAAACAGAGGGGCAGAAACAGAGGGCGAGAAACAGAGGGGCTGAAACAGAGGGGCTGAAACAGAGGGCGAGAAACAGAGGGGCTGAATCAGAGGGGCTGAATCAGAGGGGCTGAAACAGAGGGCCTGAAACAGAGGGCGAGAAACTAAGGGACTGAATCAGAGGGGCTGAAACAGAGGGGCTGAAACAGACGGGCTGAAACAGAGAGCCTGAAACAGAGGGGCTGAAACAGAGGGGCTGAAATAGAGGGTCTGAAACAGAGGGGCTGAATCAGAGGGGCTGAAACAGAGGGGCTGAATCAGAGGGGCTGAAACAGAGGGCGAGAAACAGAGGGGCTGAAACAGAGGGGCTGAATCAGAGGGGCTGAAACAGAGGGGCTGAAACAGAGGGCGAGAAACAGAGGGGCTGAAACAGAGGGCAAGAAACAGAGGGGCTGAAACAGAGGGCGAGAAACAGACGGGCTGAAACAGAGGGGCTGAAACAGAGGGGCTGAAACAGAGGGCGAGAAACAGAGGGGCTGAAACAGAGGGCGAGAAACAGAGGGGCTGAAACAGAGGGCGAGAAACAGAGGGCGAGAAACAGAGGGACTGAAACAGAGGGTCTGAAACAGAGGGGCTGAAACGGAGGGCGAGAAACAGAGGGGCTGAAACGGAGGGCGAGAAACAGAGGGGCTGAAACAGAGGGCGAGAAACAGAGGGGCTGAAACAGAGGGGCTGAAACAGAGGGCGAGAAAGAGAGGGGCTGAAACAGAGGGTCTGAAACAGAGGGGCTGAAACTGACGGGCTGACACAGAGAGCCTGAAACAGAGGGGCTGAAACAGAGGGGCTGAAATAGAGGGGCTGAAACAGAGGGGCTGAATGAGAGGGGCTGAAACAGAGAGTGCGAAACAGAGGGGCTGAAACAGTGGGCGAGAAACAGAGGGGCTAAAACAGAGGGCGATAAACAGAGGGGCTGAAACAGAGGGCAAGAAAGAGAGGGGCTAAAACAGAGGGCGATAAACAGAGGGGCTGAAACAGAGGGCAAGAAAGCGAGGGGCTGAAACCGAGTGGCTGAAACAGAAGGGCTGAAACAGAGGGGCTGAAACAGAGGGCGAGAAACAGAGGGGCTGAATCAGAGGGGCTGAAACAGAGGGGCTGAATCAGAAGGCGAGAAACAGACGGGCTGAAACAGAGGGCGAGAAACAGAGGGGCAGAAACAGAGGGCGAGAAACAGAGGGGCTGAAATAGAGGGGCTGAAAGAGAGGGCCAGAAACAGAGGGGCTGAAACAGAGGGGCTGAAACAGAGGGGCTGAAACAGAGGGCGAGAAACAGAGGGGCTGAAACAAAGGGCGAGAAACAGAGGGGCGGAAACAGAGGGGCAGAAACAGAGGGGCTGAAACAGAGGGGCTGAATCGGAGGGGCTGAAACAGAGGGGCTAAAACAGAGGGGCTGAAACAGAGGGCAAGAAACAGAGGGGCTGAAACAGAGGGGCTGAAACAGAGGGGCAGAAACAGAGGGCGAGAAACAGAGGGGCTGAATCAGAGGGGCTGAATCAGAGGGGCTGAAACAGAGGGGCTGAAACAGAGGGCGAGAAACAGAGGGGCTGAATCAGAGGGGCTGAATCAGAGGGGCTGAAACAGAGGGGCTGAAACAGAGGGCGAGAAACTAAGGGACTGAATCAGAGGGGCTGAAACAGAGGGTCTGAAACAAACGGGCTGAAACAGAGAGCCTGAAACAGAGGGGCTGAAACAGAGGGGCTGAAACAGAGGGGCTGAAACAGAGGGCGAGAAACTAAGGTACTGAATCAGAGGGGCTGAAACAGAGGGGCTGAATCAGAGGGGCTGAAACAGAGGGCGAGAAACTAAGGTACTGAATCAGAGGGGCTGAAACAGAGGGGCTGAATCAGAGGGGCTGAAATAGAGGGGCTGAATCAGAGGGGCTGAAACAGAGGGGCTGAAACAGAGGGCGAGAAACAGACAGGCTGAAACAGAGGGCGAGAAACAGAGGGGCTGAAACAGAGGGCGAGAAACAGAGGTGCTGAAACAGAGGGGCTGAAACAGAGGGGCTGAAACAGAGGGCGAGAAACAGAGGGGCTGAAACAGATGGCGAGAAACAGAGGGGCTGAAACAGAGGGCGAGAAACAGAGGGGCTGAATCAGAGGGGCTGAAACAGAGGGCGAGAAACAGAGGGGCTGAAACAGAGGGCGAGAAACAGAGGGGCTGAAACAGAGGTGCTGAAACAGAGGGTGAGAAACAGAGGGGCTGAAACAGAGGGCGAGAAACAGAGGGGCTGAAACAGAGGGGCTGAAACAGAGGGGCTGATTCAGAGGGGCTGAAAAAGAGGGGCTGAATCAGAGGGGCTGAAACAGAGGGCGAGAAACAGAGGGGCTGAAACAGAGGGCGAGAAACAGAGGAGCAGAAACAGAGGACGAGAAACAGAGGGGCTGAAACAGAGGGGCTGAAACAGAGAGTGCGAAACAGAGGGGCTGAAACAGAGGGCGAGAAACAGAGGGGCTGAAACAGAGGGCGAGAAACAGAGGGGCTGAAACAGAGGGAAAGAAACAGAGGGGCTGAAACCGAGTGGCTGAAACAGAAGGGCTGAAACAGAGGGGCTGAAACAGAGGGCGAGAAACAGAGGGGCTGAATCAGAGGGGCTGAATCAGAGGGGCTGAAACAGAGGGGCTGAATCAGAGGGGCTGAAACAGAAGGCGAGAAACAGAGCGGCTGAAACAGAGGGCGAGAAACAGAGGGGCAGAAACAGAGGGCGAGAAACAGAGGGGCTGAAACAGAGGGGCTGAAACAGAGGGGCTGAAACAGAGGGCAAGAAACAGAGGGGCTGAAACAGAGGGCGAGAAACAGAGAGGCTGAAACAGAGGGGCTGAAACAGAGGGGCTGAAACAGAGGGCGAGAAACAGAGGGGCTGAAACAAAGGGCGAGAAACAGAGGGGCTGAAACAGAGGGGCAGAAACAGAGGGGCTGAAACAGAGGGGCTGAATCGGAGGGGCTGAAACAGAGGGGCTGAATCAGAGGGGCGGAAACAGAGGGCGAGAAACAGAGGGGCAGATACAGAGGGCAAGAAACAGAGGGGCTGAAACAGAGGGCGAGAAACAGACGGGCAGAAACAGAGAGCGAGAAACAGAGGGACTGAAACAGAGGGGCTGAAACAGAGAGCGCGAAACAGAGGGACTGAAACAGAGGGCGAGAAACAGAGGGGCTGCAACAGAGGGCGAGAAACAGAGGGGCTGAAACAGAGGGCGAGAAACAGAGTGGCTGAAACAGAGGGCGAGAAACAGACGGGCAGAAACAGAGGGCGAGAAACAGAGGGACTGAAACAAAGGGGCTGAAACAGAGAGCGCGAAACAGAGGGACTGAAACAGAGGGCGAGAAACAGAGGGGCTGAAACAGCGGGCAAGAAACAGAGGGGCTGAAACAGAGGGCGAGAAACAGTGGGGCTGAAACAGAGGGCAAGAAACAGAGGGGCTGAAACAGAGTGTCTGAAACAGAGGGCGAGAAACAGAGGGGCTGAATCAGACAGGCTGAATCAGATGGGCTGAAAAAGAGGGGCTGAAACAGAGGGCGAGAAACAGAGTGGCTGAAACAGAGGGCGAGAAACAGAGGGCGAGAAACAGAGGGGCTGAAAAAGTGGGGCTGAAACAAAGTGGCTGAAACAAAGCGCCTGATACAGAGGGCGAGAAACAGAGGGGCTGAAACAGAGGGCGAGAAACAGAGGGGCTGAAACAGAGGGGCTGAAACAGAGGGCGAGAAACAGAGGGGCTGAAACAGAGGGCAAGAAACAGAGTGGCTGAAACGGAGTGGCTGAAACAGAAGGGCTGAAACAGAGGGGCTGAAACAGAGTGCGAGAAACAGAGGGGCTGAATCAGAGGGGCTGAATCAGAGGGGCTGAAACAGAGGGGCTGAAACAGAAGGCGAGAAACAGAGGGGCTGAAACAGAGGGCGAGAAACAGAGGGGCAGAAACAGAGGGCGAGAAACAGAGGGGCTGAAACAGAGGGGCTGAAACAGAGGGGCTGAAACAGAGGGCAAGAAACAGAGGGGCTGAAACAGAGGGCGAGAAACAGAGGGGCTGAAACAGAGGGGCTGAAACAGAGGGGCTGAAACAGAGGGCGAGAAACAGAGGGTCTGAAACAAAGGGCGAGAAACAGAGGGACTGAAACAGAGGGGCAGAAACAGAGGGGCTGAAACAGAGGGGCTGAATCGGAGGGGCTGAAACAGAGGGGCTGAAACATAGGGGCTGAAACAGAGGGCAAGAAACAGTGGGGATGAAACAGAGGGGCTGAAACAGAGGGGCAGAAACAGAGGGCGCGAAACAGAGGGGCGGAAACAGAGGGGCTGAAACAGAGGGCGAGAAACAGAGGGGCTGAATCAGAGGGGCTGAATCAGAGGGGCTGAAACAGAGGGGCTGAAACAGAGGGCGAGAAACTAAGGGACTGAATCAGAGGGGCTGAAACAGAGGGGCTGAAACAGACGGGCTGAAACAGAGAGCCTGAAACAGAGGGGCTGAAACAGAGGGGCTGAAATAGAGGGGCTGAAACAGAGGGGCTGAATCAGAGGGGCTGAAACAGAGGGGCTGAATCAGAGGGGCTGAAACAGAGGGCGAGAAACAGAGGGGCTGAAACAGAGGGGCTGAATCAGAGGGGCTGAAACAGAGGGGCTGAAACAGAGGGCGAGAAACAGAGAGGCTGAAACAGAGGGCGAGAAACAGAGGGGCTGAAACAGAGGGCAAGAAACAGAGGGGCTGAAACAGAGGGCGAGAAACAGAGGGGCTGAAACAGAGGGGCTGAAACAGAGGGGCTGAAACAGAGGGGCTGAAACAAAGGGCGAGAAACAGAGGGGCTGAAACAGAGGGCGAGAAACAGAGGGGCTGAAACAGAGGACGAGAAACAGACGGGCTGAAACAGAGAGCCTGAAACAGAGGGGCTGAAACAGAGGGGCTGAAATAGAGGGGCTGAAACAGAGGGGCTGAATCAGAGGGGCTGAAACAGAGAGTGCGAAACAGAGGGGCTGAAACAGAGGGCGAGAAACAGAGGGGCTAAAACAGAGCGCGATAAACAGAGGGGCTGAAACAGAGGGCAAGAAAGAGAGGGGCTAAAACAGAGGGCGATAAACAGAGGGGCTGAAACAGAGGGCAAGAAAGAGAGGGGCTGAAACCGAGTGGCTGAAACAGAAGGGCTGAAACAGAGGGGCTGAAACAGAGGGCGAGAAACAGAGGGGCTGAATCAGAGGGGCTGAAACAGAGGGGCTGAATCAGAAGGCGAGAAACAGACGGGCTGAAACAGAGGGCGAGAAACAGAGGGGCTGAAACAGAGGGGCTGAAACAGAGGGGCTGAAACAGAGGGCGAGAAACAGAGGGGCTGAAACAAAGGGCGAGAAACAGAGGGGCGGAAACAGAGGGGCAGAAATTGAGGGGCTGAAACAGAGGGGCTGAATCGGAGGGGCTGAAACAGAGGGGCTAAAACAGAGGGGCTGAAACAGAGGGCAAGAAACAGAGGGGCTGAAACAGAGGGGCTGAAACAGAGGGGCAGAAACAGAGGGCGAGAAACAGAGGGGCTGAATCAGAGGGGCTGAATCAGAGGGGCTGTAACAGAGGGGCTGAAACAGAGGGCGAGAAACTAAGGTACTGAATCAGAGGGGCTGAAACAGAGGGGCTGAATCAGAGGGGCTGAAACAGAGGGGCTGAATCAGAGGGGCTGAAACAGAGGGGCTGAAACAGAGGGCGAGAAACAGAGAGGCTGAAACAGAGGGCGAGAAACAGAGGGGCTGAAACAGAGGGCGAGAAACAGAGGGGCTGAAACAGAGGGGCTGAAACAGAGGGGCTGAAACAGAGGGCGAGAAACAGAGGGGCTGAAACAGATGGCGAGAAACAGAGGGGCTGAAACAGAGGGCGAGAAACAGAGGGGCTGATTCAGAGGGGCTGAAACAGAGGGCGAGAAACAGACGGGCTGAAACAGAGGGCGAGAAACAGAGGGGCTGAAACAGAGGTGCTGAAACAGAGGGTGAGAAACAGAGGGGCTGAAACAGAGGGCGAGAAACAGAGGGGCTGAAACAGAGGGGCTGAAACAGTGGGGCTGATTCAGAGGGGCTGAAAAAGAGGGGCTGAATCAGAGGGGCTGAAACAGAGGGCGAGAAACAGAGGGGCTGAAACAGAGGGCGAGAAACAGAGGAGCAGAAACAGAGGACGAGAAACAGAGGGGCTGAAACAGAGGGGCTGAAACAGAGAGTGCGAAACAGAGGGGCTGAAACAGAGGGCGAGAAACAGAGGGGCTGAAACAGAGGGCGAGAAACAGAGGGCCTGAAACAGAGGGAAAGAAACAGAGGGGCTGAAACCGAGTGGCTGAAACAGAAGGGCTGAAACAGAGAGGCTGAAACAGAGGGCGAGAAACAGAGGGGCTGAATCAGAGGGGCTGAATCAGAGGGGCTGAAACAGAGGGGCTGAATCAGAGGGGCTGAAACAGAAGGCGAGAAACAGAGGGGCTGAAACAGAGGGCGAGAAACAGAGGGGCAGAAACAGAGGGCGAGAAACAGAGGGGCTGAAACAGAGGGGCTGAAACAGAGGGGCTGAAACAAAGGGCAAGAAACAGAGTGGCTGAAACAGAGGGCGAGAAACAGAGGGGCTGAAACAGAGGGGCTGAAACAGAGGGGCTGAAACAGAGGGCGAGAAACAGAGGGGCTGAAACAAAGGGCGAGAAACAGAGGGGCTGAAACAGAGGGGCAGAAACAGAGGGGCTGAAACAGAGGGGCTGAATCGGAGGGGCTGAAACAGAGGGGCTGGAACAGAGGGGCTGAAACAGAGGGCAAGAAACAGAGGGGCTGAAACAGAGGGGCTGAAACAGAGGGGCAGAAACAGAGGGCGAGAAACAGAGGGGCTGAAACAGAGGGGCTGAAACAGAGGGCGAGAAACAGAGGGGCTGAATCAGAGGGGCTGAATCAGAGGGGCTGAAACAGAGGGCCTGAAACAGAGGGCGAGAAACTAAGGGACTGAATCAGAGGGGCTGAAACAGAGGGGCTGAAACAGACGGGCTGAAACAGAGAGCCTGAAACAGAGGGGCTGAAACAGAGGGGCTGAAATAGAGGGTCTGAAACAGAGGGGCTGAATCAGAGGGGCTGAAACAGAGAGCCTGAAAGAGAGGGGCTGAAACAGAGGGCGAGAAACAGAGGGGCTGAAACAGAGGGGCTGAATCAGAGGGGCTGAAACAGAGGGGCTGAAACAGAGGGCGAGAAACAGAGGGGCTGAAACAGAGGGCAAGAAACAGAGGGGCTGAAACAGAGGGCGAGAAACAGACGGGCTGAAACAGAGGGGCTGAAACAGAGGGGCTGAAACAGAGGGCGAGAAACAGAGGGGCTGAAACAGAGGGCGAGAAACAGAGGGGCTGAAACAGAGGGCGAGAAACAGAGGGCGAGAAACAGAGGGACTGAAACAGAGGGTCTGAAACAGAGGGGCTGAAACGGAGGGCGAGAAACAGAGGGGCTGAAACGGAGGGCGAGAAACAGAGGGGCTGAAACAGAGGGCGAGAAACAGAGGGGCTGAAACAGAGGGGCTGAAACAGAGGGCGAGAAACAGAGGGGCTGAAACAGAGGGTCTGAAACAGAGGGGCTGAAACTGACGGGCTGACACAGAGAGCCTGAAACAGAGGGGCTGAAACAGAGGGGCTGAAATAGAGGGGCTGAAACAGAGGGGCTGAATGAGAGGGGCTGAAACAGAGAGTGCGAAACAGAGGGGCTGAAACAGTGGGCGAGAAACAGAGGGGCTAAAACAGAGGGCGATAAACAGAGGGGCTGAAACAGAGGGCAAGAAAGAGAGGGGCTAAAACAGAGGGCGATAAACAGAGGGGCTGAAACAGAGGGCAAGAAAGCGAGGGGCTGAAACCGAGTGGCTGAAACAGAAGGGCTGAAACAGAGGGGCTGAAACAGAGGGCGAGAAACAGAGGGGCTGAATCAGAGGGGCTGAAACAGAGGGGCTGAATCAGAAGGCGAGAAACAGACGGGCTGAAACAGAGGGCGAGAAACAGAGGGGCAGAAACAGAGGGCGAGAAACAGAGGGGCTGAAATAGAGGGGCTGAAAGAGAGGGCAAGAAACAGAGGGGCTGAAACAGAGGGGCTGAAACAGAGGGGCTGAAACAGAGGGCGAGAAACAGAGGGGCTGAAACAAAGGGCGAGAAACAGAGGGGCGGAAACAGAGGGGCAGAAACAGAGGGGCTGAAACAGAGGGGCTGAATCGGAGGGGCTGAAACAGAGGGGCTAAAACAGAGGGGCTGAAACAGAGGGCAAGAAACAGAGGGGCTGAAACAGAGGGGCTGAAACAGAGGGGCAGAAACAGAGGGCGAGAAACAGAGGGGCTGAATCAGAGGGGCTGAATCAGAGGGGCTGAAACAGAGGGGCTGAAACAGAGGGCGAGAAACAGAGGGGCTGAATCAGAGGGGCTGAATCAGAGGGGCTGAAACAGAGGGGCTGAAACAGAGGGCGAGAAACTAAGGGACTGAATCAGAGGGGCTGAAACAGAGGGTCTGAAACAAACGGGCTGAAACAGAGAGCCTGAAACAGAGGGGCTGAAACAGAGGGGCTGAAACAGAGGGGCTGAAACAGAGGGCGAGAAACTAAGGTACTGAATCAGAGGGGCTGAAACAGAGGGGCTGAATCAGAGGGGCTGAAACAGAGGGCGAGAAACTAAGGTACTGAATCAGAGGGGCTGAAACAGAGGGGCTGAATCAGAGGGGCTGAAATAGAGGGGCTGAATCAGAGGGGCTGAAACAGAGGGGCTGAAACAGAGGGCGAGAAACAGACAGGCTGAAACAGAGGGCGAGAAACAGAGGGGCTGAAACAGAGGGCGAGAAACAGAGGTGCTGAAACAGAGGGGCTGAAACAGAGGGGCTGAAACAGAGGGCGAGAAACAGAGGGGCTGAAACAGATGGCGAGAAACAGAGGGGCTGAAACAGAGGGCGAGAAACAGAGGGGCTGAATCAGAGGGGCTGAAACAGAGGGCGAGAAACAGAGGGGCTGAAACAGAGGGCGAGAAACAGAGGGGCTGAAACAGAGGTGCTGAAACAGAGGGTGAGAAACAGAGGGGCTGAAACAGAGGGCGAGAAACAGAGGGGCTGAAACAGAGGGGCTGAAACAGAGGGGCTGATTCAGAGGGGCTGAAAAAGAGGGGCTGAATCAGAGGGGCTGAAACAGAGGGCGAGAAACAGAGGGGCTGAAACAGAGGGCGAGAAACAGAGGAGCAGAAACAGAGGACGAGAAACAGAGGGGCTGAAACAGAGGGGCTGAAACAGAGAGTGCGAAACAGAGGGGCTGAAACAGAGGGCGAGAAACAGAGGGGCTGAAACAGAGGGCGAGAAACAGAGGGGCTGAAACAGAGGGAAAGAAACAGAGGGGCTGAAACCGAGTGGCTGAAACAGAAGGGCTGAAACAGAGGGGCTGAAACAGAGGGCGAGAAACAGACGGGCTGAAACAGAGGTGCTGAAACAGAGGGGCTGAAACAGAGGGCGAGAAACAGAGGGGCTGAAACAGAGGGCGAGAAACAGAGGGGCTGAAACAGAGGGCGAGAAACAGAGGGCGAGAAACAGAGGGACTGAAACAGAGGGTCTGAAACAGAGGGGCTGAAACGGAGGGCGAGAAACAGAGGGGCTGAAACAGAGGGCGAGAAACAGAGGGGCTGAAACAGAGGGGCTGAAACAGAGGGCGAGAAACAGAGGGGCTGAAACAGAGGGTCTGAAACAGAGGGGCTGAAACTGACGGGCTGAAACAGAGAGCCTGAAACAGAGGGGCTGAAACAGAGGGGCTGAAAAAGAGGGGCTGAAACAGAGGGGCTGAATCAGAGGGGCTGAAACAGAGAGTGCGAAACAGAGGGTCTGAAACAGAGGGCGAGAAACAGAGGGGCTAAAACAGAGGGCGATAAACAGAGGGGCTGAAACAGAGGGCAAGAAAGAGAGGGGCTAAAACAGAGGGCGATAAACAGAGGGGCTGAAACAGAGGGCAAGAAAGAGAGGGGCTGAAACCGAGTGGCTGAAACAGAGGGGCTGAAACAGAGGGTGAGAAACAGAGGGGCTGAATCAGAGGGGCTGAAACAAATGCCGAGAAACAGAGGGGGTGAAACAGAGGGCGAGAAACAGAGGGGCTGAAACAGAGGGGCTGAAACAGAGGGACTGAAACAGAGAGGCTGAAACAGAGGGCGAGAAACAGAGGGGCTGAAACAGAGGGGCAGAAACAGAGGGGCTGAATCAGAGTGGCTGATTCAGAGGGTCTGAAACAGAGGGGCTGAATCAGAGGGGCGGAAACAGAGGGCGAGAAACAGAGGGGCAGATACAGAGGGCCAGAAACAGAGGGGCTGAAACATAGGGCGAGAAACAGACGGGCAGAAACAGAGAGCGAGAAACAGAGGGACTGAAACAGAGGGGCTGAAACAGAGAGCGCGAAACAGAGGGACTGAAACAGAGGGCGAGAAACAGAGGGGCTGAAACAGAGGGGCTGAAACAGAGGGACTGAAACAGAGGGGCTGAAACAGAGGGCGAGAAACAGAGGGGCTGAAACAGAGGGGCAGAAACAGAGGGGCTGAATCAGAGTGGCTGATTCAGAGGGTCTGAAACAGAGGGGCTGAATCACAGGGGCGGAAACAGAGGGCGAGAAACAGTGGGGCAGATACAGAGGGCAAGAAACAGAGGGGCTGAAACAGAGGGCGAGTAACAGACGGGCAGAAACAGAGAGCGAGAAACAGAGGGACTGAAACAGGGGGGCTGAAACAGAGAGCGCGAAACAGAGGGACTGAAACAGAGGGCGAGAAACAGAGGGGCTGAAACAGAGGGCGAGAAACAGAGGGGCTGAAACAGAGGGCGAGAAACAGACGGGCTGAAACAGAGGGGCTGAAACAGAGGGCGAGAAACAGAGGGGCTGAAACAGAGGGCGAGAAACAGAGGGGCTGAAACAGAGGGCGAGAAACAGAGGGCGAGAAACAGAGGGACTGAAACAGAGGGTCTGAAACAGAGGGGCTGAAACGGAGGGCGAGAAACAGAGGGGCTGAAACAGAGGGCGAGAAACAGAGGGGCTGAAACAGAGGGCGAGAAACAGAGGGGCTGAAACAGAGGGCGAGAAACAGAGGGCGGGAAACAGAGGGACTGAAACAGAGGGTCTGAAACAGAGGGGCTGAAACAGAGGGCGAGAAACAGAGGGTCTGAAACGGAGGGCGAGAAACAGAGGGGCTGAAACAGAGGGCGAGAAACAGAGGGGCTGAAACAGAGGGGCTGAAACAGTGGGGCTGAAACAGAGCGGCTGAAACAGAGGGTGAGAAATAAAGGGGCTGAAACAGAGTGCGAGAAACAGAGGGGCTGAAACAGAGGGCGAGAAACAGAGGGGCTGAAACAGAGGGCGAGAAACAGACGGGCTGAAACAGAGGGGCTGAAACAGAGGGGCTGAAACAGAGGGTGAGAAACAGAGGGGCTGAATCAGAGGGGCTGAAACAAATGCCGAGAAACAGAGGGGGTGAAACAGAGGGCGAGAAACAGAGGGGCTGAAACAGAGGGGCTGAAACAGAGGGACTGAAACAGAGGGGCTGAAACAGAGGGCGAGAAACAGAGGGGCTGAAACAGAGGGGCAGAAACAGAGGGGCTGAATCAGAGTGGCTGATTCAGAGGGTCTGAAACAGAGGGGCTGAATCAGAGGGGCGGAAACAGAGGGCGAGAAACAGAGGGGCAGATACAGAGGGCCAGAAACAGAGGGGCTGAAACATAGGGCGAGAAACAGACGGGCAGAAACAGAGAGCGAGAAACAGAGGGACTGAAACAGAGGGGCTGAAACAGAGAGCGCGAAACAGAGGGACTGAAACAGAGGGCGAGAAACAGAGGGGCTGAAACAGAGGGGCTGAAACAGAGGGACTGAAACAGAGGGGCTGAAACAGAGGGCGAGAAACAGAGGGGCTGAAACAGAGGGGCAGAAACAGAGGGGCTGAATCAGAGTGGCTGATTCAGAGGGTCTGAAACAGAGGGGCTGAATCACAGGGGCGGAAACAGAGGGCGAGAAACAGTGGGGCAGATACAGAGGGCAAGAAACAGAGGGGCTGAAACAGAGGGCGAGTAACAGACGGGCAGAAACAGAGTGCGAGAAACAGAGGGACTGAAACAGAGGGGCTGAAACAGAGAGCGCGAAACAGAGGGACTGAAACAGAGGGCGAGAAACAGAGGGGCTGAAACAGAGGGCGAGAAACAGAGGGGCTGAAACAGAGGGCGAGAAACAGACGGGCTGAAACAGAGGGGCTGAAACAGAGGGCGAGAAACAGAGGGGCTGAAACAGAGGGCGAGAAACAGAGGGGCTGAAACAGAGGGCGAGAAACAGAGGGCGAGAAACAGAGGGACTGAAACAGAGGGTCTGAAACAGAGGGGCTGAAACGGAGGGCGAGAAACAGAGGGGCTGAAACAGAGGGCGAGAAACAGAGGGGCTGAAACAGAGGGGCTGAAACAGAGGGCGAGAAACAGAGGGGCTGAAACAGAGGGTCTGAAACAGAGGGGCTGAAACTGACGGGCTGAAACAGAGAGCCTGAAACAGAGGGGCTGAAACAGAGGGGCTGAAATAGAGGGGCTGAAACAGAGGGGCTGAATCAGAGGGTCTGAAACAGAGAGTGCCAAACAGAGGGGCTGAAACAGAGGGCGAGAAACAGAGGGGCTAAAACAGAGGGCGATAAACAGAGGGGCTGAAACAGAGGGCAAGAAAGAGAGGGGCTAAAACAGAGGGCGATAAACAGAGGGGCTGAAACAGAGGGCAAGAAAGAGAGGGGCTGAAACCGAGTGGCTGAAACAGAAGGGCTGAAACAGAGGGGCTGAAACAGAGGGCGAGAAACAGAGGGGCTGAATCAGAGGGGCTGAAACAGAGGGGCTGAATCAGAAGGCGAGAAACAGACGGGCTGAAAAAGAGGGCGAGAAACAGAGGGGCAGAAACAGAGGGCGAGAAACAGAGGGGCTGAAACAGAGGGGCTGAAACAGAGGGCAAGAAACAGAGGGGCTGAAACAGAGGGCGACAAACAGAGGGGCTGAAACAGAGGGGCTGAAACAGAGGGGCTGAAACAGAGGGCGAGAAACAGAGGGGCTGAAACAAAGGGCGAGAAACAGAGGGGCGGAAACAGAGGGGCAGAAACAGAGGGGCTGAAACAGAGGGGCTGAATCGGAGGGGCTGAAACAGAGGGGCTAAAACAGAGTGGCTGAAACAGAGGGCAAGAAACAGAGGGGCTGAAACAGAGGGGCTGAAACAGAGGGGCAGAAACAGAGGGCGAGAAACAGAGGGGCTGAATCAGAGGGGCTGAATCAGAGGGGCTGAAACAGAGGGCCTGAAACAGAGGGCGAGAAACTAAGGGACTGAATCAGAGGGGCTGAAACAGAGGGTCTGAAACAGACGGGCTGAAACAGAGAGCCTGAAACAGAGGGGCTGAAACAGAGGGCGAGAAACAGAGGGGCTGAAACAGAGGGCGAGAAACAGACGGGCTGAAACAGAGGGGCTGAAACAGAGGGGCTGAAACAGAGGGCAAGAAATAGAGGGGCTGAAAAAGAGGGCAAGAAACAGAGGGGCTGAAACAGAGTGTGAGAAACAGAGGGGCTGAATCAGAGGGGCTGAAACAAATGCCGAGAAACAGAGAGGGTGAAACAGAGGGCGAGAAACAGAGGGGCTGAAACAGAGGGGCTGAAACAGAGGGACTGAAACAGAGGGGCTGAAACAGAGGGCGAGAAACAGAGGGGCTGAAACAGAGGGGCAGAAACAGAGGGGCTGAATCAGAGTGGCTGATTCAGAGGGTCTGAAACAGAGGGGCTGAATCAGAGGGGCGGAAACAGAGGGCGAGAAACAGAGGGGCAGATACAGAGGGCAAGAAACAGAGGGGCTGAAACAGAGGGCGAGAAACAGACGGGCAGAAACAGAGAGCGAGAAACAGAGGGACTGAAACAGAGTGGCTGAAACAGAGAGCGCGAAACAGAGGGACTGAAACAGAGGGCGAGAAACAGAGGGGCTGAAACAGAGGGCGAGAAACAGAGGGGCTGAAACAGAGGGCGAGAAACAGACGGGCTGAAACAGAGGTGCTGAAACAGAGGGGCTGAAACAGAGGGCGAGAAACAGAGGGGCTGAAACAGAGGGCGAGAAACAGAGGGGCTGAAACAGAGGGCGAGAAACAGAGGGCGAGAAACAGAGGGACTGAAACAGAGGGTCTGAAACAGAGGGGCTGAAACGGAGGGCGAGAAACAGAGGGGCTGAAACAGAGGGCGAGAAACAGAGGGGCTGAAACAGAGGGGCTGAAACAGAGGGCGAGAAACAGAGGGGCTGAAACAGAGGGTCTGAAACAGAGGGGCTGAAACTGACGGGCTGAAACAGAGAGCCTGAAACAGAGGGGCTGAAACAGAGGGGCTGAAAAAGAGGGGCTGAAACAGAGGGGCTGAATCAGAGGGGCTGAAACAGAGAGTGCGAAACAGAGGGTCTGAAACAGAGGGCGAGAAACAGAGGGGCTAAAACAGAGGGCGATAAACAGAGGGGCTGAAACAGAGGGCAAGAAAGAGAGGGGCTAAAACAGAGGGCGATAAACAGAGGGGCTGAAACAGAGGGCAAGAAAGAGAGGGGCTGAAACCGAGTGGCTGAAACAGAGGGGCTGAAACAGAGGGTGAGAAACAGAGGGGCTGAATCAGAGGGGCTGAAACAAATGCCGAGAAACAGAGGGGGTGAAACAGAGGGCGAGAAACAGAGGGGCTGAAACAGAGGGGCTGAAACAGAGGGACTGAAACAGAGTGGCTGAAACAGAGGGCGAGAAACAGAGGGGCTGAAACAGAGGGGCAGAAACAGAGGGGCTGAATCAGAGTGGCTGATTCAGAGGGTCTGAAACAGAGGGGCTGAATCAGAGGGGCGGAAACAGAGGGCGAGAAACAGAGGGGCAGATACAGAGGGCCAGAAACAGAGGGGCTGAAACATAGGGCGAGAAACAGACGGGCAGAAACAGAGAGCGAGAAACAGAGGGACTGAAACAGAGGGGCTGAAACAGAGAGCGCGAAACAGAGGGACTGAAACAGAGGGCGAGAAACAGAGGGGCTGAAACAGAGGGGCTGAAACAGAGGGACTGAAACAGAGGGGCTGAAACAGAGGGCGAGAAACAGAGGGGCTGAAACAGAGGGGCAGAAACAGAGGGGCTGAATCAGAGTGGCTGATTCAGAGGGTCTGAAACAGAGGGGCTGAATCACAGGGGCGGAAACAGAGGGCGAGAAACAGTGGGGCAGATACAGAGGGCAAGAAACAGAGGGGCTGAAACAGAGGGCGAGTAACAGACGGGCAGAAACAGAGAGCGAGAAACAGAGGGACTGAAACAGAGGGGCTGAAACAGAGAGCGCGAAACAGAGGGACTGAAACAGAGGGCGAGAAACAGAGGGGCTGAAACAGAGGGCGAGAAACAGAGGGGCTGAAACAGAGGGCGAGAAACAGACGGGCTGAAACAGAGGGGCTGAAACAGAGGGCGAGAAACAGAGGGGCTGAAACAGAGGGCGAGAAACAGAGGGGCTGAAACAGAGGGCGAGAAACAGAGGGCGAGAAACAGAGGGACTGAAACAGAGGGTCTGAAACAGAGGGGCTGAAACGGAGGGCGAGAAACAGAGGGGCTGAAACAGAGGGCGAGAAACAGAGGGGCTGAAACAGAGGGGCTGAAACAGAGGGCGAGAAACAGAGGGGCTGAAACAGAGGGTCTGAAACAGAGGGGCTGAAACTGACGGGCTGAAACAGAGAGCCTGAAACAGAGGGGCTGAAACAGAGGGGCTGACATAGAGGGGCTGAAACAGAGGGGCTGAATCAGAGGGGCTGAAACAGAGAGTGCCAAACAGAGGGGCTGAAACAGAGGGCGAGAAACAGAGGGGCTAAAACAGAGGGCGATAAACAGAGGGGCTGAAACAGAGGGCAAGAAAGAGAGGGGCTAAAACAGAGGGCGATAAACAGAGGGGCTGAAACAGAGGGCAAGAAAGAGAGGGGCTGAAACCGAGTGGCTGAAACAGAAGGGCTGAAACAGAGGGGCTGAAACAGAGGGCGAGAAACAGAGGGGCTGAATCAGAGGGGCTGAAACAGAGGGGCTGAATCAGAAGGCGAGAAACAGACGGGCTGAAAAAGAGGGCGAGAAACAGAGGGGCAGAAACAGAGGGCGAGAAACAGAGGGGCTGAAACAGAGGGGCTGAAACAGAGGGCAAGAAACAGAGGGGCTGAAACAGAGGGCGACAAACAGAGGGGCTGAAACAGAGGGGCTGAAACAGAGGGGCTGAAACAGAGGGCGAGAAACAGAGGGGCTGAAACAAAGGGCGAGAAACAGAGGGGCGGAAACAGAGGGGCAGAAACAGAGGGGCTGAAACAGAGGGGCTGAATCGGAGGGGCTGAAACAGAGGGGCTAAAACAGAGTGGCTGAAACAGAGGGCAAGAAACAGAGGGGCTGAAACAGAGGGGCTGAAACAGAGGGGCAGAAACAGAGGGCGAGAAACAGAGGGGCTGAATCAGAGGGGCTGAATCAGAGGGGCTGAAACAGAGGGCCTGAAACAGAGGGCGAGAAACTAAGGGACTGAATCAGAGGGGCTGAAACAGAGGGTCTGAAACAGACGGGCTGAAACAGAGAGCCTGAAACAGAGGGGCTGAAACAGAGGGCGAGAAACAGAGGGGCTGAAACAGAGGGCGAGAAACAGACGGGCTGAAACAGAGGGGCTGAAACAGAGGGGCTGAAACAGAGGGCAAGAAATAGAGGGGCTGAAAAAGAGGGCAAGAAACAGAGGGGCTGAAACAGAGGGTGAGAAACAGAGGGGCTGAATCAGAGGGGCTGAAACAAATGCCGAGAAACAGAGGGGGTGAAACAGAGGGCGAGAAACAGAGGGGCTGAAACAGAGGGGCTGAAACAGAGGGACTGAAACAGAGGGGCTGAAACAGAGGGCGAGAAACAGAGGGGCTGAAACAGAGGGGCAGAAACAGAGGGGCTGAATCAGAGTGGCTGATTCAGAGGGTCTGAAACAGAGGGGCTGAATCAGAGGGGCGGAAACAGAGGGCGAGAAACAGAGGGGCAGATACAGAGGGCAAGAAACAGAGGGGCTGAAACAGAGGGCGAGAAACAGACGGGCAGAAACAGAGAGCGAGAAACAGAGGGACTGAAACAGAGTGGCTGAAACAGAGAGCGCGAAACAGAGGGACTGAAACAGAGGGCGAGAAACAGAGGGGCTGAAACAGAGGGCGAGAAACAGAGGGGCTGAAACAGAGGGCGAGAAACAGACGGGCTGAAACAGAGGTGCTGAAACAGAGGGGCTGAAACAGAGGGCGAGAAACAGAGGGGCTGAAACAGAGGGCGAGAAACAGAGGGGCTGAAACAGAGGGCGAGAAACAGAGGGCGAGAAACAGAGGGACTGAAACAGAGGGTCTGAAACAGAGGGGCTGAAACGGAGGGCGAGAAACAGAGGGGCTGAAACAGAGGGCGAGAAACAGAGGGGCTGAAACAGAGGGGCTGAAACAGAGGGCGAGAAACAGAGGGGCTGAAACAGAGGGTCTGAAACAGAGGGGCTGAAACTGACGGGCTGAATCAGAGGGGCTGAAACAGAGAGTGCGAAACAGAGGGTCTGAAACAGAGGGCGAGAAACAGAGGGGCTAAAACAGAGGGCGATAAACAGAGGGGCTGAAACAGAGGGCAAGAAAGAGAGGGGCTAAAACAGAGGGCGATAAACAGAGGGGCTGAAACAGAGGGCAAGAAAGAGAGGGGCTGAAACCGAGTGGCTGAAACAGAAGGGCTGAAACAGAGGGGCTGAAACAGAGGGCGAGAAACAGAGGGGCTGAATCAGAGGGGCTGAAACAGAGGGGCTGAATCAGAAGGCGAGAAACAGACGGGCTGAAACAGAGGGCGAGAAACAGAGGGGCAGAAACAGAGGGCGAGAAACAGAGGGGCTGAAACAGAGGGGCTGAAACAGAGAGCAAGAAACAGAGGGGCTGAAACAGAGGGCGAGAAACAGAGGGGCTGAAACAGAGGGGCTGAAACAGAGGGGCTGAAACAGAGGGCGAGAAACAGAGGGGCTGAAACAAAGGGCGAGAAACAGATGGGCGGAAACAGAGGGGCAGAAACAGAGGGGCTGAAACAGAGGGGCTGAATCGGAGGGGCTGAAACAGAGGGGCTAAAACAGAGGGGCTGAAACAGAGGGCAAGAAACAGAGGGGCTGAAACAGAGGGGCTGAAACAGAGGGGCAGAAACAGAGGGCGAGAAACAGAGGGGCTGAATCAGAGGGGCTGAATCAGAGGGGCTGAAAAAGAGGGGCTGAAACAGAGGGCGAGAAACAGAGGGGCTGAATCAGAGGGGCTGAATCAGAGGGGCTGAAACAGAGGGCCTGAAACAGAGGGCGAGAAACTAAGGGAGTGAATCAGAGGGGCTGAAACAGAGGGTCTGAAACAGACGGGCTGAAACAGAGAGCCTGAAACAGAGGGGCTGAAACAGAGGGGCTGAAACAGAGGGGCTGAAACAGAGGGCGAGAAACTAAGGTACTGAATCAGAGGGGCTGAAACAGAGGGGCTGAATCAGAGGGGCTGAAACAGAGGGCGAGAAACTAAGGTACTGAATCAGAGGGGCTGAAACAGAGGGGCTGAATCAGAGGGGCTGAAATAGAGGGGCTGAATCAGAGGGGCTGAAACAGAGGGGCTGAAACAGAGGGCGAGAAACAGAGAGGCTGAAACAGAGGGTGAGAAACAGAGGGGCTGAAACAGAGGGCGAGAAACAGAGGGGCTGAAACAGAGGGGCTGAAACAGAGGGCGAGAAACAGAGGGGCTGAAACAGAGGGGCTGAAACAGAGGGAGAGAAACAGAGGGGCTGAAACAGAGGGCGAGAAACAGAGGGGCTGAATCAGAGGGGCTGAAACAGAGGGAGAGAAACAGAGGGGCTGAAACAGAGGGCGAGAAACAGAGGGGCTGAAACAGAGGTGCTGAAACAGAGGGTGAGAAACAGAGGGGCTGAAACAGAGGGCGAGAAACAGAGGGGCTGAAACAGAGGGGCTGAAACAGAGGGGCTGATTCAGAGGGGCTGAAAAAGAGGGGCTGAATCAGAGGGGCTGAAACAGAGGGCGAGAAACAGAGGGGCTGAAACAGAGGGCGAGAAACAGAGGAGCAGAAACAGAGGACGAGAAACAGAGGGGCTGAAACAGAGGGGCTGAAACAGAGAGTGCGAAACAGAGGGGCTGAAACAGAGGGCGAGAAACAGAGGGGCTGAAACAGAGGGCGAGAAACATAGGGGCTGAAACAGAGGGAAAGAAACAGAGGGGCTGAAACCGAGTGGCTGAAACAGAAGGGCTGAAACAGAGGGGCTGAAACAGAGGGCGAGAAACAGAGGGGCTGAATCAGAGGGGCTGAATCAGAGGGGCTGAAACAGAGGGGCTGAATCAGAGGGGCTGAAACAGAAGGCGAGAAACAGAGGGGCTGAAACAGAGGGCGAGAAACAGAGGGGCAGAAACAGAGGGCGAGAAACAGAGGGGCTGAAACAGAGGGGCTGAAACAGAGGGGCTGAAACAGAGGGCAAGAAACAGAGGGGCTGAAACAGAGGGCGAGAAACAGAGGGGCTGAAACAGAGGGGCTGAAACAGAGGGGCTGAAACAGAGGGCGAGAAACAGAGGGGCTGAAACAGAGGGGCAGAAACAGAGGGGCTGAAACAGAGGGGCTGAATCGGAGGGGCTGAAACAGAGGGGCTGGAACAGAGGGGCTGAAACAGAGGGCAAGAAACAGAGGGGCTGAAACAGAGGGGCTGAAACAGAGGGGCAGAAACAGAGGGTGAGAAACAGAGGGGCTGAAACAGAGGGGCTGAAACAGAGGGCGAGAAACAGAGGGGCTGAATCAGAGGGGCTGAAACAGAGGGCATGAAACAGAGGGCGAGAAACTAAGGGACTGAATCAGAGGGGCTGAAACAGAGGGGCTGAAACAGAGGGGCTGAAACAGAGGGCGAGAAACAGAGGGGCTGAAACAGAGGGGCTGAATCAGAGGGGCTGAAACAGAGGGGCTGAAACAGAGGGCGAGAAACAGAGAGGCTGAAACAGAGGGGCTGAAACAGAGGGCAAGAAACAGAGGGTCTGAAACAGAGGGCGAGAAACAGACGGGCTGAAACAGAGGGGCTGAAACAGAGGGGCTGAAACAGAGGGCGAGAAACAGAGGGGCTGAAACAGAGGGCGAGAAACAGAGGGGCTGAAACAGAGGGTGTGAAACAGAGGGCGAGAAACAGAGGGACTGAAACAGAGGGTCTGAAACAGAGGGGCTGAAACAGAGGGCGAGAAACAGAGGGGCTGAAACGGAGGGCGAGAAACAGAGGGGCTGAAACAGAGGGCGAGAAACAGAGGGGCTGAAACAGAGGGGCTGAAACAGTGGGGCTGAAACAGAGGGGCTGAAACAGAGGGTGAGAAATAAAGGGGCTGAAACAGAGGGCGAGAAACAGAGGGGCTGAAACAGAGGCCGAGAAACAGAGGGGCTGAAACAGAGAGCGAGAAACAGACGGGCTGAAACAGAGGGGCTGAAACAGAGGGGCTGAAACAGAGGGCAAGAAATAGAGGGGCTGAAAAAGAGGGCAAGAAACAGAGGGGCTGAAACAGAGGGTGAGAAACAGAGGGGCTGAATCAGAGGGGCTGAAACAAATGCCGAGAAACAGAGGGGGTGAAACAGAGGGCGAGAAACAGAGGGGCTGAAACAGAGGGGCTGAAACAGAGGGACTGAAACAGAGGGGCTGAAACAGAGGGCGAGAAACAGAGGGGCTGAAACAGAGGGGCAGAAACAGAGGGGCTGAATCAGAGTGGCTGATTCAGAGGGTCTGAAACAGAGGGGCTGAATCAGAGGGGCGGAAACAGAGGGCGAGAAACAGAGGGGCAGATACAGAGGGCAAGAAAGAGAGGGGCTAAAACAGAGGCCGATAAACAGAGGGGCTGAAACAGAGGGCAAGAAAGAGAGGGGCTGAAACCGAGTGGCTGAAACAGAAGGGCTGAAACAGAGGGGCTGAAACAGAGGGCGAGAAACAGAGGGGCTGAATCAGAGGGGCTGAAACAGAGGGGCTGAATCAGAAGGCGAGAAACAGACGGGCTGAAAAAGAGGGCGAGAAACAGAGGGGCTGAAACAGAGGGGCTGAAACAGTGGGGCTGAAACAGAGGGGCTGAAACAGAGGGTGAGAAATAAAGGGGCTGAAACAGAGGGCGAGAAACAGAGGGGCTGAAACAGAGGCCGAGAAACAGAGGGGCTGAAACAGAGGGCGAGAAACAGACGGGCTGAAACAGAGGGGCTGAAACAGAGGGGCTGAAACAGAGGGCAAGAAATAGAGGGGCTGAAAAAGAGGGCAAGAAACAGAGGGGCTGAAACAGAGGGTGAGAAACAGAGGGGCTGAATCAGAGGGGCTGAAACAAATGCCGAGAAACAGAGGGGGTGAAACAGAGGGCGAGAAACAGAGGGGCTGAAACAGAGGGGCTGAAACAGAGGGACTGAAACAGAGGGGCTGAAACAGAGGGCGAGAAACAGAGGGGCTGAAACAGAGGGGCAGAAACAGAGGGGCTGAATCAGAGTGGCTGATTCAGAGGGTCTGAAACAGAGGGGCTGAATCAGAGGGGCGGAAACAGAGGGCGAGAAACAGAGGGGCAGATACAGAGGGCAAGAAAGAGAGGGGCTAAAACAGAGGCCGATAAACAGAGGGGCTGAAACAGAGGGCAAGAAAGAGAGGGGCTGAAACCGAGTGGCTGAAACAGAAGGGCTGAAACAGAGGGGCTGAAACAGAGGGCGAGAAACAGAGGGGCTGAATCAGAGGGGCTGAAACAGAGGGGCTGAATCAGAAGGCGAGAAACAGACGGGCTGAAACAGAGGGCGAGAAACAGAGGGGCAGAAACCAAGGGCGAGAAACAGAGGGGCTGAAACAGAGGGGCTGAAACAGAGGGCAAGAAACAGAGGGGCTGAAACAGAGGGCGAGAAACAGAGGGGCTGAAACAGAGGGGCTGAAACAGAGGGGCTGAAACAGAGGGCGAGAAACAGAGGGGCTGAAACAAAGGGCGAGAAACAGATGGGCGGAAACAGAGGGGCAGAAACAGAGGGGCTGAAACAGAGGGGCTGAATCGGAGGGGCTGAAACAGAGGGGCTAAAACAGAGGGGCTGAAACAGAGGGCAAGAAACAGAGGGGCTGAAACAGAGGGGCTGAAACAGAGGGGCAGAAACAGAGGGCGAGAAACAGAGGGGCTGAATCAGAGGGGCTGAATCAGAGGGGCTGAAAAAGAGGGGCTGAAACAGAGGGCGAGAAACAGAGGGGCTGAATCAGAGGGGCTGAATCAGAGGGGCTGAAACAGAGGGCCTGAAACAGAGGGCGAGAAACTAAGGGACTGAATCAGAGGGGCTGAAACAGAGGGTCTGAAACAGACGGGCTGAAACAGAGAGCCTGAAACAGAGGGGCTGAAACAGAGGGGCTGAAACAGAGGGGCTGAAACAGAGGGCGAGAAACTAAGGTACTGAATCAGAGGGGCTGAAACAGAGGGCCTGAATCAGAGGGGCTGAAACAGAGGGCGAGAAACTAAGGTACTGAATCAGAGGGGCTGAAACAGAGGGGCTGAATCAGAGGGGCTGAAATAGAGGGGCTGAATCAGAGGGGCTGAAACAGAGGGGCTGAAACAGAGGGCGAGAAACAGAGAGGCTGAAACAGAGGGTGAGAAACAGAGGGGCTGAAACAGATGGCGAGAAACAGAGGGGCTGAAACAGAGGGGCTGAAACAGATAGCGAGAAACAGAGGGGCTGAAACAGAGGGCGAGAAACAGAGGGGCTGAATCAGAGGGCGAGAAACAGAGGGGCTGAAACAGATGGCGAGAAACAGAGGGGCTGAAACAGAGGGCGAGAAACAGAGGGGCTGAATCAGAGGGCGAGAAACAGAGGGGCTGAAACTGAGGTGCTGAAACAGAGGGTGAGAAACAGAGGGGCTGAAACAGAGGGCGAGAAACAGAGGGGCTGAAACAGAGGGGCTGAAACAGAGGGGCTGATTCAGAGGGGCTGAAAAAGAGGGGCTGAATCAGAGGGGCTGAAACAGAGGGCGAGAAACAGAGGGGCTGAAACAGAGGGCGAGAAACAGAGGAGCAGAAACAGAGGACGAGAAACAGAGGGGCTGAAACAGAGGGGCTGAAACAGAGAGTGCGAAACAGAGGGGCTGAAACAGAGGGCGAGAAACAGAGGGGCTGAAACAGAGGGCGAGAAACAGAGGGGCTGAAACAGAGGGAAAGAAACAGAGGGGCTGAAACCGAGTGGCTGAAACAGAAGGGCTGAAACAGAGGGGCTGAAACAGAGGGCGAGAAACAGAGGGGCTGAATCAGAGGGGCTGAATCAGAGGGGCTGAAACAGAGGGGCTGAATCAGAGGGGCTGAAACAGAAGGCGAGAAACAGAGGGGCTGAAACAGAGGGCGAGAAACAGAGGGGCAGAAACAGAGGGCGAGAAACAGAGGGGCTGAAACAGAGGGGCTGAAACAGAGGGGCTGAAACAGAGGGCAAGAAACAGAGGGGCTGAAACAGAGGGCGAGAAACAGAGGGGCTGAAACAGAGGGGCTGAAACAGAGGGGCTGAAACAGAGGGCGAGAAACAGAGGGGCTGAAACAGAGGGGCAGAAACAGAGGGGCTGAAACAGAGGGGCTGAATCGGAGGGGCTGAAACAGAGGGGCTGGAACAGAGGGGCTGAAACAGAGGGCAAGAAACAGAGGGGCTGAAACAGAGGGGCTGAAACAGAGGGGCAGAAACAGAGGGTGAGAAACAGAGGGGCTGAAACAGAGGGGCTGAAACAGAGGGCGAGAAACAGAGGGGCTGAATCAGAGGGGCTGAATCAGAGGGGCTGAAACAGAGGGCCTGAAACAGAGGGCGAGAAACAGAGGGGCTGAAACAGAGGGGCTGAAACAGAGGGCGAGAAACAGAGGGGCTGAAACAGAGGGGCTGAATCAGAGGGGCTGAAACAGAGGGGCTGAAACAGAGGGCGAGAAACAGAGAGGCTGAAACAGAGGGGCTGAAACAGAGGGCAAGAAACAGAGGGGCTGAAACAGAGGGCGAGAAACAGACGGGCTGAAACAGAGGGGCTGAAACAGAGGGGCTGAAACAGAGGGCGAGAAACAGAGGGGCTGAAACAGAGGGCGAGAAACAGAGGGGCTGAAACAGAGGGTGAGAAACAGAGGGCGAGAAACAGAGGGACTGAAACAGAGGGTCTGAAACAGAGGGGCTGAAACAGAGGGCGAGAAACAGAGGGGCTGAAACGGAGGGCGAGAAACAGAGGGGCTGAAACAGAGGGCGAGAAACAGAGGGGCTGAAACAGAGGGGCTGAAACAGTGGGGCTGAAACAGAGGGGCTGAAACAGAGGGTGAGAAATAAAGGGGCTGAAACAGAGGGCGAGAAACAGAGGGGCTGAAACAGAGGCCGAGAAACAGAGGGGCTGAAACAGAGGGCGAGAAACAGATGGGCTGAAACAGAGGGGCTGAAACAGAGGGGCTGAAACAGAGGGCAAGAAATAGAGGGGCTGAAAAAGAGGGCAAGAAACAGAGGGGCTGAAACAGAGGGTGAGAAACAGAGGGGCTGAATCAGAGGGGCTGAAACAAATGCCGAGAAACAGAGGGGGTGAAACAGAGGGCGAGAAACAGAGGGGCTGAAACAGAGGGGCTGAAACAGAGGGACTGAAACAGAGGGGCTGAAACAGAGGGCGAGAAACAGAGGGGCTGAAACAGAGGGGCAGAAACAGAGGGGCTGAATCAGAGTGGCTGATTCAGAGGGTCTGAAACAGAGGGGCTGAATCAGAGGGGCGGAAACAGAGGGCGAGAAACAGAGGGGCAGATACAGAGGGCAAGAAACAGAGGGGCTGAAACAGAGGGCGAGAAACAGACGGGTAGAAACAGAGAGCGAGAAACAGAGGGACTGAAACAGAGGGGCTGAAACAGAGAGCGCGAAACAGAGGGACTGAAACAGAGGGCGAGAAACAGAGGGGCTGAAACAGAGGGCGAGAAACAGAGGGGCTGAAACAGAGGGCGAGAAACAGAGGGGCTGAAACAGAGGGCGAGAAACAGACGGGCAGAAACAGAGGGCGAGAAACAGAGGGACTGAAACAAAGGGGCTGAAACAGAGAGCGCGAAACAGAGGGACTGAAACAGAGGGCGAGAAACAGAGGGGCTGAAACATCGGGCAAGAAACAGAGGGGCTGAAACAGAGGGCGAGAAACAGAGGGGCTGAACAGAGGGCAAGAAACAGAGGGGCTGAAACAGAGTGTCTAAAACAGAGGGCGAGAAACAGAGGGGCTGAATCAGACAGGCTGAATCAGATGGGCTGAAACAGAGGGGCTGAAACAGAGGGCGAGAAACAGAGTGGCTGAAACAGAGGGCGAGAAACAGAGGGCGAGAAACAGAGGGGCTGAAAAAGTGGGGCTGAAACAAAGTGGCTGAAACAAAGCGCCTGATACAGAGGGCAAGAAACAGAGGGGCTGAAACAGAGGGCAAGAAACAGAGGGGCTGAAACGGAGTGGCTGAAACAGAAGGGCTGAAACAGAGGGGCTGAAACAGAGTGCGAGAAACAGAGGGGCTGAATCAGAGTGGCTGAATCAGAGGGGCTGAAACAGAGGGGCTGAATCAGAGGGGCTGAAACAGAAGGCGAGAAACAGAGGGGCTGAAACAGAGGGCGAGAAACAGAGGGGCAGAAACAGAGGGCGAGAAACAGAGGGGCTGAAACAGAGGGGCTGAAACAGAGGGGCTGAAACAGAGGGCAAGAAACAGAGGGGCTGAAACAGAGGGCGAGAAACAGAGGGGCTGAAACAGAGGGGCTGAAACAGAGGGGCTGAAACAGAGGGCGAGAAACAGAGGGGCTGAAACAAAGGGCGAGAAACAGAGGGGCTGAAACAGAGGGGCATAAACAGTGGGGCTGAAACAGAGGGGCTGAATCGGAGGGGCTGAAACAGAGGGGCTGAAACAGAGGGGCTGAAACAGAGGGCAAGAAACAGAGGGGATGGAACAGAGGGGCTGAAACAGAGGGGCAGAAACAGAGGGCGAGAAACAGAGGGGCTGAAACAGAGGGGCTGAAACAGAGGGCGAGAAACAGAGGGGCTGAATCAGAGGGGCTGAATCAGAGGGGCTGAAACAGAGGGGCTGAAACAGAGGGCGAGAAACAGAGAGGCTGAAACAGAGGGCGAGAAACAGAGGGGCTGAAACAGAGGGCAAGAAACAGAGGGGCTGAAACAGAGGGCGAGAAACAGAGGGGCTGAAACAGAGGGGCTGAAACAGAGGGTCTGAAACAGAGGGGCTGAAACAAAGGGCGAGAAACAGAGGGGCTGAAACAGAGGGCGAGAAACAGAGGGGCTGAAACAGAGGGCGAGAAACAGAGGGCGAGAAACAGAGGGACTGAAACAGAGGGTCTGAAACAGAGGGGCTGAAACAGACGGGCTGAAACAGAGAGCCTGAAACAGAGGGGCTGAAACAGAGGGGCTGAAATCGAGGGGCTGAAACAGAGGGGCTGAATCAGAGGGGCTGAAACAGAGGGGCTGAATCAGAGGGGCTGAAACAGAGGGCGAGAAACAGAGGGGCTGAAACAGAGGGCAAGAAACAGAGGGGCTGAAACAGAGGGCGAGAAACAGAGGGGCTGAAACAGAGGGGCTGAAACAGAGGGGCTGAAACAGAGGGTCTGAAACAAAGGGCGAGAAACAGAGGGGCTGAAACAGAGGGCGAGAAACAGAGGGGCTGAAACAGAGGGGCAGAAACAGAGGGCGAGAAACAGAGGGACTGAAACAGAGGGTCTGAAACAGCGGGGCTGAAACAGAGGGCGAGAAACAGAGGGGCTGAAACGGAGGGCGAGAAACAGAGGGGCTGAAACAGAGGGCGAGAAACAGAGGGGCTGAAACAGAGGGGCTGAAACAGTGGGGCTGAAACAGAGGGGCTGAAACAGAGGGTGAGAAATAATGGGGCTGAAACAGAGGGCGGGAAACAGAGGGGCTGAAACAGAGGGCGATAAACAGTGGGGCTGAAACAGAGGGCGAGAAACAGAGGGGCTGAAACAGAGGGGCTGAAACAGAGGGGCTGAAACAGAGGGCAAGAAATAGAGGGGCTGAAAAAGAGGGCGAGAAACAGAGGGGCTGAAACAGAGGGTGAGAAACAGAGGGGCTGAATCAGAGGGGCTGAAACAAATGCCGAGAAACAGAGGGGCTGAAACAGAGGGCGAGAAACAGAGGGGCTGAAACAGAGGGGCTGAAACAGAGGGTGAGAAACAGAGGGGCTGAAACAGAGGGCGAGAAACAGAGGGGCTGAAACAGAGGGGCAGAAACAGAGGGGCTGAATCAGAGTGGCTGATTCAGAGGGTCTGAAACAGAGGGGCTGAATCAGAGGGGCGGAAACAGAGGGCGAGAAACAGAGGGGCAGAAACAGAGGGCAAGAAACAGAGGGGCTGAAACAGAGGGCGAGAAACAGACGGGCAGAAACAGAGAGCGAGAAACAGAGGGACTGAAACAGAGGGGCTGAAACAGAGAGCGCGAAACAGAGGGACTGAAACAGAGGGGCTGAAACAGAGGGCGAGAAACAGAGGGGCTG
This sequence comes from Chiloscyllium punctatum, assembly GCF_047496795.1. NCBI lineage: Eukaryota > Metazoa > Chordata > Chondrichthyes > Orectolobiformes > Hemiscylliidae > Chiloscyllium > Chiloscyllium punctatum. Next base: position 2,576,561 of record NW_027309795.1, on the reverse strand, counting down.
AAACAGAGGGCGAGAAACAGAGGGGCTGAAACAGAGGGCAAGAAACAGAGGGGCTGAAACAGAGTGGCTGAAACAGAGGGCGAGAAACAGAGGGCGAGAAACAGAGGGGCTGAAAAAGTGGGGCTGAAACAAAGGGGCTGAAACAAAGCGCCTGATACAGAGGGCGAGAAACAGAGGGGCTGAAACAGAGGGCGAGGAACAGAGGGGCTGAAACAGAGGGGCTGAAACAGTGGGGCTGAAACAGAGGGCGAGAAACAGAGAGGCTGAAACACAGGGCGAGAAACAGAGGGGCTGAAACAGAGGGCGAGAAACAGAGGGGCTGAAACAGAGGGACTGAAACAGAGGGGCTGAAACAGAGGGGCTGAAACAGAGGGCGAGAAACAGAGTGGCTGAAACAGAGAGCGAGAAACAGAGTGGCTGAAACAGAGGGCAAGAAACAGAGGGGCTGAAACAGAGGGCGAGAAACAGAGGGGCTGAAACAGAGGGGCTGAAACAGAGGGGCGGAAACAGAGGGGCTGAAACAGAGAGCGAGAAACAGAGGGGCTGAAACAGAGGGGCTGAAACAGAGGGCGAGAAACAGAGGGGCTGAAACAGAGGGCGAGAAACAGAGGGGCTGAAACAGAGGGCGAGAAACAGAGGGCGAGAAACAGAGGGACTGAAACAGAGGGTCTGAAACAGAGGGGCTGAAACAGAGGGCGAGAAACAGAGTGGCTGAAACAGAGGGCGAGAAACAGCGTGACTGAAACAGAGGGCAAGAAACAGAGGGGCTGAAACAGAGGGCGGGAAACAGAGGGGCTGAAACAGAGGGGCTGAAACAGAGGGGCGGAAACAGAGGGGCTGAAACAGAGAGCGAGAAACAGAGGGGCTGAAACAGAGGGGCGGAAACAGAGGGGCTGAAACAGAGGGTGAGAAACATCGTGGCTGAAACAAAGGGGCTGAAACAGTGCGGCTAAAATAGAGGGGCTGAAACAGAGGGCGAGAAATAGAGGGGCTGAAACAGAGGGCGAGAAACCGGGAGGCTGAAACAGAGGGCGAGAAACAGAGGGGCTGAAACAGAGGGCGAGAAACAGTGGGGCTGAAACAGAGGTGCTGAAACAGAGGGGCTGAAACAGAGGGCGAGAAACAGAGGGGCTGAAACAGAGGGCGAGAAACAGAGGGGCTGAAACAGAGGGCGAGAAACAGAGGGGCTGAAACAGAGGGCGAGAAACTGAGGGGCTGAAACAGAGGGGCTGAAACAGAGGGGCTGAAACAGAGGGCGAGAAACAGAGGGGCTGAAACAGAGGGCGAGAAACAGAGGGGCTGAATCAGAGGGGCTGAAACAGAGGGCGAGAAACAGAGGGGCTGAAACAGAGGGGCTGAAACAGAGGGGCTGAAACAGAGGGCGAGAAACAGAGGGGCTGAATCAGAGGGGCTGAATCAGTGGGGCTGAAACAGAGGGCCTGAATCAGAGGGGCTGAAACAGAAGGCGAGAAACAGAGGGGCTGAAAGAGAGGGCCTGAATCAGAGGGGCTGAAACAGAAGGCGAGAAACAGAGGGGCTGAAACACAGGGCGAGAAACAGAGGGTCAGAAACAGAGGGCGAGAAACAGTGGGGCTGAAACAGAGGGGCTGAAACAGAGGGCAAGAAACAGAGGGGCTGAAACAGAGGGCGAGAAACAGAGGGGCTGAAACAGAGGGGCTGAAGCTGAGGGGCTGAAACAGAGGGCGAGAAACAGAGGGGCTGAAACAAAGGGCGAGAAACAGAGGGGCTGAAACAGAGGGGCAGAAACAGAGGGGCTGAAACAGAGGGGCTGAATCGGAGTGGCGGAAACAGAGGGGCTGAAACAGAGGGGCTGAAACAGAGAGTGCGAAACAGAGGGGCTGAAACAGAGGGTGAGAAACAGAGGGGCTAAAACAGAGGGCGATAAACAGAGGGGCTGAAACAGAGGGCGAGAAACAGAGGGGCTGAAACAGAGGGCGAGAAACAGAGGGGCTGAAACAGAGGGCGAGAAACAGACGGGCAGAAACAGAGGGGCAGAAACAGAGGGGCTGAAACAGAGGGGCTGAATCGGAGTGGCGGAAACAGAGGGGCTGAAACAGAGGGGCTGAAACAGAGAGTGCGAAACAGAGGGGCTGAAACAGAGGGCGAGAAACAGAGGGGCTAAAACAGAGGGCGATAAACAGAGGGGCTGAAACAGAGGGCGAGAAACAGAGGGGCTGAAACAGAGGGCGAGAAACAGAGGGGCTGAAACAGAGGGCGCGAAACAGACGGGCAGAAACAGAGGGCGAGAAACAGAGGGTCTGAAACAAAGGGGCTGAAACAGAGAGCGCGAAACAGAGGGACTGAAACAGAGGGCGAGAAACAGAGGGGCTGAAACAGCGGGCAAGAAACAGAGGGGCTGAAACAGAGGGCGAGAAACAGAGGGGCTGAAACAGAGGGCAAGAAACAGAGGGGCTGAAACAGAGTGTCTGAAACAGAGGGCGAGAAACAGAGGGGCTGAATCAGACAGGCTGAATCAGATGGGCTGAAACAGAGGGGCTGAAACAGAGGGCGAGAAACAGAGTGGTTGAAACAGAGGGCGAGAAACAGAGGGCGAGAAACAGAGGGGCTGAAAAAGTGGGGCTGAAACAAAGTGGCTGAAACAAAGCGCCTGATACAGAGGGCGAGAAACAGAGGGGCTGAAACGGAGTGGCTGAAACAGAGGGGCTGAAACAGAGGGGCTGAAACAGAGTGCGAGAAACAGAGGGGCTGAATCAGAGGGCGAGAAACAGAGGGCGAGAAACAGAGGGGCTGAAACAGAGGGCGAGAAACAGAGGGGCTGAAACAGAGGGGCTGAAACAGTGGGGCTGAAACAGAGCGGCTGAAACAGAGGGTGAGAAATAAAGGGGCTGAAACAGAGTGCGAGAAACAGAGGGGCTGAAACAGAGGGCGAGAAACAGAGGGGCTGAAACAGAGGGCGAGAAACAGACGGGCTGAAACAGAGGGGCTGAAACAGAGGGGCTGAAACAGAGGGTGAGAAACAGAGGGGCTGAATCAGAGGGGCTGAAACAAATGCCGAGAAACAGAGGGGGTGAAACAGAGGGCGAGAAACAGAGGGGCTGAAACAGAGGGGCTGAAACAGAGGGACTGAAACAGAGGGGCTGAAACAGAGGGCGAGAAACAGAGGGGCTGAAACAGAGGGGCAGAAACAGAGGGGCTGAATCAGAGTGGCTGATTCAGAGGGTCTGAAACAGAGGGGCTGAATCAGAGGGGCGGAAACAGAGGGCGAGAAACAGAGGGGCAGATACAGAGGGCCAGAAACAGAGGGGCTGAAACATAGGGCGAGAAACAGACGGGCAGAAACAGAGAGCGAGAAACAGAGGGACTGAAACAGAGGGGCTGAAACAGAGAGCGCGAAACAGAGGGACTGAAACAGAGGGCGAGAAACAGAGGGGCTGAAACAGAGGGGCTGAAACAGAGGGACTGAAACAGAGGGGCTGAAACAGAGGGCGAGAAACAGAGGGGCTGAAACAGACGGGCTGAAACAGAGGGGCTGAAACAGAGGGGCTGAAACAGAGGGCGAGAAACAGAGGGGCTGAAACAGAAGGCGAGAAACAGAGGGGCTGAAACAGAGGGCGAGAAACAGAGGGCGGGAAACAGAGGGACTGAAACAGAGGGTCTGAAACAGAGGGGCTGAAACAGAGGGCGAGAAACAGAGGGTCTGAAACGGAGGGCGAGAAACAGAGGGGCTGAAACAGAGGGCGAGAAACAGAGGGGCTGAAACAGAGGGGCTGAAACAGTGGGGCTGAAACAGAGCGGCTGAAACAGAGGGTGAGAAATAAAGGGGCTGAAACAGAGTGCGAGAAACAGAGGGGCTGAAACAGAGGGCGAGAAACAGAGGGGCTGAAACAGAGGGCGAGAAACAGACGGGCTGAAACAGAGGGGCTGAAACAGAGGGGCTGAAACAGAGGGTGAGAAACAGAGGGGCTGAATCAGAGGGGCTGAAACAAATGCCGAGAAACAGAGGGGGTGAAACAGAGGGCGAGAAACAGAGGGGCTGAAACAGAGGGGCTGAAACAGAGGGACTGAAACAGAGGGGCTGAAACAGAGGGCGAGAAACAGAGGGGCTGAAACAGAGGGGCAGAAACAGAGGGGCTGAATCAGAGTGGCTGATTCAGAGGGTCTGAAACAGAGGGGCTGAATCAGAGGGGCGGAAACAGAGGGCGAGAAACAGAGGGGCAGATACAGAGGGCCAGAAACAGAGGGGCTGAAACATAGGGCGAGAAACAGACGGGCAGAAACAGAGAGCGAGAAACAGAGGGACTGAAACAGAGGGGCTGAAACAGAGAGCGCGAAACAGAGGGACTGAAACAGAGGGCAAGAAACAGAGGGGCTGAAACAGAGGGGCTGAAACAGAGGGACTGAAACAGAGGGGCTGAAACAGAGGGCGAGAAACAGAGGGGCTGAAACAGAGGGGCAGAAACAGAGGGGCTGAATCAGAGTGGCTGATTCAGAGGGTCTGAAACAGAGGGGCTGAATCACAGGGGCGGAAACAGAGGGCGAGAAACAGTGGGGCAGATACAGAGGGCAAGAAACAGAGGGGCTGAAACAGAGGGCGAGTAACAGACGGGCAGAAACAGAGTGCGAGAAACAGAGGGACTGAAACAGAGGGGCTGAAACAGAGAGCGCGAAACAGAGGGACTGAAACAGAGGGCGAGAAACAGAGGGTCTGAAACAGAGGGCGAGAAACAGAGGGGCTGAAACAGAGGGCGAGAAACAGACGGGCTGAAACAGAGGGGCTGAAACAGAGGGCGAGAAACAGAGGGGCTGAAACAGAGGGCGAGAAACAGAGGGGCTGAAACAGAGGGCGAGAAACAGAGGGCGAGAAACAGAGGGACTGAAACAGAGGGTCTGAAACAGAGGGGCTGAAACGGAGGGCGAGAAACAGAGGGGCTGAAACAGAGGGCGAGAAACAGAGGGGCTGAAACAGAGGGGCTGAAACAGAGGGCGAGAAACAGAGGGGCTGAAACAGAGGGTCTGAAACAGAGGGGCTGAAACTGACGGGCTGAAACAGAGAGCCTGAAACAGAGGGGCTGAAACAGAGGGGCTGAAATAGAGGGGCTGAAACAGAGGGGCTGAATCAGAGGGTCTGAAACAGAGAGTGCCAAACAGAGGGGCTGAAACAGAGGGCGAGAAACAGAGGGGCTAAAACAGAGGGCGATAAACAGAGGGGCTGAAACAGAGGGCAAGAAAGAGAGGGGCTAAAACAGAGGGCGATAAACAGAGGGGCTGAAACAGAGGGCAAGAAAGAGAGGGGCTGAAACCGAGTGGCTGAAACAGAAGGGCTGAAACAGAGGGGCTGAAACAGAGGGCGAGAAACAGAGGGGCTGAATCAGAGGGGCTGAAACAGAGGGGCTGAATCAGAAGGCGAGAAACAGACGGGCTGAAAAAGAGGGCGAGAAACAGAGGGGCAGAAACAGAGGGCGAGAAACAGAGGGGCTGAAACAGAGGGGCTGAAACAGAGGGCAAGAAACAGAGGGGCTGAAACAGAGGGCGACAAACAGAGGGGCTGAAACAGAGGGGCTGAAACAGAGGGGCTGAAACAGAGGGCGAGAAACAGAGGGGCTGAAACAAAGGGCGAGAAACAGAGGGGCGGAAACAGAGGGGCAGAAACAGAGGGGCTGAAACAGAGGGGCTGAATCGGAGGGGCTGAAACAGAGGGGCTAAAACAGAGTGGCTGAAACAGAGGGCAAGAAACAGAGGGGCTGAAACAGAGGGGCTGAAACAGAGGGGCAGAAACAGAGGGCGAGAAACAGAGGGGCTGAATCAGAGGGGCTGAATCAGAGGGGCTGAAACAGAGGGCCTGAAACAGAGGGCGAGAAACTAAGGGACTGAATCAGAGGGGCTGAAACAGAGGGTCTGAAACAGACGGGCTGAAACAGAGAGCCTGAAACAGAGGGGCTGAAACAGAGGGCGAGAAACAGAGGGGCTGAAACAGAGGGCGAGAAACAGACGGGCTGAAACAGAGGGGCTGAAACAGAGGGGCTGAAACAGAGGGCAAGAAATAGAGGGGCTGAAAAAGAGGGCAAGAAACAGAGGGGCTGAAACAGAGGGTGAGAAACAGAGGGGCTGAATCAGAGGGGCTGAAACAAATGCCGAGAAACAGAGGGGGTGAAACAGAGGGCGAGAAACAGAGGGGCTGAAACAGAGGGGCTGAAACAGAGGGACTGAAACAGAGGGGCTGAAACAGAGGGCGAGAAACAGAGGGGCTGAAACAGAGGGGCAGAAACAGAGGGGCTGAATCAGAGTGGCTGATTCAGAGGGTCTGAAACAGAGGGGCTGAATCAGAGGGGCGGAAACAGAGGGCGAGAAACAGAGGGGCAGATACAGAGGGCAAGAAACAGAGGGGCTGAAACAGAGGGCGAGAAACAGACGGGCAGAAACAGAGAGCGAGAAACAGAGGGACTGAAACAGAGTGGCTGAAACAGAGAGCGCGAAACAGAGGGACTGAAACAGAGGGCGAGAAACAGAGGGGCTGAAACAGAGGGCGAGAAACAGAGGGGCTGAAACAGAGGGCGAGAAACAGACGGGCTGAAACAGAGGTGCTGAAACAGAGGGGCTGAAACAGAGGGCGAGAAACAGAGGGGCTGAAACAGAGGGCGAGAAACAGAGGGGCTGAAACAGAGGGCGAGAAACAGAGGGCGAGAAACAGAGGGACTGAAACAGAGGGTCTGAAACAGAGGGGCTGAAACGGAGGGCGAGAAACAGAGGGGCTGAAACAGAGGGCGAGAAACAGAGGGGCTGAAACAGAGGGGCTGAAACAGAGGGCGAGAAACAGAGGGGCTGAAACAGAGGGTCTGAAACAGAGGGGCTGAAACTGACGGGCTGAAACAGAGAGCCTGAAACAGAGGGGCTGAAACAGAGGGGCTGAAAAAGAGGGGCTGAAACAGAGGGGCTGAATCAGAGGGGCTGAAACAGAGAGTGCGAAACAGAGGGTCTGAAACAGAGGGCGAGAAACAGAGGGGCTAAAACAGAGGGCGATAAACAGAGGGGCTGAAACAGAGGGCAAGAAAGAGAGGGGCTAAAACAGAGGGCGATAAACAGAGGGGCTGAAACAGAGGGCAAGAAAGAGAGGGGCTGAAACCGAGTGGCTGAAACAGAGGGGCTGAAACAGAGGGTGAGAAACAGAGGGGCTGAATCAGAGGGGCTGAAACAAATGCCGAGAAACAGAGGGGGTGAAACAGAGGGCGAGAAACAGAGGGGCTGAAACAGAGGGGCTGAAACAGAGGGACTGAAACAGAGTGGCTGAAACAGAGGGCGAGAAACAGAGGGGCTGAAACAGAGGGGCAGAAACAGAGGGGCTGAATCAGAGTGGCTGATTCAGAGGGTCTGAAACAGAGGGGCTGAATCAGAGGGGCGGAAACAGAGGGCGAGAAACAGAGGGGCAGATACAGAGGGCCAGAAACAGAGGGGCTGAAACATAGGGCGAGAAACAGACGGGCAGAAACAGAGAGCGAGAAACAGAGGGACTGAAACAGAGGGGCTGAAACAGAGAGCGCGAAACAGAGGGACTGAAACAGAGGGCGAGAAACAGAGGGGCTGAAACAGAGGGGCTGAAACAGAGGGACTGAAACAGAGGGGCTGAAACAGAGGGCGAGAAACAGAGGGGCTGAAACAGAGGGGCAGAAACAGAGGGGCTGAATCAGAGTGGCTGATTCAGAGGGTCTGAAACAGAGGGGCTGAATCACAGGGGCGGAAACAGAGGGCGAGAAACAGTGGGGCAGATACAGAGGGCAAGAAACAGAGGGGCTGAAACAGAGGGCGAGTAACAGACGGGCAGAAACAGAGAGCGAGAAACAGAGGGACTGAAACAGAGGGGCTGAAACAGAGAGCGCGAAACAGAGGGACTGAAACAGAGGGCGAGAAACAGAGGGGCTGAAACAGAGGGCGAGAAACAGAGGGGCTGAAACAGAGGGCGAGAAACAGACGGGCTGAAACAGAGGGGCTGAAACAGAGGGCGAGAAACAGAGGGGCTGAAACAGAGGGCGAGAAACAGAGGGGCTGAAACAGAGGGCGAGAAACAGAGGGCGAGAAACAGAGGGACTGAAACAGAGGGTCTGAAACAGAGGGGCTGAAACGGAGGGCGAGAAACAGAGGGGCTGAAACAGAGGGCGAGAAACAGAGGGGCTGAAACAGAGGGGCTGAAACAGAGGGCGAGAAACAGAGGGGCTGAAACAGAGGGTCTGAAACAGAGGGGCTGAAACTGACGGGCTGAAACAGAGAGCCTGAAACAGAGGGGCTGAAACAGAGGGGCTGAAATAGAGGGGCTGAAACAGAGGGGCTGAATCAGAGGGGCTGAAACAGAGAGTGCCAAACAGAGGGGCTGAAACAGAGGGCGAGAAACAGAGGGGCTAAAACAGAGGGCGATAAACAGAGGGGCTGAAACAGAGGGCAAGAAAGAGAGGGGCTAAAACAGAGGGCGATAAACAGAGGGGCTGAAACAGAGGGCAAGAAAGAGAGGGGCTGAAACCGAGTGGCTGAAACAGAAGGGCTGAAACAGAGGGGCTGATACAGAGGGCGAGAAACAGAGGGGCTGAATCAGAGGGGCTGAAACAGAGGGGCTGAATCAGAAGGCGAGAAACAGACGGGCTGAAAAAGAGGGCGAGAAACAGAGGGGCAGAAACAGAGGGCGAGAAACAGAGGGGCTGAAACAGAGGGGCTGAAACAGAGGGCAAGAAACAGAGGGGCTGAAACAGAGGGCGACAAACAGAGGGGCTGAAACAGAGGGGCTGAAACAGAGGGGCTGAAACAGAGGGCGAGAAACAGAGGGGCTGAAACAAAGGGCGAGAAACAGAGGGGCGGAAACAGAGGGGCAGAAACAGAGGGGCTGAAACAGAGGGGCTGAATCGGAGGGGCTGAAACAGAGGGGCTAAAACAGAGTGGCTGAAACAGAGGGCAAGAAACAGAGGGGCTGAAACAGAGGGGCTGAAACAGAGGGGCAGAAACAGAGGGCGAGAAACAGAGGGGCTGAATCAGAGGGGCTGAATCAGAGGGGCTGAAACAGAGGGCCTGAAACAGAGGGCGAGAAACTAAGGGACTGAATCAGAGGGGCTGAAACAGAGGGTCTGAAACAGACGGGCTGAAACAGAGAGCCTGAAACAGAGGGGCTGAAACAGAGGGCGAGAAACAGAGGGGCTGAAACAGAGGGCGAGAAACAGACGGGCTGAAACAGAGGGGCTGAAACAGAGGGGCTGAAACAGAGGGCAAGAAATAGAGGGGCTGAAAAAGAGGGCAAGAAACAGAGGGGCTGAAACAGAGGGTGAGAAACAGAGGGGCTGAATCAGAGGGGCTGAAACAAATGCCGAGAAACAGAGGGGGTGAAACAGAGGGCGAGAAACAGAGGGGCTGAAACAGAGGGGCTGAAACAGAGGGACTGAAACAGAGGGGCTGAAACAGAGGGCGAGAAACAGAGGGGCTGAAACAGAGGGGCAGAAACAGAGGGGCTGAATCAGAGTGGCTGATTCAGAGGGTCTGAAACAGAGGGGCTGAATCAGAGGGGCGGAAACAGAGGGCGAGAAACAGAGGGGCAGATACAGAGGGCAAGAAACAGAGGGGCTGAAACAGAGGGCGAGAAACAGACGGGCAGAAACAGAGAGCGAGAAACAGAGGGACTGAAACAGAGTGGCTGAAACAGAGAGCGCGAAACAGAGGGACTGAAACAGAGGGCGAGAAACAGAGGGGCTGAAACAGAGGGCGAGAAACAGAGGGGCTGAAACAGAGGGCGAGAAACAGACGGGCTGAAACAGAGGTGCTGAAACAGAGGGGCTGAAACAGAGGGCGAGAAACAGAGGGGCTGAAACAGAGGGCGAGAAACAGAGGGGCTGAAACAGAGGGCGAGAAACAGAGGGCGAGAAACAGAGGGACTGAAACAGAGGGTCTGAAACAGAGGGGCTGAAACGGAGGGCGAGAAACAGAGGGGCTGAAACAGAGGGCGAGAAACAGAGGGGCTGAAACAGAGGGGCTGAAACAGAGGGCGAGAAACAGAGGGGCTGAAACAGAGGGTCTGAAACAGAGGGGCTGAAACTGACGGGCTGAATCAGAGGGGCTGAAACAGAGAGTGCGAAACAGAGGGTCTGAAACAGAGGGCGAGAAACAGAGGGGCTAAAACAGAGGGCGATAAACAGAGGGGCTGAAACAGAGGGCAAGAAAGAGAGGGGCTAAAACAGAGGGCGATAAACAGAGGGGCTGAAACAGAGGGCAAGAAAGAGAGGGGCTGAAACCGAGTGGCTGAAACAGAAGGGCTGAAACAGAGGGGCTGAAACAGAGGGCGAGAAACAGAGGGGCTGAATCAGAGGGGCTGAAACAGAGGGGCTGAATCAGAAGGCGAGAAACAGACGGGCTGAAACAGAGGGCGAGAAACAGAGGGGCAGAAACAGAGGGCGAGAAACAGAGGGGCTGAAACAGAGGGGCTGAAACAGAGGGCAAGAAACAGAGGGGCTGAAACAGAGGGCGAGAAACAGAGGGGCTGAAACAGAGGGGCTGAAACAGAGGGGCTGAAACAGAGGGCGAGAAACAGAGGGGCTGAAACAAAGGGCGAGAAACAGATGGGCGGAAACAGAGGGGCAGAAACAGAGGGGCTGAAACAGAGGGGCTGAATCGGAGGGGCTGAAACAGAGGGGCTAAAACAGAGGGGCTGAAACAGAGGGCAAGAAACAGAGGGGCTGAAACAGAGGGGCTGAAACAGAGGGGCAGAAACAGAGGGCGAGAAACAGAGGGGCTGAATCAGAGGGGCTGAATCAGAGGGGCTGAAAAAGAGGGGCTGAAACAGAGGGCGAGAAACAGAGGGGCTGAATCAGAGGGGCTGAATCAGAGGGGCTGAAACAGAGGGCCTGAAACAGAGGGCGAGAAACTAAGGGACTGAATCAGAGGGGCTGAAACAGAGGGTCTGAAACAGACGGGCTGAAACAGAGAGCCTGAAACAGAGGGGCTGAAACAGAGGGGCTGAAACAGAGGGGCTGAAACAGAGGGCGAGAAACTAAGGTACTGAATCAGAGGGGCTGAAACAGAGGGGCTGAATCAGAGGGGCTGAAACAGAGGGCGAGAAACTAAGGTACTGAATCAGAGGGGCTGAAACAGAGGGGCTGAATCAGAGGGGCTGAAATAGAGGGGCTGAATCAGAGGGGCTGAAACAGAGGGGCTGAAACAGAGGGCGAGAAACAGAGAGGCTGAAACAGAGGGTGAGAAACAGAGGGGCTGAAACAGAGGGCGAGAAACAGAGGGGCTGAAACAGAGGGGCTGAAACAGAGGGCGAGAAACAGAGGGGCTGAAACAGAGGGGCTGAAACAGAGGGAGAGAAACAGAGGGGCTGAAACAGAGGGCGAGAAACAGAGGGGCTGAATCAGAGGGGCTGAAACAGAGGGAGAGAAACAGAGGGGCTGAAACAGAGGGCGAGAAACAGAGGGGCTGAAACAGAGGTGCTGAAACAGAGGGTGAGAAACAGAGGGGCTGAAACAGAGGGCGAGAAACAGAGGGGCTGAAACAGAGGGGCTGAAACAGAGGGGCTGATTCAGAGGGGCTGAAAAAGAGGGGCTGAATCAGAGGGGCTGAAACAGAGGGCGAGAAACAGAGGAGCAGAAACAGAGGACGAGAAACAGAGGGGCTGAAACAGAGGGGCTGAAACAGAGAGTGCGAAACAGAGGGGCTGAAACAGAGGGCGAGAAACAGAGGGGCTGAAACAGAGGGCGAGAAACATAGGGGCTGAAACAGAGGGAAAGAAACAGAGGGGCTGAAACCGAGTGGCTGAAACAGAAGGGCTGAAACAGAGGGGCTGAAACAGAGGGCGAGAAACAGAGGGGCTGAATCAGAGGGGCTGAATCAGAGGGGCTGAAACAGAGGGGCTGAATCAGAGGGGCTGAAACAGAAGGCGAGAAACAGAGGGGCTGAAACAGAGGGCGAGAAACAGAGGGGCAGAAACAGAGGGCGAGAAACAGAGGGGCTGAAACAGAGGGGCTGAAACAGAGGGGCTGAAACAGAGGGCAAGAAACAGAGGGGCTGAAACAGAGGGCGAGAAACAGAGGGGCTGAAACAGAGGGGCTGAAACAGAGGGGCTGAAACAGAGGGCGAGAAACAGAGGGGCTGAAACAGAGGGGCAGAAACAGAGGGGCTGAAACAGAGGGGCTGAATCGGAGGGGCTGAAACAGAGGGGCTGGAACAGAGGGGCTGAAACAGAGGGCAAGAAACAGAGGGGCTGAAACAGAGGGGCTGAAACAGAGGGGCAAAAACAGAGGGTGAGAAACAGAGGGGCTGAAACAGAGGGGCTGAAACAGAGGGCGAGAAACAGAGGGGCTGAATCAGAGGGGCTGAAACAGAGGGCATGAAACAGAGGGCGAGAAACTAAGGGACTGAATCAGAGGGGCTGAAACAGAGGGGCTGAAACAGAGGGGCTGAAACAGAGGGCGAGAAACAGAGGGGCTGAAACAGAGGGGCTGAATCAGAGGGGCTGAAACAGAGGGGCTGAAACAGAGGGCGAGAAACAGAGAGGCTGAAACAGAGGGGCTGAAACAGAGGGCAAGAAACAGAGGGGCTGAAACAGAGGGCGAGAAACAGACGGGCTGAAACAGAGGGGCTGAAACAGAGGGGCTGAAACAGAGGGCGAGAAACAGAGGGGCTGAAACAGAGGGCGAGAAACAGAGGGGCTGAAACAGAGGGTGTGAAACAGAGGGCGAGAAACAGAGGGACTGAAACAGAGGGTCTGAAACAGAGGGGCTGAAACAGAGGGCGAGAAACAGAGGGGCTGAAACGGAGGGTGAGAAACAGAGGGGCTGAAACAGAGGGCGAGAAACAGAGGGGCTGAAACAGAGGGGCTGAAACAGTGGGGCTGAAACAGAGGGGCTGAAACAGAGGGTGAGAAATAAAGGGGCTGAAACAGAGGGCGAGAAACAGAGGGGCTGAAACAGAGGCCGAGAAACAGAGGGGCTGAAACAGAGAGCGAGAAACAGACGGGCTGAAACAGAGGGGCTGAAACAGAGGGGCTGAAACAGAGGGCAAGAAATAGAGGGGCTGAAAAAGAGGGCAAGAAACAGAGGGGCTGAAACAGAGGGTGAGAAACAGAGGGGCTGAATCAGAGGGGCTGAAACAAATGCCGAGAAACAGAGGGGGTGAAACAGAGGGCGAGAAACAGAGGGGCTGAAACAGAGGGGCTGAAACAGAGGGACTGAAACAGAGGGGCTGAAACAGAGGGCGAGAAACAGAGGGGCTGAAACAGAGGGGCAGAAACAGAGGGGCTGAATCAGAGTGGCTGATTCAGAGGGTCTGAAACAGAGGGGCTGAATCAGAGGGGCGGAAACAGAGGGCGAGAAACAGAGGGGCAGATACAGAGGGCAAGAAAGAGAGGGGCTAAAACAGAGGCCGATAAACAGAGGGGCTGAAACAGAGGGCAAGAAAGAGAGGGGCTGAAACCGAGTGGCTGAAACAGAAGGGCTGAAACAGAGGGGCTGAAACAGAGGGCGAGAAACAGAGGGGCTGAATCAGAGGGGCTGAAACAGAGGGGCTGAATCAGAAGGCGAGAAACAGACGGGCTGAAAAAGAGGGCGAGAAACAGAGGGGCTGAAACAGAGGGGCTGAAACAGTGGGGCTGAAACAGAGGGGCTGAAACAGAGGGTGAGAAATAAAGGGGCTGAAACAGAGGGCGAGAAACAGAGGGGCTGAAACAGAGGCCGAGAAACAGAGGGGCTGAAACAGAGGGCGAGAAACAGACGGGCTGAAACAGAGGGGCTGAAACAGAGGGGCTGAAACAGAGGGCAAGAAATAGAGGGGCTGAAAAAGAGGGCAAGAAACAGAGGGGCTGAAACAGAGGGTGAGAAACAGAGGGGCTGAATCAGAGGGGCTGAAACAAATGCCGAGAAACAGAGGGGGTGAAACAGAGGGCGAGAAACAGAGGGGCTGAAACAGAGGGGCTGAAACAGAGGGACTGAAACAGAGGGGCTGAAACAGAGGGCGAGAAACAGAGGGGCTGAAACAGAGGGGCAGAAACAGAGGGGCTGAATCAGAGTGGCTGATTCAGAGGGTCTGAAACAGAGGGGCTGAATCAGAGGGGCGGAAACAGAGGGCGAGAAACAGAGGGGCAGATACAGAGGGCAAGAAAGAGAGGGGCTAAAACAGAGGCCGATAAACAGAGGGGCTGAAACAGAGGGCAAGAAAGAGAGGGGCTGAAACCGAGTGGCTGAAACAGAAGGGCTGAAACAGAGGGGCTGAAACAGAGGGCGAGAAACAGAGGGGCTGAATCAGAGGGGCTGAAACAGAGGGGCTGAATCAGAAGGCGAGAAACAGACGGGCTGAAACAGAGGGCGAGAAACAGAGGGGCAGAAACCAAGGGCGAGAAACAGAGGGGCTGAAACAGAGGGGCTGAAACAGAGGGCAAGAAACAGAGGGGCTGAAACAGAGGGCGAGAAACAGAGGGGCTGAAACAGAGGGGCTGAAACAGAGGGGCTGAAACAGAGGGCGAGAAACAGAGGGGCTGAAACAAAGGGCGAGAAACAGATGGGCGGAAACAGAGGGGCAGAAACAGAGGGGCTGAAACAGAGGGGCTGAATCGGAGGGGCTGAAACAGAGGGGCTAAAACAGAGGGGCTGAAACAGAGGGCAAGAAACAGAGGGGCTGAAACAGAGGGGCTGAAACAGAGGGGCAGAAACAGAGGGCGAGAAACAGAGGGGCTGAATCAGAGGGGCTGAATCAGAGGGGCTGAAAAAGAGGGGCTGAAACAGAGGGCGAGAAACAGAGGGGCTGAATCAGAGGGGCTGAATCAGAGGGGCTGAAACAGAGGGCCTGAAACAGAGGGCGAGAAACTAAGGGACTGAATCAGAGGGGCTGAAACAGAGGGTCTGAAACAGACGGGCTGAAACAGAGAGCCTGAAACAGAGGGGCTGAAACAGAGGGGCTGAAACAGAGGGGCTGAAACAGAGGGCGAGAAACTAAGGTACTGAATCAGAGGGGCTGAAACAGAGGGCCTGAATCAGAGGGGCTGAAACAGAGGGCGAGAAACTAAGGTACTGAATCAGAGGGGCTGAAACAGAGGGGCTGAATCAGAGGGGCTGAAATAGAGGGGCTGAATCAGAGGGGCTGAAACAGAGGGGCTGAAACAGAGGGCGAGAAACAGAGAGGCTGAAACAGAGGGTGAGAAACAGAGGGGCTGAAACAGATGGCGAGAAACAGAGGGGCTGAAACAGAGGGGCTGAAACAGAGGGGCTGAAACAGAGGGCGAGAAACAGAGGGGCTGAAACAGATGGCGAGAAACAGAGGGGCTGAAACAGAGGGCGAGAAACAGAGGGGCTGAATCAGAGGGCGAGAAACAGAGGGGCTGAAACAGAGGTGCTGAAACAGAGGGTGAGAAACAGAGGGGCTGAAACAGAGGGCGAGAAACAGAGGGGCTGAAACAGAGGGGCTGAAACAGAGGGGCTGATTCAGAGGGGCTGAAAAAGAGGGGCTGAATCACAGGGGCTGAAACAGAGGGCGAGAAACAGAGGGGCTGAAACAGAGGGCGAGAAACAGAGGAGCAGAAACAGAGGACGAGAAACAGAGGGGCTGAAACAGAGGGGCTGAAACAGAGAGTGCGAAACAGAGGGGCTGAAACAGAGGGCGAGAAACAGAGGGGCTGAAACAGAGGGCGAGAAACAGAGGGGCTGAAACAGAGTTAAAGAAACAGAGGGGCTGAAACCGAGTGGCTGAAACAGAAGGGCTGGAACAGAGGGGCTGAAACAGAGGGCGAGAAACAGAGGGGCTGAATCAGAGGGGCTGAATCAGAGGGGCTGAAACAGAGGGGCTGAATCAGAGGGGCTGAAACAGAAGGCGAGAAACAGAGGGGCTGAAACAGAGGGCGAGAAACAGAGGGGCAGAAACAGAGGGCGAGAAACAGAGGGGCTGAAACAGAGGGGCTGAAACAGAGGGGCTGAAACAGAGGGCAAGAAACAGAGGGGCTGAAACAGAGGGCGAGAAACAGAGGGGCTGAAACAGAGGGGCTGAAACAGAGGGGCTGAAACAGAGGGCGAGAAACAGAGGGGCTGAAACAGAGGGGCAGAAACAGAGGGGCTGAAACAGAGGGGCTGAATCGGAGGGGCTGAAACAGAGGGGCTGGAACAGAGGGGCTGAAACAGAGGGCAAGAAACAGAGGGGCTGAAACAGAGGGGCTGAAACAGAGGGGCAGAAACAGAGGGTGAGAAACAGAGGGGCTGAAACAGAGGGGCTGAAACAGAGGGCGAGAAACAGAGGGGCTGAATCAGAGGGGCTGAATCAGAGGGGCTGAAACAGAGGGCCTGAAACAGAGGGCGAGAAACTAAGGGACTGAATCAGAGGGGCTGAAACAGAGGGGCTGAAACAGAGGGGCTGAAACAGAGGGCGAGAAACAGAGGGGCTGAAACAGAGGGGCTGAATCAGAGGGGCTGAAACAGAGGGGCTGAAACAGAGGGCGAGAAACAGAGAGGCTGAAACAGAGGGGCTGAAACAGAGGGCAAGAAACAGAGGGGCTGAAACAGAGGGCGAGAAACAGACGGGCTGAAACAGAGGGGCTGAAACAGAGGGGCTGAAACAGAGGGCGAGAAACAGAGGGGCTGAAACAGAGGGCGAGAAACAGAGGGGCTGAAACAGAGGGTGAGAAACAGAGGGGCTGAAACAGAGGGCGAGAAACAGAGGGGCTGAAACGGAGGGCGAGAAACAGAGGGGCTGAAACAGAGGGCGAGAAACAGAGGGGCTGAAACAGAGGGGCTGAAACAGTGGGGCTGAAACAGAGGGGCTGAAACAGAGGGTGAGAAATAAAGGGGCTGAAACAGAGGGCGAGAAACAGAGGGGCTGAAACAGAGGCCGAGAAACAGAGGGGCTGAAACAGAGGGCGAGAAACAGATGGGCTGAAACAGAGGGGCTGAAACAGAGGGGCTGAAACAGAGGGCAAGAAATAGAGGGGCTGAAAAAGAGGGCAAGAAACAGAGGGGCTGAAACAGAGGGTGAGAAACAGAGGGGCTGAATCAGAGGGGCTGAAACAAATGCCGAGAAACAGAGGGGGTGAAACAGAGGGCGAGAAACAGAGGGGCTGAAACAGAGGGGCTGAAACAGAGGGACTGAAACAGAGGGGCTGAAACAGAGGGCGAGAAACAGAGGGGCTGAAACAGAGGGGCAGAAACAGAGGGGCTGAATCAGAGTGGCTGATTCAGAGGGTCTGAAACAGAGGGGCTGAATCAGAGGGGCGGAAACAGAGGGCGAGAAACAGAGGGGCAGATACAGAGGGCAAGAAACAGAGGGGCTGAAACAGAGGGCGAGAAACAGACGGGTAGAAACAGAGAGCGAGAAACAGAGGGACTGAAACAGAGGGGCTGAAACAGAGAGCGCGAAACAGAGGGACTGAAACAGAGGGCGAGAAACAGAGGGGCTGAAACAGAGGGTGAGAAACAGAGGGGCTGAAACAGAGGGCGAGAAACAGAGGGGCTGAAACAGAGGGCGAGAAACAGACGGGCAGAAACAGAGGGCGAGAAACAGAGGGACTGAAACAAAGGGGCTGAAACAGAGAGCGCGAAACAGAGGGACTGAAACAGAGGGCGAGAAACAGAGGGGCTGAAACATCGGGCAAGAAACAGAGGGGCTGAAACAGAGGGCGAGAAACAGAGGGGCTGAACAGAGGGCAAGAAACAGAGGGGCTGAAACAGAGTGTCTAAAACAGAGGGCGAGAAACAGAGGGGCTGAATCAGACAGGCTGAATCAGATGGGCTGAAACAGAGGGGCTGAAACAGAGGGCGAGAAACAGAGTGGCTGAAACAGAGGGCGAGAAACAGAGGGCGAGAAACAGAGGGGCTGAAAAAGTGGGGCTGAAACAAAGTGGCTGAAACAAAGCACCTGATACAGAGGGCAAGAAACAGAGGGGCTGAAACAGAGGGCAAGAAACAGAGGGGCTGAAACGGAGTGGCTGAAACAGAAGGGCTGAAACAGAGGGGCTGAAACAGAGTGCGAGAAACAGAGGGGCTGAATCAGAGTGGCTGAATCAGAGGGGCTGAAACAGAGGGGCTGAATCAGAGGGGCTGAAACAGAAGGCGAGAAACAGAGGGGCTGAAACAGAGGGCGAGAAACAGAGGGGCAGAAACAGAGGGCGAGAAACAGAGGGGCTGAAACAGAGGGGCTGAAACAGAGGGGCTGAAACAGAGGGCAAGAAACAGAGGGGCTGAAACAGAGGGCGAGAAACAGAGGGGCTGAAACAGAGGGGCTGAAACAGAGGGGCTGAAACAGAGGGCGAGAAACAGAGGGGCTGAAACAAAGGGCGAGAAACAGAGGGGCTGAAACAGAGGGGCATAAACAGTGGGGCTGAAACAGAGGGGCTGAATCGGAGGGGCTGAAACAGAGGGGCTGAAACAGAGGGGCTGAAACAGAGGGCAAGAAACAGAGGGGATGGAACAGAGGGGCTGAAACAGAGGGGCAGAAACAGAGGGCGAGAAACAGAGGGGCTGAAACAGAGGGGCTGAAACAGAGGGCGAGAAACAGAGGGGCTGAATCAGAGGGGCTGAATCAGAGGGGCTGAAACAGAGGGGCTGAAACAGAGGGCGAGAAACAGAGAGGCTGAAACAGAGGGCGAGAAACAGAGGGGCTGAAACAGAGGGCAAGAAACAGAGGGGCTGAAACAGAGGGCGAGAAACAGAGGGGCTGAAACAGAGGGGCTGAAACAGAGGGTCTGAAACAGAGGGGCTGAAACAAAGGGCGAGAAACAGAGGGGCTGAAACAGAGGGCGAGAAACAGAGGGGCTGAAACAGAGGGCGAGAAACAGAGGGCGAGAAACAGAGGGACTGAAACAGAGGGTCTGAAACAGAGGGGCTGAAACAGACGGGCTGAAACAGAGAGACTGAAACAGAGGGGCTGAAACAGAGGGGCTGAAATCGAGGGGCTGAAACAGAGGGGCTGAATCAGAGGGGCTGAAACAGAGGGGCTGAATCAGAGGGGCTGAAACAGAGGGCGAGAAACAGAGGGGCTGAAACAGAGGGCAAGAAACAGAGGGGCTGAAACAGAGGGCGAGAAACAGAGGGGCTGAAACAGAGGGGCTGAAACAGAGGGGCTGAAACAGAGGGGCTGAAACAAAGGGCGAGAAACAGAGGGGCTGAAACAGAGGGCGAGAAACAGAGGGGCTGAAACAGAGGGGCAGAAACAGAGGGCGAGAAACAGAGGGACTGAAACAGAGGGTCTGAAACAGCGGGGCTGAAACAGAGGGCGAGAAACAGAGGGGCTGAAACGGAGGGCGAGAAACAGAGGGGCTGAAACAGAGGGCGAGAAACAGAGGGGCTGAAACAGAGGGGCTGAAACAGTGGGGCTGAAACAGAGGGGCTGAAACAGAGGGTGAGAAATAATGGGGCTGAAACAGAGGGCGGGAAACAGAGGGGCTGAAACAGAGGGCGATAAACAGTGGGGCTGAAACAGAGGGCGAGAAACAGAGGGGCTGAAACAGAGGGGCTGAAACAGAGGGGCTGAAACAGAGGGCAAGAAATAGAGGGGCTGAAAAAGTGGGCGAGAAACAGAGGGGCTGAAACAGAGGGTGAGAAACAGAGGGGCTGAATCAGAGGGGCTGAAACAAATGCCGAGAAACAGAGGGGCTGAAACAGAGGGCGAGAAACAGAGGGGCTGAAACAGAGGGGCTGAAACAGAGGGTGAGAAACAGAGGGGCTGAAACAGAGGGCGAGAAACAGAGGGGCTGAAACAGAGGGGCAGAAACAGAGGGGCTGAATCAGAGTGGCTGATTCAGAGGGTCTGAAACAGAGGGGCTGAATCAGAGGGGCGGAAACAGAGGGCGAGAAACAGAGGGGCAGAAACAGAGGGCAAGAAACAGAGGGGCTGAAACAGAGGGCGAGAAACAGACGGGCAGAAACAGAGAGCGAGAAACAGAGGGACTGAAACAGAGGGGCTGAAACAGAGAGCGCGAAACAGAGGGACTGAAACAGAGGGGCTGAAACAGAGGGCGAGAAACAGAGGGGCTGAAACAGAGGGCGAGAAACAGAGGGGCTGAAACAGAGGGCAAGAAACAGAGGGGCTGAAACAGAGTGGCTGAAACAGAGGGCGAGAAACAGAGGGCGAGAAACAGAGGGGCTGAAAAAGTGGGGCTGAAACAAAGGGGCTGAAACAAAGCGCCTGATACAGAGGGCGAGAAACAGAGGGGCTGAAACAGAGGGCGAGGAACAGAGGGGCTGAAACAGAGGGGCTGAAACAGTGGGGCTGAAACAGAGGGCGAGAAACAGAGAGGCTGAAACACAGGGCGAGAAACAGAGGGGCTGAAACAGAGGGCGAGAAACAGAGGGGCTGAAACAGAGGGACTGAAACAGAGGGGCTGAAACAGAGGGGCTGAAACAGAGGGCGAGAAACAGAGTGGCTGAAACAGAGAGCGAGAAACAGAGTGGCTGAAACAGAGGGCAAGAAACAGAGGGGCTGAAACAGAGGGCGAGAAACAGAGGGGCTGAAACAGAGGGGCTGAAACAGAGGGGCGGAAACAGAGGGGCTGAAACAGAGAGCGAGAAACAGAGGGGCTGAAACAGAGGGGCTGAAACAGAGGGCGAGAAACAGAGGGGCTGAAACAGAGGGCGAGAAACAGAGGGGCTGAAACAGAGGGCGAGAAACAGAGGGCGAGAAACAGAGGGACTGAAACAGAGGGTCTGAAACAGAGGGGCTGAAACAGAGGGCGAGAAACAGAGTGGCTGAAACAGAGGGCGAGAAACAGCGTGGCTGAAACAGAGGGCAAGAAACAGAGGGGCTGAAACAGAGGGCGGGAAACAGAGGGGCTGAAACAGAGGGGCTGAAACAGAGGGGCGGAAACAGAGGGGCTGAAACAGAGAGCGAGAAACAGAGGGGCTGAAACAGAGGGGCGGAAACAGAGGGGCTGAAACAGAGGGTGAGAAACATCGTGGCTGAAACAAAGGGGCTGAAACAGTGCGGCTAAAATAGAGGGGCTGAAACAGAGGGCGAGAAATAGAGGGGCTGAAACAGAGGGCGAGAAACCGGGAGGCTGAAACAGAGGGCGAGAAACAGAGGGGCTGAAACAGAGGGCGAGAAACAGTGGGGCTGAAACAGAGGTGCTGAAACAGAGGGGCTGAAACAGAGGGCGAGAAACAGAGGGGCTGAAACAGAGGGCGAGAAACAGAGGGGCTGAAACAGAGGGCGAGAAACAGAGGGGCTGAAACAGAGGGCGAGAAACTGAGGGGCTGAAACAGAGGGGCTGAAACAGAGGGGCTGAAACAGAGGGCGAGAAACAGAGGGGCTGAAACAGAGGGCGAGAAACAGAGGGGCTGAATCAGAGGGGCTGAAACAGAGGGCGAGAAACAGAGGGGCTGAAACAGAGGGGCTGAAACAGAGGGGCTGAAACAGAGGGCGAGAAACAGAGGGGCTGAATCAGAGGGGCTGAATCAGTGGGGCTGAAACAGAGGGCCTGAATCAGAGGGGCTGAAACAGAAGGCGAGAAACAGAGGGGCTGAAAGAGAGGGCCTGAATCAGAGGGGCTGAAACAGAAGGCGAGAAACAGAGGGGCTGAAACACAGGGCGAGAAACAGAGGGTCAGAAACAGAGGGCGAGAAACAGTGGGGCTGAAACAGAGGGGCTGAAACAGAGGGCAAGAAACAGAGGGGCTGAAACAGAGGGCGAGAAACAGAGGGGCTGAAACAGAGGGGCTGAAGCTGAGGGGCTGAAACAGAGGGCGAGAAACAGAGGGGCTGAAACAAAGGGCGAGAAACAGAGGGGCTGAAACAGAGGGGCAGAAACAGAGGGGCTGAAACAGAGGGGCTGAATCGGAGTGGCGGAAACAGAGGGGCTGAAACAGAGGGGCTGAAACAGAGAGTGCGAAACAGAGGGGCTGAAACAGAGGGTGAGAAACAGAGGGGCTAAAACAGAGGGCGATAAACAGAGGGGCTGAAACAGAGGGCGAGAAACAGAGGGGCTGAAACAGAGGGCGAGAAACAGAGGGGCTGAAACAGAGGGCGAGAAACAGACGGGCAGAAACAGAGGGGCTGAAACAGAGGGCAAGAAACAGAGGGGCTGAAACAGAGTGTCTGAAACAGAGGGCGAGAAACAGAGGGGCTGAATCAGACAGGCTGAATCAGATGGGCTGAAACAGAGGGGCTGAAACAGAGGGCGAGAAACAGAGTGGTTGAAACAGAGGGCGAGAAACAGAGGGCGAGAAACAGAGGGGCTGAATCAGAGGGCGAGAAACAGAGGGGCTGAAACAGAGGGCGAGAAACAGAGGGGCTGAAACAGAGGGCGCGAAACAGACGGGCAGAAACAGAGGGCGAGAAACAGAGGGTCTGAAACAAAGGGGCTGAAACAGAGAGCGCGAAACAGAGGGACTGAAACAGAGGGCGAGAAACAGAGGGGCTGAAACAGCGGGCAAGAAACAGAGGGCGAGAAACAGAGGGGCTGAAACAGAGGGCAAGAAACAGAGGGGCTGAAACAGAGTGTCTGAAACAGAGGGCGAGAAACAGAGGGGCTGAATCAGACAGGCTGAATCAGATGGGCTGAAACAGAGGGGCTGAAACAGAGGGCGAGAAACAGAGTGGTTGAAACAGAGGGCGAGAAACAGAGGGCGAGAAACAGAGGGGCTGAAAAAGTGGGGCTGAAACAAAGTGGCTGAAACAAAGCGCCTGATACAGAGGGCGAGAAACAGAGGGGCTGAAACGGAGTGGCTGAAACAGAGGGGCTGAAACAGAGGGGCTGAAACAGAGTGCGAGAAACAGAGGGGCTGAATCAGAGGGGCTGAATCAGAGGGGCTGAAATAGAGGGGCTGAATCAGAGGGGCTTAAACAGAAGGCGAGAAACAGAGGGGCTGAAACAGAGGGCGAGAAACAGAGGGGCAGAAACAGAGGGCGAGAAACAGAGGGGCTGAAACAGAGGGGCTGAAACAGAGGGGCTGAAACAGGGGGCAAGAAACAGAGGGGCTGAAACAGAGGGCGAGAAACAGAGGGGCGGAAACAGAGGGGCTGAAACAGAGGGCGAGAAACAGAGGGGCTGAAACAAAGGGCGAGAAACAGAGGGGCTGAAACAGAGGGGCTGAAACAGAGGGGCTGAAACAGAGGGGCTGAATCGGAGGGGCTGAAACAGAGGGGCTGAAACAGAGGGGCTGAAACAGAGGGCAAGAAACAGAGGGGATGAAACAGAGGGGCTGAAACAGAGGGGCAGAAACAGAGGGCGAGAAACAGAGGGGCTGAATCAGAGGGGCTGAATCAGAGGGGCTGAAACAGAGGGGCTGAAACAGAGGGCGAGAAACTAAGGGACTGAATCAGAGGGGCTGAAACAGAGGCGCTGAAACAGACGGGCTGAAACAGAGAGCCTGAAACAGAGGGGCTGAAACAGAGGGGCTGAAATAGAGGGGCTGAAACAGAGGGGCTGAATCAGAGGGGCTGAAACAGAGGGGCTGAATCAGAGGGGCTGAAACAGAGGGCGAGAAACAGAGGGGCTGAAACAGAGGGGCTGAATCAGAGGGGCTGAAACAGAGGGGCTGAAACAGAGGGCGAGAAACAGAGAGGCTGAAACCGAGGGCGAGAAACAGAGGGGCTGAAACAGAGGGCAAGAAACAGAGGGGCTGAAACAGAGGGCGAGAAACAGAGGGGCTGAAACAGAGGGGCTGAAACAGAGGGGCTGAAACAGAGGGGCTGAAACAAAGGGCGAGAAACAGAGGGGCTGAAACAGAGGGCGAGAAACAGAGGGGCTGAAACAGAGGGCGAGAAACAGAGGGCGAGAAACAGAGGGACTGAAACAGAGGGTCTGAAACAGAGGGGCTGAAACAGACAGGCTGAAACAGAGAGCCTGAAACAGAGGGGCTGAAACAGAGGGGCTGAAATAGAGGGGCTGAAACAGAGGGGCTGAATCAGAGGGGCTGAAACAGAGAGTGCGAAACAGAGGGGCTGAAACAGAGGGCGAGAAACAGAGGGGCTAAAACAGAGGGCGATAAACAGAGGGGCTGAAACAGAGGGCAAGAAAGAGAGGGGCTAAAACAGAGGGCGATAAACAGAGGGGCTGAAACAGAGGGCAAGAAAGAGAGGGGCTGAAACCGAGTGGCTGAAACAGAAGGGCTGAAACAGAGGGGCTGAAACAGAGGGCGAGAAACAGAGGGGCTGAATCAGAGGGGCTGAAACAGAGGGGCTGAATCAGAAGGCGAGAAACAGACGGGCTGAAACAGAGGGCGAGAAACAGAGGGGCAGAAACAGAGGGCGAGAAACAGAGGTGCTGAAACAGAGGGGCTGAAACAGAGGGCAAGAAACAGAGGGGCTGAAACAGAGGGCGAGAAACAGAGGGGCAGAAACAGAGGGGCTGAAACAGAGGGGCTGAAACAGAGGGCGTGAAACAGAGGGGCTGAATCGGAGGGGCTGAAACAGAGGGGCTGGAACAGAGGGGCTGAAACAGAGGGGCAGAAACAGAGGGCGAGAAACAGAGGGGCTGAAACAGAGGGGCTGAAACAGAGGGCGAGAAACAGAGGGGCTGAATCAGAGGGGCTGAATCAGAGGGGCTGAAACAGAGGGCCTGAAACAGAGGGCGAGAAACTAAGGGACTGAATCAGAGGGGCTGAAACAGAGGGGCTGAAACAGACGGGCTGAAACAGAGAGCCTGAAACAGAGGGGCTGAAACAGAGGAGCTGAAATAGAGGGGCTGAAACAGAGGGGCTGAATCAGAGGGGCTGAAACAGAGGGGCTGAATCAGAGGGGCTGAAACAGAGGGCGAGAAACAGAGGGGCTGAAACAGAGGGGCTGAATCAGAGGGGCTGAAACAGAGGGGCTGAAACAGAGGGCGAGAAACAGAGAGGCTGAAACAGAGGGGCTGAAACAGAGGGGCTGAAACAGAGGGCGAGAAACAGAGGGGCTGAAACAAAGGGCGAGAAACAGAGGGGCTGAAACAGAGGGGCAGAAACAGAGGGGCTGAAACAGACGGGCTGAATCGGAGGGGCTGAAACAGAGGGGCTGAAACAGAGGGGCTGAAACAGAGGGCAAGAAACAGAGGGGATGAAACAGAGGGGCTGAAACAGAGGGGCAGAAACAGAGGGCGAGAAACAGAGGGGCTGAAACAGAGGGGCTGAAACAGAGGGCGAGAAACAGAGGGGCTGAATCAGAGGGGCTGAATCAGAGGGGCTGAAACAGAGGGGCTGAAACAGTGGGCGAGAAACTAAGGGACTGAATCAGAGGGGCTGAAACAGAGGGGCTGAAACAGACGGGCTGAAACAGAGAGTCTGAAACAGAGGGGCTGAAACAGAGGGGCTGAAATAGAGGGGCTGAAACAGAGGGGCTGAATCAGAGGGGCTGAAACAGAGGGGCTGAATCAGAGGGGCTGAAACAGAGGGGCTGAAACAGAGGGGCTGAAACAAAGGGCGAGAAACAGAGGGGCGGAAACAGAGGGGCAGAAACAGAGGGGCTGAAACAGAGGGGCTGAATCGGAGGGGCTGAAACAGAGGGGCTAAAACAGAGGGGCTGAAACAGAGGGCAAGAAACAGAGGGGCTGAAACAGAGGGGCTGAAACAGAGGGGCAGAAACAGAGGGCGAGAAACAGAGGGGCTGAATCAGAGGGGCTGAATCAGAGGGGCTGAAACAGAGGGGCTGAAACAGAGGGCGAGAAACAGAGGGGCTGAATCAGAGGGGCTGAATCAGAGGGGCTAAAACAGAGGGGCTGAAACAGAGGGCGAGAAACTAAGGGACTGAATCAGAGGGGCTGAAACAGAGGGTCTGAAACAGACGGGCTGAAACAGAGAGCCTGAAACAGAGGGGCTGAAACAGAGGGGCTGAAATAGAGGGGCTGAAACAGAGGGGCTGAAACAGAGGGCGAGAAACTAAGGTACTGAATCAGAGGGGCTGAAACAGAGGGGCTGAATCAGAGGGGCTGAAACAGAGGGGCTGAATCAGAGGGGCTGAAACAGAGGGGCTGAAACAGAGGGCGAGAAACAGAGAGGCTGAAACAGAGGGCGAGAAACAGAGGGGCTGAAACAGAGGGCGAGAAACAGAGGGGCTGAAACAGAGGGGCTGAAACAGAGGGGTTGAAACAGAGGGCGAGAAACAGAGGGGCTGAAACAGATGGCGAGAAACAGAGGGGCTGAAACAGAGTGCGAGAAACAGAGGGCGAGAAACAGAGGGGCTGAAACAGAGGGCGAGAAACAGAGGGGCTGAAACAGAGGTGCTGAAACAGAGGGTGAGAAACAGAGGGGCTGAAACAGAGGGCGAGAAACAGAGGGGCTGAAACAGAGTGGCTGAAACAGAGGGGCTGATTCAGAGGGGCTGAAAAAGAGGGGCTGAATCAGAGGGGCTGAAACAGAGGGCGAGAAACAGAGGGGCTGAAACAGAGGGCGAGAAACAGAGGAGCAGAAACAGAGGACGAGAAACAGAGGGGCTGATTCAGAGGGGCTGAAAAAGAGGGGCTGAATCAGAGGGGCTGAAACAGAGGGCGAGAAACAGAGGGGCTGAAACAGAGGGCGAGAAACAGAGGGGCTGAAACAGAGGGCGAGAAACAGAGGGGCTGAAACAGAGGGAAAGAAACAGAGGGGCTGAAACCGAGTGGCTGAAATAGAAGGGCTGAAACAGAGGGGCTGAAACAGAGGGCGAGAAACAGAGGGGCTGAATCAGAGGGGCTGAATCAGAGGGGCTGAAACAGAGGGGCTGAATCAGAGGGGCTGAAACAGAAGGCGAGAAACAGAGGGGCTGAAACAGAGGGCGAGAAACAGAGGGGCAGAAACAGAGGGCGAGAAACAGAGGGGCTGAAACAGAGGGGCTGAAACAGAGGGGCTGAAACAGAGGGCAAGAAACAGAGGGGCTGAAACAGAGGGCGAGAAACAGAGGGGCTGAAACATAGGGGCTGAAACAGAGGGCGAGAAACAGAGCGGCTGAAACAAAGGGCGAGAAACAGAGGGGCTGAAACAGAGGGGCAGAAACAGAGGGGCTGAAACAGAGGGGCTGAATCGGAGGGGCTGAAACAGAGGGGCTGGAACAGAGGGGCTGAAACAGAGGGCAAGAAACAGAGCGGCTGAAACAGAGGGGCTGAAACAGAGGGGCAGAAACAGAGGGCGAGAAACAGAGGGGCTGAAACAGAGGGGCTGAAACAGAGGGCGAGAAACAGAGGGGCTGAATCAGAGGGGCTGAATCAGAGGGGCTGAAACAGAGGGCCTGAAACAGAGGGCGAGAAACTAAGGGACTGAATCAGAGGGGCTGAAACAGAGGGGCTGAAACAGACGGGCTGAAACAGAGAGCCTGAAACAGAGGGGCTGAAACAGAGGAGCTGAAATAGAGGGGCTGAAACAGAGGGGCTGAATCAGAGGGGCTGAAACAGAGGGGCTGAATCAGAGGGGCTGAAACAGAGGGCGAGAAACAGAGGGGCTGAAACAGAGGGGCTGAATCAGAGGGGCTGAAACAGAGGGGCTGAAACAGAGGGCGAGAAACAGAGAGGCTGAAACAGAGGGCGAGAAACAGAGGGGCTGAAACAGAGGGCAAGAAACAGAGGGGCTGAAACAGAGGGCGAGAAACAGACGGGCTGAAACAGAGGGGCTGAAACAGAGGGGCTGAAACAGAGGGCGAGAAACAGAGGGGCTGAAACAGAGGGCGAGAAACAGAGGGGCTGAAACAGAGGGCGAGAAACAGAGGGCGAGAAACAGAGGGACTGAAACAGTGGGTCTGAAACAGAGGGGCTGAAACAGAGGGCGAGAAACAGAGGGTCTGAAACGGAGGGCGAGAAACAGAGGGGCTGAAACAGAGGGCGAGAAACAGAGGGGCTGAAACAGAGGGGCTGAAGCAGTGGGGCTGAAACAGAGGGGCTGAAACAGAGGGTGAGAAATAAAGGGGCTGAAACAGAGGGCGAGAAACAGAGGGGCTGAAACAGAGGGCGAGAAACAGAGGGGCTGAAACAGAGGGCGAGAAACAGAGGGGCTGAAACAGAGGGGCTGAAACAGAGGGCAAGAAATAGAGGGGCTGAAAAAGAGGGCAAGAAACAGAGGGGCTGAAACAGAGGGTGAGAAACAGAGGGGCTGAATCAGAGTGGCTGAAACAAATGCCGAGAAACAGAGGGGCTGAAACAGAGGGCGAGAAACAGAGGGGCTGAAACAGAGGGGCTGAAACAGAGGGACTGAAACAGAGGGGCTGAAACAGAGGGCGAGAAACAGAGGGGCTGAAACAGAGGGGCAGAAACAGAGGGGCTGAATCAGAGTGGCTGATTCAGAGGGTCTGAAACAGAGGGGCTGAATCAGAAGGGCGGAAACAGAGGGCGAGAAACAGAGGGGCAGATACAGAGGGCAAGAAACAGAGGGGCTGAAACAGAGGGCGAGAAACAGACGGGCAGAAACAGAGAGCGAGAAACAGAGGGACTGAAACAGAGGGGCTGAAACAGAGAGCGCGAAACAGAGGGACTGAAACAGAGGGCGAGAAACAGAGGGGCTGAAACAGAGGGCGAGAAACAGAGGGGCTGCAACAGAGGGCGAGAAACAGAGGGGCTGAAACAGAGGGCGAGAAACAGACGGGCAGAAACAGAGGGCGAGAAACAGAGGGACTGAAACAAAGGGGCTGAAACAGAGAGCGCGAAACAGAGGGACTGAAACAGAGGGCGAGAAACAGAGGGGCTGAAACAGCGGGCAAGAAACAGAGGGGCTGAAACAGAGGGCGAGAAACAGAGGGGCTGAAACAGAGGGCAAGAAACAGAGGGGCTGAAACAGAGTGTCTGAAACAGAGGGCGAGAAACAGAGGGGCTGAATCAGACAGGCTGAATCAGATGGGCTGAAACAGAGGGGCTGAAACAGAGGGCGAGAAACAGAGTGGCTGAAACAGAGGGCGAGAAACAGAGGGCGAGAAACAGAGGGGCTGAAAAAGTGGGGCTGAAACAAAGTGGCTGAAACAAAGCGCCTGATACAGAGGGCGAGAAACAGAGGGGCTGAAACAGAGGGCGAGAAACAGAGGGGCTGAAACAGAGGGGCTGAAACAGAGGGCGAGAAACAGAGGGGCTGAAACAGAGGGCAAGAAACAGAGGGGCTGAAACGGAGTGGCTGAAACAGAAGGGCTGAAACAGAGGGGCTGAAACAGAGTGCGAGAAACAGAGGGGCTGAATCAGAGGGGCTGAATCAGAGGGGCTGAAACAGAGGGGCTGAATCAGAGGGGCTGAAACAGAAGGCGAGAAACAGAGGGGCTGAAACAGAGGGCGAGAAACAGAGGGGCAGAAACAGAGGGCGAGAAACAGAGGGGCTGAAACAGAGGGGCTGAAACAGAGGGGCTGAAACAGAGGGCAAGAAACAGAGGGGCTGAAACAGAGGGCGAGAAACAGAGGGGCTGAAACAGAGGGGCTGAAACAGAGGGGCTGAAACAGAGGGCGAGAAACAGAGGGGCTGAAACAAAGGGCGAGAAACAGAGGGGCTGAAACAGAGGGGCAGAAACAGAGGGGCTGAAACAGACGGACTGAATCGGAGGGGCTGAAACAGAGGGGCTGAAACAGAGGGGCTGAAACAGAGGGCAAGAAACAGAGGGGATGAAACAGAGGGGCTGAAACAGAGGGGCAGAAACAGAGGGCGAGAAACAGAGGGGCTGAAACAGAGGGGCTGAAACAGAGGGCGAGAAACAGAGGGGCTGAATCAGAGGGGCTGAATCAGAGGGGCTGAAACAGAGGGGCTGAAACAGAGGGCGAGAAACTAAGGGACTGAATCAGAGGGGCTGAAACAGAGGGGCTGAAACAGACGGGCTGAAACAGAGAGTCTGAAACAGAGGGGCTGAAACACAGGGGCTGAAATAGAGGGGCTGAAACAGAGGGGCTGAATCAGAGGGGCTGAAACAGAGGGGCTGAATCAGAGGGGCTGAAACAGAGGGCGAGAAACAGAGGGGCTGAAACAGAGGGGCTGAATCAGAGGGGCTGAAACAGAGGGGCTGAAACAGAGGGCGAGAAACAGAGAGGCTGAAACAGAGGGCGAGAAACAGAGGGGCTGAAACAGAGGGCAAGAAACAGAGGGGCTGAAACAGAGGGCGAGAAACAGAGGGGCTGAAACAGAGGGGCTGAAACAGAGGGGCTGAAACAGAGGGGCTGAAACAAAGGGCGAGAAACAGAGGGGCTGAAACAGAGGGCGAGAAACAGAGGGGCTGAAACAGAGGGCGAGAAACAGAGGGCGAGAAACAGAGGGACTGAAACAGAGGGTCTGAAACAGAGGGGCTGAAACAGAGGGGCTGAAACGGAGGGCGAGAAACAGAGGGGCTGAAACAGAGGGGCTGAAATAGAGGGGCTGAAACAGAGGGGCTGAATCAGAGGGGCTGAAACAGAGGGGCTGAATCAGAGGGGCTGAAACAGATGGCGAGAAACAGAGGGGCTGAAACAGAGGGGCTGAATCAGAGGGATTGAAACAGAGGGGCTCAATCAGAGGGCGAGAAACAGAGAGGCTGAAACAGAGGGCGAGAAACAGAGGGGCTGAAACAGAGGGCAAGAAACAGAGGGGCTGAAACAGAGGGCGAGAAACAGAGGGGCTGAAACAGAGGGGCTGAAACAGAGGGGCTGAAACAGAGGGGCTGAAACAAAGGGCGAGAAACAGAGGTGCTGAAACAGAGGGCGAGAAACAGAGGGGCTGAAACAGAGGGGCTGAAACAGTGGGGCTGAAACAGAGGGGCTGAAACAGAGGGTGAGAAATAAAGGGGCTGAAATAGAGGGCGAGAAACAGAGGGGCTGAAACAGAGGGCGAGAAACAGAGGAGCTGAAACAGAGGGCGAGAAACAGAGGGGCTGAAACAGAGGGGCTGAAACAGAGGGGCTGAAACAGAGGGCAAGAAATAGAGCGGCTGAAAAATAGGGCGAGAAACAGAGGGGCTGAAACAGAGGGTGAGAAACAGAGGGGCTGAATCAGAGGGGCTGAAACAAATGCCGAGAAACAGAGGGGCTGAAACAGAGGGCGAGAAACAGAGGGGCTGAAACAGAGGGGCTGAAACAGAGGGTGAGAAACAGAGGGGCAGAAACAGAGGGCGAGAAACAGAGGGGCTGAAACAGAGGGGCAGAAACAGAGGGGCTGAATCAGAGTGGCTGATTCAGAGGGTCTGAAACAGAGGGTCTGAATCAGAGGGGCGGAAACAGAGGGCGAGAAACAAAGGGGCAGAAACAGAGGGCAAGAAACAGAGGGGCTGAAACAGAGGGCGAGAAACAGACGGGCAGAAACAGAGAGCGAGAAACAGAGGGACTGAAACAGAGGGGCTGAAACAGAGAGCGCGAAACAGAGGGACTGAAACAGAGGGGCTGAAACAGAGGGCGAGAAACAGAGGGGCTGAAACAGAGGGCGAGAAACAGAGGGGCTGAAACAGAGGGCAAGAAACAGAGGGACTGAAACAGAGTGGCTGAAACAGAGGGCGAGAAACAGAGGGGCTGAATCAGACAGGCTGAATCAGATGGGCTGAAACAGATGGGCTGAAACAGAGGGCGAGAAACAGAGGGCGAGAAACAGAGGGGCTGAAAAAGTGGGGCTGAAACAAAGGGGCTGAAACAAAGCGCCTGATACAGAGGGCGAGAAACAGAGGGGCTGAAACAGAGGGCGAGGAACAGAGGGGCTGAAACAGAGGGGCTGAAACAGAGGGGCTGAATCAGAGGGGCTGAAACAGAGGGGCTGAATCAGAGGGGCTGAAACAGAGGGGCTGAAACAGAGGGGCTGAAACAAAGGGCGAGAAACAGAGGGGTGGAAACAGAGGGGCAGAAACAGAGGGGCTGAAACAGAGGGGCTGAATCGGAGGGGCTGAAACAGAGGGGCTAAAACAGAGGGGCTGAAACAGAGGGCAAGAAACAGAGGGGCTGAAACAGAGGGGCTGAAACAGAGGGGCAGAAACAGAGGGCGAGAAACAGAGGGGCTGAATCAGAGGGGCTGAATCAGAGGGGCTGAAACAGAGGGGCTGAAACAGAGGGCGAGAAACAGAGGGGCTGAATCAGAGGGGCTGAATCAGAGGGGCTAAAACAGAGGGGCTGAAACAGAGGGCGAGAAACTAAGGGACTGAATCAGAGGGGCTGAAACAGAGGGTCTGAAACAGACGGGCTGAAACAGAGAGCCTGAAACAGAGGGGCTGAAACAGAGGGGCTGAAATAGAGGGGCTGAAACAGAGGGGCTGAAACAGAGGGCGAGAAACTAAGGTACTGAATCAGAGGGGCTGAAACAGAGGGGCTGAATCAGAGGGGCTGAAACAGAGGGGCTGAATCAGAGGGGCTGAAACAGAGGGGCTGAAACAGAGGGCGAGAAACAGAGAGGCTGAAACAGAGGGCGAGAAACAGAGGGGCTGAAACAGAGGGCGAGAAACAGAGGGGCTGAAACAGAGGGGCTGAAACAGAGGGGCTGAAACAGAGGGCGAGAAACAGAGGGGCTGAAACAGATGGCGAGAAACAGAGGGGCTGAAACAGAGGGCGAGAAACAGAGGGGCTGAATCAGAGGGGCTGAAACAGAGGGCGAGAAACAGAGGGGCTGAAACAGAGGGCGAGAAACAGAGGGGCTGAAACAGAGGTGCTGAAACAGAGGGTGAGAAACAGAGGGGCTGAAACAGAGGGCGAGAAACAGAGGGGCTGAAACAGAGTGGCTGAAACAGAGGGGCTGATTCAGAGGGGTTGAAAAAGA
This sequence comes from Chiloscyllium punctatum, assembly GCF_047496795.1. Taxonomy (NCBI): domain Eukaryota; kingdom Metazoa; phylum Chordata; class Chondrichthyes; order Orectolobiformes; family Hemiscylliidae; genus Chiloscyllium; species Chiloscyllium punctatum. The sequence goes on along the minus strand of NW_027309795.1, from coordinate 2,544,047 downwards.
GGGGCTGAATCAGAGGGGCTGAAACAGAGGGCGAGAAACAGAGGGCGAGAAACAGAGGGCGAGAAACAGAGGAGCAGAAACAGAGGACGAGAAACAGAGGGGCTGAATCAGAGGGGCTGAAACAGAGAGTGCGAAACAGAGGGGCTGAAACAGAGGGCGAGAAACAGAGGGGCTGAAACAAAGGGCGAGAAACAGAGGGGCTGAAACAGAGGGAAAGAAACAGAGGGGCTGAAACCGAGTGGCTGAAACAGAAGGGCTGAAACAGAGGGGCTGAAACAGAGGGCGAGAAACAGAGGGGCTGAATCAGAGGGGCTGAATCAGAGGGGCTGAAACAGAGGGGCTGAATCAGAGGGGCTGAAACAGAAGGCGAGAAACAGAGGGGCTGAAACAGAGGGCGAGAAACAGAGGGGCAGAAACAGAGGGCGAGAAACAGAGGGGCTGAAACAGAGGGGCTGAAACAGAGGGGCTGAAACAGAGGGCAAGAAACAGAGGGGCTGAAACAGAGGGCGAGAAACAGAGGGGCTGAAACAGAGGGGCTGAAACAGAGGGGCTGAAACAGAGGGCGAGAAACAGAGGGGCTGAAACAAAGGGCGAGAAACAGAGGGGCTGAAACAGAGGGGCAGAAACAGAGGGGCTGAAACAGAGGGGCTGAATCGGAGGGGCTGAAACAGAGGGGCTGGAACAGAGGGGCTGAAACAGAGGGCAAGAAACAGAGGGGCTGAAACAGAGGGGCTGAAACAGAGGGGCAGAAACAGAGGGCGAGAAACAGAGGGGCTGAAACAGAGGGGCTGAAACAGAGGGCGAGAAACAGAGGGGCTGAATCAGAGGGGCTGAATCAGAGGGGCTGAAACAGAGGGCCTGAAACAGAGGGCGAGAAACTAAGGGACTGAATCAGAGGGGCTGAAACAGAGGGGCTGAAACAGACGGGCTGAAACAGAGAGCCTGAAACAGAGGGGCTGAAACAGAGGAGCTGAAATAGAGGGGCTGAAACAGAGGGCGAGAAACAGAGGGGCTGAAACAGAGGGGCTGAATCAGAGGGGCTGAAACAGAGGGGCTGAAACAGAGGGCGAGAAACAGAGAGGCTGAAACAGACGGCAAGAAACAGAGGGGCTGAAACAGAGGGCAAGAAACAGAGGGGCTGAAACAGAGGGCGAGAAACTGACGGGCTGAAACAGAGGGGCTGAAACAGAGGGGCTGAAACAGAGGGCGAGAAACAGAGGGGCTGAAACAGAGGGCGAGAAACAGAGGGGCTGAAACAGAGGGCGAGAAACAGAGGGCGAGAAACAGAGGGACTGAAACAGAGGGTCTGAAACAGAGGGGCTTAAACAGAGGGCGAGAAACAGAGGGTCTGAAACGGAGGGCGAGAAACAGAGGGGCTGAAACAGAGGGCGAGAAACAGAGGGGCTGAAACAGAGGGGCTGAAACAGTGGGGCTGAAACAGAGGGGCTGAAACAGAGGGTGAGAAATAAAGGGGCTGAAACAGAGGGCGAGAAACAGAGGGGCTGAAACAGAGGGCGAGAAACAGAGGGGCTGAAACAGAGGGCGAGAAACAGAGGGGCTGAAACAGAGGGGCTGAAACAGAGGGGCTGAAACAGAGGGCAAGAAATAGAGGGGCTGAAAAAGAGGGCAAGAAACAGAGGGGCTGAAACAGAGGGTGAGAAACAGAGGGGCTGAATCAGAGTGGCTGAAACAAATGCCGAGAAACAGAGGGGCTGAAACAGAGGGCGAGAAACAGAGGGGCTGAAACAGAGGGGCTGAAACAGAGGGACTGAAACAGAGGGGCTGAAACAGAGGGCGAGAAACAGAGGGGCTGAAACAGAGGGGCAGAAACAGAGGGGCTGAATCAGAGTGGCTGATTCAGAGGGTCTGAAACAGAGGGGCTGAATCAGAAGGGCGGAAACAGAGGGCGAGAAACAGAGGGGCAGATACAGAGGGCAAGAAACAGAGGGGCTGAAACAGAGGGCGAGAAACAGACGGGCAGAAACAGAGAGCGAGAAACAGAGGGACTGAAACAGAGGGGCTGAAACAGAGAGCGCGAAACAGAGGGACTGAAACAGAGTGCGAGAAACAGAGGGGCTGAAACAGAGGGCGAGAAACAGAGGGGCTGCAACAGAGGGCGAGAAACAGAGGGGCTGAAACAGAGGGCGAGAAACAGACGGGCAGAAACAGAGGGCGAGAAACAGAGGGACTGAAACAAAGGGGCTGAAACAGAGAGCGCGAAACAGAGGGACTGAAACAGAGGGCGAGAAACAGAGGGGCTGAAACAGCGGGCAAGAAACAGAGGGGCTGAAACAGAGGGCGAGAACCAGAGGGGCTGAAACAGAGGGCAAGAAACAGAGGGGCTGAAACAGAGTGTCTGAAACAGAGGGCGAGAAACAGAGGGGCTGAATCAGACAGGCTGAATCAGATGGGCTGAAACAGAGGGGCTGAAACAGAGGGCGAGAAACAGAGTGGCTGAAACAGAGGGCGAGAAACAGAGGGCGAGAAACAGAGGGGCTGAAAAAGTGGGGCTGAAACAAAGTGGCTGAAACAAAGCGCCTGATACAGAGGGCGAGAAACAGAGGGGCTGAAACAGAGGGCGAGAAACAGAGGGGCTGAAACAGAGGGGCTGAAACAGAGGGCGAGAAACAGAGGGGCTGAAACAGAGGGGCTGAAACAGAGAGCGCGAAACAGAGGGACTGAAACAGAGGGGCTGAAACAGAGGGCGAGAAACAGAGGGGCTGAAACAGAGGGCGAGAAACAGAGGGGCTGAAACAGAGGGCAAGAAACAGAGGGACTGAAACAGAGTGGCTGAAACAGAGGGCGAGAAACAGAGGGGCTGAATCAGACAGGCTGAATCAGATGGGCTGAAACAGATGGGCTGAAACAGAGGGCGAGAAACAGAGGGCGAGAAACAGAGGGGCTGAAAAAGTGGGGCTGAAACAAAGGGGCTGAAACAAAGCGCCTGATACAGAGGGCGAGAAACAGAGGGGCTGAAACAGAGGGCGAGGAACAGAGGGGCTGAAACAGAGGGGCTGAAACAGAGGGGCTGAATCAGAGGGGCTGAAACAGAGGGGCTGAATCAGAGGGGCTGAAACAGAGGGGCTGAAACAGAGGGGCTGAAACAAAGGGCGAGAAACAGAGGGGTGGAAACAGAGGGGCAGAAACAGAGGGGCTGAAACAGAGGGGCTGAATCGGAGGGGCTGAAACAGAGGGGCTAAAACAGAGGGGCTGAAACAGAGGGCAAGAAACAGAGGGGCTGAAACAGAGGGGCTGAAACAGAGGGGCAGAAACAGAGGGCGAGAAACAGAGGGGCTGAATCAGAGGGGCTGAATCAGAGGGGCTGAAACAGAGGGGCTGAAACAGAGGGCGAGAAACAGAGGGGCTGAATCAGAGGGGCTGAATCAGAGGGGCTAAAACAGAGGGGCTGAAACAGAGGGCGAGAAACTAAGGGACTGAATCAGAGGGGCTGAAACAGAGGGTCTGAAACAGACGGGCTGAAACAGAGAGCCTGAAACAGAGGGGCTGAAACAGAGGGGCTGAAATAGAGGGGCTGAAACAGAGGGGCTGAAACAGAGGGCGAGAAACTAAGGTACTGAATCAGAGGGGCTGAAACAGAGGGGCTGAATCAGAGGGGCTGAAACAGAGGGGCTGAATCAGAGGGGCTGAAACAGAGGGGCTGAAACAGAGGGCGAGAAACAGAGAGGCTGAAACAGAGGGCGAGAAACAGAGGGGCTGAAACAGAGGGCGAGAAACAGAGGGGCTGAAACAGAGGGGCTGAAACAGAGGGGCTGAAACAGAGGGCGAGAAACAGAGGGGCTGAAACAGATGGCGAGAAACAGAGGGGCTGAAACAGAGGGCGAGAAACAGAGGGGCTGAATCAGAGGGGCTGAAACAGAGGGCGAGAAACAGAGGGGCTGAAACAGAGGGCGAGAAACAGAGGGGCTGAAACAGAGGTGCTGAAACAGAGGGTGAGAAACAGAGGGGCTGAAACAGAGGGCGAGAAACAGAGGGGCTGAAACAGAGTGGCTGAAACAGAGGGGCTGATTCAGAGGGGTTGAAAAAGAGGGGCTGAATCAGAGGGGCTGAAACAGAGGGCGAGAAACAGAGGGCGAGAAACAGAGGGCGAGAAACAGAGGAGCAGAAACAGAGGACGAGAAACAGAGGGGCTGAATCAGAGGGGCTGAAACAGAGAGTGCGAAACAGAGGGGCTGAAACAGAGGGCGAGAAACAGAGGGGCTGAAACAAAGGGCGAGAAACAGAGGGGCTGAAACAGAGGGAAAGAAACAGAGGGGCTGAAACCGAGTGGCTGAAACAGAAGGGCTGAAACAGAGGGGCTGAAACAGAGGGCGAGAAACAGAGGGGCTGAATCAGAGGGGCTGAATCAGAGGGGCTGAAACAGAGGGGCTGAATCAGAGGGGCTGAAACAGAAGGCGAGAAACAGAGGGGCTGAAACAGAGGGCGAGAAACAGAGGGGCAGAAACAGAGGGCGAGAAACAGAGGGGCTGAAACAGAGGGGCTGAAACAGAGGGGCTGAAACAGAGGGCAAGAAACAGAGGGGCTGAAACAGAGGGCGAGAAACAGAGGGGCTGAAACAGAGGGGCTGAAACAGAGGGGCTGAAACAGAGGGCGAGAAACAGAGGGGCTGAAACAAAGGGCGAGAAACAGAGGGGCTGAAACAGAGGGGCAGAAACAGAGGGGCTGAAACAGAGGGGCTGAATCGGAGGGGCTGAAACAGAGGGGCTGGAACAGAGGGGCTGAAACAGAGGGCAAGAAACAGAGGGGCTGAAACAGAGGGGCTGAAACAGAGGGGCAGAAACAGAGGGCGAGAAACAGAGGGGCTGAAACAGAGGGGCTGAAACAGAGGGCGAGAAACAGAGGGGCTGAATCAGAGGGGCTGAATCAGAGGGGCTGAAACAGAGGGCCTGAAACAGAGGGCGAGAAACTAAGGGACTGAATCAGAGGGGCTGAAACAGAGGGGCTGAAACAGACGGGCTGAAACAGAGAGCCTGAAACAGAGGGGCTGAAACAGAGGAGCTGAAATAGAGGGGCTGAAACAGAGGGCGAGAAACAGAGGGGCTGAAACAGAGGGGCTGAATCAGAGGGGCTGAAACAGAGGGGCTGAAACAGAGGGCGAGAAACAGAGAGGCTGAAACAGACGGCAAGAAACAGAGGGGCTGAAACAGAGGGCAAGAAACAGAGGGGCTGAAACAGAGGGCGAGAAACTGACGGGCTGAAACAGAGGGGCTGAAACAGAGGGGCTGAAACAGAGGGCGAGAAACAGAGGGGCTGAAACAGAGGGCGAGAAACAGAGGGGCTGAAACAGAGGGCGAGAAACAGAGGGCGAGAAACAGAGGGACTGAAACAGAGGGTCTGAAACAGAGGGGCTTAAACAGAGGGCGAGAAACAGAGGGTCTGAAACGGAGGGCGAGAAACAGAGGGGCTGAAACAGAGGGCGAGAAACAGAGGGGCTGAAACAGAGGGGCTGAAACAGTGGGGCTGAAACAGAGGGGCTGAAACAGAGGGTGAGAAATAAAGGGGCTGAAACAGAGGGCGAGAAACAGAGGGGCTGAAACAGAGGGCGAGAAACAGAGGGGCTGAAACAGAGGGCGAGAAACAGAGGGGCTGAAACAGAGGGGCTGAAACAGAGGGGCTGAAACAGAGGGCAAGAAATAGAGGGGCTGAAAAAGAGGGCAAGAAACAGAGGGGCTGAAACAGAGGGTGAGAAACAGAGGGGCTGAATCAGAGTGGCTGAAACAAATGCCGAGAAACAGAGGGGCTGAAACAGAGGGCGAGAAACAGAGGGGCTGAAACAGAGGGGCTGAAACAGAGGGACTGAAACAGAGGGGCTGAAACAGAGGGCGAGAAACAGAGGGGCTGAAACAGAGGGGCAGAAACAGAGGGGCTGAATCAGAGTGGCTGATTCAGAGGGTCTGAAACAGAGGGGCTGAATCAGAAGGGCGGAAACAGAGGGCGAGAAACAGAGGGGCAGATACAGAGGGCAAGAAACAGAGGGGCTGAAACAGAGGGCGAGAAACAGACGGGCAGAAACAGAGAGCGAGAAACAGAGGGACTGAAACAGAGGGGCTGAAACAGAGAGCGCGAAACAGAGGGACTGAAACAGAGTGCGAGAAACAGAGGGGCTGAAACAGAGGGCGAGAAACAGAGGGGCTGCAACAGAGGGCGAGAAACAGAGGGGCTGAAACAGAGGGCGAGAAACAGACGGGCAGAAACAGAGGGCGAGAAACAGAGGGACTGAAACAAAGGGGCTGAAACAGAGAGCGCGAAACAGAGGGACTGAAACAGAGGGCGAGAAACAGAGGGGCTGAAACAGCGGGCAAGAAACAGAGGGGCTGAAACAGAGGGCGAGAACCAGAGGGGCTGAAACAGAGGGCAAGAAACAGAGGGGCTGAAACAGAGTGTCTGAAACAGAGGGCGAGAAACAGAGGGGCTGAATCAGACAGGCTGAATCAGATGGGCTGAAACAGAGGGGCTGAAACAGAGGGCGAGAAACAGAGTGGCTGAAACAGAGGGCGAGAAACAGAGGGCGAGAAACAGAGGGGCTGAAAAAGTGGGGCTGAAACAAAGTGGCTGAAACAAAGCGCCTGATACAGAGGGCGAGAAACAGAGGGGCTGAAACAGAGGGCGAGAAACAGAGGGGCTGAAACAGAGGGGCTGAAACAGAGGGCGAGAAACAGAGGGGCTGAAACAGAGGGCAAGAAACAGAGGGGCTGAAACGGAGTGGCTGAAACAGAAGGGCTGAAACAGAGGGGCTGAAACAGAGTGCGAGAAACAGAGGGGCTGAATCAGAGGGGCTGAATCAGAGGGGCTGAAACAGAGGGGCTGAATCAGAGGGGCTGAAACAGAAGGCGAGAAACAGAGGGGCTGAAACAGAGGGCGAGAAACAGAGGGGCAGAAACAGAGGGCGAGAAACAGAGGGGCTGAAACAGAGGGGCTGAAACAGTGGGGCCTGAAACAGAGGGCAAGAAACAGAGGGGCTGAAACAGAGGGCGAGAAACAGAGGGGCTGAAACAGAGGGGCTGAAACAGAGGGGCTGAAACAGAGGGCGAGAAACAGAGGGGCTGAAACAAAGGGCGAGAAACAGAGGGGCTGAAACAGAGGGGCAGAAACAGAGGGGCTGAAACAGACGGGCTGAAACAGAGAGTCTGAAACAGAGGGGCTGAAACAGAGGGGCTGAAATAGAGGGGCTGAAACAGAGGGGCTGAATCAGAGGGGCTGAAACAGAGGGGCTGAATCAGAGGGGCTGAAACAGAGGGCGAGAAACAGAGGGGCTGAAACAGAGGGGCTGAAACAGAGGGGCTGAAACAGAGGGCAAGAAACAGAGGGGATGAAACAGAGGGGCTGAAACAGAGTGGCAGAAACAGAGGGCGAGAAACAGAGGGGCTGAAACAGAGGGGCTGAAACAGAGGGCGAGAAACAGAGGGGCTGAATCAGAGGGGCTGAATCAGAGGGGCTGAAACAGAGGGGCTGAAACAGAGAGCGAGAAACTAAGGGACTGAATCAGAGGGGCTGAAACAGAGGGGCTGAAACAGACGGGCTGAAACAGAGAGTCTGAAACAGAGGGGCTGAAACAGAGGGGCTGAAATAGAGGGGCTGAAACAGAGGGGCTGAATCAGAGGGGCTGAAACAGAGGGGCTGAATCAGAGGGGCTGAAACAGAGGGCGAGAAACAGAGGGGCTGAAACAGAGGGGCTGATCAGAGGGGCTGAAACAGAGGGGCTGAAACAGAGGGCGAGAAACAGAGAGGCTGAAACAGAGGGCGAGAAACAGAGGGGCTGAAACAGAGGGCAAGAAACAGAGGGGCTGAAACAGAGGGCGAGAAACAGAGGGGCTGAAACAGAGGGGCTGAAACAGAGGGGCTGAAACAGAGGGGCTGAAACAAAGGGCGAGAAACAGAGGGGCTGAAACAGAGGGCGAGAAACAGAGTGGCTGAAACAGAGGGCGAGAAACAGAGGGCGAGAAACAGAGGGACTGAAACAGAGGGTCTGAAACAGAGGGGCTGAAACAGACGGGCTGAAACAGAGAGCCTGAAACAGAGGGGCTGAAACAGAGGGGCTGAAATAGAGGGGCTGAAACAGAGGGGCTGAATCAGAGGGGCTGAAACAGAGGGGCTGAATCAGAGGGGCTGAAACAGAGGGCGAGAAACAGAGGGGCTGAAACAGAGGGGCTGAATCAGAGGGATTGAAACAGAGGGGCTCAATCAGAGGGCGAGAAACAGAGAGGCTGAAACAGAGGGCGAGAAACAGAGGGGCTGAAACAGAGGGCAAGAAACAGAGGGGCTGAAACAGACGGCGAGAAACTGAGGGGCTGAAACAGAGGGGCTGAAACAGAGGGGCTGAAACAGAGGGGCTGAAACAAAGGGCGAGAAACAGAGGGGCTGAAACAGAGGGCGAGAAACAGAGGGGCTGAAACAGAGGGGCATAAACAGAGGGCGAGAAACAGAGGGACTGAAACAGAGGGTCTGAAACAGAGGGGCTGAAACAGAGGGCGAGAAACAGAGGGGCTGAAACGGAGGGCGAAAAAACAGAGGGGCTGAAACAGAGGGCGAGAAACAGAGGGGCTGAAACAGAGGGGCTGAAACAGTGGGGCTGAAACAGAGGGGCTGAAACAGAGGGTGAGAAATAAAGGGGCTGAAATAGAGGGCGAGAAACAGAGGGGCTGAAACAGAGGGCGAGAAACAGAGGGGCTGAAACAGAGGGCGAGAAACAGAGGGGCTGAAACAGAGGGGCTGAAACAGAGGGGCTGAAACAGAGGGCAAGAAATAGAGGGGCTGAAAAAGAGGGCGAGAAACAGAGGGGCTGAAACAGAGGGTGAGAAACAGAGGGGCTGAATCAGAGAGGCTGAAACAAATGCCGAGAAACAGAGGGGCTGAAACAGAGGGCGAGAAACAGAGGGGCTGAAACAGAGGGGCTGAAACAGAGGGTGAGAAACAGAGGGGCTGAAACAGAGGGCGAGAAACAGAGGGGCTGAAACAGAGGGGCAGAAACAGAGAGGCTGAATCAGAGTGGCTGATTCAGAGGGTCTGAAACAGAGGGTCTGAATCAGAGGGGCGGAAACAGAGGGCGAGAAACAGAGGGGCAGAAACAGAGGGCAAGAAACAGAGGGGCTGAAACAGAGGGCGAGAAACAGACGGGCAGAAACAGAGAGCGAGAAACAGAGGGACTGAAACAGAGGGGCTGAAACAGAGAGCGCGAAACAGAGGGACTGAAACAGAGGGGCTGAAACAGAGGGCGAGAAACAGAGGGGCTGAAACAGAGGGCGAGAAACAGAGGGGCTGAAACAGAGGGCAAGAAACAGAGGGGCTGAAACAGAGTGGCTGAAACAGAGGGCGAGAAACAGAGGGGCTGAATCAGACAGGCTGAATCAGATGGGCTGAAACAGAGGGGCTGAAACAGAGGGCGAGAAACAGAGGGCGAGAAACAGAGGGGCTGAAAAAGTGGGGCTGAAACAAAGGGGCTGAAACAAAGCGCCTGATACAGAGGGCGAGAAACAGAGGGGCTGAAACAGAGGGCGAGGAACAGAGGGGCTGAAACAGAGGGGCTGAAACAGTGGGGCTGAAACAGAGGGCGAGAAACAGAGGGCGAGAAACAGTGGGTCTGAAACAGAGGGTCTGAAACAGAGGGGCTGAAATAGAGGGTCTGAAACAGAGGGGCTGAAACAGAGGGCGAGAAACAGAGGGGTTGAAACAGAGGGCGAGAAACAGAGTGTCTGAAACAGAGGGTCTGAAACAGAGGGCGCGAAACAGAGGGCGCGAAACAGAGGGTCTGAAACAGAGTGGCTGAAACAGAGGGCGAGAAACAGAGGGGCTGAAACAGAGGGCGAGAAACAGAGGGGCTGAAACAGAGGGACTGAAACAGAGGGGCTGAAACAGAGGGGCTGAAACAGAGGGCGAGAAACAGAGTGGCTGAAACAGAGAGCGAGAAACAGAGTGGCTGAAACAGAGGGCAAGAAACAGAGGGGCTGAAACAGAGGGCGAGAAACAGAGGGGCTGAAACAGAGGGGCTGAAACAGAGGGGCGGAAACAGAGGGGCTGAAACAGAGAGCGAGAAACAGAGGGGCTGAAACAGAGGGGCTGAAACAGAGGGCGAGAAACAGAGGGGCTGAAACAGAGGGCGAGAAACAGAGGGGCTGAAACAGAGGGCGAGAAACAGAGGGCGAGAAACAGAGGGACTGAAACAGAGGGTCTGAAACAGAGGGGCTGAAACAGAGGGCGAGAAACAGAGTGGCTGAAACAGAGGGGCTGAAACAGAGGGGCTGAAACAGAGGGGCTGAAACAGAGGGCGAGAAACAGAGGGGCTGAAACAGAGGGGCTGAATCAGAGGGGCTGAAACAGAGGGGCTGAAACAGAGGGCGATAAACAGAGAGGCTGAAACAGAGGGCGAGAAACAGAGGGGCTGAAACAGAGGGCAAGAAACAGAGGGGCTGAAACAGAGGGCGAGAAACAGAGGGGCTGAAACAGAGGGGCTGAAACAGAGGGGCTGAAACAGAGGGGCTGAAACAGAGGGTCTGAAACAGAGGGGCTGAAACAGAGGGCGAGAAACAGAGGGGCTGAAACGGAGGGCGAGAAACAGAGGGGCTGAAACAGAGGGCGAGAAACAGAGGGGCTGAATCAGAGGGGCTGAATCAGAGGGGCTGAAACAGAGGGCCTGAATCAGAGGGGCTGAAACAGAAAGCAAGAAACACAGGGGCTGAAAGAGAGGGCCTGAATCAGAGGGGCTGAAACAGAAGGCGAGAAACAGAGGGGCTGAAACAGAGGGCGAGAAACAGAGGGGCAGAAACAGAGGGCGAGAAACAGTGGGGCTGAAACAGAGGGGCTGAAACAGAGGGCAAGAAACAGAGGGGCTGAAACAGAGGGCGAGAAACAGAGGGGCTGAAACAGAGGGGCTGAAGCAGAGGGGCTGAAACAGAGGGCGAGAAACAGAGGGGCTGAATCAAAGGGCGAGAAACAGAGGGGCTGAAACAGAGGGGCAGAAACAGAGGGGCTGAAACAGAGGGGCTGAATCGGAGGGGCTGAAACAGAGGGGCTGAAACAGAGGGGCTGAAACAGAGAGTGCGAAACAGAGGGGCTGAAACAGAGGGTGAGAAACAGAGGGGCTAAAACAGAGGGCGATAAACAGAGGGGCTGAAACAGAGGGCAAGAAACAGAGGGGCTGAAACCGAGTGGCTGAAACAGAAGGGCTGAAACAGAGGGGCTGAAACAGAGGGCGAGAAACAGAGGGGCTGAATCAGAGGGGCTGAAACAGAGGGGCTGAAACAGAGGGGCTGAATCAGAGGGGCTGAAACAGAAGGCGAGAAACAGACGGGCTGAAACAGAGGGCGAGAAACAGAGGGGCAGAAACAGAGGGCGAGAAACAGAGGGGCTGAAACAGAGGGGCTGAAACAGAGGGCAATAAACAGAGGGGCTGAAACAGAGGGCGAGAAACAGAGGGGCTGAAACAGAGGGGCTGAAACAGAGGGGCTGAAACAGAGGGCGAGAAACAGAGGGGCTGAAACAAAGGGCGAGAAACAGAGGGGCGGAAACAGAGGGGCAGAAACAGAGAGGATGAAACAGAGGGGCTGAATCGGAGGGGCTGAAACAGAGGGGCTGATACAGAGGGCAAGAAACAGAGGGGCTGAAACAGAGGGGCTGAAACAGAGGGGCAGAAACAGAGGGCGAGAAACAGAGGGGCTGAATCAGAGGGGCTGAATCAGAGGGGCTGAAACAGAGGGGCTGGAACAGAGGGCGAGTAACAGAGGGGCTGAATCAGAGGGGCTGAAATAGAGGGGCTGAAACAGAGGGGCTGAAACAGAGGGCGAGAAACTAAGGTACTGAATCAGAGGGGCTGAAACAGAGGGGGTGAAACAGAGGGCGAGAAACAGAGGGGCTGAAACAGAGGGCGAGAAACAGAGGGGCTGAAACAGAGGGGCTGAAACAGAGGGGCTGAAACAGAGGGCGAGAAACAGAGGGGCTGAAACAGATGGCGAGAAACAGAGGGGCTGAAACAGAGGGCGAGAAACAGAGGGGCTGAATCAGAGGAGCTGAAACAGAGGGTGAGAAACAGAGGGGCAGAAACAGAGGGCGAGAAACAGAGGGGCAGAAACAGAGGGCGAGAAACAGAGGGGCTGAAACAGAGGGGCTGAAACCGAGTGGCTGAAACAGAAGGGCTGAAACAGAGGGGCTGAAACAGAGGGCGAGAAACAGAGGGGCTGAATCAGAGGAGCTGAAACAGAGGGGCTGAAACAGAGGGGCTGAATCAGAGGGGCTGAAAAAGAAGGCGAGAAACAGAGGAGCTGAAACAGAGGGCGAGAAACAGAGGGGCAGAAACAGAGGGCGAGAAACAGAGGGGCTGAAACAGAGGGGCTGAAACAGAGGGCAAGAAACAGAGGGGCTGAAACAGAGGGGCTGAAACAGAGGGCGCGAAACAGAGAGGCTGAAACAGAGGGCGAGAAACAGAGGGGCTGAAACAGAGGGCAAGAAACAGAGGGGCTGAAACAGAGGGTGAGAAACAGAGGGGCTGAAACAGAGCGGCTGAAACAGAGGGGCTGAAACAGAGGGGCTGAAACAGAGGGCGAGAAACAGAGGGGCTGAAACAGAGGGCGAGAAACAGAGGGGCTGAAACAGAGGGGCTGAAACAGAGGGGCTGAATCAGAGGGGCTGAAACAGAAGGCGAGAAACAGAGGGGCTGAAACAGAGGGCGAGGAACAGAGGGGCAGAAACAGAGGGCGAGAAACAGAGGGGCTGAAACAGAGGGGCTGAAACAGAGGGGCTGAAACAGAGGGCAAGAAACAGAGGGGCTGAAACAGAGGGCGAGAAACAGAGGGGCTGAAACAGAGGGGCTGAAACAGAGGGGCTGAAACAGAGGGCGAGAAACAGAGGGGCTGAAACAAAGGGCGAGAAACAGAGGGGCTGAAACAGAGGGGCAGAAACAGAGGGGCTGAAACAGAGGGGCTGAATCGGAGGGGCTGAAACAGAGGGGCTGAAACAGAGCGGCTGAAACAGAGGGCAAGAAACAGAGGGGCTGAAACAGAGGGGCTGAAACAGAGGGGCAGAAACAGAGGGCGAGAAATAGAGGGGCTGAAACAGAGGGGCTGAAACAGAGGGCGAGAAACAGAGGGGCTGAATCAGAGGGGCTGAATCAGAGGGGCTGAAACAGAGGGGCTGAAACAGAGGGCGAGAAACTAAGGGACTGAATCAGAGGGGCTGAAACAGAGGGGCTGAAACAGACGGGCTGAAACAGAGAGCCTGAAACAGAGGGGCTGAAACAGAGGGGCTGAAATAGAGGGGCTGAAACAGAGGGGCTGAATCAGAGGGGCTGAAACAGAGGGGCTGAATCAGAGGGGCTGAAACAGAGGGCGAGAAACAGAGGGGCTGAAACAGAGGGGCTGAATCAGAGGGGCTGAAACAGAGGGGCTGAAACAGAGTGCGATAAACAGAGAGGCTGAAACAGAGGGCGAGAAACAGAGGGGCTGAAACAGAGGGCAAGAAACAGAGGGGCTGAAACAGAGGGCGAGAAACAGAGGGGCTGAAACAGAGGGGCTGAAACAGAGGGGCTGAAACAGAGGGGCTGAAACAGAGGGCGAGAAACAGAGGAGCTGAAACAGAGGGCGAGAAACAGAGGGGCTGAAACAGAGGGCGAGAAACAGAGGGCGAGAAACAGAGGGACTGAAACAGAGGATCTGAAACAGAGGGGCTGAAACAGAGGGCGAGAAACAGAGGGGCTGAAACGGAGGGCGAGAAACAGAGGGGCTGAAACAGAGGGCGAGAAACAGAGGGGCTGAATCAGAGGGGCTGAATCAGAGGGGCTGAAACAGAGGGCCTGAATCAGAGGGGCTGAAACAGAAAGCGAGAAACACAGGGGCTGAAAGAGAGGGCCTGAATCAGAGGGGCTGAAACAGAAGGCGAGAAACAGAGGGGCTGAAACAGAGGGCGAGAAACAGAGGGGCAGAAACAGAGGGCGAGAAACAGTGGGGCTGAAACAGAGGGGCTGAAACAGAGGCAAGAAACAGAGGGGCTGAAACAGAGGGCGAGAAACAGAGGGGCTGAAACAGAGGGGCTGAAGCAGAGGGGCTGAAACAGAGGGCGAGAAACAGAGGGGCTGAATCAAAGGGCGAGAAACAGAGGGGCTGAAACAGAGGGGCAGAAACAGAGGGGCTGAAACAGAGGGGCTGAATCGGAGGGGCTGAAACAGAGGGGCTGAAACAGAGGGGCTGAAACAGAGAGTGCGAAACAGAGGGGCTGAAACAGAGGGTGAGAAACAGAGGGGCTAAAACAGAGGGCGATAAACAGAGGGGCTGAAACAGAGGGCAAGAAACAGAGGGGCTGAAACCGAGTGGCTGAAACAGAAGGGCTGAAACAGAGGGGCTGAAACAGAGGGCGAGAAACAGAGGGGATGAATCAGAGGGGCTGAAACAGAGGGGCTGAAACAGAGGGGCTGAATCAGAGGGGCTGAAACAGAAGGCGAGAAACAGACGGGCTGAAACAGAGGGCGAGAAACAGAGGGGCAGAAACAGAGGGCGAGAAACAGAGGGGCTGAAACAGAGGGGCTGAAACAGAGGGCAAGAAACAGAGGGGCTGAAACAGAGGGCGAGAAACAGAGGGGCTGAAACAGAGGGGCTGAAACAGAGGGGGTGAAACAGAGGGCGAGAAACAGAGGGGCTGAAACAAAGGGCGAGAAACAGAGGGGCGGAAACAGAGGGGCAGAAACAGAGAGGATGAAACAGAGGGGCTGAATCGGAGGGGCTGAAACAGAGGGGCTGAAACAGAGGGCAAGAAACAGAGGGGCTGAAACAGAGGGGCTGAAACAGAGGGGCAGAAACAGAGGGCGAGAAACAGAGGGGCTGAATCAGAGGGGCTGAATCAGAGGGGCTGAAACAGAGGGGCTGGAACAGAGGGCGAGTAACAGAGGGGCTGAATCAGAGGGGCTGAAATAGAGGGGCTGAAACAGAGGGGCTGAAACAGAGGGCGAGAAACTAAGGTACTGAATCAGAGGGGCTGAAACAGAGGGGGTGAAACAGAGGGCGAGAAACAGAGGGGCTGAAACAGAGGGCGAGAAACAGAGGGGCTGAAACAGAGGGGCTGAAACAGAGGGGCTGAAACAGAGGGCGAGAAACAGAGGGGCTGAAACAGATGGCGAGAAACAGAGGGGCTGAAACAGAGGGCGAGAAACAGAGGGGCTGAATCAGAGGAGCTGAAACAGAGGGTGAGAAACAGAGGGGCAGAAACAGAGGGCAAGAAACAGAGTGGCTGAAACAGAGGGGCTGAAACAGAGGGGCTGATTCAGAGGGGCTGAAACAGAGGGGCTGAAACAGAGGGCACGAAACAGAGGGGCTGAAACAGAGGGGCTGAAACAGAGGGCGAGAAACAGAGGGGCTGAAACAAAGGGCGAGAAACAGAGGGGCTGAAACAGAGGGGCAGAAACAGAGGGGCTGAAACAGAGGGGCTGAATCGGAGGGGCTGAAACAGAGGGGCTGAAACAGAGGGGCTGAAACAGAGGGCAAGAAACAGAGGGGCTGAAACAGAGGGGCTGAAACAGTGGGGCAGAAACAGAGGGCGAGAAACAGAGGGGCTGAATCAGAGGGGCTGAATCAGAGGGGCTGAAACAGAGGGGCTGAAACAGAGGGCGAGAAACAGAGGGGCTGAATCAGAGGGGCTGAAATAGAGGGGCTGAAACAGAGGGGCTGAAACAGAGGGCGAGAAACTAAGGTACTGAATCAGAGGGGCTGACACAGAGGGGCTGAATCAGAGGGGCTGAAACAGAGGGGCTGAATCAGAGGGGCTGAAACAGAGGGGCTGAAACACAGGGCGAGAAACAGAGAGGCTGAAACAGAGGGCGAGAAACACAGGGGCTGAAACAGAGGGCAAGAAACAGAGGGGCTGAAACAGAGGGGCTGAAACAGAGGGGCTGAAACAGAGGGCGAGAAACAGAGGGGCTGAAACAGATGGCGAGAAACAGAGGGGCTGAAACAGAGGGCGAGAAACAGAGGGGCTGAATCAGAGGGGCTGAAACAGAGGGCGAGAAACAGAGGGGCTGAAACAGAGGTGCTGAAACAGAGGGTGAGAAACAGAGGGGCAGAAACAGAGGGCGAGAAACAGAGGGGCTGAAACAGAGGGGCTGAAACAGAGGGGCTGATTCAGAGGGGCTGAAACAGAGGGGCTGAATCAGAGGGGCTGAAACAGAGGGCGAGAAACAGAGGGGCTGAAACAGAGGGCGAGAAACAGAGGAGCAGAAACAGAGGGCGAGAAACAGAGGGGCTGAAACAGAGGGGCTGAAACAGAGAGTGCGAAACAGAGGGGCTGAAACAGAGGGCGAGAAACAGAGGGGCTGAAACAGAGGGCGAGAAACAGAGGGGCTGAAACAGAGGGCAAGAAACAGAGGGGCTGAAACCGAGTGGCTGAAACAGAAGGGCTGAAACAGAGGGGCTGAAACAGAGGGCGAGAAACAGAGGGGCTGAATCAGAGGGGCTGAATCAGAAGGGCTGAAACAGAGGGGCTGAATCAGAGGGGCTGAAACAGAAGGCGAGAAACAGAGGGGCTGAAACAGAGGGCGAGAAACAGAGGGGCAGAAACAGAGGGCGAGAAACAGAGGGGCTGAAACAGAGGGGCTGAAACAGAGGGGCTGAAACAGAGGGCAAGAAACAGAGGGGCTGAAACAAAAGGCGAGAAACAGAGGGGCTGAAACAGAGGGGCTGAAACAGAGGGGCTGAAACAGAGGGCGAGAAACAGAGGGGCTGAAACAAAGGGCGAGAAACAGAGGGGCTGAAACAGAGGGGCAGAAACAGAGGGGCTGAAACAGAGGGGCTGAATCGGAGGGGCTGAAACAGAGGGGCTGAAACAGAGGGGCTGAAACAGAGGGCAAGAAACAGAGGGGCTGAAACAGAGGGGCTGAAACAGAGGGGCAGAAACAGAGGGCGAGAAACAAAGGGGCTGAAACAGAGGGGCTGAAACAGAGGGCGAGAAACAGAGGGGCTGAATCAGAGGGGCTGAATCAGAGGGGCTGAAACAGTGGAGCTGAAACAGAGGGCGACAAACTAAGGGACTGAATCAGAGGGGATGAAACAGAGGGGCTGAATCAGAGGGGCTGAAACAGAGGGGCTGAATCAGAGGGGCTGAAACAGAGGGCGAGAAACAGAGTGGCTGAATCAGAGGGGCTGAATCAGAGGGGCTTAAACAGAGGGGCTGAAACATAGGGCGAGAAACAGAGATGCTGAAACAGAGGGCGAGAAACAGAGGGGCTGAAACAGAGGGCAAGAAACAGAGGGGCTGAAACAGAGGGCGAGAAACAGAGGGGCTGAAACAGAGGGGCTGAAACAGAGGGGCTGAAACCGAGGGCGAGAAACAGAGGGGCTGAAACAGAGGGCGAGAAACAGAGGGGCTGAAACAGAGGGCGAGAAACAGAGGGCGAGAAACAGAGGGACTGAAACAGAGGGTCTGAAACAGAGGGGCTGAAACAGAGGGCGAGAAACAGAGGGGCTGAAACGGAGGGCGAGAAACAGAGGGGCTGAAACAGAGGGCGAGAAACAGAGGGGCTGAAACAGAGGGGCTGAAACAGTGGGGCTGAAACAGAGGGGCTGAAACAGAGGGTGAGAAATAAAGGGGCTGAAACAGAGGGCGAGAAACAGAGGGGCTGAAACAGAGGGCGAGAAACAGAGGGGCTGAAACAGAGGGCGAGAAACAGAGGGGCTGAAACAGAGGGGCTGAAACAGAGGGGCTGAAAAAGAGGGCAAGAAATAGAGGGGCTGAAAAAGAGGGCGAGAAACAGAGGGGCTGAAACAGAGGGTGAGAAACAGAGGGGCTGAATCAGAGGGGCTGAAACAAATGCCGAGAAACAGAGGGGCTGAAACAGAGGGCGAGAAACAGAGGGGCAGAAACAGAGGGGCTGAAACAGAGGGTGAGAAACAGAGGGGCTGAAACAGAGGGCGAGAAACAGAGGGGCTGAAACAGAGGGCGACAAACAGAGGGGCTGAAACAGAGGGCGAGAAACAGACGGGCAGAAACAGAGGGCGAGAAACAGAGGGACTGAAACAAAGGGGCTGAAACAGAGAGCGCGAAACACAGGTACTGAAACAGAGGGCGAGAAACAGAGGGGCTGAAACAGCGGGCAAGAAACAGAGGGGCTGAAACAGCGGTCGAGAAACAGAGGGGCTGAAACAGAGGGCAAGAAACAGAGGGGCTGAAACAGAGTAGCTGAAACAGAGGGCGAGAAACAGAGGGGCTGAATCAGACAGGCTGAATCAGATGGGCTGAAACAGAGGGGCTGAAACAGAGGGCGAGAAACAGAGTGGCTGAAACAGAGAGCGAGAAACAGAGGGCGAGAAACAGAGGGGCTGAAAAAGTGGGGCTGAAACAAAGGGGCTGAAACAAAGCGCCTGATACAGAGGGCGAGAAACAGAGGGGCTGAAACAGAGGGCGAGAAACAGAGGGGCTGAAACACAGGGCGAGAAACAGAGGGGCTGAAACAGAGGGCGAGAAACAGAGGGGCTGAAACAGAGGGACTGAAACAGAGGGGCTGAAACAGAGGGGCTGAAACAGAGGGCAAGAAACAGAGGGGCTGAAACAGAGAGCGAGAAACAGAGTAGCTGAAACAGAGGGCAAGAAAGAGAGGGGCTGAAACAGAGGGCGAGAAACAGAGGGGCTGAAACAGAGGGGCTGAAACAGAGGGGCGGAAACAGAGGGGCTGAAACAGAGAGCGAGAAACAGAGGGGCTGAAACAGAGGGGCTGAACCAGAGGGCGAGAAACAGAGGGGCTGAAACAGAGGGCGAGAAACAGAGGGGCTGAAACAGAGGGCGAGAAACAGAGGGCGAGAAACAGAGGGACTGAAACAGAGGGTCTGAAACAGAGGGGCTGAAACAGAGGGCGAGAAACAGAGTGGCTGAAACAGAGGGCGAGAAACAGAGGGGCTGAAACAGAGGGCGAGAAACAGAGTGGCTGAAACAGAGGGGCTGAAACAGAGGGGCGGAAACAGAGGGGCTGAAACAGAGAGCGAGAAACAGAGGGGCTGAAACAGAGGGGCGGAAACAGAGGGGCTGAAACAGAGGGTGAGAAACATAGTGGCTGAAACAAAGGGGCTGAAACAGAGGGGCTAAAATAGAGGGTCTGAAACAGAGGTGCTGAAACAGAGGGGCTGAAACAGAGGGCAAGAAACAGAGGGGCTGAAACAGAGAGCGAGAAACAGAGGGGCTGAAACAGAGGGGCGGAAACAGAGGGGCTTAAACAGAGGGTGAGAAACATAGTGGCTGAAACAAAGGGGCTGAAACAGAGGGGCTAAAATAGAGGGTCTGAAACAGAGGACGAGAAACAGAGGGGCAGAAACAGATGGCGAGAAACAGTGCGGCTGAAACAGAGGGGCTGAAACAGAGGGCAAGAAACAGAGGGGCTGAAACAGAGGACGAGAAACAGAGGGGCTGAAACAGAGGGGCTGAAGCAGAGGGGCTGAAACAGAGGGCGAGAAACAGAGGGGCTGAAACAAAGGGCGAGAAACAGAGGGGCTGAAACAGAGGGGCAGAAACAGAGGGGCTGAAACAGAGGGGCTGAAACAGAGGGGCTGAAACAGAGGGGCTGAAACAGAGAGTGCGAAACAGAGGGGCTGAAACAGAGGGCGAGAAACAGAGGGGCTAAAACAGAGGGCGATAAACAGAGGGGCTGAAACAGAGGGCAAGAAACAGAGGGGCTGAAACTGAGTGGCTGAAACAGAAGGGCTGAAACAGAGGGGCTGAAACAGAGGGCGAGAAACAGAGGGGCTGAATCAGAGGGGCTGAATCAGAGGGGCTGAATCAGAGGGGCTGAAACAGAAGGCGAGAAACAGAGGGGCTGAAACAGAGGGCGAGAAACAGAGGGGCAGAAACAGAGGGCGAGAAACAGAGGGGCTGAAACAGAGGGGCTGAAACAGAGGGCAAGAAACAGAGGGGCTGAAACAGAGGGCGAGAAACAGAGGGGCTGAAACAGAGGGGCTGAAACAGAGGGGCTGAAACAGAGGGCGAGAAACAGAAGGGCTGAAACAAAGGGCGAGAAACAGAGGGGCGGAAACAGAGGGGCAGAAACAGAGGGGCTGAAACAGAGGGGCTGAATCGGAGGGGCTGAAACAGAGGGGCTGAAACAGAGGGGCTGAAACAGAGGGCACGAAACAGAGGAGCTGAAACAGAGGGGCAGAAACAGAGGGGCAGAAACAGAGGGCGAGAAACAGAGGGGCTGAATCAGAGGGGCTGAATCAGAGGGGCTGAATCAGAGGGGCTGAAACAGAGGGTGAGAAACAGAGGGGCTGAATCAGAGGGGCTGAATCAGAGGGACTGAAACAGAGGGCCTGAAACAGAGGGCGAGAAACTAAGGGACTGAATCAGAGGGGCTGAAACAGAGGGGCTGAAACAGACGGGCTGAAACAGAGAACCTGAAACAGAGGGGCTGAAACAGAGGGGCTGAAATAGAGGGGCTGAAACAGAGGGGCTGGAACAGAGGGCGAGATACTAAGGTACTGAATCAGAGGGGCTGAAACAGAGGGGCTGAATCAGAGGGGCTGAAACAGAGGGTCTGAATCAGAGGGGCTGAAACAGAGGGGCTGAAACAGAGGGCGAGAAACAGAGAGGCTGAAACAGAGGGCGAGAAACAGAGGGCGAGAAACAGAGGGGCTGAAACAGAGGGGCTGAAACAGAGGGGCTGAAACAGAGGGCGAGAAACAGAGGGGCTGAAACAGATGGCGAGAAACAGAGGGGCTGAAACAGAGGGCGAGAAACAGAGGGGCTGAATCAGAGGGGCTGAAACAGAGGGCGAGAAACAGAGGGGCTGAAACAGAGGGCGAGAAACAGAGGGGCTGAAACAGAGGTGCTGAAACAGAGGGTGAGAAACAGAGGGGCTGAAACAGAGGGCGAGAAACAGAGGGGCTGAAACAGAGGGGCTGAAACAGAGGGGCTGATTCAGAGGGGCTGAAACAGAGGGGCTGAATCAGAGGGCATGAAACAGAGGGCGAGAAACAGAGGGGCTGAAACAGAGGGCGAGAAACAGAGGAGCAGAAACAGAGGGCGAGAAACAGAGGGCCTGGATCAGAGGGGCTGAAACAGAGAGTGCAAAACAGAGGGGCTGAAACAGAGGGCGAGAAACAGAGGGGCTGAAACAGAGGGCGAGAAACAGAGGGGCTGAAACAGAGGGCAAGAAACAGAGGGGCTGAAACCGAGTGGCTGAAACAGAAGGGCTGAAACAGAGGGGCTGAAACAGAGTGCGAGAAACAGAGGGGCTGAATCAGAGTGGCTGAATCAGAGGGGCTGAAACAGAGGGGCTGAATCAGAGGGGCTGAAACAGAAGGCGAGAAACAGAGGGGCTGAAACAGAGGGCAAGAAACAGAGGGGCAGAAACAGAGGGCGAGAAACAGAGGGGCTGAAACAGAGGGGCTGAAACAGAGGGCGAGAAACAGAGGGGCTGAAACAAAGGGTGAGAAACAGAGGGGCTGAAACAGAGGGGCAGAAACAGAGGGGCTGAAACAGGGGGGCTGAATCGGAGGGGCTGAAACAGAGGGGCTGAAACAGAGGGCAAGAAACAGAGGGGCTGAAACAGAGGGCGAGAAACAGAGGGGCTGAAACAGAGGGGCTGAAACAGAGGGGCTGAAACAGAGGGCGAGAAACAGAGGGGCTGAAACAAAGGGCGAGAAACAGAGGGGCTGAAACAGAGGGGCAGAAACAGAGGGGCTGAAACAGAGGGGCTGAATCGGAGGGGCTGAAACAGAGGGGCTGAAACAGAGGGGCTGAAACAGAGGGCAAGAAACAGAGGGGCTGAAACAGAGGGGCTGAAACAGAGGGGCAGAAACAGAGGGCGAGAAACAGAGGGGCTGAAACAGAGGGGCTGAAACAGAGGGCGAGAAACAGAGGGTCTGAATCAGAGGGGCTGAATCAGAGAGGCTGAAACAGAGGGGCTGAAAGAGAGGGCGAGAAACTAAGGGACTGAATCAGAGGGGCTGAAACAGAGGGGCTGAAACAGACGGGCTGAAACAGAGAGCCTGAAACAGAGGGGCTGAAACAGAGGGGCTGAAATAGAGGGTCTGAAACAGAGGGGCTGAATCAGAGGGGCTGAAACAGAGGGGCTGAATCAGAGGGGCTGAAACAGAGGGCGAGAAACAGAGGGGCTGAAACAGAGGGGCTGAATCAGAGGGGCTGAAACAGAGGGGCTGAAACAGAGGGCGAGAAACAGAGAGGCTCAAACAGAGGGCGAGAAACAAAGGGGCTGAAACAGAGGTCAAGAAACAGAGGGGCTGAAACAGAGGGGCTGAAACAGAGGGGCTGAAACAGAGGGGCTGAAACAAAGGGCGAGAAACAGAGGGGCTGAAACAGAGGCCGAGAAACAGAGGGACTGAAACAGAGGGCGAGAAACAGAAGGCGAGAAACAGAGGGACTGAAACAGAGGGTCTGAAACAGAGGGGCTGAAACAGAGGGCGAGAAACAGAGGGGCTGAAACGGAGGGCGAGAAACAGAGGGGCTGAAACAGAGGGCGAGAAACAGAGGGGCTGAAACAGAGGGGCTGAAACAGGGGGGCTGAAACAGAGGGGCTGAAAAAGAAGGTGCGAAATAAAGGGGTTGAAACACAGGGCGAGAAACAGAGGGGCTGAAACAGAGGGCGAGAAACAGAGGGGCTGAAACACAGGGCGAGAAACAGAGGGGCTGAAACAGAGGGGCTGAAACAGAGGGGCAGAAACAGAGGTCAAGAAATAGAGGGGCTGAAAAAGAGGGCAAGAAACAGAGGGGCTGAAACAGAGGGTGAGAAACAGAGGGGCTGAATCAGAGGGGCTGAAACAAATGCCGAGAAACAGAGGGGCTGAAACAGAGGGCGAGAAACAGAGGGGCTGAAACAGAGGGGCTGAAACAGAGGGTGAGAAACAGAGGGGCTGAAACAGAGGGGCTGAAACAGAGGGGCAGAAACAGGGGGGCTGAATCTGAGTGGCTGATTCAGAGGGTCCGAAACAGAGGGGCTGGATCAGAGGGGCGGAAACAGAGGGCGAGAAACAGAGGGGCAGAAACAGAGGGCAAGAAACAGAGGGGCTGAAACAGAGGGCGAGAAACAGACGGGCAGAAACAGAGAGCGAGAAACAGAGGGACTGAAACAGAGGGGCTGAAACAGAGAGCGCGAAACAGAGGGACTGAAACAGAGGGCGAGAAACAGAGGGGCTGAAACAGAGGGCGAGAAACAGAGGGGCTGAAACAGAGGGCGAGAAACAGAGGGGCTGAAACAGATGGCAAGAAACAGAGGGGCTGAAACAGAGTGGCTGAAACAGAGGGCGAGAAACAGAGGGGCTGAATCAGACAGGCTGAATCAGATGGACTGAAACAGAGGGGCTGAAACAGAGGGCGAGAAACAGAGGGCGAGAAACAGAGGGGCTGAAAAAGTGGGGCTGAAACAAAGGGGCTGAAACAAAGCGCCTGATACAGAGGGCGAGAAACAGAGGGGCTGAAACAGAGGGCGAGAAACAGAGGGGCTGAAACAGAGGGGCTGAAACAGTGGGGCTGAAACAGAGGGCGAGAAACAGAGAGGCTGAAACACAGGGCGAGAAACAGAGGGGCTAAAACAGAGGGCGAGAAACAGAGGGGCTGAAACAGAGGGACTGAAACAGAGGGGCTGAAACAGAGGGGTTAAAACAGAGGGGCTGAAACAGAGGGCAAGAAACAGAGGGGCTGAAACAGAGGGGCTGAAACAGAGGGGCAGAAACAGAGGGCGAGAAACAGAGGGGCTGAATCAGAGGGGCTGAATCAGAGGGGCTGAAACAGAGGGGCTGAAACAGAGGGCGAGAAACAGAGGGGCTGAATCAGAGGGGCTGAATCAGAGGGGCTGAAACAGAGGGGCTGAAACAGAGGGCGAGAAACTAAGGGACTGAATCAGAAAGGGCTGAAACAGAAGGTCTGAAACAGACGGGCTGAAACAGAGAGCCTGAAACAGAGGGGCTGAAACAGAGGGGCTGAAATAGAGGGGCTGAAACAGAGGGGCTGAAACAGAGGGCGAGAAACTAAGGTACTGAATCAGAGGGGCTGAAACAGAGGGGCTGAATCAGAGGGGCTGAAACAGAGGGGCTGAATCAGAGGGGCTGAAACAGAGGGGCTGAAACAGAGGGCGAGAAACAGAGAGGCTGAAACAGAGGGCGAGAAACAGAGGGGCTGAAACAGAGGGCGAGAAACAGAGGGGCTGAAACAGAGTGGCTGAAACAGAGGGCGAGAAACAGAGGGGCTGAAACAGATGGCGAGAAACAGAGGGGCTGAAACAGAGGGGCTGAAACAGAGAGTCCGAAACAGAGGGGCTGAAACAGAGGGCGATAAACAGAGGGGCTGAAACAGAGGGCGAGAAACAGAGGGGCTGAAACAGAGGGAAAGAAACAGAGGGGCTGAAACCGAGTGGCTGAAACAGAAGGGCTGAAACAGAGGGGCTGAAACAGAGGGCGAGAAACAGAGGGGCTGAATCAGAGGGGCTGAATCAGAGGGGCTGAAACAGAGGGGCTGAATCAGAGGGGCTGAAACAGAAGGCGAGAAACAGAGGGGCTGAAACAGAGGGCGAGAAACAGAGGGGCAGAAACAGAGGGCGAGAAACAGAGGGGCTGAAATAGAGGGGCTGAAACAGAGGGGCTGAAACAGAGGGCAAGAAACAGAGGGGCTGAAACGGAGGGCGAGAAACAGAGGGGCTGAAACAGAGGGGCTGAAACAGAGGGGCTGAAACAGAGGGCGAGAAACAGAGGGGCTGAAACCAAGGGCGAGAAACAGAGGGGCTGAAACAGAGGGGCAGAAACAGAGGGGCTGAAACAGGGGGGCTGAATCGGAGGGGCTGAAACAGAGGGGCTGGAACAGAGGGGCTGAAACAGAGGGCAAGAAACAGAGGGGCTGAAACAGAGGGGCTGAAACAGAGGGGCAGAAACAGAGGGGCTGAATCAGAGGGGCTGAAACAGAGGGGCTGAAACAGAGGGCGAGAAACAGAGGGGCTGAATCAGAGGGGCTGAATCAGAGGGGCTGAAACAGAGGGCCTGAAACAGAGGGCGAGAAACTAAGGGACTGAATCAGAGGGGCTGAAACAGAGGGGCTGAAACAGACGGGCTGAAACAGAGAGCCTGAAACAGAGGGGCTGAAACAGAGGGGCTGAAATAGAGGGGCTGAAACAGAGGGGCTGAATCAGAGGGGCTGAAACAGAGGGGCTGAATCAGAGGGGCTGAAACAGAGGGCGAGAAACAGAGGGGCTGAAACAGAGGGGCTGAATCAGAGGGGCTGAAACAGAGGGGCTGAAACAGAGGGCGAGAAACAGAGAGGCTGAAACAGAGGGCGAGAAACAGAGGGGCTGAAACAGAGGGCAAGAAACAGAGGGGCTGAAACAGAGGGCGAGAAACAGACGGGCTGAAACAGAGGGGCTGAAACAGAGGGGCTGAAACAGAGGGCGAGAAACAGAGGGGCTGAAACAGAGGGCGAGAAACAGAGGGGCTGAAACAGAGGGCGAGAAACAGAGGGCGAGAAACAGAGGGACTGAAACAGAGGGTCTGAAACAGAGGGGCTGAAACAGAGGGCGAGAAACAGAGGGGCTGAAACGGAGGGCGAGAAACAGAGGGGCTGAAACAGAGGGCGAGAAACATAGGGGCTGAAACAGAGGGGCAGAAACAGTGGGGCTGAAACAGAGGGGCTGAAACAGAGGGTGAGAAATAAAGGGGCTGAAACAGAGGGCGAGAAACAGAGGGGCTGAAACAGAGGGCGAGAAACAGAGGGGCTGAAACAGAGGGCGAGAAACAGAGGGGCTGAAACAGAGGGGCTGAAACAGAGGGGCTGAAACAGAGGGCAAGAAATAGACGGGCTGAAAAAGCGGGCAAGAAACAGAGGGGCTGAAACAGAGGGTGAGAAACAGAGGGGCTGAATCAGAGGGGCTGAAACAGAGGGCGAGAAACAGAGGGGCTGAAACAGAGGGCGAGAAACAGAGGGGCTGAAACAGAGCGGCTGAAACAGAGGGACTGAAACAGAGGGGCTGAAACAGAGGGCGAGAAACAGAGGGGCTGAAACAGAGGGGCAGAAACAGAGGGGCTGAATCAGAGTGGCTGATTCAGAGGGTCTGAAACAGAGGGGCTGAATCAGAGGGGCGGAAACAGAGGGCGAGAAACAGAGGGGCAGATACAGAGGGCAAGAAACAGAGGGGCTGAAACAGAGGGCGAGAAACAGACGGGCAGAAACAGAGAGCGAGAAACAGAGGGACTGAAACAGAGGGGCTGAAACAGAGAGCGCGAAACAGAGGGACTGAAACAGAGGGCGAGAAACAGAGGGGCTGAAACATAGGGCGAGAAACAGAGGGGCTGAAACAGAGGGCGAGAAACAGAGGGGCTGAAACAGAGGGCGAGAAACAGACGGGCAGAAACAGAGGGCGAGAAACAGAGGGACTGAAACAAAGGGGCTGAAACAGAGAGCGCGAAACAGAGGGACTGAAACAGAGGGCGAGAAACAGAGGGGCTGAAACAGCGGGCAAGAAACAGAGGGGCTGAAACAGAGGGCGAGAAACAGCGGGGCTGAAACAGAGGGCAAGAAACAGAGGGGCTGAAACAGAGTGTCTGAAACAGAGGGCGAGAAACAGAGGGGCTGAATCAGACAGGCTGAATCAGATGGGCTGAAAAAGAGGGGCTGAAACAGAGGGCGAGAAACAGAGTGGCTGAAACAGAGGGCGAGAAACAGAGGGCGAGAAACAGAGGGGCTGAAAAAGTGGGGCTGAAACAAAGTGGCTGA
This sequence comes from Chiloscyllium punctatum, assembly GCF_047496795.1. Classification (NCBI taxonomy): domain Eukaryota; kingdom Metazoa; phylum Chordata; class Chondrichthyes; order Orectolobiformes; family Hemiscylliidae; genus Chiloscyllium; species Chiloscyllium punctatum. The sequence goes on along the minus strand of NW_027309795.1, from coordinate 2,517,368 downwards.
AACAAAGCGCCTGATACAGAGGGCGAGAAACAGAGGGGCTGAAACAGAGGGCGAGAAACAGAGGGGCTGAAACAGAGGGGCTGAAACAGAGGGCGAGAAACAGAGGGGCTGAAACAGAGGGCAAGAAACAGAGGGGCTGAAACGGAGTGGCTGAAACAGAAGGGCTGAAATAGAGGGGCTGAAACAGAGTGCGAGAAACAGAGGGGCTGAATCAGAGGGGCTGAATCAGAGGGGCTGAAACAGAGGGGCTGAATCAGAGGGGCTGAAACAGAAGGCGAGAAACAGAGGGGCTGAAACAGAGGGCGAGAAACAGAGGGGCAGAAACAGAGGGCGAGAAACAGAGGGGCTGAAACAGAGGGGCTGATACAGAGGGGCTGAAACAGAGGGCAAGAAACAGAGGGGCTGAAACAGAGGGCGAGAAACAGAGGGGCTGAAACAGAGGGGCTGAAACAGAGGGGCTGAAACAGAGGGCGAGAAACAGAGGGGCTGAAACAAAGGGCGAGAAACAGAGGGGCTGAAACAGAGGGGCAGAAACAGAGGGGCTGAAACAGAGGGGCTGAATCGGAGGGGCTGAAACAGAGGGGCTGAAACATAGGGGCTGAAACAGAGGGCAAGAAACAGTGGGGATGAAACAGAGGGGCTGAAACAGAGGGGCAGAAACAGAGGGCGAGAAACAGAGGGGCTGAAACAGAGGGGCTGAAACAGAGGGCGAGAAACAGAGGGGCTGAATCAGAGGGGCTGAATCAGAGGGGCTGAAACAGAGGGGCTGAAACAGAGGGCGAGAAACTAAGGGACTGAATCAGAGGGGCTGAAACAGAGGGGCTGAAACAGACGGGCTGAAACAGAGAGCCTGAAACAGAGGGGCTGAAACAGAGGGGCTGAAATAGAGGGGCTGAAACAGAGGGGCTGAATCAGAGGGGCTGAAACAGAGGGGCTGAATCAGAGGGGCTGAAACAGAGGGCGAGAAACAGAGGGGCTGAAACAGAGGGGCTGAATCAGAGGGGCTGAAACAGAGGGGCTGAAACAGAGGGCGAGAAACAGAGAGGCTGAAACAGAGGGCGAGAAACAGAGGGGCTGAAACAGAGGGCAAGAAACAGAGGGGCTGAAACAGAGGGCGAGAAACAGAGGGGCTGAAACAGAGGGGCTGAAACAGAGGGGCTGAAACAGAGGGGCTGAAACAAAGGGCGAGAAACAGAGGGGCTGAAACAGAGGGCGAGAAACAGAGGGGCTGAAACAGAGGGCGAGAAACAGACGGGCTGAAACAGAGAGCCTGAAACAGAGGGGCTGAAACAGAGGGGCTGAAATAGAGGGGCTGAAACAGAGGGGCTGAATCAGAGGGGCTGAAACAGAGAGTGCGAAACAGAGGGGCTGAAACAGAGGGCGAGAAACAGAGGGGCTAAAACAGAGCGCGATAAACAGAGGGGCTGAAACAGAGGGCAACAAAGAGAGGGGCTAAAACAGAGGGCGATAAACAGAGGGGCTGAAACAGAGGGCAAGAAAGAGAGGGGCTGAAACCGAGTGGCTGAAACAGAAGGGCTGAAACAGAGGGGCTGAAACAGAGGGCGAGAAACAGAGGGGCTGAATCAGAGGGGCTGAAACAGAGGGGCTGAATCAGAAGGCGAGAAACAGACGGGCTGAAACAGAGGGCGAGAAACAGAGGGGCAGAAACAGAGGGCGAGAAACAGAGGGGCTGAAAGAGAGGGGCTGAAACAGAGGGCAAGAAACAGAGGGGCTGAAACAGAGGGCAAGAAACAGAGGGGCTGAAACAGAGGGCGAGAAACAGAGGGGCTGAAACAGAGGGCGAGAAACAGAGGGGCTGAAACAAAGGGCGAGAAACAGAGGGGCGGAAACAGAGGGGCAGAAACAGAGGGGCTGAAACAGAGGGGCTGAATCGGAGGGGCTGAAACAGAGGGGCTAAAACAGAGGGGCTGAAACAGAGGGCAAGAAACAGAGGGGCTGAAACAGAGGGGCTGAAACAGAGGGGCAGAAACAGAGGGCGAGAAACAGAGGGGCTGAATCAGAGGGGCTGAATCAGAGGGGCTGAAACAGAGGGGCTGAAACAGAGGGCGAGAAACAGAGGGGCTGAATCAGAGGGGCTGAATCAGAGGGGCTGAAACAGAGGGTCTGAAACAGAGGGCGAGAAACTAAGGGACTGAATCAGAGGGGCTGAAACAGAGGGTCTGAAACAGACGGGCTGAAACAGAGAGCCTGAAACAGAGGGGCTGAAACAGAGGGGCTGAAATAGAGGGGCTGAAACAGAGGGGCTGAAACAGAGGGCGAGAAACTAGGGTACTGAATCAGAGGGGCTGAAACAGAGGGGCTGAATCAGAGGGGCTGAAACAGAGGGGCTGAATCAGAGGGGCTGAAACAGAGGGGCTGAAACAGAGGGCGAGAAACAGAGAGGCTGAAACAGAGGGCGAGAAACAGAGGGGCTGAAACAGAGGGCGAGAAACAGAGGGGCTGAAACAGAGGGGCTGAAACAGAGGGGCTGAAACAGAGGGCGAGAAACAGAGGGGCTGAAACAGATGGCGAGAAACAGAGGGGCTGAAACAGAGGGCGAGAAACAGAGGGGCTGATTCAGAGGGGCTGAAACAGACGGCGAGAAACAGACGGGCTGAAACAGAGGGCGAGAAACAGAGGGGCTGAAACAGAGGTGCTGAAACAGAGGGTGAGAAACAGAGGGGCTGAAACAGAGGGCGAGAAACAGAGGGGCTGAAACAGAGGGGCTGAAACAGTGGGGCTGATTCAGAGGGGCTGAAAAAGAGGGGCTGAATCAGAGGGGCTGAAACAGAGGGCGAGAAACAGAGGGGCTGAAACAGAGGGCGAGAAACAGAGGAGCAGAAACAGAGGACGAGAAACAGAGGGGCTGAAACAGAGGGGCTGAAACAGAGAGTGCGAAACAGAGGGGCTGAAACAGGGGGGGAGAAACAGAGGGGCTGAAACAGAGGGCGAGAAACAGAGCGGCTGAAACAGAGGGAAAGAAACAGAGGGGCTGAAACCGAGTGGCTGAAACAGAAGGGCTGAAACAGAGGGGCTGAAACAGAGGGCGAGGAACAGAGGGGCTGAATCAGAGGGGCTGAATCAGAGGGGCTGAAACAGAGGGGCTGAATCAGAGGGGCTGAAACAGAAGGCGAGAAACAGAGGGGCTGAAACAGAGGGCGAGAAACAGAGGGGCAGAAACAGAGGACGAGAAACAGAGGGGCTGAAACAGAGGGGCTGAAACAGAGGGGCTGAAACAGAGGGCAAGAAACAGAGGGGCTGAAACAGAGGGCGAGAAACAGAGGGGCTGAAACAGAGGGGCTGAAACAGAGGGGCTGAAACAGAGGGCGAGAAACAGAGGGTCTGAAACAAAGGGCGAGAAACAGAGGGGCTGAAACAGAGGGGCAGAAACAGAGGGGCTGAAACAGAGGGGCTGAATCGGAGGGGCTGAAACAGAGGGGCTGGAACAGAGGGGCTGAAACAGAGGGCAAGAAACAGAGGGGCTGAAACAGAGGGGCTGAAACAGAGGGGCAGAAACAGAGGGCGAGAAACAGAGGGGCTGAAACAGAGGGGCTGAAACAGAGGGCGAGAAACAGAGGGGCTGAATCAGAGGGGCTGAATCAGAGGGGCTGAAACAGAGGGCCTGAAACAGAGGGCGAGAAACTAAGGGACTGAATCAGAGGGGCTGAAACAGAGGGGCTGAAACAGACGGGCTGAAACAGAGAGCCTGAAACAGAGGGGCTGAAACAGAGGGGCTGAAATAGAGGGGCTGAAACAGAGGGGCTGAATCAGAGGGGCTGAAACAGAGGGGCTGAATCAGAGGGGCTGAAACAGAGGGCGAGAAACAGAGGGGCTGAAACAGAGGGGCTGAATCAGAGGGGCTGAAACAGAGGGGCTGAAACAGAGGGCGAGAAACAGAGAGGCTGAAACAGAGGGCGAGAAACAGATGGGCTGAAACAGAGGGCAAGAAACAGAGGGGCTGAAACAGAGGGCGAGAAACAGACGGGCTGAAACAGAGGGGCTGAAACAGGGGGGCTGAAACAGAGGGCGAGAAACAGAGGGGCTGAAACAGAGGGCGAGAAACAGAGGGGCTGAAACAGAGGGCGAGAAACAGAGGGACTGAAACAGAGGGACTGAAACAGAGGGTCTGAAACAGAGGGGCTGAAACGGAGGGCGAGAAACAGAGGGGCTGAAACGGAGGGCGAGAAACAGAGGCGCTGAAACAGAGGGCGAGAAACAGAGGGGCTGAAACAGAGGGGCTGAAACAGAGGGCGAGAAACAGAGGGTCTGAAACAGAGGGTCTGAAACAGAGGGGCTGAAACTGACGGGCTGAAACAGAGAGCCTGAAACAGAGGGGCTGAAACAGAGGGGCTGAAATAGAGGGGCTGAAACAGAGGGGCTGAATCAAAGGGGCTGAAACAGAGAGTGCGAAACAGAGGGGCTGAAACAGAGGGCGAGAAACAGAGGGGCTAAAACAGAGGGCGATAAACAGAGGGGCTGAAACAGAGGGCAAGAAAGAGAGGGGCTAAAACAGAGGGCGATAAACAGAGGGGCTGAAACAGAGGGCAAGAAAGAGAGGGGCTGAAACCGAGTGGCTGAAACAGAAGGGCTGAAACAGAGGGGCTGATACAGAGGGCGAGAAACAGAGGGGCTGAATCAGAGGGGCTGAAACAGAGGGGCTGAATCAGAAGGCGAGAAACAGACGGGCTGAAACAGAGGGCGAGAAACAGAGGGGCAGAAACAGAGGGCGAGAAACAGAGGGGCTGAAACAGAGGGGCTGAAACAGAGGGCAAGAAACAGAGGGGCTGAAACAGAGGGCGAGAAACAGAGGGGCTGAAACAGAGGGGCTGAAACAGAGGGGCTGAAACAGAGGGCGAGAAACAGAGGGGCTGAAACAGAGGGCGAGAAACTAGGGTACTGAATCAGAGGGGCTGAAACAGAGGGGCTGAATCAGAGGGGCTGAAACAGAGGGGCTGAATCAGAGGGGCTGAAACAGAGGGGCTGAAACAGAGGGCGAGAAACAGAGAGGCTGAAACAGAGGGCGAGAAACAGAGGGGCTGAAACAGAGGGCGAGAAACAGAGGGGCTGAAACAGAGGGGCTGAAACAGAGGGGCTGAAACAGAGGGGCTGAAACAGAGGGCAAGAAACAGAGGGGCTGAAACAGAGGGCGAGAAACAGAGGGGCTGAAACAGAGGGGCTGAAACAGAGGGGCTGAAACAGAGGGCGAGAAACAGAGGGGCTGAAACAAAGGGCGAGAAACAGAGGGGCGGAAACAGAGGGGCAGAAACAGAGGGGCTGAAACAGAGGGGCTGAATCGGAGGGGCTGAAACAGAGGGGCTAAAACAGAGGGGCTGAAACAGAGGGCAAGAAACAGAGGGGCTGAAACAGAGGGGCTGAAACAGAGGGGCAGAAACAGAGGGCGAGAAACAGAGGGGCTGAATCAGAGGGGCTGAATCAGAGGGGCTGAAACAGAGGGGCTGAAACAGAGGGCGAGAATCAGAGGGGCTGAATCAGAGGGGCTGAATCAGAGGGGCTGAAACAGAGGGGCTGAAACAGACGGGCTGAAACAGAGAGCCTGAAACAGAGGGGCTGAAACAGAGGGGCTGAAACAGAGGGGCTGAAACAGAGGGCGAGAAACTAAGGTACTGAATCAGAGGGGCTGAAACAGAGGGGCTGAATCAGAGGGGCTGAAACAGAGGGCGAGAAACTAAGGTACTGAATCAGAGGGGCTGAAACAGAGGGGCTGAATCAGAGGGGCTGAAATAGAGAGGCTGAATCAGAGGGGCTGAAACAGAGGGGCTGAAACAGAGGGCGAGAAACAGAGAGGCTGAAACAGAGGGCGAGAAACAGAGGGGCCGAAACAGAGGGCGAGAAACAGAGGGGCTGAAACAGAGGGGCTGAAACAGAGGGGCTGAAACAGAGGGCGAGAAACAGAGGGGCTGAAACAGATGGCGAGAAACAGAGGGGCTGAAACAGAGGGCGAGAAACAGAGGGGCTGAATCAGAGGTGCTGAAACAGAGGGTGAGAAACAGAGGGGCTGAAACAGAGGGCGAGAAACAGAGGGGCTGAAACAGAGGGGCTGAAACAGAGGGGCTGATTCAGAGGAGCTGAAAAAGAGGGGCTGAATCAGAGGGGCTGAAACAGAGGGCGAGAAACAGAAGGGCTGAAACAGAGGGCGAGAAACAGAGGAGCAGAAACAGAGGACGAGAAACAGAGGGGCTGAAACAGAGGGGCTGAAACAGAGAGTGCGAAACAGAGGGGCTGAAACAGAGGGCGAGAAACAGAGGGGCTGAAACAGAGGGCGAGAAACAGAGGGGCTGAAACAGAGGGAAAGAAACAGAGGGGCTGAAGCCGAGTGGCTGAAACAGAAGGGCTGAAACAGAGGGGCTGAAACAGAGGGCGAGAAACAGAGGGGCTGAATCAGAGGGGCTGAATCAGAGGGGCTGAAACAGAGGGGCTGAATCAGAGGGGTTGAAACAGAAGGCGAGAAACAGAGGGGCTGAAACAGAGGGCGAGAAACAGAGGGGCAGAAACAGAGGGCGAGAAACAGAGGGGCTGAAACAGAGGGGCTGAAACAGAGGGGCTGAAACAGAGGGCAAGAAACAGAGGGGCTGAAACAGAGGGCGAGAAACAGAGGGGCTGAAACAGAGGGGCTAAAACAGAGGGGCTGAAACAGAGGGCGAGAAACAGAGGGGCTGAAACAAAGGGCGAGAAACAGAGGGGCTGAAACAGAGGGGCAGAAACAGAGGGGCTGAAACAGAGGGGCTGAATCGGAGGGGCTGAAACAGAGGGGCTGGAACAGAGGGGCTGAAACAGAGGGCAAGAAACAGAGGGGCTGAAACAGAGGGGCTGAAACAGAGGGGCAGAAACAGAGGGGCTGAAACAGAGGGGCTGAAACAGAGGGCGAGAAACAGAGGGGCTGAATCAGAGGGGCTGAATCAGAGGGGTAGAAACAGAGGGCCTGAAACAGAGGGCGAGAAACTAAGGGACTGAATCAGAGGGGCTGAAACAGAGGGGCTGAAACAGACGGGCTGAAACAGAGAGCCTGAAACAGAGGGGCTGAAACAGAGGGGCTGAAATAGAGGGGCTGAAACAGAGGGGCTGAATCAGAGGGGCTGAAACAGAGGGGCTGAATCAGAGGGGCTGAAACAGAGGGCGAGAAACAGAGGGGCTGAAACAGAGGGGCTGAATCAGAGGGGCTGAAACAGAGGGGCTGAAACAGAGGGCGAGAAACAGAGAGGCTGAAACAGAGGGCGAGAAACAGAGGGGCTGAAACAGAGGGCAAGAAACAGAGGGGCTGAAAAAGAGGGCGAGAAACAGACGGGCTGAAACAGAGGGGCTGAAACAGAGGGGCTGAAACAGAGGGCGAGAAACAGAGGGGATGAAACAGAGGGCGAGAAACAGAGGGGCTGAAACAGAGGGCGAGAAACAGAGGGCGAGAAACAGAGGGACTGAAACAGAGGGTCTGAAACAGAGGGGCTGAAACAGAGGGCGAGAAACAGAGGGGCTGAAACGGAGGGCGAGAAACAGAGGGGCTGAAACAGAGGGCGAGAAACAGAGGGGCTGAAACAGAGGGGCTGAAACAGTGGGGCTGAAACAGAGCGGCTGAAACAGAGGGTGAGAAATAAAGGGGCTGAAACAGAGGGCGAGAAACAGAGGGGCTGAAACAGAGGGCGAGAAACAGAGGGGCTGAAACAGAGGGCGAGAAACAGAGGGGCTGAAACAGAGGGGCTGAAACAGAGGGGCTGAAACAGAGGGCAAGAAATAGAGGGGCTGAAAAAGAGGGCAAGAAACAGAGGGGCTGAAACAGAGGGTGAGAAACAGAGGGGCTGAATCAGAGGGGCTGAAACAAATGCCGAGAAACAGAGGGGGTGAAACAGAGGGCGAGAAACAGTGGGGCTGAAACAGAGGGGCTGAAACAGAGGGACTGAAACAGAGGGGCTGAAACAGAGGGCGAGAAACAGAGGGGCTGAAACAGAGGGGCAGAAACAGAGGGGCTGAATCAGAGTGGCTGATTCAGAGGGTCTGAAACAGAGGGGCTGAATCAGAGGGGCGGAAACAGAGGGCGAGAAACAGAGGGGCAGATACAGAGGGCAAGAAACAGAGGGGCTGAAACAGAGGGCGAGAAACAGACGGGCAGAAACAGAGAGCGAGAAACAGAGGGACTGAAACAGAGGGGCTGAAACAGAGAGCGCGAAACAGAGGGACTGAAACAGAGGGCGAGAAACAGAGGGGCTGAAACAGAGGGCGAGAAACAGAGGGGCTGAAACAGAGGGCGAGAAACAGAGGGGCTGAAACAGAGGGCGAGAAACAGACGGGCTGAAACAGAGGTGCTGAAACAGAGGGGCTGAAACAGAGGGCGAGAAACAGAGGGGCTGAAACAGAGGGCGAGAAACAGAGGGGCTGAAACAGAGGGCGAGAAACAGAGGGGCTGAAACAGAGGGCGAGAAACAGAGGGGCTGAAACAGAGGGCGAGAAACAGACGGGCTGAAACAGAGGTGCTGAAACAGAGGGGCTGAAACAGAGGGCGAGAAACAGAGGGGCTGAAACAGAGGGCGAGAAACAGAGGGGCTGAAACAGAGGGCGAGAAACAGAGGGCGAGAAACAGAGGGACTGAAACAGAGGGTCTGAAACAGAGGGGCTGAAACGGAGGGCGAGAAACAGAGGGGCTGAAACAGAGGGCGAGAAACAGAGGGGCTGAAACAGAGGGGCTGAAACAGAGGGCGAGAAACAGAGGGGCTGAAACAGAGGGTCTGAAACAGAGGGGCTGAAACTGACGGGCTGAAACAGAGAGCCTGAAACAGAGGGCAAGAAACAGAGGGCCTGAAACAGAGGGCAAGAAACAGAGGGGCTGAAACAGAGGGCGAGAAACAGAGGGGCTGAAACAGAGGGGCTGAAACAGAGGGGCTGAAATAGAGGGCGAGAAACAGAGGGGCTGAAACAAAGGGCGAGAAACAGAGGGGCGGAAACAGAGGGGCAGAAACAGAGGGGCTGAAACAGAGGGGCTGAATCGGAGGGGCTGAAACAGAGGGGCTAATACAGAGGGGCTGAAACAGAGGGCAAGAAACAGAGGGGCTGAAACAGAGGGGCTGAAACAGAGGGGCAGAAACAGAGGGCGAGAAACAGAGGGGCTGAATCAGAGGGGCTGAATCAGAGGGGCTGAAACAGAGGGGCTGAAACAGAGGGCGAGAAACAGAGGGGCTGAATCAGAGGGGCTGAATCAGAGGGGCTGAAACAGAGGGGCTGAAACAGAGGGCGAGAAACTAAGGGACTGAATCAGAGGGGCTGAAACAGAGGGTCTGAAACAGACGGTCTGAAACAGAGAGCCTGAAACAGAGGGGCTGAAACAGAGGGGCTGAAACAGAGGGGCTGAAACAGAGGGCGAGAAACTAAGGTACTGAATCAGAGGGGCTGAAACAGAGGGGCTGAATCAGAGGGGCTGAAACAGAGGGCGAGAAACTAAGGTACTGAATCAGAGGGGCTGAAACAGAGGGGCTGAATCAGAGGGGCTGAAATAGAGGGGCTGAATCAGAGGGGCTGAAACAGAGGGGCTGAAACAGAGGGCGAGAAACAGAGAGGCTGAAACAGAGGGCGAGAAACAGAGGGGCTGAAACAGAGGGCGAGAAACAGAGGGGCTGAAACAGAGGGGCTGAAACAGAGGGGCTGAAACAGAGGGCGAGAAACAGAGGGGCTGAAACAGATGGCGAGAAACAGAGGGGCTGAAACAGAGGGCGAGAAACAGAGGGGCTGAATCAGAGGGGCTGAAACAGAGGGCGAGAAACAGAGGGGCTGAAACAGAGGGCGAGAAACAGAGGGGCTGAAACAGAGGTGGTGAAACAGAGGGTGAGGAACAGAGGGGCTGAAACAGAGGGCGAGAAACAGAGGGGCTGAAACAGAGGGGCTGAAACAGAGGGGCTGATTCAGAGGGGCTGAAAAAGAGGGGCTGAATCAGAGGGGCTGAAACAGAGGGCGAGAAACAGAGGGGCTGAAACAGAGGACGAGAAACAGAGGGGCTGAAACAGAGGGGCTGAAACAGAGAGTGCGAAACAGAGGGGCTGAAACAGAGGGCGAGAAACAGAGGGGCTGAAACAGAGGGCGAGAAACAGAGGGGCTGAAACAGAGGGAGAGAAACAGAGGGGCTGAAACCGAGTGGCTGAAACAGAAGGGCTGAAACAGAGGGGCTGAAACAGAGGGCGAGAAACAGAGGGGCTGAATCAGAGGGGCTGAATCAGAGGGGCTGAAACAGAGGGGCTGAATCAGAGGGGCTGAAACAGAAGGCGAGAAACAGAGGGGCTGAAACAGAGGGCGAGAAACAGAGGGGCAGAAACAGAGGGCGAGAAACAGGGGCTGAAACAGAGGGGCTGAAACAGAGGGGCTGAAACAGAGGGCAAGAAACAGAGGGGCTGAAACAGAGGGCGAGAAACAGAGGGGCTGAAACAGAGGGGCTGAAACAGAGGGGCTGAAACAGAGGGCGAGAAACAGAGGGGCTGAAACAAAGGGCGAGAAACAGAGGGGCTGAAACAGAGGGGCAGAAACAGAGGGGCTGAAACAGAGGGGCTGAATCGGAGGGGCTGAAACAGAGGGGCTGGAACAGAGGGGCTGAAACAGAGGGCAAGAAACAGAGGGGCTGAAACAGAGGGGCTGAAACAGAGGGGCAGAAACAGAGGGCGAGAAACAGAGGGGCTGAAACAGAGGGGCTGAAACAGAGGGCGAGAAACAGAGGGGCTGAATCAGAGGGGCTGAATCAGAGGGGCTGAAACAGAGGGCCTGAAACAGAGGGCGAGAAACTAAGGGACTGAATCAGAGGGGCTGAAACAGAGGGGCTGAAACAGACGGGCTGAAACAGAGAGCCTGAAAGAGAGGGGCTGAAACAGAGGGGCTGAAATAGAGGGGCTGAAACAGAGGGGCTGAATCAGAGGGGCTGAAACAGAGGGGCTGAATCAGAGGGGCTGAAACAGAGGGCGAGAAACAGAGGGGCTGAAACAGAGGGGCTGAATCAGAGGGGCTGAAACAGAGGGGCTGAAACAGAGGGCGAGAAACAGAGAGGCTGAAACAGAGGGCGAGAAACAGAGGGGCTGAAACAGAGGGCAAGAAACAGAGGGGCTGAAACAGAGGGCGAGAAACAGACGGGCTGAAACAGAGGGGCTGAAACAGAGGGGCTGAAACAGAGGGCGAGAAACAGAGGGGCTGAAACAGAGGGCGAGAAACAGAGGGGCTGAAACAGAGGGCGAGAAACAGAGGGCGAGAAACAGAGGGACTGAAACAGAGGGTCTGAAACAGAGGGGCTGAAACAGAGGGCGAGAAACAGAGGGGCTGAAACGGAGGGCGAGAAACAGAGGGGCTGAAACAGAGGGCGAGAAACAGAGGGGCTGAAACAGAGGGGCTGAAACAGTGGGGCTGAAACAGAGCGGCTGAAACAGAGGGTGAGAAATAAAGGGGCTGAAACAGAGGGCGAGAAACAGAGGGGCTGAAACAGAGGGCGAGAAACAGAGGGGGTGAAAGAGAGTGCGAGAAACAGAGGGGCTGAAACAGAGGGGCTGAAACAGAGGGGCTGAAACAGAGGGCAAGAAATAGAGGGGCTGAAAAAGAGGGCAAGAAACAGAGGGGCTGAAACAGAGGGTGAGAAACAGAGGGGCTGAATCAGAGGGGCTGAAACAAATGCCGAGAAACAGAGGGGGTGAAACAGAGGGCGAGAAACAGAGGGGCTGAAACAGAGGGGCTGAAACAGAGGGACTGAAACAGAGGGGCTGAAACAGAGGGCGAGAAACAGAGGGGCTGAAACAGAGGGGCTGAAACAGAGGGGCTGAATCAGAGTGGCTGATTCAGAGGGTCTGAAACAGAGGGGCTGAATCAGAGGAGCGGAAACAGAGGGCGAGAAACAGAGGGGCAGATACAGAGGGCAAGAAACAGAGGGGCTGAAACAGAGGGCGAGAAACAGACGGGCAGAAACAGAGAGCGAGAAACAGAGGGACTGAAACAGAGGGGCTGAAACAGAGAGCGCGAAACAGAGGGACTGAAACAGAGGGCGAGAAACAGAGGGGCTGAAACAGAGGGCGAGAAACAGAGGGGCTGAAACAGAGGGCGAGAAACAGACGGGCTGAAACAGAGGTGCTGAAACAGAGGGCGAGAAACAGATGGGCTGAAACAGAGGGCGAGAAACAGAGGGGCTGAAACAGAGGGCGAGAAACAGAGGGCGAGAAACAGAGGGACTGAAACAGAGGGTCTGAAACAGAGGGGCTGAAACGGAGGGCGAGAAACAGAGGGGCTGAAACAGAGGGCGAGAAACAGAGGGGCTGAAACAGAGGGGCTGAAACAGAGGGCGAGAAACAGAGGGGCTGAAACAGAGGTTCTGAAACAGAGGGGCTGAAACTGACGGGCTGAAACAGAGAGCCTGAAACAGAGGGGCTGAAACAGAGGGGCTGAAATAGAGGGGCTGAAACAGAGGGGCTGAATCAGAGGGGCTGAAACAGAGAGTGCGAAACAGAGGGGCTGAAACAGAGGGCGAGAAACAGAGGGGCTAAAACAGAGGGCGATAAACAGAGGGGCTGAAACAGAGGGCAAGAAAGAGAGGGGCTAAAACAGAGGGCGATAAACAGAGGGGCTGAAACAGAGGGCAAGAAAGAGAGGGGCTGAAACCGAGTGGCTGAAACAGAAGGGCTGAAACAGAGGGGCTGAAACAGAGGGCGAGAAACAGAGGGGCTGAATCAGAGGGGCTGAAACAGAGGGGCTGAATCAGAAGGCGAGAAACAGACGGGCTGAAACAGAGGGCGAGAAACAGAGGGGCAGAAACAGAGGGCGAGAAACAGAGGGGCTGAAACAGAGGGGCTGAAACAGAGGGCAAGAAACAGAGGGGCTGAAACAGAGGGCGAGAAACACAGGGGCTGAAACAGAGGGGCTGAAACAGAGGGGCTGAAACAGAGGGCGAGAAACAGAGGGGCTGAAACAAAGGGCGAGAAACAGAGGGGCGGAAACAGAGGGGCAGAAACAGAGGAGCTGAAACAGAGGGGCTGAATCGGAGGGGCTGAAACAGAGGGGCTAAAACAGAGGGGCTGAAACAGAGGGCAAGAAACAGAGGGGCTGAAACAGAGGGGCTGAAACAGAGGGGCAGAAACAGAGGGCGAGAAACAGAGGGGCTGAATCAGAGGGGCTGAATCAGAGGGGCTGAAAAAGAGGGGCTGAAACAGAGGGCGAGAAACAGAGGGGCTGAATCAGAGGGGCTGAATCAGAGGGGCTGAAACAGAGGGCCTGAAACAGAGGGCGAGAAACTAAGGGACTGAATCAGAGGGGCTGAAACAGAGGGTCTGAAACAGACGGGCTGAAACAGAGAGCCTGAAACAGAGGGGCTGAAACAGAGGGGCTGAAACAGAGGGGCTGAAACAGAGGGCGAGAAACTAAGGTACTGAATCAGAGGGGCTGAAACAGAGGGGCTGAATCAGAGGGGCTGAAACAGAGGGCGAGAAACTAAGGTACTGAATCAGAGGGGCTGAAACAGAGGGGCTGAATCAGAGGGGCTGAAATAGAGGGGCTGAATCAGAGGGGCTGAAACAGAGGGGCTGAAACAGAGGGCGAGAAACAGAGAGGCTGAAACAGAGGGCGAGAAACAGAGGGGCTGAAACAGAGGGCGAGAAACAGAGGGGCTGAAACAGAGGGGCTGAAACAGAGGGGCTGAAACAGAGGGCGAGAAACAGAGGGGCTGAAACAGATGGCGAGAAACAGAGGGGCTGAAACAGAGGGCGAGAAACAGAGGGGCTGAATCAGAGGGGCTGAAACAGAGGGCGAGAAATAGAGGGGCTGAAACAGAGGGCGAGAAACAGAGGGGCTGAAACAGAGGTGCTGAAACAGAGGGTGAGAAACAGAGGGGCTGAAACAGAGGGGCTGAAACAGAGGGGCTGAAACAGAGGGGCTGATTCAGAGGGGCTGAAAAAGAGGGGCTGAATCAGAGGGGCTGAAACAGAGGGCGAGAAACAGAGGGGCTGAAACAGAGGGCGAGAAACAGAGGAGCAGAAACAGAGGACGAGAAACAGAGGGGCTGAAACAGAGGGGCTGAAACAGAGAGTGCGAAACAGAGGGGCTGAAACAGAGGGCGAGAAACAGAGGGGCTGAAACAGAGGGCGAGAAACAGAGGGGCTGAAACAGAGGGAAAGAAACAGAGGGGCTGAAACCGAGTGGCTGAAACAGAAGGGCTGAAACAGAGGGCGAGAAACAGACGGGCTGAAACAGAGGGGCTGAAACAGAGGGGCTGAAACAGAGGGCGAGAAACAGAGGGGCTGAAACAGAGGGCGAGAAACAGAGGGGCTGAAACAGAGGGCGAGAAACAGAGGGCGAGAAACAGAGGGACTGAAACAGAGGGTCTGAAACAGAGGGGCTGAAACAGAGGGCGAGAAACAGAGGGGCTGAAACGGAGGGCGAGAAACAGAGGGGCTGAAACAGAGGGCGAGAAACAGAGGGGCTGAAACAGAGGGGCTGAAACAGTGGGGCTGAAACAGAGCGGCTGAAACAGAGGGTGAGAAATAAAGGGGCTGAAACAGAGGGCGAGAAACAGAGGGGCTGAAACAGAGGGCGAGAAACAGAGGGGGTGAAAGAGAGTGCGAGAAACAGAGGGGCTGAAACAGAGGGGCTGAAACAGAGGGGCTGAAACAGAGGGCAAGAAATAGAGGGGCTGAAAAAGAGGGCAAGAAACAGAGGGGCTGAAACAGAGGGTGAGAAACAGAGGGGCTGAATCAGAGGGGCTGAAACAAATGCCGAGAAACAGAGGGGGTGAAACAGAGGGCGAGAAACAGAGGGGCTGAAACAGAGGGGCTGAAACAGAGGGACTGAAACAGAGGGGCTGAAACAGAGGGCGAGAAACAGAGGGGCTGAAACAGAGGGGCTGAAACAGAGGGGCTGAATCAGAGTGGCTGATTCAGAGGGTCTGAAACAGAGGGGCTGAATCAGAGGAGCGGAAACAGAGGGCGAGAAACAGAGGGGCAGATACAGAGGGCAAGAAACAGAGGGGCTGAAACAGAGGGCGAGAAACAGACGGGCAGAAACAGAGAGCGAGAAACAGAGGGACTGAAACAGAGGGGCTGAAACAGAGAGCGCGAAACAGAGGGACTGAAACAGAGGGCGAGAAACAGAGGGGCTGAAACAGAGGGCGAGAAACAGAGGGGCTGAAACAGAGGGCGAGAAACAGACGGGCTGAAACAGAGGTGCTGAAACAGAGGGCGAGAAACAGATGGGCTGAAACAGAGGGCGAGAAACAGAGGGGCTGAAACAGAGGGCGAGAAACAGAGGGCGAGAAACAGAGGGACTGAAACAGAGGGTCTGAAACAGAGGGGCTGAAACGGAGGGCGAGAAACAGAGGGGCTGAAACAGAGGGCGAGAAACAGAGGGGCTGAAACAGAGGGGCTGAAACAGAGGGCGAGAAACAGAGGGGCTGAAACAGAGGTTCTGAAACAGAGGGGCTGAAACTGACGGGCTGAAACAGAGAGCCTGAAACAGAGGGGCTGAAACAGAGGGGCTGAAATAGAGGGGCTGAAACAGAGGGGCTGAATCAGAGGGGCTGAAACAGAGAGTGCGAAACAGAGGGGCTGAAACAGAGGGCGAGAAACAGAGGGGCTAAAACAGAGGGCGATAAACAGAGGGGCTGAAACAGAGGGCAAGAAAGAGAGGGGCTAAAACAGAGGGCGATAAACAGAGGGGCTGAAACAGAGGGCAAGAAAGAGAGGGGCTGAAACCGAGTGGCTGAAACAGAAGGGCTGAAACAGAGGGGCTGAAACAGAGGGCGAGAAACAGAGGGGCTGAATCAGAGGGGCTGAAACAGAGGGGCTGAATCAGAAGGCGAGAAACAGACGGGCTGAAACAGAGGGCGAGAAACAGAGGGGCAGAAACAGAGGGCGAGAAACAGAGGGGCTGAAACAGAGGGGCTGAAACAGAGGGCAAGAAACAGAGGGGCTGAAACAGAGGGCGAGAAACACAGGGGCTGAAACAGAGGGGCTGAAACAGAGGGGCTGAAACAGAGGGCGAGAAACAGAGGGGCTGAAACAAAGGGCGAGAAACAGAGGGGCGGAAACAGAGGGGCAGAAACAGAGGAGCTGAAACAGAGGGGCTGAATCGGAGGGGCTGAAACAGAGGGGCTAAAACAGAGGGGCTGAAACAGAGGGCAAGAAACAGAGGGGCTGAAACAGAGGGGCTGAAACAGAGGGGCAGAAACAGAGGGCGAGAAACAGAGGGGCTGAATCAGAGGGGCTGAATCAGAGGGGCTGAAAAAGAGGGGCTGAAACAGAGGGCGAGAAACAGAGGGGCTGAATCAGAGGGGCTGAATCAGAGGGGCTGAAACAGAGGGCCTGAAACAGAGGGCGAGAAACTAAGGGACTGAATCAGAGGGGCTGAAACAGAGGGTCTGAAACAGACGGGCTGAAACAGAGAGCCTGAAACAGAGGGGCTGAAACAGAGGGGCTGAAACAGAGGGGCTGAAACAGAGGGCGAGAAACTAAGGTACTGAATCAGAGGGGCTGAAACAGAGGGGCTGAATCAGAGGGGCTGAAACAGAGGGCGAGAAACTAAGGTACTGAATCAGAGGGGCTGAAACAGAGGGGCTGAATCAGAGGGGCTGAAATAGAGGGGCTGAATCAGAGGGGCTGAAACAGAGGGGCTGAAACAGAGGGCGAGAAACAGAGAGGCTGAAACAGAGGGCGAGAAACAGAGGGGCTGAAACAGAGGGCGAGAAACAGAGGGGCTGAAACAGAGGGGCTGAAACAGAGGGGCTGAAACAGAGGGCGAGAAACAGAGGGGCTGAAACAGATGGCGAGAAACAGAGGGGCTGAAACAGAGGGCGAGAAACAGAGGGGCTGAATCAGAGGGGCTGAAACAGAGGGCGAGAAATAGAGGGGCTGAAACAGAGGGCGAGAAACAGAGGGGCTGAAACAGAGGTGCTGAAACAGAGGGTGAGAAACAGAGGGGCTGAAACAGAGGGGCTGAAACAGAGGGGCTGAAACAGAGGGGCTGATTCAGAGGGGCTGAAAAAGAGGGGCTGAATCAGAGGGGCTGAAACAGAGGGCGAGAAACAGAGGGGCTGAAACAGAGGGCGAGAAACAGAGGAGCAGAAACAGAGGACGAGAAACAGAGGGGCTGAAACAGAGGGGCTGAAACAGAGAGTGCGAAACAGAGGGGCTGAAACAGAGGGCGAGAAACAGAGGGGCTGAAACAGAGGGCGAGAAACAGAGGGGCTGAAACAGAGGGAAAGAAACAGAGGGGCTGAAACCGAGTGGCTGAAACAGAAGGGCTGAAACAGAGGGGCTGAAACAGAGGGCGAGAAACAGAGGGGCTGAATCAGAGGGGCTGAATCAGAGGGGCTGAAACAGAGGGGCTGAATCAGAGGGGCTGAAACAGAAGGCGAGAAACAGAGGGGCTGAAACAGAGGGCGAGAAACAGAGGGGCAGAAACAGAGGGCGAGAAACAGAGGGGCTGAAACAGAGGGGCTGAAACAGAGGGGCTGAAACAGAGGGCAAGAAACAGAGGGGCTGAAACAGAGGGCGAGAAACAGAGGGGCTGAAACAGAGGGGCTGAAACAGAGGGGCTGAAACAGAGGGCGAGAAACAGAGGGGCTGAAACAAAGGGCGAGAAACAGAGGGGCTGAAACAGAGGGGCAGAAACAGAGGGGCTGAAACAGAGGGGCTGAATCGGAGGGGCTGAAACAGAGGGGCTGGAACAGAGGGGCTGAAACAGAGGGCAAGAAACAGAGGGGCTGAAACAGAGGGGCTGAAACAGAGGGGCAGAAACAGAGGGTGAGAAACAGAGGGGCTGAAACAGAGGGGCTGAAACAGAGGGCGAGAAACAGAGGGGCTGAATCAGAGGGGCTGAATCAGAGGGGCTGAAACAGAGGGCCTGAAACAGAAGGGCGAGAAACTAAGGGACTGAATCAGAGGGGCTGAAACAGAGGGGCTGAAACAGACGGGCTGAAACAGAGAGCCTGAATCAGAGGGGCTGAAACAGAGGGGCTGAAATAGAGGTGCTGAAACAGAGGGGCTGAATCAGAGGGGCTGAAACAGAGGGGCTGAATCAGAGGGGCTGAAACAGAGGGCGAGAAACAGAGCGGCTGAAACAGAGGGGCTGAATCAGAGGGGCTGAAACAGAGGGGCTGATACAGAGGGCGAGAAACAGAGAGGCTGAAACAGAGGGGCTGAAACAGAGGGCAAGAAACAGAGGGGCTGAAACAGAGGGCGAGAAACAGACGGGCTGAAACAGAGGGGCTGAAACAGAGGGGCTGAAACAGAGGGCGAGAAACAGAGGGGCTGAAACAGAGGGCGAGAAACAGAGGGGCTGAAACAGAGGGCGAGAAACAGAGGGCGAGAAACAGAGGGACTGAAACAGAGGGTCTGAAACAGAGGGGCTGAAACAGAGGGCGAGAAACAGAGGGGCTGAATCAGAGGGGCTGAATCAGAGGGGCTGAAACAGAGGGGCTGAATCAGAGGGGCTGAAACAGAAGGCGAGAAACAGAGGGGCTGAAACAGAGGGCGAGAAACAGAGGGGCAGAAACAGAGGGCGAGAAACAGAGGGGCTGAAACAGAGGGGCTGAAACAGAGGGGCTGAAACAGAGGGCAAGAAACAGAGGGGCTGAAACAGAGGGCGAGAAACAGAGGGGCTGAAACAGAGGGGCTGAAACAGAGGGGCTGAAACAGAGGGCGAGAAACAGAGGGTCTGAAACAAAGGGCGAGAAACAGAGGGGCTGAAACAGAGGGGCAGAAACAGAGGGGCTGAAACAGAGGGGCTGAATCGGAGGGGCTGAAACAGAGGGGCTGGAACAGAGGGGCTGAAACAGAGGGCAAGAAACAGAGGGGCTGAAACAGAGGGGCTGAAACAGAGGGGCAGAAACAGAGGGTGAGAAACAGAGGGGCTGAAACAGAGGGGCTGAAACAGAGGGCGAGAAACAGAGGGGCTGAATCAGAGGGGCTGAATCAGAGGGGCTGAAACAGAGGGCCTGAAACAGAAGGGCGAGAAACTAAGGGACTGAATCAGAGGGGCTGAAACAGAGGGGCTGAAACAGACGGGCTGAAACAGAGAGCCTGAATCAGAGGGGCTGAAACAGAGGGGCTGAAATAGAGGGGCTGAAACAGAGGGGCTGAATCAGAGGGGCTGAAACAGAGGGGCTGAATCAGAGGGGCTGAAACAGAGGGCGAGAAACAGAGGGGCTGAAACAGAGGGGCTGAATCAGAGGGGCTGAAACAGAGGGGCTGATACAGAGGGCGAGAAACAGAGAGGCTGAAACAGAGGGGCTGAAACAGAGGGCAAGAAACAGAGGGGCTGAAACAGAGGGTGAGAAACAGACGGGCTGAAACAGAGGGGCTGAAACAGAGGGGCTGAAACAGAGGGCGAGAAACAGAGGGGCTGAAACAGAGGGCGAGAAACAGAGGGGCTGAAACAGAGGGCGAGAAACAGAGGGCGAGAAACAGAGGGACTGAAACAGAGGGTCTGAAACAGAGGGGCTGAAACAGAGGGCGAGAAACAGAGGGGCTGAAACGGAGGGCGAGAAACAGAGGGGCTGAAACAGAGGGCGAGAAACAGAGGGGCTGAAACAGAGGGGCTGAAACAGTGGGGCTGAAACAGAGGGGCTGAAACAGAGGGTGAGAAATAAAGGGGCTGAAACAGAGGGCGAGAAACAGAGGGGCTGAAACAGAGGGCGAGAAACAGAGGGGCTGAAACAGAGGGCGAGAAACAGACGGGCTGAAACAGAGGGGCTGAAACAGAGGGGCTGAAACAGAGGGCAAGAAAAAGAGGGGCTGAAAAAGAGGGCAAGAAACAGAGGGGCTGAAACAGAGGGTGAGAAACAGAGGGGCTGAAACAGAGGTCGAGAAACAGAGGGGCTGAAACAGAGGGGCTGAAACAGAGGGGCTGATTCAGAGGGGCTGAAAAAGAGGGGCTGAATCAGAGGGGCTGAAACAGAGGGCGAGAAACAGAAGGGCTGAAACAGAGGGCGAGAAACAGAGGAGCAGAAACAGAGGACGAGAAACAGAGGGGCTGAAACAGAGGGGCTGAAACAGAGAGTGCGAAACAGAGGGGCTGAAACAGAGGGCGAGAAACAGAGGGGCTGAAACAGAGGGCGAGAAACAGAGGGGCTGAAACAGAGGGAAAGAAACAGAGGGGCTGAAACCGAGTGGCTGAAACAGAAGGGCTGAAACAGAGGGGCTGAAACAGAGGGCGAGAAACAGAGGGGCTGAATCAGAGGGGCTGAATCAGAGGGGCTGAAACAGAGGGGCTGAATCAGAGGGGCTGAAACAGAAGGCGAGAAACAGAGGGGCTGAAACAGAGGGCGAGAAACAGAGGGGCAGAAACAGAGGGCGAGAAACAGAGGGGCTGAAACAGAGGGGCTGAAACAGAGGGGCTGAAACAGAGGGCAAGAAACAGAGGGGCTGAAACAGAGGGCGAGAAACAGAGGGGCTGAAACAGAGGGGCTGAAACAGAGGGGCTGAAACAGAGGGCGAGAAACAGAGGGGCTGAAACAAAGGGCGAGAAACAGAGGGGCTGAAACAGAGGGGCAGAAACAGAGGGGCTGAAACAGAGGGGCTGAATCGGAGGGGCTGAAACAGAGGGGCTGGAACAGAGGGGCTGAAACAGAGGGCAAGAAACAGAGGGGCTGAAACAGAGGGGCTGAAACAGAGGTGCAGACACAGAGGGCGAGAAACAGAGGGGCTGAAACAGAGGGGCTGAAACAGAGGGCGAGAAACAGAGGGGCTGAATCAGAGGGGCTGAATCAGAGGGGCTGAAACAGAGGGCCTGAAACAGAGGGCGAGAAACTAAGGGACTGAATCAGAGGGGCTGAAACAGAGGGGCTGAAACAGACGGGCTGAAACAGAGAGCCTGAAACAGAGGGGCTGAAACAGAGGGGCTGAAATAGAGGGGCTGAAACAGAGGGGCTGAATCAGAGGGGCTGAAACAGAGGGGCTGAATCAGAGGGGCTGAAACAGAGGGCGAGAAACAGAGGGGCTGAAACAGAGGGGCTGAATCAGAGGGGCTGAAACAGAGGGGCTGAAACAGAGGGCGAGAAACAGAGAGGCTGAAACAGAGGGCGAGAAACAGAGGGGCTGAAACAGAGGGCAAGAAACAGAGGGGCTGAAACAGAGGGCGAGAAACAGACGGGCTGAAACAGAGGGGCTGAAACAGAGGGGCTGAAACAGAGGGCGAGAAACAGAGGGGCTGAAACAGAGGGCGAGAAACAGAGGGGCTGAAACAGAGGGCGAGAAACAGAGGGCGAGAAACAGAGGGACTGAAACAGAGGGTCTGAAACAGAGGGGCTGAAACAGAGGGCGAGAAACAGAGGGGCTGAAACGGAGGGCGAGAAACAGAGGGGCTGAAACAGAGGGCGAGAAACATAGGGGCTGAAACAGAGGGGCTGAAACAGTGGGGCTGAAACAGAGCGGCTGAAACAGAGGGTGAGAAATAAAGGGGCTGAAACAGAGGGCGAGAAACAGAGGGGCTGAAACAGAGGGCGAGAAACAGAGGGGCTGAAACAGAGGGCGAGAAACAGAGGGGCTGAAACAGAGGGGCTGAAACAGAGGGGCTGAAACAGAGGGCAAGAAATAGAGGGGCTGAAAAAGAGGGCAAGAAACAGAGGGGCTGAAACAGAGGGTGAGAAACAGAGGGGCTGAATCAGAGGGGCTGAAACAAATGCCGAGAAACAGAGGGGGTGAAACAGAGGGCGAGAAACAGAGGGGCTGAAACAGAGGGGCTGAAACAGAGGGACTGAAACAGAGGGGCTGAAACAGAGGGCGAGAAACAGAGGGGCTGAAACAGAGGGGCAGAAACAGAGGGGCTGAATCAGAGTGGCTGATTCAGAGGGTCTGAAACAGAGGGGCTGAATCAGAGGGGCGGAAACAGAGGGCGAGAAACAGAGGGGCAGATACAGAGGGCAAGAAACAGAGGGGCTGAAACAGAGGGGCTGAATCAGAGGGGCTGAAACAGAGGGCCTGAAACAGAGGGCGAGAAACTAAGGGACTGAATCAGAGGGGCTGAAACAGAGGGGCTGAAACAGACGGGCTGAAACAGAGAGCCTGAAACAGAGGGGCTGAAACAGAGGGGCTGAAATAGAGGGGCTGAAACAGAGGGGCTGAATCAGAGGGGCTGAAACAGAGGGGCTGAATCAGAGGGGCTGAAACAGAGGGCGAGAAACAGAGGGGCTGAAACAGAGGGGCTGAATCAGAGGGGCTGAAACAGAGGGGCTGAAACAGAGAGTGCGAAACAGAGGGGCTGAAACAGAGGGCGAGAAACAGAGGGGCTGAAACAGAGGGGCTGAAACAGAGGGGCTGAAACAGAGGGAAAGAAACAGAGGGGCTGAAACAGAGGGCGAGAAACAGAGGGGCTGAAACAGAGGGGCTGAAACAGAGGGGCTGAAACAGAGGGCGAGAAACAGAGGGGCTGAAACAAAGGGCGAGAAACAGAGGGGCTGAAACAGAGGGGCAGAAACAGAGGGGCTGAAACAGAGGGGCTGAATCGGAGGGGCTGAAACAGAGGGGCTGGAACAGAGGGGCTGAAACAGAGGGCAAGAAACAGAGGGGCTGAAACAGAGGGGCTGAAACAGAGGGGCAGAAACAGAGGGTGAGAAACAGAGGGGCTGAAACAGAGGGGCTGAAACAGAGGGCGAGAAACAGAGGGGCTGAATCAGAGGGGCTGAATCAGAGGGGCTGAAACAGAGGGCCTGAAACAGAAGGGCGAGAAACTAAGGGACTGAATCAGAGGGGCTGAAACAGAGGGGCTGAAACAGACGGGCTGAAACAGAGAGCCTGAATCAGAGGGGATGAAACAGAGGGGCTGAAACAGAGGGGCTGAAACAGAGGGGCTGAAACAGAGGGCAAGAAACAGAGGGGCTGAAACAGAGGGCGAGAAACAGAGGGGCTGAAACAGAGGGGCTGAAACAGAGGGCCTGAAACAGAGGGCGAGAAACAGAGGGTCTGAAACAAAGGGCGAGAAACAGAGGGGCTGAAACAGAGGGGCAGAAACAGAGGGGCTGAAACAGAGGGGCTGAATCGGAGGGGCTGAAACAGAGGGGCTGAAACAGACGGGCTGAAACAGAGAGCCTGAATCAGAGGGGCTGAAACAGAGGGGCTGAAATAGAGGTGCTGAAACAGAGGGGCTGAATCAGAGGGGCTGAAACAGAGGGGCTGAATCAGAGGGGCTGAAACAGAGGGCGAGAAACAGAGCGGCTGAAACAGAGGGGCTGAATCAGAGGGGCTGAAACAGAGGGGCTGATACAGAGGGCGAGAAACAGAGAGGCTGAAACAGAGGGGCTGAAACAGAGGGCAAGAAACAGAGGGGCTGAAACAGAGGGCGAGAAACAGACGGGCTGAAACAGAGGGGCTGAAACAGAGGGGCTGAAACAGAGGGCGAGAAACAGAGGGGCTGAAACAGAGGGCGAGAAACAGAGGGGCTGAAACAGAGGGCGAGAAACAGAGGGCGAGAAACAGAGGGACTGAAACAGAGGGTCTGAAACAGAGGGGCTGAAACAGAGGGCGAGAAACAGAGGGGCTGAATCAGAGGGGCTGAATCAGAGGGGCTGAAACAGAGGGGCTGAATCAGAGGGGCTGAAACAGAAGGCGAGAAACAGAGGGGCTGAAACAGAGGGCGAGAAACAGAGGGGCAGAAACAGAGGGCGAGAAACAGAGGGGCTGAAACAGAGGGGCTGAAACAGAGGGGCTGAAACAGAGGGCAAGAAACAGAGGGGCTGAAACAGAGGGCGAGAAACAGAGGGGCTGAAACAGAGGGGCTGAAACAGAGGGGCTGAAACAGAGGGCGAGAAACAGAGGGTCTGAAACAAAGGGCGAGAAACAGAGGGGCTGAAACAGAGGGGCAGAAACAGAGGGGCTGAAACAGAGGGGCTGAATCGGAGGGGCTGAAACAGAGGGGCTGGAACAGAGGGGCTGAAACAGAGGGCAAGAAACAGAGGGGCTGAAACAGAGGGGCTGAAACAGAGGGGCAGAAACAGAGGGTGAGAAACAGAGGGGCTGAAACAGAGGGGCTGAAACAGAGGGCGAGAAACAGAGGGGCTGAATCAGAGGGGCTGAATCAGAGGGGCTGAAACAGAGGGCCTGAAACAGAAGGGCGAGAAACTAAGGGACTGAATCAGAGGGGCTGAAACAGAGGGGCTGAAACAGACGGGCTGAAACAGAGAGCCTGAATCAGAGGGGCTGAAACAGAGGGGCTGAAATAGAGGGGCTGAAACAGAGGGGCTGAATCAGAGGGGCTGAAACAGAGGGGCTGAATCAGAGGGGCTGAAACAGAGGGCGAGAAACAGAGGGGCTGAAACAGAGGGGCTGAATCAGAGGGGCTGAAACAGAGGGGCTGATACAGAGGGCGAGAAACAGAGAGGCTGAAACAGAGGGGCTGAAACAGAGGGCAAGAAACAGAGGGGCTGAAACAGAGGGTGAGAAACAGACGGGCTGAAACAGAGGGGCTGAAACAGAGGGGCTGAAACAGAGGGCGAGAAACAGAGGGGCTGAAACAGAGGGCGAGAAACAGAGGGGCTGAAACAGAGGGCGAGAAACAGAGGGCGAGAAACAGAGGGACTGAAACAGAGGGTCTGAAACAGAGGGGCTGAAACAGAGGGCGAGAAACAGAGGGGCTGAAACGGAGGGCGAGAAACAGAGGGGCTGAAACAGAGGGCGAGAAACAGAGGGGCTGAAACAGAGGGGCTGAAACAGTGGGGCTGAAACAGAGGGGCTGAAACAGAGGGTGAGAAATAAAGGGGCTGAAACAGAGGGCGAGAAACAGAGGGGCTGAAACAGAGGGCGAGAAACAGAGGGGCTGAAACAGAGGGCGAGAAACAGACGGGCTGAAACAGAGGGGCTGAAACAGAGGGGCTGAAACAGAGGGCAAGAAAAAGAGGGGCTGAAAAAGAGGGCAAGAAACAGAGGGGCTGAAACAGAGGGTGAGAAACAGAGGGGCTGAAACAGAGGTCGAGAAACAGAGGGGCTGAAACAGAGGGGCTGAAACAGAGGGGCTGATTCAGAGGGGCTGAAAAAGAGGGGCTGAATCAGAGGGGCTGAAACAGAGGGCGAGAAACAGAAGGGCTGAAACAGAGGGCGAGAAACAGAGGAGCAGAAACAGAGGACGAGAAACAGAGGGGCTGAAACAGAGGGGCTGAAACAGAGAGTGCGAAACAGAGGGGCTGAAACAGAGGGCGAGAAACAGAGGGGCTGAAACAGAGGGCGAGAAACAGAGGGGCTGAAACAGAGGGAAAGAAACAGAGGGGCTGAAACCGAGTGGCTGAAACAGAAGGGCTGAAACAGAGGGGCTGAAACAGAGGGCGAGAAACAGAGGGGCTGAATCAGAGGGGCTGAATCAGAGGGGCTGAAACAGAGGGGCTGAATCAGAGGGGCTGAAACAGAAGGCGAGAAACAGAGGGGCTGAAACAGAGGGCGAGAAACAGAGGGGCAGAAACAGAGGGCGAGAAACAGAGGGGCTGAAACAGAGGGGCTGAAACAGAGGGGCTGAAACAGAGGGCAAGAAACAGAGGGGCTGAAACAGAGGGCGAGAAACAGAGGGGCTGAAACAGAGGGGCTGAAACAGAGGGGCTGAAACAGAGGGCGAGAAACAGAGGGGCTGAAACAAAGGGCGAGAAACAGAGGGGCTGAAACAGAGGGGCAGAAACAGAGGGGCTGAAACAGAGGGGCTGAATCGGAGGGGCTGAAACAGAGGGGCTGGAACAGAGGGGCTGAAACAGAGGGCAAGAAACAGAGGGGCTGAAACAGAGGGGCTGAAACAGAGGGGCAGACACAGAGGGCGAGAAACAGAGGGGCTGAAACAGAGGGGCTGAAACAGAGGGCGAGAAACAGAGGGGCTGAATCAGAGGGGCTGAATCAGAGGGGCTGAAACAGAGGGCCTGAAACAGAGGGCGAGAAACTAAGGGACTGAATCAGAGGGGCTGAAACAGAGGGGCTGAAACAGACGGGCTGAAACAGAGAGCCTGAAACAGAGGGGCTGAAACAGAGGGGCTGAAATAGAGGGGCTGAAACAGAGGGGCTGAATCAGAGGGGCTGAAACAGAGGGGCTGAATCAGAGGGGCTGAAACAGAGGGCGAGAAACAGAGGGGCTGAAACAGAGGGGCTGAATCAGAGGGGCTGAAACAGAGGGGCTGAAACAGAGGGCGAGAAACAGAGAGGCTGAAACAGAGGGCGAGAAACAGAGGGGCTGAAACAGAGGGCAAGAAACAGAGGGGCTGAAACAGAGGGCGAGAAACAGACGGGCTGAAACAGAGGGGCTGAAACAGAGGGGCTGAAACAGAGGGCGAGAAACAGAGGGGCTGAAACAGAGGGCGAGAAACAGAGGGGCTGAAACAGAGGGCGAGAAACAGAGGGCGAGAAACAGAGGGACTGAAACAGAGGGTCTGAAACAGAGGGGCTGAAACAGAGGGCGAGAAACAGAGGGGCTGAAACGGAGGGCGAGAAACAGAGGGGCTGAAACAGAGGGCGAGAAACATAGGGGCTGAAACAGAGGGGCTGAAACAGTGGGGCTGAAACAGAGCGGCTGAAACAGAGGGTGAGAAATAAAGGGGCTGAAACAGAGGGCGAGAAACAGAGGGGCTGAAACAGAGGGCGAGAAACAGAGGGGCTGAAACAGAGGGCGAGAAACAGAGGGGCTGAAACAGAGGGGCTGAAACAGAGGGGCTGAAACAGAGGGCAAGAAATAGAGGGGCTGAAAAAGAGGGCAAGAAACAGAGGGGCTGAAACAGAGGGTGAGAAACAGAGGGGCTGAATCAGAGGGGCTGAAACAAATGCCGAGAAACAGAGGGGGTGAAACAGAGGGCGAGAAACAGAGGGGCTGAAACAGAGGGGCTGAAACAGAGGGACTGAAACAGAGGGGCTGAAACAGAGGGCGAGAAACAGAGGGGCTGAAACAGAGGGGCAGAAACAGAGGGGCTGAATCAGAGTGGCTGATTCAGAGGGTCTGAAACAGAGGGGCTGAATCAGAGGGGCGGAAACAGAGGGCGAGAAACAGAGGGGCAGATACAGAGGGCAAGAAACAGAGGGGCTGAAACAGAGGGGCTGAATCAGAGGGGCTGAAACAGAGGGCCTGAAACAGAGGGCGAGAAACTAAGGGACTGAATCAGAGGGGCTGAAACAGAGGGGCTGAAACAGACGGGCTGAAACAGAGAGCCTGAAACAGAGGGGCTGAAACAGAGGGGCTGAAATAGAGGGGCTGAAACAGAGGGGCTGAATCAGAGGGGCTGAAACAGAGGGGCTGAATCAGAGGGGCTGAAACAGAGGGCGAGAAACAGAGGGGCTGAAACAGAGGGGCTGAATCAGAGGGGCTGAAACAGAGGGGCTGAAACAGAGAGTGCGAAACAGAGGGGCTGAAACAGAGGGCGAGAAACAGAGGGGCTGAAACAGAGGGGCTGAAACAGAGGGGCTGAAACAGAGGGAAAGAAACAGAGGGGCTGAAACAGAGGGCGAGAAACAGAGGGGCTGAAACAGAGGGGCTGAAACAGAGGGGCTGAAACAGAGGGCGAGAAACAGAGGGGCTGAAACAAAGGGCGAGAAACAGAGGGGCTGAAACAGAGGGGCAGAAACAGAGGGGCTGAAACAGAGGGGCTGAATCGGAGGGGCTGAAACAGAGGGGCTGGAACAGAGGGGCTGAAACAGAGGGCAAGAAACAGAGGGGCTGAAACAGAGGGGCTGAAACAGAGGGGCAGAAACAGAGGGTGAGAAACAGAGGGGCTGAAACAGAGGGGCTGAAACAGAGGGCGAGAAACAGAGGGGCTGAATCAGAGGGGCTGAATCAGAGGGGCTGAAACAGAGGGCCTGAAACAGAAGGGCGAGAAACTAAGGGACTGAATCAGAGGGGCTGAAACAGAGGGGCTGAAACAGACGGGCTGAAACAGAGAGCCTGAATCAGAGGGGCTGAAACAGAGGGGCTGAAACAGAGGGGCTGAAACAGAGGGGCTGAAACAGAGGGCAAGAAACAGAGGGGCTGAAACAGAGGGCGAGAAACAGAGGGGCTGAAACAGAGGGGCTGAAACAGAGGGGCTGAAACAGAGGGCGAGAAACAGAGGGTCTGAAACAAAGGGCGAGAAACAGAGGGGCTGAAACAGAGGGGCAGAAACAGAGGGGCTGAAACAGAGGGGCTGAATCGGAGGGGCTGAAACAGAGGGGCTGGAACAGAGGGGCTGAAACAGAGGGCAAGAAACAGAGGGGCTGAAACAGAGGGGCTGAAACAGAGGGGCAGAAACAGAGGGTGAGAAACAGAGGGGCTGAAACAGAGGGGCTGAAACAGAGGGCGAGAAACAGAGGGGCTGAATCAGAGGGGCTGAATCAGAGGGGCTGAAACAGAGGGCCTGAAACAGAAGGGCGAGAAACTAAGGGACTGAATCAGAGGGGCTGAAACAGAGGGGCTGAAACAGACGGGCTGAAACAGAGAGCCTGAATCAGAGGGGCTGAAACAGAGGGGCTGAAATAGAGGGGCTGAAACAGAGGGGCTGAATCAGAGGGGCTGAAACAGAGGGGCTGAATCAGAGGGGCTGAAACAGAGGGCGAGAAACAGAGGGGCTGAAACAGAGGGGCTGAATCAGAGGGGCTGAAACAGAGGGGCTGATACAGAGGGCGAGAAACAGAGAGGCTGAAACAGAGGGGCTGAAACAGAGGGCAAGAAACAGAGGGGCTGAAACAGAGGGTGAGAAACAGACGGGCTGAAACAGAGGGGCTGAAACAGAGGGGCTGAAACAGAGGGCGAGAAACAGAGGGGCTGAAACAGAGGGCGAGAAACAGAGGGGCTGAAACAGAGGGCGAGAAACAGAGGGCGAGAAACAGAGGGACTGAAACAGAGGGTCTGAAACAGAGGGGCTGAAACAGAGGGCGAGAAACAGAGGGGCTGAAACGGAGGGCGAGAAACAGAGGGGCTGAAACAGAGGGCGAGAAACAGAGGGGCTGAAACAGAGGGGCTGAAACAGTGGGGCTGAAACAGAGGGGCTGAAACAGAGGGTGAGAAATAAAGGGGCTGAAACAGAGGGCGAGAAACAGAGGGGCTGAAACAGAGGGCGAGAAACAGAGGGGCTGAAACAGAGGGCGAGAAACAGACGGGCTGAAACAGAGGGGCTGAAACAGAGGGGCTGAAACAGAGGGCAAGAAAAAGAGGGGCTGAAAAAGAGGGCAAGAAACAGAGGGGCTGAAACAGAGGGTGAGAAACAGAGGGGCTGAAACAGAGGTCGAGAAACAGAGGGGCTGAAACAGAGGGGCTGAAACAGAGGGGCTGATTCAGAGGGGCTGAAAAAGAGGGGCTGAATCAGGGGGGCTGAAACAGAGGGCGAGAAACAGAAGGGCTGAAACAGAGGGCGAGAAACAGAGGAGCAGAAACAGAGGACGAGAAACAGAGGGGCTGAAACAGAGGGGCTGAAACAGAGAGTGCGAAACAGAGGGGCTGAAACAGAGGGCGAGAAACAGAGGGGCTGAAACAGAGGGCGAGAAACAGAGGGGCTGAAACAGAGGGAAAGAAACAGAGGGGCTGAAACCGAGTGGCTGAAACAGAAGGGCTGAAACAGAGGGGCTGAAACAGAGGGCGAGAAACAGAGGGGCTGAATCAGAGGGGCTGAATCAGAGGGGCTGAAACAGAGGGGCTGAATCAGAGGGGCTGAAACAGAAGGCGAGAAACAGAGGGGCTGAAACAGAGGGCGAGAAACAGAGGGGCAGAAACAGAGGGCGAGAAACAGAGGGGCTGAAACAGAGGGGCTGAAACAGAGGGGCTGAAACAGAGGGCAAGAAACAGAGGGGCTGAAACAGAGGGCGAGAAACAGAGGGGCTGAAACAGAGGGGCTGAAACAGAGGGGCTGAAACAGAGGGCGAGAAACAGAGGGGCTGAAACAAAGGGCGAGAAACAGAGGGGCTGAAACAGAGGGGCAGAAACAGAGGGGCTGAAACAGAGGGGCTGAATCGGAGGGGCTGAAACAGAGGGGCTGGAACAGAGGGGCTGAAACAGAGGGCAAGAAACAGAGGGGCTGAAACAGAGGGGCTGAAACAGAGGGGCAGAAACAGAGGGCGAGAAACAGAGGGGCTGAAACAGAGGGGCTGAAACAGAGGGCGAGAAACAGAGGGGCTGAATCAGAGGGGCTGAATCAGAGGGGCTGAAACAGAGGGCCTGAAACAGAGGGCGAGAAACTAAGGGACTGAATCAGAGGGGCTGAAACAGAGGGGCTGAAACAGACGGGCTGAAACAGAGAGCCTGAAACAGAGGGGCTGAAACAGAGGGGCTGAAATAGAGGGGCTGAAACAGAGGGGCTGAATCAGAGGGGCTGAAACAGAGGGGCTGAATCAGAGGGGCTGAAACAGAGGGCGAGAAACAGAGGGGCTGAAACAGAGGGGCTGAAACAGAGGGGCTGAAACAGAGGGGCTGAAACAGAGGGCGAGAAACAGAGAGGCTGAAACAGAGGGCGAGAAACAGAGGGGCTGAAACAGAGGGCAAGAAACAGAGGGGCTGAAACAGAGGGCGAGAAACAGACGGGCTGAAACAGAGGGGCTGAAACAGAGGGGCTGAAACAGCGGGCGAGAAACAGAGGGGCTGAAACAGAGGGCGAGAAACAGAGGGGCTGAAACAGAGGGCGAGAAACAGAGGGCGAGAAACAGAGGGATGAAACAGAGGGTCTGAAACAGAGGGGCTGAAACAGAGGGCGAGAAACAGAGGGGCTGAAACGGAGGGCGAGAAACAGAGGGGCTGAAACAGAGGGCGAGAAACATAGGGGCTGAAACAGAGGGGCTGAAACAGTGGGGCTGAAACAGAGCGGCTGAAACAGAGGGTGAGAAATAAAGGGGCTGAAACAGAGGGCGAGAAACAGAGGGGCTGAAACAGAGGGCGAGAAACAGAGGGGCTGAAACAGAGGGCGAGAAACAGAGGGGCTGAAACAGAGGGGCTGAAACAGAGGGGCTGAAACAGAGGGCAAGAAATAGAGGGGCTGAAAAAGAGGGCAAGAAACAGAGGGGCTGAAACAGAGGGTGAGAAACAGAGGGGCTGAATCAGAGGGGCTGAAACAAATGCCGAGAAACAGAGGGGGTGAAACAGAGGGAGAGAAACAGAGGGGCTGAAACAGAGGGGCTGAAACAGAGGGACTGAAACAGAGGGGCTGAAACAGAGGGCGAGAAACAGAGGGGCTGAAACAGAGGGGCAGAAACAGAGGGGCTGAATCAGAGTGGCTGATTCAGAGGGTCTGAAACAGAGGGGCTGAATCAGAGGGGCGGAAACAGAGGGCGAGAAACAGAGGGGCAGATACAGAGGGCAAGAAACAGAGGGGCTGAAACAGAGGGCGAGAAACAGACGGGCAGAAACAGAGGGCGAGAAACAGAGGGGCTGAAACAGAGGGGCTGAAACAGAGGGCAAGAAACAGAGAGGCTGAAACAGAGGGCGAGAAACACAGGGGCTGAAACAGAGGGGCTGAAACAGAGGGGCTGAAACAGAGGGCGAGAAACAGAGGGGCTGAAACAAAGGGCGAGAAACAGAGGGGCGGAAACAGAGGGGCCGTAACAGAGGAGCTGAAACAGAGGGGCTGAATCGGAGGGGCTGAAACAGAGCGGCTAAAACAGAGGGGCTGAAACAGAGGGCAAGAAACAGAGGGGCTGAAACAGAGGGGCTGAAACAGAGGGGCAGAAACAGAGGGCGAGAAACAGAGGGGCTGAATCAGAGGGGCTGAATCAGAGGGGCTGAAAAAGAGGGGCTGAAACAGAGGGCGAGAAACAGAGGGGCTGAATCAGAGGGGCTGAATCAGAGGGGCTGAAACAGAGGGCCTGAAACAGAGGGCGAGAAACTAAGGGACTGAATCAGAGGGGCTGAAACAGAGGGTCTGAAACAGACGGGCTGAAACAGAGAGCCTGAAACAGAGGGGCTGAAACAGAGGGGCTGAAACAGAGGGGCTGAAACAGAGGGCGAGAAACTAAGGTACTGAATCAGAGGGGCTGAAACAGAGGAGCTGAATCAGAGGGGCTGAAACAGAGGGCGAGAAACTAAGGTACTGAATCAGAGGGGCTGAAACAGAGGGGCTGAATCAGAGGGGCTGAAATAGAGGGGCTGAATCAGAGGGGCTGAAACAGAGGGGCTGAAACAGAGGGCGAGAAACAGAGGGGCTGAATCAGAGGGGCTGAATCAGAGGGGCTGAAACAGAGGGGCTGAATCAGAGGGGCTGAAACAGAAGGCGAGAAACAGAGGGGCTGAAACAGAGGGCGAGAAACAGAGGGGCAGAAACAGAGGGCGAGAAACAGAGGGGCTGAAACAGAGGGGCTGAAACAGAGGGGCTGAAACAGAGGGCAAGAAACAGAGGGCGAGAAACTAAGGTACTGAATCAGAGGGGCTGAAACAGAGGGGCTGAATCAGAGGGGCTGAAATAGAGGGGCTGAATCAGAGGGGCTGAAACAGAGGGGCTGAAACAGAGGGCGAGAAACAGAGGGGCTGAATCAGAGGGGCTGAATCAGAGGGGCTGAAACAGAGGGGCTGAATCAGAGGGGCTGAAACAGAAGGCGAGAAACAGAGGGGCTGAAACAGAGGGCGAGAAACAGAGGGGCAGAAACAGAGGGCGAGAAACAGAGGGGCTGAAACAGAGGGGCTGAAACAGAGGGGCTGAAACAGAGGGCAAGAAACAGAGGGGCTGAAACAGAGGGCGAGAAACAGAGGGGCTGAAACAGAGGGGCTGAAACAGAGGGGCTGAAACAGAGGGCAAGAAACAGAGGGGCTGAAACAGAGGGCGAGAAACAGAGGGGCTGAAACAGAGGGGCTGAAACAGAGGGGCAGAAACAGAGGGCGAGAAACAGAGGGGCTGAAACAAAGGGCGAGAAACAGAGGGGCTGAAACAGAGGGGCAGAAACAGAGGGGCTGAAACAGAGGGGCTGAATCGGAGGGGCTGAAACAGAGGGGCTGGAACAGAGGGGCTGAAACAGAGGGCAAGAAACAGAGGGGCTGAAACAGAGGGGCTGAAACAGAGGGGCAGAAACAGAGGGTGAGAAACAGAGGGGCTGAAACAGAGGGGCTGAAACAGAGGGCGAGAAACAGAGGGGCTGAATCAGAGGGGCTGAATCAGAGGGGCTGAAACAGAGGGCCTGAAACAGAAGGGCGAGAAACTAAGGGACTGAATCAGAGGGGCTGAAACAGAGGGGCTGAAACAGACGGGCTGAAACAGAGAGCCTGAATCAGAGGGGCTGAAACAGAGGGGCTGAAACAGAGGGGCTGAAACAGAGGGGCTGAAACAGAGGGCAAGAAACAGAGGGGCTGAAACAGAGGGCGAGAAACAGAGGGGCTGAAACAGAGGGGCTGAAACAGAGGGGCTGAAACAGAGGGCGAGAAACAGAGGGTCTGAAACAAAGGGCGAGAAACAGAGGGGCTGAAACAGAGGGGCAGAAACAGAGGGGCTGAAACAGAGGGGCTGAATCGGAGGGGCTGAAACAGAGGGGCTGGAACAGAGGGGCTGAAACAGAGGGCAAGAAACAGAGGGGCTGAAACAGAGGGGCTGAAACAGAGGGGCAGAAACAGAGGGTGAGAAACAGAGGGGCTGAAACAGAGGGGCTGAAACAGAGGGCGAGAAACAGAGGGGCTGAATCAGAGGGGCTGAATCAGAGGGGCTGAAACAGAGGGCCTGAAACAGAAGGGCGAGAAACTAAGGGACTGAATCAGAGGGGCTGAAACAGAGGGGCTGAAACAGACGGGCTGAAACAGAGAGCCTGAATCAGAGGGGCTGAAACAGAGGGGCTGAAATAGAGGGGCTGAAACAGAGGGGCTGAATCAGAGGGGCTGAAACAGAGGGGCTGAATCAGAGGGGCTGAAACAGAGGGCGAGAAACAGAGGGGCTGAAACAGAGGGGCTGAATCAGAGGGGCTGAAACAGAGGGGCTGATACAGAGGGCGAGAAACAGAGAGGCTGAAACAGAGGGGCTGAAACAGAGGGCAAGAAACAGAGGGGCTGAAACAGAGGGTGAGAAACAGACGGGCTGAAACAGAGGGGCTGAAACAGAGGGGCTGAAACAGAGGGCGAGAAACAGAGGGGCTGAAACAGAGGGCGAGAAACAGAGGGGCTGAAACAGAGGGCGAGAAACAGAGGGCGAGAAACAGAGGGACTGAAACAGAGGGTCTGAAACAGAGGGGCTGAAACAGAGGGCGAGAAACAGAGGGGCTGAAACGGAGGGCGAGAAACAGAGGGGCTGAAACAGAGGGCGAGAAACAGAGGGGCTGAAACAGAGGGGCTGAAACAGTGGGGCTGAAACAGAGGGGCTGAAACAGAGGGTGAGAAATAAAGGGGCTGAAACAGAGGGCGAGAAACAGAGGGGCTGAAACAGAGGGCGAGAAACAGAGGGGCTGAAACAGAGGGCGAGAAACAGACGGGCTGAAACAGAGGGGCTGAAACAGAGGGGCTGAAACAGAGGGCAAGAAAAAGAGGGGCTGAAAAAGAGGGCAAGAAACAGAGGGGCTGAAACAGAGGGTGAGAAACAGAGGGGCTGAAACAGAGGTCGAGAAACAGAGGGGCTGAAACAGAGGGGCTGAAACAGAGGGGCTGATTCAGAGGGGCTGAAAAAGAGGGGCTGAATCAGAGGGGCTGAAACAGAGGGCGAGAAACAGAAGGGCTGAAACAGAGGGCGAGAAACAGAGGAGCAGAAACAGAGGACGAGAAACAGAGGGGCTGAAACAGAGGGGCTGAAACAGAGAGTGCGAAACAGAGGGGCTGAAACAGAGGGCGAGAAACAGAGGGGCTGAAACAGAGGGCGAGAAACAGAGGGGCTGAAACAGAGGGAAAGAAACAGAGGGGCTGAAACCGAGTGGCTGAAACAGAAGGGCTGAAACAGAGGGGCTGAAACAGAGGGCGAGAAACAGAGGGGCTGAATCAGAGGGGCTGAATCAGAGGGGCTGAAACAGAGGGGCTGAATCAGAGGGGCTGAAACAGAAGGCGAGAAACAGAGGGGCTGAAACAGAGGGCGAGAAACAGAGGGGCAGAAACAGAGGGCGAGAAACAGAGGGGCTGAAACAGAGGGGCTGAAACAGAGGGGCTGAAACAGAGGGCAAGAAACAGAGGGGCTGAAACAGAGGGCGAGAAACAGAGGGGCTGAAACAGAGGGGCTGAAACAGAGGGGCTGAAACAGAGGGCGAGAAACAGAGGGGCTGAAACAAAGGGCGAGAAACAGAGGGGCTGAAACAGAGGGGCAGAAACAGAGGGGCTGAAACAGAGGGGCTGAATCGGAGGGGCTGAAACAGAGGGGCTGGAACAGAGGGGCTGAAACAGAGGGCAAGAAACAGAGGGGCTGAAACAGAGGGGCTGAAACAGAGGGGCAGAAACAGAGGGCGAGAAACAGAGGGGCTGAAACAGAGGGGCTGAAACAGAGGGCGAGAAACAGAGGGGCTGAATCAGAGGGGCTGAATCAGAGGGGCTGAAACAGAGGGCCTGAAACAGAGGGCGAGAAACTAAGGGACTGAATCAGAGGGGCTGAAACAGAGGGGCTGAAACAGACGGGCTGAAACAGAGAGCCTGAAACAGAGGGGCTGAAACAGAGGGGCTGAAATAGAGGGGCTGAAACAGAGGGGCTGAATCAGAGGGGCTGAAACAGAGGGGCTGAATCAGAGGGGCTGAAACAGAGGGCGAGAAACAGAGGGGCTGAAACAGAGGGGCTGAATCAGAGGGGCTGAAACAGAGGGGCTGAAACAGAGGGCGAGAAACAGAGAGGCTGAAACAGAGGGCGAGAAACAGAGGGGCTGAAACAGAGGGCAAGAAACAGAGGGGCTGAAACAGAGGGCGAGAAACAGACGGGCTGAAACAGAGGGGCTGAAACAGAGGGGCTGAAACAGAGGGCGAGAAACAGAGGGGCTGAAACAGAGGGCGAGAAACAGAGGGGCTGAAACAGAGGGCGAGAAACAGAGGGCGAGAAACAGAGGGACTGAAACAGAGGGTCTGAAACAGAGGGGCTGAAACAGAGGGCGAGAAACAGAGGGGCTGAAACGGAGGGCGAGAAACAGAGGGGCTGAAACAGAGGGCGAGAAACATAGGGGCTGAAACAGAGGGGCTGAAACAGTGGGGCTGAAACAGAGCGGCTGAAACAGAGGGTGAGAAATAAAGGGGCTGAAACAGAGGGCGAGAAACAGAGGGGCTGAAACAGAGGGCGAGAAACAGAGGGGCTGAAACAGAGGGCGAGAAACAGAGGGGCTGAAACAGAGGGGCTGAAACAGAGGGGCTGAAACAGAGGGCAAGAAATAGAGGGGCTGAAAAAGAGGGCAAGAAACAGAGGGGCTGAAACAGAGGGTGAGAAACAGAGGGGCTGAATCAGAGGGGCTGAAACAAATGCCGAGAAACAGAGGGGGTGAAACAGAGGGCGAGAAACAGAGGGGCTGAAACAGAGGGGCTGAAACAGAGGGACTGAAACAGAGGGGCTGAAACAGAGGGCGAGAAACAGAGGGGCTGAAACAGAGGGGCAGAAACAGAGGGGCTGAATCAGAGTGGCTGATTCAGAGGGTCTGAAACAGAGGGGCTGAATCAGAGGGGCGGAAACAGAGGGCGAGAAACAGAGGGGCAGATACAGAGGGCAAGAAACAGAGGGGCTGAAACAGAGGGCGAGAAACAGACGGGCAGAAACAGAGGGCGAGAAACAGAGGGGCTGAAACAGAGGGCAAGAAACAGAGAGGCTGAAACAGAGGGCGAGAAACACAGGGGCTGAAACAGAGGGGCTGAAACAGAGGGGCTGAAACAGAGGGCGAGAAACAGAGGGGCTGAAACAAAGGGCGAGAAACAGAGGGGCGGAAACAGAGGGGCCGAAACAGAGGAGCTGAAACAGAGGGGCTGAATCGGAGGGGCTGAAACAGAGGGGCTAAAACAGAGGGGCTGAAACAGAGGGCAAGAAACAGAGGGGCTGAAACAGAGGGGCTGAAACAGAGGGGCAGAAACAGAGGGCGAGAAACAGAGGGGCTGAATCAGAGGGGCTGAATCAGAGGGGCTGAAAAAGAGGGGCTGAAACAGAGGGCGAGAAACAGAGGGGCTGAATCAGAGGGGCTGAATCAGAGGGGCTGAAACAGAGGGCCTGAAACAGAGGGCGAGAAACTAAGGGACTGAATCAGAGGGGCTGAAACAGAGGGTCTGAAACAGACGGGCTGAAACAGAGAGCCTGAAACAGAGGGGCTGAAACAGAGGGGCTGAAACAGAGGGGCTGAAACAGAGGGCGAGAAACTAAGGTACTGAATCAGAGGGGCTGAAACAGAGGGGCTGAATCAGAGGGGCTGAAACAGAGGGCGAGAAACTAAGGTACTGAATCAGAGGGGCTGAAACAGAGGGGCTGAATCAGAGGGGCTGAAATAGAGGGGCTGAATCAGAGGGGCTGAAACAGAGGGGCTGAAACAGAGGGCGAGAAACAGAGGGGCTGAATCAGAGGGGCTGAATCAGAGGGGCTGAAACAGAGGGGCTGAATCAGAGGGGCTGAAACAGAAGGCGAGAAACAGAGGGGCTGAAACAGAGGGCGAGAAACAGAGGGGCAGAAACAGAGGGCGAGAAACAGAGGGGCTGAAACAGAGGGGCTGAAACAGAGGGGCTGAAACAGAGGGCAAGAAACAGAGGGGCTGAAACAGAGGGCGAGAAACAGAGGGGCTGAAACAGAGGGGCTGAAACAGAGGGGCTGAAACAGAGGGCGAGAAACAGAGGGGCTGAAACAAAGGGCGAGAAACAGAGGGGCTGAAACAGAGGGGCAGAAACAGAGGGGCTGAAACAGAGGGGCTGAATCGGAGGGGCTGAAACAGAGGGGCTGGAACAGAGGGGCTGAAACAGAGGGCAAGAAACAGAGGGGCTGAAACAGAGGGGCTGAAACAGAGGGGCAGAAACAGAGGGTGAGAAACAGAGGGGCTGAAACAGAGGGGCTGAAACAGAGGGCGAGAAACAGAGGGGCTGAATCAGAGGGGCTGAATCAGAGGGACTGAAACAGAGGGCCTGAAACAGAAGGGCGAGAAACTAAGGGACTGAATCAGAGGGGCTGAAACAGAGGGGCTGAAACAGACGGGCTGAAACAGAGAGCCTGAATCAGAGGGGCTGAAACAGAGGGGCTGAAATAGAGGGGCTGAAACAGAGGGGCTGAATCAGAGGGGCTGAAACAGAGGGGCTGAATCAGAGGGGCTGAAACAGAGGGCGAGAAACAGAGGGGCTGAAACAGAGGGGCTGAATCAGAGGGGCTGAAACAGAGGGGCTGATACAGAGGGCGAGAAACAGAGAGGCTGAAACAGAGGGGCTGAAACAGAGGGCAAGAAACAGAGGGGCTGAAACAGAGGGCGAGAAACAGACGGGCTGAAACAGAGGGGCTGAAACAGAGGGGCTGAAACAGAGGGCGAGAAACAGAGGGGCTGAAACAGAGGGCGAGAAACAGAGGGGCTGAAACAGAGGGCGAGAAACAGAGGGCGAGAAACAGAGGGACTGAAACAGAGGGTCTGAAACAGAGGGGCTGAAACAGAGGGCGAGAAACAGAGGGGCTGAAACGGAGGGCGAGAAACAGAGGGGCTGAAACAGAGGGCGAGAAACAGAGGGGCTGAAACAGAGGGGCTGAAACAGTGGGGCTGAAACAGAGGGGCTGAAACAGAGGGTGAGAAATAAAGGGGCTGAAACAGAGGGCGAGAAACAGAGGGGCTGAAACAGAGGGCGAGAAACAGAGGGGCTGAAACAGAGGGCGAGAAACAGACGGGCTGAAACAGAGGGGCTGAAACAGAGGGGCTGAAACAGAGGGCAAGAAAAAGAGGGGCTGAAAAAGAGGGCAAGAAACAGAGGGGCTGAAACAGAGGGTGAGAAACAGAGGGGCTGAAACAGAGGTCGAGAAACAGAGGGGCTGAAACAGAGGGGCTGAAACAGAGGGGCTGATTCAGAGGGGCTGAAAAAGAGGGGCTGAATCAGAGGGGCTGAAACAGAGGGCGAGAAACAGAAGGGCTGAAACAGAGGGCGAGAAACAGAGGAGCAGAAACAGAGGACGAGAAACAGAGGGGCTGAAACAGAGGGGCTGAAACAGAGAGTGCGAAACAGAGGGGCTGAAACAGAGGGCGAGAAACAGAGGGGCTGAAACAGAGGGCGAGAAACAGAGGGGCTGAAACAGAGGGAAAGAAACAGAGGGGCTGAAACCGAGTGGCTGAAACAGAAGGGCTGAAACAGAGGGGCTGAAACAGAGGGCGAGAAACAGAGGGGCTGAATCAGAGGGGCTGAATCAGAGGGGCTGAAACAGAGGGGCTGAATCAGAGGGGCTGAAACAGAAGGCGAGAAACAGAGGGGCTGAAACAGAGGGCGAGAAACAGAGGGGCAGAAACAGAGGGCGAGAAACAGAGGGGCTGAAACAGAGGGGCTGAAACAGAGGGCAAGAAACAGAGGGGCTGAAACAGAGGGCGAGAAACAGAGGGGCTGAAACAGAGGGGCTGAAACAGAGGGGCTGAAACAGAGGGCGAGAAACAGAGGGGCTGAAACAAAGGGCGAGAAACAGAGGGGCTGAAACAGAGGGGCAGAAACAGAGGGGCTGAAACAGAGGGGCTGAATCGGAGGGGCTGAAACAGAGGGGCTGGAACAGAGGGGCTGAAACAGAGGGCAAGAAACAGAGGGGCTGAAACAGAGGGGCTGAAACAGAGGGGCAGAAACAGAGGGCGAGAAACAGAGGGGCTGAAACAGAGGGGCTGAAACAGAGGGCGAGAAACAGAGGGGCTGAATCAGAGGGGCTGAATCAGAGGGGCTGAAACAGAGGGCCTGAAACAGAGGGCGAGAAACTAAGGGACTGAATCAGAGGGGCTGAAACAGAGGGGCTGAAACAGACGGGCTGAAACAGAGAGCCTGAAACAGAGGGGCTGAAACAGAGGGGCTGAAATAGAGGGGCTGAAACAGAGGGGCTGAATCAGAGGGGCTGAAACAGAGGGGCTGAATCAGAGGGGCTGAAACAGAGGGCGAGAAACAGAGGGGCTGAAACAGAGGGGCTGAATCAGAGGGGCTGAAACAGAGGGGCTGAAACAGAGGGCGAGAAACAGAGAGGCTGAAACAGAGGGCGAGAAACAGAGGGGCTGAAACAGAGGGCAAGAAACAGAGGGGCTGAAACAGAGGGCGAGAAACAGACGGGCTGAAACAGAGGGGCTGAAACAGAGGGGCTGAAACAGAGGGCGAGAAACAGAGGGGCTGAAACAGAGGGCGAGAAACAGAGGGGCTGAAACAGAGGGCGAGAAACAGAGGGCGAGAAACAGAGGGACTGAAACAGAGGGTCTGAAACAGAGGGGCTGAAACAGAGGGCGAGAAACAGAGGGGCTGAAACGGAGGGCGAGAAACAGAGGGGCTGAAACAGAGGGCGAGAAACAGAGGGGCTGAAACAGAGGGGCTGAAACAGTGGGGCTGAAACAGAGCGGCTGAAACAGAGGGTGAGAAATAAAGGGGCTGAAACAGAGGGCGAGAAACAGAGGGGCTGAAACAGAGGGCGAGAAACAGAGGGGCTGAAACAGAGGGCGAGAAACAGAGGGGCTGAAACAGAGGGGCTGAAACAGAGGGGCTGAAACAGAGGGCAAGAAATAGAGGGGCTGAAAAAGAGGGCAAGAAACAGAGGGGCTGAAACAGAGGGTGAGAAACAGAGGGGCTGAATCAGAGGGGCTGAAACAAATGCCGAGAAACAGAGGGGGTGAAACAGAGGGCGAGAAACAGAGGGGCTGAAACAGAGGGGCTGAAACAGAGGGACTGAAACAGAGGGGCTGAAACAGAGGGCGAGAAACAGAGGGGCTGAAACAGAGGGGCAGAAACAGAGGGGCTGAATCAGAGGGGCGGAAACAGAGGGCGAGAAACAGAGGGGCAGATAAAGAGTGCAAGAAACAGAGGGGCTGAAACAGAGGGCGAGAAACAGACGGGCAGAAACAGAGAGCGAGAAACAGAGGGACTGAAACAGAGGGGCTGAAACAGAGAGCGCGAAACAGAGGGACTGAAACAGAGGGCGAGAAACAGAGGGGCTGAAACAGAGGGCGAGAAACAGAGGGCCTGAAACAGAGGGCGAGAAACAGACGGGCTGAAACAGAGGTGCTGAAACAGAGGGGCTGAAACAGAGGGCGAGAAACAGAGGGGCTGAAAGAGAGGGCGAGAAACAGAGGGGCTGAAACAGAGGGCGAGAAACAGAGGGCGAGAAACAGAGGGACTGAAACAGAGGGTCTGAAACAGAGGGGCTGAAACGGAGGGCGAGAAACAGAGGGGCTGAAACAGAGGGCGAGAAACAGAGGGGCTGAAACAGAGGGGCTGAAACAGAGGGCGAGAAACAGAGGGGCTGAAACAGAGGGTCTGAAACAGAGGGGCTGAAACTGACGGGCTGAAACAGAGAGCCTGAAACAGAGGGCAAGAAACAGAGGGGCTGAAACAGAGGGCGAGAAACAGAGGGGCTGAAACAGAGGGGCTGAAACAGAGGGGCTGAAACAGAGGGCGAGAAACAGAGGGGCTGAAACAAAGGGCGAGAAACAGAGGGGCGGAAACAGAGGGGCAGAAACAGAGGGGCTGAAACAGAGGGGCTGAATCGGAGGGGCTGAAACAGAGGGGCTGGAACAGAGGGGCTGAAACAGAGGGCAAGAAACAGAGGGGCTGAAACAGAGGGGCTGAAACAGAGGGGCAGAAACAGAGGGCGAGAAACAGAGGGGCTGAATCAGAGGGGCTGAAACAGAGGGGCTGAAACAGAGGGCGAGAAACAGAGGGGCTGAATCAGAGGGGCTGAATCAGAGGGGCTGAAACAGAGGGGCTGAAACAGAGGGCGAGAAACTAAGGGACTGAATCAGAGGGGCTGAAACAGAGGGTCTGAAACAGACGGGCTGAAACAGAGAGCCTGAAACAGAGGGGCTGAAACAGAGGGGCTGAAACAGAGGGGCTGAAACAGAGGGCGAGAAACTAAGGTACTGAATCAGAGGGGCTGAAACAGAGGGGCTGAATCAGAGGGGCTGAAACAGAGGGCGAGAAACTAAGGTACTGAATCAGAGGGGCTGAAACAGAGGGGCTGAATCAGAGGGGCTGAAATAGAGGGGCTGAATCAGAGGGGCTGAAACAGAGGGTCTGAAACAGAGGGCGAGAAACAGAGAGGCTGAAACAGAGGGCGAGAAACAGAGGGGCTGAAACAGAGGGCAAGAAACAGAGGGGCTGAAACAGAGGGGCTGAAACAGAGGGCGAGAAACAGAGGGGCTGAAACAGATGGCGAGAAACAAAGGGGCTGAAACAGAGGGCGAGAAACAGAGGGGCTGAATCAGAGGGGCTGAAACAGAGGGCGAGAAACAGAGGGGCTTAAACAGAGGGCGAGAAACAGAGGGGCTGAAACAGAGGGGCTGAAACAGAGGGGCTGAAACAGAGGGCGAGAAACAGAGGGGCTGAATCAGAGGGGCTGAATCAGAGGGGCTGAAACAGAGGGGCTGAAACAGAGGGCGAGAAACTAAGGGACTGAATCAGAGGGGCTGAAACAGAGGGTCTGAAACAGACGGGCTGAAACAGAGAGCCTGAAACAGAGGGGCTGAAACAGAGGGGCTGAAACAGAGGGGCTGAAACAGAGGGCGAGAAACTAAGGTACTGAATCAGAGGGGCTGAAACAGAGGGGC
The DNA here is from genome assembly GCF_047496795.1 of Chiloscyllium punctatum. NCBI lineage: Eukaryota > Metazoa > Chordata > Chondrichthyes > Orectolobiformes > Hemiscylliidae > Chiloscyllium > Chiloscyllium punctatum. Next base: position 2,474,889 of record NW_027309795.1, on the reverse strand, counting down.
TGAATCAGAGGGGCTGAAACAGACGGCGAGAAACTAAGGTACTGAATCAGAGGGGCTGAAACAGAGGGGCTGAATCAGAGGGGCTGAAATAGAGGGGCTGAATCAGAGGGGCTGAAACAGAGGGGCTGAAACAGAGGGCGAGAAACAGAGAGGCTGAAACAGAGGGCGAGAAACAGAGGGGCTGAAACAGAGGGCGAGAAACAGAGGGGCTGAAACAGAGGGGCTGAAACAGTGGGCGAGAAACAGAGGGGCTGAAACAGATGGCGAGAAACAGAGGGGCTGAAACAGAGGGCGAGAAACAGAGGGGCTGAATCAGAGGGGCTGAAACAGAGGGCGAGAAACAGAGGGGCTGAAACAGAGGGCGAGAAACAGAGGGGCTGAAACAGAGGTGCTGAAACAGAGGGTGAGAAACAGAGGGGCTGAAACAGAGGGCGAGAAACAGAGGGGCTGAAACAGAGGGGCTGAAACAGAGGGGCTGATTCAGAGGGGCTGAAAAAGAGGGGCTGAATCAGAGGGGCTGAAACAGAGGGCGAGAAACAGAGGGGCTGAAACAGAGGGCGAGAAACAGAGGAGCAGAAACAGAGGACGAGAAACAGAGGGGCTGAAACAGAGGGGCTGAAACAGAGAGTGCGAAACAGAGGGGCTGAAACAGAGGGTGAGAAACAGAGGGGCTGAAACAGAGGGCGAGAAACAGAGGGGCTGAAACAGAGGGAAAGAAACAGAGGGGCTGAAACCGAGTGGCTGAAACAGAAGGGCTGAAACAGAGGGGCTGAAACAGAGGGCGAGAAACAGAGGGGCTGAATCAGAGGGGCTGAATCAGAGGGGCTGAAACAGAGGGGCTGAATCAGAGGGGCTGAAACAGAAGGCGAGAAACAGAGGGGCTGAAACAGAGGGCGAGAAACAGAGGGGCAGAAACAGAGGGCGAGAAACAGAGGGGCTGAAACAGAGGGGCTGAAACAGAGGGGCTGAAACAGAGGGCAAGAAACAGAGGGGCTGAAACAGAGGGCGAGAAACAGAGGGGCTGAAACAGAGGGGCTGAAACAGAGGGGCTGAAACAGAGGGCGAGAAACAGAGGGCGAGAAACAGAGGGGCTGAAACAGATGGCGAGAAACAGAGGGGCTGAAACAGAGGGCGAGAAACAGAGGGGCTGAATCAGAGGGGCTGAAACAGAGGGCGAGAAACAGAGGGGCTGAAACAGAGGGCGAGAAACAGAGGGGCTGAAACAGAGGGGCTGAAACAGAGGGGCTGAAACAGAGGGCGAGAAACAGAGGGGCTGAATCAGAGGGGCTGAATCAGAGGGGCTGAAACAGAGGGGCTGTAACAGAGGGCGAGAAACTAAGGGACTGAATCAGAGGGGCTGAAACAGAGGGTCTGAAACAGACGGGCTGAAACAGAGAGCCTGAAACAGAGGGGCTGAAACAGAGGGGCTGAAACAGAGGGGCTGAAACAGAGGGCGAGAAACTAAGGTACTGAATCAGAGGGGCTGAAACAGAGGGGCTGAATCAGAGGGGCTGAAACAGAGGGCGAGAAACTAAGGTACTGAATCAGAGGGGCTGAAACAGAGGGGCTGAATCAGAGGGGCTGAAATAGAGGGGCTGAATCAGAGGGGCTGAAACAGAGGGGCTGAAACAGAGGGCGAGAAACAGAGAGGCTGAAACAGAGGGCGAGAAACAGAGGGGCTGAAACAGAGGGCGAGAAACAGAGGGGCTGAAACAGAGGGGCTGAAACAGTGGGCGAGAAACAGAGGGGCTGAAACAGATGGCGAGAAACAGAGGGGCTGAAACAGAGGGCGAGAAACAGAGGGGCTGAATCAGAGGGGCTGAAACAGAGGGCGAGAAACTGAGGGGCTGAAACAGAGGGCGAGAAACAGAGGGGCTGAAACAGAGGTGCTGAAACAGGGTGAGAAACAGAGGGGCTGAAACAGAGGGCGAGAAACAGAGGGGCTGAAACAGAGGGGCTGAAACAGAGGGGCTGATTCATTAGGGCTGAAAAAGAGGGGCTGAATCAGAGGGGCTGAAACAGAGGGCGAGAAACTGAGGGGCTGAAACAGAGGGCGAGAAACAGAGGGCGAGAAACAGAGGGGCTGAAACAGAGGGCGAGAAACAGTGGAGCAGAAACAGAGGACGAGAAACAGAGGGGCTGAAACAGAGGGGCTGAAACAGAGAGTGCGAAACAGAGGGGCTGAAACAGAGGGCGAGAAACAGAGGGGCTGAAACTGAGGGCGAGAAACAGAGGGGCTGAAACAGAGGGAAAGAAACAGAGGGGCTGAAACCGAGTGGCTGAAACAGAAGGGCTGAAACAGAGGGGCTGAAACAGAGGGGCTGAATCAGAGGGGCTGAATCAGAGGGGCTGAAACAGAGGGGCTGAATCAGAGGGGCTGAAACAGAAGGCGAGAAACAGAGGGGCTGAAACAGAGGGCGAGAAACAGAGGGGCAGAAACAGAGGGCGAGAAACAGAGGGGCTGAAACAGAGGGGCTGAAACAGAGGGGCTGAAACAGAGGGCAAGAAACAGAGGGGCTGAAACAGAGGGCGAGAAACAGAGGGGCTGAAACAGAGGGGCTGAAACAGAGGGGCTGAAACAGAGGGCGAGAAACAGAGGGGCTGAAACAAAGGGCGAGAAACAGAGGGGCTGAAACAGAGGGGCAGAAACAGAGGGGCTGAAGCAGAGGGGCTGAATCGGATGGGCTGAAACAGAGGGGCTGGAACAGAGGGGCTGAAACAGAGGGCAAGAAACAGAGGGGCTGAAACAGAGGGGCTGAAACAGAGGGGCAGAAACAGAGGGCGAGAAACAGAGGGGCTGAAACAGAGGGGCTGAAACAGAGGGCGAGAAACAGAGGGGCTGAATCAGAGGGGCTGAATCAGAGGGGCTGAAACAGAGGGCCTGAAACAGAGGGCGAGAAACTAAGGGACTGAATCAGAGGGGCTGAAACAGAGGGGCTGAAACAGACGGGCTGAAACAGAGAGCCTGAAACAGAGGGGCTGAAACAGAGGGGCTGAAATAGAGGGGCTGAAACAGAGGGGCTGAATCAGAGGGGGTGAAACAGAGGGGCTGAATCAGAGGGGCTGAAACAGAGGGCGAGAAACAGAGGGGCTGAAACAGAGGGGCTGAATCAGAGGGGCTGAAACAGAGGGGCTGAAACAGAGGGCGAGAAACAGAGAGGCTGAAACAGAGGGCGAGAAACAGAGGGGCTGAAACAGAGGGCAAGAAACAGAGGGGCTGAAACAGAGGGCGAGAAACAGACGGGCTGAAACAGAGGGGCTGAAACAGAGGGGCTGAAACAGAGGGCGAGAAACAGAGGGGCTGAAACAGAGGGCGAGAAACAGAGGGGCTGAAACAGAGGGCGAGAAACAGAGGGCGAGAAACAGAGGGACTGAAACAGAGGGTCTGAAACAGAGGGGCTGAAACAGAGGGCGAGAAACAGAGGGGCTGAAACGGAGGGCGAGAAACAGAGGGGCTGAAACAGAGGGCGAGAAACAGAGGGGCTGAAACAGAGGGGCTGAAACAGTGGGGCTGAAACAGAGCGGCTGAAACAGAGGGTGAGAAATAAAGGGGCTGAAACAGAGGGCGAGAAACAGAGGGGCTGAAACAGAGGGCGAGAAACAGAGGGGCTGAAACAGAGGGCGAGAAACAGAGGGGCTGAAACAGAGGGGCTGAAACAGAGGGGCTGAAACAGAGGGCAAGAAATAGCGGGGCTGAAAAAGAGGGCAAGAAACAGAGGGGCTGAAACAGAGGGTGAGAAACAGAGGGGCTGAATCAGAGGGGCTGAAACAAATGCCGAGAAACAGAGGGGGTGAAACAGAGGGCGAGAAACAGAGGGGCTGAAACAGAGGGGCTGAAACAGAGGGACTGAAACAGAGGGGCTGAAACAGAGGGCGAGAAACAGAGGGGCTGAAACAGAGGGGCAGAAACAGAGGGGCTGAATCAGAGTGGCTGATTCAGAGGGTCTGAAACAGAGGGGCTGAATCAGAGGGGCGGAAACAGAGGGCGAGAAACAGAGGGGCAGACACAGAGGGCAAGAAACAGAGGGGCTGAAACAGAGGGCGAGAAACAGACGGGCAGAAACAGAGAGCGAGAAACAGAGGGACTGAAACAGAGGGGCTGAAACAGAGAGCGCGAAACAGAGGGACTGAAACAGAGGGCGAGAAACAGAGGGGCTGAAACAGAGGGCGAGAAACAGAGGGGCTGAAACAGAGGGCGAGAAACAGACGGGCTGAAACAGAGGTGCTGAAACAGAGGGGCTGAAACAGAGGGCGAGAAACAGAGGGGCTGAAACAGAGGGCGAGAAACAGAGGGGCTGAAACAGAGGGCGAGAAACAGAGGGCGAGAAACAGAGGGACTGAAACAGAGGGTCTGAAACAGAGGGGCTGAAACAAAGGGCGAGAAACAGAGGGGCTGAAACAGAGGGCGAGAAACAGAGGGGCTGAAACAGAGGGGCTGAAACAGAGGGCGAGAAACAGAGGGGCTGAAACAGAGGGTCTGAAACAGAGGGGCTGAAACTGACGGGCTGAAACAGAGAGCCTGAAACAGAGGGGCTGAAACAGAGGGGCTGAAATAGAGGGGCTGAAACAGAGGGGCTGAATCAGAGGGGCTGAAAGAGAGAGTGCGAAACAGAGGGGCTGAAACAGAGGGCGAGAAACAGAGGGGCTAAAACAGAGGGCGATAAACAGAGGGGCTGAAACAGAGGGCAAGAAAGAGAGGGGCTAAAACAGAGGGCGATAAACAGAGGGGCTGAAACAGAGGGCAAGAAAGAGAGATGCTGAAACCGAGTGGCTGAAACAGAAGGGCTGAAACAGAGGGGCTGAAACAGAGGGCGAGAAACAGAGGGGCTGAATCAGAGGGGCTGAAACAGAGGGGCTGAAACAAAGGGCGAGAAACAGAGGGGCGGAAACAGAGGGGCAGAAACAGAGGGGCTGAAACAGAGGGGCTGAATCGGAGGGGCTGAAACAGAGGGGCTAAAACAGAGGGGCTGAAACAGAGGGCAAGAAACAGAGGGGCTGAAACAGAGGGGCTGAAACAGAGGGGCAGAAACAGAGGGCGAGAAACAGAGGGGCTGAATCAGAGGGGCTGAATCAGAGGGGCTGAAAAAGAGGGGCTGAAACAGAGGGCGAGAAACAGAGGGGCTGAATCAGAGGGGCTGAATCAGAGGGGCTGAAACAGAGGGCCTGAAACAGAGGGCGAGAAACTAAGGGACTGAATCAGAGGGGCTGAAACAGAGGGTCTGAAACAGACGGGCTGAAACAGAGAGCCTGAAACAGAGGGGCTGAAACAGAGGGGCTGAAACAGAGGGGCTGAAACAGAGGGCGAGAAACTAAGGTACTGAATCAGAGGGGCTGAAACAGAGGGGCTGAATCAGAGGGGCTGAAACAGAGGGCGAGAAACTAAGGTACTGAATCAGAGGGGCTGAAACAGAGGGGCTGAATCAGAGGGGCTGAAATAGAGGGGCTGAATCAGAGGGGCTGAAACAGAGGGTCTGAAACAGAGGGCGAGAAACAGAGAGGCTGAAACAGAGGGCGAGAAACAGAGGGGCTGAAACAGAGGGCGAGAAACAGAGGGGCTGAAACAGAGGGGCTGAAACAGAGGGGCTGAAACAGAGGGCGAGAAACAGAGGGGCTGAAACAGATGGCGAGAAACAGAGGGGCTGAAACAGAGGGCGAGAAACAGAGGGGCTGAATCAGAGGGGCTGAAACAGAGGGCGAGAAACAGAGGGGCTGAAACAGAGGGCGAGAAACAGAGGGGCTGAAACAGAGGTGCTGAAACAGAGGGTGAGAAACAGAGGGGCTGAAACAGAGGGGCTGAAACAGAGGGGCTGATTCAGAGGGGCTGAAAAAGAGGGGCTGAATCAGAGGGGCTGAAACAGAGGTCGAGAAACAGAGGGGCTGAAACAGAGGGCGAGAAACAGAGGAGCAGAAACAGAGGACGAGAAACAGAGGGGCTGAAACAGAGGGGCTGAAACAGAGAGTGCGAAACAGAGGGGCTGAAACAGAGGGCGAGAAACAGAGGGGCTGAAACAGAGGGCGAGAAACAGAGGGGCTGAAACAGAGGGAAAGAAACAGAGGGGCTGAAACCGAGTGGCTGAAACAGAAGGGCTGAAACAGAGGGGCTGAAACAGAGGGCGAGAAACAGAGGGGCTGAATCAGAGGGGCTGAATCAGAGGGGCTGAAACAGAGGGGCTGAATCAGAGGGGCTGAAACAGAAGGCGAGAAACAGAGGGGCTGAAACAGAGGGCGAGAAACAGAGGGGCAGAAACAGAGGGCGAGAAACAGAGGGGCTGAAACAGAGGGGCTGAAACAGAGGGGCTGAAACAGAGGGCAAGAAACAGAGGGGCTGAAACAGAGGGCGAGAAACAGAGGGGCTGAAACAGAGGGGCTGAAACAGAGGGGCTGAAACAGAGGGCGAGAAACAGAGGGGCTGAAACAAAGGGCGAGAAACAGAGGGGCTGAAACAGAGGGGCAGAAACAGAGGGGCTGAAACAGAGGGGCTGAATCGGAGGGGCTGAAACAGAGGGGCTGGAACAGAGGGGCTGAAACAGAGGGCAAGAAACAGAGGGGCTGAAACAGAGGGGCTGAAACAGAGGGGCAGAAACAGAGGGTGAGAAACAGAGGGGCTGAAACAGAGGGCGAGAAACAGAGGGGCTGAATCAGAGGGGCTGAATCAGAGGGGCTGAAACAGAGGGCCTGAAACAGAAGGGCGAGAAACTAAGGGACTGAATCAGAGGGGCTGAAACAGAGGGGCTGAAACAGACGGGCTGAAACAGAGAGCCTGAAACAGAGGGGCTGAAACAGAGGGGCTGAAATAGAGGGGCTGAAACAGAGGGGCTGAATCAGAGGGGCTGAAACAGAGGGGCTGAACCAGAGGGGCTGAAACAGAGGGCGAGAAACAGAGGGGCTGAAACAGAGGGGCTGAAACAGAGGGCGAGAAACAGAGAGGCTGAAACAGAGGGGCTGAAACAGAGGGCAAGAAACAGAGGGGCTGAAACAGAGGGCGAGAAACAGACGGGCTGAAACAGAGGGGCTGAAACAGAGGGGCTGAAACAGAGGGCGAGAAACAGAGGGGCTGAAACAGAGGGCGAGAAACAGAGGGGCTGAAACAGAGGGCGAGAAACAGAGGGCGAGAAACAGAGGGACTGAAACAGAGGGTCTGAAACAGAGGGGCTGAAACAGAGGGCGAGAAACAGAGGGGCTGAAACGGAGGGCGAGAAACAGAGGGGCTGAAACAGAGGGCGAGAAACAGAGGGGCTGAAACAGAGGGGCTGAAACAGTGGGGCTGAAACAGAGGGGCTGAAACAGAGGGTGAGAAATAAAGGGGCTGAAACAGAGGGCGAGAAACAGAGGGGCTGAAACAGAGGGCGAGAAACAGAGGGGCTGAAACAGAGGGCGAGAAACAGACTGGCTGAAACAGAGGGGCTGAAACAGAGGGCAAGAAATAGAGGGGCTGAAAAAGAGGGCAAGAAACAGAGGGGCTGAAACAGAGGGTGAGAAACAGAGGGGCTGAAACAGAGGTCGAGAAACAGAGGGGCTGAAACAGAGGGGCTGAAACAGAGGGGCTGATTCAGAGGGGCTGAAAAAGAGGGGCTGAATCAGAGGGGCTGAAACAGAGGGCGAGAAACAGAAGGGCTGAAACAGAGGGCGAGAAACAGAGGAGCAGAAACAGAGGACGAGAAACAGAGGGGCTGAAACAGAGGGGCTGAAACAGAGGGCAAGAAACAGAGGGGCTGAAACAGAGGGCGAGAAACAGAGGGGCTGAAACAGAGGGCGAGAAACAGAGGGGCTGAAACAGAGGGGCTGAAACAGAGGGGCTGAAACAGAGGGCAAGAAACAGAGGGGCTGAAACAGAGGGCGAGAAACAGAGGGGCTGAAACAGAGGGGCTGAAACAGAGGGGCTGAAAAAGAGGGCGAGAAACAGAGGGGCTGAAACAAAGGGCGAGAAACAGAGGGGCTGAAACAGAGGGGCAGAAACAGAGGGGCTGAAACAGAGGGGCTGAATCGGAGGGGCTGAAACAGAGGGGCTGGAACAGAGGGGCTGAAACAGAGGGCAAGAAACAGAGGGGCTGAAACAGAGGGGCTGAAACAGAGGGGCAGAAACAGAGGGTGAGAAACAGAGGGGCTGAAACAGAGGGCGAGAAACAGAGGGGCTGAATCAGAGGGGCTGAATCAGAGGGGCTGAAACAGAGGGCCTGAAACAGAAGGGCGAGAAACTAAGGGACTGAATCAGAGGGGCTGAAACAGAGGGGCTGAAACAGACGGGCTGAAACAGAGAGCCTGAAACAGAGGGGCTGAAACAGAGGGGCTGAAATAGAGGGGCTGAAACAGAGGGGCTGAATCAGAGGGGCTGAAACAGAGGGGCTGAACCAGAGGGGCTGAAACAGAGGGCGAGAAACAGAGGGGCTGAAACAGAGGGGCTGAATCAGAGGGGCTGAAACAGAGGGGCTGAAACAGAGGGCGAGAAACAGAGAGGCTGAAACAGAGGGGCTGAAACAGAGGGCAAGAAACAGAGGGGCTGAAACAGAGGGCGAGAAACAGACGGGCTGAAACAGAGGGGCTGAAACAGAGGGGCTGAAACAGAGGGCGAGAAACAGAGGGGCTGAAACAGAGGGCGAGAAACAGAGGGGCTGAAACAGAGGGCGAGAAACAGAGGGCGAGAAACAGAGGGACTGAAACAGAGGGTCTGAAACAGAGGGGCTGAAACAGAGGGCGAGAAACAGAGGGGCTGAAACGGAGGGCGAGAAACAGAGGGGCTGAAACAGAGGGCGAGAAACAGAGGGGCTGAAACAGAGGGGCTGAAACAGTGGGGCTGAAACAGAGGGGCTGAAACAGAGGGTGAGAAATAAAGGGGCTGAAACAGAGGGCGAGAAACAGAGGGGCTGAAACAGAGGGCGAGAAACAGAGGGGCTGAAACAGAGGGCGAGAAACAGACGGGCTGAAACAGAGGGGCTGAAACAGAGGGGCTGAAACAAAGGGCAAGAAATAGAGGGGCTGAAAAAGAGGGCAAGAAACAGAGGGGCTGAAACAGAGGGTGAGAAACAGAGGGGCTGAAACAGAGGTCGAGAAACAGAGGGGCTGAAACAGAGGGGCTGAAACAGAGGGGCTGATTCAGAGGGGCTGAAAAAGAGGGGCTGAATCAGAGGGGCTGAAACAGAGGGCGAGAAACAGAAGGGCTGAAACAGAGGGCGAGAAACAGAGGAGCAGAAACAGAGGACGAGAAACAGAGGGGCTGAAACAGAGGGGCTGAAACAGAGAGTGCGAAACAGAGGGGCTGAAACAGAGGGCGAGAAACAGAGGGGCTGAAACAGAGGGAAAGAAACAGAGGGGCTGAAACCGAGTGGCTGAAACAGAAGGGCTGAAACAGAGGGACTGAAACAGAGGGCGAGAAACAGAGGGGCTGAATCAGAGGGGCTGAATCAGAGGGGCTGAAACAGAGGGGCTGAATCAGAGGGGCTGAAACAGAAGGCGAGAAACAGAGGGGCTGAAACAGAGGGCGAGAAACAGAGGGGCAGAAACAGAGGGCGAGAAACAGAGGGGCTGAAACAGAGGGGCTGAAACAGAGGGCAAGAAACAGAGGGGCTGAAACAGAGGGCGAGAAACAGAGGGGCTGAAACAGAGGGGCTGAAACAGAGGGGCTGAAACAGAGGGCGAGAAACAGAGGGGCTGAAACAAAGGGCGAGAAACAGAGGGGCTGAAACAGAGGGGCAGAAACAGAGGGGCTGAAACAGAGGGGCTGAATCGGAGGGGCTGAAACAGAGGGGCTGGAACAGAGGGGCTGAAACAGAGGGCAAGAAACAGAGGGGCTGAAACAGAGGGGCTGAAACAGAGGGGCAGAAACAGAGGGCGAGAAACAGAGGGGCTGAAACAGAGGGGCTGAAACAGAGGGCGAGAAACAGAGGGGCTATATCAGAGGGGCTGAATCAGAGGGGCTGAAACAGAGGGCCTGAAACAGAGGGCGAGAAACTAAGGGACTGAATCAGAGGGGCTGAAACAGAGGGGCTGAAACAGACGGGCTGAAACAGAGAGCCTGAAACAGAGGGGCTGAAACAGAGGGGCTGAAATAGAGGGGCTGAAACAGAGGGGCTGAATCAGAGGGGCTGAAACAGAGGGGCTGAATCAGAGGGGCTGAAACAGAGGGCAAGAAACAGAGGGGCTGAAACAGAGGGGCTGAATCAGAGGGGCTGAAACAGAGGGGCTGAAACAGAGGGCGAGAAACAGAGAGGCTGAAACAGAGGGCGAGAAACAGAGGGGCTGAAACAGAGGGCAAGAAACAGAGGGGCTGACACAGAGGGCGAGAAACAGACGGGCTGAAACAGAGGGGCTGAAACAGAGGGGCTGAAACAGAGGGCGAGAAACAGAGGGGCTGAAACAGAGGGCGAGAAACAGAGGGGCTGAAACAGAGGGCGAGAAACAGAGGGCGAGAAACAGAGGGACTGAAACAGAGGGTCTGAAACAGAGGGGCTGAAACAGAGGGCGAGAAACAGAGGGGCTGAAACGGAGGGCGAGAAACAGAGGGGCTGAAACAGAGGGCGAGAAACAGAGGGGCTGAAACAGAGGGGCTGAAACAGTGGGGCTGAAACAGAGCGGCTGAAACAGAGGGTGAGAAATAAAGGGGCTGAAACAGAGGGCGAGAAACAGAGGGGCTGAAACAGAGGGCGAGAAACAGAGGGGCTGAAACAGAGGGCGAGAAACAGAGGGGCTGAAACAGAGGGGCTGAAACAGAGGGGCTGAAACAGAGGGCAAGAAATAGAGGGGCTGAAAAAGAGGGCAAGAAACAGAGGGGCTGAAACAGAGGGTGAGAAACAGAGGGGCTGAATCAGAGGGGCTGAAACAAATGCCGAGAAACAGAGGGGCTGAAACAGAGGGCGAGAAACAGAGGGGCTGAAACAGAGGGGCTGAAACAGAGGGACTGAAACAGAGGGGCTGAAACAGAGGGCGAGAAACAGAGGGGCTGAAACAGAGGGGCAGAAACAGAGGGGCTGAATCAGAGTGGCTGATTCAGAGGGTCTGAAACAGAGGGGCTGAATCAGAGGGGCGGAAACAGAGGGCGAGAAACAGAGGGGCAGATACAGAGGGCAAGAAACAGAGGGGCTGAAACAGAGGGCGAGAAACAGACGGGCAGAAACAGAGAGCGAGAAACAGAGGGACTGAAACAGAGGGGCTGAAACAGAGAGCGCGAAACAGAGGGACTGAAACAGAGGGCGAGAAACAGAGGGGCTGAAACAGAGGGCGAGAAACAGAGGGGCTGAAACAGAGGGGGAGAAACAGACGGGCTGAAACAGAGTTGCTGAAACAGAGGGGCTGAAACAGAGGGCGAGAAACAGAGGGGCTGAAACAGAGGGCGAGAAACAGAGGGGCTGAAACAGAGGGCGAGAAACAGAGGGCGAGAAACAGAGGGACTGAAACAGAGGGTCTGAAACAGAGGGGCTGAAACGGAGGGCGAGAAACAGAGGGGCTGAAACAGAGGGCGAGAAACAGAGGGGCTGAAACAGAGGGGCTGAAACAGAGGGCGAGAAACAGAGGGGCTTAAACAGAGGGTCTGAAACAGAGGGGCTGAAACTGACGTCCTGAAACAGAGAGCCTGAAGCAGAGGGCAAGAAACAGAGGGGCTGAAACAGAGGGCGAGAAACAGAGGGGCTGAAACAGAGGGGCTGAAACAGAGGGGCTGAAACAGAGGGCGAGAAACAGAGGGGCTGAAACAAAGGGCGAGAAACAGAGGGGCGGAAACAGAGGGGCAGAAACAGAGGGGCTGAAACAGAGGGGCTGAATCGGAGGGGCTGAAACAGAGGGGCTAAAACAGAGGGGCTGAAACAGAGGGAAAGAAACAGAGGGGCTGAAACAGAGGGCGAGAAACAGAGGGGCTGAAACAGAGGGGCTGAAACAGAGGGCAAGAAACAGAGGGGCTGAAACAGAGGGCGAGAAACAGAGGGGCTGAAACAGAGGGGCTGAAACAGAGGGGCTGAAACAGAGGGCGAGAAACAGAGGGGCTGAAACAAAGGGCGAGAAACAGAGGGGCTGAAACAGAGGGGCAGAAACAGAGGGGCTGAAACAGAGGGGCTGAATCGGAGGGGCTGAAACAGAGGGGCTGGAACAGAGGGGCTGAAACAGAGGGCACGAAACAGAGGGGCTGAAACAGAGGGGCTGAAACAGAGGGGCAGAAACAGAGGGCGAGAAACAGAGGGGCTGAAACAGAGGGGCTGAAACAGAGGGCGAGAAACAGAGGGGCTATATCAGAGGGGCTGAATCAGAGGGGCTGAAACAGAGGGCCTGAAACAGAGGGCGAGAAACTAAGGGACTGAATCAGAGGGGCTGAAACAGAGGGGCTGAAACAGACGGGCTGAAACAGAGAGCCTGAAACAGAGGGGCTGAAACAGAGGGGCTGAAATAGAGGGGCTGAAACAGAGGGGCTGAATCAGAGGGGCTGAAACAGAGGGGCTGAATCAGAGGGGCTGAAACAGAGGGCGAGAAACAGAGGGGCTGAAACAGAGGGGCTGAATCAGAGGGGCTGAAACAGAGGGCGAGAAACAGAGGGGCTGAAACAGAGGGCAAGAAACAGAGGGGCTGAAACAGAGGGCGAGAAACAGACGGGCTGAAACAGAGGGGCTGAAACAGAGGGGCTGAAACAGAGGGCGAGAAACAGAGGGGCTGAAACAGAGGGCGAGAAACAGAGGGGCTGAAACAGAGGGCGAGAAACAGAGGGCGAGAAACAGAGGGACTGAAACAGAGGGTCTGAAACAGAGGGGCTGAAACAGAGGGCGAGAAACAGAGGGGCTGAAACGGAGGGCGAGAAACAGAGGGGCTGAAACAGAGGGCGAGAAACAGAGGGGCTGAAACAGAGGGGCTGAAACAGTGGGGCTGAAACAGAGCGGCTGAAACAGAGGGTGAGAAATAAAGGGGCTGAAACAGAGGGCGAGAAACAGAGGGGCTGAAACAGAGGGCGAGAAACAGAGGGGCTGAAACAGAGGGCGAGAAACAGAGGGGCTGAAACAGAGGGGCTGAAACAGAGGGGCTGAAACAGAGGGCAAGAAATAGAGGGGCTGAAAAAGAGGGCAAGAAACAGAGGGGCTGAAACAGAGGGTGAGAAACAGAGGGGCTGAATCAGAGGGGCTGAAACAAATGCCGAGAAACAGAGGGGCTGAAACAGAGGGCGAGAAACAGAGGGGCTGAAACAGAGGGGCTGAAACAGAGGGACTGAAACAGAGGGGCTGAAACAGAGGGCGAGAAACAGAGGGGCTGAAACAGAGGGGCAGAAACAGAGGGGCTGAATCAGAGTGGCTGATTCAGAGGGTCTGAAACAGAGGGGCTGAATCAGAGGGGCGGAAACAGTGGGCGAGAAACAGAGGGGCAGATACAGAGGGCAAGAAACAGAGGGGCTGAAACAGAGGGCGAGAAACAGACGGGCAGAAACAGAGAGCGAGAAACAGAGGGACTGAAACAGAGGGGCTGAAACAGAGAGCGCGAAACAGAGGGACTGAAACAGAGGGCGAGAAACAGAGGGGCTGAAACAGAGGGGCTGAAACAGAGGGGCTGAAACAGAGGGCGAGAAACAGAGGGGCTGAAACAAAGGGCGAGAAACAGAGGGGCGGAAACAGAGGGGCAGAAACAGAGGGGCTGAAACAGAGGGGCTGAATCGGAGGGGCTGAAACAGAGGGGCTAAAACAGAGGGGCTGAAACAGAGGGAAAGAAACAGAGGGGCTGAAACAGAGGGGCTGAAACAGAGGGGCAGAAACAGAGGGCGAGAAACAGAGGGGCTGAATCAGAGGGGCTGAAACAGAGGGGCTGAAACAGAGGGCGAGAAACAGAGGGGCTGAATCAGAGGGGCTGAATCAGAGGGGCTGAAACAGAGGGGCTGAAACAGAGGGCGAGAAACTAAGGGACTGAATCAGAGGGGCTGAAACAGAGGGTCTGAAACAGACGGGCTGAAACAGAGAGCCTGAAACAGAGGGGCTGAAACAGAGGGGCTGAAACAGAGGGGCTGAAACAGAGGGCGAGAAACTAAGGTACTGAATCAGAGGGGCTCAAACAGAGGGGCTGAATCAGAGGGGCTGAAACAGAGGGCGAGAAACTAAGGTACTGAATCAGAGGGGCTGAAACAGAGGGGCTGAATCAGAGGGGCTGAAATAGAGGGGCTGAATCAGAGGGGCTGAAACAGAGGGGCTGAAACAGAGGGCGAGAAACAGAGAGGCTGAAACAGAGGGCGAGAAACAGAGGGGCTGAAACAGAGGGCGAGAAACAGAGGGGCTGAAACAGAGGGGCTGAAACAGAGGGCGAGAAACAGAGGGGCTGAAACAGATGGCGAGAAACAGAGGGGCTGAAACAGAGGGCGAGAAACAGAGGGGCTGAATCAGAGGGGCTGAAACAGAGGGCGAGAAACAGAGGGGCTGAAACAGAGGGCGAGAAACAGAGGGGCTGAAACAGAGGGGCTGAAACAGAGGGGCTGAAACAGAGGGCGAGAAACAGAGGGGCTGAATCAGAGGGGCTGAATCAGAGGGGCTGAAACAGAGGGGCTGAAACAGAGGGCGAGAAACTAAGGGACTGAATCAGAGGGGCTGAAACAGAGGGTCTGAAACAGACGGGCTGAAACAGAGAGCCTGAAACAGAGGGGCTGAAACAGAGGGGCTGAAACAGAGGGGCTGAAACAGAGGGCGAGAAACTAAGGTACTGAATCAGAGGGGCTGAAACAGAGGGGCTGAATCAGAGGGGCTGAAACAGAGGGCGAGAAACTAAGGTACTGAATCAGAGGGGCTGAAACAGAGGGGCTGAATCAGAGGGGCTGAAATAGAGGGGCTGAATCAGAGGGGCTGAAACAGAGGGGCTGAAACAGAGGGCGAGAAACAGAGAGGCTGAAACAGAGGGCGAGAAACAGAGGGGCTGAAACAGAGGGCGAGAAACAGAGGGGCTGAAACAGAGGGGCTGAAACAGAGGGCGAGAAACAGAGGGGCTGAAACAGATGGCGAGAAACAGAGGGGCTGAAACAGAGGGCGAGAAACAGAGGGGCTGAATCAGAGGGGCTGAAACAGAGGGCGAGAAACAGAGGGGCTGAAACAGAGGGCGAGAAACAGAGGGGCTGAAACAGAGGTGCTGAAACAGAGGGTGAGAAACAGAGGGGCTGAAACAGAGGGCGAGAAACAGAGGGGCTGAAACAGAGGGGCTGAAACAGAGGGGCTGATTCAGAGGGGCTGAATCGGAGGGGCTGAATCAGAGGGGCTGAAACAGAGGGCGAGAAACAGAGGGGCTGAAACAGAGGGCGAGAAACAGAGGAGCAGAAACAGAGGACGAGAAACAGAGGGGCTGAAACAGAGGGGCTGAAACAGAGAGTGCGAAACAGAGGGGCTGAAACAGAGGGCGAGAAACAGAGGGGCTGAAACAGAGGGCGAGAAACAGAGGGGCTGAAACAGAGGGAAAGAAACAGAGGGGCTGAAACCGAGTGGCTGAAACAGAAGGGCTGAAACAGAGGGGCTGAAACAGAGGGCGAGAAACAGAGGGGCTGAATCAGAGGGGCTGAATCAGAGGGGCTGAAACAGAGGGGCTGAATCAGAGGGGCTGAAACAGAAGGCGAGAAACAGAGGGGCTGAAACAGAGGGCGAGAAACAGAGGGGCAGAAACAGAGGGTGAGAAACAGAGGGGCTGAAACAGAGGGGCTGAAACAGAGGGGCTGAAACAGAGGGCAAGAAACAGAGGGGCTGAAACAGAGGGCGAGAAACAGAGGGGCTGAAACAGAGGGGCTGAAACAGAGGGGCTCAAACAGAGGGCGAGAAACAGAGGGGCTGAAACAAAGGGCGAGAAACAGAGGGGCTGAAACAGAGGGGCAGAAACAGAGGGGCTGAAGCAGAGGGGCTGAATCGGAGGGGCTGAAACAGAGGGGCTGGAACAGAGGGGCTGAAACAGAGGGCAAGAAACAGAGGGGCTGAAACAGAGGGGCTGAAACAGAGGGGCAGAAACAGAGGGCGAGAAACAGAGGGGCTGAAACAGAGGGGCTGAAACAGAGGGCGAGAAACAGAGGGGCTGAATCAGAGGGGCTGAATCAGAGGGGCTGAAACAGAGGGCCTGAAACAGAGGGCGAGAAACTAAGGGACTGAATCAGAGGGGCTTAAACAGAGGGGCTGAAACAGACGGGCTGAAACAGAGAGCCTGAAACAGAGGGGCTGAAACAGAGGGGCTGAAATAGAGGGGCTGAAACAGAGGGGCTGAATCAGAGGGGCTGAAACAGAGGGGCTGAATCAGAGGGGCTGAAACAGAGGGCGAGAAACAGAGGGGCTGAAACAGAGGGGCTGAAACAGAGGGCGAGAAACAGAGAGGCTGAAACAGAGGGCGAGAAACAGAGGGGCTGAAACAGAGGGCAAGAAACAGAGGGGCTGAAACAGAGGGCGAGAAGCAGACGGGCTGAAACAGAGGGGCTGAAACAGAGGGGCTGAAACAGAGGGCGAGAAACAGAGGGGCTGAAACAGAGGGCGAGAAACAGAGGGGCTGAAACAGAGGGCGAGAAACAGAGGGCGAGAAACAGAGGGACTGAAACAGAGGGTCTGAAACAGAGGGGCTGAAACAGAGGGCGAGAAACAGAGGGGCTGAAACGGAGGGCGAGAAACAGAGGGGCTGAAACAGAGGGGCTGAAACAGAGGGGCTGATTCAGAGGGGCTGAATCGGAGGGGCTGAATCAGAGGGGCTGAAACAGAGGGCGAGAAACAGAGGGGCTGAAACAGAGGGCGAGAAACAGAGGAGCAGAAACAGAGGACGAGAAACAGAGGGGCTGAAACAGAGGGGCTGAAACAGAGAGTGCGAAACAGAGGGGCTGAAACAGAGGGCGAGAAACAGAGAGGCTGAAACAGAGGGCGAGAAACAGAGGGGCTGAAACAGAGGGCAAGAAACAGAGGGGCTGAAACAGAGGGCGAGAAGCAGACGGGCTGAAACAGAGGGGCTGAAACAGAGGGGCTGAAACAGAGGGCGAGAAACAGAGGGGCTGAAACAAAGGGCGAGAAACAGAGGGGCTGAAACAGAGGGGCAGAAACAGAGGGGCTGAAGCAGAGGGGCTGAATCGGAGGGGCTGAAACAGAGGGGCTGGAACAGAGGGGCTGAAACAGAGGGCAAGAAACAGAGGGGCTGAAACAGAGGGGCTGAAACAGAGGGGCAGAAACAGAGGGCGAGAAACAGAGGGGCTGAAACAGAGGGGCTGAAACAGAGGGCGAGAAACAGAGGGGCTGAATCAGAGGGGCTGAATCAGAGGGGCTGAAACAGAGGGCCTGAAACAGAGGGCGAGAAACTAAGGGACTGAATCAGAGGGGCTGAAACAGAGGGGCTGAAACAGACGGGCTGAAACAGAGAGCCTGAAACAGAGGGGCTGAAACAGAGGGGCTGAAATAGAGGGGCTGAAACAGAGGGGCTGAATCAGAGGGGCTGAAACAGAGGGGCTGAATCAGAGGGGCTGAAACAGAGGGCGAGAAACAGAGGGGCTGAAACAGAGGGGCTGAAACAGAGGGCGAGAAACAGAGAGGCTGAAACAGAGGGCGAGAAACAGAGGGGCTGAAACAGAGGGCAAGAAACAGAGGGGCTGAAACAGAGGGCGAGAAGCAGACGGGCTGAAACAGAGGGGCTGAAACAGAGGGGCTGAAACAGAGGGCGAGAAACAGAGGGGCTGAAACAGAGGGCGAGAAACAGAGGGGCTGAAACAGAGGGCGAGAAACAGAGGGCGAGAAACAGAGGGACTGAAACAGAGGGTCTGAAACAGAGGGGCTGAAACAGAGGGCGAGAAACAGAGGGGCTGAAACGGAGGGCGAGAAACAGAGGGGCTGAAACAGAGGGGCTGAAACAGAGGGGCTGATTCAGAGGGGCTGAATCGGAGGGGCTGAATCAGAGGGGCTGAAACAGAGGGCGAGAAACAGAGGGGCTGAAACAGAGGGCGAGAAACAGAGGAGCAGAAACAGAGGACGAGAAACAGAGGGGCTGAAACAGAGGGGCTGAAACAGAGAGTGCGAAACAGAGGGGCTGAAACAGAGGGCGAGAAACAGAGAGGCTGAAACAGAGGGCGAGAAACAGAGGGGCTGAAACAGAGGGCAAGAAACAGAGGGGCTGAAACAGAGGGCGAGAAGCAGACGGGCTGAAACAGAGGGGCTGAAACAGAGGGGCTGAAACAGAGGGCGAGAAACAGAGGGGCTGAAACAGAGGGCGAGAAACAGAGGGGCTGAAACAGAGGGCGAGAAACAGAGGGCGAGAAACAGAGGGACTGAAACAGAGGGTCTGAAACAGAGGGGCTGAAACAGAGGGCGAGAAACAGAGGGGCTGAAACGGAGGGCGAGAAACAGAGGGGCTGAAACAGAGGGCGAGAAACAGAGGGGCTGAAACAGAGGGGCTGAAACAGTGGGGCTGAAACAGAGCGGCTGAAACAGAGGGTGAGAAATAAAGGGGCTGAAACAGAGGGCGAGAAACAGAGGGGCTGAAACAGAGGGCGAGAAACAGAGGGGCTGAAACAGAGGGCGAGAAACAGAGGGGCTGAAACAGAGGGGCTGAAACAGAGGGCAAGAAATAGAGGGGCTGAAAAAGAGGGCAAGAAACAGAGGGGCTGAAACAGAGGGTGAGAAACAGAGGGGCTGAATCAGAGGGGCTGAAACAAATGCCGAGAAACAGAGGGGCTGAAACAGAGGGACTGAAACAGAGGGGCTGAAACAGAGGGCGAGAAACAGAGGGGCTGAAACAGAGGGGCTGAAACAGAGGGGCAGAAACAGAGGGGCTGAATCAGAGTGGCTGATTCAGAGGGTCTGAAACAGAGGGGCTGAATCAGAGGGGCGGAAACAGAGGGCGAGAAACAGAGGGGCAGACACAGAGGGCAAGAAACAGAGGGGCTGAAACAGAGGGCGAGAAACAGACGGGCAGAAACAGAGAGCGAGAAACAGAGGGACTGAAACAGAGGGGCTGAAACAGAGAGCGCGAAACAGAGGGACTGAAACAGAGGGCGAGAAACAGAGGGGCTGAAACAGAGGGCGAGAAACAGAGGGGCTGAAACAGAGGGCGAGAAACAGACGGGCTGAAACAGAGGTGCTGAAACAGAGGGGCTGAAACAGAGGGCGAGAAACAGAGGGGCTGAAACAGAGGGCGAGAAACAGAGGGGCTGAAACAGAGGGCGAGAAACAGAGGGCGAGAAACAGAGGGCGAGAAACAGAGGGACTGAAACAGAGGGTCTGAAACAGAGGGGCTGAAACGGAGGGCGAGAAACAGAGGGGCTGAAACAGAGGGCGAGAAACAGAGGGGCTGAAACAGAGGGGCTGAAACAGAGGGCGAGAAACAGAGGGGCTGAAACAGAGGGTCTGAAACAGAGGGGCTGAAACTGACGGGCTGAAACAGAGAGCCTGAAACAGAGGGGCTGAAACAGAGGGGCTGAAATAGAGGGGCTGAAACAGAGGGGCTGAATCAGAGGGGCTGAAACAGAGAGTGCGAAACAGAGGGGCTGAAACAGAGGGCGAGAAACAGAGGGGCTAAAACAGAGGGCGATAAACAGAGGGGCTGAAACAGAGGGCAAGAAAGAGAGGGGCTAAAACAGAGGGCGATAAACAGAGGGGCTGAATCAGAGGGGCTGAATCAGAGGGGCTGAAACAGAGGGGCTGAAACAGAGGGCGAGAAACTAAGGGACTGAATCAGAGGGGCTGAAACAGAGGGTCTGAAACAGACGGGCTGAAACAGAGAGCCTGAAACAGAGGGGCTGAAACAGAGGGGCTGAAACAGAGGGCGAGAAACAGAGGGGCAGAAACAGAGGGCGAGAAACAGAGGGGCTGAAACAGAGGGGCTGAAACAGAGGGCAAGAAACAGAGGGGCTGAAACAGAGGGCGAGAAACAGAGGGGCTGAAACAGAGGGGCTGAAACAGAGGGGCTGAAACAGAGGGCGAGAAACAGAGGGGCTGAAACAAAGGGCGAGAAACAGAGGGGCGGAAACAGAGGGGCAGAAACAGAGGGGCTGAAACAGAGGGGCTGAATCGGAGGGGCTGAAACAGAGGGGCTAAAACAGAGGGGCTGAAACAGAGGGCAAGAAACAGAGGGGCTGAAACAGAGGGGCTGAAACAGAGTGGCAGAAACAGAGGGCGAGAAACAGAGGGGCTGAATCAGAGGGGCTGAATCAGAGGGGCTGAAAAAGAGGGGCTGAAACAGAGGGCGAGAAACAGAGGGGCTGAATCAGAGGGGCTGAATCAGAGGGGCTGAAACAGAGGGCCTGAAACAGAGGGCGAGAAACTAAGGGACTGAATCAGAGGGGCTGAAACAGAGGGTCTGAAACAGACGGGCTGAAACAGAGAGCCTGAAACAGAGGGGCTGAAACAGAGGGGCTGATTCAGAGGGCGAGAAACTAAGGTACTGAATCAGAGGGGCTGAAACAGAGGGGCTGAATCAGAGGGGCTGAAACAGAGGGCGAGAAACTAAGGTACTGAATCAGAGGGGCTGAAACAGAGGGGCTAAATCAGAGGGGCTGAAATAGAGGGGCTGAATCAGAGGGGCTGAAACAGAGGGGCTGAAACAGAGGGCGAGAAACAGAGAGGCTGAAACAGAGGGCGAGAAACAGAGGGGCTGAAACAGAGGGCGAGTAACAGAGGGGCTGAAACAGAGGGGCTGAAACAGAGGGGCTGAAACAGAGGGCGAGAAACAGAGGGGCTGAAACAGATGGCGAGAAACAGAGGGGCTGAAACAGAGGGCGAGAAACAGAGGGCCTGAATCAGAGGGGCTGAAACAGAGGGCGAGAAACAGAGGGGCTGAAACAGAGGGCGAGAAACAGAGGGGCTGAAACAGAGGTGCTGAAACAGAGGGTGAGAAACAGAGGGGCTGAAACAGAGGGCGAGAAACAGAGGGGCTGAAACAGTGGGGCTGAAACAGAGGGGCTGATTCAGAGGGGCTGAAAAAGAGGGGCTGAATCAGAGGGGCTGAAACAGAGGGCGAGAAACAGAGGGGCTGAAACAGAGGGGGAGAAACAGAGGAGCAGAAACAGAGGACGAGAAACAGAGGGGCTGAAACAGAGGGGCTGAAACAGAGAGTGCGAAACAGAGGGGCTGAAACAGAGGGCGAGAAACAGAGGGGCTGAAACAGAGGGCGAGAAACAGAGGGGCTGAAACAGAGGGAAAGAAACAGAGGGGCTGAAACCGAGTGGCTGAAACAGAAGGGCTGAAACAGAGGGGCTGAAACAGAGGGCGAGAAACAGAGGGGCTGAATCAGAGGGGCTGAATCAGAGGGGCTGAAACAGAGGGGCTGAATCAGAGGGGCTGAAACTGAAGGCGAGAAACAGAGGGGCTGAAACAGAGGGCGAGAAACAGAGGGGCAGAAACAGACGGCGAGAAACAGAGGGGCTGAAACAGAGGGGCTGAAACAGAGGCGCTGAAACAGAGGGCAAGAAACAGAGGGGCTGAAACAGAGGGCGAGAAACAGAGGGGCTGAAACAGAGGGGCTGAAACAGAGGGGCTGAAACAGAGGGCGAGAAACAGAGGGGCTGAAACAAAGGGCGAGAAACAGAGGGGCTGAAACAGAGGGGCAGAAACAGAGGGGCTGAAACAGAGGGGCTGAATCGGAGGGGCTGAAACAGAGGGGCTGGAACAGAGGGGCTGAAACAGAGGGCAAGAAACAGAGGGGCTGAAACAGAGGGGCTGAAACAGAGGGGCAGAAACAGAGGGTGAGAAAGAGAGAGGCTGAAACAGAGGGGCTGAAACAGAGGGCGAGAAACAGAGGGGCTGAATCAGAGGGGCTGAATCAGAGGGGCTGAAACAGAGGGCCTGAAACAGAAGGGCGAGAAACTAAGGGACTGAATCAGAGGGGCTGAAACAGAGGGGCTAAAACAGACGGGCTGAAACAGAGAGCCTGAAACAGAGGGGCTGAAACAGAGGGGCTGAAATAGAGGGGCTGAAACAGAGGGGCTGAATCAGAGGGGCTGAAACAGAGGGGCTGAATCAGAGGGGCTGAAACAGAGGGCGAGAAACAGAGGGGCTGAAACAGAGGGGCTGAATCAGAGGGGCTGAAACAGAGGGGCTGAAACAGAGGGCGAGAAACAGAGAGGCTGAAACAGAGGGGCTGAAACAGAGGGCAAGAAACAGAGGGGCTGAAACAGAGGGCGAGAAACAGACGGGCTGAAACAGAGGGGCTGAAACAGAGGGGCTGAAACAGAGGGCGAGAAACAGAGGGGCTGAAACAGAGGGCGAGAAACAGAGGGGCTGAAACAGAGGGCGAGAAACAGAGGGCGAGAAACAGAGGGACTGAAACAGAGGGCGAGAAACAGAGGGGCTGAAACAGAGGGGCTGAAACAGTGGGGCTGAAACAGAGGGGCTGAAACAGAGGGTGAGAAATAAAGGGGCTGAAACAGAGGGCGTGAAACAGAGGGGCTGAAACAGAGGGCGAGAAACAGAGGGGCTGAAACAGAGGGCGAGAAACAGACGGGCTGAAACAGACGGGCTGAAACAGAGGGGCTGAAACAGAGGGCAAGAAATAGAGGGGCTGAAAAAGAGGGCAAGAAACAGAGGGGCTGAAACAGAGGGTGAGAAACAGAGGGGCTGAATCAGAGGGGCTGAAACAAATGCCGAGAAACAGAGGGGGTGAAACAGAGGGCGAGAAACAGAGGGGCTGAAACAGAGGGGCTGAAACAGAGGGACTGAAACAGAGGGGCTGAAACAGAGGGCGAGAAACAGAGGGGCTGAAACAGAGGGGCAGAAACAGAGGGGCTGAATCAGAGTGGCTGATTCAGAGGGTCTGAAACAGAGGGGCTGAATCAGAGGGGCGGAAACAGAGGGCGAGAAACAGAGGGGCAGATACAGAGAGCAAGAAACAGAGGGGCTGAAACAGAGGGCGAGAAACAGACGGACAGAAACAGAGAGCGAGAAACAGAGGGACTGAAACAGAGGGGCTGAAACAGAGAGCGCGAAACAGAGGGACTGAAACAGAGGGCGAGAAACAGAGGGGCTGAAACAGAGGGCGAGAAACAGAGGGGCAGAAACAGAGGGCGAGAAACAGAGGGGCTGAAACAGAGGGCGAGAAACAGACGGGCAGAAACAGAGGGCGAGAAACAGAGGGACTGAAACAAAGGGGCTGAAACAGAGAGCGCGAAACAGAGGGACTGAAACAGAGGGCGAGAAACAGAGGGGCTGAAACAGCGGGCAAGAAACAGAGGGGCTGAAACAGAGGGCGAGAAACAGAGGGTCTGAACAGAGGGCAAGAAACAGAGGGGCTGAAACAGAGTGTCTGAAACAGAGGGCGAGAAACAGAGGGGCTGAATCAGACAGGCTGAATCAGATGGGCTGAAACAGAGGGGCTGAAACAGAGGGCGAGAAACAGAGTGGCTGAAACAGAGGGCGAGAAACAGAGGGCGAGAAACAGAGGGGCTGAAAATGTGGGGCTGAAACAAAGTGGCAGAAACAAAGCGCCTGATACAGAGGGCGAGAAACAGAGGGGCTGAAACAGAGGGCAAGAAACAGAGGGGCTGAAACGGAGTGGCTGAAACAGAAGGGCTGAAACAGAGGGGCTGAAACAGAGTGCGAGAAACAGAGGGGCTGAATCAGAGGGGCTGAATCAGAGGGGCTGAAACAGAGGGGCTGAATCAGAGGGGCTGAAACAGAAGGCGAGAAACAGAGGGGCTGAAACAGAGGGCGAGAAACAGAGGGGCAGAAACACAGGGCGAGAAACAGAGGGGCTGAAACAGAGGGGCTGAAACAGAGGGGCTGAAACAGAGGGCAAGAAACAGAGGGGCTGAAACAGAGGGCGAGAAACAGAGGGGCTGAAACAGAGGGGCTGAAACAGAGGGGCTGAAACAGAGGGCGAGAAACAGAGGGGCTGAAACAAAGGGCGAGAAACAGAGGGGCTGAAACAGAGGGGCAGAAACAGAGGGGCTGAAACAGAGGGGCTGAATCGGAGGGGCTGAAACAGAGGGGCTGAAACAGAGGGGCTGAAACAGAGGGCAAGAAACAGAGGGGATGGAACAGAGGGGCTGAAACAGAGGGGCAGAAACAGAAGGCGAGAAACAGAGGGGCTGAAACAGAGGGGCTGAAACAGAGGGCGAGAAACAGAGGGGCTGAATCAGAGGGGCTGAAACAGAGGGGCTGAAACAGACGGGCTGAAACAGAGAGCCTGAAACCGAGGGGCTGAATCAGAGGGGCTGAAACAGAGGGCGAGAAACAGAGGGGCTGAAACAGATGGGCTGAATCAGAGGGGCTGAAACAGAGGGGCTGAAACAGAGGGCGAGAAACAGGGAGGCTGAAACAGAGGGCGAGAAACAGAGGGGCTGAAACAGAGGGCAAGAAACAGAGGGGCTGAAACAGAGGGCGAGAAACAGAGGGGCTGAAACAGAGGGGCTGAAACAGAGGGCGAGAAACAGAGGGGCTGAAACAGATGGCGAGAAACAGAGGGGCTGAAACAGAGGGCGAGAAACAGAGGGGCTGAATCAGAGGGGCTGAAACAGAGGGCGAGAAACAGAGGGGCTGAAACAGAGGGCGAGAAACAGAGGGGCTGAAACAGAGGTGCTGAAACAGAGGGTGAGAAACAGAGGGGCTGAAACAGAGGGCGAGAAACAGAGGGGCTGAAACAGAGGGGCTGATTCAGAGGGGCTGAAAAAGAGGGGCTGAATCAGAGGGGCTAAAACAGAGGGCGAGAAACAGAGGGGCTGAAACAGAGGGCGAGAAACAGAGGAGCAGAAAAAGAGGACGAGAAACAGAGGGGCTGAAACAGAGGGGCTGAAACAGAGAGTGCGAAACAGAGGGGCTGAAACAGAGGGCGAGAAACAGAGGGGCTGAAACAGAGGGCGAGAAACAGAGGGGCTGAAACAGAGGGAAAGAAACAGAGGGGCTGAAACCGAGTGGCTGAAACAGAAGGGCTGAAACAGAGGGGCTGAAACAGAGGGCGAGAAACAGAGGGGCTGAATCAGAGGGGCTGAATCAGAGGGGCTGAAACAGAGGGGCTGAATCAGAGGGGCTGAAACAGAAGGCGAGAAACAGAGGGGCTGAAACAGAGGGCGAGAAACAGAGGGGCAGAAACAGAGGGCGAGAAACAGAGGGGCTGAAACAGAGGGGCTGAAACAGAGGGGCTGAAACAGAGGGCAAGAAACAGAGGGGCTGAAACAGAGGGCGAGAAACAGAGGGGCTGAAACAGAGGGGCTGAAACAGAGGGGCTGAAACAGAGGGCGAGAAACAGAGGTGCTGAAACAAAGGGCGAGAAACAGAGGGGCTGAAACAGAGGGGCAGAAACAGAGGGGCTGAAGCAGAGGGGCTGAATCGGAGGGGCTGAAACAGAGGGGCTGGAACAGAGGGGCTGAAACAGAGGGCAAGAAACAGAGGGGCTGAAACAGAGGGGCTGAAACAGAGGGGCAGAAACAGAGGGCGAGAAACAGAGGGGCTGAAACAGAGGGGCTGAAACAGAGGGCGAGAAACAGAGGGGCTGAATCAGAGGGGCTGAATCAGAGGGGCTGAAACAGAGGGCCTGAAACAGAGGGCGAGAAACTAAGGGACTGAATCAGAGGGGCTGAAACAGAGGGGCTGAAACAGACGGGCTGAAACAGAGAGCCTGAAACAGAGGGGCTGAAACAGAGGGGCTGAAATAGAGGGGCTGAAACAGAGGGCGAGAAACAGAGGGGCTGAAACAGAGGGGCTGAAACAGAGGGCGAGAAACAGAGGGGCTGAATCAGAGGGGCTGAATCAGAGGGGCTGAAACAGAGGGCCTGAAACAGAGGGCGAGAAACTAAGGGACTGAATCAGAGGGGCTGAAACAGAGGGGCTGAAACAGACGGGCTGAAACAGAGAGCCTGAAACAGAGGGGCTGAAACAGAGGGGCTGAAATAGAGGGGCTGAAACAGAGGGGCTGAATCAGAGGGGCTGAAACAGAGGGGCTGAATCAGAGGGGCTGAAACAGAGGGCGAGAAACAGAGGGGCTGAAACAGAGGGGCTGAATCAGAGGGGCTGAAATAGAGGGGCTGAAACAGAGGGCGAGAAACAGAGAGGCTGAAACAGAGGGCGAGAAACAGAGGGGCTGAAACAGAGGGCAAGAAACAGAGGGGCTGAAACAGAGGGCGAGAAACAGACGGGCTGAAACAGAGGGGCTGAAACAGAGGGGCTGAAACAGAGGGCGAGAAACAGAGGGGCTGAAACAGAGGGCGAGAAACAGAGGGGCTGAAACAGAGGGCGAGAAACAGAGGGCGAGAAACAGAGGGACTGAAACAGAGGGTCTGAAACAGAGGGGCTGAAACAGAGGGCGAGAAACAGAGGGGCTGAAACGGAGGGCGAGAAACAGAGGGGCTGAAACAGAGGGCGAGAAACAGAGGGGCTGAAACAGAGGGGCTGAAACAGTGGGGCTGAAACAGAGCGGCTGAAACAGAGGGTGAGAAATAAAGGGGCTGAAACAGAGGGCGAGAAACAGAGGGGCTGAAACAGAGGACGAGAAACAGAGGGGCTGAAACAGAGGGCGAGAAACAGAGGGGCTGAAACAGAGGGGCTGAAACAGAGGGGCTGAAACAGAGGGCAAGAAATAGAGGGGCTGAAAAAGAGGGCAAGAAACAGAGGGGCTGAAACAGAGGGTGAGAAACAGAGGGGCTGAATCAGAGGGGCTGAAACAAATGCCGAGAAACAGAGGGGGTGAAACAGAGGGCGAGAAACAGAGGGGCTGAAACAGAGGGGCTGAAACAGAGGGACTGAAACAGAGGGGCTGAAACAGAGGGCGAGAAACAGAGGGGCTGAAACAGAGGGGCAGAAACAGAGGGGCTGAATCATAGTGGCTGATTCAGAGGGTCTGAAACAGAGGGGCTGAATCAGAGGGGCGGAAACAGAGGGCGAGAAACAGAGGGGCAGATACAGAGGGCAAGAAACAGAGGGGCTGAAACAGAGGGCGAAAAACAGACGGGCAGAAACAGAGAGCGAGAAACAGAGGGACTGAAACAGAGGGGCTGAAACAGAGAGCGCGAAACAGAGGGACTGAAACAGAGGGCGAGAAACAGAGGGGCTGAAACAGAGGGCGAGAAACAGAGGGGCTGAAACAGAGGGCGAGAAACAGACGGGCTGAAACAGAGGTGCTGAAACAGAGGGGCTGAAACAGAGGGCGAGAAACAGAGGGGCTGAAACAGAGGGCGAGAAACAGAGGGGCTGAAACAGAGGGCGAGAAACAGAGGGCGAGAAACAGAGGGACTGAAACAGAGGGTCTGAAACAGAGGGGCTGAAACGGAGGGCGAGAAACAGAGGGGCTGAAACAGAGGGCGAGAAACAGAGGGGCTGAAACAGAGGGGCTGAAACAGAGGGCGAGAAACAGAGGGGCTGAAACAGAGGGCGAGAAACAGAGGGGCTGAAACAGAGGGGCTGAAACAGAGGGCGAGAAACAGAGGGGCTGAAACAGAGGGTCTCAAACAGAGGGGCTGAAACTGACGGGCTGAAACAGAGAGCCTGAAACAGAGGGGCTGAAACAGAGGGGCTGAAATAGAGGGGCTGAAACAGAGGGGCTGAATCAGAGGGGCTGAAACAGAGAGTGCGAAACAGAGGGGCTGAAACAGAGGGCGAGAAACAGAGGGGCTAAAACAGAGGGCGATAAACAGAGGGGCTGAAACAGAGGGCAAGAAAGAGAGGGGCTAAAACAGAGGGCGATAAACAGAGGGGCTGAAACAGAGGGCAAGAAAGAGAGGGGCTGAAACCGAGTGGCTGAAACAGAAGGGCTGAAACAGAGGGGCTGAAACAGAGGGCGAGA
The DNA here is from genome assembly GCF_047496795.1 of Chiloscyllium punctatum. Taxonomy (NCBI): domain Eukaryota; kingdom Metazoa; phylum Chordata; class Chondrichthyes; order Orectolobiformes; family Hemiscylliidae; genus Chiloscyllium; species Chiloscyllium punctatum. The sequence goes on along the minus strand of NW_027309795.1, from coordinate 2,447,250 downwards.
AACAGAGGGGCTGAATCAGAGGGTCTGAAACAGAGGGGCTGAATCAGAAGGCGAGAAACAGACGGGCTGAAACAGAGGGCGAGAAACAGAGGTGCAGAAACAGAGGGCGAGAAACAGAGGGGCTGAAACAGAGGGGCTGAAACAGAGGGCAAGAAACAGAGGGGCTGAAACAGAGGGCGAGAAACAGAGGGGCTGAAACAGAGGGGCTGAAACAGAGGGGCTGAAACAGAGGGCGAGAAACAGAGGGGCTGAAACAAAGGGCGAGAAACAGAGGGGCGGAAACAGAGGGGCAGAAACAGAGGGGCTGAAACAGAGGGGCTGAATCGGAGGGGCTGAAACAGAGGGGCTAAAACAGAGGGGCTGAAACAGAGGGCAAGAAACAGAGGGGCTGAAACAGAGGTGCTGAAACAGAGGGGCAGAAACAGAGGGCGAGAAACAGAGGGGCTGAATCAGAGGGGCTGAATCAGAGTGGCTGAAAAAGAGGGGCTGAAACAGAGGGCGAGAAACAGAGGGGCTGAATCAGAGGGGCTGAATCAGAGGGGCTGAAACAGAGGGCCTGAAACAGAGGGCGAGAAACTAAGGGACTGAATCAGAGGGGCTGAAACAGAGGGTCTGAAACAGACGGGCTGAAACAGAGAGCCTGAAACAGAGGGGCTGAAACAGAGGGGCTGAAACAGAGGGGCTGAAACAGAGGGCGAGAAACTAAGGTACTGAATCAGAGGGGCTGAAACAGAGGGGCTGAATCAGAGGGGCTGAAACAGAGGGCGAGAAACTAAGGTACTGAATCAGAGGGGCTGAAACAGAGGGGCTGAATCAGAGGGGCTGAAATAGAGGGGCTGAATCAGAGGGGCTGAAACAGAGGGGCTGAAACAGAGGGCGAGAAACAGAGAGGCTGAAACAGAGGGCGAGAAACAGAGGGGCTGAAACAGAGGGCGAGAAACAGAGGGGCTGAAACAGAGGGGCTGAAACAGAGGGGCTGAAACAGAGGGCGAGAAACAGAGGGGCTGAAACAGATGGCGAGAAACAGAGGGGCTGAAACAGAGGGCGAGAAACAGAGGGGCTGAATCAGAGGGGCTGAAACAGAGGGCGAGAAACAGAGGGGCTGAAACAGAGGGCGAGAAACAGAGGGGCTGAAACAGAGGTGCTGAAACAGAGGGTGAGAAACAGAGGGGCTGAAACAGAGGGCGAGAAACAGAGGGGCTGAAACAGAGGGGCTGAAACAGAGGGGCTGATTCAGAGGGGCTGAAAAAGAGGGGCTGAATCAGAGGGGCTGAAACAGAGGGCGAGAAACAGAGGGGCTGAAACAGAGGGCGAGAAACAGAGGAGCAGAAACAGAGGACGAGAAACAGAGGGGCTGAAACAGAGGGGCTGAAACAGAGAGTGCGAAACAGAGGGGCTGAAACAGTGGGCGAGAAACAGAGGGGCTGAAACAGAGGGCGAGAAACAGAGGGGCTGAAACAGAGGGAAAGAAACAGAGGGGCTGAAACCGAGTGGCTGAAACAGAAGGGCTGAAACAGAGGGGCTGAAACAGAGGGCGAGAAACAGAGGGGCTGAATCAGAGGGGCTGAATCAGAGGGGCTGAAACAGAGGGGCTGAATCAGAGGGGCTGAAACAGAAGGCGAGAAACAGAGGGGCTGAAACAGAGGGCGAGAAACAGAGGGGCAGAAACAGAGGGCGAGAAACAGAGGGGCTGAAACAGAGGGGCTGAAACAGAGGGGCTGAAACAGAGGTAAAGAAACAGAGGGGCTGAAACAGAGGGCGAGAAACAGAGGGGCTGAAACAGAGGGGCTGAAACAGAGGGGCTGAAACAGAGGGCGAGAAACAGAGGGGCTGAAACAAAGGGCGAGAAACAGAGGGGCTGAAACAGAGGGGCTGAAACAGAGGGGCTGGAACAGAGGGGCTGAAACAGAGAGGCTGAATCGGAGGGGCTGAAACAGAGGGGCTGGAACAGAGGGGCTGAAACAGAGGGCAAGAAACAGAGGGGCTGAAACAGAGGGGCTGAAACAGAGGGGCAGAAACAGAGGGTGAGAAACAGAGGGGCTGAAACAGAGGGGCTGAAACAGAGGGCGAGAAACAGAGGGGCTGAATCAGAGGGGCTGAATCAGAGGGGCTGAAACAGAGGGCCTGAAACAGAAGGGCGAGAAACTAAGGGACTGAATCAGAGGGGCTGAAACAGAGGGGCTGAAACAGACGGGCTGAAACAGAGAGCCTGAAACAGAGGGGCTGAAACAGAGGGGCTGAAATAGAGGGGCTGAAACAGAGGGGCTGAATCAGAGGGGCTGAAAGAGATGGGCTGAATCAGAGGGGCTGAAACAGAGGGCGAGAAACAGAGGGGCTGAAACAGAGGGGCTGAATCAGAGGGGCTGAAACAGAGGGGCTGAAACAGAGGGCGAGAAACAGAGAGGCTGAAACAGAGGGGCTGAAACAGAGGGCAAGAAACAGAGGGGCTGAAACAGAGGGCGAGAAACAGACGGGCTGAAACAGAGGGGCTGAAACAGAGGGGCTGAAACAGAGGGCGAGAAACAGAGGGGCTGAAACAGAGGGCGAGAAACAGAGGGGCTGAAACAGAGGGCGAGAAACAGAGGGCGAGAAACAGAGGGACTGAAACAGAGGGGCTGAAACAGAGGGGCTGAAACAGAGGGCGAGAAACAGAGGGGCTGAAACGGAGTGCGAGAAACAGAGGGGCTGAAACAGAGGGCGAGAAACAGAGGGGCTGAAACAGAGGGGCTGAAACAGTGGGGCTGAAACAGAGGGGCTGAAACAGAGGGTGAGAAATAAAGGGGCTGAAACAGAGGGCGAGAAACAGAGGGGCTGAAACAGAGGGCGAGAAACAGAGGGGCTGAAACAGAGGGCGAGAAACAGAGGGGCTGAAACAGAGGGGCTGAAACAGAGGGGCTGAAACAGAGGGCAAGAAATAGAGGGGCTGAAAAAGAGGGCAAGAAACAGAGGGGCTGAAACAGAGGGTGAGAAACAGAGGGGCTGAATCAGAGGGGCTGAAACAAATGCCGAGAAACAGAGGGGGTGAAACAGAGGGCGAGAAACAGAGGGGCTGAAACAGAGGGGCTGAAACAGAGGGACTGAAACAGAGGGGCTGAAACAGAGGGCGAGAAACAGAGGGGCTGAAACAGAGGGGCAGAAACAGAGGGGCTGAATCAGAGTGGCTGATTCAGAGGGTCTGAAACAGAGGGGCTGAATCAGAGGGTTGGAAACAGAGGGCGAGAAACAGAGGGGCAGATACAGAGGGCAAGAAACAGAGGGGCTGAAACAGAGGGCGAGAAACAGACGGACAGAAACAGAGAGCGAGAAACAGAGGGACTGAAACAGAGGGGCTGAAACAGAGAGCGCGAAACAGAGGGACTGAAACAGAGGGCGAGAAACAGAGGGGCTGAAACAGAGGGCGAGAAACAGAGGGGCTGAAACAGAGGGCGAGAAACAGAGGGGCTGAAACAGAGGGCGAGAAACAGACGGGCAGAAACAGAGGGCGAGAAACAGAGGGACTGAAACAAAGGGGCTGAAACAGTGAGCGCGAAACAGAGGGACTGAAACAGAGGGCGAGAAACAGAGGGGCTGAAACAGCGGGCAAGAAACAGAGGGGCTGAAACAGATAGCGAGAAACAGAGGGTCTGAACAGAGGGCAAGAAACAGAGGGGCTGAAACAGAGTGTCTGAAACAGAGGGCGAGAAACAGAGGGGCTGAATCAGACAGGCTGAATCAGATGGGCTGAAACAGAGGGGCTGAAACAGAGGGCGAGAAACAGAGTGGCTGAAACAGAGGGCGAGAAACAGAGGGGATGGAATAGAGGGGCTGAAACAGAGGGGCAGAAACAGAGGGGCTGAAACAGAGGGGCTGAAACAGAGGGGCTGAAACAGAGGGCGAGAAACAGAGGGGCTGAATCAGAGGGGCTGAAACAGAGGGGCTGAAACAGACGGGCTGAAACAGAGAGCCTGAAACAGAGGGGCTGAATCAGAGGGGCTGAAACAGAGGGCGAGAAACAGAGGGGCTGAAACAGAGGGGCTGAATCAGAGGGGCTGAAACAGAGGGGCTGAAACAGAGGGCGAGAAACAGAGAGGCTGAAACAGAGGGCGAGAAACAGAGGGGCTGAAACAGAGGGCAAGAAACAGAGGGGCTGAAACAGAGGGCGAGAAACAGAGGGGCTGAAACAGAGGGGCTGAAACAGAGGGGCTGAAACAGAGGGGCTGAAACAAAGGGCGAGAAACAGAGGGGCTGAAACAGAGGGCAAGAAACAGAGGGGCTGAAACAGAGGGCGAGAAACAGAGGGGCTGAAACAGAGGGGCTGAAACAGAGGGGCTGAAACAGAGGGCGTGAAACAGAGGGGCTGAAACAAAGGGCGAGAAACAGAGGGGCGGAAACAGAGGGGCAGAAACAGAGGGGCTGAAACAGAGGGGCTGAATCGGAGGGGCTGAAACAGAGGGGCTAAAACAGAGGGGCTGAAACAGAGGGCAAGAAACAGAGGGGCTGAAACAGAGGGGCTGAAACAGAGGGGCAGAAACAGAGGGCGAGAAACAGAGGGGCTGAATCAGAGGGGCTGAATCAGAGGGGCTGAAACAGAGGGGCTGAAACAGAGGGCGAGAAACAGAGGGGCTGAATCAGAGGGGCTGAATCAGAGGGGCTAAAACAGAGGGGCTGAAACAGAGGGTGAGAAACTAAGGGACTGAATCAGAGGGGCTGAAACAGAGGGTCTGAAACAGACGGGCTGAAACAGAGAGCCTGAAACAGAGGGGCTGAAACAGAGGGGCTGAAATAGAGGGGCTGAAACAGAGGGGCTGAAACAGAGGGCGAGAAACTAAGGTACTGAATCAGAGGGGCTGAAACAGAGGGGCTGAATCAGAGGGGCTGAAACAGAGGGGCTGAATCAGAGGGGCTGAAACAGAGGGGCTGAAACAGAGGGCGAGAAACAGAGAGGCTGAAACAGAGGGCGAGAAACAGAGGGGCTGAAACAGAGGGCGAGAAACAGAGGGGCTGAAACAGAGGGGCTGAAACAGAGGGGCTGAAACAGAGGGCGAGAAACAGAGGGGCTGAAACAGATGGCGAGAAACAGAGGGGCTGAAACAGAGGGCGAGAAACAGAGGGGCTGAATCAGAGGGGCTGAAACAGAGGGCGAGAAACAGAGGGGCTGAAACAGAGGGCGAGAAACAGAGGGGCTGAAACAGAGGTGCTGAAACAGAGGGTGAGAAACAGAGGGGCTGAAACAGAGGGCGAGAAACAGAGGGGCTGAAACAGAGGGGCTGAAACAGAGGGGCTGATTCAGAGGGGCTGAAAAAGAGGGGCTGAATCAGAGGGGCTGAAACAGAGGGCGAGAAACAGAGGGGCTGAAACAGAGGGCGAGAAACAGAGGAGCAGAAACAGAGGACGAGAAACAGAGGGGCTGAAACAGAGGGGCTGAAACAGAGAGTGCGAAACAGAGGGGCTGAAACAGAGGGAGAGAAACAGAGGGGCTGAAACAGAGGGCGAGAAACAGAGGGGCTGAAACAGAGGGAAAGAAACAGAGGGGCTGAAACCGAGTGGCTGAAACAGAAGGGCTGAAACAGAGGGGCTGAAACAGAGGGCGAGAAACAGAGGGGCTGAATCAGAGGGGCTGAATCAGAGGGGCTGAAACAGAGGGGCTGAATCAGAGGGGCTGAAACAGAAGGCGAGAAACAGAGGGGCTGAAACAGAGGGCGAGAAACAGAGGGGCAGAAACAGAGGGCGAGAAACAGAGGGGCTGAAACAGAGGGGCTGAAACAGAGGGGCTGAAACAGAGGGCAAGAAACAGAGGGGCTGAAACAGAGGGCGAGAATCAGAGGGGCTGAAACAGAGGGGCTGAAACAGAGGGGCTGAAACAGAGGGCGAGAAACAGAGGGGCTGAAACAAAGGGCGAGAAACAGAGGGGCTGAAACAGAGGGGCAGAAACAGAGGGGCTGAAACAGACGGGCTGAATCGGAGGGGCTGAAACAGAGGGGCTGAAACAGAGGGGCTGAAACAGAGGGCAAGAAACAGAGGGGATGAAACAGAGGGGCTGAAACAGAGGGGCAGAAACAGAGGGCGAGAAACAGAGGGGCTGAAACAGAGGGGCTGAAACAGAGTGCGAGAAACAGAGGGGCTGAATCAGAGGGGCTGAATCAGAGGGGCTGAAACAGAGGGGCTGAATCAGAGGGGCTGAAACAGTAGGCGAGAAACAGAGGGGCTGAAACAGAGGGCGAGAAACAGAGGGGCTGAAACAAAGGGCGAGACACAGAGGGGCTGAATCAGAGGGGCTGAATCAGAGGGGCTGAAACAGAGGGGCTGAAACAGAGGGCGAGAAACTAAGGGACTGAATCAGAGGGGCTGAAACAGAGGGGCTGAAACAGACGGGCTGAAACAGAGAGTCTGAAACAGAGTGGCTGAAACAGAGGGGCTGAAATAGAGGGGCTGAAACAGAGGGGCTGAATCAGAGGGGCTGAAACAGAGGGGCTGAATCAGAGGGGCTGAAACAGAGGGCGAGAAACAGAGGGGCTGAAACAGAGGGGCTGAATCAGAGGGGCTGAAACAGAGGGGCTGAAACAGAGGGCGAGAAACAGAGAGGCTGAAACAGAGGGCGAGAAACAGAGGGGCTGAAACAGAGGGCAAGAAACAGAGGGGCTGAAAAAGAGGGCGAGAAACAGAGGGGCTGAAACAGAGGGGCTGAAACAGAGGGGCTGAAACAGAGGGGCTGAAACAAAGGGCGAGAAACAGAGGGGCTGAAACAGAGGGCGAGAAACAGAGGGGCTGAAACAGAGGGCGAGAAACAGAGGGCGAGAAACAGAGGGACTGAAACAGAGGGTCTGCAACAGAGGGGCTGAAACAGACGGGCTGAAACAGAGAGCCTGAAACTGAGGGGCTGAAACAGAGGGGCTGAAATAGAGGGGCTGAAACAGAGGGGCTGAATCAGAGGTCATGAAACAGAGGGGCTGAATCAGAGGGGCTGAAACAGAGGGCGAGAAACAGAGGGGCTGAAACAGAGGGGCTGAATCAGAGGGATTGAAACAGAGGGGCTCAATCAGAGGGCGAGAAACAGAGAGGCTGAAACAGAGGGCGAGAAACAGAGGGGCTGAAACAGAGGGCAAGAAACAGAGGGGCTGAAACAGAGGGCGAGAAACAGAGGGGCTGAAACAGAGGGGCTGAAACAGAGGGGCTGAAACAGAGGGGCTGAAACAAAGGGCGAGAAACAGAGGGGCTGAAACAGAGGGCGAGAAACAGAGGGGCTGAAACAGAGGGGCATAAACAGAGGGCGAGAAACAGAGGGACTGAAACAGAGGGTCTGAAACAGAGGGGCTGAAACAGAGGGTGAGAAACAGAGGGGCTGAAACGGAGGGCGAGAAACAGAGGGGCTGAAACAGAGGGCGAGAAACAGAGGGGCTGAAACAGAGGGGCTGAAACAGTGGGGCTGAAACAGAGGGGCTGAAACAGAGGGTGAGAAATAAAGGGGCTGAAACAGAGGGCGAGAAACAGAGGGGCTGAAACAGAGGGCGAGAAACAGAGGGGCTGAAACAGAGGGCGAGAAACAGAGGGGCTGAAACAGAGGGGCTGAAACAGAGGGGCTGAAACAGAGGGCAAGAAATAGAGGGGCTGAAAAAGAGGGCGAGAAACAGAGGGGCTGAAACAGAGGGTGAGAAACAGAGGGGCTGAATCAGAGGGGCTGAAACAAATGCCGAGAAACAGAGGGGCTGAAACAGAGGGCGAGAAACAGAGGGGCTGAAACAGAGGGGCTGAAACAGAGGGACTGAAACAGAGGGGCTGAAACAGAGGGCGAGAAACAGAGGGGCTGAAACAGAGGGGCAGAAACAGAGGGGCTGAATCAGAGTGGCTGATTCAGAGGGTCTGAAACAGAGGGTCTGAATCAGAGGGGCGGAAACAGAGGGCGAGAAACAGAGGGGCAGAAACAGAGGGCAAGAAACAGAGGGGCTGAAACAGAGGGCGAGAAACAGACGGGCAGAAACAGAGAGCGAGAAACAGAGGGACTGAAACAGAGGGGCTGAAACAGAGAGCGCGAAACAGAGGGACTGAAACAGAGGGGCTGAAACAGAGGGCGAGAAACAGAGGGGCTGAAACAGAGGGCGAGAAACAGAGGGGCTGAAACAGAGGGCAAGAAACAGAGGGGCTGAAATAGAGTGGCTGAAACAGAGGGCGAGAAACAGAGGGGCTGAATCAGACAGGCTGAATCAGATGGGCTGAAACAGAGGGGCTGAAACAGAGGGCGAGAAACAGAGGGCGAGAAACAGAGGGGCTGAAAAAGTGGGGCTGAAACAAAGGGGCTGAAACAAAGCGCCTGATACAGAGGGCGAGAAACAGAGGGGCTGAAACAGAGGGCGAGGAACAGAGGGGCTGAAACAGAGGGGCTGAAACAGTGGGGCTGAAACAGAGGGCGAGAAACAGAGAGGCTGAAACACAGGGCGAGAAACAGAGGGGCTGAAACAGAGGGCGAGAAACAGAGGGGCTGAAACAGAGGGACTGAAACAGAGGGGCTGAAACAGAGGGGCTGAAACAGAGGGCGAGAAACAGAGTGGCTGAAACAGAGAGCGAGAAACAGAGTGGCTGAAATAGAGGGCAAGAAACAGAGGGGCTGAAACAGAGGGCGAGAAACAGAGGGGCTGAAACAGAGGGGCTGAAACAGAGGGGCGGAAACAGAGGGGCTGAAACAGAGAGCGAGAAACAGAGGGGCTGAAACAGAGGGGCTGAAACAGAGGGCGAGAAACAGAGGGGCTGAAACAGAGGGCGAGAAACAGAGGGGCTGAAACAGAGGGCGAGAAACAGAGGGCAAGAAACAGAGGGACTGAAACAGAGGGTCTGAAACAGAGGGGCTGAAACAGAGGGCGAGAAACAGAGTGGCTGAAACAGAGGGCGAGAAACAGAGTGGCTGAAACAGAGGGCAAGAAACAGAGGGGCTGAAAAAGAGGGCGGGAAACAGAGGGGCTGAAACAGAGGGGCTGAAACAGAGGGGCGGAAACAGAGGGGCTGAAACAGAGAGCGAGAAACAGAGGGGCTGAAACAGAGGGGCGGAAACAGAGGGGCTGAAACAGAGGGTGAGAAACATAGTGGCTGAAACAAAGGGGCTGAAACAGTGGGGCTAAAATAGAGGGGCTGAAACAGAGGGCGAGAAACCGGGAGGCTGAAACAGAGGGCGAGAAACAGAGGGGCTGAAACAGAGGGCGAGAAACAGTGGGGCTGAAACAGAGGTGCTGAAACAGAGGGGCTGAAACAGAGGGCGAGAAACAGAGGGGCTGAAACAGAGGGCGAGAAACAGAGGGGCTGAAACAGAGGGCGAGAAACAGAGGGGCTGAAACAGAGGGGCTGAAACAGAGGGGCTGAAACAGAGGGCGAGAAACAGAGGGGCTGAAACAGAGGGCGAGAAACAGAGGGGCTGAATCAGAGGGGCTGAAACAGAGGGCGAGAAACAGAGGGGCTGAAACAGAGGGGCTGAAACAGAGGGCGAGAAACAGAGGGGCTGAATCAGAGGGGCTGAATCAGTGGGGCTGAAACAGAGGGCCTGAATCAGAGGGGCTGAAACAGAAGGCGAGAAACAGAGGGGCTGAAAGAGAGGGCCTGAATCAGAGGGGCTGAAACAGAAGGCGAGAAACAGAGGGGCTGAAACACAGGGCGAGAAACAGAGGGGCAGAAACAGAGGGCGAGAAACAGTGGGGCTGAAACAGAGGGGCTGAAACAGTGGGCAAGAAACAGAGGGGCTGAAACAGAGGGCGAGAAACAGAGGGGCTGAAACAGAGGGGCTGAATCTGAGGGGCTGAAACAGAGGGCGAGAAACAGAGGGGCTGAAACAGAGGGCGAGAAACAGAGGGGCTGCAACAGAGGGCGAGAAACAGAGGGGCTGAAACAGAGGGCGAGAAACAGACGGGCAGAAACAGAGGGCGAGAAACAGAGGGACTGAAACAAAGGGGCTGAAACAGAGAGCGCGAAACAGAGGGACTGAAGCAGAGGGCGAGAAACAGAGGGGCTGAAACAGAGTGTCTGAAACAGAGGGCGAGAAACAGAGGGGCTGAATCAGACAGGCTGAATCAGATGGGCTGAAACAGAGGGGCTGAAACAGAGGGCGAGAAACAGAGTGGCTGAAACAGAGGGCGAGAAACAGAGGGCGAGAAACAGAGGGGCTGAAAAAGTGGGGCTGAAACAAAGTGGCTGAAACAAAGCGCCTGATACAGAGGGCGAGAAACAGAGGGGCTGAAACAGAGGGGTTGAAACAGAGGGTGAGAAACAGAGGGGCTGAATCAGAGGGGCTGAAACAAATGCCGAGAAACAGAGGGGCTGAAACAGAGGGCGAGAAACAGAGGGGCTGAAACAGAGGGGCTGAAACAGAGGGTGAGAAACAGAGGGGCTGAAACAGAGGGCGAGAAACAGAGGGGCTGAAACAGAGGGGCAGAAACAGAGGGGCTGAATCAGAGTGGCTGATTCAGAGGGTCTGAAACAGAGGGGCTGAATCAGAGGGGCGGAAACAGAGGGCGAGAAACAGAGGGGCAGAAACAGAGGGCAAGAAACAGAGGGGCTGAAACAGAGGGCGAGAAACAGACGGGCAGAAACAGAGAGCGAGAAACAGAGGGACTGAAACAGAGGGGCTGAAACAGAGAGCGCGAAACAGAGGGACTGAAACAGAGGGGCTGAAACAGAGGGCGAGAAACAGAGGGGCTGAAACAGAGGGCGAGAAACAGAGGGGCTGAAACAGAGGGCAAGAAACAGAGGGGCTGAAACAGAGTGGCTGAAACAGAGGGCGAGAAACAGAGGGCGAGAAACAGAGGGGCTGAAAAAGTGGGGCTGAAACAAAGGGGCTGAAACAAAGCGCCTGATACAGAGGGCGAGAAACAGAGGGGCTGAAACAGAGGGCGAGGAACAGAGGGGCTGAAACAGAGGGGCTGAAACAGTGGGGCTGAAACAGAGGGCGAGAAACAGAGAGGCTGAAACACAGGGCGAGAAACAGAGGGGCTGAAACAGAGGGCGAGAAACAGAGGGGCTGAAACAGAGGGACTGAAACAGAGGGGCTGAAACAGAGGGGCTGAAACAGAGGGCGAGAAACAGAGTGGCTGAAACAGAGAGCGAGAAACAGAGTGGCTGAAACAGAGGGCAAGAAACAGAGGGGCTGAAACAGAGGGCGAGAAACAGAGGGGCTGAAACAGAGGGGCTGAAACAGAGGTGCGGAAACAGAGGGGCTGAAACAGAGAGCGAGAAACAGAGGGGCTGAAACAGAGGGGCTGAAACAGAGGGCGAGAAACAGAGGGGCTGAAACAGAGGGCGAGAAACAGAGGGGCTGAAACAGAGGGCGAGAAACAGAGGGCGAGAAACAGAGGGACTGAAACAGAGGGTCTGAAACAGAGGGGCTGAAACAGAAGGCGAGAAACAGAGTGGCTGAAACAGAGGGCGAGAAACAGAGTGGCTGAAACAGAGGGCAAGAAACAGAGGGGCTGAAACAGAGGGAGGGAAACAGAGGGGCTGAAACAGAGGGGCTGAAACAGAGGGGCGGAAACAGAGGGGCTGAAACAGAGAGCGAGAAACAGAGGGGCTGAAACAGAGGGGCGGAAACAGAGGGGCTGAAACAGAGGGCGAGAAACAGAGGGGCTGAAACAGAGGGGCTGAAACAGAGGGGCTGAAACAGAGGGGCTGAAACAAAGGGCGAGAAACAGAGGGGCTGAAACAGAGGGCGAGAAACAGAGGGGCTGAAACAGAGGGCGAGAAACAGAGGGCGAGAAACAGAGGGACTGAAACAGAGGGTCTGAAACAGAGGGGCTGAAACAGACCGGCTGAAACAGAGAGCCTGAAACAGAGGGGCTGAAACAGAGGGGCTGAAATCGAGGGGCTGAAACAGAGGGGCTGAATCAGAGGGGCTGAAACAGAGGGGCTGAAACAGAGGGCGAGAAACAGAGGGACTGAAACAGAGGGCGAGAAACAGAGGGACTGAAACAGAGGGTCTGAAACAGAGGGGCTGAAACAGAGGGCAAGAAACAGAGGGGCTGAAACGGAGGGCGAGAAACAGAGGGGCTGAAACAGAGGGCGAGAAACAGAGGGGCTGAAACAGAGGGGCTGAAACAGTGGGGCTGAAACAGAGGGGCTGAAACAGAGGGTGAGAAATAATGGGGCTGAAACAGAGGGCGAGAAACAGAGGGGCTGAAACAGAGGGGCTGAAACAGAGGGCAAGAAATAGAGGGGCTGAAAAAGAGGGCGAGAAACAGAGGGGCTGAAACAGAGGGTGAGAAACAGAGGGGCTGAATCAGAGGGGCTGAAACAAATGCCGAGAAACAGAGGGGCTGAAACAGAGGGCGAGAAACAGAGGGGCTGAAACAGAGGGGCTGAAACAGAGGGTGAGAAACAGAGGGGCTGAAACAGAGGGCGAGAAACAGAGGGGCTGAAACAGAGGGGCAGAAACAGAGGGGCTGAATCAGAGTGGCTGATTCAGAGGGTCTGAAACAGAGGGGCTGAATCAGAGGGGCGGAAACAGAGGGCGAGAAACAGAGGGGCAGAAACAGAGGGCAAGAAACAGAGGGGCTGAAACAGAGGGCGAGAAACAGACGGGCAGAAACAGAGAGCGAGAAACAGAGGGACTGAAACAGAGGGGCTGAAACAGAGAGCGCGAAACAGAGGGACTGAAACAGAGGGGCTGAAACAGAGGGCGAGAAACAGAGGGGCTGAAACAGAGGGCGAGAAACAGAGGGGCTGAAACAGAGGGCAAGAAACAGAGGGGCTGAAACAGAGTGGCTGAAACAGAGGGCGAGAAACAGAGGGCGAGAAACAGAGGGGCTGAAAAAGTGGGGCTGAAACAAAGGGGCTGAAACAAAGCGCCTGATAGAGAGGGCGAGAAACAGAGGGGCTGAAACAGAGGGCGAGGAACAGAGGGGCTGAAACAGAGGGGCTGAAACAGTGGGGCTGAAACAGAGGGCGAGAAACAGAGAGGCTGAAACACAGGGCGAGAAACAGAGGGGCTGAAACAGAGGGCGAGAAACAGAGGGGCTGAAACAGAGGGACTGAAACAGAGGGGCTGAAACAGAGGGGCTGAAACAGAGGGCGAGAAACAGAGTGGCTGAAACAGAGAGCGAGAAACAGAGTGGCTGAAACAGAGGGCAAGAAACAGAGGGGCTGAAACAGAGGGCGAGAAACAGAGGGGCTGAAACAGAGGGGCTGAAACAGAGGTGCGGAAACAGAGGGGCTGAAACAGAGAGCGAGAAACAGAGGGGCTGAAACAGAGGGGCTGAAACAGAGGGCGAGAAACAGAGGGGCTGAAACAGAGGGCGAGAAACAGAGGGGCTGAAACAGAGGGCGAGAAACAGAGGGCGAGAAACAGAGGGACTGAAACAGAGGGTCTGAAACAGAGGGGCTGAAACAGAAGGCGAGAAACAGAGTGGCTGAAACAGAGGGCGAGAAACAGAGTGGCTGAAACAGAGGGCAAGAAACAGAGGGGCTGAAACAGAGGGAGGGAAACAGAGGGGCTGAAACAGAGGGGCTGAAACAGAGGGGCGGAAACAGAGGGGCTGAAACAGAGAGCGAGAAACAGAGGGGCTGAAACAGAGGGGCGGAAACAGAGGGGCTGAAACAGAGGGTGAGAAACATCGTGGCTGAAACAAAGGGGCTGAAACAGTGGGGCTAAAATAGAGGGGCTGAAACAGAGGGCGAGAAATAGAGGGGCTGAAACAGAGGGCGAGAAACCGGGAGGCTGAAACAGAGGGCGAGAAACAGAGGGGCTGAAACAGAGGGCGAGAAACCGGGAGGCTGAAACAGATGGCGAGAAACAGAGGGGCTGAAACAGAGGGCGAGAAACAGTGGGGCTGAAACAGAGGTGCTGAAACAGAGGGGCTGAAACAGAGGGCGAGAAACAGAGGGGCTGAAACAGAGGGCGAGAAACAGAGGGGCTGAAACAGAGGGCGAGAAACTGAGGGGCTGAAACAGAGGGGCTGAAACAGAGGGGCTGAAACAGAGGGCGAGAAACAGAGGGGCTGAAACAGAGGGCGAGAAACAGAGGGGCTGAATCAGAGGGGCTGAAACAGAGGGCGAGAAACAGAGGGGCTGAAACAGAGGGCGAGAAACAGAGGGGCTGAAACAGAGGGAGAGAAACAGAGGGGCTGAATCAGAGGGGCTGAATCAGTGGGGCTGAAACAGAGGGCCTGAATCAGAGGGGCTGAAACAGAAGGCGAGAAACAGAGGGGCTGAAAGAGAGGGCCTGAATCAGAGGGGCTGAAACAGAAGGCGAGAAACAGAGGGGCTGAAACACAGGGCGAGAAACAGAGGGGCAGAAACAGAGGGCGAGAAACAGTGGGGCTGAAACAGAGGGGCTGAAACAGAGGGCAAGAAACAGAGGGGCTGAAACAGAGGGCGAGAAACAGAGGGGCTGAAACAGAGGGGCTGAAGCTGAGGGGCTGAAACAGAGGGCGAGAAACAGAGGGGCTGAATCAAAGGGCGAGAAACAGAGGGGCTGAAACAGAGGGGCAGAAACAGAGGGGCTGAAACAGAGGGGCTGAATCGGAGGGGCGGAAACAGAGGGGCTGAAACAGAGAGTGCGAAACAGAGGGGCTGAAACAGAGGGCGAGAAACAGAGGGGCTAAAACAGAGGGCGATAAACAGAGTGGCTGAAACAGAGGGTGAGAAACAGAGGGGCTGAAACAGAGGGCGAGAAACAGAGGGGCTGAAACAGAGGGCGAGAAACAGACGGGCAGAAACAGAGGGCGAGAAACAGAGGGACTGAAACAAAGGGGCTGAAACAGAGAGCGCGAAACAGAGGGACTGAAACAGAGGGCGAGAAACAGAGGGGCTGAAACAGCGGGCAAGAAACAGAGGGGCTGAAACAGAGGGCGAGAAACAGAGGGGCTGAAACAGAGGGCAAGAAACAGAGGGGCTGAAACAGAGTGTCTGAAACAGAGGGCGAGAAACAGAGGGGCTGAATCAGACAGGCTGAATCAGATGGGCTGAAACAGAGGGGCTGAAACAGAGGGCGAGAAACAGAGGGGCTGAAACAAAGTGGCTGAAACAAAGCGCCTGATACAGAGGGCGAGAAACAGAGGGGCTGAAACGGAGTGGCTGAAACAGAGGGGCTGAAACAGAGGGGCTGAAACAGAGTGCGAGAAACAGAGGGGCTGAATCAGAGGGGCTGAATCAGAGGGGCTGAAATAGAGGGGCTGAATCAGAGGGGCTTAAACAGAAGGCGAGAAACAGAGGGGCTGAAACAGAGGGCGAGAAACAGAGGGGCAGAAACAGAGGGCGAGAAACAGAGGGGCTGAAACAGAGGGGCTGAAACAGAGGGGCTGAAACAGA
Source organism: Chiloscyllium punctatum (assembly GCF_047496795.1). Lineage (NCBI taxonomy): Eukaryota > Metazoa > Chordata > Chondrichthyes > Orectolobiformes > Hemiscylliidae > Chiloscyllium > Chiloscyllium punctatum. The sequence continues at coordinate 2,431,998 of NW_027309795.1, read as the reverse complement.
GGGCAAGAAACAGAGGGGCTGAAACAGAGGGCGAGAAACAGAGGGGCTGAAACAGAGGGGCTGAAACAGAGGGGCTGAAACAGAGGGCGAGAAACAGAGGGGCTGAAACAAAGGGCGAGAAACAGAGGGGCTGAAACAGAGGGGCTGAAACAGAGGGGCTGAAACAGAGGGGCTGAATCGGAGGGGCTGAAACAGAGGGGCTGAAACAGAGGGGCTGAAACAGAGGGCAAGAAACAGAGGGGATGAAACAGAGGGGCTGAAACAGAGGGGCAGAAACAGAGGGCGAGAAACAGAGGGGCTGAATCAGAGGGGCTGAATCAGAGGGGCTGAAACAGAGGGGCTGAAACAGAGGGCGAGAAACTAAGGGACTGAATCAGAGGGGCTGAAACAGAGGGGCTGAAACAGACGGGCTGAAACAGAGAGCCTGAAACAGAGGGGCTGAAACAGAGGGGCTGAAATAGAGGGGATGAAACAGAGGGGCTGAATCAGAGGGGCTGAAACAGAGGGGCTGAATCAGAGGGGCTGAAACAGAGGGCGAGAAACAGAGGGGCTGAAACAGAGGGGCTGAATCAGAGGGGCTGAAACAGAGGGGCTGAAACAGAGGGCGAGAAACAGAGAGGCTGAAACAGAGGGCGAGAAACAGAGGGGCTGAAACAGAGGGCAAGAAACAGAGGGGCTGAAACAGAGGGCGAGAAACAGAGGGGCTGAAACAGAGGGGCTGAAACAGAGGGGCTGAAACAGAGGGGCTGAAACAAAGGGCGAGAAACAGAGGGGCTGAAACAGAGGGCGAGAAACAGAGGGGCTGAAACAGAGGGCGAGAAACAGAGGGCGAGAAACAGAGGGACTGAAACAGAGGGTCTGAAACAGAGGGGCTGAAACAGACGGGCTGAGACAGAGAGCCTGAAACAGAGGGGCTGAAACAGAGGGGCTGAAATAGAGGGGCTGAAACAGAGGGGCTGAATCAGAGGGGCTGAAACAGAGAGTGCGAAACAGAGGGGCTGAAACAGAGGGCGAGAAACAGAGGGGCTAAAACAGAGGGCGATAAACAGAGGGGCTGAAACAGAGGGCAAGAAAGAGAGGGGCTAAAACAGAGAGCGATAAACAGAGGGGCTGAAACAGAGGGCAAGAAAGAGAGGGGCTGAAACCGAGTGGCTGAAACAGAAGGGCTGAAACAGAGGGGCTGAAACAGAGGGCGAGAAACAGAGGGGCTGAATCAGAGGGGCTGAAACAGAGGGGCTGAATCAGAAGGCGAGAAACAGACGGGCTGAAACAGAGGGCGAGAAACAGAGGGGCAGAAACAGAGGGCGAGAAACAGAGGTGCTGAAACAGAGGGGCTGAAACAGAGGGCAAGAAACAGAGGGGCTGAAACAGAGGGCGAGAAACAGAGGGGCTGAAACAGAGGGGCTGAAACAGAGGGGCTGAAACAGAGGGCGTGAAACAGAGGGGCTGAAACAAAGGGCGAGAAACAGAGGGGCGGAAACAGAGGGGCAGAAACAGAGGGGCTGAAACAGAGGGGCTGAATCGGAGGGGCTGAAACAGAGGGGCTAAAACAGAGGGGCTGAAACAGAGGGCAAGAAACAGAGGGGCTGAAACAGAGGGGCTGAAACAGAGGGGCAGAAACAGAGGGCGAGAAACAGAGGGGCTGAATCAGAGGGGCTGAATCAGAGGGGCTGAAACAGAGGGGCTGAAACAGAGGGCGAGAAACAGAGGGGCTGAATCAGAGGGGCTGAATCAGAGGGGCTAAAACAGAGGGGCTGAAACAGAGGGTGAGAAACTAAGGGACTGAATCAGAGGGGCTGAAACAGAGGGTCTGAAACAGACGGGCTGAAACAGAGAGCCTGAAACAGAGGGGCTGAAACAGAGGGGCTGAAATAGAGGGGCTGAAACAGAGGGGCTGAAACAGAGGGCGAGAAACTAAGGTACTGAATCAGAGGGGCTGAAACAGAGGGGCTGAATCAGAGGGGCTGAAACAGAGGGGCTGAATCAGAGGGGCTGAAACAGAGGGGCTGAAACAGAGGGCGAGAAACAGAGAGGCTGAAACAGAGGGCGAGAAACAGAGGGGCTGAAACAGAGGGCGAGAAACAGAGGGGCTGAAACAGAGGGGCTGAAACAGAGGGGCTGAAACAGAGGGCGAGAAACAGAGGGGCTGAAACAGATGGCGAGAAACAGAGGGGCTGAAACAGAGGGCGAGAAACAGAGGGGCTGAATCAGAGGGGCTGAAACAGAGGGCGAGAAACAGAGGGGCTGAAACAGAGGGCGAGAAACAGAGGGGCTGAAACAGAGGTGCTGAAACAGAGGGTGAGAAACAGAGGGGCTGAAACAGAGGGCGAGAAACAGAGGGGCTGAAACAGAGGGGCTGAAACAGAGGGGCTGATTCAGAGGGGCTGAAAAAGAGGGGCTGAATCAGAGGGGCTGAAACAGAGGGCGAGAAACAGAGGGGCTGAAACAGAGGGCGAGAAACAGAGGAGCAGAAACAGAGGACGAGAAACAGAGGGGCTGAAACAGAGGGGCTGAAACAGAGAGTGCGAAACAGAGGGGCTGAAACAGAGGGAGAGAAACAGAGGGGCTGAAACAGAGGGCGAGAAACAGAGGGGCTGAAACAGAGGGAAAGAAACAGAGGGGCTGAAACCGAGTGGCTGAAACAGAAGGGCTGAAACAGAGGGGCTGAAACAGAGGGCGAGAAACAGAGGGGCTGAATCAGAGGGGCTGAATCAGAGGGGCTGAAACAGAGGGGCTGAATCAGAGGGGCTGAAACAGAAGGCGAGAAACAGAGGGGCTGAAACAGAGGGCGAGAAACAGAGGGGCAGAAACAGAGGGCGAGAAACAGAGGGGCTGAAACAGAGGGGCTGAAACAGAGGGGCTGAAACAGAGGGCAAGAAACAGAGGGGCTGAAACAGAGGGCGAGAATCAGAGGGGCTGAAACAGAGGGGCTGAAACAGAGGGGCTGAAACAGAGGGCGAGAAACAGAGGGGCTGAAACAAAGGGCGAGAAACAGAGGGGCTGAAACAGAGGGGCAGAAACAGAGGGGCTGAAACAGACGGGCTGAATCGGAGGGGCTGAAACAGAGGGGCTGAAACAGAGGGGCTGAAACAGAGGGCAAGAAACAGAGGGGATGAAACAGAGGGGCTGAAACAGAGGGGCAGAAACAGAGGGCGAGAAACAGAGGGGCTGAAACAGAGGGGCTGAAACAGAGTGCGAGAAACAGAGGGGCTGAATCAGAGGGGCTGAATCAGAGGGGCTGAAACAGAGGGGCTGAATCAGAGGGGCTGAAACAGTAGGCGAGAAACAGAGGGGCTGAAACAGAGGGCGAGAAACAGAGGGGCTGAAACAAAGGGCGAGAAACAGAGGGGCTGAATCAGAGGGGCTGAATCAGAGGGGCTGAAACAGAGGGGCTGAAACAGAGGGCGAGAAACTAAGGGACTGAATCAGAGGGGCTGAAACAGAGGGGCTGAAACAGACGGGCTGAAACAGAGAGTCTGAAACAGAGTGGCTGAAACAGAGGGGCTGAAATAGAGGGGCTGAAACAGAGGGGCTGAATCAGAGGGGCTGAAACAGAGGGGCTGAATCAGAGGGGCTGAAACAGAGGGCGAGAAACAGAGGGGCTGAAACAGAGGGGCTGAATCAGAGGGGCTGAAACAGAGGGGCTGAAACAGAGGGCGAGAAACAGAGAGGCTGAAACAGAGGGCGAGAAACAGAGGGGCTGAAACAGAGGGCAAGAAACAGAGGGGCTGAAAAAGAGGGCGAGAAACAGAGGGGCTGAAACAGAGGGGCTGAAACAGAGGGGCTGAAACAGAGGGGCTGAAACAAAGGGCGAGAAACAGAGGGGCTGAAACAGAGGGCGAGAAACAGAGGGGCTGAAACAGAGGGCGAGAAACAGAGGGCGAGAAACAGAGGGACTGAAACAGAGGGTCTGCAACAGAGGGGCTGAAACAGACGGGCTGAAACAGAGAGCCTGAAACTGAGGGGCTGAAACAGAGGGGCTGAAATAGAGGGGCTGAAACAGAGGGGCTGAATCAGAGGTCATGAAACAGAGGGGCTGAATCAGAGGGGCTGAAACAGAGGGCGAGAAACAGAGGGGCTGAAACAGAGGGGCTGAATCAGAGGGATTGAAACAGAGGGGCTCAATCAGAGGGCGAGAAACAGAGAGGCTGAAACAGAGGGCGAGAAACAGAGGGGCTGAAACAGAGGGCAAGAAACAGAGGGGCTGAAACAGAGGGCGAGAAACAGAGGGGCTGAAACAGAGGGGCTGAAACAGAGGGGCTGAAACAGAGGGGCTGAAACAAAGGGCGAGAAACAGAGGGGCTGAAACAGAGGGCGAGAAACAGAGGGGCTGAAACAGAGGGGCATAAACAGAGGGCGAGAAACAGAGGGACTGAAACAGAGGGTCTGAAACAGAGGGGCTGAAACAGAGGGTGAGAAACAGAGGGGCTGAAACGGAGGGCGAGAAACAGAGGGGCTGAAACAGAGGGCGAGAAACAGAGGGGCTGAAACAGAGGGGCTGAAACAGTGGGGCTGAAACAGAGGGGCTGAAACAGAGGGTGAGAAATAAAGGGGCTGAAACAGAGGGCGAGAAACAGAGGGGCTGAAACAGAGGGCGAGAAACAGAGGGGCTGAAACAGAGGGCGAGAAACAGAGGGGCTGAAACAGAGGGGCTGAAACAGAGGGGCTGAAACAGAGGGCAAGAAATAGAGGGGCTGAAAAAGAGGGCGAGAAACAGAGGGGCTGAAACAGAGGGTGAGAAACAGAGGGGCTGAATCAGAGGGGCTGAAACAAATGCCGAGAAACAGAGGGGCTGAAACAGAGGGCGAGAAACAGAGGGGCTGAAACAGAGGGGCTGAAACAGAGGGACTGAAACAGAGGGGCTGAAACAGAGGGCGAGAAACAGAGGGGCTGAAACAGAGGGGCAGAAACAGAGGGGCTGAATCAGAGTGGCTGATTCAGAGGGTCTGAAACAGAGGGTCTGAATCAGAGGGGCGGAAACAGAGGGCGAGAAACAGAGGGGCAGAAACAGAGGGCAAGAAACAGAGGGGCTGAAACAGAGGGCGAGAAACAGACGGGCAGAAACAGAGAGCGAGAAACAGAGGGACTGAAACAGAGGGGCTGAAACAGAGAGCGCGAAACAGAGGGACTGAAACAGAGGGGCTGAAACAGAGGGCGAGAAACAGAGGGGCTGAAACAGAGGGCGAGAAACAGAGGGGCTGAAACAGAGGGCAAGAAACAGAGGGGCTGAAATAGAGTGGCTGAAACAGAGGGCGAGAAACAGAGGGGCTGAATCAGACAGGCTGAATCAGATGGGCTGAAACAGAGGGGCTGAAACAGAGGGCGAGAAACAGAGGGCGAGAAACAGAGGGGCTGAAAAAGTGGGGCTGAAACAAAGGGGCTGAAACAAAGCGCCTGATACAGAGGGCGAGAAACAGAGGGGCTGAAACAGAGGGCGAGGAACAGAGGGGCTGAAACAGAGGGGCTGAAACAGTGGGGCTGAAACAGAGGGCGAGAAACAGAGAGGCTGAAACACAGGGCGAGAAACAGAGGGGCTGAAACAGAGGGCGAGAAACAGAGGGGCTGAAACAGAGGGACTGAAACAGAGGGGCTGAAACAGAGGGGCTGAAACAGAGGGCGAGAAACAGAGTGGCTGAAACAGAGAGCGAGAAACAGAGTGGCTGAAATAGAGGGCAAGAAACAGAGGGGCTGAAACAGAGGGCGAGAAACAGAGGGGCTGAAACAGAGGGGCTGAAACAGAGGGGCGGAAACAGAGGGGCTGAAACAGAGAGCGAGAAACAGAGGGGCTGAAACAGAGGGGCTGAAACAGAGGGCGAGAAACAGAGGGGCTGAAACAGAGGGCGAGAAACAGAGGGGCTGAAACAGAGGGCGAGAAACAGAGGGCAAGAAACAGAGGGACTGAAACAGAGGGTCTGAAACAGAGGGGCTGAAACAGAGGGCGAGAAACAGAGTGGCTGAAACAGAGGGCGAGAAACAGAGTGGCTGAAACAGAGGGCAAGAAACAGAGGGGCTGAAAAAGAGGGCGGGAAACAGAGGGGCTGAAACAGAGGGGCTGAAACAGAGGGGCGGAAACAGAGGGGCTGAAACAGAGAGCGAGAAACAGAGGGGCTGAAACAGAGGGGCGGAAACAGAGGGGCTGAAACAGAGGGTGAGAAACATAGTGGCTGAAACAAAGGGGCTGAAACAGTGGGGCTAAAATAGAGGGGCTGAAACAGAGGGCGAGAAACCGGGAGGCTGAAACAGAGGGCGAGAAACAGAGGGGCTGAAACAGAGGGCGAGAAACAGTGGGGCTGAAACAGAGGTGCTGAAACAGAGGGGCTGAAACAGAGGGCGAGAAACAGAGGGGCTGAAACAGAGGGCGAGAAACAGAGGGGCTGAAACAGAGGGCGAGAAACAGAGGGGCTGAAACAGAGGGGCTGAAACAGAGGGGCTGAAACAGAGGGCGAGAAACAGAGGGGCTGAAACAGAGGGCGAGAAACAGAGGGGCTGAATCAGAGGGGCTGAAACAGAGGGCGAGAAACAGAGGGGCTGAAACAGAGGGGCTGAAACAGAGGGCGAGAAACAGAGGGGCTGAATCAGAGGGGCTGAATCAGTGGGGCTGAAACAGAGGGCCTGAATCAGAGGGGCTGAAACAGAAGGCGAGAAACAGAGGGGCTGAAAGAGAGGGCCTGAATCAGAGGGGCTGAAACAGAAGGCGAGAAACAGAGGGGCTGAAACACAGGGCGAGAAACAGAGGGGCAGAAACAGAGGGCGAGAAACAGTGGGGCTGAAACAGAGGGGCTGAAACAGTGGGCAAGAAACAGAGGGGCTGAAACAGAGGGCGAGAAACAGAGGGGCTGAAACAGAGGGGCTGAATCTGAGGGGCTGAAACAGAGGGCGAGAAACAGAGGGGCTGAAACAGAGGGCGAGAAACAGAGGGGCTGCAACAGAGGGCGAGAAACAGAGGGGCTGAAACAGAGGGCGAGAAACAGACGGGCAGAAACAGAGGGCGAGAAACAGAGGGACTGAAACAAAGGGGCTGAAACAGAGAGCGCGAAACAGAGGGACTGAAGCAGAGGGCGAGAAACAGAGGGGCTGAAACAGAGTGTCTGAAACAGAGGGCGAGAAACAGAGGGGCTGAATCAGACAGGCTGAATCAGATGGGCTGAAACAGAGGGGCTGAAACAGAGGGCGAGAAACAGAGTGGCTGAAACAGAGGGCGAGAAACAGAGGGCGAGAAACAGAGGGGCTGAAAAAGTGGGGCTGAAACAAAGTGGCTGAAACAAAGCGCCTGATACAGAGGGCGAGAAACAGAGGGGCTGAAACAGAGGGGTTGAAACAGAGGGCGAGAAACAGAGGGGCTGAAACAGAGGGCAAGAAACAGAGGGGCTGAAACGGAGTGGCTGAAACAGAAGGGCTGAAACAGAGGGGCTGAAACAGAGTGCGAGAAACAGAGGGGCTGAATCAGAGGGGCTGAATCAGAGGGGCTAAAACAGAGGGGCTGAATCAGAGGGGCTGAAACAGAAGGCGAGAAACAGAGGGGCTGAAACAGAGGGCGAGAAACAGAGGGGCAGAAACAGAGGGCGAGAAACAGAGGGGCTGAAACAGAGGGGCTGAAACAGAGGGGCTGAAACAGAGGGCAAGAAACAGAGGGGCTGAAACAGAGGGCGAGAAACAGAGGGGCTGAAACAGAGGGGCTGAAACAGAGGGGCAGAAACAGAGGGCGAGAAACAGAGGGGCTGAAACAAAGGGCTAGAAACAGAGGGGCTGAAACAGAGGGGCAGAAACAGAGGGGCTGAAACAGACGGGCTGAATCGGAGGGGCTGAAACAGAGGGGCTGAAACAGAGGGGCTGAAACAGAGGGCAAGAAACAGAGGGGATGAAACAGAGTGGCTGAAACAGAGGGGCAGAAACAGAGGGCGAGAAACAGAGGGGCTGAAACAGAGGGGCTGAAACAGAGGGCGAGAAACAGAGGGGCTGAATCAGAGGGGCTGAATCAGAGGGGCTGAAACAGAGGGGCTGAATCAGAGGGGCTGAAACAGAAGGCGAGAAACAGAGGGGCTGAAACAGAGGGCGAGAAACTAAGGGACTGAATCAGAGGGGCTGAAACAGAGGGGCTGAAACAGACGGGCTGAAACAGAGAGTCTGAAACAGAGGGGCTGAAACAGAGGGGCTGAAATAGAGGGGCTGAATCAGAGGGGCTGAAACAGAGGGCGAGAAACAGAGGGCCTGAAACAGAGGGGCTGAATCAGAGGGGCTGAAACAGAGGGGCTGAAACAGAGTGCGAGAAACAGAGAGGCTGAAACAGAGGGCGAGAAACAGAGGGGCTGAAACAGAGGGCAAGAAACAGAGGGGCTGAAACAGAGGGCGAGAAACAGAGGGGCTGAAACAGAGGGGCTGAAACAGAGGGGCTGAAACAGAGGGGCTGAAACAAAGGGCGAGAAACAGAGGGGCTGAAACAGAGGGCGAGAAACAGAGGGGCTGAAACAGAGGGCGAGAAACAGAGGGCGAGAAACAGAGGGACTGAAACAGAGGGTCTGAAACAGAGGGGCTGAAACAGACGGGCTGAAACAGAGAGCCTGAAACAGAGGGGCTGAAACAGAGGGGCTGAAATAGAGGGGCTGAAACAGAGGGGCTGAATCAGAGGGGCTGAAACAGTGGGGCTGAATCAGAGGGGCTGAAACAGAGGGCGAGAAACAGAGGGGCTGAAACAGAGGGGCTGAATCAGAGGGATTGAAACAGAGGGGCTCAATCAGAGGGCGAGAAACAGAGAGGCTGAAACAGAGGGCGAGAAACAGAGGGGCTGAAACAGAGGGCAAGAAACAGAGGGGCTGAAACAGAGGGCGTGAAACAGAGGGGCTGAAACAGAGGGGCTGAAACAGAGGGGCTGAAACAGAGGGCGAGAAACAGAGGGCGAGAAACAGAGGGGCTGAAAAAGTGGGGCTGAAACAAAGGGGCTGAAACAAAGCGCCTGATACAGAGGGCGAGAAACAGAGGGGCTGAAACAGAGGGCGAGGAACAGAGGGGCTGAAACAGAGGGGCTGAAACAGTGGGGCTGAAACAGAGGGCGAGAAACAGAGAGGCTGAAACACAGGGCGAGAAACAGAGGGGCTGAAACAGAGGGCGAGAAACAGAGGGGCTGAAACAGAGGGACTGAAACAGAGGGGCTGAAACAGAGGGGCTGAAACAGAGGGCGAGAAACAGAGTGGCTGAAACAGAGAGCGAGAAACAGAGTGGCTGAAACAGAGGGCAAGAAACAGAGGGGCTGAAACAGAGGGCGAGAAACAGAGGGGCTGAAACAGAGGGGCTGAAACAGAGGTGCGGAAACAGAGGGGCTGAAACAGAGAGCGAGAAACAGAGGGGCTGAAACAGAGGGGCTGAAACAGAGGGCGAGAAACAGAGGGGCTGAAACAGAGGGCGAGAAACAGAGGGGCTGAAACAGAGGGCGAGAAACAGAGGGCGAGAAACAGAGGGACTGAAACAGAGGGTCTGAAACAGAGGGGCTGAAACAGAAGGCGAGAAACAGAGTGGCTGAAACAGAGGGCGAGAAACAGAGTGGCTGAAACAGAGGGCAAGAAACAGAGGGGCTGAAACAGAGGGAGGGAAACAGAGGGGCTGAAACAGAGGGGCTGAAACAGAGGGGCGGAAACAGAGGGGCTGAAACAGAGAGCGAGAAACAGAGGGGCTGAAACAGAGGGGCGGAAACAGAGGGGCTGAAACAGAGGGTGAGAAACATCGTGGCTGAAACAAAGGGGCTGAAACAGTGGGGCTAAAATAGAGGGGCTGAAACAGAGGGCGAGAAATAGAGGGGCTGAAACAGAGGGCGAGAAACCGGGAGGCTGAAACAGAGGGCGAGAAACAGAGGGGCTGAAACAGAGGGCGAGAAACCGGGAGGCTGAAACAGATGGCGAGAAACAGAGGGGCTGAAACAGAGGGCGAGAAACAGTGGGGCTGAAACAGAGGTGCTGAAACAGAGGGGCTGAAACAGAGGGCGAGAAACAGAGGGGCTGAAACAGAGGGCGAGAAACAGAGGGGCTGAAACAGAGGGCGAGAAACTGAGGGGCTGAAACAGAGGGGCTGAAACAGAGGGGCTGAAACAGAGGGCGAGAAACAGAGGGGCTGAAACAGAGGGCGAGAAACAGAGGGGCTGAATCAGAGGCGCTGAAACAGAGGGCGAGAAACAGAGGGGCTGAAACAGAGGGCGAGAAACAGAGGGGCTGAAACAGAGGGAGAGAAACAGAGGGGCTGAATCAGAGGGGCTGAATCAGTGGGGCTGAAACAGAGGGCCTGAATCAGAGGGGCTGAAACAGAAGGCGAGAAACAGAGGGGCTGAAAGAGAGGGCCTGAATCAGAGGGGCTGAAACAGAAGGCGAGAAACAGAGGGGCTGAAACACAGGGCGAGAAACAGAGGGGCAGAAACAGAGGGCGAGAAACAGTGGGGCTGAAACAGAGGGGCTGAAACAGAGGGCAAGAAACAGAGGGGCTGAAACAGAGGGCGAGAAACAGAGGGGCTGAAACAGAGGGGCTGAAGCTGAGGGGCTGAAACAGAGGGCGAGAAACAGAGGGGCTGAATCAAAGGGCGAGAAACAGAGGGGCTGAAACAGAGGGGCAGAAACAGAGGGGCTGAAACAGAGGGGCTGAATCGGAGGGGCGGAAACAGAGGGGCTGAAACAGAGGGGCTGAAACAGAGAGTGCGAAACAGAGGGGCTGAAACAGAGGGCGAGAAACAGAGGGGCTAAAACAGAGGGCGATAAACAGAGTGGCTGAAACAGAGGGTGAGAAACAGAGGGGCTGAAACAGAGGGCGAGAAACAGAGGGGCTGAAACAGAGGGCGAGAAACAGACGGGCAGAAACAGAGGGCGAGAAACAGAGGGACTGAAACAAAGGGGCTGAAACAGAGAGCGCGAAACAGAGGGACTGAAACAGAGGGCGAGAAACAGAGGGGCTGAAACAGCGGGCAAGAAACAGAGGGGCTGAAACAGAGGGCGAGAAACAGAGGGGCTGAAACAGAGGGCAAGAAACAGAGGGGCTGAAACAGAGTGTCTGAAACAGAGGGCGAGAAACAGAGGGGCTGAATCAGACAGGCTGAATCAGATGGGCTGAAACAGAGGGGCTGAAACAGAGGGCGAGAAACAGAGGGGCTGAAACAAAGTGGCTGAAACAAAGCGCCTGATACAGAGGGCGAGAAACAGAGGGGCTGAAACGGAGTGGCTGAAACAGAGGGGCTGAAACAGAGGGGCTGAAACAGAGTGCGAGAAACAGAGGGGCTGAATCAGAGGGGCTGAATCAGAGGGGCTGAAATAGAGGGGCTGAATCAGAGGGGCTTAAACAGAAGGCGAGAAACAGAGGGGCTGAAACAGAGGGCGAGAAACAGAGGGGCAGAAACAGAGGGCGAGAAACAGAGGGGCTGAAACAGAGGGGCTGAAACAGAGGGGCTGAAACAGAGGGCAAGAAACAGAGGGGCTGAAACAGAGGGCGAGAAACAGAGGGGCTGAAACAGAGGGGCTGAAACAGAGGGGCTGAAACAGAGGGCGAGAAACAGAGGGGCTGAAACAAAGGGCGAGAAACAGAGGGGCTGAAACAGAGGGGCTGAAACAGAGGGGCTGAAACAGAGGGGCTGAATCGGAGGGGCTGAAACAGAGGGGCTGAAACAGAGGGGCTGAAACAGAGGGCAAGAAACAGAGGGGATGAAACAGAGGGGCTGAAACAGAGGGGCAGAAACAGAGGGCGAGAAACAGAGGGGCTGAATCAGAGGGGCTGAATCAGAGGGGCTGAAACAGAGGGGCTGAAACAGAGGGCGAGAAACTAAGGGACTGAATCAGAGGGGCTGAAACAGAGGGGCTGAAACAGACGGGCTGAAACAGAGAGCCTGAAACAGAGGGGCTGAAACAGAGGGGCTGAAATAGAGGGGATGAAACAGAGGGGCTGAATCAGAGGGGCTGAAACAGAGGGGCTGAATCAGAGGGGCTGAAACAGAGGGCGAGAAACAGAGGGGCTGAAACAGAGGGGCTGAATCAGAGGGGCTGAAACAGAGGGGCTGAAACAGAGGGCGAGAAACAGAGAGGCTGAAACAGAGGGCGAGAAACAGAGGGGCTGAAACAGAGGGCAAGAAACAGAGGGGCTGAAACAGAGGGCGAGAAACAGAGGGGCTGAAACAGAGGGGCTGAAACAGAGGGGCTGAAACAGAGGGGCTGAAACAAAGGGCGAGAAACAGAGGGGCTGAAACAGAGGGCGAGAAACAGAGGGGCTGAAACAGAGGGCGAGAAACAGAGGGCGAGAAACAGAGGGACTGAAACAGAGGGTCTGAAACAGAGGGGCTGAAACAGACGGGCTGAGACAGAGAGCCTGAAACAGAGGGGCTGAAACAGAGGGGCTGAAATAGAGGGGCTGAAACAGAGGGGCTGAATCAGAGGGGCTGAAACAGAGAGTGCGAAACAGAGGGGCTGAAACAGAGGGCGAGAAACAGAGGGGCTAAAACAGAGGGCGATAAACAGAGGGGCTGAAACAGAGGGCAAGAAAGAGAGGGGCTAAAACAGAGAGCGATAAACAGAGGGGCTGAAACAGAGGGCAAGAAAGAGAGGGGCTGAAACCGAGTGGCTGAAACAGAAGGGCTGAAACAGAGGGGCTGAAACAGAGGGCGAGAAACAGAGGGGCTGAATCAGAGGGGCTGAAACAGAGGGGCTGAATCAGAAGGCGAGAAACAGACGGGCTGAAACAGAGGGCGAGAAACAGAGGGGCAGAAACAGAGGGCGAGAAACAGAGGTGCTGAAACAGAGGGGCTGAAACAGAGGGCAAGAAACAGAGGGGCTGAAACAGAGGGCGAGAAACAGAGGGGCTGAAACAGAGGGGCTGAAACAGAGGGGCTGAAACAGAGGGCGTGAAACAGAGGGGCTGAAACAAAGGGCGAGAAACAGAGGGGCGGAAACAGAGGGGCAGAAACAGAGGGGCTGAAACAGAGGGGCTGAATCGGAGGGGCTGAAACAGAGGGGCTAAAACAGAGGGGCTGAAACAGAGGGCAAGAAACAGAGGGGCTGAAACAGAGGGGCTGAAACAGAGGGGCAGAAACAGAGGGCGAGAAACAGAGGGGCTGAATCAGAGGGGCTGAATCAGAGGGGCTGAAACAGAGGGGCTGAAACAGAGGGCGAGAAACAGAGGGGCTGAATCAGAGGGGCTGAATCAGAGGGGCTAAAACAGAGGGGCTGAAACAGAGGGTGAGAAACTAAGGGACTGAATCAGAGGGGCTGAAACAGAGGGTCTGAAACAGACGGGCTGAAACAGAGAGCCTGAAACAGAGGGGCTGAAACAGAGGGGCTGAAATAGAGGGGCTGAAACAGAGGGGCTGAAACAGAGGGCGAGAAACTAAGGTACTGAATCAGAGGGGCTGAAACAGAGGGGCTGAATCAGAGGGGCTGAAACAGAGGGGCTGAATCAGAGGGGCTGAAACAGAGGGGCTGAAACAGAGGGCGAGAAACAGAGAGGCTGAAACAGAGGGCGAGAAACAGAGGGGCTGAAACAGAGGGCGAGAAACAGAGGGGCTGAAACAGAGGGGCTGAAACAGAGGGGCTGAAACAGAGGGCGAGAAACAGAGGGGCTGAAACAGATGGCGAGAAACAGAGGGGCTGAAACAGAGGGCGAGAAACAGAGGGGCTGAATCAGAGGGGCTGAAACAGAGGGCGAGAAACAGAGGGGCTGAAACAGAGGGCGAGAAACAGAGGGGCTGAAACAGAGGTGCTGAAACAGAGGGTGAGAAACAGAGGGGCTGAAACAGAGGGCGAGAAACAGAGGGGCTGAAACAGAGGGGCTGAAACAGAGGGGCTGATTCAGAGGGGCTGAAAAAGAGGGGCTGAATCAGAGGGGCTGAAACAGAGGGCGAGAAACAGAGGGGCTGAAACAGAGGGCGAGAAACAGAGGAGCAGAAACAGAGGACGAGAAACAGAGGGGCTGAAACAGAGGGGCTGAAACAGAGAGTGCGAAACAGAGGGGCTGAAACAGAGGGAGAGAAACAGAGGGGCTGAAACAGAGGGCGAGAAACAGAGGGGCTGAAACAGAGGGAAAGAAACAGAGGGGCTGAAACCGAGTGGCTGAAACAGAAGGGCTGAAACAGAGGGGCTGAAACAGAGGGCGAGAAACAGAGGGGCTGAATCAGAGGGGCTGAATCAGAGGGGCTGAAACAGAGGGGCTGAATCAGAGGGGCTGAAACAGAAGGCGAGAAACAGAGGGGCTGAAACAGAGGGCGAGAAACAGAGGGGCAGAAACAGAGGGCGAGAAACAGAGGGGCTGAAACAGAGGGGCTGAAACAGAGGGGCTGAAACAGAGGGCAAGAAACAGAGGGGCTGAAACAGAGGGCGAGAATCAGAGGGGCTGAAACAGAGGGGCTGAAACAGAGGGGCTGAAACAGAGGGCGAGAAACAGAGGGGCTGAAACAAAGGGCGAGAAACAGAGGGGCTGAAACAGAGGGGCAGAAACAGAGGGGCTGAAACAGACGGGCTGAATCGGAGGGGCTGAAACAGAGGGGCTGAAACAGAGGGGCTGAAACAGAGGGCAAGAAACAGAGGGGATGAAACAGAGGGGCTGAAACAGAGGGGCAGAAACAGAGGGCGAGAAACAGAGGGGCTGAAACAGAGGGGCTGAAACAGAGTGCGAGAAACAGAGGGGCTGAATCAGAGGGGCTGAATCAGAGGGGCTGAAACAGAGGGGCTGAATCAGAGGGGCTGAAACAGTAGGCGAGAAACAGAGGGGCTGAAACAGAGGGCGAGAAACAGAGGGGCTGAAACAAAGGGCGAGAAACAGAGGGGCTGAATCAGAGGGGCTGAATCAGAGGGGCTGAAACAGAGGGGCTGAAACAGAGGGCGAGAAACTAAGGGACTGAATCAGAGGGGCTGAAACAGAGGGGCTGAAACAGACGGGCTGAAACAGAGAGTCTGAAACAGAGTGGCTGAAACAGAGGGGCTGAAATAGAGGGGCTGAAACAGAGGGGCTGAATCAGAGGGGCTGAAACAGAGGGGCTGAATCAGAGGGGCTGAAACAGAGGGCGAGAAACAGAGGGGCTGAAACAGAGGGGCTGAATCAGAGGGGCTGAAACAGAGGGGCTGAAACAGAGGGCGAGAAACAGAGAGGCTGAAACAGAGGGCGAGAAACAGAGGGGCTGAAACAGAGGGCAAGAAACAGAGGGGCTGAAAAAGAGGGCGAGAAACAGAGGGGCTGAAACAGAGGGGCTGAAACAGAGGGGCTGAAACAGAGGGGCTGAAACAAAGGGCGAGAAACAGAGGGGCTGAAACAGAGGGCGAGAAACAGAGGGGCTGAAACAGAGGGCGAGAAACAGAGGGCGAGAAACAGAGGGACTGAAACAGAGGGTCTGCAACAGAGGGGCTGAAACAGACGGGCTGAAACAGAGAGCCTGAAACTGAGGGGCTGAAACAGAGGGGCTGAAATAGAGGGGCTGAAACAGAGGGGCTGAATCAGAGGTCATGAAACAGAGGGGCTGAATCAGAGGGGCTGAAACAGAGGGCGAGAAACAGAGGGGCTGAAACAGAGGGGCTGAATCAGAGGGATTGAAACAGAGGGGCTCAATCAGAGGGCGAGAAACAGAGAGGCTGAAACAGAGGGCGAGAAACAGAGGGGCTGAAACAGAGGGCAAGAAACAGAGGGGCTGAAACAGAGGGCGAGAAACAGAGGGGCTGAAACAGAGGGGCTGAAACAGAGGGGCTGAAACAGAGGGGCTGAAACAAAGGGCGAGAAACAGAGGGGCTGAAACAGAGGGCGAGAAACAGAGGGGCTGAAACAGAGGGGCATAAACAGAGGGCGAGAAACAGAGGGACTGAAACAGAGGGTCTGAAACAGAGGGGCTGAAACAGAGGGTGAGAAACAGAGGGGCTGAAACGGAGGGCGAGAAACAGAGGGGCTGAAACAGAGGGCGAGAAACAGAGGGGCTGAAACAGAGGGGCTGAAACAGTGGGGCTGAAACAGAGGGGCTGAAACAGAGGGTGAGAAATAAAGGGGCTGAAACAGAGGGCGAGAAACAGAGGGGCTGAAACAGAGGGCGAGAAACAGAGGGGCTGAAACAGAGGGCGAGAAACAGAGGGGCTGAAACAGAGGGGCTGAAACAGAGGGGCTGAAACAGAGGGCAAGAAATAGAGGGGCTGAAAAAGAGGGCGAGAAACAGAGGGGCTGAAACAGAGGGTGAGAAACAGAGGGGCTGAATCAGAGGGGCTGAAACAAATGCCGAGAAACAGAGGGGCTGAAACAGAGGGCGAGAAACAGAGGGGCTGAAACAGAGGGGCTGAAACAGAGGGACTGAAACAGAGGGGCTGAAACAGAGGGCGAGAAACAGAGGGGCTGAAACAGAGGGGCAGAAACAGAGGGGCTGAATCAGAGTGGCTGATTCAGAGGGTCTGAAACAGAGGGTCTGAATCAGAGGGGCGGAAACAGAGGGCGAGAAACAGAGGGGCAGAAACAGAGGGCAAGAAACAGAGGGGCTGAAACAGAGGGCGAGAAACAGACGGGCAGAAACAGAGAGCGAGAAACAGAGGGACTGAAACAGAGGGGCTGAAACAGAGAGCGCGAAACAGAGGGACTGAAACAGAGGGGCTGAAACAGAGGGCGAGAAACAGAGGGGCTGAAACAGAGGGCGAGAAACAGAGGGGCTGAAACAGAGGGCAAGAAACAGAGGGGCTGAAATAGAGTGGCTGAAACAGAGGGCGAGAAACAGAGGGGCTGAATCAGACAGGCTGAATCAGATGGGCTGAAACAGAGGGGCTGAAACAGAGGGCGAGAAACAGAGGGCGAGAAACAGAGGGGCTGAAAAAGTGGGGCTGAAACAAAGGGGCTGAAACAAAGCGCCTGATACAGAGGGCGAGAAACAGAGGGGCTGAAACAGAGGGCGAGGAACAGAGGGGCTGAAACAGAGGGGCTGAAACAGTGGGGCTGAAACAGAGGGCGAGAAACAGAGAGGCTGAAACACAGGGCGAGAAACAGAGGGGCTGAAACAGAGGGCGAGAAACAGAGGGGCTGAAACAGAGGGACTGAAACAGAGGGGCTGAAACAGAGGGGCTGAAACAGAGGGCGAGAAACAGAGTGGCTGAAACAGAGAGCGAGAAACAGAGTGGCTGAAATAGAGGGCAAGAAACAGAGGGGCTGAAACAGAGGGCGAGAAACAGAGGGGCTGAAACAGAGGGGCTGAAACAGAGGGGCGGAAACAGAGGGGCTGAAACAGAGAGCGAGAAACAGAGGGGCTGAAACAGAGGGGCTGAAACAGAGGGCGAGAAACAGAGGGGCTGAAACAGAGGGCGAGAAACAGAGGGGCTGAAACAGAGGGCGAGAAACAGAGGGCAAGAAACAGAGGGACTGAAACAGAGGGTCTGAAACAGAGGGGCTGAAACAGAGGGCGAGAAACAGAGTGGCTGAAACAGAGGGCGAGAAACAGAGTGGCTGAAACAGAGGGCAAGAAACAGAGGGGCTGAAAAAGAGGGCGGGAAACAGAGGGGCTGAAACAGAGGGGCTGAAACAGAGGGGCGGAAACAGAGGGGCTGAAACAGAGAGCGAGAAACAGAGGGGCTGAAACAGAGGGGCGGAAACAGAGGGGCTGAAACAGAGGGTGAGAAACATAGTGGCTGAAACAAAGGGGCTGAAACAGTGGGGCTAAAATAGAGGGGCTGAAACAGAGGGCGAGAAACCGGGAGGCTGAAACAGAGGGCGAGAAACAGAGGGGCTGAAACAGAGGGCGAGAAACAGTGGGGCTGAAACAGAGGTGCTGAAACAGAGGGGCTGAAACAGAGGGCGAGAAACAGAGGGGCTGAAACAGAGGGCGAGAAACAGAGGGGCTGAAACAGAGGGCGAGAAACAGAGGGGCTGAAACAGAGGGGCTGAAACAGAGGGGCTGAAACAGAGGGCGAGAAACAGAGGGGCTGAAACAGAGGGCGAGAAACAGAGGGGCTGAATCAGAGGGGCTGAAACAGAGGGCGAGAAACAGAGGGGCTGAAACAGAGGGGCTGAAACAGAGGGCGAGAAACAGAGGGGCTGAATCAGAGGGGCTGAATCAGTGGGGCTGAAACAGAGGGCCTGAATCAGAGGGGCTGAAACAGAAGGCGAGAAACAGAGGGGCTGAAAGAGAGGGCCTGAATCAGAGGGGCTGAAACAGAAGGCGAGAAACAGAGGGGCTGAAACACAGGGCGAGAAACAGAGGGGCAGAAACAGAGGGCGAGAAACAGTGGGGCTGAAACAGAGGGGCTGAAACAGTGGGCAAGAAACAGAGGGGCTGAAACAGAGGGCGAGAAACAGAGGGGCTGAAACAGAGGGGCTGAATCTGAGGGGCTGAAACAGAGGGCGAGAAACAGAGGGGCTGAAACAGAGGGCGAGAAACAGAGGGGCTGCAACAGAGGGCGAGAAACAGAGGGGCTGAAACAGAGGGCGAGAAACAGACGGGCAGAAACAGAGGGCGAGAAACAGAGGGACTGAAACAAAGGGGCTGAAACAGAGAGCGCGAAACAGAGGGACTGAAGCAGAGGGCGAGAAACAGAGGGGCTGAAACAGAGTGTCTGAAACAGAGGGCGAGAAACAGAGGGGCTGAATCAGACAGGCTGAATCAGATGGGCTGAAACAGAGGGGCTGAAACAGAGGGCGAGAAACAGAGTGGCTGAAACAGAGGGCGAGAAACAGAGGGCGAGAAACAGAGGGGCTGAAAAAGTGGGGCTGAAACAAAGTGGCTGAAACAAAGCGCCTGATACAGAGGGCGAGAAACAGAGGGGCTGAAACAGAGGGGTTGAAACAGAGGGCGAGAAACAGAGGGGCTGAAACAGAGGGCAAGAAACAGAGGGGCTGAAACGGAGTGGCTGAAACAGAAGGGCTGAAACAGAGGGGCTGAAACAGAGTGCGAGAAACAGAGGGGCTGAATCAGAGGGGCTGAATCAGAGGGGCTAAAACAGAGGGGCTGAATCAGAGGGGCTGAAACAGAAGGCGAGAAACAGAGGGGCTGAAACAGAGGGCGAGAAACAGAGGGGCAGAAACAGAGGGCGAGAAACAGAGGGGCTGAAACAGAGGGGCTGAAACAGAGGGGCTGAAACAGAGGGCAAGAAACAGAGGGGCTGAAACAGAGGGCGAGAAACAGAGGGGCTGAAACAGAGGGGCTGAAACAGAGGGGCAGAAACAGAGGGCGAGAAACAGAGGGGCTGAAACAAAGGGCTAGAAACAGAGGGGCTGAAACAGAGGGGCAGAAACAGAGGGGCTGAAACAGACGGGCTGAATCGGAGGGGCTGAAACAGAGGGGCTGAAACAGAGGGGCTGAAACAGAGGGCAAGAAACAGAGGGGATGAAACAGAGTGGCTGAAACAGAGGGGCAGAAACAGAGGGCGAGAAACAGAGGGGCTGAAACAGAGGGGCTGAAACAGAGGGCGAGAAACAGAGGGGCTGAATCAGAGGGGCTGAATCAGAGGGGCTGAAACAGAGGGGCTGAATCAGAGGGGCTGAAACAGAAGGCGAGAAACAGAGGGGCTGAAACAGAGGGCGAGAAACTAAGGGACTGAATCAGAGGGGCTGAAACAGAGGGGCTGAAACAGACGGGCTGAAACAGAGAGTCTGAAACAGAGGGGCTGAAACAGAGGGGCTGAAATAGAGGGGCTGAATCAGAGGGGCTGAAACAGAGGGCGAGAAACAGAGGGCCTGAAACAGAGGGGCTGAATCAGAGGGGCTGAAACAGAGGGGCTGAAACAGAGTGCGAGAAACAGAGAGGCTGAAACAGAGGGCGAGAAACAGAGGGGCTGAAACAGAGGGCAAGAAACAGAGGGGCTGAAACAGAGGGCGAGAAACAGAGGGGCTGAAACAGAGGGGCTGAAACAGAGGGGCTGAAACAGAGGGGCTGAAACAAAGGGCGAGAAACAGAGGGGCTGAAACAGAGGGCGAGAAACAGAGGGGCTGAAACAGAGGGCGAGAAACAGAGGGCGAGAAACAGAGGGACTGAAACAGAGGGTCTGAAACAGAGGGGCTGAAACAGACGGGCTGAAACAGAGAGCCTGAAACAGAGGGGCTGAAACAGAGGGGCTGAAATAGAGGGGCTGAAACAGAGGGGCTGAATCAGAGGGGCTGAAACAGTGGGGCTGAATCAGAGGGGCTGAAACAGAGGGCGAGAAACAGAGGGGCTGAAACAGAGGGGCTGAATCAGAGGGATTGAAACAGAGGGGCTCAATCAGAGGGCGAGAAACAGAGAGGCTGAAACAGAGGGCGAGAAACAGAGGGGCTGAAACAGAGGGCAAGAAACAGAGGGGCTGAAACAGAGGGCGTGAAACAGAGGGGCTGAAACAGAGGGGCTGAAACAGAGGGGCTGAAACAGAGGGGCTGAAACAAAGGGCGAGAAACAGAGGGGCTGAAACAGAGGGCGAGAAACAGAGGGGCTGAAACAGAGGGGCATAAACAGAGGGCGAGAAACAGAGGGACTGAAACAGAGGGTCTGAAACAGAGGGGCTGGAACAGCGGGCGAGAAACAGAGGGGCTGAAACGGAGGGCGAGAAACAGAGGGGCTGAAACAGAGGGCGAGAAACAGAGGGGCTGAAACAGAGGGGCTGAAACAGTGGGGCTGAAACAGAGGGGCTGAAACAGAGGGTGAGAAATAAAGGGGCTGAAACAGAGGGCGAGAAACAGAGGGGCTGAAACAGAGGGCGAGAAACAGAGGGGCTGAAACAGAGGGTGAGAAACAGAGGGGCTGAAACAGAGGGGCTGAAACAGAGGGGCTGAAACAGAGGGCAAGAAATAGAGGGGCTGAAAAAGAGGGCGAGAAACAGAGGGGCTGAAACAGAGGGTGAGAAACAGAGGGGCTGAATCAGAGGGGCTGAAACAAATGCCGAGAAACAGAGGGGCTGAAACAGAGGGCGAGAAACAGAGGGGCTGAAACAGAGGGGCTGAAACAGAGGGTGAGAAACAGAGGGGCTGAAACAGAGGGCGAGAAACAGAGGGGCTGAAACAGAGGGCAGAAACAGAGGGGCTGAATCAGAGTGGCTGATTCAGAGGGTCTGAAACAGAGGGTCTGAATCAGAGGGGCGGAAACAGAGGGCGAGAAACAGGAGGGGCAGAAACAGAGGGCAAGAAACAGAGGGGCTGAAACAGAGGGCGAGAAACAAACGGGCAGAAACAGAGAGCGAGAAACAGAGGGACTGAAACAGAGGGGCTGAAACAGAGAGCGCGAAACAGAGGGACTGAAACAGAGGGGCTGAAACAGAGGGCGAGAAACAGAGGGGCTGAAACAGAGGGCGAGAAACAGAGGGGCTGAAACAGAGGGCAAGAAACAGAGGGGCTGAAACAGAGTGGCTGAAACAGAGGGCGAGAAACAGAGGGGCTGAATCAGACAGGCTGAATCAGATGGGCTGAAACAGAGGGGCTGAAACAGAGGGCGAGAAACAGAGGGCGAGAAACAGAGGCGCTGAAAAAGTGGGGCTGAAACAAAGGGGCTGAAACAAAGCGCCTGATAGAGAGGGCGAGAAACAGAGTGGCTGAAACAGAGGGCGAGGAACAGAGGGGCTGAAACAGAGGGGCTGAAACAGTGGGGCTGAAACAGAGGGCGAGAAACAGAGAGGCTGAAACACAGAGCGAGAAACAGAGGGGCTGAAACAGAGGGCGAGAAACAGAGGGGCTGAAACAGAGGGACTGAAACAGAGGGGCTGAAACAGAGGGGCTGAAACAGAGGGCGAGAAACAGAGTGGCTGAAACAGAGAGCGAGAAACAGAGTGGCTGAAACAGAGGGCAAGAAACAGAGGGGCTGAAACAGAGGTCGAGAAACTGAGGGGCTGAAACAGAGGGGCTGAAACAGAGCGGCGGAAACAGAGGGGCTGAAACAGAGAGCGAGAAACAGAGGGGCTGAAACAGAGGGGCTGAAACAGAGGGCGAGAAACAGAGGGGCTGAAACAGAGGGCGAGAAACAGAGGGGCTGAAACAGAGGGCGAGAAACAGAGGGCGAGAAACAGAGGGACTGAAACAGAGGGTCTGAAACAGAGGGGCTGAAACAGAGGGCGAGAAACAGAGTGGCTGAAACAGAGGGCGAGAAACAGAGGGGCTGAAACAGAGGGGCTGAAACAGAGGGGCGGAAACAGAGGGGCTGAAACAGAGAGCGAGAAACAGAGGGGCTGAAACAGAGGGGCGGAAACAGAGGGGCTGAAACAGAGGGTGAGAAACATAGTGGCTGAAACAAAGGGGCTGAAACAGTGGGGCTAAAATAGAGGGGCTGAAACAGAGGGCGAGAAATAGAGGGGCTGAAACAGAGGGCGAGAAACCGGGAGGCTGAAACAGAGGGCGAGAAACAGAGGGGCTGAAACAGAGGGCGAGAAACAGTGGGGCTGAAACAGAGGTGCTGAAACAGAGGGGCTGAAACAGAGGGCGAGAAACAGAGGGGCTGAAACAGAGGGCGAGAAACAGAGGGGCTGAAACAGAGGGCGAGAAACAGAGGGGCTGAAACAGAGGGCGAGAAACAGAGGGGCTTAAACAGAGGGGCTGAAACAGAGGGCGAGAAACAGAGGGGCTGAAACAGAGGGCGAGAAACAGAGGGGCTGAATCAGAGGGGCTGAAACAGAGGGCGAGAAACAGAGGGGCTGAAACAGAGGGGCTGAAACAGAGGGCGAGAAACAGAGGGGCTGAATCAGAGGGGCTGAATCAGTGGGGCTGAAACAGAGGGCCTGAATCAGAGGGGCTGAAACAGAAGGCGAGAAACAGAGGGGCTGAAAGAGAGGGCCTGAATCAGAGGGGCTGAAACAGAAGGCGAGAAACAGAGGGGCTGAAACACAGGGCGAGAAACAGAGGGGCAGAAACAGAGGGCGAGAAACAGTGGGGCTGAAACAGAGGGGCTGAAACAGAGGGGCAGAAACAGAGGGCGAGAAACAGAGGGGCTGAATCAGAGGGGCTGAATCAGAGGGGCTGAAACAGAGGGGCTGAAACAGAGGGCGAGAAACTAAGGGACTGAATCAGAGGGGCTGAAACAGAGGGGCTGAAACAGACGGGCTGAAACAGAGAGCCTGAAACAGAGGGGCTGAAACAGAGGGGCTGAAATAGAGGGGATGAAACAGAGGGGCTGAATCAGAGGGGCTGAAACAGAGGGGCTGAATCAGAGGGGCTGAAACAGAGGGCGAGAAACAGAGGGGCTGAAACAGAGGGGCTGAATCAGAGGGGCTGAAACAGAGGGGCTGAAACAGAGGGCGAGAAACAGAGAGGCTGAAACAGAGGGCGAGAAACAGAGGGGCTGAAACAGAGGGCAAGAAACAGAGGGGCTGAAACAGAGGGCGAGAAACAGAGGGGCTGAAACAGAGGGGCTGAAACAGAGGGGCTGAAACAGAGGGGCTGAAACAAAGGGCGAGAAACAGAGGGGCTGAAACAGAGGGCGAGAAACAGAGGGGCTGAAACAGAGGGCGAGAAACAGAGGGCGAGAAACAGAGGGACTGAAACAGAGGGTCTGAAACAGAGGGGCTGAAACAGACGGGCTGAGACAGAGAGCCTGAAACAGAGGGGCTGAAACAGAGGGGCTGAAATAGAGGGGCTGAAACAGAGGGGCTGAATCAGAGGGGCTGAAACAGAGAGTGCGAAACAGAGGGGCTGAAACAGAGGGCGAGAAACAGAGGGGCTAAAACAGAGGGCGATAAACAGAGGGGCTGAAACAGAGGGCAAGAAAGAGAGGGGCTAAAACAGAGAGCGATAAACAGAGGGGCTGAAACAGAGGGCAAGAAAGAGAGGGGCTGAAACCGAGTGGCTGAAACAGAAGGGCTGAAACAGAGGGGCTGAAACAGAGGGCGAGAAACAGAGGGGCTGAATCAGAGGGGCTGAAACAGAGGGGCTGAATCAGAAGGCGAGAAACAGACGGGCTGAAACAGAGGGCGAGAAACAGAGGGGCAGAAACAGAGGGCGAGAAACAGAGGTGCTGAAACAGAGGGGCTGAAACAGAGGGCAAGAAACAGAGGGGCTGAAACAGAGGGCGAGAAACAGAGGGGCTGAAACAGAGGGGCTGAAACAGAGGGGCTGAAACAGAGGGCGTGAAACAGAGGGGCTGAAACAAAGGGCGAGAAACAGAGGGGCGGAAACAGAGGGGCAGAAACAGAGGGGCTGAAACAGAGGGGCTGAATCGGAGGGGCTGAAACAGAGGGGCTAAAACAGAGGGGCTGAAACAGAGGGGCTGAAACAGAGGGGCAGAAACAGAGGGCGAGAAACAGAGGGGCTGAATCAGAGGGGCTGAATCAGAGGGGCTGAAACAGAGGGGCTGAAACAGAGGGCGAGAAACAGAGGGGCTGAATCAGAGGGGCTGAATCAGAGGGGCTAAAACAGAGGGGCTGAAACAGAGGGTGAGAAACTAAGGGACTGAATCAGAGGGGCTGAAACAGAGGGTCTGAAACAGACGGGCTGAAACAGAGACCCTGAAACAGAGGGGCTGAAACAGAGGGGCTGAAATAGAGGGGCTGAAACAGAGGGGCTGAAACAGAGGGCGAGAAACTAAGGTACTGAATCAGAGGGGCTGAAACAGAGGGGCTGAATCAGAGGGGCTGAAACAGAGGGGCTGAATCAGAGGGGCTGAAACAGAGGGGCTGAAACAGAGGGCGAGAAACAGAGAGGCTGAAACAGAGGGCGAGAAACAGAGGGGCTGAAACAGAGGGCGAGAAACAGAGGGGCTGAAACAGAGGGGCTGAAACAGAGGGGCTGAAACAGAGGGCGAGAAACAGAGGGGCTGAAACAGATGGCGAGAAACAGAGGGGCTGAAACAGAGGGCGAGAAACAGAGGGGCTGAATCAGAGGGGCTGAAACAGAGGGCGAGAAACAGAGGGGCTGAAACAGAGGGCGAGAAACAGAGGGGCTGAAACAGAGGTGCTGAAACAGAGGGTGAGAAACAGAGGGGCTGAAACAGAGGGCGAGAAACAGAGGGGCTGAAACAGAGGGGCTGAAACAGAGGGGCTGATTCAGAGGGGCTGAAAAAGAGGGGCTGAATCAGAGGGGCTGAAACAGAGGGCGAGAAACAGAGGGGCTGAAACAGAGGGCGAGAAACAGAGGAGCAGAAACAGAGGACGAGAAACAGAGGGGCTGAAACAGAGGGGCTGAAACAGAGAGTGCGAAACAGAGGGGCTGAAACAGAGGGAGAGAAACAGAGGGGCTGAAACAGAGGGCGAGAAACAGAGGGGCTGAAACAGAGGGAAAGAAACAGAGGGGCTGAAACCGAGTGGCTGAAACAGAAGGGCTGAAACAGAGGGGCTGAAACAGAGGGCGAGAAACAGAGGGGCTGAATCAGAGGGGCTGAATCAGAGGGGCTGAAACAGAGGGGCTGAATCAGAGGGGCTGAAACAGAAGGCGAGAAACAGAGGGGCTGAAACAGAGGGCGAGAAACAGAGGGGCAGAAACAGAGGGCGAGAAACAGAGGGGCTGAAACAGAGGGGCTGAAACAGAGGGGCTGAAACAGAGGGCAAGAAACAGAGGGGCTGAAACAGAGGGCGAGAATCAGAGGGGCTGAAACAGAGGGGCTGAAACAGAGGGGCTGAAACAGAGGGCGAGAAACAGAGGGGCTGAAACAAAGGGCGAGAAACAGAGGGGCTGAAACAGAGGGGCAGAAACAGAGGGGCTGAAACAGACGGGCTGAATCGGAGGGGCTGAAACAGAGGGGCTGAAACAGAGGGGCTGAAACAGAGGGCAAGAAACAGAGGGGATGAAACAGAGGGGCTGAAACAGAGGGGCAGAAACAGAGGGCGAGAAACAGAGGGGCTGAAACAGAGGGGCTGAAACAGAGTGCGAGAAACAGAGGGGCTGAATCAGAGGGGCTGAATCAGAGGGGCTGAAACAGAGGGGCTGAATCAGAGGGGCTGAAACAGTAGGCGAGAAACAGAGGGGCTGAAACAGAGGGCGAGAAACAGAGGGGCTGAAACAAAGGGCGAGAAACAGAGGGGCTGAATCAGAGGGGCTGAATCAGAGGGGCTGAAACAGAGGGGCTGAAACAGAGGGCGAGAAACTAAGGGACTGAATCAGAGGGGCTGAAACAGAGGGGCTGAAACAGACGGGCTGAAACAGAGAGTCTGAAACAGAGTGGCTGAAACAGAGGGGCTGAAATAGAGGGGCTGAAACAGAGGGGCTGAATCAGAGGGGCTGAAACAGAGGGGCTGAATCAGAGGGGCTGAAACAGAGGGCGAGAAACAGAGGGGCTGAAACAGAGGGGCTGAATCAGAGGGGCTGAAACAGAGGGGCTGAAACAGAGGGCGAGAAACAGAGAGGCTGAAACAGAGGGCGAGAAACAGAGGGGCTGAAACAGAGGGCAAGAAACAGAGGGGCTGAAAAAGAGGGCGAGAAACAGAGGGGCTGAAACAGAGGGGCTGAAACAGAGGGGCTGAAACAGAGGGGCTGAAACAAAGGGCGAGAAACAGAGGGGCTGAAACAGAGGGCGAGAAACAGAGGGGCTGAAACAGAGGGCGAGAAACAGAGGGCGAGAAACAGAGGGACTGAAACAGAGGGTCTGCAACAGAGGGGCTGAAACAGACGGGCTGAAACAGAGAGCCTGAAACTGAGGGGCTGAAACAGAGGGGCTGAAATAGAGGGGCTGAAACAGAGGGGCTGAATCAGAGGTCATGAAACAGAGGGGCTGAATCAGAGGGGCTGAAACAGAGGGCGAGAAACAGAGGGGCTGAAACAGAGGGGCTGAATCAGAGGGATTGAAACAGAGGGGCTCAATCAGAGGGCGAGAAACAGAGAGGCTGAAACAGAGGGCGAGAAACAGAGGGGCTGAAACAGAGGGCAAGAAACAGAGGGGCTGAAACAGAGGGCGAGAAACAGAGGGGCTGAAACAGAGGGGCTGAAACAGAGGGGCTGAAACAGAGGGGCTGAAACAAAGGGCGAGAAACAGAGGGGCTGAAACAGAGGGCGAGAAACAGAGGGGCTGAAACAGAGGGGCATAAACAGAGGGCGAGAAACAGAGGGACTGAAACAGAGGGTCTGAAACAGAGGGGCTGAAACAGAGGGTGAGAAACAGAGGGGCTGAAACGGAGGGCGAGAAACAGAGGGGCTGAAACAGAGGGCGAGAAACAGAGGGGCTGAAACAGAGGGGCTGAAACAGTGGGGCTGAAACAGAGGGGCTGAAACAGAGGGTGAGAAATAAAGGGGCTGAAACAGAGGGCGAGAAACAGAGGGGCTGAAACAGAGGGCGAGAAACAGAGGGGCTGAAACAGAGGTCGAGAAACAGAGGGGCTGAAACAGAGGGGCTGAAACAGAGGGGCTGAAACAGAGGGCAAGAAATAGAGGGGCTGAAAAAGAGGGCGAGAAACAGAGGGGCTGAAACAGAGGGTGAGAAACAGAGGGGCTGAATCAGAGGGGCTGAAACAAATGCCGAGAAACAGAGGGGCTGAAACAGAGGGCGAGAAACAGAGGGGCTGAAACAGAGGGGCTGAAACAGAGGGACTGAAACAGAGGGGCTGAAACAGAGGGCGAGAAACAGAGGGGCTGAAACAGAGGGGCAGAAACAGAGGGGCTGAATCAGAGTGGCTGATTCAGAGGGTCTGAAACAGAGGGTCTGAATCAGAGGGGCGGAAACAGAGGGCGAGAAACAGAGGGGCAGAAACAGAGGGCAAGAAACAGAGGGGCTGAAACAGAGGGCGAGAAACAGACGGGCAGAAACAGAGAGCGAGAAACAGAGGGACTGAAACAGAGGGGCTGAAACAGAGAGCGCGAAACAGAGGGACTGAAACAGAGGGGCTGAAACAGAGGGCGAGAAACAGAGGGGCTGAAACAGAGGGCGAGAAACAGAGGGGCTGAAACAGAGGGCAAGA
The DNA here is from genome assembly GCF_047496795.1 of Chiloscyllium punctatum. Taxonomy (NCBI): domain Eukaryota; kingdom Metazoa; phylum Chordata; class Chondrichthyes; order Orectolobiformes; family Hemiscylliidae; genus Chiloscyllium; species Chiloscyllium punctatum. Next base: position 2,404,270 of record NW_027309795.1, on the reverse strand, counting down.
AACAGAGGGGCTGAAATAGAGTGGCTGAAACAGAGGGCGAGAAACAGAGGGGCTGAATCAGACAGGCTGAATCAGATGGGCTGAAACAGAGGGGCTGAAACAGAGGGCGAGAAACAGAGGGCGAGAAACAGAGGGGCTGAAAAAGTGGGGCTGAAACAAAGGGGCTGAAACAAAGCGCCTGATACAGAGGGCGAGAAACAGAGGGGCTGAAACAGAGGGCGAGGAACAGAGGGGCTGAAACAGAGGGGCTGAAACAGTGGGGCTGAAACAGAGGGCGAGAAACAGAGAGGCTGAAACACAGGGCGAGAAACAGAGGGGCTGAAACAGAGGGCGAGAAACAGAGGGGCTGAAACAGAGGGACTGAAACAGAGGGGCTGAAACAGAGGGGCTGAAACAGAGGGCGAGAAACAGAGTGGCTGAAACAGAGAGCGAGAAACAGAGTGGCTGAAATAGAGGGCAAGAAACAGAGGGGCTGAAACAGAGGGCGAGAAACAGAGGGGCTGAAACAGAGGGGCTGAAACAGAGGGGCGGAAACAGAGGGGCTGAAACAGAGAGCGAGAAACAGAGGGGCTGAAACAGAGGGGCTGAAACAGAGGGCGAGAAACAGAGGGGCTGAAACAGAGGGCGAGAAACAGAGGGGCTGAAACAGAGGGCGAGAAACAGAGGGCAAGAAACAGAGGGACTGAAACAGAGGGTCTGAAACAGAGGGGCTGAAACAGAGGGCGAGAAACAGAGTGGCTGAAACAGAGGGCGAGAAACAGAGTGGCTGAAACAGAGGGCAAGAAACAGAGGGGCTGAAAAAGAGGGCGGGAAACAGAGGGGCTGAAACAGAGGGGCTGAAACAGAGGGGCGGAAACAGAGGGGCTGAAACAGAGAGCGAGAAACAGAGGGGCTGAAACAGAGGGGCGGAAACAGAGGGGCTGAAACAGAGGGTGAGAAACATAGTGGCTGAAACAAAGGGGCTGAAACAGTGGGGCTAAAATAGAGGGGCTGAAACAGAGGGCGAGAAATAGAGGGGCTGAAACAGAGGGCGAGAAACCGGGAGGCTGAAACAGAGGGCGAGAAACAGAGGGGCTGAAACAGAGGGCGAGAAACAGTGGGGCTGAAACAGAGGTGCTGAAACAGAGGGGCTGAAACAGAGGGCGAGAAACAGAGGGGCTGAAACAGAGGGCGAGAAACAGAGGGGCTGAAACAGAGGGCGAGAAACAGAGGGGCTGAAACAGAGGGGCTGAAACAGAGGGGCTGAAACAGAGGGCGAGAAACAGAGGGGCTGAAACAGAGGGCGAGAAACAGAGGGGCTGAATCAGAGGGGCTGAAACAGAGGGCGAGAAACAGAGGGGCTGAAACAGAGGGGCTGAAACAGAGGGCGAGAAACAGAGGGGCTGAATCAGAGGGGCTGAATCAGTGGGGCTGAAACAGAGGGCCTGAATCAGAGGGGCTGAAACAGAAGGCGAGAAACAGAGGGGCTGAAAGAGAGGGCCTGAATCAGAGGGGCTGAAACAGAAGGCGAGAAACAGAGGGGCTGAAACACAGGGCGAGAAACAGAGGGGCAGAAACAGAGGGCGAGAAACAGTGGGGCTGAAACAGAGGGGCTGAAACAGTGGGCAAGAAACAGAGGGGCTGAAACAGAGGGCGAGAAACAGAGGGGCTGAAACAGAGGGGCTGAATCTGAGGGGCTGAAACAGAGGGCGAGAAACAGAGGGGCTGAAACAGAGGGCGAGAAACAGAGGGGCTGCAACAGAGGGCGAGAAACAGAGGGGCTGAAACAGAGGGCGAGAAACAGACGGGCAGAAACAGAGGGCGAGAAACAGAGGGACTGAAACAAAGGGGCTGAAACAGAGAGCGCGAAACAGAGGGACTGAAGCAGAGGGCGAGAAACAGAGGGGCTGAAACAGAGTGTCTGAAACAGACGGCGAGAAACAGAGGGGCTGAATCAGACAGGCTGAATCAGATGGGCTGAAACAGAGGGGCTGAAACAGAGGGCGAGAAACAGAGTGGCTGAAACAGAGGGCGAGAAACAGAGGGCGAGAAACAGAGGGGCTGAAAAAGTGGGGCTGAAACAAAGTGGCTGAAACAAAGCGCCTGATACAGAGGGCGAGAAACAGAGGGGCTGAAACAGAGGGGTTGAAACAGAGGGCGAGAAACAGAGGGGCTGAAACAGAGGGCAAGAAACAGAGGGGCTGAAACGGAGTGGCTGAAACAGAAGGGCTGAAACAGAGGGGCTGAAACAGAGTGCGAGAAACAGAGGGGCTGAATCAGAGGGGCTGAATCAGAGGGGCTGAAACAGAGGGGCTGAATCAGAGGGGCTGAAACAGAAGGCGAGAAACAGAGGGGCTGAAACAGAGGGCGAGAAACAGAGGGGCAGAAACAGAGGGCGAGAAACAGAGGGGCTGAAACAGAGGGGCTGAAACAGAGGGGCTGAAACAGAGGGCAAGAAACAGAGGGGCTGAAACAGAGGGCGAGAAACAGAGGGGCTGAAACAGAGGGGCTGAAACAGAGGGGCTGAAACAGAGGGCGAGAAACAGAGGGGCTGAAACAAAGGGCTAGAAACAGAGGGGCTGAAACAGAGGGGCAGAAACAGAGGGGCTGAAACAGACGGGCTGAATCGGAGGGGCTGAAACAGAGGGGCTGAAACAGAGGGGCTGAAACAGAGGGCAAGAAACAGAGGGGATGAAACAGAGGGGCTGAAACAGAGGGGCAGAAACAGAGGGCGAGAAACAGAGGGGCTGAAACAGAGGGGCTGAAACAGAGGGCGAGAAACAGAGGGGCTGAATCAGAGGGGCTGAATCAGAGGGGCTGAAACAGAGGGGCTGAATCAGAGGGGCTGAAACAGAAGGCGAGAAACAGAGGGGCTGAAACAGAGGGCGAGAAACTAAGGGACTGAATCAGAGGGGCTGAAACAGAGGGGCTGAAACAGACGGGCTGAAACAGAGAGTCTGAAACAGAGGGGCTGAAACAGAGGGGCTGAAATAGAGGGGCTGAATCAGAGGGGCTGAAACAGAGGGCGAGAAACAGAGGGCCTGAAACAGAGGGGCTGAATCAGAGGGGCTGAAACAGAGGGGCTGAAACAGAGTGCGAGAAACAGAGAGGCTGAAACAGAGGGCGAGAAACAGAGGGGCTGAAACAGAGGGCAAGAAACAGAGGGGCTGAAACAGAGGGCGAGAAACAGAGGGGCTGAAACAGAGGGGCTGAAACAGAGGGGCTGAAACAGAGGGGCTGAAACAAAGGGCGAGAAACAGAGGGGCTGAAACAGAGAGCGAGAAACAGAGGGGCTGAAACAGAGGGCGAGAAACAGAGGGCGAGAAACAGAGGGACTGAAACAGAGGGTCTGAAACAGAGGGGCTGAAACAGACGGGCTGAAACAGAGAGCCTGAAACAGAGGGGCTGAAACAGAGGGGCTGAAATAGAGGGGCTGAAACAGAGGGGCTGAATCAGAGGGGCTGAAACAGTGGGGCTGAATCAGAGGGGCTGAAACAGAGGGCGAGAAACAGAGGGGCTGAAACAGAGGGGCTGAATCAGAGGGATTGAAACAGAGGGGCTCAATCAGAGGGCGAGAAACAGAGAGGCTGAAACAGAGGGCGAGAAACAGAGGGGCTGAAACAGAGGGCAAGAAACAGAGGGGCTGAAACAGAGGGCGTGAAACAGAGGGGCTGAAACAGAGGGGCTGAAACAGAGGGGCTGAAACAGAGGGGCTGAAACAAAGGGCGAGAAACAGAGGGGCTGAAACAGAGGGCGAGAAACAGAGGGGCTGAAACAGAGGGGCATAAACAGAGGGCGAGAAACAGAGGGACTGAAACAGAGGGTCTGAAACAGAGGGGCTGAAACAGCGGGCGAGAAACAGAGGGGCTGAAACGGAGGGCGAGAAACAGAGGGGCTGAAACAGAGGGCGAGAAACAGAGGGGCTGAAACAGAGGGGCTGAAACAGTGGGGCTGAAACAGAGGGGCTGAAACAGAGGGTGAGAAATAAAGGGGCTGAAACAGAGGGCGAGAAACAGAGGGGCTGAAACAGAGGGCGAGAAACAGAGGGGCTGAAACAGAGGGTGAGAAACAGAGGGGCTGAAACAGAGGGGCTGAAACAGAGGGGCTGAAACAGAGGGCAAGAAATAGAGGGGCTGAAAAAGAGGGCGAGAAACAGAGGGGCTGAAACAGAGGGTGAGAAACAGAGGGGCTGAATCAGAGGGGCTGAAACAAATGCCGAGAAACAGAGGGGCTGAAACAGAGGGCGAGAAACAGAGGGGCTGAAACAGAGGGGCTGAAACAGAGGGTGAGAAACAGAGGGGCTGAAACAGAGGGCGAGAAACAGAGGGGCTGAAACAGAGGGCAGAAACAGAGGGGCTGAATCAGAGTGGCTGATTCAGAGGGTCTGAAACAGAGGGTCTGAATCAGAGGGGCGGAAACAGAGGGCGAGAAACAGGAGGGGCAGAAACAGAGGGCAAGAAACAGAGGGGCTGAAACAGAGGGCGAGAAACAAACGGGCAGAAACAGAGAGCGAGAAACAGAGGGACTGAAACAGAGGGGCTGAAACAGAGAGCGCGAAACAGAGGGACTGAAACAGAGGGGCTGAAACAGAGGGCGAGAAACAGAGGGGCTGAAACAGAGGGCGAGAAACAGAGGGGCTGAAACAGAGGGCAAGAAACAGAGGGGCTGAAACAGAGTGGCTGAAACAGAGGGCGAGAAACAGAGGGGCTGAATCAGACAGGCTGAATCAGATGGGCTGAAACAGAGGGGCTGAAACAGAGGGCGAGAAACAGAGGGCGAGAAACAGAGGCGCTGAAAAAGTGGGGCTGAAACAAAGGGGCTGAAACAAAGCGCCTGATAGAGAGGGCGAGAAACAGAGTGGCTGAAACAGAGGGCGAGGAACAGAGGGGCTGAAACAGAGGGGCTGAAACAGTGGGGCTGAAACAGAGGGCGAGAAACAGAGAGGCTGAAACACAGAGCGAGAAACAGAGGGGCTGAAACAGAGGGCGAGAAACAGAGGGGCTGAAACAGAGGGACTGAAACAGAGGGGCTGAAACAGAGGGGCTGAAACAGAGGGCGAGAAACAGAGTGGCTGAAACAGAGAGCGAGAAACAGAGTGGCTGAAACAGAGGGCAAGAAACAGAGGGGCTGAAACAGAGGTCGAGAAACTGAGGGGCTGAAACAGAGGGGCTGAAACAGAGCGGCGGAAACAGAGGGGCTGAAACAGAGAGCGAGAAACAGAGGGGCTGAAACAGAGGGGCTGAAACAGAGGGCGAGAAACAGAGGGGCTGAAACAGAGGGCGAGAAACAGAGGGGCTGAAACAGAGGGCGAGAAACAGAGGGCGAGAAACAGAGGGACTGAAACAGAGGGTCTGAAACAGAGGGGCTGAAACAGAGGGCGAGAAACAGAGTGGCTGAAACAGAGGGCGAGAAACAGAGGGGCTGAAACAGAGGGGCTGAAACAGAGGGGCGGAAACAGAGGGGCTGAAACAGAGAGCGAGAAACAGAGGGGCTGAAACAGAGGGGCGGAAACAGAGGGGCTGAAACAGAGGGTGAGAAACATAGTGGCTGAAACAAAGGGGCTGAAACAGTGGGGCTAAAATAGAGGGGCTGAAACAGAGGGCGAGAAATAGAGGGGCTGAAACAGAGGGCGAGAAACCGGGAGGCTGAAACAGAGGGCGAGAAACAGAGGGGCTGAAACAGAGGGCGAGAAACAGTGGGGCTGAAACAGAGGTGCTGAAACAGAGGGGCTGAAACAGAGGGCGAGAAACAGAGGGGCTGAAACAGAGGGCGAGAAACAGAGGGGCTGAAACAGAGGGCGAGAAACAGAGGGGCTGAAACAGAGGGCGAGAAACAGAGGGGCTTAAACAGAGGGGCTGAAACAGAGGGCGAGAAACAGAGGGGCTGAAACAGAGGGCGAGAAACAGAGGGGCTGAATCAGAGGGGCTGAAACAGAGGGCGAGAAACAGAGGGGCTGAAACAGAGGGGCTGAAACAGAGGGCGAGAAACAGAGGGGCTGAATCAGAGGGGCTGAATCAGTGGGGCTGAAACAGAGGGCCTGAATCAGAGGGGCTGAAACAGAAGGCGAGAAACAGAGGGGCTGAAAGAGAGGGCCTGAATCAGAGGGGCTGAAACAGAAGGCGAGAAACAGAGGGGCTGAAACACAGGGCGAGAAACAGAGGGGCAGAAACAGAGGGCGAGAAACAGTGGGGCTGAAACAGAGGGGCTGAAACAGAGGGCAAGAAACAGAGGGGCTGAAACAGAGGGCGAGAAACAGAGGGGCTGAAACAGAGGGGCTGAAGCTGAGGGGCTGAAACAGAGGGCGAGAAACAGAGGGGCTGAAACAAAGGGCGAGAAACAGAGGGGCTGAAACTGAGGGGCAGAAACAGAGGGGCTGAAACAGAGGGGCTGAATCGGAGGGGCTGAAACAGAGGGGCTGAAACAGAGGGGCTGAAACAGAGAGTGCGAAACAGAGGGGCTGAAACAGAGGGCGAGAAACAGAGGGGCTAAAACAGAGGGCGATAAACAGAGGGGCTGAAACAGAGGGCAAGAAAGAGAGGGGCTGAAACCGATGGCTGAAACAGAAGGGCTGAAACAGAGGGGCTGAAACAGAGGGCAAGAAACAGAGGGGCTGAATCAGAGGGGCTGAAACAGAGGGGCTGAATCAGAAGGCGAGAAACAGACGGGCTGAAACAGAGGGCGAGAAACAGAGGGGCAGAAACAGAGGGTGAGAAACAGAGGGGCTGAAACAGAGGGGTGAAACAGAGGGCAAGAAACAGAGGGGCTGAATCAGAGGGGCTGAATCAGAGGGGCTGAAACAGAGGGGCTGAAACAGAGGGCGAGAAACAGAGGGGCTGAATCAGAGGGGCTGAATCAGAGGGGCTGAAACAGAGGGCCTGAAACAGAGGGCGAGAAACAGAGGGGCTGAAACAGAGGGCGAGAAACAGAGGGGCTGAAACAGAGGGCGAGAAACAGAGGGGCTGAAACAGAGGGCGAGAAACAGATGGGCTGAAACAGAGGGGCTGAAACAGAGGGGCTGAAACAGAGGGCGAGAAACAGAGGGGCTGAAACAGAGGGCGAGAAACAGAGGGGCTGAATCAGAGGGGCTGAAACAGAGGGCGAGAAACAGAGGGGCTGAAACAGAGGGGCTGAAACAGAGGGTCTGAAACAGAGGGGCTGAAACAGAGGGCGTGAAACCGAGGGGCTGAAACAGAGGGCGAGAAACAGAGGGGCTGAAACAGAGGGGCTGAAACAGAGGGGCTGAAACAGAGGGCGAGAAACAGAGGGGCTGAAACAGAGGGCGAGAAACAGAGGGGCTGACACAGAGGGCGAGAAACAGAGGGGCTGAATCAGAGGGCGAGAAACAGAGGGGCTGAAACAGAGGGCGAGAAACAGAGGGGCTGAAACAGAGGGCGAGAAACAGAGGGGCTGAAACAGAGGGCGAGAAACAGAGGGGCTGAAACAGAGGGCGAGAAACAGAGGGGCTGAAACAGAGGGGCTGAAACAGAGGGGCTGAAACAGAGGGCGAGAAACAGAGGGGCTGAAACAGAGGGCGAGAAACAGAGGGGCTGAATCAGAGGGGCTGAAACAGAGGGCGAGAAACAGAGGGGCTGAAACAGAGGGGCTGAAACAGAGGGGCTGAAACAGAGGGGCTGAAACAGAGGGCGAGAAACAGAGGGGCTGAAACAGAGGGCGAGAAACAGAGGGGCTGAAACAGAGGGGCTGAAACAGAGGGGCTGAAACAGAGGGCGAGAAACAGAGGGGCTGAAACAGATGGCGAGAAACAGAGGGGCTGAAACAGAGGGCGAGAAACAGAGGGGCTGAATCAGAGGTGCTGAAACAGAGGGGCTGAAACAGAGGGCGAGAAACAGAGGGGCTGAAACAGAGGGCGAGAAACAGAGGGGCTGAAACAGAGGGCGAGAAACAGAGGGGCTGAAACAGAGGGCGAGAAACAGAGGGGCTGAAACAGAGGGGCTGAAACAGAGGGGCTGAAACAGAGGGCGAGAAACAGTGGGGCTGAAACAGAGGGGCTGAAACAGAGGGCAAGAAACAGAGGGGCTGAAACAGAGGGCGAGAAACAGAGGGGTTGAAACAGAGGGGCTGAAACAGAGGGCGAGAAACAGAGGGGCTGAAACAAAGGGCGAGAAACAGAGGGGCTGAAACAGAGTGGCAGAAACAGAGGGGCTGAAACAGAGGGGCTGAATCGGAGGGGCTGAAACAGAGGGGCTGAAACAGAGGGGCTGAAACAGAGAGTGCGAAACAGAGGGGCTGAAACAGAGGGCGAGAAACAGAGGGGCTAAAACAGAGGGCGATAAACAGAGGGGCTGAAACAGAGGGCAAGAAAGAGAGGGGCTGAAACCGAGTGGCTGAAACAGAAGGTCTGAAACAGAGCGGCTGAAACAGAGGGGCTGAAACAGAGGGGCTGAAACAGAGTGCAAGAAATAGAGGGGCTGAAAAAGAGGGCGAGAAACAGAGGGGCTGAAACAGAGGGTGAGAAACAGAGGGGCTGAATCAGAGGGGCTGAAACAAATGCCGAGAAACAGAGGGGCTGAAACAGAGGGCGAGAAACAGAGGGGCTGAAACAGAGGGGCTGAAACAGAGGGTGAGAAACAGAGGGGCTGAAACAGAGGGCGAGAAACAGAGGGGCTGAAACAGAGGGGCAGAAACAGAGGGGCTGAATCAGAGTGGCTGATTCAGAGGGTCTGAAACAGAGGGGCTGAATCAGAGGGGCGGAAACAGAGGGCGAGAAACAGAGGGGCAGAAACAGAGGGCGAGAAACAGAGGGGCTGAAACAGAGTGCGAGAAACAGACGGGCAGAAACAGAGAGCGAGAAACAGAGGGACTGAAACAGAGGGGCTGAAACAGAGAGCGCGAAACAGAGGGACTGAAACAGAGGGGCTGAAACAGAGGGCGAGAAACAGAGGGGCTGAAACAGAGGGCGAGAAACACAGGGGCTGTAACAGAGGGCAAGAAACAGAGGGGCTGAAACAGAGTGGCTGAAACAGAGGGCGAGAAACAGAGGTGCTGAATCAGACAGGCTGAATCAGATGGGCTGAAACAGAGGGGCTGAAACAGAGGGCGAGAAACAGAGGGCGAGAAACAGAGGGGCTGAAAAAGTGGGGCTGAAACAAAGGGGCTGAAACAAAGCGCCTGATACAGAGGGCGAGAAACAGAGGGGCTGAAACAGAGGGCGAGGAACAGAGGGGCTGAAACAGAGGGGCTGAAACAGTGGGGCTGAAACAGAGGGCGAGAAACAGAGAGGCTGAAACACAGGGCGAGAAACAAAGGGGCTGAAACAGAGGGCGAGAAACAGAGGGGTTGAATCAGAGGGGCTGAAACAGAGGGCGAGAAACAGAGGGGCTGAAACAGAGGGGCTGAAACAGAGGGCGAGAAACAGAGGGGCTGAATCAGATGGGCTGAATCAGTGGGGCTGAAACAGAGGGCCTGAATCAGAGGGGCTGAAACAGAGGGCGAGAAACAGAGGGGCTGAAAGAGAGGGCCTGAATCAGAGGGGCTGAAACAGAAGGCGAGAAACAGAGGGGCTGAAACACAGGGCGAGAAACAGAGGGGCAGAAACAGAGGGCGAGAAACAGTGGGGCTGAATCAGAGGGGCTGAAACAGAGGGCAAGAAACAGAGGGGCTGAAGCTGAGGGGCTGAAACAGAGGGCGAGAAACAGAGGGGCTGAAACAAAGGGCGAGAAACAGAGGGGCTGAAACAGAGGGGCAGAAACAGAGGGGCTGAAACAGAGGGCAAGAAATAGAGGGGCTGAAAAAGAGGGCGAGAAACAGAGGGGCTGAAACAGAGGGTGAGAAACAGAGGGGCTGAATCAGAGGGGCTGAAACAAATGCCGAGAAACAGAGGGGCTGAAACAGAGGGCGAGAAACAGAGGGGCTGAAACAGAGGGGCTGAAACAGAGGGTGAGAAACAGAGGGGCTGAAACAGAGGGCGAGAAACAGAGGGGCTGAAACAGAGGGCAGAAACAGAGGGGCTGAATCAGAGTGGCTGATTCAGAGGGTCTGAAACAGAGGGTCTGAATCAGAGGGGCGGAAACAGAGGGCGAGAAACAGGAGGGGCAGAAACAGAGGGCAAGAAACAGAGGGGCTGAAACAGAGGGCGAGAAACAAACGGGCAGAAACAGAGAGCGAGAAACAGAGGGACTGAAACAGAGGGGCTGAAACAGAGAGCGCGAAACAGAGGGACTGAAACAGAGGGGCTGAAACAGAGGGCGAGAAACAGAGGGGCTGAAACAGAGGGCGAGAAACAGAGGGGCTGAAACAGAGGGCAAGAAACAGAGGGGCTGAAACAGAGTGGCTGAAACAGAGGGCGAGAAACAGAGGGGCTGAATCAGACAGGCTGAATCAGATGGGCTGAAACAGAGGGGCTGAAACAGAGGGCGAGAAACAGAGGGCGAGAAACAGAGGCGCTGAAAAAGTGGGGCTGAAACAAAGGGGCTGAAACAAAGCGCCTGATAGAGAGGGCGAGAAACAGAGTGGCTGAAACAGAGGGCGAGGAACAGAGGGGCTGAAACAGAGGGGCTGAAACAGTGGGGCTGAAACAGAGGGCGAGAAACAGAGAGGCTGAAACACAGAGCGAGAAACAGAGGGGCTGAAACAGAGGGCGAGAAACAGAGGGGCTGAAACAGAGGGACTGAAACAGAGGGGCTGAAACAGAGGGGCTGAAACAGAGGGCGAGAAACAGAGTGGCTGAAACAGAGAGCGAGAAACAGAGTGGCTGAAACAGAGGGCAAGAAACAGAGGGGCTGAAACAGAGGTCGAGAAACTGAGGGGCTGAAACAGAGGGGCTGAAACAGAGCGGCGGAAACAGAGGGGCTGAAACAGAGAGCGAGAAACAGAGGGGCTGAAACAGAGGGGCTGAAACAGAGGGCGAGAAACAGAGGGGCTGAAACAGAGGGCGAGAAACAGAGGGGCTGAAACAGAGGGCGAGAAACAGAGGGCGAGAAACAGAGGGACTGAAACAGAGGGTCTGAAACAGAGGGGCTGAAACAGAGGGCGAGAAACAGAGTGGCTGAAACAGAGGGCGAGAAACAGAGGGGCTGAAACAGAGGGGCTGAAACAGAGGGGCGGAAACAGAGGGGCTGAAACAGAGAGCGAGAAACAGAGGGGCTGAAACAGAGGGGCGGAAACAGAGGGGCTGAAACAGAGGGTGAGAAACATAGTGGCTGAAACAAAGGGGCTGAAACAGTGGGGCTAAAATAGAGGGGCTGAAACAGAGGGCGAGAAACAGAGGGGCTGAAACAGAGGGCGAGAAACCGGGAGGCTGAAACAGAGGGCGAGAAACAGAGGGGCTGAAACAGAGGGCGAGAAACAGTGGGGCTGAAACAGAGGTGCTGAAACAGAGGGGCTGAAACAGAGGGCGAGAAACAGAGGGGCTGAAACAGAGGGCGAGAAACAGAGGGGCTGAAACAGAGGGCGAGAAACAGAGGGGCTGAAACAGAGGGCGAGAAACAGAGGGGCTTAAACAGAGGGGCTGAAACAGAGGGCGAGAAACAGAGGGGCTGAAACAGAGGGCGAGAAACAGAGGGGCTGAATCAGAGGGGCTGAAACAGAGGGCGAGAAACAGAGGGGCTGAAACAGAGGGGCTGAAACAGAGGGCGAGAAACAGAGGGGCTGAATCAGAGGGGCTGAATCAGTGGGGCTGAAACAGAGGGCCTGAATCAGAGGGGCTGAAACAGAAGGCGAGAAACAGAGGGGCTGAAAGAGAGGGCCTGAATCAGAGGGGCTGAAACAGAAGGCGAGAAACAGAGGGGCTGAAACACAGGGCGAGAAACAGAGGGGCAGAAACAGAGGGCGAGAAACAGTGGGGCTGAAACAGAGGGGCTGAAACAGAGGGCAAGAAACAGAGGGGCTGAAACAGAGGGCGAGAAACAGAGGGGCTGAAACAGAGGGGCTGAAGCTGAGGGGCTGAAACAGAGGGCGAGAAACAGAGGGGCTGAAACAAAGGGCGAGAAACAGAGGGGCTGAAACAGAGGGGCAGAAACAGAGGGGCTGAAACAGAGGGGCTGAATCGGAGGGGCTGAAACAGAGGGGCTGAAACAGAGGGGCTGAAACAGAGAGTGCGAAACAGAGGGGCTGAAACAGAGGGCGAGAAACAGAGGGGCTAAAACAGAGGGCGATAAACAGAGGGGCTGAAACAGAGGGCAAGAAAGAGAGGGGCTGAAACCGATGGCTGAAACAGAAGGGCTGAAACAGAGGGGCTGAAACAGAGGGCAAGAAACAGAGGGGCTGAATCAGAGGGGCTGAAACAGAGGGGCTGAAACAGAAGGCGAGAAACAGACGGGCTGAAACAGAGGGCGAGAAACAGAGGGGCAGAAACAGAGGGTGAGAAACAGAGGGGCTGAAACAGAGGGGTGAAACAGAGGGCAAGAAACAGAGGGGCTGAATCAGAGGGGCTGAATCAGAGGGGCTGAAACAGAGGGGCTGAAACAGAGGGCGAGAAACAGAGGGGCTGAATCAGAGGGGCTGAATCAGAGGGGCTGAAACAGAGGGCCTGAAACAGAGGGCGAGAAACAGAGGGGCTGAAACAGAGGGCGAGAAACAGAGGGGCTGAAACAGAGGGCGAGAAACAGAGGGGCTGAAACAGAGGGCGAGAAACAGATGGGCTGAAACAGAGGGGCTGAAACAGAGGGGCTGAAACAGAGGGCGAGAAACAGAGGGGCTGAAACAGAGGGCGAGAAACAGAGGGGCTGAATCAGAGGGGCTGAAACAGAGGGCGAGAAACAGAGGGGCTGAAACAGAGGGGCTGAAACAGAGGGTCTGAAACAGAGGGGCTGAAACAGAGGGCGTGAAACCGAGGGGCTGAAACAGAGGGCGAGAAACAGAGGGGCTGAAACAGAGGGGCTGAAACAGAGGGGCTGAAACAGAGGGCGAGAAACAGAGGGGCTGAAACAGAGGGCGAGAAACAGAGGGGCTGACACAGAGGGCGAGAAACAGAGGGGCTGAATCAGAGGGCGAGAAACAGAGGGGCTGAAACAGAGGGCGAGAAACAGAGGGGCTGAAACAGAGGGCGAGAAACAGAGGGGCTGAAACAGAGGGCGAGAAACAGAGGGGCTGAAACAGAGGGCGAGAAACAGAGGGGCTGAAACAGAGGGGCTGAAACAGAGGGGCTGAAACAGAGGGCGAGAAACAGAGGGGCTGAAACAGAGGGCGAGAAACAGAGGGGCTGAATCAGAGGGGCTGAAACAGAGGGCGAGAAACAGAGGGGCTGAAACAGAGGGGCTGAAACAGAGGGGCTGAAACAGAGGGGCTGAAACAGAGGGCGAGAAACAGAGGGGCTGAAACAGAGGGCGAGAAACAGAGGGGCTGAAACAGAGGGGCTGAAACAGAGGGGCTGAAACAGAGGGCGAGAAACAGAGGGGCTGAAACAGATGGCGAGAAACAGAGGGGCTGAAACAGAGGGCGAGAAACAGAGGGGCTGAATCAGAGGTGCTGAAACAGAGGGGCTGAAACAGAGGGCGAGAAACAGAGGGGCTGAAACAGAGGGCGAGAAACAGAGGGGCTGAAACAGAGGGCGAGAAACAGAGGGGCTGAAACAGAGGGCGAGAAACAGAGGGGCTGAAACAGAGGGGCTGAAACAGAGGGGCTGAAACAGAGGGCGAGAAACAGTGGGGCTGAAACAGAGGGGCTGAAACAGAGGGCAAGAAACAGAGGGGCTGAAACAGAGGGCGAGAAACAGAGGGGTTGAAACAGAGGGGCTGAAACAGAGGGCGAGAAACAGAGGGGCTGAAACAAAGGGCGAGAAACAGAGGGGCTGAAACAGAGTGGCAGAAACAGAGGGGCTGAAACAGAGGGGCTGAATCGGAGGGGCTGAAACAGAGGGGCTGAAACAGAGGGGCTGAAACAGAGAGTGCGAAACAGAGGGGCTGAAACAGAGGGCGAGAAACAGAGGGGCTAAAACAGAGGGCGATAAACAGAGGGGCTGAAACAGAGGGCAAGAAAGAGAGGGGCTGAAACCGAGTGGCTGAAACAGAAGGTCTGAAACAGAGCGGCTGAAACAGAGGGGCTGAAACAGAGGGGCTGAAACAGAGTGCAAGAAATAGAGGGGCTGAAAAAGAGGGCGAGAAACAGAGGGGCTGAAACAGAGGGTGAGAAACAGAGGGGCTGAATCAGAGGGGCTGAAACAAATGCCGAGAAACAGAGGGGCTGAAACAGAGGGCGAGAAACAGAGGGGCTGAAACAGAGGGGCTGAAACAGAGGGTGAGAAACAGAGGGGCTGAAACAGAGGGCGAGAAACAGAGGGGCTGAAACAGAGGGGCAGAAACAGAGGGGCTGAATCAGAGTGGCTGATTCAGAGGGTCTGAAACAGAGGGGCTGAATCAGAGGGGCGGAAACAGAGGGCGAGAAACAGAGGGGCAGAAACAGAGGGCGAGAAACAGAGGGGCTGAAACAGAGTGCGAGAAACAGACGGGCAGAAACAGAGAGCGAGAAACAGAGGGACTGAAACAGAGGGGCTGAAACAGAGAGCGCGAAACAGAGGGACTGAAACAGAGGGGCTGAAACAGAGGGCGAGAAACAGAGGGGCTGAAACAGAGGGCGAGAAACACAGGGGCTGAAACAGAGGGCAAGAAACAGAGGGGCTGAAACAGAGTGGCTGAAACAGAGGGCGAGAAACAGAGGTGCTGAATCAGACAGGCTGAATCAGATGGGCTGAAACAGAGGGGCTGAAACAGAGGGCGAGAAACAGAGGGCGAGAAACAGAGGGGCTGAAAAAGTGGGGCTGAAACAAAGGGGCTGAAACAAAGCGCCTGATACAGAGGGCGAGAAACAGAGGGGCTGAAACAGAGGGCGAGGAACAGAGGGGCTGAAACAGAGGGGCTGAAACAGTGGGGCTGAAACAGAGGGCGAGAAACAGAGAGGCTGAAACACAGGGCGAGAAACAAAGGGGCTGAAACAGAGGGCGAGAAACAGAGGGGTTGAATCAGAGGGGCTGAAACAGAGGGCGAGAAACAGAGGGGCTGAAACAGAGGGGCTGAAACAGAGGGCGAGAAACAGAGGGGCTGAATCAGATGGGCTGAATCAGTGGGGCTGAAACAGAGGGCCTGAATCAGAGGGGCTGAAACAGAGGGCGAGAAACAGAGGGGCTGAAAGAGAGGGCCTGAATCAGAGGGGCTGAAACAGAAGGCGAGAAACAGAGGGGCTGAAACACAGGGCGAGAAACAGAGGGGCAGAAACAGAGGGCGAGAAACAGTGGGGCTGAATCAGAGGGGCTGAAACAGAGGGCAAGAAACAGAGGGGCTGAAGCTGAGGGGCTGAAACAGAGGGCGAGAAACAGAGGGGCTGAAACAAAGGGCGAGAAACAGAGGGGCTGAAACAGAGGGGCAGAAACAGAGGGGCTGAAACAGAGGGGCTGAATCGGAGGGGCTGAAACAGAGGGGCTGAAACAGAGGGGCTGAAACAGAGAGTGCGAAACAGAGGGGCTGAAACAGAGGGCGAGAAACAGAGGGGCTAAAACAGAGGGCGATAAACAGAGGGGCTGAAACAGAGGGCAAGAAAGAGAGGGGCTGAAACCGATGGCTGAAACAGAAGGGCTGAAACAGAGGGGCTGAATCAGAGGGGCTGAAACAGAGGGGCTGAAACAGAAGACGAGAAACAGACGGGCTGAAACAGAGGGCGAGAAACAGAGGGGCTGAAACAGAGGGGCTGAAACAGAGGGCAAGAAACAGAGGGGCTGAATCAGAGGGGCTGAATCAGAGGGGCTGAAACAGAGGGGCTGAAACAGAGGGGCTGAAACAGAGGGCGAGAAACAGAGGGGCTGAAACAGAGGGCGAGAAACAGAGGGGCTGAATCAGAGGGGCAGAAACAGAGGGCGAGAAACAGAGGGACTGAAACAGAGGGGCTGAAACAGAGGGGCTGAAACAGAGGGCGTGAAACAGAGGGGCTGAAACAGAGGGCGAGAAACAGAGGGGCTGAAACAGAGGGGCTGAAACAGAGGGGCTGAAACAGAGGGCGAGAAACAGAGGGGCTGAAACAGAGGGCGAGAAACAGATGGGCTGAAACAGAGGGCGAGAAACAGAGGGGCTGAAACAGAGGGCGAGAAACAGAGGGGATGAAACCGAGGGCGAGAAACAGAGGGGCTGAAACAGAGGGGCTGAAACAGAGGGGCTGAAACAGAGGGCGAGAAACAGAGGGGCTGAAACAGAGGGCGAGAAACAGAGGGGCTGAATCAGAGGGGCTGAAACAGAGGGCGAGAAACAGAGGGGCTGAAACAGAGGGGCTGAAACAGAGGGGCTGAAACAGAGGGCGAGAAACAGAGGGCGAGAAACAGAGGGGCTGAAACAGAGGGCGAGAAACAGAGGGGCTGAAACAGAGGGGCTGAAACAGAGGGGCTGAAACAGAGGGCGAGAAACAGAGTGGCTGAAACAGATGGCGAGAAACAGAGGGGCTGAAACAGAGGGCGAGAAACAGAGGGGCTGAATCAGAGGTGCTGAAACAGAGGGGCTGAAACAGAGGGCGAGAAACAGAGGGGCTGAAACAGAAAGCGAGAAACAGAGGGGCTGAAACAGAGGGCGAGAAACAGAGGGGCTGAAACAGAGGGCGAGAAACAGAGGGGCTGAAACAGAGGGGCTGAAACAGAGGGGCTGAAACAGAGGGCGAGAAACAGTGGGGCTGAAACAGAGGGGCTGAAACAGAGGGCAAGAAACAGAGGGGCTGAAACAGAGGGCGAGAAACAGAGGGGCTGAAACAGAGGGGCTGAAGCTGAGGGGCTGAAACAGAGGGCGAGAAACAGAGGGGCTGAAACAAAGGGCGAGAAACAGAGGGGCTGAAACAGAGGGGCAGAAACAGAGGGGCTGAAACAGAGGGGCTGAATCGGAGGGGCTGAAACAGAGGGGCTGAAACAGAGGGGCTGAAACAGAGAGTGCGAAACAGAGGGGCTGAAACAGAGGGCGAGAAACAGAGGGGCTAAAACAGAGGGCGATAAACAGAGTGGCTGAAACAGAGGGCAAGAAAGAGAGGGGCTGAAACCGAGTGGCTGAAACAGAAGGTCTGAAACAGAGGGGCTGAAACAGAGGGGCTGAAACAGAGGGGCTGAAACAGAGTGCAAGAAATAGAGGGGCTGAAAAGAGGGCGAGAAACAGAGGGGCTGAAACAGAGGGTGAGAAACAGAGGGGCTGAATCAGAGGGGCTGAAACAAATGCCGAGAAACAGAGGGGCTGAAACAGAGGGCGAGAAAAAGAGGGGCTGAAACAGAGGGGCTGAAACAGAGGGTGAGAAACAGAGGGGCTGAAACAGAGGGCGAGAAACAGAGGGGCTGAAACAGAGGGGCAGAAACAGAGGGGCTGAATCAGAGTGGCTGATTCAGAGGGTCTGAAACAGAGGGGCTGAATCAGAGGGGCGGAAACAGAGGGCGAGAAACAGAGGGGCAGAAACAGAGGGCAAGAAACAGAGGGGCTGAAACAGAGGGCGAGAAACAGACGGGCAGAAACAGAGAGCGAGAAACAGAGGGACTGAAACAGAGGGGCTGAAACAGAGAGCGCGAAACAGAGGGACTGAAACAGAGGGGCTGAAACAGAGGGCGAGAAACAGAGGGGCTGAAACAGAGGGCGAGAAACAGAGGGGCTGAAACAGAGGGCAAGAAACAGAGGGGCTGAAACAGAGTGGCTGAAACAGAGGGCGAGAAACAGAGGGGCTGAATCAGACAGGCTGAATCAGATGGGCTGAAACAGAGGGGCTGAAACAGAGGGCGAGAAACAGAGGGCGAGAAACAGAGGGGCTGAAAAAGTGGGGCTGAAACAAAGGGGCTGAAACAAAGCGCCTGATACAGAGGGCGAGAAACAGAGGGGCTGAAACAGAGGGCGAGGAACAGAGGGGCTGAAACAGAGGGGCTGAAACAGTGGGGCTGAAACAGAGGGCGAGAAACAGAGAGGCTGAAACACAGGGCGAGAAACAGAGGGGCTGAAACAGAGGGCGAGAAACAGAGGGGCTGAAACAGAGGGACTGAAACAGAGGGGCTGAAACAGAGGGGCTGAAACAGAAGGCGAGAAACAGAGTGGCTGAAACAGAGGGCAAGAAACAGAGGGGCTGAAACAGAGGGCGAGAAACAGAGGGGCTGAAACAGAGGGGCTGAAACAGAGGGGCGGAAACAGAGGGGCTGAAACAGAATGCGAGAAACAGAGGGGCTGAAACAGAGGGGCTGAAACAGAGGGCGAGAAACAGAGGGGCTGAAACAGAGGGCGAGAAACAGAAGGGCTGAAACAGAGGGCGAGAAACAGAGGGCGAGAAACAGAGGGACTGAAACAGAGGGTCTGAAACAGAGGGGCTGAAACAGAGGGCGAGAAACAGAGTGGCTGAAACAGAGGGCGAGAAACAGAGTGGCTGAAACAGAGGGCAAGAAACAGAGGGGCTGAAACAGAGGGCGGGAAACAGAGGGGCTGAAACAGAGGGGCTGAAACAGAGGGGCGGAAACAGAGGGGCTGAAACAGAGAGCGAGAAACAGAGGGGCTGAAACAGAGGGGCGGAAACAGAGGGGCTGAAACAGAGGGTGAGAAACATAGTGGCTGAAACAAAGGGGCTGAAACAGTGGGGCTAAAATAGAGGGGCTGAAACAGAGGGCGAGAAATAGAGGGGCTGAAACAGAGGGCGAGAAACCGGGAGGCTGAAACAGAGGGCGAGAAACAGAGGGGCTGAAACAGAGGGCGAGAAACAGAGGGGCTGAAACAGAGGTGCTTAAACAGAGGGGCTGAAACAGATGGCGAGAAACAGAGGGGCTGAAACAGAGGGCGAGAAACAGAGGGGCTGAAACATAGGGGCTGAAACAGAGGGGCTGAAACAGAGGGGCTGAAACAGAGGGGCTGAAACAGAGGGCGAGAAACAGAGGGGCTGAAACAGAGGGCGAGAAACAGAGGGGCTGAAACAGAGGGGCTGAAGCTGAGGGGCTGAAACAGAGGGCGAGAAACAGAGGGGCTGAAACAAAGGGCGAGAAACAGAGGGGCTGAAACAGAGGGGCAGAAACAGAGGGGCTGAAACAGAGGGGCTGAATCGGAGGGGCTGAAACAGAGGGGCTGAAACAGAGGGGCTGAAACAGAGAGTGCGAAACAGAGGGGCTGAAACAGAGGGCGAGAAACAGAGGGGCTAAAACAGAGGGCGATAAACAGAGTGGCTGAAACAGAGGGCAAGAAAGAGAGGGGCTGAAACCGAGTGGCTGAAACAGAAGGTCTGAAACAGAGGGGCTGAAACAGAGGGGCTGAAACAGAGGGGCTGAAACAGAGTGCAAGAAATAGAGGGGCTGAAAAGAGGGCGAGAAACAGAGGGGCTGAAACAGAGGGTGAGAAACAGAGGGGCTGAATCAGAGGGGCTGAAACAAATGCCGAGAAACAGAGGGGCTGAAACAGAGGGCGAGAAAAAGAGGGGCTGAAACAGAGGGGCTGAAACAGAGGGTGAGAAACAGAGGGGCTGAAACAGAGGGCGAGAAACAGAGGGGCTGAAACAGAGGGGCAGAAACAGAGGGGCTGAATCAGAGTGGCTGATTCAGAGGGTCTGAAACAGAGGGGCTGAATCAGAGGGGCGGAAACAGAGGGCGAGAAACAGAGGGGCAGAAACAGAGGGCAAGAAACAGAGGGGCTGAAACAGAGGGCGAGAAACAGACGGGCAGAAACAGAGAGCGAGAAACAGAGGGACTGAAACAGAGGGGCTGAAACAGAGAGCGCGAAACAGAGGGACTGAAACAGAGGGGCTGAAACAGAGGGCGAGAAACAGAGGGGCTGAAACAGAGGGCGAGAAACAGAGGGGCTGAAACAGAGGGCAAGAAACAGAGGGGCTGAAACAGAGTGGCTGAAACAGAGGGCGAGAAACAGAGGGGCTGAATCAGACAGGCTGAATCAGATGGGCTGAAACAGAGGGGCTGAAACAGAGGGCGAGAAACAGAGGGCGAGAAACAGAGGGGCTGAAAAAGTGGGGCTGAAACAAAGGGGCTGAAACAAAGCGCCTGATACAGAGGGCGAGAAACAGAGGGGCTGAAACAGAGGGCGAGGAACAGAGGGGCTGAAACAGAGGGGCTGAAACAGTGGGGCTGAAACAGAGGGCGAGAAACAGAGAGGCTGAAACACAGGGCGAGAAACAGAGGGGCTGAAACAGAGGGCGAGAAACAGAGGGGCTGAAACAGAGGGACTGAAACAGAGGGGCTGAAACAGAGGGGCTGAAACAGAAGGCGAGAAACAGAGTGGCTGAAACAGAGGGCAAGAAACAGAGGGGCTGAAACAGAGGGCGAGAAACAGAGGGGCTGAAACAGAGGGGCTGAAACAGAGGGGCGGAAACAGAGGGGCTGAAACAGAATGCGAGAAACAGAGGGGCTGAAACAGAGGGGCTGAAACAGAGGGCGAGAAA
This sequence comes from Chiloscyllium punctatum, assembly GCF_047496795.1. Lineage (NCBI taxonomy): Eukaryota > Metazoa > Chordata > Chondrichthyes > Orectolobiformes > Hemiscylliidae > Chiloscyllium > Chiloscyllium punctatum. Next base: position 2,383,975 of record NW_027309795.1, on the reverse strand, counting down.
CAGAGGGGCTGAAACAGAGGGCGAGAAACAGAAGGGCTGAAACAGAGGGCGAGAAACAGAGGGCGAGAAACAGAGGGACTGAAACAGAGGGTCTGAAACAGAGGGGCTGAAACAGAGGGCGAGAAACAGAGTGGCTGAAACAGAGGGCGAGAAACAGAGTGGCTGAAACAGAGGGCAAGAAACAGAGGGGCTGAAACAGAGGGCGGGAAACAGAGGGGCTGAAACAGAGGGGCTGAAACAGAGGGGCGGAAACAGAGGGGCTGAAACAGAGAGCGAGAAACAGAGGGGCTGAAACAGAGGGGCGGAAACAGAGGGGCTGAAACAGAGGGTGAGAAACATAGTGGCTGAAACAAAGGGGCTGAAACAGTGGGGCTAAAATAGAGGGGCTGAAACAGAGGGCGAGAAATAGAGGGGCTGAAACAGAGGGCGAGAAACCGGGAGGCTGAAACAGAGGGCGAGAAACAGAGGGGCTGAAACAGAGGGCGAGAAACAGAGGGGCTGAAACAGAGGTGCTTAAACAGAGGGGCTGAAACAGATGGCGAGAAACAGAGGGGCTGAAACAGAGGGCGAGAAACAGAGGGGCTGAAACATAGGGGCTGAAACAGAGGGGCTGAAACAGAGGGGCTGAAACAGAGGGGCTGAAACAGAGGGCGAGAAACAGAGGGGCTGAAACAGAGGGCGAGAAACAGAGGGGCTGAATCAGAGGGGCTGAAACAGAGGGCGAGAAACAGAGGGGCTGAATCAGAGGGGCTGAAACAGAGGGCGAGAAACAGAGGGGCTGAAACAGAGGGGCTGAAACAGAGGGGCTGAAACAGAGGGCGAGAAACAGAGGGGCTGAAACAGAGGGGCTGAAACAGAGGGGCTGAAACAGAGGGGCTGAAACAGAGGGCGAGAAACAGAGGGGCTGAATCAGAGGGGCTGCATCAGAGGGGCTGAAAGAGAGGGCCTGAATCAGAGGGGCTGAAACAGAAGGCGAGAAACAGAGGGGCTGAAAGAGAGGGCCTGAATCAGAGGGGCTGAAACAGAAGGCGAGAAACAGAGGGGCTGAAACACAGGGCGAGAAACAGAGGGGCAGAAACACAGGGCGAGAAACAGAGGGGCTGAAACAGAGGGCAAGAAACAGAGGGGCTGAAACAGAGGGCGAGAAACAGAGGGGCTGAAACAGAGGGGCTGAAGCTGAGGGGCTGAAACAGAGGGCGAGAAACAGAGGGGCTGAAACAAAGGGCGAGAAACAGAGGGGCTGAAACAGAGGGGCAGAAACAGAGGGGCTGAAACAGAGGGGCTGAATCGGAGGGGCTGAAACAGAGGGGCTGAAACAGAGGGGCTGAAACAGAGAGTGCGAAACAGAGGGGCTGAAACAGAGGGCGAGAAACAGAGGGCCTAAAACAGAGGGCGATAAACAGAGGGGCTGAAACAGAGGGCAAGAAAGAGAGGGGCTGAAACCGAGTGGCTGAAACAGAAGGGCTGAAACAGAGGGGCTGAAACAGAGGGCGAGAAACAGAGGGGCTGAATCAGAGGGGCTGAAACAGAGGGGCTGAAACAGAAGGCGAGAAACAGACGGGCTGAAACAGAGGGCGAGAAACAGAGGGGCAGAAACAGAGGGCGAGAAACAGAGGGGCTGAAACAGAGGGGCTGAAACAGAGGGCAAGAAACAGAGGGGCTGAATCAGAGGGGCTGAATCAGAGGGGCTGAAACAGAGGGGCTGAAACAGAGGGCGAGAAACAGAGGGGCTGAATCAGAGGGGCTGAATCAGAGGGGCTGAAACAGAGGGGCTGAAACAGAGGGCGAGAAAAAGAGGGGCTGAAACAGAGGGCGAGAAACAGAGGGGCTGAAACAGAGGGCGAGAAACAGAGGGGCTGAAACAGAGGGCGAGAAACAGAGGGGCTGAAACAGAGGGGCTGAAACAGAGGGGCTGAAACAGAGGGCGAGAAACAGAGGGGCTGAAACAGAGGGCGAGAAACAGAGGGGCTGAATCAGAGGGGCTGAAACAGAGGGCGAGAAACAGAGGGGCTGAAACAGAGGGGCTGAAACAGAGGGGCTGAAACAGAGGGGCTGAAACAGAGGGCGAGAAACAGAGGGGCTGAAACAGAGGGCGAGAAACAGAGGGGCTGAAACAGAGGGGCTGAAACAGAGGGGCTGAAACAGAGGGCGAGAAACAGAGGGGCTGAAACAGATGGCGAGAAACAGAGGGGCTGAAACAGAGGGCGAGAAACAGAGGGGCTGAATCAGAGGTGCTGAAACAGAGGGGCTGAAACAGAGGGCGAGAAACAGAGGGGCTGAAACAGAGGGCGAGAAACAGAGGGGCTGAAACAGAGGACGAGAAACAGAGGGGCTGAAACAGAGGGGCTGAAACAGAGGGGCTGAAACAGAGGTCGAGAAACAGTGGGGCTGAAACAGAGGGGCTGAAACAGAGGGCAAGAAACAGAGGGGCTGAAACAGAGGGCGAGAAACAGAGGGGCTGAAACAGAGGGGCTGAAACCGAGAGGCTGAAACAGAGGGCGAGAAACAGAGGGGCTGAAACAAAGGGCGAGAAACAGAGGGGCTGATACAGAGGGGCAGAAACAGAGGGGCTGAAACAGAGGGGCTGAATCGGAGGGGCTGAAACAGAGGGGCTGAAACAGAGGGGCTGAAACAGAGAGTGCGAAACAGAGGGGCTGAAACAGAGGGCGAGAAACAGAGGGGCTAAAACAGAGGGCGATAAACAGAGGGGCTGAAACAGAGGGCAAGAAAGAGAGGGGCTGAAACCGAGTGGCTGAAACAGAAGGGCTGAAACAGAGGGGCTGAAACAGAGGGCGAGAAACAGAGGGGCTGAATCAGAGTGGCTGAAACAGAGGGGCTGAAACAGAGGGCGAGAAACAGAGGGGCAGAAACAGAGGGCGAGAAACAGAGGGGCTGAAACAGAGGGGCTGAAACAGAGGGCAAGAAACAGAGGGGCTGAATCAGAGGGGCTGAATCAGAGGGGCTGTAACAGAGGGGCTGAAACAGAGGGCGAGAAACAGAGGGGCTGAATCAGAGGGGCTGAATCAGAGGGGCTGAAACAGAGGGGCTGAAACAGAGGGCGAGAAACAGAGGGGCTGAAACAGAGGGCGAGAAACAGAGGGGCTGAAACAGAGGGCGAGAAACAGAGGGGCTGAAACAGAGGGCGAGAAACAGAGGGGCTGAAACAGAGGGGCTGAAACAGAGGGGCTGAAACAGAGGGCGAGAAACAGAGGGGCTGAAACAGAGGGCGAGAAACAGAGGGGCTGAATCAGAGGGGCTGAAACAGAGGGCGAGAAACAGAGGGGCTGAAACAGAGGGGCTGAAACAGAGGGGCTGAAACAGAGGGGCTGAAACAGAGGTCGAGAAACAGAGGGGCTGAATCAGAGGGGCTGAATCAGAGGGGCTGAAACAGAGGGCCTGAATCAGAGGGGCTGAAACAGAAGGCGAGAAACAGAGGGGCTGAAAGAGAGGGCCTGAATCAGAGAGCCTGAAACAGAAGGCGAGAAACAGAGGGGCTGAAACAGAGGGCGAGAAACAGAGGGGCAGAAACAGAGGGCGAGAAACAGTGGGGCTGAAACAGAGGGGCTGAAACAGAGGGCAAGAAACAGAGGGGCTGAACCAGAGGGCGAGAAACAGAGGGGCTGAAACAGAGGGGCTGAAGCAGAGGGGCTGAAACAGAGGGCGAGAAACAGAGGGTCTGAAACAGAGAGCGAGAAACAGAGGGGCTGAAGCAGAGGGGCTGAAACAGAGGGGCTGAAACAGAGGGCGAGAAACAGAGGGGCTTAAACAGATGGCGAGAAACAGAGGGGCTGAAACAGAGGGCGAGAAACAGAGGGGCTGAATCAGAGGTGCTGAAACAGAGGGGCTGAAACAGAGGGCGAGAAACAGAGGGGCTGAAACAGAGGGCGAGAAACAGAGGGGCTGAAACAGAGGGCGAGAAACAGAGGGGCTGAAACAGAGGGCGAGAAACAGAGGGGCTGAAACAGAGGGGCTGAAACTGAGGGGCTGAAACAGAGGGCGAGAAACAGAGGGGCTGAAACAGAGGGCGAGAAACAGAGGGGCTGAATCAGAGGGGCTGAAACAGAGGGCGAGAAACAGAGGGGCTGCAACAGAGGGGCTGAAACACAAGGGCTGAAACAGAGGGCGAGAAACAGTGGGGCTGAATCAGAGGGGCTGAATCAGAGGAGCTGAAACAGAGGGCCTGAATCAGAGGGGCTGAAACAGAAGGCGAGAAACAGAGGGGCTGAAAGAGAGGGCCTGAATCAGAGGGCAAGAAACAGAAGGCGAGAAACAGAGGGGCTGAAACACAGGGCGAGAAACAGAGGGGCAGAAACAGAGGGCGAGAAACAGTGGGGCTGAAACAGAGGGGCTGAAACAGAGGGCAAGAAACAGAGGGGCTGAAACAGAGGGCGAGAAACAGAGGGGCTGAAACAGAGGGGCTGAAGCTGAGGGGCTGAAACAGAGGGCGAGAAACAGAGGGGCTGATACAAAGGGCGAGAAACAGAGGGGCTGAAACAGAGGGGCAGAAACAGAGGGGCTGAAACAGAGGGGCTGAATCGGAGGGGCTGAAACAGAGGGGCTGAAACAGAGGGGCTGAAACAGAGAGTGCGAAACAGAGGGGCTGAAACAGAGGGTGAGAAACAGAGGGGCTAAAACAGAGGGCGATAAACAGAGGGGCTGAAACAGAGGGCAAGAAAGAGAGGGGCTGAAACCGAGTGGCTGAAACAGAAGGGCTGAAACAGAGGGGCTGAAACAGAGGGCGAGAAACAGAGGGGCTGAATCAGAGGGGCTGAAACAGAGGGGCTGAAACAGAAGGCGAGAAACAGACGGGCTGAAACAGAGGGCGAGAAACAGAGTGGCAGAAACAGAGGGCGAGAAACAGAGGGGCTGAAACAGAGGGGCTGAAACAGAGGGCAAGAAACAGAGGGGCTGAAACAGAGGGCGAGAAACAGAGGGGCTGAAACAGAGGGGCTGAAACAGAGGGGCTGAAACAGAGGGCGAGAAACAGAGGGGCTGAAACAAAGGGCGAGAAACAGAGGGGCGGAAACAGAGGGGCAGAAACAGAGGGGCTGAAACAGAGGGGCTGAATCGGAGGGGCTGAAACAGAGGGGCTGAAACAGCGGGGCTGAAACAGAGGGAAAGAAACAGAGGGGCTGAACAGAGGGGCTGAAACAGAGGGGCAGAAACAGAGGGCGAGAAACAGAGGGGCTGAATCAGAGGGGCTGAATCAGAGGGGCTGAAACAGAGGGGCTGAAACAGAGGGCGAGAAACAGAGGGGCTGAATCAGAGGGGCTGAATCAGAGGGGCTGAAACAGAGGGGCTGAAACAGAGGGCGAGAAACAGAGGGGCTGAAACAGAGGGTGAGAAACAGAGGGGCTGAAACAGAGGGCGAGAAACAGAGGGGCTGAAACAGAGGGCGAGAAACAGAGGGGCTGAAACAGAGGGGCTGAAACAGAGGGGCTGAAACAGAGGGCGAGAAACAGAGGGGCTGAAACAGAGGGGCTGAAACAGAGGGCGAGAAACAGAGGGGCTGAAACAGAGGGCGAGAAACAGAGGGGCTGAAACAGAGGGCGAGAAACAGAGTGGCTGAAACAGAGGGCGAGAAACAGAGGGGCTGAAACAGAGGGGCTGAAACAGAGGGGCTGAAACAGAGGGCGAGAAACAGAGGGGCTGAAACAGAGGGCGAGAAACAGAGGGGCTGAATCAGAGGGGCTGAAACAGAGGGCGAGAAACAGAGGGGCTGAAACAGAGGGGCTGAAACAGAGGGGCTGAAACAGAGGGGCTGAAACAGAAGGCGAGAAACAGAGAGGCTGAATCAGAGGGGCTGAATCAGAGGGGCTGAAACAGAGGGCCTGAATCAGAGGGGCTGAAACAGAGGGCGAGAAACAGAGGGGCTGAAAGAGAGGGCCTGAATCAGAGGGGCTGAAACAGAAGGCGAGAAACAGAGTGGCTGAAACAGAGGGCGAGAAACAGAGGGGCAGAAACAGAGGGCGAGAAACAGTGGGGCTGAAACAGAGGGGCTGAAACAGAGGGCAAGAAACAGAGGGGCTGAAACAGAGGGCGAGAAACAGAGGGGCTGAAACAGAGGGGCTGAAGCAGAGGGGCTGAAACAGAGGGCGAGAAACAGAGGGGCTGAAACAGAGGGCGAGAAACAGAGGGGCTGAAACAGAGAGGCTGAAACAGAGGGGCTGAAACAGAGGGCGAGAAACAGAGGGGCTGAAACAGATGGCGAGAAACAGAGGGGCTGAAACAGAGGGCGAGAAACAATGGGGCTGAATCAGAGTTGCTGAAACAGAGGGGCTGAAACAGAGGGCGAGAAACTGAGGGGCTGAAACAGAGGGCGAGAAACAGGGTGGCAGAAACAGAGGGCGAGAAACAGTGGGGCTGAAACAGAGGGGCTGAAACAGAGGGCAAGAAACAGAGGGGCTGAAACAGAGGGCGAGAAACAGAGGGGATGAAACAGAGGGGCTGAAGCTGAGGGGCTGAAACAGAGGGCGAGAAACAGAGGAGCTGAAACAAAGGGCGAGAAACAGAGGGGCTGAAACAGAGGGGCAGAAACAGAGGGGCTGAAACAGAGGGGCTGAATCGGAGGGGCTGAAACAGAGGGGCTGAAACAGAGGGGCTGAAACAGAGAGTGCGAAACAGAGGGGCTGAAACAGAGGGCGAGAAACAGAGGGGCTAAAACAGAGGGCGATAAACAGAGGGGCTGAAACAGAGGGCAAGAAAGAGAGGGGCTGAAACCGAGTGGCTGAAACAGAAGGGCTGAAACAGAGGGCCTGAAACAGAGGGCGAGAAACAGAGGGGCTGAATCAGAGGGGCTGAAACAGAGGGGCTGAAACAGAAGGCGAGAAACAGACGGGCTGAAAGAGAGGGCGAGAAACAGAGGGGCAGAAACAGAGGGCGAGAAACAGAGGGGCTGAAACAGAGGGCGAGAAACAGAGGGGCAGAAACAGAGGGCGAGAAACAGAGGGGCTGAAACAGAGGGGCTGAAACAGAGGGGCTGAAACAGAGGGCGAGAAACAGAGGGGCTGAAACAGAGGGCGAGAAACAGAGGGGCTGAATCAGAGGGGCTGAAACAGAGGGCGAGAAACAGAGGGGCTGAAACAGAGGGGCTGAAACAGAGGGGCTGAAACAGAGGGCGAGAAACAGAGGGGCTGAAACAGAGGGCGAGAAACAGAGGGGCTGAAACAGAGGGCGAGAAACAGAGTGGCTGAAACAGAGGGCGAGAAACAGAGGGGCTGAAACAGAGGGGCTGAAACAGAGGGGCTGAAACAGAGGGCGAGAAACAGAGGGGCTGAAACAGAGGGCGAGAAACAGAGGGGCTGAATCAGAGGGGCTGAAACAGAGGGCGAGAAACAGAGGGGCTGAAACAGAGGGGCTGAAACAGAGGGGCTGAAACAGAGGGGCTGAAACAGAAGGCGAGAAACAGAGAGGCTGAATCAGAGGGGCTGAATCAGAGGGGCTGAAACAGAGGGCCTGAATCAGAGGGGCTGAAACAGAGGGCGAGAAACAGAGGGGCTGAAAGAGAGGGCCTGAATCAGAGGGGCTGAAACAGAAGGCGAGAAACAGAGTGGCTGAAACAGAGGGCGAGAAACAGAGGGGCAGAAACAGAGGGCGAGAAACAGTGGGGCTGAAACAGAGGGGCTGAAACAGAGGGCAAGAAACAGAGGGGCTGAAACAGAGGGCGAGAAACAGAGGGGCTGAAACAGAGGGGCTGAAGCAGAGGGGCTGAAACAGAGGGCGAGAAACAGAGGGGCTGAAACAGAGGGCGAGAAACAGAGGGGCTGAAACAGAGAGGCTGAAACAGAGGGGCTGAAACAGAGGGGCTGAAACAGAGGGCGAGAAACAGAGGGGCTGAAACAGATGGCGAGAAACAGAGGGGCTGAAACAGAGGGCGAGAAACAGTGGGGCTGAATCAGAGGTGCTGAAACAGAGGGGCTGAAACAGAGGGCGAGAAACTGAGGGGCTGAAACAGAGGGCGAGAAACAGGGTGGCAGAAACAGAGGGCGAGAAACAGTGGGGCTGAAACAGAGGGGCTGAAACAGAGGGCAAGAAACAGAGGGGCTGAAACAGAGGGCGAGAAACAGAGGGGCTGAAACAGAGGGGCTGAAGCTGAGGGGCTGAAACAGAGGGCGAGAAACAGAGGGGCTGAAACAAAGGGCGAGAAACAGAGGGGCTGAAACAGAGGGGCAGAAACAGAGGTGCTGAAACAGAGGGGCTGAATCGGAGGGGCTGAAACAGAGGGGCTGAAACAGAGGGGCTGAAACAGAGAGTGCGAAACAGAGGGGCTGAAACAGAGGGCGAGAAACAGAGGGGCTAAAACAGAGGGCGATAAACAGAGGGGCTGAAACAGAGGGCAAGAAAGAGAGGGGCTGAAACCGAGTGGCTGAAACAGAAGGGCTGAAACAGAGGGCCTGAAACAGAGGGCGAGAAACAGAGGGGCTGAATCAGAGGGGCTGAAACAGAGCGGCTGAAACAGAAGGCGAGAAACAGACGGGCTGAAACAGAGGGCGAGAAACAGAGGGGCAGAAACAGAGGGCGAGAAACAGAGGGGCTGAAACAGAGGGCGAGAAACAGAGGGGCAGAAACAGAGGGCGAGAAACAGAGGGGCTGAAACAGAGGGGCTGAAACAGAGGGGCTGAAACAGAGGGCGAGAAACAGAGGGGCTGAAACAGAGGGCGAGAAACAGAGGGGCTGAATCAGAGGGGCTGAAACAGAGGGCGAGAAACAGAGGGGCTGAAACAGAGGGGCTGAAACAGAGGACGAGAAACAGAGGGGCTGAATCAGAGGGGCTGAATCAGAGGGGCTGAAACAGAGGGCCTGAATCAGAGGGGCTGAAACAGAAGGCGAGAAACAGAGGGGCTGAAAGAGAGGGCCTGAATCAGAGGGGCTGAAACAGAAGGCGAGAAACAGAGGGGCTGAAACAGAGGGCGAGAAACAGAGGGGCAGAAACAGAGGGCGAGAAACAGTGGGGCTGCAACAGAGGGGCTGAAACAGAGGGCAAGAAACAGAGGGGCTGAAACAGAGGGCGAGAAACAGAGGGGCTGAAACAGAGGGCGAGAAACAGAGGGGCTGAAACAGAGGGGCTGAAACAGAGGGGCTGATTCAGAGGGGCTGAAAAAGAGGGGCTGAATCAGAGGGGCTGAAACAGAGGGCGAGAAACAGAGGGGCTGAAACAGAGGGCGAGAAACAGAGGAGCAGAAACAGAGGGCGAGAAACAGAGGGGCTGAAACAGAGGGGCTGAAACAGAGAGTGCGAAACAGAGGGGCTGAAACAGAGGGCGAGAAACAGAGGGGCTGAAACAGAGGGCGAGAAACAGAGGGGCTGAAACAGAGGGAAAGAAACAGAGGGGCTGAAACCGAGTGGCTGAAACAGAAGGGCTGAAACAGAGGGGCTGAAACAGAGGGCGAGAAACAGAGGGGCTGAATCAGAGGGGCTGAATCAGAGGGGCTGAAACAGAGGGGCTGAATCAGAGGGGCTGAAACAGAAGGCGAGAAACAGAGGGGCTGAAACAGAGGGCGAGAAACAGAGGGGCAGAAACAGAGGGCGAGAAACAGAGGGGCTGAAACAGAGGGGCTGAAACAGAGGGGCAGAAACAGAGGGCAAGAAACAGAGGGGCTGAAACAGAGGGCGAGAAACAGAGGGGCTGAAACAGAGGGGGTGAAACAGAGCGGCTGAAACAGAGGGCGAGAAACAGAGGGGCTGAAACAAAGGGCGAGAAACAGAGGGGCTGAAACAGAGGGGCAGAAACAGAGGGGCTGAAACAGAGGGCAAGAAACAGAAGGGCTGAAACAGCGGGGCTGAAACAGAGGGGCAGAAACAGAGGGGGAGAAACAGAGGGGCTGAAACAGAGGGGCTGAAACAGAGGGCGGGAAACAGAGGGGCTGAATCAGTGGGGCTGAATCAGAGGGGCTGAAACAGAGGGGTTGAAACAGAGGGCGAGGAACTAAGGGACTGAATCAGAGGGGCTGAAACAGAGGGGCTGAAACAGACGGGCTGAAACAGAGAGCCTGAAACAGAGGGGCTGAAACAGAGGGGCTGAAATAGAGGGGCTGAAACAGAGGGGATGAATCAGAGGGGCTGAAACAGAGGGGCTGAATCAGAGGGGCTGAAACAGAGGGGCTGAAACAGAGGGCGAGAAACAGAGAGGCTGAAACAGAGGGCGAGAAACAGAGGGGCTGAAACAGAGGGCAAGAAACAGAGGGGCTGAAACAGAGGGCGAGAAACAGAGGGGCTGAAACAGAGGGGCTGAAACAGAGGGGCTGAAACAGAGGGGCTGAAACAGAGGGCGAGAAACAGAGGGGCTGAAACAGAGGGCGAGAAACAGAGGGGCTGAAACAGAGGGACTGAAACAGAGGGGCTGAAACGGAGGGCGAGAAACAGAGGGGCTGAAACGGAGGGCGAGAAACAGAGGGGCTGAAACAGAGGGGCTGAAACAGAGGGGCTGAAACAGAGGGGCTGAAACAGAGGGTGAGAAATAAAGGGGCTGAAACAGAGGGCGAGAAACAGAGGGGCTGAAACAGAGGGCGAGAAACAGAGGGGCTGAAACAGAGGGCGAGAAACAGAGGGGCTGAAACAGAGGGGCTGAAACAGAGGGCAAGAAATAGAGGGGCTGAAAAAGAGGGCAAGAAACAGAGGGGCTGAAACAGAGGGTGAGAAACAGAGGGGCTGAATCAGAGGGGCTGAAGCAAATGCCGAGAAACAGAGGGGCTGAAACAGAGGGCGAGAAACAGAGGGGCTGAAACAGAGGGGCTGAAACAGAGGGTGAGAAACAGAGGGGCTGAAACAGAGGGCGAGAAACAGAGGGGCTGAAACAGAGGGGCAGAAAAAGAGGGGCTGAATCAGAGGGGCGGAAACAGAGGGCGAGAAACAGAGGGGCAGATACAGAGGGCAAGAAACAGAGGGGCTGAAACAGAGGGCGAGAAACAGACGGGCAGAAACAGAGAGCGAGAAACAGAGGGACTGAAACAGAGGGGCTGAAACAGAGAGCGCGAAACAGAGGGACTGAAACAGAGGGCGAGAAACAGAGGGGCTGAAACAGAGGGCGAGAAACAGAGGGGCAGAAACAGAGGGCGAGAAACAGTGGGACTGAAACAAAGTGTCAGAAACAGAGAGCGCGAAACAGAGGGCGAGAAACAGAGGGGCTGAAACAGCGGGCAAGAAACAGAGGGGCTGAAACAGAGGGCAAGAAACAGAGGGGCTGAAACAGAGTGTCTGAAACAGAGGGCGAGAAACAGAGGGCCTGAATCAGACAGGCTGAATCAGATGGGCTGAAACAGAGGGGCTGAAACAGAGGGCGAGAAACAGAGTGGCTGAAACAGAGGGCGAGAAACAGAGGGCGAGAAACAGAGGGGCTGAAAAAGTGGGGCTGAAACAGAGGGGCTGAAACAGAGGGCGAGAAACAGAGTGGCTGAAACAGAGAGCGCGAAACAGAGGGCGAGAAACAGAGGGGCTGAAACAGCGGGCAAGAAACAGAGGGGCTGAAACAGAGGGCAAGAAACAGAGGGGCTGAATCAGAGGGGCTGAATCAGAGGGGCTGTAACAGAGGGGCTGAAACAGAGGGCGAGAAACAGAGGGGCTGAATCAGAGGGGCTGAATCAGAGGGGCTGAATCAGAGGGGCGGAAACAGAGGGCGAGAAACAGAGGGGCAGATACAGAGGGCAAGAAACAGAGGGGCTGAAACAGAGGGCGAGAAACAGACGGGCAGAAACAGAGAGCGAGAAACAGAGGGACTGAAACAGAGGGGCTGAAACAGAGAGCGCGAAACAGAGGGACTGAAACAGAGGGCGAGAAACAGAGGGGCAGATACAGAGGGCAAGAACAGAGGGCTGAACAGAGGGCGAGAAACAGAGGGGCAGAAACAGAGGGCGAGAGAACAGAGGGACTGAAACAAAGTGTCAGAAACAGAGAGCGCGAAACAGAGGGCGAGAAACAGAGGGGCTGAACAGCGGGCAAGAAACAGAGGGGCTGAAACAGAGGGCAAGAAACAGAGGGGCTGAAACAGAGTGTCTGAAACAGAGGGCGAGAAACAGAGGGCCTGAATCAGACAGGCTGAATCAGATGGGCTGAAACAGAGGGGCTGAAACAGAGGGCGAGAAACAGAGTGGCTGAAACAGAGGGCGAGAAACAGAGGGCGAGAAACAGAGGGGCTGAAAAAGTGGGGGCTGAAACAGAGGGGCTGAAACAGAGGGCGAGAAACAGAGTGGCTGAAACAGAGAGCGCGAAACAGAGGGCGAGAAACAGAGGGGCTGAAACAGCGGGCAAGAAACAGAGGGGCTGAAACAGAGGGCAAGAAACAGAGGGGCTGAATCAGAGGGGCTGAATCAGAGGGGCTGTAACAGAGGGGCTGAAACAGAGGGCGAGAAACAGAGGGGCTGAATCAGAGGGGCTGAATCAGAGGGGCTGAAACAGAGGGGCTGAAACGAGGGCGAGAACAGAGGGGCTGAAACAGAGGGCGAGAAACAGAGGGGCTGAAACAGAGGGCGAGAAACAGAGGGGCTGAAACAGAGGGCGAGAAACAGAGGAGCTGAAACAGAGGGGCTGAAACAGAGGGGCTGAAACAGAGGGCGAGAAACAGAGGGGCTGAAACAGAGGGCGAGAAACAGAGGGGCTGAATCAGAGGGGCTGAAACAGAGGGCGAGAAACAGAGGGGCTGAAACAGAGGGGCTGAAACAGAGGGGCTGAAACAGAGGGGCTGAAACAGAGGTCGAGAAACAGAGGGGCTGAATCAGAGGGGCTGAATCAGAGGGGCTGAAACAGAGGGCCTGAATCAGAGGGGCTGAAACAGAAGGCGAGAAACAGAGGGGCTGAAAGAGAGGGCCTGAATCAGAGGGGCTGAAACAGAAGGCGAGAAACAGAGGGGCTGAAACAGAGGGCGAGAAACAGAGGGGCAGAAACAGAGGGCGAGAAACAGTGGGGCTGAAACAGAGGGGCTGAAACAGAGGGCAAGAAACAGAGGGGCTGAACCAGAGGGCGAGAAACAGAGGGGCTGAAACAGAGGGGCTGAAGCAGAGGGGCTGAAACAGAGGGCGAGAAACAGAGGGTCTGAAACAGAGGGCGAGAAACAGAGGGGCTGAAACAGAGGGGCTGAAACAGAGGGCGAGAAACAGAGGGGCTGAAACAGATGGCGAGAAACAGAGGGGCTGAAACAGAGGGCGAGAAACAGAGGGGCTGAATCAGAGGTGCTGAAACAGAGGGGCTGAAACAGAGGGCGAGAAACAGAGGGGCTGAAACAGAGGGCGAGAAACAGAGGGGCTGAAACAGAGGGCGAGAAACAGAGGGGCTGAAACAGAGGGCGAGAAACAGAGGGGCTGAAACAGAGGGGCTGAAACTGAGGGGCTGAAACAGAGGGCGAGAAACAGAGGGGCTGAAACAGAGGGCGAGAAACAGAGGGGCTGAAACAGAGGGCGAGAAACAGAGGGGCTGCAACAGAGGGGCTGAAACAGAGGGGCTGAAACAGAGGGCGAGAAACAGAGGGGCTGAATCAGAGGGGCTGAATCAGAGGAGCTGAAACAGAGGGCCTGAATCAGAGGGGCTGAAACAGAAGGCGAGAAACAGAGGGGCTGAAAGAGAGGGCCTGAATCAGAGGGGCTGAAACAGAAGGCGAAAAACAGAGGGGCTGAAACACAGGGCGAGAAACAGAGGGGCAGAAACAGAGGGCGAGAAACAGTGGGGCTGAAACAGAGGGGCTGAAACAGAGGGCAAGAAACAGAGGGGCTGAAACAGAGGGCGAGAAACAGAGGGGCTGAAACAGAGGGGCTGAAGCTGAGGGGCTGAAACAGAGGGCGAGAAACAGAGGGGCTGAAACAAAGGGCGAGAAACAGAGGGGCTGAAACAGAGGGGCAGAAACAGAGGGGCTGAAACAGAGGGGCTGAATCGGAGGGGCTGAAACAGAGGGGCTGAAACAGAGGGGCTGAAACAGAGAGTGCGAAACAGAGGGGCTGAAACAGAGGGTGAGAAACAGAGGGGCTAAAACAGAGGGCGATAAACAGAGGGGCTGAAACAGAGGGCAAGAAAGAGAGGGGCTGAAACCGAGTGGCTGAAACAGAAGGGCTGAAACAGAGGGGCTGAAACAGAGGGCGAGAAACAGAGGGGCTGAATCAGAGGGGCTGATACAGAGGGGCTGAAACAGAGGGGCTGAAACAGAGGGCGAGAAACAGAGGGGCTGAAACAGAGGGGCTGAAACAGAGGGGCTGAAACAGAGGGCGAGAAACAGAGGGGCTGAAACAAAGGGCGAGAAACAGAGCGGCGGAAACAGAGGGGCAGAAACAGAGGGGCTGAAACAGAGGGGCTGAATCGGAGGGGTTGAAACAGAGGGGCTGAAACAGAGGGGCTGAAACAGAGGGAAAGAAACAGAGGGGCTGAACAGAGGGGCTGAAACAGAGGGGCAGAAACAGAGGGCGAGAAACAGAGGGGCTGAATCAGAGGGGCTGAATCAGAGGGGCTGAAACAGAGGGGCTGAAACAGAGGGCGAGAAACAGAGGGGCTGAATCAGAGGGGCTGAATCAGAGGGGCTGAAACAGAGGGGCTGAAACAGAGGGCGAGAAACAGAGGGGCTGAAACAGAGGGCGAGAAACAGAGGGGCTGAAACAGAGGGCGAGAAACAGAGGGGCTGAAACAGAGGGCGAGAAACAGAGGGGCTGAAACCGAGGGGCTGAAACAGAGGGGCTGAAACAGAGGGCGAGAAACAGAGGGGCTGAAACAGAGGGGCTGAAACAGAGGGCGAGAAACAGAGGGGCTGAAACAGAGGGCGAGAAACAGAGGGGCTGAAACAGAGGGCGAGAAACAGAGGGGCTGAAACAGAGGGCGAGAAACAGAGGGGCTGAAACAGAGGGGCTGAAACAGAGGGCGAGAAACAGAGGGGCTGAAACAGAGGGCGAGAAACAGAGGGGCTGAATCAGAGGGGCTGAAACAGAGGGCGAGAAACAGAGGGGCTGAAACAGAGGGGCTGAAACAGAGGGGCTGAAACAGAGGGGCTGAAACAGAGGGCGAGAAACAGAGAGGCTGAATCAGAGGGGCTGAATCAGAGGGGCTGAAACAGAGGCCCTGAATCAGAGGGGCTGAAACAGAGGGCGAGAAACAGAGGGGCTGAAAGAGAGGGCCTGAATCAGAGGGGCTGAAACAGAAGGCGAGAAACAGAGTGGCTGAAACAGAGGGCGAGAAACAGAGGGGCAGAAACAGAGGGCGAGAAACAGTGGGGCTGAAACAGAGGGGCTGAAACAGAGGGCAAGAAACAGAGGGGCTGAAACAGAGGGCGAGAAACAGAGGGGCTGAAACAGAGGGGCTGAAGCAGAGGGGCTGAAACAGAGGGCGAGAAACAGAGGGGCTGAAACAGAGGGCGAGAAACAGAGGGGCTGAAACAGAGGGGCTGAAACAGAGGGGCTGAAACAGAGGGCGAGAAACAGAGGGGCTGAAACAGATGGCGAGAAACAGAGGGGCTGAAACAGAGGGCGAGAAACAGAGGGGCTGAAACAGAGGGCGAGAAACAGGGGGGCAGAAACAGAGGGCGAGAAACAGTGGGGCTGAAACAGAGGGGCTGAAACAGAGGGCAAGAAACAGAGGGGCTGAAACAGAGGGCGAGAAACAGAGGGGCTGAAACAGAGGGGCTGAATTTGAGGGGCTGAAACAGAGGGCGAGAAACAGAGGGGCTGAAACAAAGGGCGAGAAACAGAGGGGCTGAAACAGAGGGGCAGAAACAGAGGGGCTGAAACAGAGGGGCTGAATCGGAGGGGCTGAAACAGAGGGGCTGAAACAGAGGGGCTGAAACAGAGAGTGCGAAAGAGAGGGGCTGAAACAGAGGGCGAGAAACAGAGGGGCTAAAACAGAGGGCGATAAACAGAGGGGCTGAAACAGAGGGCAAGAAAGAGAGGGGCTGAAACCGAGTGGCTGAAACAGAAGGGCTGAAACAGAGGGGCTGAAACAGAGGGCGAGAAACAGAAGGGCTGAATCAGAGGGGCTGAAACAGAGGGGCTGAAACAGAAGGCGAGAAACAGACGGGCTGAAACAGAGGGCGAGAAACAGAGGGGCAGAAACAGAGGGCGAGAAACAGAGGGGCTGAAACAGAGGGCGAGAAACAGAGGGGCAGAAACAGAGGGCGAGAAACAGAGGGGCTGAAACAGAGGGTCTGAAACAGAGGGGCTGAAACAGAGGGCGAGAAACAGAGGGGCTGAAACAGAGGGCGAGAAACAGAGGGGCTGAATCAGAGGGGCTGAAACAGAGGGCGAGAAACAGAGGGGCTGAAACAGAGGGGCTGAAACAGAGGGGCTGAAACAGAGGGGCTGAAACAGAGGACGAGAAACAGAGGGGCTGAATCAGAGGGGCTGAATCAGAGGGGCTGAAACAGAGGGCCTGAATCAGAGGGGCTGAAACAGAAGGCGAGAAACAGAGGGGCTGAAAGAGAGGGCCTGAATCAGAGGGGCTGAAACAGAAGGCGAGAAACAGAGGGGCTGAAACAGAGGGCGAGAAACAGAGGGGCAGAAACAGAGGGCGAGAAACAGTGGGGCTGAAACAGAGGGGCTGAAACAGAGGGCAAGAAACAGAGGGGCTGAAACAGAGGGCGAGAAACAGAGGGGCTGAAACAGAGGGGCTGAAGCAGAGGGGCTGAAACAGAGGGCGAGAAACAGAGGGGCTGAAACAGAGGGCGAGAAACAGAGGGGCTGAAACAGAGGGGCTGAAACAGAGGGGCTGAAACAGAGGGCGAGAAACAGAGGGGCTGAAACAGATGGCGAGAAACAGAGGGGCTGAAACAGAGGGCGAGAAACAGAGGGGCTGAATCAGAGGGGCTGAAACAGAGGGCGAGAAACAGAGGGGCTGAAACAGAGGGCGAGAAACAGAGGGGCTGAAACAGAGGTGCTGAAACAGAGGGTGAGAAACAGAGGGGCTGAAACAGAGGGCGAGAAACAGAGGGGCTGAAACAGAGGGGCTGAAACAGAGGGGCTGATTCAGAGGGGCTGAAAAAGAGGGGCTGAATCAGAGGGGCTGAAACAGAGGGCGAGAAACAGAGGGGCTGAAACAGAGGGCGAGAAACAGAGGAGCAGAAACAGAGGGCGAGAAACAGAGGGGCTGAAACAGAGGGGCTGAAACAGAGAGTGCGAAACAGAGGGGCTGAAACAGAGGGCGAGAAACACAGGGGCTGAAACAGAGGGCGAGAAACAGAGGGGCTGAAACAGAGGGAAAGAAACAGAGGGGCTGAAACCGAGTGGCTGAAACAGAAGGGCTGAAACAGAGGGGCTGAAACAGAGGGCGAGAAACAGAGGGGCTGAATCAGAGGGGCTGAATCAGAGGGGCTGAAACAGAGGGGCTGAATCAGAGGGGCTGAAACAGAAGGCGAGAAACAGAGGGGCTGAAACAGAGGGCGAGAAACAGAGGGGCAGAAACAGAGGGCGAGAAACAGAGGGGCTGAAACAGAGGGGCTGAAACAGAGGGGCAGAAACAGAGGGCAAGAAACAGAGGGGCTGAAACAGAGGGCGAGAAACAGAGGGGCTGAAACAGAGGGGGTGAAACAGAGCGGCTGAAACAGAGGGCGAGAAACAGAGGGGCTGAAACAAAGGGCGAGAAACAGAGGGGCTGAAACAGAGGGGCAGAAACAGAGGGGCTGAAACAGAGGGGCTGAATCGGAGGGGCTGAAACAGAGGGGCTGAAACAGAGGGGCTGAAACAGAGGGCAAGAAACAGAAGGGCTGAAACAGAGGGGCTGAAACAGAGGGGCAGAAACAGAGGGGGAGAAACAGAGGGGCTGAAACAGAGGGGCTGAAACAGAGGGCGAGAAACAGAGGGGCTGAATCAGAGGGGCTGAATCAGAGGGGCTGAAACAGAGGGGCTGAAACAGAGGGCGAGGAACTAAGGGACTGAATCAGAGGGGCTGAAACAGAGGGGCTGAAACAGACGGGCTGAAACAGAGAGCCTGAAACAGAGGGGCTGAAACAGAGGGGCTGAAATAGAGGGGCTGAAACAGAGGGGCTGAATCAGAGGGGCTGAAACAGAGGGGCTGAATCAGAGGGGCTGAAACAGAGGGCGAGAAACAGAGTGGCTGAAACAGAGGGGCTGAATCAGAGGGGCTGAAACAGAGGGGCTGAAACAGAGGGCGAGAAACAGAGAGGCTGAAACAGAGGGCGAGAAACAGAGGGGCTGAAACAGAGGGCAAGAAACAGAGGGGCTGAAACAGAGGGCGAGAAACAGAGGGGCTGAAACAGAGGGGCTGAAACAGTGGGGCTGAAACAGAGGGGCTGAAACAGAGGGGCTGAAACAGAGGGCGAGAAACAGAGGGGCTGAAACAGAGGGCGAGAAACAGAGGGGCTGAAACAGAGGGACTGAAACAGAGGGTTTGAAACAGAGGGGCTGAAACAGAGGGCGAGAAACAGAGGGGCTGAAACGGAGGGCGAGAAACAGAGGGGCTGAAACAGAGGGCGAGAAACAGAGGGGCTGAAACAGAGGGGCTGAAACAGAGGGGCTGAAACAGAGGGGCTGAAACAGAGGGTGAGAAATAAAGGGGCTGAAACAGAGGGCGAGAAACAGAGGGGCTGAAACAGAGGGCGAGAAACAGAGGGGCTGAAACAGAGGGCGAGAAACAGAGGGGCTGAAACAGAGGGGCTGAAACAGAGGGGCTGAAACAGAGGGCAAGAAATAGAGGGGCTGAAAAAGAGGGCAAGAAACAGAGGGGCTGAAACAGAGGGTGAGAAACAGAGGGGCTGAATCAGAGGGGCTGAAGCAAATGCCGAGAAACAGAGGGGCTGAAACAGAGGGCGAGAAACAGAGGGGCTGAAACAGAGGGGCTGAAACAGAGGGTGAGAAACAGAGGGGCTGAAACAGAGGGCGAGAAACAGAGGGGCTGAAACAGAGGGGCAGAAACAGAGGGGCTGAATCAGAGGGGCTGAAACAGAGGGGCAGAAACAGAGGGCAAGAAACAGAGGGGCTGAAACAGAGGGCGAGAAACAGAGGGGCTGAAACAGAGGGGGTGAAACAGAGCGGCTGAAACAGAGGGCGAGAAACAGAGGGGCTGAAACAAAGGGCGAGAAACAGAGGGGCTGAAACAGAGGGGCAGAAACAGAGGGGCTGAAACAGAGGGGCTGAATCAGAGGGGCTGAATCAGAGGGGCTGAAACAGAGGGCCTGAATCAGAGGGGCTGAAACAGAAGGCGAGAAACAGAGGGGCTGAAAGAGAGGGCCTGAATCAGAGGGGCTGAAACAGAAGGCGAGAAACAGAGGGGCTGAAACAGAGGGCGAGAAACAGAGGGGCAGAAACAGAGGGCGAGAAACAGTGGGGCTGAAACAGAGGGGCTGAAACAGAGGGCAAGAAACAGAGGGGCTGAAACAGAGGGCGAGAAACAGAGGGGCTGAAACAGAGGGGCTGAAGCAGAGGGGCTGAAACAGAGGGCGAGAAACAGAGGGGCTGAAACAGAGGGCGAGAAACAGAGGGGCTGAAACAGAGGGGCTGAAACAGAGGGGCTGAAACAGAGGGCGAGAAACAGAGGGGCTGAAACAGATGGCGAGAAACAGAGGGGCTGAAACAGAGGGCGAGAAACAGAGGGGCTGAATCAGAGGGGCTGAAACAGAGGGCGAGAAACAGAGGGGCTGAAACAGAGGGCGAGAAACAGAGGGGCTGAAACAGAGGTGCTGAAACAGAGGGTGAGAAACAGAGGGGCTGAAACAGAGGGCGAGAAACAGAGGGGCTGAAACAGAGGGGCTGAAACAGAGGGGCTGATTCAGAGGGGCTGAAAAAGAGGGGCTGAATCAGAGGGGCTGAAACAGAGGGCGAGAAACAGAGGGGCTGAAACAGAGGGCGAGAAACAGAGGGGCAGAAACAGAGGGCGAGAAACAGAGGGGCTGAAACAGAGGGTCTGAAACAGAGGGGCTGAAACAGAGGGCGAGAAACAGAGGGGCTGAAACAGAGGGCGAGAAACAGAGGGGCTGAATCAGAGGGGCTGAAACAGAGGGCGAGAAACAGAGGGGCTGAAACAGAGGGGCTGAAACAGAGGGGCTGAAACAGAGGGGCTGAAACAGAGGACGAGAAACAGAGGGGCTGAATCAGAGGGGCTGAATCAGAGGGGCTGAAACAGAGGGGCAGAAACAGAGGGCAAGAAACAGAGGGGCTGAAACAGAGGGCGAGAAACAGAGGGGCTGAAACAGAGGGGGTGAAACAGAGCGGCTGAAACAGAGGGCGAGAAACAGAGGGGCTGAAACAAAGGGCGAGAAACAGAGGGGCTGAAACAGAGGGGCAGAAACAGAGGGGCTGAAACAGAGGGGCTGAATCGGAGGGGCTGAAACAGAGGGGCTGAAACAGAGGGGCTGAAACAGAGGGCAAGAAACAGAAGGGCTGAAACAGAGGGGCTGAAACAGAGGGGCAGAAACAGAGGGGGAGAAACAGAGGGGCTGAAACAGAGGGGCTGAAACAGAGGGCGAGAAACAGAGGGGCTGAATCAGAGGGGCTGAATCAGAGGGGCTGAAACAGAGGGGCTGAAACAGAGGGCGAGGAACTAAGGGACTGAATCAGAGGGGCTGAAACAGAGGGGCTGAAACAGACGGGCTGAAACAGAGAGCCTGAAACAGAGGGGCTGAAA
The DNA here is from genome assembly GCF_047496795.1 of Chiloscyllium punctatum. Lineage (NCBI taxonomy): Eukaryota > Metazoa > Chordata > Chondrichthyes > Orectolobiformes > Hemiscylliidae > Chiloscyllium > Chiloscyllium punctatum. Next base: position 2,363,443 of record NW_027309795.1, on the reverse strand, counting down.
CAGAGGGGCTGAAATAGAGGGGCTGAAACAGAGGGGCTGAATCAGAGGGGCTGAAACAGAGGGGCTGAATCAGAGGGGCTGAAACAGAGGGCGAGAAACAGAGTGGCTGAAACAGAGGGGCTGAATCAGAGGGGCTGAAACAGAGGGGCTGAAACAGAGGGCGAGAAACAGAGAGGCTGAAACAGAGGGCGAGAAACAGAGGGGCTGAAACAGAGGGCAAGAAACAGAGGGGCTGAAACAGAGGGCGAGAAACAGAGGGGCTGAAACAGAGGGGCTGAAACAGTGGGGCTGAAACAGAGGGGCTGAAACAGAGGGGCTGAAACAGAGGGCGAGAAACAGAGGGGCTGAAACAGAGGGCGAGAAACAGAGGGGCTGAAACAGAGGGACTGAAACAGAGGGTTTGAAACAGAGGGGCTGAAACAGAGGGCGAGAAACAGAGGGGCTGAAACGGAGGGCGAGAAACAGAGGGGCTGAAACAGAGGGCGAGAAACAGAGGGGCTGAAACAGAGGGGCTGAAACAGAGGGGCTGAAACAGAGGGGCTGAAACAGAGGGTGAGAAATAAAGGGGCTGAAACAGAGGGCGAGAAACAGAGGGGCTGAAACAGAGGGCGAGAAACAGAGGGGCTGAAACAGAGGGCGAGAAACAGAGGGGCTGAAACAGAGGGGCTGAAACAGAGGGGCTGAAACAGAGGGCAAGAAATAGAGGGGCTGAAAAAGAGGGCAAGAAACAGAGGGGCTGAAACAGAGGGTGAGAAACAGAGGGGCTGAATCAGAGGGGCTGAAGCAAATGCCGAGAAACAGAGGGGCTGAAACAGAGGGCGAGAAACAGAGGGGCTGAAACAGAGGGGCTGAAACAGAGGGTGAGAAACAGAGGGGCTGAAACAGAGGGCGAGAAACAGAGGGGCTGAAACAGAGGGGCAGAAACAGAGGGGCTGAATCAGAGGGGCTGAAACAGAGGGGCAGAAACAGAGGGCAAGAAACAGAGGGGCTGAAACAGAGGGCGAGAAACAGAGGGGCTGAAACAGAGGGGGTGAAACAGAGCGGCTGAAACAGAGGGCGAGAAACAGAGGGGCTGAAACAAAGGGCGAGAAACAGAGGGGCTGAAACAGAGGGGCAGAAACAGAGGGGCTGAAACAGAGGGGCTGAATCGGAGGGGCTGAAACAGAGGGGCTGAAACAGAGGGGCTGAAACAGAGGGCAAGAAACAGAAGGGCTGAAACAGAGGGGCTGAAACAGAGGGGCAGAAACAGAGGGGGAGAAACAGAGGGGCTGAAACAGAGGGGCTGAAACAGAGGGCGAGAAACAGAGGGGCTGAATCAGAGGGGCTGAATCAGAGGGGCTGAAACAGAGGGGCTGAAACAGAGGGCGAGGAACTAAGGGACTGAATCAGCGGGGCTGAAACAGAGGGGCTGAAACAGACGGGCTGAAACAGAGAGCCTGGAACAGAGGGGCTGAAACAGAGGGGCTGAAATAGAGGGGCTGAAACAGAGGGGCTGAATCAGAGGGGCTGAAACAGAGGGGCTGAATCAGAGGGGCTGAAACAGAGGGCGAGAAACAGAGTGGCTGAAACAGAGGGGCTGAATCAGAGGGGCTGAAACAGAGCGGCTGAAACAGAGGGCGAGAAACAGAGAGGCTGAAACAGAGGGCGAGAAACAGAGGGGCTGAAACAGAGGGCAAGAAACAGAGGGGCTGAAACAGAGGGCGAGAAACAGAGGGGCTGAAACAGAGGGGCTGAAACAGAGGGCCTGAAACAGAGGGGCTGAAACAGAGGGGCTGAAACAGAGGGCGAGAAACAGAGGGGCTGAAACAGAGGGCGAGAAACAGAGGGGCTGAAACAGAGGGACTGAAACAGAGGGTTTGAAACAGAGGGGCTGAAACAGAGGGCGAGAAACAGAGGGGCTGAAACAGAGGGCGAGAAACAGAGGGGCTGAAACAGAGGGGCTGAAACAGAGGGGCTGAAACAGAGGGGCTGAAACAGAGGGTGAGAAATAAAGGGGCTGAAACAGAGGGCGAGAAACAGAGGGGCTGAAACAGAGGGCGAGAAACAGAGGGGCTGAAACAGAGGGCGAGAAACAGAGGGGCTGAAACAGAGGGGCTGAAACAGAGGGGCTGAAACAGAGGGCAAGAAATAGAGGGGCTGAAAAAGAGGGCAAGAAACAGAGGGGCTGAAACAGAGGGTGAGAAACAGAGGGGCTGAATCAGAGGGGCTGAAGCAAATGCCGAGAAACAGAGGGGCTGAAACAGAGGGCGAGAAACAGAGGGGCTGAAACAGAGGGGCTGAAACAGAGGGTGAGAAACAGAGGGGCTGAAACAGAGGGCGAGAAACAGAGGGGCTGAAACAGAGGGGCAGAAACAGAGGGGCTGAATCAGAGGGGCGGAAACAGAGGGCGAGAAACAGAGGGGCAGATACAGAGGGCAAGAAACAGAGGGGCTGAAACAGAGGGCGAGAAACAGACGGGCAGAAACAGAGAGCGAGAAACAGAGGGACTGAAACAGAGGGGCTGAAACAGAGAGCACGAAACAGAGGGACTGAAACAGAGGGCGAGAAACAGAGGGGCTGAAACAGAGGGCGAGAAACAGAGGGGCAGAAACAGAGGGCGAGAAACAGAGGGACTGAAACAAAGTGTCAGAAACAGAGAGCGCGAAACAGAGGGCGAGAAACAGAGGGGCTGAAACAGCGGGCAAGAAACAGAGGGGCTGAAACAGAGGGCGAGAAACAGAGGGGCTGAAACAGAGGGCAAGAAACAGAGGGGCTGAAACAGAGTGTCTGAAACAGAGGGCGAGAAACAGAGGGCCTGAATCAGACAGGCTGAATCAGATGGGCTGAAACAGAGGGGCTGAAACAGAGGGCGAGAAACAGAGTGGCTGAAACAGAGGGCGAGAAACAGAGGGGCTGAAACAGAGGGGCTGAAACAGAGGGCGAGAAACAGAGGGGCTGAAACAGAGGGCAAGAAACAGAGGGGCTGAAACCGAGTGGCTGAAACAGAAGGGCTGAAACAGAGGGGCTGAAACAGAGTGCGAGAAACAGAGGGGCTGAATCAGAGGGGCTGAATCAGAGGGGCTGAAACAAAGCGCCTGATACAGAGGGCGAGAAACAGAGGGGCTGAAACAGAGGGCGAGAAACAGAGGGGCTGAAACAGAGGGGCTGAAACAGAGGGCGAGAAACAGAGGGGCTGAAACAGAGGGCAAGAAACAGAGGGGCTGAAACCGAGTGGCTGAAACAGAAGGGCTGAAACAGAGGGGCTGAAACAGAGTGCGAGAAACAGAGGGGCTGAATCAGAGGGGCTGAATCAGAGGGGCTGAAACAGAGGGGCTGAATCAGAGGGGCTGAAACAGAAGGCGAGAAACAGAGGGGCTGAAACAGAGGGCGAGAAACAGAGGGGCAGAAACAGAGGGCGAGAAACAGAGGGGCTGAAACAGAGGGGCTGAAACAGAGGGGCTGAAACAGAGGGCAAGAAACAGAGGGGCTGAAACAGAGGGCGAGAAACAGAGGGGCTGAAACAGAGGGGCTGAAACAGAGGGGCTGAAACAGAGGGCGAGAAACAGAGGGGCTGAAACAAAGGGCGAGAAACAGAGGGGCTGAATCAGAGGGGCAGAAACAGAGGGGCTGAAACAGAGGGGCTGAATCGGAGGGGCTGAAACAGAGGGGCTGAAACAGAGGGCAAGAAACAGAGGGGCTGAAACAGACGGGCTGAAACAGAGGGGCAGAAACAGAGGGCGAGAAACAGAGGGGCTGAAACAGAGGGGCTGAAACAGAGGGCGAGAAACAGAGGGGCTGAATCAGAGGGGCTGAATCAGAGGGGCTGAAACAGAGGGGCTGAAAAAGAGGGCGAGAAACTAAGGGACTGAATCAGAGGGGCTGAAACAGAGGGGCTGAAACAGACGGGCTGAAACAGAGAGCCTGAAACAGAGGGGCTGAAACAGAGGGGCTGAAATAGAGGGGCTGAAACAGAGGGGCTGAATGAGAGGGGCTGAAACAGAGGGGCTGAATCAGAGGGGCTGAAACAGAGGGCGAGAAACAGAGGGGCTGAAACAGTGGGGCTGAATCAGAGGGGCTGAAACAGAGGGGCTGAAACAGAGGGCGAGAAACAGAGGGGCTGAAACAGAGGGCAAGAAACAGAGGGGCTGAAACAGAGGGCGAGAAACAGAGGGGCTGAAACAGAGGGACTGAAACAGAGGGTTTGAAACAGAGGGGCTGAAACAGAGGGCGAGAAACAGAGGGGCTGAAACGGAGGGCGAGAAACAGAGGGGCTGAAACAGAGGGCGAGAAACAGAGGGGCTGAAACAGAGGGGCTGAAACAGAGGGGCTGAAACAGAGGGTGAGAAATAAAGGGGCTGAAACAGAGGGCGAGAAACAGAGGGGCTGAAACAGAGGGCGAGAAACAGAGGGGCTGAAACAGAGGGCGAGAAACAGAGGGGCTGAAACAGAGGGGCTGAAACAGAGGGGCTGAAACATAGGGCAAGAAATAGAGGGGCTGAAAAAGAGGGCAAGAAAGAGAGGGGCTGAAACAGAGGGTGAGAAACAGAGGGGCTGAATCAGAGGGGCTGAAGCAAATGCCGAGAAACAGAGGGGCTGAAACAGAGGGCGAGAAACAGAGGGGCTGAAACAGAGGGGCTGAAACAGAGGGTGAGAAACAGAGGGGCTGAAACAGAGGGCGAGAAACAGAGGGGCTGAAACAGAGGGGCAGAAACAGAGGGGCTGAATCAGAGGGGCGGAAACAGAGGGCGAGAAACAGAGGGGCAGATACAGAGGGCAAGAAACAGAGGGGCTGAAACAGAGGGCGAGAAACAGACGGGCAGAAACAGAGAGCGAGAAACAGAGGGACTGAAACAGAGGGGCTGAAACAGAGAGCGCGAAACAGAGGGACTGAAACAGAGGGCGAGAAACAGAGGGGCTGAAACAGAGGGCGAGAAACAGAGGGGCAGAAACAGAGGGCGAGAAACAGAGGGACTGAAACAAAGTGTCAGAAACAGAGAGCGCGAAACAGAGGGCGAGAAACAGAGGGGCTGAAACAGCGGGCAAGAAACAGAGGGGCTGAAACAGAGGGCGAGAAACAGAGGGGCTGAAACAGAGGGCAAGAAACAGAGGGGCTGAAACAGACTGTCTGAAACAGAGGGCGAGAAACAGAGGGCCTGAATCAGACAGGCTGAATCAGATGGGCTGAAACAGAGGGGCTGAAACAGAGGGCGAGAAACAGAGTGGCTGAAACAGAGGGCGAGAAACAGAGGGCGAGAAACAGAGGGGCTGAAAAAGTGGGGCTGAAACAAAGGGGCTGAAACAAAGCGCCTGATACAGAGGGCGAGAAACAGACGGGCAGAAACAGAGGGCGAGAAACAGAGGGGCTGAAACAGAGGGGCTGAAACAGAGGGGCTGAAACAGAGGGCAAGAAACAGAGGGGCTGAAACAGAGGGTGAGAAACAGAGGGGCTGAAACAGAGGGGCTGAAACAGAGGGGCTGAAACAGAGGGCGAGAAACAGAGGGGCTGAAACAAAGGGCGAGAAACAGAGGGGCTGAATCAGAGGGGCAGAAACAGAGGGGCTGAAACAGAGGGGCTGAATCGGAGGGGCTGAAACAGAGGGGCTGAAACAGAGGGCAAGAAACAGAGGGGCTGAAACAGAGGGGCTGAAACAGAGGGGCAGAAACAGAGGGCGAGAAACAGAGGGGCTGAAACAGAGGGGCTGAAACAGAGGGCGAGAAACAGAGGGGCTGAATCAGAGGGGCTGAATCAGAGGGGCTGAAACAGAGGGGCTGAAAAAGAGGGCGAGAAACTAAGGGACTGAATCAGAGGGGCTGAAACAGAGGTACTGAAACAGACGGGCTGAAACAGAGAGCCTGAAACAGAGGGGCTGAAACAGAGGGGCTGAAATAGAGGGGCTGAAACAGAGGGGCTGAATCAGAGGGGCTGAAACAGAGGGGCTGAATCAGAGGGGCTGAAACAGAGGGCGAGAAACAGAGGGGCTGAAACAGTGGGGCTGAATCAGAGGGGCTGAAACAGAGGGGCTGAAACAGAGGTCGAGAAACAGAGGGGCTGAAACAGAGGGCAAGAAACAGAGGGGCTGAAACAGAGGGCGAGAAACAGAGGGGCTGAAACAGAGGGGCTGAAACAGAGGGTGAGAAACAGAGGGGCTGAAACAGAGGGCGAGAAACAGAAGGGCTGAAACAGAGGGGCTGAAACAGAGGGGCTGATTCAGAGGGGCTGAAAAAGAGGGGCTGAATCAGAGGGGCTGAAACAGAGGGCGAGAAACAGAGGGGCTGAAACAGAGGGCGAGAAACAGAGGAGCAGAAACAGAGGGCGAGAAACAGAGGGGCTGAAACAGAGGGGCTGAAACAGAGAGTGCGAAACAGAGGGGCTGAAACAGAGGGCGAGAAACAGAGGGGCTGAAACAGAGAGCGAGAAACAGAGGGGCTGACACAGAGGGAAAGAAACAGAGGGGCTGAAACCGAGTGGCTGAAACAGAGGGCGAGAAACAGAGGGGCTGAATCAGAGGGGCTGAATCAGAGGGGCTGAAACAGAGGGGCTGAATCAGAGGGGCTGAAACAGAAGGCGAGAAACAGAGGGGCTGAAACAGAGGGCGAGAAACAGAGGGGCAGAAACAGAGGGCGAGAAACAGAGGGGCTGAAACAGAGGGGCTGAAACAGAGGGGCTGAAACAGAGGGCAAGAAACAGAGGGGCTGAAACAGAGGGCGAGAAACAGAGGGGCTGAAACAGAGGGGCTGAAACAGAGCGGCTGAAACAGAGGGCGAGAAACAGAGGGGCTGAAACAAAGGGCGAGAAACAGAGGGGCTGAAACAGAGGGGCAGAAACAGAGGGGCTGAAACAGAGGGGCTGAATCGTAGGGGCTGAAATAGAGGGGCTGAAACAGAGGGGCTGAAACAGAGGGCAAGAAACAGAGGGGCTGAAACAGAGGGGCTGAAACAGAGGGGCAGAAACAGAGGGCGAGAAACAGAGGGGCTGAAACAGAGGGGCTGAAACAGAGGGCGAGAAACAGAGGGGCTGAATCAGAGGGGCTGAATCAGAGGGGCTGAAACAGAGGGGCTGAAACAGAGGGCGAGAAACTAAGGGACTGAATCAGAGGGGCTGAAACAGAGGGGCTGAAACAGACGGGCTGAAAGAGAGAGCTTGAAACAGAGGGGCTGAAACAGAGGGGCTGAAATAGAGGGGCTGAAACAGAGGGGCTGAATCAGAGGGGCTGAAACAGAGGGGCTGAATCAGAGGGGCTGAAACAGAGGGCGAGAAACAGAGGGGCTGAAACAGAGGGGCTGAATCAGAGGGGCTGAAACAGAGGGGCTGAAACAGAGGGCGAGAAACAGAAAGGCTGAAACAGAGGGCGAGAAACAGAGGGGCTGAAACAGAGGGCAAGAAACAGAGGGGCTGAAACAGAGGGCGAGAAACAGACGGGCTGAAACAGAGGGGCTGAAACAGAGGGGCTGAAACAGAGGGCGAGAAACAGAGGGGCTGAAACAGAGGGCGAGAAACAGAGGGGCTGAAACAGAGGGCGAGAAACAGAGGGCGAGAAACAGAGGGACTGAAACAGAGGGTCTGAAACAGAGGGGCTGAAACAGAGGGCGAGAAACAGAGGGGCTGAAACGGAGGGAGAGAAACAGAGGGGCTGAAACAGAGGGCGAGAAACAGAGGGGCTGAAACAGAGGGGCTGAAACAGAGAGGCTGAAACAGAGGGGCTGAAACAGAGGGCGAGAAACAGAGGGGCTGAAACAGAGGGCGAGAAACAGAGGGGCTGAAACAGAGGGCGAGAAACAGAGGGGCTGAAACAGAGGGGCTGAAACAGAGGGGCTGAAACAGAGCGCAAGAAATAGAGGGGCTGAAAAAGAGGGCAAGAAACAGAGGGGCTGAAACAGAGGGTGAGAAACAGAGGGGCTGAATCAGAGGGGCTGAAACAAATGCCGAGAAACAGAGGGGCTGAAACAGAGGGCGAGAAACAGAGGGGCTGAAACAGAGGGGCTGAAACAGAGGGTGAGAAACAGAGGGGCTGAAACAGAGGGCGAGAAACAGAGGGGCTGAAACAAAGGGGCAGAAACAGAGGGGCTGAATCAGAGGGGCGGAAACAGAGGGCGAGAAACAGAGGGGCAGATACAGAGGGCAAGAAACAGAGGGGCTGAAACAGAGGGCGAGAAACAGACGGGCAGAAACAGAGAGCGAGAAACAGAGGGGCTGAAACAGAGGGGCTGAAACAGAGAGCGCGAAACAGAGGGACTGAAACAGAGGGGCTGAAACAGAGGGCGAGAAACAGAGGGGCTGAAACAGAGGGCGAGAAACAGACGGGCAGAAACAGAGGGCGAGAAACAGAGGGACTGAAACAAAGGGTCTGAAACAGAGAGCGCGAAACAGAGGGCGAGAAACAGAGGGGCTGAAACAGCGGGCAAGAAACAGAGGGGCTGAAACAGAGGGCGAGAAACAGAGGGGCTGAAACAGAGGGCAAGAAACAGAGGGGCTGAAACAGAGTGTCTGAAACAGAGGGCGAGAAACAGAGGGGCTGAATCAGACAGGCTGAATCAGATGGGCTGAAACAGAGGGGCTGAAACAGAGGGCGAGAAACAGAGTGGCTGAAACAGAGGGCGAGAAACAGAGGGCGAGAAACAGAGGGGCTGAAAAAGTGGGGCTGAAACAAAGGGGCTGAAACAAAGCGCCTGATACAGAGGGCGAGAAACAGAGGGGCTGAAAGAGAGGGCGAGAAACAGAGGGGCTGAAACAGAGGGGCTGAAACAGAGGCCGAGAAACAGAGGGGCTGAAACAGAGGGCAAGAAACAGAGCGGCTGAAACCGAGTGGCTGAAACAGAAGGGCTGAAACAGAGGGGCTGAAACAGAGTGCGAGAAACAGAGGGGCTGAATCAGAGGGGCTGAATCAGAGGGGCTGAAACAGAGGGGCTGAATCAGGGGGGCTGAAACAGAAGGCGAGAAACAGAGGGGCTGAAACAGAGGGCGAGAAACAGAGGGGCAGAAACAGAGGGCGAGAAACAGAGGGGCTGAAACAGAGGGGCTGAAACAGAGGGGCTGAAACAGAGGGCAAGAAACAGAGGGGCTGAAACAGAGGGTGAGAAACAGAGGGGCTGAAACAGAGGGGCTGAAACAGAGGGGCTGAAACACAGGGCGAGAAACAGAGGGGCTGAAACAAAGGGCGAGAAACAGAGGGGCTGAAACAGAGGGGCAGAAACAGAGGGGCTGAAACAGAGGGGCTGAATCGGAGGGGCTGAAACAGAGGGGCTGAAACAGAGGGGCTGAAACAGAGGGCAAGAAACAGAGGGGCTGAAACAGAGGGGCTGAAACAGAGGGGCAGAAACAGAGGGCGAGAAACAGAGGGGCTGAAACAGAGGTGCTGAAACAGAGGGCGAGAAACAGAGGGGCTGAATCAGAGGGGCTGAATCAGAGGGGCTGAAACAGAGGGGCTGAAACAGAGGGCGAGAAATTAAGGGACTGAATCAGAGGGGCTGAAACAGAGGGGCTGAAACAGACGGGCTGAAACAGAGAGCCTGAAACAGAGGGGCTGAAACAGAGGGGCTGAAATAGAGGGGCTGAAACAGAGGGGCTGAATCAGAGGGGCTGAAACAGAGGGGCTTTATCAGAGGGGCTGAAACAGAGGGCGAGAAACAGAGGGGCTGAAACAGTGGGGCTGAATCAGAGGGGCTGAAACAGAGGGGCTGAAACAGAGGGGCTGAAACAAAGGGCGAGAAACAGAGGGGCTGAAACAGAGGGCGAGAAACAGAGGGGCTGTAACAGAGGGCGAGAAACAGAGGGCGAGAAACAGAGGGATTGAAACAGAGGGTCTGAAACAGAGGGGCTGAAACAGAGGGCGAGAAACAGAGGGGCTGAAACGGAGGGCGAGAAACAGAGGGGCTGAAACAGAGGGCGAGAAACAGAGCGGCTGAAACAGAGGGGCTGAAACAGTCGGGCTGAAACAGAGGGGCTGAAACAGAGGTTGAGAAATAAAGGGGCTGAAACAGAGGGAGAGAAACAGAGGGGCTGAAACAGAGGGCGAGAAACAGAGGGGCTGAAACAGAGGGGCTGAAACAGAGGGGCTGAAACAGAGGGCAAGAAATAGAGGGGCTGAAAAAGAGGGCGAGAAACAGAGGGGCTGAAACAGAGGGTGAGAAACAGAGGGGCTGAATCAGAGGGGCTGAAACAAATGCCGAGAATCAGAGGGGCTGAAACAGAGTGCGAGAAACAGAGGGGCTGAAACAGAGGGGCTGAAACAGAGGGTGAGAAACAGAGGGGCTGAAACAGAGGGCGAGAAACAGAGGGGCTGAAACAGAGGGGCAGAAACAGAGGGGCTGAATCAGAGTGGCTGATTCAGAGGGTCTGAAACAGAGGGGCTGAATCAGAGGGGCGGAAACAGAGGGCGAGAAACAGAGGGGCAGAAACAGAGGGCAAGAAACAGAGGGGCTGAAACAGAGGGCGAGAAACAGACGGGCAGAAACAGAGAGCGAGAAACAGAGGGACTGAAACAGAGGGGCTGAAACAGAGAGCGCGAAACAGAGGGACTGAAACAGAGGGCGAGAAACAGAGGGGCTGAAACAGAGGGCGAGAAACAGAGGGGCTGAAACAGAGGGCGAGAAACAGAGGGGCTGAAACAGAGGGCAAGAAACAGAGGGGCTGAAACAGAGTGGCTGAAACAGAGGGCGAGAAACAGAGGGGCTGAATCAGACAGGCTGAATCAGATGGGCTGAAACAGAGGGGCTGAAACAGAGGGCGAGAAACAGAGGGCGAGAAACAGAGGGCGAGAAACAGTGGGGCTGAAACAGAGGGCGAGAAACAGACAGGCTGAAACACAGGGCGAGAAACAGAGGGGCTGAAACAGAGGGCGAGAAACAAAGGGGCTGAAACAGAGGGACTGAAACAGAGGGGCTGAAACAGAGGGGCTGAAACAGAGGGCGAGAAACAGAGTGGCTGAAACAGAGAGCGAGAAACAGAGTGGCTGAAACAGACGGCAAGAAACAGAGGGGCTGAAACAGAGGGCGAGAAACAGAGGGGCTGAAACAGAGGGGCTGAAACAGAGGGGCGGAAACAGAGGGGCTGAAACAGAGAGCGAGAAACAGAGGGGCTGAAACAGAGGGGCTGAAACAGAGGGCTAGAAACAGAGGGGCTGAAACAGAGGGCGAGAAACAGAGGGGCTGAAACAGAGGGCGAGAAACAGAGGGCGAGAAACAGAGGGACTGAAACAGAGGGTCTGAAACAGAGGGGTTGAAACAGAGGGCGAGAAACAGAGTGGCTGAAACAGAGGGCGAGAAACAGAGTGGCTGAAACAGAGGGCAAGAAACAGAGGGGCTGAAACAGAGGGCGAGAAACAGAGGGGCTGAAACAGAGGGGCGGAAACAGAGGGGCGGAAACAGAGCGGCTGAAACAGAGAGCGAGAAACAGAGGGGCTGAAACAGAGGGGCGGAAACAGAGGGGCTGAAACAGAGGGTGAGAAACATAGTGGCTGAAACAAAGGGGCTGAAACAGTGGGGCTAAAATAGAGGGGCTGAAACAGAGGGCGAGAAATAGAGGTGCTGAAACAGAGGGCGATAAACCGGGAGGCTGAAACAGAGGGCGAGAAACAGAGGGGCTGAAACAGAGGGCGAGAACAAAGGGGCTGAAACAGAGGTGCTGAAACAGAGGGGCTGAAACAGAGGGCGAGAAACAGAGGGGCTGAAACAGAGGGCGAGAAACAGAGGGGCTGAAACAGAGGGCGAGAAACAGAGGCGCTGAAACAGAGGGCGAGAAACAGAGGGGCTGAAACAGAGGGGCTGAAACAGAGGGGCTGAAACAGAGGGCGAGAAACAGAGGGGCTGAATCAGAGGGGCTGAAACAGAGGGCGAGAAACAGAGGGGCTGAAACAGAGGGGCTGAAACAGAGGGGCTGAAACAGAGGGGCTGAATCAGAGGGGCTGAATCAGAGGGGCTGAAACAGAGGGCCTGAATCAGAGGGGCTGAAACAGAAGGCGAGAAACAGAGGGGCTGAAAGAGAGGGCCTGAATCAGAGGGGCTGAAACAGAAGGCGAGAAACAGAGGGGCTGAAACAGAGGGCGAGAAACAGAGGGGCAGAAACAGAGGGCGAGAAACAGTGGGGCTGAAACAGAGGGGCTGAAACAGAGGGCAAGAAACAGAGGGGCTGAAACAGAGGGGCTGAAACAGAGGGGCTGAAACAGAGGGCGAGAAACAGAGGGGCTGAAACAGAGGGCGAGAAACAGAGGGGCTGAAACAAAGGGCGAGAAACAGAGGGGCTGAAACAGAGGGGCTGAAACAGAGGGGCTGAAACAGAGGGGCTGAATCGGAGGGGCTGAAACAGAGGGGCTGAAACAGAGGGGCTGAAACAGAGAGTGCAAAACAGAGGGGCTGAAACAGAGGGCGAGAAACAGAGGGGCTAAAACAGAGGGCGATAAACAGAGGGGCTGAAACTGAGGGCAAGAAAGAGAGGGGCTGAATCAGAGGGGCTGAAACAGAGGGGCTGAAACAGAAGGCGAGAAACAGACAGGCTGAAACAGAGGGCGAGAAACAGAGGGGCAGAAACAGAGGGCGAGAAACAGAGGGGCTGCAACAGAGGGGCTGAAACAGAGGGCAAGAAACAGAGGGGCTGAAACAGAGGGCGAGAAACAGAGGGGCTGAAACAGAGGGGCTGAAACAGAGGGGCTGAAACAGAGGGCGAGAAACAGAGGGGCTGAAACAAAGGGCGAGAAACAGAGGGGCGGAAACAGAGGGGCAGAAACAGAGGGGCTGAAACAGAGGGGCTGAATCGGAGGGGCTGAAACAGAGGGGCTGAAACAGAGGGGCTGAAACAGAGGGCAAGAAACAGAGGGGCTGAAACAGAGGGGCTGAAACAGAGGGGCAGAAACAGAGGGCGAGAAACAGAGGGGCTGAATCAGAGGGGCTGAATCAGAGGGGCTGAAACAGAGGGGCTGAAAAGGAGGGCGAGAAACAGAGGGGCTGAATCAGAGGGGCTGAATCAGAGGGGCTGAAACAGAGGGGCTGAAACAGAGGGCGAGAAACTAAGGGACTGAATCAGAGGGGCTGAAACAGAGGGGCTGAAACAGACGGGCTGAAACAGAGGGGCTGAAACAGAGGGGCTGAAATAGAGGGGCTGAAACAGAGGGGCTGAAACAGAGGGCGAGAAACTAACGTACTGAATCAGAGGGGCTGAAACAGAGGGGCTGAATCAGAGGGGCTGAAACAGAGGGGCTGAATCAGAGGGGCTGAAACAGAGGGGCTGAAACAGAGGGCGAGAAACAGAGAGGCTGAAACAGAGGGCGAGAAACAGAGGGGCTGAAACAGAGGGCGAGAAACAGAGGGGCTGAAAGAGAGGGGCTGAAACAGAGGGGCTGAAACAGAGGGCGAGAAACAGAGGGGCTGAAACAGAGGGCGAGAAACAGAGGGGCTGAAACAGAGGTGCTGAAACAGAGTGTGAGAAACAGAGGGGCTGAAACAGAGGGCGAGAAACAGAGGGGCTGAAACAGAGGGGCTGAAACAGAGGGGCTGATTCAGAGGGGCTGAAAAAGAGGGGCTGAATCAGAGGGGCTGAAACAGAGGGCGAGAAACAGAGGGGCTGAAACAGAGGGCGAGAAACAGAGGAGCAGAAACAGAGGGCGAGAAACAGAGGGGCTGAAACAGAGGGGCTGAAACAGAGAGTTCGAAACAGAGGGGCTGAAACAGAGGGCGAGAAACAGAGGGGCTGAAACAGAGGGCGAGAAACAGAGGGGCTGAAACAGAGGGCAAGAATCAGAGGAGCTGAAACCGAGTGGCTGAAACAGAAGGGCTGAAACAGAGGGGCTGAAACAGAGGGCGAGAAACAGAGGGGCTGAAACAGAAGGCGAGAAACAGAGGGGCTGAAACAGAGGGCGAGAAACAGAGGGGCAGAAACAGAGGGCGAGAAACAGAGGTGCTGAAACAGAGGGGCTGAAACAGAGGGGCTGAAACAGAGGTCAAGAAACAGAGGGGCTGAAACAGAGGGCGAGAAACAGAGGGGCTGAAACAGAGGGGCTGAAACAGAGGGGCTGAAACAGAGGGCGAGAAACAGAGGGGCTGAAACAAAGGGCGAGAAACAGAGGGGCTGAAACAGAGGCGCAGAAACAGAGGGGCTGAAACAGAGGGGCTGAATCGGAGGGGCTGAAACAGAGGGGCTGAAACAGAGGGGCTGAAACAGAGGGCAAGAAACAGAGGGGCTGAAACAGAGGGGCTGAAACAGAGGGTCAGACACAGAGGGCGAGAAACAGAGGGGGTGAAACAGAGGGGCTGAAACAGAGGGCGAGAAACAGAGGGGCTGAATCAGAGTGGCTGAATCAGAGGGGCTGAAACAGAGGGGCTGAAACAGAGGGCGAGAAACTAGGGGACTGAATCAGAGGGGCTGAAACAGAGGGGCTGAAACAGAGGGGCAGAAACAGAGGGCGAGAAACAGAGGGGCTGAAACAGAGGGGCTGAAACAGAGGGCGAGAAACAGAGGGGCTTAATCAGAGGGGTTGAATCAGAGGGGCTGAAACAGAGGGGCTGAATCAGAGGGGCTGAAACAGAAGGCGAGAAACAGAGGGGCTGAAACAGAGGGCGAGAAACAGAGGGGCAGAAACAGAGGGCGATAAACAGAGGGGCTGAAACAGAGGGGCTGAAACAGAGGGGCGGAAACAGAGGGCGAGAACCAGAGGGGCTGAAACAAAGGGCGAGAAACAGAGGGGCTGAAACAGAGGGGCAGAAACAGAGGGGCTGAAACAGAGGGGCTGAATCGGAGGGGCTGAAACAGAGGGGCTGAAACAGAGGGGCTGAAACAGAGGGCAAGAAACAGAGGGGCTCAAACAGAGGGGCTGAAACAGAGGGGCAGAAACAGAGGGGGAGAAACAGAGGGGCTGAAACAGAGGGGCTGAAACAGAGGGCGAGAAACAGAGGGGCTGAATCAGAGGGGCTGAATCAGAGGGGCTGAAACAGAGGGGCTGAAACAGAGGTCGAGAAACTAAGGGACTGAATCAGAGGGGCTGAAACAGAGGGGCTGAAACAGACGGGCTGAAACAGAGAGCCTGAAACAGAGGGGCTGAAACAGAGGGGCAGAAACAGAGGGGCTGAAACAGAGGGGCTGAAATAGAGGGGCTGAAACAGAGGGGCTGAGTCAGAGGGGCTGAAACAGAGGGGCTGAATCAGAGGGGCTGAAACAGAGGGCGAGGAACAGAGGGGCTGAAACAGAGGGGCTGAATCAGAGGGTCTGAAACAGAGGGGCTGAAACAGAGGGCGAGAAACAGAGAGGCTGAAACAGAGGGCGAGAAACAGAGGGGCTGAAACAGAGGGCGAGAAACAGAGGGGCTGAAACAGAGGGGCTGAAACAGAGGGGCTGAAACAGAGGGCGAGAAACAGAGGGGCTGAAACAGAGGTGCTGAAACAGAGGGTGAGAAACAGAGGGTCTGAAACTGAGGGCGAGAAACAGAGGGGCTGAAACAGAGGGGCTGATTCAGAGGGGCTGAAAAAGAGGGGCTGAATCAGAGGGGCTGAAACAGAGGGCGAGAAACAGAGGGGCTGAAACAGAGGGCGAGAAACAGAGGAGCAGAAACAGAGGGCGAGAAACAGAGGGGCTGAAACAGAGGGGCTGAAACAGAGAGTTCGAAACAGAGGGGCTGAAACAGAGGGCGAGAAACAGAGGGGCTGAAACAGAGGGCGAGAAACAGAGGGGCTGAAACAGAGGGCAAGAATCAGAGGAGCTGAAACCGAGTGGCTGAAACAGAAGGGCTGAAACAGAGGGGCTGAAACAGAGGGCGAGAAACAGAGGGGCTGAAACAGAAGGCGAGAAACAGAGGGGCTGAAACAGAGGGCGAGAAACAGAGGGGCAGAAACAGAGGGCGAGAAACAGAGGTGCTGAAACAGAGGAGCTGAAACAGAGGGGCTGAAACAGAGGTCAAGAAACAGAGGGGCTGAAACAGAGGGCGAGAAACAGAGGGTCTGAAACAGAGGGGCTGAAACAGAGGGGCTGAAACAGAGGGCGAGAAACAGAGGGGCTGAAACAAAGGGCGAGAAACAGAGGGGCTGAAACAGAGGGGCAGAAACAGAGGGGCTGAAACAGAGGGGCTGAATCGGAGGGGCTGAAACAGAGGGGCTGAAACAGAGGGGCTGAAACAGAGGGCAAGAAACAGAGGGGCTGAAACAGAGGGGCTGAAACAGAGGGTCAGAAACAGAGGGCGAGAAACAGAGGGGCTGAAACAGAGGGGCTGAAACAGAGGGCGAGAAACAGAGGGGCTGAATCAGAGGGGCTGAAACAGAGGGGCCGAAACAGAGGGGCTGAAACAGAGGGCGAGAAACAGAGGGGCTGAAACAAAGGGCGAGAAACAGAGGGGCGGAAACAGAGGGGCAGAAACAGAGGGGCTGAAACAGAGGGGCTGAATCGGAGGGGCTGAAACAGAGGGGCTGAAACAGAGGGGCTGAAACAGAGGGCAAGAAACAGAGGGGCTGAAACAGAGGGGCTGAAACAGAGGGGCAGAAACAGAGGGCGAGAAACAGAGGGGCTGAATCAGAGGGGCTGAATCAGAGGGGCTGAAACAGAGGGGCTGAAACAGAGGGCGAGAAACAGAGGGGCTGAATCAGAGGGGCTGAATCAGAGGGGCTGAAACAGAGGGGCTGAAACAGAGGGCGAGAAACTAAGGGACTGAATCAGAGGGGCTGAAACAGAGGGGCTGAAACAGACGGGCTGAAACAGAGGGGCTGAAACAGAGGGGCTGAAATAGAGGGGCTGAAACAGAGGGGCTGAAACAGAGGGCGAGAAACTAAGGTACTGAATCAGAGGGGCTGAAACAGAGGGGCTGAATCAGAGGGGCTGAAACAGAGGGGCTGAATCAGAGGGGCTGAAACAGAGGGGCTGAAACAGAGGGCGAGAAACAGAGAGGCTGAAACAGAGGGCGAGAAACAGAGGGGCTGAAACAGTGGGCGAGAAACAGAGGGGCTGAAAGAGAGGGGCTGAAACAGAGGGGCTGAAACAGAGGGCGAGAAACAGAGGGGCTGAAACAGAGGGCGAGAAACAGAGGGGCTGAAACAGAGGTGCTGAAACAGAGGGTGAGAAACAGAGGGGCTGAAACAGAGGGCGAGAAACAGAGGGGCTGAAACAGAGGGGCTGAAACAGAGGGGCTGATTCAGAGGGGCTGAAAAAGAGGGGCTGAATCAGAGGGGCTGAAACAGAGGGCGAGAAACAGAGGGGCTGAAACAGAGGGCGAGAAACAGAGGAGCAGAAACAGAGGGCGAGAAACAGAGGGGCTGAAACAGAGGGGCTGAAACAGAGAGTTCGAAACAGAGGGGCTGAAACAGAGGGCGAGAAACAGAGGGGCTGAAACAGAGGGCGAGAAACAGAGGGGCTGAAACAGAGGGCAAGAATCAGAGGAGCTGAAACCGAGTGGCTGAAACAGAAGGGCTGAAACAGAGGGGCTGAAACAGAGGGCGAGAAACAGAGGGGCTGAAACAGAAGGCGAGAAACAGAGGGGCTGAAACAGAGGGCGAGAAACAGAGGGGCAGAAACAGAGGGCGAGAAACAGAGGTGCTGAAACAGAGGGGCTGAAACAGAGGGGCTGAAACAGAGGTCAAGAAACAGAGGGGCTGAAACAGAGGGCGAGAAACAGAGGGGCTGAAACAGAGGGGCTGAAACAGAGGGGCTGAAACAGAGGGCGAGAAACAGAGGGGCTGAAACAAAGGGCGAGAAACAGAGGGGCTGAAACAGAGGCGCAGAAACAGAGGGGCTGAAACAGAGGGGCTGAATCGGAGGGGCTGAAACAGAGGGGCTGAAACAGAGGGGCTGAAACAGAGGGCAAGAAACAGAGGGGCTGAAACAGAGGGGCTGAAACAGAGGGTCAGAAACAGAGGGCGAGAAACAGAGGGGCTGAAACAGAGGGGCTGAAACAGAGGGCGAGAAACAGAGGGGCTGAATCAGAGTGGCTGAATCAGTGGGGCTGAAACAGAGGGGCTGAAACAGAGGGCGAGAAACTAGGGGACTGAATCAGAGGGGCTGAAACAGAGGGGCTGAAACAGAGGGGCAGAAACAGAGGGCGAGAAACAGAGGGGCTGAAACAGAGGGGCTGAAACAGAGGGCGAGAAACAGAGGGGCTTAATCAGAGGGGTTGAATCAGAGGGGCTGAAACAGAGGGGCTGAATCAGAGGGGCTGAAACAGAAGGCGAGAAACAGAGGGGCTGAAACAGAGGGCGAGAAACAGAGGGGCAGAAACAGAGGGCGATAAACAGAGGGGCTGAAACAGAGGGGCTGAAACAGAGGGCAAGAAACAGAGGGGCTGAAACAGAGGGCGAGAAACAGAGGGGCTGAAACAGAGGGGCTGAAACAGAGGGGCTGAAACAGAGGGCGAGAAACAGAGGGGCTGAAACAAAGGGCGAGAAACAGAGGGGCTGAAACAGAGGGGCAGAAACAGAGGGGCTGAAACAGAGGGGCTGAATCGGAGGGGCTGAAACAGAGGGGCTGAAACAGAGGGGCTGAAACAGAGGGCAAGAAACAGAGGGGCTCAAACAGAGGGGCTGAAACAGAGGGGCAGAAACAGAGGGGGAGAAACAGAGGGGCTGAAACAGAGGGGCTGAAACAGAGGGTGAGAAACAGAGGGGCTGAATCAGAGGGGCTGAATCAGAGGGGCTGAAACAGAGGGGCTGAAACAGAGGTCGAGACTCTAAGGGACTGAATCAGAGGGGCTGAAACAGAGGGGCTGAAACAGACGGGCTGAAACAGAGAGCTTGAAACAGAGGGGCTGAAACAGAGGGGCAGAAACAGAGGGGCTGAAACAGAGGGGCTGAAATAGAGGGGCTGAAACAGAGGGGCTGAGTCAGAGGGGCTGAAACAGAGGGGCTGAATCAGAGGGGCTGAAACAGAGGGCGAGGAACAGAGGGGCTGAAACAGAGGGGCTGAATCAGAGGGTCTGAAACAGAGGGGCTGAAACAGAGGGCGAGAAACAGAGAGGCTGAAACAGAGGGCGAGAAACAGAGGGGCTGAAACAGAGGGCGAGAAACAGAGGGGCTGAAACAGAGGGGCTGAAACAGAGGGGCTGAAACAGAGGGCGAGAAACAGAGGGGCTGAAACAGAGGGCGAGAAACAGAGGGGCTGAAACAGAGGGGCTGAAACAGAGGGTGAGAAACAGAGGGTCTGAAACTGAGGGCGAGAAACAGAGGGGCTGAAACAGAGGGGCTGAAACAGAGGGGCTGATTCAGAGGGGCTGAAAAAGAGGGGCTGAATCAGAGGGGCTGAAACAGAGGGCGAGAAACAGAGGGGCTGAAACAGAGGGCGAGAAACAGAGGAGCAGAAACAGAGGGCGAGAAACAGAGGGGCTGAAACAGAGGGGCTGAAACAGAGAGTTCGAAACAGAGGGGCTGAAACAGAGGGCGAGAAACAGAGGGGCTGAAACAGAGGGCGAGAAACAGAGGGGCTGAAACAGAGGGCAAGAATCAGAGGAGCTGAAACCGAGTGGCTGAAACAGAAGGGCTGAAACAGAGGGGCTGAAACAGAGGGCGAGAAACAGAGGGGCTGAAACAGAAGGCGAGAAACAGAGGGGCTGAAACAGAGGGCGAGAAACAGAGGGGCAGAAACAGAGGGCGAGAAACAGAGGTGCTGAAACAGAGGGGCTGAAACAGAGGGGCTGAAACAGAGGTCAAGAAACAGAGGGGCTGAAACAGAGGGCGAGAAACAGAGGGTCTGAAACAGAGGGGCTGAAACAGAGGGGCTGAAACAGAGGGCGAGAAACAGAGGGGCTGAAACAAAGGGCGAGAAACAGAGGGGCTGAAACAGAGGGGCAGAAACAGAGGGGCTGAAACAGAGGGGCTGAATCGGAGGGGCTGAAACAGAGGGGCTGGAACAGAGGGGCTGAAACAGAGGGCAAGAAACAGAGGGGCTGAAACAGAGGGGCTGAAACAGAGGGTCAGAAACAGAGGGCGAGAAACAGAGGGGCTGAAACAGAGGGGCTGAAACAGAGGGCGAGAAACAGAGGGGCTGAATCAGAGGGGCTGAATCAGAGGGGCTGAAACAGAGGGGCTGAAACAGAGGGCGAGAAACTAGGGGACTGAATCAGAGGGGTTGAAACAGAGGGGCTGAAACAGAGGGGCAGAAACAGAGGTCGAGAAACAGAGGGGCTGAAACAGAGGGGCTGAAACAGAGGGCGAGAAACAGAGGGGCTTAATCAGAGGGGCTGAATCAGAGGGGCTGAAACAGAGGGGCTGAATCAGAGGGGCTGAAACAGAAGGCGAGAAACAGAGGGGCTGAAACAGAGGGCGAGAAACAGAGGGGCAGAAACAGAGGGCGATAAACAGAGGGGCTGAAACAGAGGGGCTGAAACAGAGGGGCTGAAACAGAGGGCAAGAAACAGAGGGGCTGAAACAGAGGGCGAGAAACAGAGGGGCTGAAACAGAGGGGCTGAAACAGAGGGGCTGAAACAGAGGGCGAGAAACAGAGGGGCTGAAACAAAGGGCGAGAAACAGAGGGGCTGAAACAGAGGGGCAGAAACAGAGGGGCTGAAACAGAGGGGCTGAATCGGAGGGGCTGAAACAGAGGGGCTGAAACAGAGGGGCTGAAACAGAGGGCAAGAAACAGAGGGGCTGAAACAGAGGGGCTGAAACAGAGGGGCAGAAACAGAGGGCGAGAAACAGAGGGGCTGAAACAGAGGGGCTGAAACAGAGGGCGAGAAACAGAGGGGCTGAATCAGAGGGGCTGAATCAGAGGGGCTGAAACAGAGGGGCTGAAACAGAGGGCGAGAAACTAAGGGACTGAATCAGAGGGGCTGAAACAGAGGGGCTGAAACAGACGGGCTGAAACAGAGAGCCTGAAACAGAGGGGCTGAAACAGAGGGGCAGAAACAGAGGGGCTGAAACAGAGGGGCTGAAATAGAGGGGCTGAAACAGAGGGGCTGAGTCAGAGGGGCTGAAACAGAGGGGCTGAATCAGAGGGGCTGAAACAGAGGGCGAGGAACAGAGGGGCTGAAACAGAGGGGCTGAATCAGAGGGGCTGAAACAGAGGGGCTGAAACAGAGGGCGAGAAACAGAGAGGCTGAAACAGAGGGCGAGAAACAGAGGGGCTAAAACAGAGGGCAAGAAACAGAGGGGCTGAAACAGAGGGCGAGAAACAGACGGGCTGAAACAGAGGGGCTGAAACAGAGGGGCTGAAACAGAGGGCGAGAAACAGAGGGGCTGAAACAGAGGGCGAGAAACAGAGGGCGAGAAACAGAGGGACTGAAACAGAGGGTCTGAAACAGAGGGCCAGAAACATAGGGCGAGAAACAGAGGGACTGAAACAGTGGGGCTGAAACAGAGGGGCTGATACAGAGGGCGAGAAACAGAGCGGCTGAAACAGAGGGCGAGAAACAGAGGGGCTGAAACAAAGGGGCTGAAACAGTAGGGCTAAAACAGAGGGGCTGAAACAGAGGGCGAGAAATAGAGGGGCTGAAACAGAGGGCGAGAAACAGAGGGGCTGAAACAGATGGCGAGAAACAGAGGGGCTGAAACAGAAGGCGAGAAACAGAAGGGCTGAAACAGAGGAACTGAAACAGAGGGCGAGAAACAGAGGGGCTGAAACAGAGGGCGAGAAACAGAGGGGCTGAAACAGAGGGCAAGAAACAGAGGGGCAGAAACAGAGGGCGAGAAACAGAGGGGCTGAAACAGAGGGGCTGAAACAGGGGGGCTGAAACAGAGGGCAAGAAACAGAGGGGCTGAAACAGAGGGCGAGAAACAGAGGGGCTGAAACAGAGGGCGAGAAACAGAGGGGCTGAAACAGAGGGGCTGAAACAGAGGGGCTGAAACAGAGGGCAAGAAACAGAGGGGCTGAAACAGAGGGCGAGAAACAGAGGGGCTGAAACAGAGGGGCTGAAACAGAGGGGCTGAAACAGAGGGCGAGAAACAGAGGGGCTGAAACAAAGGGCGAGAAACAGAGGGGCTGAAACAGAGGGGCAGAAACAGAGGGGCTGAAACAGAGGGGCTGAATCGGAGGGGCTGAAACAGAGGGGCTGAAACAGAGGGGCTGAAACAGAGGGCGAGAAACAGAGGGGCTGAAACAGAGGGCGAGAAACAGAGGGGCTGAAACAGAGGGGCTGAAACAGAGGGGCTGAAACAGAGGGCAAGAAACAGAGGGGCTGAAACAGAGGGCGAGAAACAGAGGGGCTGAAACAGAGGGGCTGAAACAGAGGGGCTGAAACAGAGGGCGAGAAACAGAGGGGCTGAAACAAAGGGCGAGAAACAGAGGGGCTGAAACAGAGGGGCAGAAACAGAGGGGCTGAAACAGAGGGGCTGAATCGGAGGGGCTGAAACAGAGGGGCTGAAACAGAGGTGCTGAAACAGAGGGCAAGAAACAGAGGGGCTCAAACAGAGGGGCTGAAACAGAGGGGCAGAAACAGTGGGCGAGAAACAGAGGGGCTGAAACAGAGGGGCTGAAACAGAGGGCGAGAAACAGAGGGGCTGAATCAGAGGGGCTGAATCAGAGGGGCTGAAACAGAGGGGCTGAAACAGAGGGCGAGAAACTAAGGGACTGAATCAGAGGGGCTGAAACAGAGGGGCTGAAACAGAGGGGCAGAAACAGAGGGCGAGAAACAGAGGGGCTGAAACAGAGGGGCTGAAACAGAGGGCGAGAAACAGAGGGGCTTAATCAGAGGGGCTGAATCAGAGGGGCTGAAACAGAGGGGCTGAATCAGACAGGCTGAATCAGATGGGCTGAAACAGAGGGGCTGAAACAGAGGGTGAGAAACAAAGGGGCTGAAACAGCGGGCGAGAAACAGAGGGCAAGAAACAGAGTGGCTGAAACAGAGGGGCTGAAACAGAGGGGCTGAAACAGAGGGCGAGAAACAGAGGGGCTGAATCAGAGGGGCTGAATCAGAGGGACTGAAACAGAGGGGCTGAAACAGAGGGCGAGAAACAAAGGGGCTGAAACAGCGGGCGAGAAACAGAGGGCGAGAAACAGAGTGTCTGAATCAGAGGGGCTGAAACAGAGGGCGAGAAACAGAGGGGCTGAAACAGAGTGCGAGAAACAGAAGGGCTGAAACAGAGGGGCTGAAATAGAGGGGCTGAAACAGAGGGGCTGAATCCGAGGGCAAGAAACAGAGAGGCTGAAACAGAGGGCGAGAAACAGAGGGGCTGAAACAGAGGGCGAGAAACAGAGGGGCTGAAACAGAGGGGCTGAAACAGAGGGGCTGAAACAGAGGGGCTGAAACAGAGGGGCTGAAACGGAGGGGCTGAAACAGAGGGCGAGAAACAGAGGGGCTGAAACAGAGGGCGAGAAACAGAGGGGCTGAAACAGAGGGCGAGAAACAGAGGGCGAGAAACAGAGGGACTGAAAAAGAGGGGCTGAAACAGAGGGGCTGATTCAGAGGGGCTGAAACAGTGGGGCTGAAGCAGTGGGGCTGAAACAGAGGGCAAGAAACAGAGGGGCTGAAACAAAGGGGCTGAAACAGTGGGGCTGAAACAGAGGGGCTGAAACAGACGGCGAGAAACAGAGGGGCTGAAACAGAGGGCGAGTAACACAGTGGCTGAAACAGAGGGGCTGAAACAGAGGGGCTGAATCAGAGTGGCTGATTCAGAGGGTCTGAAACAGAGGGGCTGAATCAGAGGGGCGGAAACAGAGGGCGAGAAACAGAGGGGCAGAAACAGAGGGCAAGAAACAGAGGGGCTGAAACAGAGGGCGAGAAACAGACGGGCAGAAACAGAGAGCGAGAAACAGAGGGACTGAAACAGAGGGGCTGAAACAGAGAGCGCGAAACAGAGGGACTGAAACAGAGGACGAGAAACAGAGGGGCTGAAACAGAGGGCGAGAAACAGAGGGGCTGAAACAGAGGGCGAGAAACAGAGGGGCTGAAACAGAGGGAGGGAAACAGACGGGCAGAAACAGAGGGCGAGAAACAGAGGGACTGAAACAAAGGGGCTGAAACAGAGAGCGCGAAACAGAGGGACTGAAACAGAGGGCGAGAAACAGAGGGGCTGAAACAGAGGGCCAGAAACAGAGGGGCTGAAACAGAGGGCGAGAAACAGAGGGGCTGAAACAGAGGGCGAGAAACAGAGGGGCTGACACAGAGGGGCTGAAACAGAGGGGCTGAAACAGAGGGCGAGAAACAGAGGGGCTGAAACAGAGGGCGAGAAACAGAGGGGCTGAATCAGAGGGGCTGAAACAGAAGGCGAGAAACAGAGGGGCTGAAACAGAGGGCGAGAAACAGAGGGGCAGAAACAGAGGGCGAGAAACAGAGGGTCTGAAACAGAGGGGCTGAAACAGGGGGGCTGAAACAGAGGGCAAGAAACAGAGGGGCTGAAACAGAGGGCGAGAATCAGAGGGGCTGAAACAGAGGGGCTGAAACAGAGGGGCTGAAACAGAGGGCGAGAAACAGAGGGGCTGAAACAAAGGGCGAGAAACAGAGGGGCTGAAACAGAGGGGCAGTAACAGAGGGGCTGAAACAGAGGGGCTGAATCGGAGGGGCTGAAACAGAGGGGCTGAAACAGAGGGGCTGAAACAGAGGGCAAGAAACAGAGGGGCTGAAACAGAGGGGCTGAAACAGAGGGGCAGAAACAGAGGGCGAGAAACAGAGGGGCTGAAACAGAGGGGCTGAAACAGAGGGCGAGAAACAGAGGGGCTGAATCAGAGGGGCTGAATCAGAGGGGCTGAAACAGAGGGGCTGAAACAGAGGGCGAGAAACTAAGGGACTGAATCAGAGGGGCTGAAACAGAGGGGCTGAAACAGACGGGGTGAAACAGAGGGGCTGAAACAGAGGGCGAGAAACAGAGGGGCTGAAACAGAGGGCGAGAAACAGAGTGGCTGAAACAGAGGGTCTGAAACAGAGGGGCTGAAACAGAGGGCGGGAAAGAGAGGGGCTGAAACAGAGGGGCTGAAACAGAGGGGCTGAAACAGAGGGCGAGAAACAGAGGGGCTGAAACAGAGGGCGAGAAACAGAGGGGCTGAAAGAGAGGGCGAGAAACAGAGGGGCTGAAACAGAGGGCGAGAAACAGAGGGGCTGAAACAGAGGGGCTGAAACAGAGAGCGAGAAACAGAGGGGCTGAAACAGAGGGGCTGAAACAGAGGGCGAGAAACAGAGGGGCTGAATCAGAGGGGCTGAAACAGAAGGCGAGAAACAGAGGGGCTGAAACAGAGGGCGAGAAACAGAGGGGCAGAAACAGAGGGCGAGAAACAGAGGGGCTGAAACAGAGGGGCTGAAACAGAGGGGCTGAAACAGAGGGCAAGAAACAGAGGGGCTGAAACAGAGGGCGAGAAACAGAGGGGCTGAAACAGAGGGGCTGAAACAGAGGGCGAGAAACAGAGGGGCTGAAACAAAGGGCGAGAAACAGAGGGGCTGAAACAGAGGGGCAGAAACAGAGGGGCTGAAACAGAGGGGCTGAATCGGAGGGGCTGAAACAGAGGGGCTGAAACAGAGGGGCTGAAACAGAGGGCAAGAAACAGAGGGGCTGAAACAGAGGGGCTGAAACAGAGGGGCAGAAACAGAGGGCGAGAAACAGAGGGGCTGAAACAGAGAGGCTGAAACAGAGGGCGAGAAACAGAGGGGCTGAATCAGAGGGGCTGAATCAGAGGGGCTGAAACAGAGGGGCTGAAACAGAGGGCGAGAAACTAAGGGACTGAATCAGAGGGGCTGAAACAGAGGGGTTGAAACAGACGGGCTGAAACAGAGGGGCTGAAACAGAGGGCGAGAAACAGAGGGGCTGAAACAGAGGGCGAGAAACAGAGTGGCTGAAACAGAGGGTCTGAAACAGATGGGCTGAATCAGACGGGCGGAAACAGAGGGCGAGAAACAGAGGGGCAGAAACAGAGGGGCTGAAACAGAGGGCGAGAAACAGACGGGCAGAAACAGAGAGCGAGAAACAGAGGGACTGAAACAGAGGGGCTGAAACAGAGAGCGCGAAACAGAGGGACTGAAATCAAGGGCGAGAAACAGAGGGGCTGAAACAGAGGGCGAGAAACAGAGGGGCTGAAACAGAGGGCGAGAAACAGATGGGCTGAAACAGAGGGCGAGAAACAGACGGGCAGAAACAGAGGGCGAGAAACAGAGGGACTGAAACAAAGGGGCTGAAACAGAGAGCGCGAAACAGAGGGACTGAAACAGAGGGCGAGAAACAGAGGGGCTGAAACAGAGGGCCAGAAACAGAGGGGCTGAAACAGAGGGCGAGAAACAGAGGGGCTGAAACAGAGGGCAAGAAAGAGAGGGCCTGAAACAGAGTGGCTGAAACAGAGGGCGAGAAACAGAGGGGCTGAATCAGACAGGCTGAATCAGATGGGCTGAAACAGAGGGGCTGAAACAGAGGGCGAGAAACAGAGTGGCTGAAACAGAGGGCGAGAAACAGAGGGCGAGAAACAGAGGGGCTGAAAAAGTGGGGCTGAGACAAAGGGGCGCAACAAAGCGCCTGATACAGAGGGCGAGAAACAGAGGGGCTGAAACAGAGGGCGAGAAACAGAGGGGCTGAAACAGAGGGGCTGAAACAGTGGGGCTGAAACAGAGGGCGAGAAACAGAGAGGCTGAAACACAGGGCGAGAAACAGAGGGGCTGAAACAGAGGCCGAGAAACAGAGGGGCTGAAACAGAGGGGCTGAAACAGAGGGGCTGAAACAGAGGGCAAGAAACAGAGGGGCTGAAACAGAGGGCGAGAAACAGAGGGGCTGAAACAGAGGGGCTGAAACAGAGGGGCTGAAACAGAGGGCGAGAAACAGAGGGGCTGAAACAAAGGGCGAGAAACAGAGGGGCTGAAACAGAGGGGCAGAAACAGAGGGGCTGAAACAGAGGGGCTGAATCGGAGGGGCTGAAACAGAGGGGCTGAAACAGAGGGGCTGAAACAGAGGGCAAGAAACAGAGGGGCTCAAACAGAGGGGCTGAAACAGAGGGGCAGAAACAGAGGGCGAGAAACAGAGGGGCTGAAACAGAGGGGCTGAAACAGAGGGCGAGAAACAGAGGGGCTGAATCAGAGGGGCTGAATCAGAGGGGCTGAAACAGAGGGGCTGAAACAGAGGGCGAGAAACTAAGGGACTGAATCAGAGGGGCTGAAACAGAGGGGCTGAAACAGACGGGCTGAAACAGAGGGGCTGAAACAGAGGGGCTGAAACAGAGGGGCAGAAACAGAGGGGCTGAAACAGAGGGGCTGAAATAGAGGGGCTGAAACAGAGGGGCTGAGTCAGAGGGGCTGAAACAGAGGGGCTGAATCAGAGGGGCTGAAACAGAGGGCGAGGAACAGAGGGGCTGAAACAGAGGGGCTGAATCAGAGGGGCTGAAACAGAGGGGCTGAAACAGAGGGCGAGAAACAGAGAGGCTGAAACAGAGGGCGAGAAACAGAGGGGCTAAAACAGAGGGCAAGAAACAGAGGGGCTGAAACAGAGGGCGAGAAACAGACGGGCTGAAACAGAGGGACTGAAACAGAGGGGCTGAAACAGAGGGCGAGAAACAGAGGGGCTGAAACAGAGGGCGAGAAACAGAGGGCGAGAAACAGAGGGACTGAAACAGAGGGTCTGAAACAGAGGGGCTGAAACAGAGGGCGAGAAACAGAGGGGCTGAAACGGAGGGCGAGAAACAGAGGGGCTGAAACAGAGGGAGAGAAACAGAGGGGCTGAAACAGAGGGGCTGAGACAGTGGGGCTGAAACAGAGGGGCTGAAACAGAGGGTGAGAAATAAAGGGGCTGAAACAGAGGGCGAGAAACAGAGGGGCTGAAACAGAGGGCGAGAAACAGAGGGGCTGAAACAGAGGGCGAGAAACAGAGGGGCTGAAACAGAGGGGCTGAAACAGAAGGCAAGAAATAGAGGGGCTGAAAAAGAGGGCAAGAAACAGAGGGGCTGAAACAGAGGGTGAGAAACAGAGGGGCTGAATCAGAGGGGCTGAAACAAATGCCGTGAAACAGAGGGGCTGAAACAGAGGGCGAGAAACAGAGGGGCTGAAACAGAGGGGCTGAAACAGAGGGTGAGAAACAGAGGGCGAGAAACAGAGTGGCTGAAACAGAGGGGCAGAAACAGACGGGCTGAATCAGAGTGGCTGATTCAGAGGGTCTGAAACAGAGGGGCAGAATCAGAGGGGCGGAAACAGAGGGCGAGAAACAGAGGGGCAGATACAGAGGGCAAGAAACAGAGGGGCTGAAACAGAGGGCGAGAAACAGACGGGCAGAAACAGAGAGCGAGAAACAGAGGGACTGAAACAGAGGGGCTGAAACAGAGAGCGCGAAACAGAGGGACTGAAACAGAGGGCGAGAAACAGAGGGGCTGAAACAGAGGGCGAGAAACAGAGGGGCTGAAACAGAGGGCGAGAAACAGAGGGGCTGAAACAGAGGGCGAGAAACAGACGGGCAGAAACAGAGGGCGAGAAACAGAGGGACTGAAACAAAGGGGCTGAAACAGAGAGCGCGAAACAGAGGGACTGAAACAGAGGGCGAGAAACAGAGGGGCTGAAACAGCGGGCAAGAAACAGAGGGGCTGAAACAGAGGGCGAGAAACAGAGGGGCTGAAACAGAGGGCAAGAAACAGAGGGGCTGAAACAGAGTGGCTGAAACAGAGGGCGAGAAACAGAGGGGCTGAATCAGACAGGCTGAATCAGATGGGCTGAAACAGAGGGCCTGAAACAGAGGGCGAGAAACAGAGGGCGAGAAACAGAGGGGCTGAAAAAGTGGGGCTGAAACAAAGGGGATGAAACAAAGCGCCTGATACAGAGGGCGAGAAACAGAGGGGCTGAAACAGAGGGCGAGAAACAGAGGGGCTGAAACAGAGGGGCTGAAACAGTGGGGCTGAAACAGAGGGCGAGAATCAGAGAGGCTGAAACACAGGGCGAGAAACAGAGGGGCTGAAACAGAGGGCGAGAACCAGAGGGGCTGAAACAGAGGGACTGAAACAGAGGGGCTGAAACAGAGGGGCTGAAACAGAGGGCGAGAAACAGAGTGGCTGAAACAGAGGGCGAGAAACAGAGTGGCTGAAACAGAGGGCAAGAAACAGAGGGGCTGAAACAGAGGGCGAGAAACAGAGGGGCTGAAACAGTGGGCCAGAAACAGAGTGGCTGAAACAGAGGGCGAGAAACAGAGTGGCTGAAACAGAGGGCAAGAAACAGAGGGGCTGAAACAGAGGGCGAGAAACAGAGGGGCTGAAACAGAGGGGCTGAAACAGAGGGGCGGAAACAGAGGGGCTGAAACAGAGAGCGAGAAACAGAGGGGCTGAGACAGTGGGGCTGAAACAGAGGGGCTGAAACAGAGGGTGAGAAATAAAGGGGCTGAAACAGAGGGCGAGAAACAGAGGGGCTGAAACAGAGGGCGAGAAACAGAGGGGCTGAAACAGAGGGCGAGAAACAGAGGGCGAGAAACAGAGGGACTGAAACAGAGGGTCTGAAACATAGTGGCTGAAACAGAGGGCGAGAAACAGAGGGGCTGAAACGGAGGGCGAGAAACAGAGGGGCTGAAACAGAGGGCGAGAAACAGAGGGGCTGAAACAGAGGGGCTGAGACAGTGGGGCTGAAACAGAGGGGCTGAAACAGAGGGTGAGAAATAAAGGGGCTGAAACAGAGGGCGAGAAACAGAGGGGCTGAAACAGAGGGCGAGAAACAGAGGGGCTGAAACAGAGGGCGAGAAACAGAGGGGCTGAAACAGAGGGGCTGAAACAGAGGGGCTGAATCAGAGGGCAAGAAATAGAGGGGCTGAAAAAGAGGGCAAGAAACAGAGGGGCTGAAACAGAGGGTGAGAAACAGAGGGGCTGAAACAGAGGGAGAGAAACAGAGGGGCTGAAACAGAGGGGCTGAAACAGAGGGTGAGAAACAGAGGGGCTGAAACAGAGGGCGAGAAACAGAGTGGCTGAAACAGAGGGGCAGAAACAGACGGGCTGAATCAGAGTGGCTGATTCAGAGGGTCTGAAACAGAGGGGCTGAATCAGAGGGGCGGAAACAGAGGGCGAGAAACAGAGGGGCAGATACAGAGGGCAAGAAACAGAGGGGCTGAAACAGAGGGCGAGAAACAGACGGGCAGAAACAGAGAGCGAGAAACAGAGGGACTGAAACAGAGGGTCTGAAACAGAGAGCGCGAAACAGAGGGACTGAAAAAGAGGGCGAGAAACAGAGGGGCTGAAACAGAGGGCGAGAAACAGAGGGGCTGAAACAGAGGGCGAGAAACAGAGGGGCTGAAACAGAGGGCGAGAAACAGACGGGCAGAAACAGAGGGCGAGAAACAGAGGGACTGAAACAGTGGGCGAGAAACAGAGGGGCTGAAACAGAGTGGCTGAAACAGAGGGCGAGAAACAGAGGGACTGAAACAGAGGGGCTGAAACAGAGGGCGAGGAACAGAGGGGCTGAAACAGAGGGGCTGAATCAGAGGGGCTGAAACAGAGGGGCTGAAACAGAGGGCGAGAAACAGAGAGGCTGAAACAGAGGGCGAGAAACAGAGGGGCTAAAACAGAGGGCAAGAAACAGAGGGGCTGAAACAGAGGGCGAGAAACAGACGGGCTGAAACAGAGGGACTGAAACAGAGGGGCTGAAACAGAGGGCGAGAAACAGAGGGGCTGAAACAGAGGGCGAGAAACAGAGGGCGAGAAACAGAGGGACTGAAACAGAGGGTCTGAAACAGAGGGGCTGAAACAGAGGGCGAGAAACAGAGGGGCTGAAACGGAGGGCGAGAAACAGAGGGGCTGAAACAGAGGGAGAGAAACAGAGGGGCTGAAACAGAGGGGCTGAGACAGTGGGGCTGAAACAGAGGGGCTGAAACAGAGGGTGAGAAATAAAGGGGCTGAAACAGAGGGCGAGAAACAGAGGGGCTGAAACAGAGGGCGAGAAACAGAGGGGCTGAAACAGAGGGCGAGAAACAGAGGGGCTGAAACAGAGGGGCTGAAACAGAAGGCAAGAAATAGAGGGGCTGAAAAAGAGGGCAAGAAACAGAGGGGCTGAAACAGAGGGTGAGAAACAGAGGGGCTGAATCAGAGGGGCTGAAACAAATGCCGTGAAACAGAGGGGCTGAAACAGAGGGCGAGAAACAGAGGGGCTGAAACAGAGGGGCTGAAACAGAGGGTGAGAAACAGAGGGCGAGAAACAGAGTGGCTGAAACAGAGGGGCAGAAACAGACGGGCTGAATCAGAGTGGCTGATTCAGAGGGTCTGAAACAGAGGGGCAGAATCAGAGGGGCGGAAACAGAGGGCGAGAAACAGAGGGGCAGATACAGAGGGCAAGAAACAGAGGGGCTGAAACAGAGGGCGAGAAACAGACGGGCAGAAACAGAGAGCGAGAAACAGAGGGACTGAAACAGAGGGGCTGAAACAGAGAGCGCGAAACAGAGGGACTGAAACAGAGGGCGAGAAACAGAGGGGCTGAAACAGAGGGCGAGAAACAGAGGGGCTGAAACAGAGGGCGAGAAACAGAGGGGCTGAAACAGAGGGCGAGAAACAGACGGGCAGAAACAGAGGGCGAGAAACAGAGGGACTGAAACAAAGGGGCTGAAACAGAGAGCGCGAAACAGAGGGACTGAAACAGAGGGCGAGAAACAGAGGGGCTGAAACAGCGGGCAAGAAACAGAGGGGCTGAAACAGAGGGCGAGAAACAGAGGGGCTGAAACAGAGGGCAAGAAACAGAGGGGCTGAAACAGAGTGGCTGAAACAGAGGGCGAGAAACAGAGGGGCTGAATCAGACAGGCTGAATCAGATGGGCTGAAACAGAGGGCCTGAAACAGAGGGCGAGAAACAGAGTGGCTGAAACAGAGGGCGAGAAACAGAGGGCGAGAAACAGAGGGGCTGAAAAAGTGGGGCTGAAACAAAGGGGATGAAACAAAGCGCCTGATACAGAGGGCGAGAAACAGAGGGGCTGAAACAGAGGGCGAGAAACAGAGGGGCTGAAACAGAGGGGCTGAAACAGTGGGGCTGAAACAGAGGGCGAGAATCAGAGAGGCTGAAACACAGGGCGAGAAACAGAGGGGCTGAAACAGAGGGCGAGAACCAGAGGGGCTGAAACAGAGGGACTGAAACAGAGGGGCTGAAACAGAGGGGCTGAAACAGAGGGCGAGAAACAGAGTGGCTGAAACAGAGGGCGAGAAACAGAGTGGCTGAAACAGAGGGCAAGAAACAGAGGGGCTGAAACAGAGGGCGAGAAACAGAGGGGCTGAAACAGTGGGCCAGAAACAGAGTGGCTGAAACAGAGGGCGAGAAACAGAGTGGCTGAAACAGAGGGCAAGAAACAGAGGGGCTGAAACAGAGGGCGAGAAACAGAGGGGCTGAAACAGAGGGGCTGAAACAGAGGGGCGGAAACAGAGGGGCTGAAACAGAGAGCGAGAAACAGAGGGGCTGAGACAGTGGGGCTGAAACAGAGGGGCTGAAACAGAGGGTGAGAAATAAAGGGGCTGAAACAGAGGGCGAGAAACAGAGGGGCTGAAACAGAGGGCGAGAAACAGAGGGGCTGAAACAGAGGGCGAGAAACAGAGGGCGAGAAACAGAGGGACTGAAACAGAGGGTCTGAAACATAGTGGCTGAAACAGAGGGCGAGAAACAGAGGGGCTGAAACGGAGGGCGAGAAACAGAGGGGCTGAAACAGAGGGCGAGAAACAGAGGGGCTGAAACAGAGGGGCTGAGACAGTGGGGCTGAAACAGAGGGGCTGAAACAGAGGGTGAGAAATAAAGGGGCTGAAACAGAGGGCGAGAAACAGAGGGGCTGAAACAGAGGGCGAGAAACAGAGGGGCTGAAACAGAGGGCGAGAAACAGAGGGGCTGAAACAGAGGGGCTGAAACAGAGGGGCTGAATCAGAGGGCAAGAAATAGAGGGGCTGAAAAAGAGGGCAAGAAACAGAGGGGCTGAAACAGAGGGTGAGAAACAGAGGGGCTGAAACAGAGGGAGAGAAACAGAGGGGCTGAAACAGAGGGGCTGAAACAGAGGGTGAGAAACAGAGGGGCTGAAACAGAGGGCGAGAAACAGAGTGGCTGAAACAGAGGGGCAGAAACAGACGGGCTGAATCAGAGTGGCTGATTCAGAGGGTCTGAAACAGAGGGGCTGAATCAGAGGGGCGGAAACAGAGGGCGAGAAACAGAGGGGCAGATACAGAGGGCAAGAAACAGAGGGGCTGAAACAGAGGGCGAGAAACAGACGGGCAGAAACAGAGAGCGAGAAACAGAGGGACTGAAACAGAGGGTCTGAAACAGAGAGCGCGAAACAGAGGGACTGAAAAAGAGGGCGAGAAACAGAGGGGCTGAAACAGAGGGCGAGAAACAGAGGGGCTGAAACAGAGGGCGAGAAACAGAGGGGCTGAAACAGAGGGCGAGAAACAGACGGGCAGAAACAGAGGGCGAGAAACAGAGGGACTGAAACAGTGGGCGAGAAACAGAGGGGCTGAAACAGAGGGCAAGAAACAGAGGGGCTGAAACAGAGTGGCTGAAACAGAGGGCGAGAAACAGAGGGGCTGAATCCGACAGGCTGAATCAGATGGGCTGAAACAGAGGGCCTGAAACAGAGGGCGAGAAACAGAGTGGCTGAAACAGAGGGCGAGAAACAGAGGGCGAGAAACAGAGGGGCTGAAAAAGTGGGGCTGAAACAAAGGGGCTGAAACAAAGCGCCTGATACAGAGGGCGAGAAACAGAGGGGCTGAAACAGAGGGCAAGAAACAGAGGGGCTGAAACAGAGGGGCTGAAACAGTGGGGCTGAAACAGAGGGCGAGAAACAGAGAGGCTGAAACACAGGGCGAGAAACAGAGGGGCTGAAACAGAGGGCGAGAACCAGAGGGGCTGAAACAGAGGGACTGAAACAGAGGGGCTGAAACAGAGGGGCTGAAACAGAGGGCGAGAAACAGAGTGGCTGAAACAGAGGGCGAGAAACAGAGTGGCTGAAACAGAGGGCAAGAAACAGAGGGGCTGAAAAAGAGGGCGAGAAACAGAGGGGCTGAAACAGTGGGCCAGAAACAGAGTGGCTGAAACAGAGGGCGAGAAACAGAGTGGCTGAAACAGAGGGCAAGAAACAGAGGGGCTGAAACAGAGGGCGAGAAACAGAGGGGCTGAAACAGAGGGGCTGAAACAGAGGGGCGGAAACAGAGGGGCTGAAACAGAGAGCGAGAAACAGAGGGGCTGAAACAGAGGGGCGGAAACAGAGGGGCTGAAACAGAGGGCGAGAAACATAGTGGCTGAAACAAAGGGCGAGAAACAGAGGGGCTGAAACAGAGGGCGAGAAACAGAGGGGCTGAAACAGAGGGGCTGAAACAGAGGGGCTGAAACAGAGGGCGAGAAACAGAGAGGCTGAAACAGAGGGCGAGAAACAGAGTGGCTGAAACAGAGGACAAGAAATAGAGGGGCTGAAACAGAGGGCGAGAAACACAGGGGCTGAAACAGAGGGGCTGAAACAGAGGGTTAAAACAGAGAGCGAGAAACAGAGGGGCTGAAACAGAGGGCCAGAAACAGAGGGCGAGAAACAGAGGGACTGAAATAGTGGGGCTGAAACAGAGGGGCTGATACAGAGGGCGAGAAACAGAGCAGCTGAAACAGAGGGCGAGAAACAGAGGGGCTGAAACAAAGGGGCTGATGCAGTGGGGCTAAAACAGAGGGGCTGAAACAGAGGGCGAGAAATAGAGGGGCTGAAACAGAGGGCGAGAAACAGAGGGGCTGAAACAGAGGGCGAGAAACAGAGGGGCTGAAACAGAAGGCGAGAAACAGAGGGGCTGAAACAGAGGGGCTGAAACAGAGGGCGAGAAACAGAGGGTGTGAAACAGAGGGCGAGAAACAGAGGGGCTGAAACAGAGGGCGAGAAACAGAGGGGCTGAATCAGAGGGGCTGAAACAGAGGGCGAGAAACAGAGGGGCTGAAACAGAGAGCGAGAAACAGAGTGGCTGAAACAGAGGATCTGAAACAGAGGGTGAGAAACAGAAGGGCTGAAACAGAGGGCGAGAAACAGAGGGGCTGATTCAGAGGGGCTGAAACAGAGGGGCTTAATCAGAGGAGCTGAAACAGAGGGCGAGAAACAGAGGGGCTGAAACAGAGGCCGAGAAACAGAGGGGCAGAACAGAGGGCGAGAAACAGAGGAGCTGAAACAGAGGGGCTGAAACAGAGAGCGCGAAACAGAGGAGCTGAAACAGATGGCGAGAAACGCAGGGACTGAAACAGAGGTCGAGAAACAGAGGGGCTGAAACAGAGGGCAAGAAACAGAGGGGCTGAAACAGAGTGGCTGAAACAAGGGCTGAAACAGAGGGGCTGAAACAGAGGGCGAGAAACAGAGGGGCTGAATCAGAGGGGCTGAATCAGAAGGGCTGAAACAGAGGGCGAGAAACAGAGGGGCTGAAACAGAGGGCGAGAAACAGACGGGCAGAAACAGAGGTGCTGAAACAGAGGGGCAGAAACAGAGGGCGAGAAACAGACGGGCAGAAACAGAGAGCGAGAAACACAGGGACTGAAACAGAGGGGCTGAAACAGAGGGTTGAAAGAGAGAGCGAGAAACAGAGGGGCTGAAACAGAGGGCCAGAAACAGAGGGCGAGAAACAGAGGGACTGAAACAGTGGGGCTGAAACAGAGGGGCTGATACAGAGGGCGAGAAACAGAGCGGCTGAAACAGAGGGCGAGAAACAGAGGGGCTGAAACAAAGGGGCTGAAACAGTAGGGCTAAAACAGAGGGGCTGAAACAGAGGGCGAGAAATAGAGGGGCTGAAACAGAGGGCGAGAAACAGAGGGGCTGAAACAGATGGTGAGAAACAGAGGGGCTGAAACAGAAGGCGAGAAACAGAGGGGCTGAAACAGAGGGGCTGAAACAGAGGGCGAGAAACAGAGGGGCTGAAACAGAGGGCGAGAAACAGAGGGGTTGAAACAGAGGGCAAGAAACAGAGGGGCTGAAACAGAGTGGCTGAAACAGAGGGCGAGAAACAGAGGGGCTGAATCAGACAGGCTGAATCAGATGGGCTGAAACAGAGGGGCTGAAACAGAGGGTGAGAAACAAAGGGGCTGAAACAGCGGGCGAGAAACAGAGGGCAAGAAACAGAGGGGCTGAAACAGAGGGGCTGAAACAGAGGGGCTGAAACAGAGGGCGAGAAACAGAGGGGCTGAATCAGAGGGGCTGAATCAGAGGGACTGAAACAGAGGGGCTGAAACAGAGGGCGAGAAACAAAGGGGCTGAAACAGCGGGCGAGAAACAGAGGGCGAGAAACAGAGTGTCTGAATCAGAGGGGCTGAAACAGAGGGCGAGAAACAGAGGGGCTGAAACAGAGGGCGAGAAACAGAAGGGCTGAAACAGAGGGGCTGAAATAGAGGGGCTGAAACAGAGGGGCTGAATCCGAGGGCAAGAAACAGAGAGGCTGAAACAGAGGGCGAGAAACAGAGGGGCTGAAACAGAGGGCAAGAAAGAGAGGGGCTGAAACAGAGGGCGAGAAACAGAGGGGCTGAAACAGAGGGGCTGAAACAGAGGGGCTGAAACGGAGGGGCTGAAACAGAGGGCGAGAAACAGAGGGGCTGAAACAGAGGGCGAGAAACAGAGGGGCTGAAACAGAGGGCGAGAAACAGAGGGCGAGAAACAGAGGGACTGAAAAAGAGGGGCTGAAACAGAGGGGCTGATTCAGAGGGGCTGAAACAGTGGGGCTGAAGCAGTTGGGCTGAAACAGAGGGCAAGAAACAGAGGGGCTGAAACAAAGGGGCTGAAACAGTGGGGCTGAAACAGAGGGGCTGAAACAGACGGCGAGAAACAGAGGGGCTGAAACAGAGGGCGAGTAACAGAGTGGCTGAAACAGAGGGGCTGAAACAGAGGGGCTGAATCAGAGTGGCTGATTCAGAGGGTCTGAAACAGAGGGGCTGAATCAGAGGGGCGGAAACAGAGGGCGAGAAACAGAGGGGCAGAAACAGAGGGCAAGAAACAGAGGGGCTGAAACAGAGGGCGAGAAACAGACGGGCAGAAACAGAGAGCGAGAAACAGAGGGACTGAAACAGAGGGGCTGAAACAGAGAGCGCGAAACAGAGGGACTGAAACAGAGGATGAGAAACAGAGGGGCTGAAACAGAGGGCGAGAAACAGAGGGGCTGAAACAGAGGGAGGGAAACAGACGGGCAGAAACAGAGGGCGAGAAACAGAGGGACTGAAACAAAGGGGCTGAAACAGAGAGCGCGAAACAGAGGGACTGAAACAGAGGGCGAGAAACAGAGGGGCTGAAAGAGAGGGCCAGAAACAGAGGGGCTGAAACAGAGGGCGAGAAACAGAGGGGCTGAAACAGAGGGCGAGAAACAGAGGGGCTGACACAGAGGGGCTGAAACAGAGGGGCTGAAACAGAGGGCGAGAAACAGAGGGGCTGAAACAGAGGGCGAGAAACAGAGGGGCTGAATCAGAGGGGCTGAAACAGAAGGCGAGAAACAGAGGGGCTGAAACAGAGGGCGAGAAACAGAGGGGCAGAAACAGAGGGCGAGAAACAGAGGGTCTGAAACAGAGGGGCTGAAACAGGGGGGCTGAAACAGAGGGCAAGAAACAGAGGGGCTGAAACAGAGGGCGAGAAACAGAGGGGCTGAAACAGAGGGGCTGAAACAGAGGGGCTGAAACAGAGGGCGAGAAACAGAGGGGCTGAAACAAAGGGCGAGAAACAGAGGGGCTGAAACAGAGGGGCAGAAACAGAGGGGCTGAAACAGAGGGGCTGAATCGGAGGGGCTGAAACAGAGGGGCTGAAACAGAGGGGCTGAAACAGAGGGCAAGAAACAGAGGGGCTGAAACAGAGGGGCTGAAACAGAGGGGCAGAAACAGAGGGCGAGAAACAGAGGGGCTGAAACAGAGGGGCTGAAACAGAGGGTGAGAAACAGAGGGGCTGAATCAGAGGGGCTGAATCAGAGGGGCTGAAACAGAGGGGCTGAAACAGAGGGCGAGAAACTAAGGGACTGAATCAGAGGGGCTGAAACAGAGGGTCTGAAACAGACGGGGTGAAACAGAGGGGCTGAAACAGAGGGCGAGAAACAGAGGGGCTGAAACAGAGGGCGAGAAACAGAGTGGCTGAAACAGAGGGTCTGAAACAGAGGGGCTGAAACAGAGGGCGGGAAAGAGAGGGGCTGAAACAGAGGGGCTGAAACAGAGGGCGAGAAACAGAGGGGCTGAAACAGAGGGCGAGAAACAGAGGGGCTGAAAGAGAGGGCGAGAAACAGAGGGGCTGAAACAGAGGGCGAGAAACAGAGGGGCTGAAACAGAGGGGCTGAAACAGAGAGCAAGAAACAGAGGGGCTGAAACAGAGGGGCTGAAACAGAGGGCGAGAAACAGAGGGGCTGAATCAGAGGGGCTGAAACAGAAGGCGAGAAACAGAGGGGCTGAAGCAGAGGGCGAGAAACAGAGGGGCTGAATCAGAGGGGCTGAAACAGAAGGCGAGAAACAGAGGGGCTGAAACAGAGGGCGAGAAACAGAGGGGCAGAAACAGAGGGCGAGAAACAGAGGGGCTGAAACAGAGGGGCTGAAACAGAGGGGCTGAAACAGAGGGGCTGAAACAGAGGGCGAGAAACAGAGGGGCTGAAACAAAGGGCGAGAAACAGAGGGGCTGAAACAGAGGGGCAGAAACAGAGGGGCTGAAACAGAGGGGCTGAATCGGAGGGGCTGAAACAGAGGGGCTGAAACAGAGGGGCTGAAACAGATGGCAAGAAACAGAGGGGCTGAAACAGAGGGGCTGAAACAGAGGGGCAGAAACAGAGGGCGAGAAACAGAGGGGCTGAAACAGAGAGGCTGAAACAGAGGGCGAGAAACAGAGGGGCTGAATCAGAGGGGCTGAATCAGAGGGGCTGAAACAGAGAGGCTGAAACAGAGGGCGAGAAACTAAGGGACTGAATCAGAGGGGCTGAAACAGAGGGGTTGAAACAGACGGGCTGAAACAGGGGGGCTGAAACAGAGGGCGAGAAACAGAGGGGCTGAAACAGAGGGCGAGAAACAGAGTGGCTGAAACAGAGGGTCTGAAACAGATGGGCTGAATCAGACGGGCGGAAACAGAGGGCGAGAAACATAGGGGCAGAAACAGAGGGGCTGAAACAGAGGGCGAGAAACAGACGGGCAGAAACAGAGAGCGAGAAACAGATGGGCTGAAACAGAGGGCGAGAAACAGACGGGC
Organism: Chiloscyllium punctatum; assembly: GCF_047496795.1. Taxonomy (NCBI): domain Eukaryota; kingdom Metazoa; phylum Chordata; class Chondrichthyes; order Orectolobiformes; family Hemiscylliidae; genus Chiloscyllium; species Chiloscyllium punctatum. The sequence goes on along the minus strand of NW_027309795.1, from coordinate 2,324,549 downwards.
AGAAACAGAGGGCGAGAAACAGAGGGACTGAAACAGAGGGGCTGAAACAGAGAGCGCGAAACAGAGGGACTGAAATCAAGGGCGAGAAACAGAGGGGCTGAAACAGAGGGCGAGAAACAGAGGGGCTGAAACAGAGGGCGAGAAACAGATGGGCTGAAACAGAGGGCGAGAAACAGACGGGCAGAAACAGAGGGCGAGAAACAGAGGGACTGAAACAAAGGGGCTGAAACAGAGAGCGCGAAACAGAGGGACTGAAACAGAGGGCGAGAAACAGAGGGGCTGAAACAGAGGGCCAGAAACAGAGGGGCTGAAACAGAGGGCGAGAAACAGAGGGGCTGAAACAGAGGGCAAGAAAGAGAGGGCCTGAAACAGAGTGGCTGAAACAGAGGGCGAGAAACAGAGGGGCTGAATCAGACAGGCTGAATCAGATGGGCTGAAACAGAGGGGCTGAAACAGAGGGCGAGAAACAGAGTGGCTGAAACAGAGGGCGAGAAACAGAGGGCGAGAAACAGAGGGGCTGAAAAAGTGGGGCTGAGACAAAGGGGCGGAAACAAAGCGCCTGATACAGAGGGCGAGAAACAGAGGGGCTGAAACAGAGGGCGAGAAACAGAGGGGCTGAAACAGAGGGGCTGAAACAGTGGGGCTGAAACAGAGGGCGAGAAACAGAGAGGCTGAAACACAGGGCGAGAAACAGAGGGGCTGAAACAGAGGACGAGAAACAGAGGGGCAGAAACAGAGGGCGAGAAACAGAGGGGCTGAAACAGAGGGGCTGAAACAGGGGGGCTGAAACAGAGGGCAAGAAACAGAGGGGCTGAAACAGAGGGCGAGAAACAGAGGGGCTGAAACAGAGGGCGAGAAACAGAGGGGCTGAAACAGAGGGGCTGAAACAGAGGGGCTGAAACAGAGGGCGAGAAACAGAGGTGCTGAAACAAAGGGCGAGAAACAGAGGGGCTGAAACAGAGGGGCAGAAACAGAGGGGCTGAAACAGAGGTGCTGAATCGGAGGGGCTGAAACAGAGGGGCTGAAACAGAGGGGCTGAAACAGAGGGCAAGAAACAGAGGGGCTGAAACAGAGGGGCTGAAACAGAGGGGCAGAAACAGAGGGCGAGAAACAGAGGGGCTGAAACAGAGGGGCTGAAACAGAGGGCGAGAAACAGAGGGGCTGAATCAGAGGGGCTGAATCAGAGGGGCTGAAACAGAGGGGCTGAAACAGAGGGCGAGAAACTAAGGGACTGAATCAGAGGGGCTGAAACAGAGGGGCTGAAACAGACGGGGTGAAACAGAGGGGCTGAAACAGAGGGCGAGAAACAGAGGGGCTGAAACAGAGGGCGAGAAACAGAGTGGCTGAAACAGAGGGTCTGAAACAGAGGGGCTGAAACAGAGGGCGGGAAAGAGAGGGGCTGAAACAGAGGGGCTGAAACAGAGGGGCTGAAACAGAGGGCGAGAAACAGAGGGGCTGAAACAGAGGGCGAGAAACAGAGGGGCTGAAACAGAGGGCGAGAAACAGAGGGGCTGAAACAGAGGGCGAGAAACAGAGGGGCTGAAACAGAGGGGCTGAAACAGAGAGCGAGAAACAGAGGGGCTGAAACAGAGGGGCTGAAACAGAGGGCGAGAAACAGAGGGGCTGAATCAGAGGGGCTGAAACAGAAGGCGAGAAACAGAGGGGCTGAAACAGAGGGCGAGAAACAGAGGGGCAGAAACAGAGGGCGAGAAACAGAGGGGCTGAAACAGAGGGGCTGAAACAGAGGGGCTGAAACAGAGGGCAAGAAACAGAGGGGCTGAAACAGAGGGCGAGAAACAGAGGGGCTGAAACAGAGGGGCTGAAACAGAGGGCGAGAAACAGAGGGGCTGAAACAAAGGGCGAGAAACAGAGGGGCTGAAACAGAGGGGCAGAAACAGAGGGGCTGAAACAGAGGGGCTGAATCGGAGGGGCTGAAACAGAGGGGCTGAAACAGAGGGGCTGAAACAGAGGGCAAGAAACAGAGGGGCTGAAACAGAGGGGCTGAAACAGAGGGGCAGAAACAGTGGGCGAGAAACAGAGGGGCTGAAACAGAGAGGCTGAAACAGAGGGCGAGAAACAGAGGGGCTGAATCAGAGGGGCTGAATCAGAGGGGCTGAAACAGAGGGGCTGAAACAGAGGGCGAGAAACTAAGGGACTGAATCAGAGGGGCTGAAACAGAGGGGTTGAAACAGACGGGCTGAAACAGAGGGGCTGAAACAGAGGGCGAGAAACAGAGGGGCTGAAACAGAGGGCGAGAAACAGAGTGGCTGAAACAGAGGGTCTGAAACAGATGGGCTGAATCAGACGGGCGGAAACAGAGGGCGAGAAACAGAGGGGCAGAAACAGAGGGGCTGAAACAGAGGGCGAGAAACAGACGGGCAGAAACAGAGAGCGAGAAACAGAGGGACTGAAACAGAGGGGCTGAAACAGAGAGCGCGAAACAGAGGGACTGAAATCAAGGGCGAGAAACAGAGGGGCTGAAACAGAGGGCGAGAAACAGAGGGGCTGAAACAGAGGGCGAGAAACAGACGGGCAGAAACAGAGGGCGAGAAACAGAGGGACTGAAACAAAGGGGCTGAAACAGAGAGCGCGAAACAGAGGGACTGAAACAGAGGGCGAGAAACAGAGGGGCTGAAACAGAGGGCCAGAAACAGAGGGGCTGAAACAGAGAGCGAGAAACAGAGGGCGAGAAACAGAGGGGCTGAATCAGACAGGCTGAATCAGATGGGCTGAAACAGAGGGGCTGAAACAGAGGGCGAGAAACAGAGTGGCTGAAACAGAGGGCGAGAAACAGAGGGCGAGAAACAGAGGGGCTGAAAAAGTGGGGCTGAGACAAAGGGGCGGAAACAAAGCGCCTGATACAGAGGGCGAGAAACAGAGGGGCTGAAACAGAGGGCGAGAAACAGAGGGGCTGAAACAGAGGGGCTGAAACAGTGGGGCTGAAACAGAGGGCGAGAAACAGAGAGGCTGAAACACAGGGCGAGAAACAGAGGGGCTGAAACAGAGGACGAGAAACAGAGGGGCTGAAACAGAGGGGCTGAAACAGAGGGGCTGAAACAGAGAGCGAGAAACAGAGGGGCTGAAACAGAGGGCCAGAAACAGAGTGGCTGAAACAGAGGGCGAGAAACAGAGTGGCTGAAACAGAGGGCAAGAAACAGAGGGGCTGAAACAGAGGGCGAGAAACAGAGGGGCTGAAACAGAGGGGCTGAAACAGAGGGGCGGAAACAGAGGGGCTGAAACAGAGAGCGAGAAACAGAGGGGCTGAAACAGAGGGGCGGAAACAGAGGGGCTGAAACAGAGGGCGAGAAAATAGTGGCTTAAACAAAGGGGCTTAAACAGTGGGGCTACAATAGAGGGGCTGAAACAGAGGGCGATAAATAGAGGGGCTGAAACAGAGGGCGAGAAACCGAGGGGCTGAAACAGAGGGGCTGAAACAGAGGGCGAGAAAGAGAGGGGCTGAAACAGAGGGGCTGAAACAGAGGGGCTGAAACAGAGGGCGAGAAACAGAGCTGCTGAAACAGAGGGCGAGAAACAGAGGGGCTGAAACAGAGGGCGAGAAACAGAGGGGCTGAAACAGAGGGGCTGAAACAAAGGGGCTGAAACAGAGGGCGAGAAACAGAGGGGCTGAAACAGAGGGCGAGAAACAGAGGGGCTGAATCAGAGGGGCTGAAACAGAAGGCGAGAAACAGAGGGGCTGAAACAGAGGGGGAGAAACAGAGGGGCAGAAACAGAGGGCGAGAAACAGAGGGGCTGAAACAGAGGGGCTGAAACAGAGGGGCTGAAACAGAGGGCAAGAAACAGAGGGGCTGAAACAGAGGGCGAGAAACAGAGGGGCTGAAACTGAGGGGCTGAAACAGAGGGGCTGAAACAGAGGGCGAGAAACAGAGGGGCTGAAACAAAGGGCGAGAAACAGAGGGGCTGAAACAGAGGGGCAGAAACAGAGGGGCTGAAACAGAGGGGCTGAATCGGAGGGGCTGAAACAGAGGGGCTGAAACAGAGGGGCTGAAACAGAGGGCAAGAAACAGAGGGGCTGAAACAAAGGGGCTGAAACAGTAGGGCTAAAACAGAGGGGCTGAAACAGAGGGCGAGAAATAGAGGGGCTGAAACAGAGGGCGAGAAACAGAGGGGCTGAAACAGATGGCGAGAAACAGAGGGGCTGAAACAGAAGTCGAGAAACAGAGGGTCTGAAACAGAGGGTGAGAAACAGAGGGGCTGAAACAGAGGGGCTGAAACAGAGGGGCTGAAACAGAGGGCGAGAAACAGAGGGGCTGAAACAGAGGGCGAGAAACAGAGGGGCTGAAACAGAGGGCAAGAAACAGAGGGGCTGAAACAGAGTGGCTGAAACAGAGGGCGAGAAACAGAGGGGCTGAATCAGACAGGCTGAATCAGATGGGCTGAAACAGAGGGGCTGAAACAGAGGGTGAGAAACAAAGGGGCTGAAACAGCGGGCGAGAAACAGAGGGCAAGAAACAGAGGGGCTGAAACAGAGGGGCTGAAACAGAGGGGCTGAAACAGAGGGCGAGAAACAGAGGGGCTGAATCAGAGGGACTGAAACAGAGGGGCTGAAACAGAGGGCGAGAAACAAAGGGGCTGAAACAGCGGGCGAGAAACAGAGGGCGAGAAACAGAGTGTCTGAATCAGAGGGGCTGAAACAGAGGGCGAGAAACAGAGGGGCTGAAACAGAGGGCGAGAAACAGAAGGGCTGAAACAGAGGGGCTGAAATAGAGGGGCTGAAACAGAGGGGCTGAATCCGAGGGCAAGAAACAGAGAGGCTGAAACAGAGGGCGAGAAACAGAGGGGCTGAAACAGAGGGCAAGAAAGAGAGGGGCTGAAACAGAGGGCGAGAAACAGAGGGGCTGAAACAGAGGGGCTGAAACAGAGGGGCTGAAACGGAGGGGCTGAAACAGAGGGCGAGAAACAGAGGGGCTGAAACAGAGGGCGAGAAACAGAGGGGCTGAAACAGAGGGCGAGAAACAGAGGGCGAGAAACAGAGGGACTGGAAAAGAGGGGCTGAAACAGAGGGGCTGATTCAGAGGGGCTGAAACAGTGGGGCTGAAGCAGAGGGGCTGAAACAGAGGGCAAGAAACAGAGGGGCTGAAACAAAGGGGCTGAAACAGTGGGGCTGAAACAGAGGGGCTGAAACAGACGGCGAGAAACAGAGGGGCTGAAACAGAGGGCGAGTAACAGAGTGGCTGAAACAGAGGGGCTGAAACAGAGGGGCTGAATCAGAGTGGCTGATTCAGAGGGTCTGAAACAGAGGGGCTGAATCAGAGGGGCGGAAACAGAGGGCGAGAAACAGAGGGGCAGAAACAGAGGGCAAGAAACAGAGGGGCTGAAACAGAGGGCGAGAAACAGACGGGCAGAAACAGAGAGCGAGAAACAGAGGGACTGAAACAGAGGGGCTGAAACAGAGAGCGCGAAACAGAGGGACTGAAACAGAGGACGAGAAACAGAGGGGCTGAAACAGAGGGCGAGAAACAGAGGGGCTGAAACAGAGGGCGAGAAACAGAGGGGCTGAAACAGAGGGAGGGAAACAGACGGGCAGAAACAGAGGGCGAGAAACAGAGGGACTGAAACAAAGGGGCTGAAACAGAGAGCGCGAAACAGAGGGACTGAAACAGAGGGCGAGAAACAGAGGGGCTGAAACAGAGGGCCAGAAACAGAGGGGCTGAAACAGAGGGCGAGAAACAGAGGGGCTGAAACAGAGGGCGAGAAACAGAGGGGCTGACACAGAGGGGCTGAAACAGAGGGGCTGAAACAGAGGGCGAGAAACAGAGGGGCTGAAACAGAGGGCGAGACACAGAGGGGCTGAATCAGAGGGGCTGAAACAGAAGGCGAGAAACAGAGGGGCTGAAACAGGGGGGCTGAAACAGAGGGCAAGAAACAGAGGGGCTGAAACAGAGGGCGAGAAACAGAGGGGCTGATTCAGAGGGGCTGAAACAGAGGGGCTGAAACAGAGGGCGAGAAACAGAGGGGCTGAAACAAAGGGCGAGAAACAGAGGGGCTGAAACAGAGGGGCAGAAACAGAGGGGCTGAAACAGAGGGGCTGAATCGGAGGGGCTGAAACAGAGGGGCTGAAACAGAGGGGCTGAAACAGAGGGCAAGAAACAGAGGGGCTGAAACAGAGGGGCTGAAACAGAGGGGCAGAAACAGAGGGCGAGAAACAGAGGGGCTGAAACAGAGGGGCTGAAACAGAGGGCGAGAAACAGAGGGGCTGAATCAGAGGGGCTGAATCAGAGGGGCTGAAACAGAGGGGCTGAAACAGAGGGCGAGAAACTAAGGGACTGAATCAGAGGGGCTGAAACAGAGGGGCTGAAACAGACGGGGTGAAACAGAGGGGCTGAAACAGAGGGCGAGAAACAGAGGGGCTGAAACAGAGGGCGAGAAACAGAGTGGCTGAAACAGAGGGTCTGAAACAGAGGGGCTGAAACAGAGGGCGGGAAAGAGAGGGGCTGAAACAGAGGGGCTGAAACAGAGGGGCTGAAACAGAGGGCGAGAAACAGAGGGGCTGAAACAGAGGGCGAGAAACAGAGGGGCTGAAACAGAGGGCGAGAAACAGAGGGGCTGAAACAGAGGGCGAGAAACAGAGGGGCTGAAACAGAGGGGCTGAAACAGAGAGCGAGAAACAGAGGGGCTGAAACAGAGGGGCTGAAACAGAGGGCGAGAAACAGAGGGGCTGAATCAGAGGGGCTGAAACAGAAGGCGAGAAACAGAGGGGCTGAAACAGAGGGCGAGAAACAGAGGGGCAGAAACAGAGGGCGAGAAACAGAGGGGCTGAAACAGAGGGGCTGAAACAGAGGGGCTGAAACAGAGGGCAAGAAACAGAGGGGCTGAAACAGAGGGCGAGAAACAGAGGGGCTGAAACAGAGGGGCTGAAACAGAGGGCGAGAAACAGAGGGGCTGAAACAAAGGGCGAGAAACAGAGGGGCTGAAACAGAGGGGCAGAAACAGAGGGGCTGAAACAGAGGGGCTGAATCGGAGGGGCTGAAACAGAGGGGCTGAAACAGAGGGGCTGAAACAGAGGGCAAGAAACAGAGGGGCTGAAACAGAGGGGCTGAAACAGAGGGGCAGAAACAGAGGGCGAGAAACAGAGGGGCTGAAACAGAGGCTGAAACAGAGGGCGAGAAACAGAGGGGCTGAATCAGAGGGGCTGAATCAGAGGGGCTGAAACAGAGGGGCTGAAACAGAGGGCGAGAAACTAAGGGACTGAATCAGAGGGGCTGAAACAGAGGGGTTGAAACAGACGGGCTGAAACAGAGGGGCTGAAACAGAGGGCGAGAAACAGAGGGGCTGAAACAGAGGGCGAGAAACAGAGTGGCTGAAACAGAGGGTCTGAAACAGATGGGCTGAATCAGACGGGCGGAAACAGAGGGCGAGAAACAGAGGGGCAGAAACAGAGGGGCTGAAACAGAGGGCGAGAAACAGACGGGCAGAAACAGAGAGCGAGAAACAGAGGGACTGAAACAGAGGGGCTGAAACAGAGAGCGCGAAACAGAGGGACTGAAATCAAGGGCGAGAAACAGAGGGGCTGAAACAGAGGGCGAGAAACAGAGGGGCTGAAACAGAGGGCGAGAAACAGATGGGCTGAAACAGAGGGCGAGAAACAGACGGGCAGAAACAGAGGGCGAGAAACAGAGGGACTGAAACAAAGGGGCTGAAACAGAGAGCGCGAAACAGAGGGACTGAAACAGAGGGCGAGAAACAGAGGGGCTGAAACAGAGGGCCAGAAACAGAGGGGCTGAAACAGAGGGCGAGAAACAGAGGGGCTGAAACAGAGGGCAAGAAAGAGAGGGCCTGAAACAGAGTGGCTGAAACAGAGGGCGAGAAACAGAGGGGCTGAATCAGACAGGCTGAATCAGATGGGCTGAAACAGAGGGGCTGAAACAGAGGGCGAGAAACAGAGTGGCTGAAACAGAGGGCGAGAAACAGAGGGCGAGAAACAGAGGGGCTGAAAAAGTGGGGCTGAGACAAAGGGGCGGAAACAAAGCGCCTGATACAGAGGGCGAGAAACAGTGGGGCTGAAACAGAGGGGCTGAAACAGTGGGGCTGAAACAGAGGGCGAGAAACAGAGAGGCTGAAACACAGGGCGAGAAACAGAGGGGCTGAAACAGAGGACGAGAAACAGAGGGGCTGAAACAGAGGGGCTGAAACAGGGGGGCTGAAACAGAGGGCAAGAAACAGAGGGGCTGAAACAGAGGGCGAGAAACAGAGGGGCTGAAACAGAGGGCGAGAAACAGAGGGGCTGAAACAGAGGGGCTGAAACAGAGGGGCTGAAACAGAGGGCGAGAAACAGAGGGGCTGAAACAAAGGGCGAGAAACAGAGGAGCTGAAACAGAGGGGCAGAAACAGAGGGGCTGAAACAGAGGGGCTGAATCGAAGGGGCTGAAACAGAGGGGCTGAAACAGAGGGGCTGAAACAGAGGGCAAGAAACAGAGGGGCTGAAACAGAGGGGCTGAAACAGAGGGGCAGAAACAGAGGGCGAGAAACAGAGGGGCTGAAACAGAGGGGCTGAAACAGAGGGCGAGAAACAGAGGGGCTGAATCAGAGGGGCTGAAACAGAGGGGCTGAAACAGAGGGCGAGAAACTAAGGGACTGAATCAGAGGGGCTGAAACAGAGGGGCTGAAACAGACGGGGTGAAACAGAGGGGCTGAAACAGAGGGGCTGAAACAGACGGGGTGAAACAGAGGGGCTGAAACAGAGGGCGAGAAACAGAGGGGCTGAAACAGAGGGCGAGAAACAGAGGGGCTGAAACAGAGGGCGAGAAACAGAGGGGCTGAAACAGAGGGGCTGAAACAGAGAGCGAGAAACAGAGGGGCTGAAACAGAGGGGCTGAAACAGAGGGCGAGAAACAGAGGGGCTGAATCAGAGGGGCTGAAACAGAAGGCCAGAAACAGAGGGGCTGAAACAGAGGGCGAGAAACAGAGGGGCAGAAACAGAGGGCGAGAAACAGAGGGGCTGAAACAGAGGGGCTGAAACAGAGGGGCTGAAACAGAGGGCAAGAAACAGAGGGGCTGAAACAGAGGGCGAGAAACAGAGGGGCTGAAACAGAGGGGCTGAAACAGAGGGCGAGAAACAGAGGGGCTGAAACACAGGGCGAGAAACAGAGGGGCTGAAACAGAGGGGCAGAAACAGAGGGGCTGAAACAGAGGGGCTGAATCGGAGGAGCTGAAACAGAGGGGCTGAAACAGAGGGGCTGAAACAGAGGGCAAGAAACAGAGTGGCTGAAACAGAGGGGCTGAAACAGAGGGGCAGAAACAGAGGGCGAGAAACAGAGGGGCTGAAACAGAGAGGCTGAAACAGAGGGCGAGAAACAGAGGGGCTGAATCAGAGGGGCTGAATCAGAGGGGCTGAAACAGAGGGGCTGAAACAGAGGGCGAGAAACTAAGGGACTGAATCAGAGGGGCTGAAACAGAGGGGTTGAAACAGACGGGCTGAAACAGAGGGGCTGAAACAGAGGGCGAGAAACAGAGGGGCTGAAACAGAGGGCGAGAAACAGAGTGGCTGAAACAGAGGGTCTGAAACAGATGGGCTGAATCAGACGGGCGGAAACAGAGGGCGAGAAACAGAGGGGCAGAAACAGAGGGGCTGAAACAGAGGGCGAGAAACAGACGGGCAGAAACAGAGAGCGAGAAACAGAGGGACTGAAACAGAGGGGCTGAAACAGAGAGAGCGAAACAGAGGGACTGAAATCAAGGGCGAGAAACAGAGGGGCTGAAACAGAGGGCGAGAAACAGAGGGGCTGAAACAGAGGGCGAGAAACAGATGGGCTGAAACAGAGGGCGAGAAACAGACGGGCAGAAACAGAGGGCGAGAAACAGAGGGACTGAAACAAAGGGGCTGAAACAGAGAGCGCGAAACAGAGGGACTGAAACAGAGGGCGAGAAACAGAGGGGCTGAAACAGAGGGCCAGAAACAGAGGGGCTGAAACAGAGAGCGAGAAACAGAGGGGCTGAAACAGAGGGCAAGAAAGAGAGGGCCTGAAACAGAGTGGCTGAAACAGAGGGCGAGAAACAGAGGGGCTGAATCAGACAGGCTGAATCAGATGGGCTGAAACAGAGGGGCTGAAACAGAGGGCGAGAAACAGAGTGGCTGAAACAGAGAGCGAGAAACAGAGGGCGAGAAACAGAGGGGCTGAAAAAGTGGGGCTGAGACAAAGGGGCGGAAACAAAGCGCCTGATACAGAGGGCGAGAAACAGAGGGGCTGAAACAAGGGGGCGAGAAACAGAGGGGCTGAAACAGAGGGGCTGAAACAGTGGGGCTGAAACAGAGAGCGAGAAACAGAGAGGCTGAAACACAGGGCGAGAAACAGAGGGGCTGAAACAGAGGACGAGAAACAGAGGGGCTGAAACAGAGGGGCTGAAACAGAGGGGCGGAAACAGAGGGGCTGAAACAGAGAGCGAGAAACAGAGGGGCTGAAACAGAGGGCCAGAAACAGAGTGGCTGAAACAGAGGGCGAGAGACAGAGTGGCTGAAACAGAGGGCAAGAAACAGAGGGGCTGAAACAGAGGGCGAGAAACAGAGGGGCTGAAACAGAGGGGCTGAAACAGAGTTGCGGAAACAGAGGGGCTGAAACAGAGAGCGAGAAACAGAGGGGCTGAAACAGAGGGGCGGAAACAGAGGGGCTGAAACAGAGGGCGAGAAAATAGTGGCTAAAACAAAGGGGCTTAAACAGTGGGGCTACAATAGAGGGGCTGAAACAGAGGGCGATAAATAGAGGGGCTGAAACAGAGGGCGAGAAACCGAGGGGCTGAAACAGAGGGGCTGAAACAGAGGGCGAGAAAGAGAGGGGCTGAAACAGAGGGGCTGAAACAGAGGGCGAGAAACAGAGGGGCTGAAACAGAGGGCGAGAAACAGAGGGGCTGAAACAGAGGGCGAGAAACAGAGGGGCTGAAACAGAGGGGCTGAAACAGAGGGGCTGAAACAGAGGGCGAGAAACAGAGGGACTGAAACAGAGGGCGAGAAACAGAGGGGCTGAATCAGAGGGGCTGAAACAGAAGGCGAGAAACAGAGGGGCTGAAACAGAGGGGGAGAAACAGAGGGGCAGAAACAGAGGGCGAGAAACAGAGGGGCTGAAACAGAGGGGCTGAAACAGAGGGGCTGAAACAGAGGGCAAGAAACAGAGGGGCTGAAACAGAGGGCGAGAAACAGAGGGGCTGAAACAGAGGGGCTGAAACAGAGGGGCTGAAACAGAGGGCGAGAAACAGTGGGGCTGAAACAAAGGGCGAGAAACAGAGGGGCTGAAACAGAGGGGCAGAAACAGAGGGGCTGAAACAGAGGGGCTGAATCGGAGGGGCTGAAACAGAGGGGCTGAAACAGAGGGGCTGAAACAGAGGGCAAGAAACAGAGGGGCTGAAACAGAGGGGCTGAAACAGAGGGGCAGAAACAGAGGGCGAGAAACAGTGGGGCTGAAACAGAGGGGCTGAAACAGAGGGCGAGAAACAGAGGGGCTGAATCAGAGGGACTGAATCAGAGGGGCTGAAACAGAGGGGCTGAAACAGAGGGCGAGAAACTAAGGGACTGAATCAGAGGGGCTGAAACAGAGGGGCTGAAACAGAGGTCGAGAAACAGAGGGGCTGAAACAGAGGGGCTGAAACAGAGAGCCTTAAACAGAGGGGCTGAAACAGAGGGGCTGAAATAGAGGGGCTGAAACAGAGGTGCTGAATCAGAGGGGCTGAAACAGAGGGGCTGAATCAGAGGGGCTGAAACAGAGGGCGAGAAACAGAGGGGCTGAAACAGAGGGGCTGAATCAGAGGGGCTGAAACAGAGGGGCTGAAACAGAGGGCGAGAAACAGAGAGGCTGAAACAGAGGGCGAGAAACAGAGGGGCTGAAACAGAGGGCAAGAAACAGAGGGGCTGAAACAGAGGGCGAGAAACAGAGGGGCTGAAACAGAGGGGCTGAAACAGAGGGGCTGAAACAGAGGGGCTGAAACAGAGGGCGAGAAACAGAGGGCGAGAAACAGAGGGGCAGAAACAGAGGGCGAGAAACAGAGGGACTGAAACAGAGGGTCTGAAACAGAGGGGCTGAAACAGAGGGCGAGAAACAGAGGGGCTGAAACGGAGGGCGAGAAAAAGAGGGGCTGAAACAGAGGGCGAGAAACAGGGGCTGAAACAGAGGGGCTGAAACAGTGGGGCTGAAACAGAGGGGCTGAAACAGAGGGCGAGAAACAGAGGGGCTGAAACAGAGGGCGAGAAACAGAGGGGCTGAAACAGAGGGGCTGAAACAGAGGGGCTGAAACAGAGGGCAAGAAATAGAGGGACTGAAAAAGAGCGCAAGAAATAGAGGGACTGAAAAAGAGGGCGAGAAACAGAGGGGCTGAAACAGAGGGTGAGAAACAGAGGGGCTGAATCAGAGGGGCTGAAACAAATGCCGAGAAACAGAGGGGCTGAAACAGAGGGCGAGAAACAGTGGGGCTGAAACAGAGGGCAAGAAACAGAGGGGCTGAAACAGAGTGGCTGAAACAGAGGGCGAGAAACAGAGGGGCTGAATCAGACAGGCTGAATCAGATGGGCTGAAACAGAGGGGCTGAAACAGAGGGCGAGAAACAGAGTGGCTGAAACAGAGGGCGAGAAACAGAGGGCGAGAAACAGAGGGGCTGAAAAAGTGGGGCTGAAACAAAGGGGCTGAAACAAAGCGCCTGATACAGAGGGCGAGAAACAGAGGGGCTGAAACAGAAGGGCTGAAACAGAGGGGCGGAAACAGCGGGGCTGAAACTGAGAGCGAGAAACAGAGGGGCTGAAACAGAGGGCCAGAAACAGAGTGGCTGAAACAGAGGGCGAGAAACAGAGTGGCTGAAACAGAGGGCAAGAAACAGAGGGGCTGAAACAGAGGGCGAGAAACAGAGGGGCTGAAACAGAGGGCGAGAAACAGAGTGGCTGAAACAGAGGGCAAGAAACAGAGGGGCTGAAACAGAGGGCGAGAAACAGAGGGGCTGAAACAGAGGGGCTGAAACAGAGGGGCGGAAACAGAGGGGCTGAAACAGAGAGCGAGAAACAGAGGGGCTGAAACAGAGGGGCGGAAACAGAGGGGCTGAAACAGAGGGCGAGAAAATAGCGGCTTAAACAAAGGGGCTGAAACAGTGGGGCTACAATAGAGGCGCTGAAACAGAGGGCGATAAATAGAGGGGCTGAAACAGAGGGGCTGAAACAGAGGGCGAGAAAGAGAGGGGCTGAAACAGAGGGGCTGAAACAGAGGGGCTGAAACAGAGGGCGAGAAACAGAGGGGCTGAAACAGAGGGCGAGAAACAGAGGGGCTGAAACAGAGGGGCTGAAACAGAGGGGCTGAAACAGAGGGCGAGAAACAGAGGGGCTAAAACAGAGGGCGAGAAACAGAGGGGCTGAATCAGAGGGGCTGAAACAGAAGGCGAGAAACAGAGGGGCTGAAACAGAGGGCGAGAAACAGAGGGGCAGAAACAGAGGGCGAGAAACAGAGGGGCTGAAACAGAGGGGCTGAAACAGAGTGGCTGAAACAGAGGGCAAGAAACAGAGGGGCTGAAACAGAGGGCGAGAAACAGAGGGGCTGAAACAGAGGGGCTGAAACAGAGGGGCTGAAACAGAGGGCGAGAAACAGAGGGGCTGAAACAAAGGGCGAGAAACAGAGGGGCTGAAACAGAGGGGCAGAAACAGAGGGGCTGAAACAGAGGGGCTGAATCGGAGGGGCTGAAACAGAGGGGCTGAAACAGAGGGGCTGAAACAGAGGGCAAGAAACAGAGGGGCTGAAACAGAGGGGCTGAAACAGAGGGGCAGAAACAGAAGGCGAGAAACAGAGGGGCTGAATCAGAGGGGCTGAAACAGAGGGCGAGAAACAGAGGGGCTGAATCAGAGGGGCTGAATCAGAGGGGCTGAAACAGAGGGGCTGAAACAGAGGGCGAGAATCTAAGGGACTGAATCAGAGGGGCTGAAACAGAGGGGCTGAAACAGACGGGCTGAAACAGAGGGGCTGAAACAGAGGGCGAGAAACAGAGGGGCTGAAACAGAGGGCGAGAAACAGAGTGGCTGAAACAGAGGGGCTGAAACAGAGGGGCTGAATCAGAGTGGCTGATTCAGAGGGTCTGAAACAGAGGGGCTGAAACAGAGGGCGAGAAACAGAGGGGTGAAACAGTGGGCGAGAAACAGACGGGCAGAAACAGAGGGCGAGAAACAGAGGGACTGAAACAAAGGGGCTGAAACAGAGAGCGCGAAACAGAGGGACTGAAACAGAGGGCGAGAAACAGAGGGGCTGAAACAGAGGGCAAGAAACAGAGGGGCTGAAACAGAGGGCGAGAAACAGAGTGGCTGAAACAGAGGGCGAGAAACAGAGGGCGAGAAACAGAGGGGCTGAAAAAGTGGGGCTGAAACAAAGGGGCTGAAACAAAGCGCCTGATACAGAGGGCGAGAAACAGAGGGGCTGAAACAGAGGGCGAGAAACAGAGGGGCTGAAACAGAGGGGCTGAAACAGTGGGGCTGAAACAGAGGGGCTGAAACAGAGGGCGAGAAACAGAGGGGCAGAAACAGAGGGCGAGAAACAGAGGGGCGGAAACAGAGGGGCTGAAACAGAGGGGCTGAAACAGAGGGCAAGAAACAGAGGGGCTGAAACAGAGGGCGAGAAACAGAGGGGCAGAAACAGAGGGGCTGAAACAGAGGGCGAGAAACAGAGGGGCTGAAACAAAGGGCGAGAAACAGAGGGGCTGAAACAGAGGGGCAGAAACAGAGGGGCTGAAACAGAGGTGCTGAATCGGAGGGACTGAAACAGAGGGGCTGAAACAGAGGGGCTGAAACAGAGGGCAAGAAACAGAGGGGCTGAAACAGAGGGGCTGATACAGAGGGGCAGAAACAGAGGGCGAGAAACAGAGGGGCTGAAACAGAGGGGCTGAAACAGAGGGCGAGAAACAGAGGGGCTGAATCAGAGGGGCTGAATCAGAGGGGCTGAAACAGAGGGGCTGAAACAGAGGGCGAGAAACTAAGGGACTGAATCAGAGGGGCTGAAACAGAGGGGCTGAAACAGACGGGCTGAAACAGAGAGCCTGAAACAGAGGGGCTGAAACAGAGGGGCTGAAATAGAGGGGCTGAAACAGAGGGGCTGAATCAGAGGGGCTGAAACAGAGGGGCTGAATCAGAGGGGCTGAAACCGAGGGCGAGAAACAGAGGGGCTGAACAGTGGGGCTGAATCAGAGGGGCTGAAACAGAGGGTCTGAAACAGAGGGCGAGAAACAGAGAGGCTGAAACAGAGGGCGAGAAACAGAGGGGCTGAAACAGAGGGCAAGAAACAGAGGGGTTGAAACAGAGGGCGAGAAACAGAGGGGCTGAAACAGAGGGGCTGAAACAGAGGGGCTGAAACAGAGGGCGAGAAACAGAGGGGCTCAAACAGAGGGCGAGAAACAGAGGGGCTGAAACAGAGGGCGAGAAACAGAGGGCGAGAAACAGAGGGACTGAAACAGAGGGTCTGAAACAGAGGGGCTGAAACAGAGGGCGAGAAACAGAGGGGCTGAAACGGAGGGCGAGAAAAAGAGGGGCTGAAACAGAGGGCGAGAAACAGAGGGGCTGAAACAGAGGGGCTGAAACAGAGGGGCTGAAACAGAGGGCAAGAAATAGAGGGGCTGA
The DNA here is from genome assembly GCF_047496795.1 of Chiloscyllium punctatum. Classification (NCBI taxonomy): domain Eukaryota; kingdom Metazoa; phylum Chordata; class Chondrichthyes; order Orectolobiformes; family Hemiscylliidae; genus Chiloscyllium; species Chiloscyllium punctatum. The sequence continues at coordinate 2,308,972 of NW_027309795.1, read as the reverse complement.
AAAAGAGGGCGAGAAACAGAGGGGCTGAAACAGAGGGTGAGAAACAGAGGGGCTGAATCAGAGGGGCTGAAACAAATGCCGAGAAACAGAGGGGCTGAAACAGAGGGCGAGAAACAGAGGGGCTGAAACAGAGGGGCTGAAACAGAGGGTGAGAAACAGAGGGGCTGAAACAGAGGGCGAGAAACAGAGGGGCTGAAACAGAGGGGCAGAAACAGAGGGGCTGAATCAGAGTGGCTGATTCAGAGGGTCTGAAACAGAGGGGCTGAATCAGAGGGGCGGAAACAGAGGGCGAGAAACAGAGGGGCAGAAACAGAGTGCAAGAAACAGAGGGGCTGAATCAGAGGGCGAGAAACAGACGGGCAGAAACAGAGAGCGAGAAACAGAGGGACTGAAACAGAGGGGCTGAAACAGAGAGCGCGAAACAGAGGGACTGAAACAGAGGGCGAGAAACAGAGGGGCTGAAACAGAGGGAGAGAAACAGAGGGGCTCAAACAGAGGGCGAGAAACAGAGGGACTGAAACAAAGGGGATGAAACAGAGAGCGCGACACAGAGGGGCTGAATCAGACAGGCTGAATCAGATGGGCTGAAACAGAGGGGCTGAAACAGTGGGCGAGAAACAGAGTGGCTGAAACAGAGGGCGAGAAACAGAGGGCGAGAAACAGAGGGGCTGAAAAAGTGGGGCTGAAAAAAAAGGGGATGAAACAAAGTGCCTGATACAGAGGGCGAGAAACAGAGGGGCTGAAACAGAGGGCGAGAAACAGAGGGGATGAAACAGAGGGGCTGAAACAGTGGGGCTGAAACAGAGGGAGAGAAACAGAGAGGCTGAAACACAGGGGGAGAAACAGAGGGGCTGAAACAGAGGTCGAGAAACAGAGGGGCTGAAACAGAGGGGCGGAAACAGTGGGGCTGAAACAGAGGGGCTGAAACAGAGGGTGAGAAATAAAGGGGCTGAAACAGAGGGCGAGAAACAGAGGGGCTGAAACAGAGGGCGAGAAACCGAGGGGCTGAAACAGAGGGGCTGAAACAGAGGGCGAGAAAGAGAGGGGCTGAAACAGAGGGGCTGAAACAGAGGGGCTGAAACAGAGGGCGAGAAACAGAGGGGCTGAAACAGAGGGCGAGAAACAGAGGGGCTGAAACAGAGGGCGAGAAACAGAGGGGCTGAAACAGAGGGCGAGAAACAGAGGGACTGAAACAGAGGGGCTGAAACAGAGGGGCTGAAACAGAGGGCGAGAAATAGAGGGGCTGAAACAGAGGGCGAGAAACAGAGGGGCTGAATCAGAGGGGCTGAAACAGAAGGCGAGAAACAGAGGGGCTGAAACAGAGTGCGAGAAACAGAGGGGCAGAAACAGGGGGCGAGAAACAGAGGGGCTGAAACAGAGGGGCTGAAACAGAGGGGCTGAAACAGAGGGCAAGAAACAGAGGGGCTGAAACAGAGGGCGAGAAACAGAGGGGCTGAAACAGAGGGGCTGAAACAGAGGGGCTGAAACAGAGGGCGAGAAACAGAGGGGCTGAAACAGAGGGGCAGAAACAGAGGGGCTGAAACAGAGGGGCTGAATCGGAGGGGCTGAAACAGAGGGGCTGAAACAGAGGGGCTGAAACAGAGGGCAAGAAACAGAGGGGCTGAAACAGAGGGGCAGAAACAGAGGGCGAGAAACAGAGGGGCTGAAACAGAGGGGCTGAAACAGAGGGCGAGAAACAGAGGGGCTGAATCAGAGGGGCTGAATCAGAGGGGCTGAAACAGAGGGGCTGAAACAGAGGGCGAGAAACTAAGGGACTGAATCAGAGGGGCTGAAACAGAGGGGCTGAAACAGACGGGCTGAAACAGAGAGCCTGAAACAGAGGGGCTGAAACAGAGGGGCTGAATCAGAGGGGCTGAAACAGAGGGTCTGAATCAGAGGGGCTGAAACAGAGGGCGAGAAACAGAGGGGCTGAAACAGAGGGGCTGAATCAGAGGGGCTGAAACAGAGGGGCTGAAACAGAGGGCGAGAAACAGAGAGGCTGAAACAGAGGGCGAGAAACAGAGGGGCTGAAACAGAGGGCAAGAAACAGAGGGGCTGAAACAGAGGGCGAGAAACAGAGGGGCTGAAACAGAGGGGCTGAAACAGAGGGCGAGAAACAGAGGGGCTGAAACAGAGGGCGAGAAACAGAGGGGCTGAAACAGAGGGCGAGAAACAGAGGGCGAGAAACAGAGGGACTGAAACAGAGGGTCTGAAACAGAGGGGCTGAAACAGAGGGCGAGAAACTAAGGGACTGAATCAGAGGGGCTGAAACAGAGGGGCTGAAACAGACGGGCTGAAACAGAGAGCCTGAAACAGAGGGGCTGAAACAGACAGGCTGAATCAGAGGGGCTGAAACAGAGGGGCTGAATCAGAGGGGCTGAAACAGAGGGCGAGAAACAGAGGGGCTGAAACAGAGGGGCTGAATCAGAGGGTCTGAAACAGAGGGGCTGAAACAGAGGGCGAGAAACAGAGAGGCTGAAACAGAGGGCGAGAAACAGAGGGGCTGAAACAGAGGGCAGGAAACAGAGGGGCTGAAATAGAGGGGCTGAAACAGAGGTGCTGAAACAGAGGGGCTGAAACAGAGGGGCTGAAACAGAGGGGCTGAAACAGAGGGCGAGAAACAGAGGGGCTGAAACAGAGGGCGAGAAACAGAGGGGCTGAAACAGAGGGCGAGAAACAGAGGGCGAGAAACAGAGGGACTGAAACAGAGGGTCTGAAACAGAGGGGCTGAAACAGAGGGCGAGAAACAGAGGGGCTGAAACGGAGGGCGAGAAACAGAGGGGCTGAAACAGAGGGCGAGAAACAGAGGGGCTGAAACAGAGGGGCTGAAACAGTGGGGCTGAAACAGAGGGTCTGAAACAGAGGGTGAGAAATAAAGGGGCTGAAACAGAGGGCGAGAAACAGAGGGGCTGAAACAGAGGGCGAGAAACAGAGGGGCTGAAACAGAGGGCGAGAAACAGAGGGGCTGAAACAGAGGGGCTGAAACAGAGGGCAAGAAATAGAGGGGCTGAAAAAGAGGGCGAGAAACAGAGGGGCTGAAACAGAGGGTGAGAAACAGAGGGGCTGAATCAGAGGGGCTGAAACAAATGCCGAGAAACAGAGGGGCTGAAACAGAGGGCGAGAAACAGAGGGGCTGAAACAGAGGGGCTGAAACAAATGCCGAGAAACAGAGGGGCTGAAACAGAGGGCGAGAAACAGAGGGGCTGAAACAGAGGGGCAGAAACAGAGGGGCTGAATCAGAGTGGCTGATTCAGAGGGTCTGAAACAGAGGGGCTGAATCAGAGGGGCGGAAACAGAGGGCGAGAAACAGAGGGGCAGAAACAGAGGGCAAGAAACAGAGGGGCTGAAACAGAGGACGAGAAACAGACGGGCAGAAACAGAGAGCGAGAAACAGAGGGACTGAAACAGAGGGGCTGAAACAGAGAGCGCGAAACAGAGGGACTGAAACAGAGGGCGAGAAACAGAGGGGCTGAAACAGCGGGCAAGAAACAGAGGGGCTGAAACAGAGGGCGAGAAACAGAGGGGCTGAAACAGAGGGCGAGAAACAGAGGGGCTGAAACAGAGGGCAAGAAACAGAGGGGCTGAAACAGAGGGCGAGAAACTAAGGGACTGAATCAGAGGGGCTGAAACAGAGGGCAAGAAACAGACGGGCTGAAACAGAGGGCGAGAAACAGAGGGGCTGAAACAGAGGGGCTGAAACAGAGGGGCTGAAACAGAGGGGCTGAAACAGAGGGCGAGAAACAGAGGGGCTGAAACAGAGGGCGAGAAACAGAGGGGCTGAAACAGAGGGCGAGAAGCAGAGGGCGAGAAACAGAGGGACTGAAACAGAGGGTCTGAAACAGAGGGGCTGAAACAGAGGGCGAGAAACTAAGGGACTGAATCAGAGGGGCTGAAACAGAGGGGCTGAAACAGACGGGCTGAAACAGAGTGCCTGAAACAGAGGGGCTGAAAGAGAGGGGCTGAATCAGAGGGGCTGAAACAGAGGGGCTGAAACAGAGGGCGAGAAACAGAGAGGCTGAAACAGAGGGCGAGAAACAGAGGGGCTGAAACAGAGGGAAAGAAACAGAGGGGCTGAAACAGAGGGCGAGAAACAGAGGGGCTGAAACAGAGGGGCTGAAACAGAGGGGCTGAAACAGAGGGGCTGAAACAGAGGGCGAGAAACAGAGGGGCTGAAACAGAGGGTGAGAAACAGAGGGGCTGAAACAGAGGGCGAGAAGCAGAGGGCGAGAAACAGAGGGACTGAAACAGAGGGTCTGAAACAGAGGGGCTGAAACAGAGGGCGAGAAACTAAGGGACTGAATCAGAGGGGCTGAAACAGAGGGGCTGAAACAGACGGGCTGAAACAGAGTGCCTGAAACAGAGGGGCTGAAACAGAGGGGCTGAATCAGAGGGGCTGAAACAGAGGGGCTGAATCAGAGGGGCTGAAACAGAGGGCGAGAAACAGAGGGGCTGAAAGAGAGGGGCTGAATCAGAGGGGCTGAAACAGAGGGGCTGAAACAGAGGGCGAGAAACAGAGAGGCTGAAACAGAGGGCGAGAAACAGAGGGGCTGAAACAGAGGGAAAGAAACAGAGGGGCTGAAACAGAGGGCGAGAAACAGAGGGGCTGAAACAGAGGGGCTGAAACAGAGGGTCTGAAACAGAGGGCGAGAAACAGAGGGGCTGAAACAGAGGGCGAGAAACAGAGGGGCTGAAACATAGGGCGAGAAACAGAGGGCGAGAAACAGAGGGACTGAAACAGAGGGTCTGAAACAGAGGGGCTGAAACAGAGGGCGAGAAACAGAGGGGCTGAAACGGAGGGCGAGAAACAGAGGGGCTGAAACAGAGGGCGAGAAACAGAGGGGCTGAAACAGAGGGGCTGAAACAGTGGGGCTGAAACAGCGGGGCTGAAACAGAGGGTGAGAAATAAAGGGGCTGAAACAGAGGGCGAGAAACAGAGGGGTTGAAACAGAGGGCGAGAAACAGAGGGGCTGAAACAGAGGGGCTGAATCAGAGGGGCTGAAACAGAGGGGCTGAAACAGAGGGCGAGAAACAGAGAGGCTGAAACAGAGGGCGAGAAACAGAGGGGCTGAAACAGAGGGCAAGAAACAGAGGGGCTGAAACAGAGGGCGAGAAACAGAGGGGCTGAAACAGAGGGGCTGAAACAGAGGGGCTGAAACAGAGGGGCTGAAACAGAGGGCGAGAAACAGAGGGGCTGAAACAGAGGGCGAGAAACAGAGGGCGAGAAACAGAGGGACTGAAACAGAGGGTCTGAAACAGAGGGGCTGAAACAGAGGGCGAGAAATAGAGGGGCTGAAACAGAGGGCGAGAAACAGAGGGGCTGAAACAGAGGGTGAGAAACAGAGGGGCTGAAACAGAGGGGCTGAAACAGTGGGGCTGAAACAGAGGGGCTGAAACAGAGGGTGAGAAATAAAGGGGCTGAAACAGAGGGCGAGAAACAGAGGGGTTGAAACAGAGGGCGAGAAACAGAGGGGCTGAAACAGAGGGCGAGAAACAGAGGGGCTGAAACAGAGGGGCTGAAACAGAGGGGCTGAAACAGAGGGCAAGAAATAGAGGGGCTGAAAAAGAGGGCGAGAAACAGAGGGGCTGAAACAGAGGTTGAGAAACAGAGGGGCTGAATCAGAGGGGCTGAAACAAATGCCGAGAAACAGAGGGGCTGAAACAGAGTGCGAGAAACAGAGGGTCTGAAACAGAGGGGCTGAAACAGAGGGTGTGAAACAGAGGGGCTGAAACAGAGGGCGAGAAACAGAGGGGCTGAAACAGAGGGGCAGAAACAGAGGGGCTGAATCAGAGTGGCTGATTCAGAGGGTCTGAAACAGAGGTGCTGAATCAGAGGGGCGGAATCAGAGGGCGAGAAACAGAGGCGCAGAAACAGAGGGCAAGAAACAGAGGGGCTGAAACAGAGGGCGAGAAACAGACGGGCAGAAACAGAGAGCGAGAAACAGAGGGACTGAAACAGAGGGGCTGAAACAGAGAGCGCGAAACAGAGGGACTGAAACAGAGGGCGAGAAACAGAGGGGCTGAAACAGAGGGCGAGAAACAGAGGGGCTGAAACAGAGGGCGAGAAACAGACGGGCTGAAACAGTGAGCGCGAAACAGAGGGACTGAAACAGAGGGCGAGAAACAGAGGGGCTGAATCAGCGGGCAAGAAACAGAGGGGCTGAAACAGAGGGCGAGAAACAGAGGGGCTGAAACAGAGGGCAAGAAACAGAGGGGCTGAAACAGAGTGGCTGAAACAGAGGGCGAGAAACAGAGGGGCTGAATCAGACAGGCTGAATCAGATGGGCTGAAACAGAGGGGCTGAAACAGAGGGCGAGAAACAGAGTGGCTGACACAGAGGGCGAGAAACAGAGTGGCTGAAACAGAGGGCAAGAAACAGAGGGGCTCAAACAGAGGGCGAGAAACAGAGGGGCTGAAACAGAGGGGCTGAAACAGAGAGCGAGAAACAGAGGGGCTAAAACAGAGGGCCAGAAACAGAGGGGCTGAAACCGAGTGGCTGAAACAGAAGGGCTGAAACAGAGGCGCAGAAACAGAGGGCAAGAAACAGAGGGGCTGAAACAGAGGGCGAGAAACAGACGGGCAGAAACAGAGAGCGAGAAACAGAGGGACTGAAACAGAGGGGCTGAAACAGAGAGCGCGAAACAGAGGGACTGAAACAGAGGGCGAGAAACAGAGGGCCTGAAACAGAGGGCGAGAAACAGAGGGGCTGAAACAGAGGGCGAGAAACAGACGGGCAGAAACAGAGGGCGAGAAACAGAGGGACTGAAACAAAGGGGCTGAAACAGTGAGCGCGAAACAGAGGGACTGAAACAGAGGGCGAGAAACAGAGGGGCTGAATCAGCGGGCAAGAAACAGAGGGGCTGAAACAGAGGGCGAGAAACAGAGGGGCTGAAACAGAGGGCAAGAAACAGAGGGGCTGAAACAGAGTGGCTGAAACAGAGGGCGAGAAACAGAGGGGCTGAATCAGACAGGCTGAATCAGATGGGCTGAAACAGAGGGGCTGAAACAGAGGGCGAGAAACAGAGTGGCTGACACAGAGGGCGAGAAACAGAGGGCGAGAAACAGAGGGGCTGAAAAAGTGGGGCTGAAAAAAAAGGGGCTGAAACAAAGCGCCTGATACAGAGGGCGAGAAACAGAGGGGCTGAAACAGAGGGCGAGAAACAGAGGGGCTGAAACAGAGGGGCTGAAACAGTGGGGCTGAACAGAGGGCGAGAAACAGAGAGGCTGAAACACAGGGCGAGAAACAGAGGGGCTGAAAAGGAGGGCGAGAAACAGAGGGGCTGAAACAGAGGGACTGAAACAGAGGGGCTGAAACAGTGGGGCTGAAACAGAGGGCGAGAAACAGAGTGGCTGAAACAGAGAGCGAGAAACAGAGTGGCTGAAACAGAGGGCAAGAAACAGAGGGGCTGAAACAGAGGGCGAGAAACAGAGGGGCTGAAACAGAGGGGCTGAAACAGAGGGGCGGAAAGAGAGGGGCTGAAACAGAGAGCGAGAAACAGAGGGGCTGAAACAGAGGGGCTGAAACAGAGGGCGAGAAACAGAGGGGCTGAAACAGAGGGCGAGAAACAGAGGGGCTGAAACAGATGGCGAGAAACAGAGGGCGAGAAACAGAGGGACTGAAACAGAGGGTCTGAAACAGAGGGGCTGAAACAGAGGGCGACAAACAGAGTGGCTGAAACAGAGGGCGAGAAACAGAGTGGCTGAAACAGAGGGCAAGAAACAGAGGGGCTGAAACAGAGGGCGAGAAACAGAGGGGCTGAAACAGAGGGGCTGAAACAGAGGGGCGGAAATAGAGGGGCTGAAACAGAGAGCGAGAAACAGAGGGGCTGAAACAGAGGGGCGGAAACAGAGGGGCTGAAACAGAGGGTGAGAAACATAGTGGCTGAAACAAAGGGGCTGAAACAGTGGGGCTAAAATAGAGGGGCTGAAACAGAGGGCGAGAAATAGAGGGGCTGAAGCAGAGGGCGAGAAACCGGGAGGCTGAAACAGAGGGGCTCAAACAGAGGGCGAGAAACAGAGGGGCTGAAACAGAGGGGCTGAAACAGAGAGCGAGAAACAGAGGGGCTAAAACAGAGGGCCAGAAACAGAGGGGCTGAAACCGAGTGGCTGAAACAGAAGGGCTGAAACAGAGGGGCTGAAACAGAGGGCGAGAAACAGAGGGGCTGAATCCGAGGGGCTGAATCAGAGGGGCTGAAACAGAGGGCCTGAATCAGAGGGGCTGAAACAGAAGGCGAGAAACAGAGGGGCTGAAACAGAGGGCGTGAAACAGAGGGGCAGAAACAGAGGGCGAGAAACAGTGGGGCTGAAACAGAGGGGCTGAAACAGAGGGCGAGAAACAGAGGGGCTGAAACAAAGGGCGAGAAACAGAGGGGCTGAAACAGAGGGGTAGAAACAGAGGGGCTGAAACAGAGGGGCTGAATCGGAGGGGCTGAAACAGAGGGGCTGAAACAGAGGGGCTGAAACAGAGAGTGCGAAACAGAGGGGCTGAAACAGAGGGCGAGAAACAGAGGGGCTAAAACAGAGGGCGATAAACAGAGGGGCTGAAACAGAGGGCAAGAAACAGAGGGGCTGAAACCGAGTGGCTGAAACAGAGGGCGAGAAACAGAGGGGCTGAAACAGAGGGCGAGAAACAGAGGGGCTGAAACAGAGGTGCTGAAACAGAGGGGCTGAAACAGAGGGCGACAAACAGAGGGGCTGAAACAGAGGGCGAGAAACCGAGGGGCTGAAACAGAGGGCGAGAAACAGAGTGGCTGAAACAGAGGGCGAGAAACAGAGGGGCTGAAACAGAGGGGCTGAAACAGAGGGGCTGAAACAGAGGGCGAGAAACAGAGGGGCTGAAACAGAGGGCGAGAAACAGAGGGGCTGAATCAGAGGGGCTGAAATAGAGGGCGAGAAACAGAGGGGCTGAAACAGAGGGGCTGAAACAGAGGGGCTGAAACAGAGGGGCTGAAACAGAGGGCGAGAAACAGAGAGGCTGAAACAGAGGCGAGAAACAGAGTGGCTGAAACAGAGGGCAAGAAACAGAGGGGCTGAAACAGAGGGCGAGAAACAGAGGGGCTGAAACAGAGGGGCTGAAACAGAGAGCGAGAAACAGAGGGGCTGAAACAGAGGGCCAGAAACAGAGGGGCTGAAACCGAGTGGCTGAAACAGAAGGGCTGAAACAGAGGGGCTGAAACAGAGGGCGAGAAACAGAGGGGCTGAATCAGAGGGGCTGAATCAGAGGGGCTGAAAGAGAGGGCTGAATCAGAGGGGCTGAAACAGAAGGCGAGAAACAGAGGGGCTGAAAGAGAGGGCCTGAATCAGAGGGGCTGAAACAGAAGGCGAGAAACAGAGGGGCTGAAACAGAGGGCGTGAAACAGAGGGGCTGAAACAGAGGGCGAGAAACAGAAGGGCTGAAACAGAGGGGCTGAAACAGAGGGCGAGAAACTGAGGGGCTGAATCAGAGGGGCTGAATCAGAGGGGCTGAAACAGAGGGCCTGAATCAGAGGGGCTGAAACAGAAGGCGAGAAACAGAGGGGCTGAAAGAGAGGGCCTGAATCAGAGGGGCTGAAACAGAAGGCGAGAAACAGAGGGGCTGAAACAGAGGGCGTGAAACAGAGGGGCAGAAACAGAGGGCGAGAAACAGTGGGGCTGAAACAGAGGGGCTGAAACAGAGGGCAAGAAACAGAGGGGCTGAAACAGAGGGGCTGAATCGGAGGGGCAGAAACAGAGGGGCTGAAACAGAGGGGCTGAAACAGAGGGCAAGAAACAGAGGGGCTAAAACAGAGGGGCTGAAACAGAGGGGCAGAAACAGAGGGCGAGAAACAGAGGGGCTGAAACAGAGGGGCTGAAACAGAGGGCGAGAAACAGAGGGGCTGAATCAGAGGGGCTGAATCAGAGGGGCTGAAACAGAGGGGCTGAAACAGAGGGCGAGAAACTAAGGGACTGAATCAGAGGGGCTGAAACAGAGGGCAAGAAACAGACGGGCTGAAACAGAGGGCGAGAAACAGAGGGGCTGAAACAGAGGGGCTGAAACAGAGGGGCTGAAACAGAGGGGCTGAAACAGAGGGCGAGAAACAGAGGGGCTGAAACAGAGGGCGAGAAACAGAGGGGCTGAAACAGAGGGCGAGAAGCAGAGGGCGAGAAACAGAGGGACTGAAACAGAGGGTCTGAAACAGAGGGGCTGAAACAGAGGGCGAGAAACTAAGGGACTGAATCAGAGGGGCTGAAACAGAGGGGCTGAAACAGACGGGCTGAAACAGAGTGCCTGAAACAGAGGGGCTGAAAGAGAGGGGCTGAATCAGAGGGGCTGAAACAGAGGGGCTGAAACAGAGGGCGAGAAACAGAGAGGCTGAAACAGAGGGCGAGAAACAGAGGGGCTGAAACAGAGGGAAAGAAACAGAGGGGCTGAAACAGAGGGCGAGAAACAGAGGGGCTGAAACAGAGGGGCTGAAACAGAGGGGCTGAAACAGAGGGGCTGAAACAGAGGGCGAGAAACAGAGGGGCTGAAACAGAGGGTGAGAAACAGAGGGGCTGAAACAGAGGGCGAGAAGCAGAGGGCGAGAAACAGAGGGACTGAAACAGAGGGTCTGAAACAGAGGGGCTGAAACAGAGGGCGAGAAACTAAGGGACTGAATCAGAGGGGCTGAAACAGAGGGGCTGAAACAGACGGGCTGAAACAGAGTGCCTGAAACAGAGGGGCTGAAACAGAGGGGCTGAATCAGAGGGGCTGAAACAGAGGGGCTGAATCAGAGGGGCTGAAACAGAGGGCGAGAAACAGAGGGGCTGAAAGAGAGGGGCTGAATCAGAGGGGCTGAAACAGAGGGGCTGAAACAGAGGGCGAGAAACAGAGAGGCTGAAACAGAGGGCGAGAAACAGAGGGGCTGAAACAGAGGGAAAGAAACAGAGGGGCTGAAACAGAGGGCGAGAAACAGAGGGGCTGAAACAGAGGGGCTGAAACAGAGGGTCTGAAACAGAGGGCGAGAAACAGAGGGGCTGAAACAGAGGGCGAGAAACAGAGGGGCTGAAACATAGGGCGAGAAACAGAGGGCGAGAAACAGAGGGACTGAAACAGAGGGTCTGAAACAGAGGGGCTGAAACAGAGGGCGAGAAACAGAGGGGCTGAAACGGAGGGCGAGAAACAGAGGGGCTGAAACAGAGGGCGAGAAACAGAGGGGCTGAAACAGAGGGGCTGAAACAGTGGGGCTGAAACAGAGGGGCTGAAACAGAGGGTGAGAAATAAAAGGGCTGAAACAGAGGGCGAGAAACAGAGGGGTTGAAACAGAGGGCGAGAAACAGAGGGGCTGAAACAGAGGGGCTGAATCAGAGGGGCTGAAACAGAGGGGCTGAAACAGAGGGCGAGAAACAGAGAGGCTGAAACAGAGGGCGAGAAACAGAGGGGCTGAAACAGAGGGCAAGAAACAGAGGGGCTGAAACAGAGGGCGAGAAACAGAGGGGCTGAAACAGAGGGGCTGAAACAGAGGGGCTGAAACAGAGGGGCTGAAACAGAGGGCGAGAAACAGAGGGGCTGAAACAGAGGGCGAGAAACAGAGGGCGAGAAACAGAGGGACTGAAACAGAGGGTCTGAAACAGAGGGGCTGAAACAGAGGGCGAGAAATAGAGGGGCTGAAACAGAGGGCGAGAAACAGAGGGGCTGAAACAGAGGGCGAGAAACAGAGGGGCTGAAACAGAGGGGCTGAAACAGTGGGGCTGAAACAGAGGGGCTGAAACAGAGGGTGAGAAATAAAGGGGCTGAAACAGAGGGCGAGAAACAGAGGGGTTGAAACAGAGGGCGAGAAACAGAGGGGCTGAAACAGAGGGCGAGAAACAGAGGGGCTGAAACAGAGGGGCTGAAACAGAGGGGCTGAAACAGAGGGCAAGAAATAGAGGGGCTGAAAAAGAGGGCGAGAAACAGAGGGGCTGAAACAGAGGTTGAGAAACAGAGGGGCTGAATCAGAGGGGCTGAAACAAATGCCGAGAAACAGAGGGGCTGAAACAGAGTGCGAGAAACAGAGGGGCTGAAACAGAGGGGCTGAAACAGAGGGTGAGAAACAGAGGGGCTGAAACAGAGGGCGAGAAACAGAGGGGCTGAAACAGAGGGGCAGAAACAGAGGGGCTGAATCAGAGTGGCTGATTCAGAGGGTCTGACACAGAGGTGCTGAATCAGAGGGGCGGAATCAGAGGGCGAGAAACAGAGGCGCAGAAACAGAGGGCAAGAAACAGAGGGGCTGAAACAGAGGGCGAGAAACAGACGGGCAGAAACAGAGAGCGAGAAACAGAGGGACTGAAACAGAGGGGCTGAAACAGAGAGCGCGAAACAGAGGGACTGAAACAGAGGGCGAGAAACAGAGGGGCTGAAACAGAGGGCGAGAAACAGAGGGGCTGAAACAGAGGGCGAGAAACAGACGGGCTGAAACAGTGAGCGCGAAACAGAGGGACTGAAACAGAGGGCGAGAAACAGAGGGGCTGAATCAGCGGGCAAGAAACAGAGGGGCTGAAACAGAGGGCGAGAAACAGAGGGGCTGAAACAGAGGGCAAGAAACAGAGGGGCTGAAACAGAGTGGCTGAAACAGAGGGCGAGAAACAGAGGGGCTGAATCAGACAGGCTGAATCAGATGGGCTGAAACAGAGGGGCTGAAACAGAGGGCGAGAAACAGAGTGGCTGACACAGAGGGCGAGAAACAGAGTGGCTGAAACAGAGGGCAAGAAACAGAGGGGCTCAAACAGAGGGCGAGAAACAGAGGGGCTGAAACAGAGGGGCTGAAACAGAGAGCGAGAAACAGAGGGGCTAAAACAGAGGGCCAGAAACAGAGGGGCTGAAACCGAGTGGCTGAAACAGAAGGGCTGAAACAGAGGCGCAGAAACAGAGGGCAAGAAACAGAGGGGCTGAAACAGAGGGCGAGAAACAGACGGGCAGAAACAGAGAGCGAGAAACAGAGGGACTGAAACAGAGGGGCTGAAACAGAGAGCGTGAAACAGAGGGACTGAAACAGAGGGCGAGAAACAGAGGGCCTGAAACAGAGGGCGAGAAACAGAGGGGCTGAAACAGAGGGCGAGAAACAGACGGGCAGAAACAGAGGGCGAGAAACAGAGGGATTGAAACAAAGGGGCTGAAACAGTGAGCGCGAAACAGAGGGACTGAAACAGAGGGCGAGAAACAGAGGGGCTGAATCAGCGGGCAAGAAACAGAGGGGCTGAAACAGAGGGCGAGAAACAGAGGGGCTGAAACAGAGGGCAAGAAACAGAGGGGCTGAAACAGAGTGGCTGAAACAGAGGGCGAGAAACAGAGGGGCTGAATCAGACAGGCTGAATCAGATGGGCTGAAACAGAGGGGCTGAAACAGAGGGCGAGAAACAGAGTGGCTGACACAGAGGGCGAGAAACAGAGGGCGAGAAACAGAGGGGCTGAAAAAGTGGGGCTGAAAAAAAAGGGGCTGAAACAAAGCGCCTGATACAGAGGGCGAGAAACAGAGGGGCTGAAACAGAGGGCGAGAAACAGAGGGGCTGAAACAGAGGGGCTGAAACAGTGGGGCTGAACAGAGGGCGAGAAACAGAGGGGCTGAATCAGAGGGGCTGAATCAGAGGGGCTGAAACAGAGGGGCTGAATCGGAGGGGCTGAAACAGAGGGGCTGAAACAGAGGGCGAGAAACAGAGGGGCTGAAACAGAGGGGCTGAAACAGAGGGGCTGAATCAGAGGGGCTGAATCAGAGGGGCTGAAACAGAGGGGCTGAAACAGAGGGCGAGAAACAGAGGGGCTGAATCAGAGGGGCTGAATCAGAGGGGCTGAAACAGAGGGGCTGAAACAGACGGGCTGAAACAGAGAGCCTGAAACAGAGGGGCTGAAACAGAGGGGCTGAAATAGAGGGGCTGAAACAGAGGGGCTGAAACAGAGGGCGAGAAACTAAGGTACTGAATCAGAGGGGCTGAAACAGAGGGGCTTAAACAGAGGGGCTGAATCAGAGGGGCTGAAACAGAGGGGCTGAAACAGAGGGCGAGAAACAGAGAGGCTGAAACAGAGGGCGAGAAACAGAGGGGCTGAAACAGAGGGCGAGAAACAGAGGGGCTGAAACAGAGGGGATGAAACAGACGGGCTGAAACAGAGGGCGAGAAACAGAGGGGCTGAAACAGATGGCGAGAAACAGAGGTGCTGAAACAGAGGGCGAGAAACAGAGGGGCTGAAATAGAGGGCGAGAAACAGAGGGGCTGAAACAGAGGTGCTGAAACAGAGGGTGAGAAACAGATGGGCTGAAACAGAGGGCGAGAAACAGAGGGGCTGAAACAGAGGGGCTGAAACAGAGGGGCTGAAACCGAGTGGCTGAAACAGAAGGGCTGAAACAGAGGGGCTGAAACAGAGGGCGAGAAACAGAGGGGCTGAATCAGAGGGGCTGAATCAGAGGGGCTGAAAGAGAGGGCTGAATCAGAGGGGCTGAAACAGAAGGCGAGAAACAGAGGGGCTGAAAGAGAGGGCCTGAATCAGAGGGGCTGAAACAGAAGGCGAGAAACAGAGGGGCTGAAACAGAGGGCGTGAAACAGAGGGGCTGAAACAGAGGGCGAGAAACAGAAGGGCTGAAACAGAGGGGCTGAAACAGAGGGCGAGAAACTGAGGGGCTGAATCAGAGGGGCTGAATCAGAGGGGCTGAAACAGAGGGCCTGAATCAGAGGGGCTGAAACAGAAGGCGAGAAACAGAGGGGCTGAAAGAGAGGGCCTGAATCAGAGGGGCTGAAACAGAAGGCGAGAAACAGAGGGGCTGAAACAGAGGGCGTGAAACAGAGGGGCAGAAACAGAGGGCGAGAAACAGTGGGGCTGAAACAGAGGGGCTGAAACAGAGGGCAAGAAACAGAGGGGCTGAAACAGAGGGGCTGAATCGGAGGGGCAGAAACAGAGGGGCTGAAACAGAGGGGCTGAAACAGAGGGCAAGAAACAGAGGGGCTAAAACAGAGGGGCTGAAACAGAGGGGCAGAAACAGAGGGCGAGAAACAGAGGGGCTGAAACAGAGGGGCTGAAACAGAGGGCGAGAAACAGAGGGGCTGAATCAGAGGGGCTGAATCAGAGGGGCTGAAACAGAGGGGCTGAAACAGAGGGCGAGAAACTAAGGGACTGAATCAGAGGGGCTGAAACAGAGGGCAAGAAACAGACGGGCTGAAACAGAGGGCGAGAAACAGAGGGGCTGAAACAGAGGGGCTGAAACAGAGGGGCTGAAACAGAGGGGCTGAAACAGAGGGCGAGAAACAGAGGGGCTGAAACAGAGGGCGAGAAACAGAGGGGCTGAAACAGAGGGCGAGAAGCAGAGGGCGAGAAACAGAGGGACTGAAACAGAGGGTCTGAAACAGAGGGGCTGAAACAGAGGGCGAGAAACTAAGGGACTGAATCAGAGGGGCTGAAACAGAGGGGCTGAAACAGACGGGCTGAAACCGAGTGCCTGAAACAGAGGGGCTGAAAGAGAGGGGCTGAATCAGAGGGGCTGAAACAGAGGGGCTGAAACAGAGGGCGAGAAACAGAGAGGCTGAAACAGAGGGCGAGAAACAGAGGGGCTGAAACAGAGGGAAAGAAACAGAGGGGCTGAAACAGAGGGCGAGAAACAGAGGGGCTGAAACAGAGGGGCTGAAACAGAGGGGCTGAAACAGAGGGGCTGAAACAGAGGGCGAGAAACAGAGGGGCTGAAACAGAGGGTGAGAAACAGAGGGGCTGAAACAGAGGGCGAGAAGCAGAGGGCGAGAAACAGAGGGACTGAAACAGAGGGTCTGAAACAGAGGGGCTGAAACAGAGGGCGAGAAACTAAGGGACTGAATCAGAGGGGCTGAAACAGAGGGGCTGAAACAGACGGGCTGAAACAGAGTGCCTGAAACAGAGGGGCTGAAACAGAGGGGCTGAATCAGAGGGGCTGAAACAGAGGGGCTGAATCAGAGGGGCTGAAACAGAGGGCGAGAAACAGAGGGGCTGAAAGAGAGGGGCTGAATCAGAGGGGCTGAAACAGAGGGGCTGAAACAGAGGGCGAGAAACAGAGAGGCTGAAACAGAGGGCGAGAAACAGAGGGGCTGAAACAGAGGGAAAGAAACAGAGGGGCTGAAACAGAGGGCGAGAAACAGAGGGGCTGAAACAGAGGGGCTGAAACAGAGGGTCTGAAACAGAGGGCGAGAAACAGAGGGGCTGAAACAGAGGGCGAGAAACAGAGGGGCTGAAACATAGGGCGAGAAACAGAGGGCGAGAAACAGAGGGACTGAAACAGAGGGTCTGAAACAGAGGGGCTGAAACAGAGGGCGAGAAACAGAGGGGCTGAAACGGAGGGCGAGAAACAGAGGGGCTGAAACAGAGGGCGAGAAACAGAGGGGCTGAAACAGAGGGGCTGAAACAGTGGGGCTGAAACAGAGGGGCTGAAACAGAGGGTGAGAAATAAAAGGGCTGAAACAGAGGGCGAGAAACAGAGGGGTTGAAACAGAGGGCGAGAAACAGAGGGGCTGAAACAGAGGGGCTGAATCAGAGGGGCTGAAACAGAGGGGCTGAAACAGAGGGCGAGAAACAGAGAGGCTGAAACAGAGGGCGAGAAACAGAGGGGCTGAAACAGAGGGCAAGAAACAGAGGGGCTGAAACAGAGGGCGAGAAACAGAGGGGCTGAAACAGAGGGGCTGAAACAGAGGGGCTGAAACAGAGGGGCTGAAACAGAGGGCGAGAAACAGAGGGGCTGAAACAGAGGGCGAGAAACAGAGGGCGAGAAACAGAGGGACTGAAACAGAGGGTCTGAAACAGAGGGGCTGAAACAGAGGGCGAGAAATAGAGGGGCTGAAACAGAGGGCGAGAAACAGAGGGGCTGAAACAGAGGGCGAGAAACAGAGGGGCTGAAACAGAGGGGCTGAAACAGTGGGGCTGAAACAGAGGGGCTGAAACAGAGGGTGAGAAATAAAGGGGCTGAAACAGAGGGCGAGAAACAGAGGGGTTGAAACAGAGGGCGAGAAACAGAGGGGCTGAAACAGAGGGCGAGAAACAGAGGGGCTGAAACAGAGGGGCTGAAACAGAGGGGCTGAAACAGAGGGCAAGAAATAGAGGGGCTGAAAAAGAGGGCGAGAAACAGAGGGGCTGAAACAGAGGTTGAGAAACAGAGGGGCTGAATCAGAGGGGCTGAAACAAATGCCGAGAAACAGAGGGGCTGAAACAGAGTGCGAGAAACAGAGGGGCTGAAACAGAGGGGCTGAAACAGAGGGTGAGAAACAGAGGGGCTGAAACAGAGGGCGAGAAACAGAGGGGCTGAAACAGAGGGGCAGAAACAGAGGGGCTGAATCAGAGTGGCTGATTCAGAGGGTCTGACACAGAGGTGCTGAATCAGAGGGGCGGAATCAGAGGGCGAGAAACAGAGGCGCAGAAACAGAGGGCAAGAAACAGAGGGGCTGAAACAGAGGGCGAGAAACAGACGGGCAGAAACAGAGAGCGAGAAACAGAGGGACTGAAACAGAGGGGCTGAAACAGAGAGCGCGAAACAGAGGGACTGAAACAGAGGGCGAGAAACAGAGGGGCTGAAACAGAGGGCGAGAAACAGAGGGGCTGAAACAGAGGGCGAGAAACAGACGGGCTGAAACAGTGAGCGCGAAACAGAGGGACTGAAACAGAGGGCGAGAAACAGAGGGGCTGAATCAGCGGGCAAGAAACAGAGGGGCTGAAACAGAGGGCGAGAAACAGAGGGGCTGAAACAGAGGGCAAGAAACAGAGGGGCTGAAACAGAGTGGCTGAAACAGAGGGCGAGAAACAGAGGGGCTGAATCAGACAGGCTGAATCAGATGGGCTGAAACAGAGGGGCTGAAACAGAGGGCGAGAAACAGAGTGGCTGACACAGAGGGCGAGAAACAGAGTGGCTGAAACAGAGGGCAAGAAACAGAGGGGCTCAAACAGAGGGCGAGAAACAGAGGGGCTGAAACAGAGGGGCTGAAACAGAGAGCGAGAAACAGAGGGGCTAAAACAGAGGGCCAGAAACAGAGGGGCTGAAACCGAGTGGCTGAAACAGAAGGGCTGAAACAGAGGCGCAGAAACAGAGGGCAAGAAACAGAGGGGCTGAAACAGAGGGCGAGAAACAGACGGGCAGAAACAGAGAGCGAGAAACAGAGGGACTGAAACAGAGGGGCTGAAACAGAGAGCGTGAAACAGAGGGACTGAAACAGAGGGCGAGAAACAGAGGGCCTGAAACAGAGGGCGAGAAACAGAGGGGCTGAAACAGAGGGCGAGAAACAGACGGGCAGAAACAGAGGGCGAGAAACAGAGGGATTGAAACAAAGGGGCTGAAACAGTGAGCGCGAAACAGAGGGACTGAAACAGAGGGCGAGAAACAGAGGGGCTGAATCAGCGGGCAAGAAACAGAGGGGCTGAAACAGAGGGCGAGAAACAGAGGGGCTGAAACAGAGGGCAAGAAACAGAGGGGCTGAAACAGAGTGGCTGAAACAGAGGGCGAGAAACAGAGGGGCTGAATCAGACAGGCTGAATCAGATGGGCTGAAACAGAGGGGCTGAAACAGAGGGCGAGAAACAGAGTGGCTGACACAGAGGGCGAGAAACAGAGGGCGAGAAACAGAGGGGCTGAAAAAGTGGGGCTGAAAAAAAAGGGGCTGAAACAAAGCGCCTGATACAGAGGGCGAGAAACAGAGGGGCTGAAACAGAGGGCGAGAAACAGAGGGGCTGAAACAGAGGGGCTGAAACAGTGGGGCTGAACAGAGGGCGAGAAACAGAGGGGCTGAATCAGAGGGGCTGAATCAGAGGGGCTGAAACAGAGGGGCTGAATCGGAGGGGCTGAAACAGAGGGGCTGAAACAGAGGGCGAGAAACAGAGGGGCTGAAACAGAGGGGCTGAAACAGAGGGGCTGAATCAGAGGGGCTGAATCAGAGGGGCTGAAACAGAGGGGCTGAAACAGAGGGCGAGAAACAGAGGGGCTGAATCAGAGGGGCTGAATCAGAGGGGCTGAAACAGAGGGGCTGAAACAGACGGGCTGAAACAGAGAGCCTGAAACAGAGGGGCTGAAACAGAGGGGCTGAAATAGAGGGGCTGAAACAGAGGGGCTGAAACAGAGGGCGAGAAACTAAGGTACTGAATCAGAGGGGCTGAAACAGAGGGGCTTAAACAGAGGGGCTGAATCAGAGGGGCTGAAACAGAGGGGCTGAAACAGAGGGCGAGAAACAGAGAGGCTGAAACAGAGGGCGAGAAACAGAGGGGCTGAAACAGAGGGCGAGAAACAGAGGGGCTGAAACAGAGGGGATGAAACAGACGGGCTGAAACAGAGGGCGAGAAACAGAGGGGCTGAAACAGATGGCGAGAAACAGAGGTGCTGAAACAGAGGGCGAGAAACAGAGGGGCTGAAATAGAGGGCGAGAAACAGAGGGGCTGAAACAGAGGTGCTGAAACAGAGGGTGAGAAACAGATGGGCTGAAACAGAGGGCGAGAAACAGAGGGGCTGAAACAGAGGGGCTGAAACAGAGGGGCTGATTCAGAGGGGCTGAAACAGAGGGGCTGAATCAGAGGGGCTGAAACAGAGGGCGAGAAACAGAGGGGCTGAAACAGAGGGGCTGAAACAGAGGGGCTGAAACAGAGGGCAAGAAATAGAGGGGCTGAAAAAGAGAGCGAGAAACAGAGGGGCTGAAACAGAGGGTGAGAAACAGAGGGGCTGAATCAGAGGGGCTGAAACAAATGCCGAGAAACAGAGGGGCTGAAACAGAGGGCGAGAAACAGAGGGGCTGAAACAGAGGGACTGAAACAGAGGGGCTGAAACAGAGGGCGAGGAACAGAGGGGCTGAAACAGAGGGCAAGAAATAGAGGGGCTGAAAAAGAGGGCGAGAAACAGAGGGGCTGAAACAGAGGGTGAGAAACAGAGGGGCTGAATCAGATGGGCTGAAACAAATGCCGAGAAACAGAGGGGCTGAAACAGAGGGCGAGAAACAGAGGGGCTGAAACAGAGGGGCTGAAACAGAGGGGCTGAAACAGAGGGCGAGAAACAGAGGGGCTGAATCAGAGGGGCAGAAACAGAGGGGCTGAATCAGAGTGGCTGATTCAGAGGGTCTGAAACAGAGGGGCTGAATCAGAGGGGCGGAAACAGAGGGCGAGAAACAGAGGGGCAGAAACAGAGGGCAAGAAACAGAGGGGCTGAAACAGAGGACGAGAAACAGACGGGCAGAAACAGAGAGCGAGAAACAGAGGGACTGAAACAGAGGGGCTGAAACAGAGAGCGCGAAACAGATGGACTGAAACAGAGGGCGAGAAACAGAGGGGCTGAAACAGAGGGCGAGAAACAGAGGGGCTGAAACAGAGGGCGAGAAACAGAGGGGCTGAAACAGAGGGCGAGAAACAGACGGGCTGAAACAGAGGGCGAGAAACAGAGGGACTGAAACAAAGGGGCTGAAACAGAGAGCGCGAAACAGAGGGACTGAAACAGAGGGCGAGAAACAGAGGGGCTGAAACAGTGGGCAAGAAACAGAGGGGCTGAAACAGAGGGCGAGAAACAGAGGGGCTGAAACAGAGGGCAAGAAACAGAGGGGCTGAAACAGAGTGGCTGAAACAGAGGGCGAGAAACAGAGGGGCTGAATCAGACAGGCTGAATCAGATGGGCTGAAACAGAGGGGCTGAAACAGAGGGCGAGAAACAGAGTGGCTGAAACAGAGGGCGAGAAACAGAGGGCGAGAAACAGAGGGGCTGAAAAAGTGGGCTGAAACAAAGGGGCTGAAACAAAGCGCCTGATACAGAGGGCGAGAAACAGAGGGGCTGAAACAGAGGGGCTGAAACAGAGGGGCAGAAACAGAGGGGCTGAAACAGAGAGCGAGAAACAGAGGGGCTGAAACAGAGGGCCAGAATCAGAGTGGCTGAAACAGAGGGCGAGAAACAGAGTGGCTAAAACAGAGGGCAAGAAACAGAGGGGCTGAAACAGAGGGCGAGAAACAGAGGGGCTGAAACAGAGGGGCTGAAACAGAGGGGCGGAAACAGAGGGGCTGAAACAGAGAGCGAGAAACAGAGGGGCTGAAACAGAGGGCGAGAAAATAGTGGCTGAAACAAAGGGGCTGAAACAGTGGGGCTACAATGGAGGGGCTGAAACAGAGGGCGAGAAATAGAGGGGCTGAAACAGAGGGCGAGAAACCGAGGGGCTGAAACAGAGGGGCTGAAACAGAGGGCGAGAAACAGAGGGGCTGAAACAGAGGGGCTGAAACAGAGGGGCTGAAACAGAGGGCGAGAAACAGAGGGGCTGAAACAGAGGGCGAGAAACAGAGGGGCTGAAACTGAGGGCGAGAAACAGAGGGGCTGAAACAGAGGGCGAGAAACAGAGGGGCTGAAACAGAGGGGCTGAAACAGAGGGCGAGAAACAGAGGGGCTGAAACAGAGGGCGAGAAACAGAGGGGCAGAATCAGAGGGGCTGAAACAGAGGGCGAGAAACAGAGGGGCTGAAACAGAGGGGCTGAAACAGAGGGGCTGAAACAGAGGGCGAGAAACAGAGAGGCTGAAACAGAGGGCGAGAAACAGAGTGGCTGAAACAGAGGGCAAGAAACAGAGGGGCTGAAACAGAGGGCGAGAAACAGAGGGGCTGAAACAGAGGGGCTGAAACAGAGGGGCTGAAACAGAGAGCGAGAAACAGAGGGGCTGAAACAGAGGGCCAGAAACAGAGGGCGAGAAACAGAGGGACTGAAACAGTGAGGCTGAAACAGAGGGGCTGATACAGAGGGCGAGAAACAGAGCGGCTGAAACAGAGGGCGAGAAACAGAGGGGCTGAAACAAAGGGGCTGAAACAGTGGGGCTAAAACAGAGGGGCTGAAACAGAGGGCGAGAAATAGAGGGGCTGAAACAGAGGGCGAGAAACAGAGGGGCTGAAACAGAGGGCGAGAAGCAGAGGGGCTAAAACAGAAGGCGAGAAACAGAGGGGCTGAAACAGAGGGGCTGAAACAGAGGGCGAGAAACAGAGGGGCTGAAACAGAGGGCGAGAAACAGAGGGGCTGAAACAGAGGGCGAGAAACAGAGGGGCTGAATCAGAGGGGCTGAAACAGAGGGCGACAATCAGAGGGGCTGAAACAGAGAGCGAGAAACAGAGGGGCTGAAACAGAGGGTCTGAAACAGAGGGGCTGAAACAGAGGGGCTGAATCAGAGTGGCTGATTCAGAGGGTCTGAAACAGAGGGGCTGAATCAGAGGGGCGGAAACAGAGGGCGAGAAACAGAGGGGCAGAAACAGAGGGCAAGAAACAGAGGGGCTGAAACAGAGGGCGAGAAACAGACGGGCAGAAACAGAGAGTGAGAAACAGAGGGAGTGAAACAGAGGGGCTGAAACAGAGAGCGCGAAACAGAGGGACTGAAACAAAGCGCCTGATACAGAGGGCGAGAAACAGAGGGGCTGAAACAGAGGGGCTGAAACAGAGGGGCGGAAACAGAGGGGCTGAAACAGAGAGCGAGAAACAGAGGGGCTGAAACAGAGGGCCAGAATCAGAGTGGCTGAAACAGAGGGCGAGAAACAGAGTGGCTAAAACAGAGGGCAAGAAACAGAGGGGCTGAAACAGAGGGCGAGAAACAGAGGGGCTGAAACAGAGGGGCTGAAACAGAGGGGCGGAAACAGAGGGGCTGAAACAGAGAGCGAGAAACAGAGGGGCTGAAACAGAGGGCAAGAAACAGAGGGGCTGAAGCTGAGGGGCTGAAACAGAGGGGCTGAAACAGAGGGCGAGAAACAGAGAGGCTGAAACAGAGGGCGAGAAACAGAGGGGCACAAACAGAGGGCGAGAAACAGAGGGGCTGAAACAGAGGGGCTGAAACAGAGGGGCTGAAACAGAGAGCGAGAAACAGAGGGGCTGAAACAGAGGGCCAGAAACAGAGGGGCTGAAACCGAGTGGCTGAAACAGAAGGGCTGAAACAGAGGGGCTGAAACAGAGGGCGAGAAACAGAGGGGCTGAATCAGAGGGGCTGAATCAGAGGGGCTGAAACAGAGGGCCTGAATCAGAGGGGCTGAAACAGAAGGCGAGAAACAGAGGGGCTGAAAGAGAGGGCCTGAATCAGAGGGGCTGAAACAGAAGGCGAGAAACAGAGGGGCTGAAACAGAGGGGCAGAAACCGAGGGCGAGAAACAGTGGGGCTGAAACAGAGGGGCTGAAACAGAGGGCAAGAAACAGAGGGGCTGACAAAGGGCGAGAAACAGAGGGGCTGAAACAGAGGGGCTGAAGCAGAGGGGCTGAAACAGAGGGCGAGAAACAGAGGGGCTGAAACAAAGGGCGAGAAACAGAGGGGCTGAAACAGAGGGGCAGAAACAGAGGGCAAGAAACAGAGGGGCTGAAACAGAGGGCGAGAAACAGAGTGGCAGAAACAGAGGGGCTGAAACAGAGGGGCTGAAACAGAGGGCGAGAAACAGAGGGGCTGAAACAAAGGGCGAGAAACAGAGGGGCGGAAACAGATGGGCAGAAACAGAGGGGCTGAAACAGAGGGGCTGAATCGGAGGGGCTGAAACAGAGGGGCTGAAACAGAGGGGCTGAAACAGAGGGCAAGAAACAGAGGGGCTGAAACAGAGGGGCTGAAACAGAGGGGCTGAATCAGAGGGGCTGAATCAGAGGGGCTGAAACAGAGGGGCTGAAACAGAGGGCGAGAAACAGAGGGGCTGAATCAGAGGGGCTGAATCAGAGGGGCTGAAACAGAGGGGCTGAAACAGACGGGCTGAAACAGAGAGCCTGAAACAGAGGGGCTGAAACAGAGGGGCTGAAATAGAGGGGCTGAAACAGAGGGGCTGAAACAGAGGGCGAGAAACTAAGGTACTGAATCAGAGGGGCTGAAACAGAGGGGCTGAATCAGAGGGGCTTAAACAGAGGGGCTGAATCAGAGGGGCTGAAACAGAGGGGCTGAAACAGAGGGCGAGAAACAGAGAGGCTGAAACAGAGGGCGAGAAACAGAGGGGCTGAAACAGAGGGCGAGAAACAGAGGGGCTGAAACAGAGGTGCTGAAACAGACGGGCTGAAACAGAGGGCGAGAAACAGAGGGGCTGAAACAGATGGCGAGAAACAGAGGTGCTGAAACAGAGGGCGAGAAACAGAGGGGCTGAAATAGAGGGCGAGAAACAGAGGGGCTGAAACAGAGGTGCTGAAACAGAGGGTGAGAAACAGAGGGGCTGAAACAGAGGGCGAGAAACAGAGGGGCTGAAACAGAGGGGCTGAAACAGAGGGGCTGATTCAGAGGGGCTGAAACAGAGGGGCTGAATCAGAGGGGCTGAAACAGAGGGCGAGAAACAGAGGGGCTGAAACAGAGGGCGAGAAACAGAGGAGCAGAAACAGAGGGCGAGAAACAGAGGGGCTGAAACAGAGGGCGAGAAAATAGTGGCTGAAACAAAGGGGCTGAAACAGTGGGGCTACAATAGAGGGGCTGAAACAGAGGGCGAGAAATAGAGGGGCTGAAACAGAGGGCAAGAAACAGAGGGGCTGAAACAGAGGGCGAGAAACAGAGGGGCTGAAACAGAGGGGCTGAAACAGAGGGGCTGAAACAGAGAGCGAGAAACAGAGGGGCTGAAACAGAGGGCCAGAAACAGAGGGCGAGAAACAGAGGGACTGAAACAGTGAGGCTGAAACAGAGGGGCTGATACAGAGGGCGAGAAACAGAGCGGCTGAAACAGAGGGCGAGAAACAGAGGGGCTGAAACAAAGGGGCTGAAACAGTGGGGCTAAAACAGAGGGGCTGAAACAGAGGGCGAGAAATAGAGGGGCTGAAACAGAGGGCGAGAAACAGAGGGGCTGAAACAGAGGGCGAGAAGCAGAGGGGCTAAAACAGAAGGCGAGAAACAGAGGGGCTGAAACAGAGGGGCTGAAACAGAGGGCGAGAAACAGAGGGGCTGAAACAGAGGGCGAGAAACAGAGGGGCTGAAACAGAGGGCGAGAAACAGAGGGGCTGAATCAGAGGGGCTGAAACAGAGGGCGACAATCAGAGGGGCTGAAACAGAGAGCGAGAAACAGAGGGGCTGAAACAGAGGGTCTGAAACAGAGGGGCTGAAACAGAGGGGCTGAATCAGAGTGGCTGATTCAGAGGGTCTGAAACAGAGGGGCTGAATCAGAGGGGCGGAAACAGAGGGCGAGAAACAGAGGGGCAGAAACAGAGGGCAAGAAACAGAGGGGCTGAAACAGAGGGCGAGAAACAGACGGGCAGAAACAGAGAGTGAGAAACAGAGGGAGTGAAACAGAGGGGCTGAAACAGAGAGCGCGAAACAGAGGGACTGAAACAAAGCGCCTGATACAGAGGGCGAGAAACAGAGGGGCTGAAACAGAGGGGCTGAAACAGAGGGGCGGAAACAGAGGGGCTGAAACAGAGAGCGAGAAACAGAGGGGCTGAAACAGAGGGCCAGAATCAGAGTGGCTGAAACAGAGGGCGAGAAACAGAGTGGCTAAAACAGAGGGCAAGAAACAGAGGGGCTGAAACAGAGGGCGAGAAACAGAGGGGCTGAAACAGAGGGGCTGAAACAGAGGGGCGGAAACAGAGGGGCTGAAACAGAGAGCGAGAAACAGAGGGGCTGAAACAGAGGGCGAGAAAATAGTGGCTGAAACAAAGGGGCTGAAACAGTGGGGCTACAATAGAGGGGCTGAAACAGAGGGCGAGAAATACAGGGGCTGAAACAGAGGGCGAGAAACAGAGGGGCTGAAACAGAGGGGCTGAAACAGAGGGCGAGAAACAGAGGGGCTGAAACAGAGGGGCTGAAACAGAGGGGCTGGAACAGAGGGCGAGAAACAGAGGGGCTGAAACAGATGGGCAGAAACAGAGGGGCTGAAACAGAGGGGCTGAATCGGAGGGGCTGAAACAGAGGGGCTGAAACAGAGGGGCTGAAACAGAGGGCAAGAAACAGAGGAGCTGAAACAGAGGGGCTGAAACAGAGGGGCTGAATCAGAGGGGCTGAATCAGAGGGGCTGAAACAGAGGGGCTGAAACAGAGGGCGAGAAACAGAGGGGCTGAATCAGAGGGGCTGAATCAGAGGGGCTGAAACAGAGGGGCTGAAACAGAGGGCGAGAAACTAAGGGACTGAATCAGAGGGGCTGAAACAGAGGGGCTGAAACAGACGGGCTGAAACAGAGAGCCTGAAACAGAGGGGCTGAAACAGAGGGGCTGAAATAGAGGGGCTGAAACAGAGGGCGTGAAACAGAGGGGCAGAAACAGAGGGCGAGAAACAGTGGGGCTGAAACAGAGGGGCTGAAACAGAGGGCAAGAAACAGAGGGGCTGAAACAGAGGGGCTGAATCGGAGGGGCAGAAACAGAGGGGCTGAAACAGAGGGGCTGAAACAGAGGGCAAGAAACAGAGGGGCTAAAACAGAGGGGCTGAAACAGAGGGGCAGAAACAGAGGGCGAGAAACAGAGGGGCTGAAACAGAGGGGCTGAAACAGAGGGCGAGAAACAGAGGGGCTGAATCAGAGGGGCTGAATCAGAGGGGCTGAAACAGAGGGGCTGAAACAGAGGGCGAGAAACTAAGGGACTGAATCAGAGGGGCTGAAACAGAGGGCAAGAAACAGACGGGCTGAAACAGAGGGCGAGAAACAGAGGGGCTGAAACAGAGGGGCTGAAACAGAGGGGCTGAAACAGAGGGGCTGAAACAGAGGGCGAGAAACAGAGGGGCTGAAACAGAGGGCGAGAAACAGAGGGGCTGAAACAGAGGGCGAGAAGCAGAGGGCGAGAAACAGAGGGACTGAAACAGAGGGTCTGAAACAGAGGGGCTGAAACAGAGGGCGAGAAACTAAGGGTCTGAATCAGAGGGGCTGAAACAGAGGGGCTGAAACAGACGGGCTGAAACAGAGTGCCTGAAACAGAGGGGCTGAAAGAGAGGGGCTGAATCAGAGGGGCTGAAACAGAGGGGCTGAAACAGAGGGCGAGAAACAGAGAGGCTGAAACAGAGGGCGAGAAACAGAGGGGCTGAAACAGAGGGAAAGAAACAGAGGGGCTGAAACAGAGGGCGAGAAACAGAGGGGCTGAAACAGAGGGGCTGAAACAGAGGGGCTGAAACAGAGGGGCTGAAACAGAGGGCGAGAAACAGAGGGGCTGAAACAGAGGGTGAGAAACAGAGGGGCTGAAACAGAGGGCGAGAAGCAGAGGGCGAGAAACAGAGGGACTGAAACAGAGGGTCTGAAACAGAGGGGCTGAAACAGAGGGCGAGAAACTAAGGGACTGAATCAGAGGGGCTGAAACAGAGGGGCTGAAACAGACGGGCTGAAACAGAGTGCCTGAAACAGAGGGGCTGAAACAGAGGGGCTGAATCAGAGGGGCTGAAACAGAGGGGCTGAATCAGAGGGGCTGAAACAGAGGGCGAGAAACAGAGGGGCTGAAAGAGAGGGGCTGAATCAGAGGGGCTGAAACAGAGGGGCTGAAACAGAGGGCGAGAAACAGAGAGGCTGAAACAGAGGGCGAGAAACAGAGGGGCTGAAACAGAGGGAAAGAAACAGAGGGGCTGAAACAGAGGGCGAGAAACAGAGGGGCTGAAACAGAGGGGCTGAAACAGAGGGTCTGAAACAGAGGGCGAGAAACAGAGGGGCTGAAACAGAGGGCGAGAAACAGAGGGGCTGAAACATAGGGCGAGAAACAGAGGGCGAGAAACAGAGGGACTGAAACAGAGGGTCTGAAACAGAGGGGCTGAAACAGAGGGCGAGAAACAGAGGGGCTGAAACGGAGGGCGAGAAACAGAGGGGCTGAAACAGAGGGCGAGAAACAGAGGGGCTGAAACAGAGGGGCTGAAACAGTGGGGCTGAAACAGAGGGGCTGAAACAGAGGGTGAGAAATAAAAGGGCTGAAACAGAGGGCGAGAAACAGAGGGGTTGAAACAGAGGGCGAGAAACAGAGGGGCTGAAACAGAGGGGCTGAATCAGAGGGGCTGAAACAGAGGGGCTGAAACAGAGGGCGAGAAACAGAGAGGCTGAAACAGAGGGCGAGAAACAGAGGGGCTGAAACAGAGGGCAAGAAACAGAGGGGCTGAAACAGAGGGCGAGAAACAGAGGGGCTGAAACAGAGGGGCTGAAACAGAGGGGCTGAAACAGAGGGGCTGAAACAGAGGGCGAGAAACAGAGGGGCTGAAACAGAGGGCGAGAAACAGAGGGCGAGAAACAGAGGGACTGAAACAGAGGGTCTGAAACAGAGGGGCTGAAACAGAGGGCGAGAAATAGAGGGGCTGAAACAGAGGGCGAGAAACAGAGGGGCTGAAACAGAGGGCGAGAAACAGAGGGGCTGAAACAGAGGGGCTGAAACAGTGGGGCTGAAACAGAGGGGCTGAAACAGAGGGTGAGAAATAAAGGGGCTGAAACAGAGGGCGAGAAACAGAGGGGTTGAAACAGAGGGCGAGAAACAGAGGGGCTGAAACAGAGGGCGAGAAACAGAGGGGCTGAAACAGAGGGGCTGAAACAGAGGGGCTGAAACAGAGGGCAAGAAATAGAGGGGCTGAAAAAGAGGGCGAGAAACAGAGGGGCTGAAACAGAGGTTGAGAAACAGAGGGGCTGAATCAGAGGGGCTGAAACAAATGCCGAGAAACAGAGGGGCTGAAACAGAGTGCGAGAAACAGAGGGGCTGAAACAGAGGGGCTGAAACAGAGGGTGAGAAACAGAGGGGCTGAAACAGAGGGCGAGAAACAGAGGGGCTGAAACAGAGGGGCAGAAACAGAGGGGCTGAATCAGAGTGGCTGATTCAGAGGGTCTGACACAGAGGTGCTGAATCAGAGGGGCGGAATCATGGGCGAGAAACAGAGGCGCAGAAACAGAGGGCAAGAAACAGAGGGGCTGAAACAGAGGGCGAGAAACAGACGGGCAGAAACAGAGAGCGAGAAACAGAGGGACTGAAACAGAGGGGCTGAAACAGAGAGCGCGAAACAGAGGGACTGAAACAGAGGGCGAGAAACAGAGGGGCTGAAACAGAGGGCGAGAAACAGAGGGGCTGAAACAGAGGGCGAGAAACAGACGGGCTGAAACAGTGAGCGCGAAACAGAGGGACTGAAACAGAGGGCGAGAAACAGAGGGGCTGAATCAGCGGGCAAGAAACAGAGGGGCTGAAACAGAGGGCGAGAAACAGAGGGGCTGAAACAGAGGGCAAGAAACAGAGGGGCTGAAACAGAGTGGCTGAAACAGAGGGCGAGAAACAGAGGGGCTGAATCAGACAGGCTGAATCAGATGGGCTGAAACAGAGGGGCTGAAACAGAGGGCGAGAAACAGAGTGGCTGACACAGAGGGCGAGAAACAGAGTGGCTGAAACAGAGGGCAAGAAACAGAGGGGCTCAAACAGAGGGCGAGAAACAGAGGGGCTGAAACAGAGGGGCTGAAACAGAGAGCGAGAAACAGAGGGGCTAAAACAGAGGGCCAGAAACAGAGGGGCTGAAACCGAGTGGCTGAAACAGAAGGGCTGAAACAGAGGCGCAGAAACAGAGGGCAAGAAACAGAGGGGCTGAAACAGAGGGCGAGAAACAGACGGGCAGAAACAGAGAGCGAGAAACAGAGGGACTGAAACAGAGGGGCTGAAACAGAGAGCGTGAAACAGAGGGACTGAAACAGAGGGCGAGAAACAGAGGGCCTGAAACAGAGGGCGAGAAACAGAGGGGCTGAAACAGAGGGCGAGAAACAGACGGGCAGAAACAGAGGGCGAGAAACAGAGGGATTGAAACAAAGGGGCTGAAACAGTGAGCGCGAAACAGAGGGACTGAAACAGAGGGCGAGAAACAGAGGGGCTGAATCAGCGGGCAAGAAACAGAGGGGCTGAAACAGAGGGCGAGAAACAGAGGGGCTGAAACAGAGGGCAAGAAACAGAGGGGCTGAAACAGAGTGGCTGAAACAGAGGGCGAGAAACAGAGGGGCTGAATCAGACAGGCTGAATCAGATGGGCTGAAACAGAGGGGCTGAAACAGAGGGCGAGAAACAGAGTGGCTGACACAGAGGGCGAGAAACAGAGGGCGAGAAACAGAGGGGCTGAAAAAGTGGGGCTGAAAAAAAAGGGGCTGAAACAAAGCGCCTGATACAGAGGGCGAGAAACAGAGGGGCTGAAACAGAGGGCGAGAAACAGAGGGGCTGAAGCAGAGGGGCTGAAACAGTGGGGCTGAACAGAGGGCGAGAAACAGAGGGGCTGAATCAGAGGGGCTGAATCAGAGGGGCTGAAACAGAGGGGCTGAATCGGAGGGGCTGAAACAGAGGGGCTGAAACAGAGGGCGAGAAACAGAGGGGCTGAAACAGAGGGGCTGAAACAGAGGGGCTGAATCAGAGGGGCTGAATCAGAGGGGCTGAAACAGAGGGGCTGAAACAGAGGGCGAGAAACAGAGGGGCTGAATCAGAGGGGCTGAATCAGAGGGGCTGAAACAGAGGGGCTGAAACAGACGGGCTGAAACAGAGAGCCTGAAACAGAGGGGCTGAAACAGAGGGGCTGAAATAGAGGGGCTGAAACAGAGGGGCTGAAACAGAGGGCGAGAAACTAAGGTACTGAATCAGAGGGGCTGAAACAGAGGGGCTTAAACAGAGGGGCTGAATCAGAGGGGCTGAAACAGAGGGGCTGAAACAGAGGGCGAGAAACAGAGAGGCTGAAACAGAGGGCGAGAAACAGAGGGGCTGAAACAGAGGGCGAGAAACAGAGGGGCTGAAACAGAGGGGATGAAACAGACGGGCTGAAACAGAGGGCGAGAAACAGAGGGGCTGAAACAGATGGCGAGAAACAGAGGTGCTGAAACAGAGGGCGAGAAACAGAGGGGCTGAAATAGAGGGCGAGAAACAGAGGGGCTGAAACAGAGGTGCTGAAACAGAGGGTGAGAAACAGATGGGCTGAAACAGAGGGCGAGAAACAGAGGGGCTGAAACAGAGGGGCTGAAACAGAGGGGCTGATTCAGAGGGGCTGAAACAGAGGGGCTGAATCAGAGGGGCTGAAACAGAGGGCGAGAAACAGAGGGGCTGAAACAGAGGGGCTGAAACAGAGGGGCTGAAACAGAGGGCAAGAAATAGAGGGGCTGAAAAAGAGAGCGAGAAACAGAGGGGCTGAAACAGAGGGTGAGAAACAGAGGGGCTGAATCAGAGGGGCTGAAACAAATGCCGAGAAACAGAGGGGCTGAAACAGAGGGCGAGAAACAGAGGGGCTGAAACAGAGGGACTGAAACAGAGGGGCTGAAACAGAGGGCGAGGAACAGAGGGGCTGAAACAGAGGGCAAGAAATAGAGGGGCTGAAAAAGAGGGCGAGAAACAGAGGGGCTGAAACAGAGGGTGAGAAACAGAGGGGCTGAATCAGATGGGCTGAAACAAATGCCGAGAAACAGAGGGGCTGAAACAGAGGGCGAGAAACAGAGGGGCTGAAACAGAGGGGCTGAAACAGAGGGGCTGAAACAGAGGGCGAGAAACAGAGGGGCTGAATCAGAGGGGCAGAAACAGAGGGGCTGAATCAGAGTGGCTGATTCAGAGGGTCTGAAACAGAGGGGCTGAATCAGAGGGGCGGAAACAGAGGGCGAGAAACAGAGGGGCAGAAACAGAGGGCAAGAAACAGAGGGGCTGAAACAGAGGACGAGAAACAGACGGGCAGAAACAGAGAGCGAGAAACAGAGGGACTGAAACAGAGGGGCTGAAACAGAGAGCGCGAAACAGATGGACTGAAACAGAGGGCGAGAAACAGAGGGGCTGAAACAGAGGGCGAGAAACAGAGGGGCTGAAACAGAGGGCGAGAAACAGAGGGGCTGAAACAGAGGGCGAGAAACAGACGGGCAGAAACAGAGGGCGAGAAACAGAGGGACTGAAACAAAGGGGCTGAAACAGAGAGCGCGAAACAGAGGGACTGAAACAGAGGGCGAGAAACAGAGGGGCTGAAACAGTGGGCAAGAAACAGAGGGGCTGAAACAGAGGGCGAGAAACAGAGGGGCTGAAACAGAGGGCAAGAAACAGAGGGGCTGAAACAGAGTGGCTGAAACAGAGGGCGAGAAACAGAGGGGCTGAATCAGACAGGCTGAATCAGATGGGCTGAAACAGAGGGGCTGAAACAGAGGGCGAGAAACAGAGTGGCTGAAACAGAGGGCGAGAAACAGAGGGCGAGAAACAGAGGGGCTGAAAAAGTGGGCTGAAACAAAGGGGCTGAAACAAAGCGCCTGATACAGAGGGCGAGAAACAGAGGGGCTGAAACAGAGGGGCTGAAACAGAGGGGCAGAAACAGAGGGGCTGAAACAGAGAGCGAGAAACAGAGGGGCTGAAACAGAGGGCCAGAATCAGAGTGGCTGAAACAGAGGGCGAGAAACAGAGTGGCTAAAACAGAGGGCAAGAAACAGAGGGGCTGAAACAGAGGGCGAGAAACAGAGGGGCTGAAACAGAGGGGCTGAAACAGAGGGGCGGAAACAGAGGGGCTGAAACAGAGAGCGAGAAACAGAGGGGCTGAAACAGAGGGCGAGAAAATAGTGGCTGAAACAAAGGGGCTGAAACAGTGGGGCTACAATGGAGGGGCTGAAACAGAGGGCGAGAAATAGAGGGGCTGAAACAGAGGGCGAGAAACCGAGGGGCTGAAACAGAGGGGCTGAAACAGAGGGCGAGAAACAGAGGGGCTGAAACAGAGGGGCTGAAACAGAGGGGCTGAAACAGAGGGCGAGAAACAGAGGGGCTGAAACAGAGGGCGAGAAACAGAGGGGCTGAAACTGAGGGCGAGAAACAGAGGGGCTGAAACAGAGGGCGAGAAACAGAGGGGCTGAAACAGAGGGGCTGAAACAGAGGGCGAGAAACAGAGGGGCTGAAACAGAGGGCGAGAAACAGAGGGGCAGAATCAGAGGGGCTGAAACAGAGGGCGAGAAACAGAGGGGCTGAAACAGAGGGGCTGAAACAGAGGGGCTGAAACAGAGGGCGAGAAACAGAGAGGCTGAAACAGAGGGCGAGAAACAGAGTGGCTGAAACAGAGGGCAAGAAACAGAGGGGCTGAAACAGAGGGCGAGAAACAGAGGGGCTGAAACAGAGGGGCTGAAACAGAGGGGCTGAAACAGAGAGCGAGAAACAGAGGGGCTGAAACAGAGGGCCAGAAACAGAGGGCGAGAAACAGAGGGACTGAAACAGTGAGGCTGAAACAGAGGGGCTGATACAGAGGGCGAGAAACAGAGCGGCTGAAACAGAGGGCGAGAAACAGAGGGGCTGAAACAAAGGGGCTGAAACAGTGGGGCTAAAACAGAGGGGCTGAAACAGAGGGCGAGAAATAGAGGGGCTGAAACAGAGGGCGAGAAACAGAGGGGCTGAAACAGAGGGCGAGAAGCAGAGGGGCTAAAACAGAAGGCGAGAAACAGAGGGGCTGAAACAGAGGGGCTGAAACAGAGGGCGAGAAACAGAGGGGCTGAAACAGAGGGCGAGAAACAGAGGGGCTGAAACAGAGGGCGAGAAACAGAGGGGCTGAATCAGAGGGGCTGAAACAGAGGGCGACAATCAGAGGGGCTGAAACAGAGAGCGAGAAACAGAGGGGCTGAAACAGAGGGTCTGAAACAGAGGGGCTGAAACAGAGGGGCTGAATCAGAGTGGCTGATTCAGAGGGTCTGAAACAGAGGGGCTGAATCAGAGGGGCGGAAACAGAGGGCGAGAAACAGAGGGGCAGAAACAGAGGGCAAGAAACAGAGGGGCTGAAACAGAGGGCGAGAAACAGACGGGCAGAAACAGAGAGTGAGAAACAGAGGGAGTGAAACAGAGGGGCTGAAACAGAGAGCGCGAAACAGAGGGACTGAAACAAAGCGCCTGATACAGAGGGCGAGAAACAGAGGGGCTGAAACAGAGGGGCTGAAACAGAGGGGCGGAAACAGAGGGGCTGAAACAGAGAGCGAGAAACAGAGGGGCTGAAACAGAGGGCCAGAATCAGAGTGGCTGAAACAGAGGGCGAGAAACAGAGTGGCTAAAACAGAGGGCAAGAAACAGAGGGGCTGAAACAGAGGGCGAGAAACAGAGGGGCTGAAACAGAGGGGCTGAAACAGAGGGGCGGAAACAGAGGGGCTGAAACAGAGAGCGAGAAACAGAGGGGCTGAAACAGAGGGCGAGAAAATAGTGGCTGAAACAGAGGGGCTGAAACAGAGGGGCTGAAACAGAGGGCGAGAAACAGAGAGGCTGAAACAGAGGGCGAGAAACAGAGGGGCACAAACAGAGGGCGAGAAACAGAGGGGCTGAAACAGAGGGGCTGAAACAGAGGGGCTGAAACAGAGAGCGAGAAACAGAGGGGCTGAAACAGAGGGCCAGAAACAGAGGGG
The DNA here is from genome assembly GCF_047496795.1 of Chiloscyllium punctatum. Taxonomy (NCBI): domain Eukaryota; kingdom Metazoa; phylum Chordata; class Chondrichthyes; order Orectolobiformes; family Hemiscylliidae; genus Chiloscyllium; species Chiloscyllium punctatum. The sequence goes on along the minus strand of NW_027309795.1, from coordinate 2,274,870 downwards.
CTGAAACCGAGTGGCTGAAACAGAAGGGCTGAAACAGAGGGGCTGAAACAGAGGGCGAGAAACAGAGGGGCTGAATCAGAGGGGCTGAATCAGAGGGGCTGAAACAGAGGGCCTGAATCAGAGGGGCTGAAACAGAAGGCGAGAAACAGAGGGGCTGAAAGAGAGGGCCTGAATCAGAGGGGCTGAAACAGAAGGCGAGAAACAGAGGGGCTGAAACAGAGGGCGTGAAACAGAGGGGCAGAAACCGAGGGCGAGAAACAGTGGGGCTGAAACAGAGGGGCTGAAACAGAGGGCAAGAAACAGAGGGGCTGACAAAGGGCGAGAAACAGAGGGGCTGAAACAGAGGGGCTGAAGCAGAGGGGCTGAAACAGAGGGCGAGAAACAGAGGGGCTGAAACAAAGGGCGAGAAACAGAGGGGCTGAAACAGAGGGGCAGAAACAGAGGGCAAGAAACAGAGGGGCTGAAACAGAGGGCGAGAAACAGAGTGGCAGAAACAGAGGGGCTGAAACAGAGGGGCTGAAACAGAGGGCGAGAAACAGAGGGGCTGAAACAAAGGGCGAGAAACAGAGGGGCGGAAACAGATGGGCAGAAACAGAGGGGCTGAAACAGAGGGGCTGAATCGGAGGGGCTGAAACAGAGGGGCTGAAACAGAGGGGCTGAAACAGAGGGCAAGAAACAGAGGGGCTGAAACAGAGGGGCTGAAACAGAGGGGCTGAATCAGAGGGGCTGAATCAGAGGGGCTGAAACAGAGGGGCTGAAACAGAGGGCGAGAAACAGAGGGGCTGAATCAGAGGGGCTGAATCAGAGGGGCTGAAACAGAGGGGCTGAAACAGACGGGCTGAAACAGAGAGCCTGAAACAGAGGGGCTGAAACAGAGGGGCTGAAATAGAGGGGCTGAAACAGAGGGGCTGAAACAGAGGGCGAGAAACTAAGGTACTGAATCAGAGGGGCTGAAACAGAGGGGCTGAATCAGAGGGGCTTAAACAGAGGGGCTGAATCAGAGGGGCTGAAACAGAGGGGCTGAAACAGAGGGCGAGAAACAGAGAGGCTGAAACAGAGGGCGAGAAACAGAGGGGCTGAAACAGAGGGCGAGAAACAGAGGGGCTGAAACAGAGGTGCTGAAACAGACGGGCTGAAACAGAGGGCGAGAAACAGAGGGGCTGAAACAGATGGCGAGAAACAGAGGTGCTGAAACAGAGGGCGAGAAACAGAGGGGCTGAAATAGAGGGCGAGAAACAGAGGGGCTGAAACAGAGGTGCTGAAACAGAGGGTGAGAAACAGAGGGGCTGAAACAGAGGGCGAGAAACAGAGGGGCTGAAACAGAGGGGCTGAAACAGAGGGGCTGATTCAGAGGGGCTGAAACAGAGGGGCTGAATCAGAGGGGCTGAAACAGAGGGCGAGAAACAGAGGGGCTGAAACAGAGGGCGAGAAACAGAGGAGCAGAAACAGAGGGCGAGAAACAGAGGGGCTGAAACAGAGGGCGAGAAAATAGTGGCTGAAACAAAGGGCAAGAAACAGAGGGGCTGAAACAGAGGGCGAGAAACAGAGGGGCTGAAACAGAGGGGCTGAAACAGAGGGGCTGAAACAGAGAGCGAGAAACAGAGGGGCTGAAACAGAGGGCCAGAAACAGAGGGCGAGAAACAGAGGGACTGAAACAGTGAGGCTGAAACAGAGGGGCTGATACAGAGGGCGAGAAACAGAGCGGCTGAAACAGAGGGCGAGAAACAGAGGGGCTGAAACAAAGGGGCTGAAACAGTGGGGCTAAAACAGAGGGGCTGAAACAGAGGGCGAGAAATAGAGGGGCTGAAACAGAGGGCGAGAAACAGAGGGGCTGAAACAGAGGGCGAGAAGCAGAGGGGCTAAAACAGAAGGCGAGAAACAGAGGGGCTGAAACAGAGGGGCTGAAACAGAGGGCGAGAAACAGAGGGGCTGAAACAGAGGGCGAGAAACAGAGGGGCTGAAACAGAGGGCGAGAAACAGAGGGGCTGAATCAGAGGGGCTGAAACAGAGGGCGACAATCAGAGGGGCTGAAACAGAGAGCGAGAAACAGAGGGGCTGAAACAGAGGGTCTGAAACAGAGGGGCTGAAACAGAGGGGCTGAATCAGAGTGGCTGATTCAGAGGGTCTGAAACAGAGGGGCTGAATCAGAGGGGCGGAAACAGAGGGCGAGAAACAGAGGGGCAGAAACAGAGGGCAAGAAACAGAGGGGCTGAAACAGAGGGCGAGAAACAGACGGGCAGAAACAGAGAGTGAGAAACAGAGGGAGTGAAACAGAGGGGCTGAAACAGAGAGCGCGAAACAGAGGGACTGAAACAAAGCGCCTGATACAGAGGGCGAGAAACAGAGGGGCTGAAACAGAGGGGCTGAAACAGAGGGGCGGAAACAGAGGGGCTGAAACAGAGAGCGAGAAACAGAGGGGCTGAAACAGAGGGCCAGAATCAGAGTGGCTGAAACAGAGGGCGAGAAACAGAGTGGCTAAAACAGAGGGCAAGAAACAGAGGGGCTGAAACAGAGGGCGAGAAACAGAGGGGCTGAAACAGAGGGGCTGAAACAGAGGGGCGGAAACAGAGGGGCTGAAACAGAGAGCGAGAAACAGAGGGGCTGAAACAGAGGGCGAGAAAATAGTGGCTGAAACAAAGGGGCTGAAACAGTGGGGCTACAATAGAGGGGCTGAAACAGAGGGCGAGAAATACAGGGGCTGAAACAGAGGGCGAGAAACAGAGGGGCTGAAACAGAGGGGCTGAAACAGAGGGCGAGAAACAGAGGGGCTGAAACAGAGGGGCTGAAACAGAGGGGCTGGAACAGAGGGCGAGAAACAGAGGGGCTGAAACAGATGGGCAGAAACAGAGGGGCTGAAACAGAGGGGCTGAATCGGAGGGGCTGAAACAGAGGGGCTGAAACAGAGGGGCTGAAACAGAGGGCAAGAAACAGAGGAGCTGAAACAGAGGGGCTGAATCAGAGGGGCTGAATCAGAGGGGCTGAAACAGAGGGGCTGAAACAGAGGGCGAGAAACAGAGGGGCTGAATCAGAGGGGCTGAATCAGAGGGGCTGAAACAGAGGGGCTGAAACAGAGGGCGAGAAACTAAGGGACTGAATCAGAGGGGCTGAAACAGAGGGGCTGAAACAGACGGGCTGAAACAGAGAGCCTGAAACAGAGGGGCTGAAACAGAGGGGCTGAAATAGAGGGGCTGAAACAGAGGGGCTGAAACAGAGGGCGAGAAACTAAGGTACTGAATCAGAGGGGCTGAAACAGAGGGGCTGAATCAGAGGGGCTTAAACAGAGGGGCTGAATCAGAGGGGCTGAAACAGAGGGGCTGAAACAGAGGGCGAGAAACAGAGAGGCTGAAACAGAGGGCGATAAACAGAGGGGCTGAAACAGAGGGCAAGAAACAGAGGGGCTGAACCCGAGTGGCTGAAACAGAAGGGCTGAAACAGAGGGGCTGAAACAGAGGGCGAGAAACAGAGGGGCTGAATCAGAGGGGCTGAAACAGAGGGGCTGAAACAGAGGGGCTGAATCAGAGGGGCTGAAACAGAAGGCGAGAAACAGACGGGCTGAAACAGAGGGCGAGAAACAGAGTGGCAGAAACAGAGGGCAAGAAACAGAGGGGCTGAAACAGAGGGCGAGAAACAGAGGGGCTGAAACAGAGGGGCTGAAACAGAGGGGCGGAAACAGAGGGGCTGAAACAGAGAGCGAGAAACAGAGGGGCTGAAACAGAGGGGCGGAAACAGAGGGGCTGAAACAGAGGGTGAGAAACATAGTGGCTGAAACAAAGGGGCTGAAACAGTGGGGCTAAAATAGAGGGGCTGAAACAGAGGGCGAGAAATAGAGGGGCTGAAGCAGAGGGCGAGAAAGCGGGAGGCTGAAACAGAGGGCGAGAAACAGAGGGGCTGAAACAGAGGGCGAGAAACAGAGGGGCTGAAACAGAGGTGCTGAAACAGAGGGGCTGAAACAGAGGGCGAGAAACAGAGGGGCTGAAACAGAGGGCGAGAAACAAAGGGGCTGAAACAGAGGGCGAGAAACAGAGGGGCTGAAACAGAGGGCGAGAAACAGAGGGGCTGAAACAGAGGGGCTGAAACCGAGGGGCTGAAACAGAGGGCGAGAAACAGAGGGGCTGAAACAGAGGGCGAGAAACAGAGGGGCTGAATCAGAGGGGCTGAAACAGAGGGCGAGAAACAGAGGGGCTGAAACAGAGGGGCTGAAACAGAGGGGCTGAAACAGAGGGCGAGAAACAGAGAGGCTGAAACAGAGGGCGAGAAACAGAGGGGCACAAACAGAGGGCGAGAAACAGAGGGGCTGAAACAGAGGGGCTGAAACAGAGGGGCTGAAACAGAGAGCGAGAAACAGAGGGGCTGAAACAGAGGGCCAGAAACAGAGGGGCTGAAACCGAGTGGCTGAAACAGAAGGGCTGAAACAGAGGGGCTGAAACAGAGGGCGAGAAACAGAGGGGCTGAATCAGAGGGGCTGAATCAGAGGGGCTGAAACAGAGGGCCTGAATCAGAGGGGCTGAAACAGAAGGCGAGAAACAGAGGGGCTGAAAGAGAGGGCCTGAATCAGAGGGGCTGAAACAGAAGGCGAGAAACAGAGGGGCTGAAACAGAGGGCGTGAAACAGAGGGGCAGAAACCGAGGGCGAGAAACAGTGGGGCTGAAACAGAGGGGCTGAAACAGAGGGCAAGAAACAGAGGGGCTGACAAAGGGCGAGAAACAGAGGGGCTGAAACAGAGGGGCTGAAGCAGAGGGGCTGAAACAGAGGGCGAGAAACAGAGGGGCTGAAACAAAGGGCGAGAAACAGAGGGGCTGAAACAGAGGGGCAGAAACAGAGGGCAAGAAACAGAGGGGCTGAAACAGAGGGCGAGAAACAGAGTGGCAGAAACAGAGGGGCTGAAACAGAGGGGCTGAAACAGAGGGCGAGAAACAGAGGGGCTGAAACAAAGGGCGAGAAACAGAGGGGCGGAAACAGATGGGCAGAAACAGAGGGGCTGAAACAGAGGGGCTGAATCGGAGGGGCTGAAACAGAGGGGCTGAAACAGAGGGGCTGAAACAGAGGGCAAGAAACAGAGGGGCTGAAACAGAGGGGCTGAAACAGAGGGGCTGAATCAGAGGGGCTGAATCAGAGGGGCTGAAACAGAGGGGCTGAAACAGAGGGCGAGAAACAGAGGGGCTGAATCAGAGGGGCTGAATCAGAGGGGCTGAAACAGAGGGGCTGAAACAGACGGGCTGAAACAGAGAGCCTGAAACAGAGGGGCTGAAACAGAGGGGCTGAAATAGAGGGGCTGAAACAGAGGGGCTGAAACAGAGGGCGAGAAACTAAGGTACTGAATCAGAGGGGCTGAAACAGAGGGGCTGAATCAGAGGGGCTTAAACAGAGGGGCTGAATCAGAGGGGCTGAAACAGAGGGGCTGAAACAGAGGGCGAGAAACAGAGAGGCTGAAACAGAGGGCGAGAAACAGAGGGGCTGAAACAGAGGGCGAGAAACAGAGGGGCTGAAACAGAGGTGCTGAAACAGACGGGCTGAAACAGAGGGCGAGAAACAGAGGGGCTGAAACAGATGGCGAGAAACAGAGGTGCTGAAACAGAGGGCGAGAAACAGAGGGGCTGAAATAGAGGGCGAGAAACAGAGGGGCTGAAACAGAGGTGCTGAAACAGAGGGTGAGAAACAGAGGGGCTGAAACAGAGGGCGAGAAACAGAGGGGCTGAAACAGAGGGGCTGAAACAGAGGGGCTGATTCAGAGGGGCTGAAACAGAGGGGCTGAATCAGAGGGGCTGAAACAGAGGGCGAGAAACAGAGGGGCTGAAACAGAGGGCGAGAAACAGAGGAGCAGAAACAGAGGGCGAGAAACAGAGGGGCTGAAACAGAGGGCGAGAAAATAGTGGCTGAAACAAAGGGGCTGAAACAGTGGGGCTACAATAGAGGGGCTGAAACAGAGGGCGAGAAATAGAGGGGCTGAAACAGAGGGCGAGAAACCGAGGGGCTGAAACAGAGGGGCTGAAACAGAGGGCGAGAAACAGAGGGGCTGAAACAGAGGGGCTGAAACAGAGGGGCTGAAACAGAGGGCGAGAAACAGAGGGGCTGAAACAGATGGGCAGAAACAGAGGGGCTGAAACAGAGGGGCTGAATCGGAGGGGCTGAAACAGAGGGGCTGAAACAGAGGGGCTGAAACAGAGGGCAAGAAACAGAGGGGCTGAAACAGAGGGGCTGCAACAGAGGGGCTGAATCAGAGGGGCTGAATCAGAGGGGCTGAAACAGAGGGGCTGAAACAGAGGGCGAGAAACAGAGGGGCTGAATCAGAGGGGCTGAATCAGAGGGGCTGAAACAGAGGGGCTGAAACAGAGGGCGAGAAACTAAGGGACTGAATCAGAGGGGCTGAAACAGAGGGGCTGAAACAGACGGGCTGAAACAGAGAGCCTGAAACAGAGGGGCTGAAACAGAGGGGCTGAAATAGAGGGGCTGAAACAGAGGGGCTGAAACAGAGGGCGAGAAACTAAGGTACTGAATCAGAGGGGCTGAAACAGAGGGGCTGAATCAGAGGGGCTTAAACAGAGGGGCTGAATCAGAGGGGCTGAAACAGAGGGGCTGAAACAGAGGGCGAGAAACAGAGAGGCTGAAACAGAGGGCGAGAAACAGAGGGGCTAAAACAGAGGCCGATAAACAGAGGGGCTGAAACAGAGGGCAAGAAACAGAGGGGCTGAACCCGAGTGGCTGAAACAGAAGGGCTGAAACAGAGGGGCTGAAACAGAGGGCGAGAAACAGAGGGGCTGAATCAGAGGGGCTGAAACAGAGGGGCTGAAACAGAGGGGCTGAATCAGAGGGGCTGAAACAGAAGGCGAGAAACAGACGGGCTGAAACAGAGGGCGAGAAACAGAGTGGCAGAAACAGAGGGCAAGAAACAAAGGGGCTGAAACAGAGGGCGAGAAACAGAGGGGCTGAAACAGAGGGGCTGAAACAGAGGGGCGGAAACAGAGGGGCTGAAACAGAGAGCGAGAAACAGAGGGGCTGAAACAGAGGGGCGGAAACAGAGGGGCTGAAACAGAGGGTGAGAAACATAGTGGCTGAAACAAAGGGGCTGAAACAGTGGGGCTAAAATAGAGGGGCTGAAACAGAGGGCGAGAAATAGAGGGGCTGAAGCAGAGGGCGAGAAACCGGGAGGCTGAAACAGAGGGCGAGAAACAGAGGGGCTGAAACAGAGGGCGAGAAACAGAGGGGCTGAAACAGAGGTGCTGAAACAGAGGGGCTGAAACAGAGGGCGAGAAACAGAGGGGCTGAAACAGAGGGCGAGAAACAAAGGGGCTGAAACAGAGGGCGAGAAACAGAGGGGCTGAAACAGAGGGCGAGAAACAGAGGGGCTGAAACAGAGGGGCTGAAACCGAGGGGCTGAAACAGAGGGCGAGAAACAGAGGGGCTGAAACAGAGGGCGAGAAACAGAGGGGCTGAATCAGAGGGGCTGAAACAGAGGGCGAGAAACAGAGGGGCTGAAACAGAGGGGCTGAAACAGAGGGGCTGAAACAGAGGGCGAGAAACAGAGAGGCTGAAACAGAGGGCGAGAAACAGAGGGGCTCAAACAGAGGGCGAGAAACAGAGGGGCTGAAACAGAGGGGCTGAAACAGAGGGGCTGAAACAGAGAGCGAGAAACAGAGGGGCTGAAACAGAGGGCCAGAAACAGAGGGGCTGAAACAGAAGGCGAGAAACAGAGGGGCTGAAACAGAGGGCGAGAAACAGAGGGGCTGAATCAGAGGGGCTGAATCAGAGGGGCTGAAACAGAGGGCCTGAATCAGAGGGGCTGAAACAGAAGGCGAGAAACAGAGGGGCTGAAAGAGAGGGCCTGAATCAGAGGGGCTGAAACAGAAGGCGAGAAACAGAGGGGCTGAAACAGAGGGCGTGAAACAGAGGGGCAGAAACCGAGGGCGAGAAACAGTGGGGCTGAAACAGAGGGGCTGAAACAGAGGGCAAGAAACAGAGGGGCTGACAAAGGGCGAGAAACAGAGGGGCTGAAACAGAGGGGCTGAAGCAGAGGGGCTGAAACAGAGGGCGAGAAACAGAGGGGCTGAAACAAAGGGCGAGAAACAGAGGGGCTGAAACAGAGGGGCAGAAACAGAGGGCAAGAAACAGAGGGGCTGAAACAGAGGGCGAGAAACAGAGTGGCAGAAACAGAGGGGCTGAAACAGAGGGGCTGAAACAGAGGGCGAGAAACAGAGGGGCTGAAACAAAGGGCGAGAAACAGAGGGGCGGAAACAGATGGGCAGAAACAGAGGGGCTGAAACAGAGGGGCTGAATCGGAGGGGCTGAAACAGAGGGGCTGAAACAGAGGGCGAGAAACAGAGGGGCTGAATCAGAGGGGCTGAATCAGAGGGGCTGAAACAGAGGGGCTGAAACAGACGGGCTGAAACAGAGAGCCTGAAACAGAGGGGCTGAAACAGAGGGGCTGAAATAGAGGGCAAGAAACAGAGGGGCTGAAACAGAGGGGCTGAAACAGAGGGGCTGAATCAGAGGGGCTGAATCAGAGGGGCTGAAACAGAGGGGCTGAAACAGAGGGCGAGAAACAGAGGGGCTGAATCAGAGGGGCTGAATCAGAGGGGCTGAAACAGAGGGGCTGAAACAGACGGGCTGAAACAGAGAGCCTGAAACAGAGGGGCTGAAACAGAGGGGCTGAAATAGAGGGGCTGAAACAGAGGGGCTGAAACAGAGGGCGAGAAACTAAGGTACTGAATCAGAGGGGCTGAAACAGAGGGGCTGAATCAGAGGGGCTTAAACAGAGGGGCTGAATCAGAGGGGCTGAAACAGAGGGGCTGAAACAGAGGGCGAGAAACAGAGAGGCTGAAACAGAGGGCGAGAAACAGAGGGGCTGAAACAGAGGGCGAGAAACAGAGGGGCTGAAACAGAGGGGCTGAAACAGACGGGCTGAAACAGAGGGCGAGAAACAGAGGGGCTGAAACAGATGGCGAGAAACAGAGGTGCTGAAACAGAGGGCGAGAAACAGAGGGGCTGAAATAGAGGGCGAGAAACAGAGGGGCTGAAACAGAGGTGCTGAAACAGAGGGTGAGAAACAGAGGGGCTGAAACAGAGGGCGAGAAACAGAGGGGCTGAAACAGAGGGGCTGAAACAGAGGGGCTGATTCAGAGGGGCTGAAACAGAGGGGCTGAATCAGAGGGGCTGAAACAGAGGGCGAGAAACAGAGGGGCTGAAACAGTGGGCGAGAAACAGAGGAGCAGAAACAGAGGGCGAGAAACAGAGGGGCTGAAACAGAGAGTGCAAAACAGAGGGGCTGAAACAGAGGGCGAGAAACAGAGGGGCTGAAACAGAGGGCGAGAAACAGAGGGGCTGGAACAGAGGGCAAGAAACAGAGGGGCTGAAACCGAGTGGCTGAAACAGAAGGGCTGAAACAGAGGGGCTGAAACAGAGGGCGAGAAACAGAGGGGCTGAATCAGAGGGGCTGAATCAGAGGGGCTGAAACAGAGGGGCTGAATCAGAGGGGCTGAAACAGAAGGCGAGAAACAGAGGGGCTGAAACAGAGGGCGAGAAACAGAGGGGCAGAAACAGAGGGCGAGAAACAGAGGGGCTGAAACAGAGGGGCTGAAACAGAGGGGCTGAAACAGAGGGCAAGAAACAGAAGGGCTGAAACAGAGGGCGAGAAACAGAGGGGCTGAAACAGAGGGCGAGAAACAGAGGGGCTGAAACAAAGGGCGAGAAACAGAGGGGCTGAAACAGAGGGGCAGAAACAGAGGGGCTGAAACAGAGGGGCTGAATCTGAGGGGCTGAAACAGAGGGGCTGAAACAGAGGGGCTGAAACAGAGGGCAAGAAACAGAGGGGCTGAAACAGAGGGGCTGAAACAGAGGGGCAGAAACAGAGGGCGAGAAACAGAGGGGCTGAAACAGAGGGACTGAAACAGAGGGCGAGAAACAGAGGGGCTGAATCAGAGGGGCTGAATCAGAGGGACTGAAACAGAGGGGCTAAAACAGAGGGCGAGAAACTAAGGGACTGAATCAGTGGGGCTGAAACAGAGGGGCTGAAACAGAGGGGCTGAATCAGAAGGGCTGAAACAGAGGGGCTGACTCAGAGGGGCTGAAACAGAGGGGCTGAAACAAAGGGGCTGAATCAGAGGGGCTGAAACAGAGGGCAAGAAACAGAGGGGCTGAAACAGAGGGCGAGAAACAGAGGGGCTGAAACAGAGGGGCTGAAACAGAGGGGCTAAAACAGAGGGGCTGAAACAGAGGGCGAGAAACAGAGGGCGAGAAACAGAGGGACTGAAACAGAGGGTCTGAAACAGAGGGGCTGAAACAGAGGGCGAGAAACAGAGGGGCTGAAACGGAGAGCGAGAAACAGAGGGGCTGAAACAGAGGGCGAGAAACAGAGGGGCTGAAACAGAGGGGCTGAAACAGTGGGGCTGAAACAGAGGGGCTGAAACAGAGGGTGAGAAATAAAGGGGCTGAAACAGAGGGCGAGAAACAGAGGGGCTGAAACAGAGGGCGAGAAACAGAGGGGTTGAAACAGAGGGCGAGAAACAGAGGGGCTGAAACAGAGGGGCTGAAACAGAGGGGCTGAAACAGAGGGGCTGAAACAGAGGGCAAGAAATAGAGGGGCTGAAAAAGAGGGCGAGAAACAGAGGGGCTGAAACAGAGGGTGAGAAACAGAGGGGCTGAATCAGAGGGGCTGAAACAAATGCCGAGAAACAGAGGGCGAGAAACAGAGGGGCTGAAACAGAGGGGCTGAAACAGAGGGGCTGAAACAGAGGGCGAGAAACAGAGGGGCTGAATCAGAGGGGCAGAAACAGAGGGGCTGAAACAGAGTGGCTGAAACAGAGAGCGAGAAACAGAGGGGCTGAAACAGAGGGCGAGAAAATAGTGGCTGAAACAAAGGGGCTGAAACAGTGGGGCTACAATAGAGGGGCTGAAAGAGAGGGCGAGAAATAGAGGGGCTGAAACAGAGGGCGAGAAACAGAGCGGCTGAAACAGAGGGGCTGAAACAGAGGGCGAGAAACAGAGGGGCTGAAACAGAGGGGCTGAAACAGAGGGGCTGAAACAGAGGGCGAGAAACAGAGGGGCTGAAACAGAGGGCGAGAAACAGAGGGGCTGAAACAGAGGGCGAGAAACAGAGGGGCTGAAACAGAGGGCGAGAAACAGAGGGGCTGAAACAGAGGGGCTGAAACAGAGGGGCTGAAACAGAGGGCGAGAAACAGAGGGGCTGAAACAGAGGGCGAGAAACAGAGGGGCTGAATCAGAGGGGCTGAAACAGAGGGCGAGAAACAGAGGGGCTGAAACAGAGGGGCTGAAACAGTGGGGCTGAAACAGAGGGGCTGAAACAGAGGGCGAGAAACAGAGGGGCTGAAACAGAGGGCGAGAAACAGAGGGGTTGAAACAGAGGGCGAGAAACAGAGGGGCTGAAACAGAGGGGCTGAAACAGAGGGGCTGAAACAGAGGGGCTGAAACAGAGGGCAAGAAATAGAGGGGCTGAAAAAGAGGGCGAGAAACAGAGGGGCTAAAACAGAGGGTGAGAAACAGAGGGGCTGAATCAGAGGGGCTGAAACAAATGCCGAGAAACAGAGGGGCTGAAACAGAGGGCGAGAAACAGAGGGGCTGAAACAGAGGGGCTGAAACAGAGGGGCTGAAACAGAGGGCGAGAAACAGAGGGGCTGAATCAGAGGGGCAGAAACAGAGGGGCTGAATCAGAGTGGCTGATTCAGAGGGTCTGAAACAGAGGGGCTGAATCAGAGGGGCGGAAACAGAGGGCGAGAAACAGAGGGGCAGAAACAGAGGGCAAGAAACAGAGGGGCTGAAACAGAGGGCGAGAAACAGACGGGCAGAAACAGAGAGCGAGAAACAGAGGGACTGAAACAGAGGGGCTGAAACAGAGAGCGCGAAACAGATGGACTGAAACAGAGGGCGAGAAACAGAGGGGCTGAAACAGAGGGCGAGAAACAGAGGGGCTGAAACAGAGGGCGAGAAACAGAGGGGCTGAAACAGAGGGCGAGAAACAGACGGGCAGAAACAGAGGGCGAGAAACAGAGGGACTGAAACAAAGGGGCTGAAACAGAGAGCGCGAAACAGAGGGACTGAAACAGAGGGCGAGAAACAGAGGGGCTGAAACAGTGGGCAAGAAACAGAGGGGCTGAAACAGAGGGCGAGAAACAGAGGGGCTGAAACAGAGGGCAAGAAACAGAGGGGCTGAAACAGAGTGGCTGAAACAGAGGGCGAGAAACAGAGGGGCTGAATCAGACAGGCTGAATCAGATGGGCTGAAACAGAGGGGCTGAAACAGAGGGCGAGAAACAGAGTGGCTGAAACAGAGGGCGAGAAACAGAGTGCGATAAACAGAGGGGCTGAAAAAGTGGGGCTGAAACAAAGGGGCTGAAACAAAGCGCCTGATACAGAGGGCGAGAAACAGAGGGGCTGAAACAGAGGGGCTGAAACAGAGGGGCAGAAACAGAGGGGCTGAAACAGAGAGCGAGAAACAGAGGGGCTGAAACAGAGGGCCAGAATCAGAGTGGCTGAAACAGAGGGCGAGAAACAGAGTGGCTAAAACAGAGGGCAAGAAACAGAGGGGCTGAAACAGAGGGCGAGAAACAGAGGGGCTGAAACAGAGGGGCTGAAACAGAGGGGCGGAAACAGAGGGGCTGAAACAGCGAGCGAGAAACAGAGGGGTGAAACAGAGGGCGAGAAAATAGTGGCTGAAACAAAGGGGCTGAAACAGTGGGGCTACAATAGAGGGGCTGAAAGAGAGGGCGAGAAATAGAGGGGCTGAAACAGAGGGCGAGAAACCGAGGGGCTGAAACAGAGGGGCTGAAACAGAGGGCGAGAAACAGAGGGGCTGAAACAGAGGGGCTGAAACAGAGGGGCTGAAACAGAGGGCGAGAAACAGAGGGGCTGAAACAGAGGGCGAGAAACAGAGGGGCTGAAACAGAGGGCGAGAAACAGAGGGGCTGAAACAGAGGGCGAGAAACAGAGGGGCTGAAACAGAGGGGCTGAAACAGAGGGGCTGAAACAGAGGGCGAGAAACAGAGGGGCTGAAACAGAGGGCGAGAAACAGAGGGGCTGAATCAGAGGGGCTGAAACAGAGGGCGAGAAACAGAGGGGCTGAAACAGAGGGGCTGAAACAGAGGGGCTGAAACAGAGGGCGAGAAACAGAGGGGCTGAAACAGAGGGCGAGAAACAGAGTGGCTGAAACATAGGGCAAGAAACAGAGGGGCTGAAACAGAGGGCGAGAAACAGAGGCGCTGAAACAGAGGGGCTGAAACAGAGGGGCTGAAACAGAGAGCGAGAAACAGAGGGGCTGAAACAGAGGGCCAGAAACAGAGGGCGAGAAACAGAGGGACTGAAACAGTGAGGCTGAAACAGAGGGGCTGATACAGAGGGCGAGAAACAGAGCGGCTGAAACAGAGGGCGAGAAACAGAGGGGCTGAAACAAAGGGGCTGAAACAGTGGGGCTAAAACAGAGGGGCTGAAAATTAGGGCGAGAAATAGAGGGGCTGAAACAGAGGGCGAGAAACAGAGGGGCTGAAACAGAGGGCGAGAAGCAGAGGGGCTAAAAACAGAAGGCGAGAAACAGAGGGGCTGAAACAGAGGGGCTGAAACAGAGGGCGAGAAACAGAGGGGCTGAAACAGAGGGGCTGAAACAGAGGGCGAGAAACAGAGGGGCTGAATCAGAGGGGCTGAAACAGAGGGCGAGAAACAGAGGGGCTGAAACAGAGAGCGAGAAACAGAGGGGCTGAAACAGAGGGTCTGAAACAGAGGGGCTGAAACAGAGGGGCTGAATCAGAGTGGCTGATTCAGAGGGTCTGAAACAGAGGGGCTGAATCAGAGGGGCGGAAACAGAGGGCGAGAAACAGAGGGGCAGAAACAGAGGGCAAGAAACAGAGGGGCTGAAACAGAGGGCGAGAAACAGACGGGCAGAAACAGAGAGTGAGAAACAGAGGGAGTGAAACAGAGGGGCTGAAACAGAGAGCGCGAAACAGAGGGACTGAAACAGATGGCGAAAAACAGAGGGGCTGAACCAGAGGGCGAGGAACAGAGGGGCTGAAACAGAGGGCGAGAAACAGAGGGGCTGAAACAGAGGGCGAGAAACAGACGGGCAGAAACGGAGGGCGAGATACAGAGGGACTGAAACAAAGGGGCTGAAACAGAGAGCGTGAAACAGAGGGACTGAAACAGAGGGCGAGAAACAGAGGGGCTGAAACAGAGGGGCTGAAACAGAGTGGCTGAAACGGAGGGCGAGAAACAGAGGGGCTGAATCAGACAGTCTGAATCAGATGGGCTGAAACAGAGGGGCTGAAACAGAGGGCGAGAAACAGAGTGGCTGAAACAGAGGGCGAGAAACAGAGGGCGAGAAACAGAGGGGCTGAAAAAGTGGGGCTGAAACAAAGGGGCTGAAACAAAGCGCCTGATACAGAGGGCGAGAAACAGAGGGGCTGAAACAGAGGGGCTGAAACAGAGGGGCGGAAACAGAGGGGCTGAAACAGAGAGCGAGAAACAGAGGGGCCGAAACAGAGGGCCAGAATCAGAGTGGCTGAAACAGAGGGCGAGAAACAGAGGGCGAGAAACAGAGGGCGAGGAACAGAGGGGCTGAAAAAGTGGGGCTGAAACAAAGGGGCTGAAACAAAGCGCCTGATACAGAGGGCGAGAAACAGAGGGGCTGATACAGAGGGGCTGAAACAGAGGGGCGGAAACAGAGGGCCAGAATCAGAGTGGCTGAAACAGAGGGCGAGAAACAGAGTGGCTGAAACAGAGGGCAAGAAACAGAGGGGCTGAAACAGAGGGCGAGAAACAGAGGGGCTGAATCAGAGGGGCTGAAACAGAGGGCGAGAAACAGAGGGGCTGAAACAGAGGGGCTGAAACAGAGGGGCTGAAACAGAGGGCGAGAAACAGAGGGGCTGAAACAGAGGGCGAGAAACAGAGTGGCTGAAACATAGGGCAAGAAACAGAGGGGCTGAAACAGAGGGCGAGAAACAGAGGGGCTGAAACAGAGGGGCTGAAACAGAGGGGCTGAAACAGAGAGCGAGAAACAGAGGGGCTGAAACAGAGGGCCAGAAACAGAGGGCGAGAAACAGAGGGACTGAAACAGTGAGGCTGAAACAGAGGGGCTGATACAGAGGGCGAGAAACAGAGCGGCTGAAACAGAGGGCGAGAAACAGAGGGGCTGAAACAAAGGGGCTGAAACAGTGGGGCTAAAACAGAGGGGCTGAAAATTAGGGCGAGAAATAGAGGGGCTGAAACAGAGGGCGAGAAACAGAGGGGCTGAAACAGAGGGCGAGAAGCAGAGGGGCTAAAAACAGAAGGCGAGAAACAGAGGGGCTGAAACAGAGGGGCTGAAACAGAGGGCGAGAAACAGAGGGGCTGAAACAGAGGGGCTGAAACAGAGGGCGAGAAACAGAGGGGCTGAATCAGAGGGGCTGAAACAGAGGGCGAGAAACAGAGGGGCTGAAACAGAGAGCGAGAAACAGAGGGGCTGAAACAGAGGGTCTGAAACAGAGGGGCTGAAACAGAGGGGCTGAATCAGAGTGGCTGATTCAGAGGGTCTGAAACAGAGGGGCTGAATCAGAGGGGCGGAAACAGAGGGCGAGAAACAGAGGGGCAGAAACAGAGGGCAAGAAACAGAGGGGCTGAAACAGAGGGCGAGAAACAGACGGGCAGAAACAGAGAGTGAGAAACAGACGGGCAGAAACGGAGGGCGAGATACAGAGGGACTGAAACAAAGGGGCTGAAACAGAGAGCGTGAAACAGAGGGACTGAAACAGAGGGCGAGAAACAGAGGGGCTGAAACAGAGGGGCTGAAACAGAGTGGCTGAAACGGAGGGCGAGAAACAGAGGGGCTGAATCAGACAGTCTGAATCAGATGGGCTGAAACAGAGGGGCTGAAACAGAGGGCGAGAAACAGAGTGGCTGAAACAGAGGGCGAGAAACAGAGGGCGAGAAACAGAGGGGCTGAAAAAGTGGGGCTGAAACAAAGGGGCTGAAACAAAGCGCCTGATACAGAGGGCGAGAAACAGAGGGGCTGAAACAGAGGGGCTGAAACAGAGGGGCTGAACCAGAGGGCGAGAAACAGAGGGGCTGAAACAGAGGGCGAGAAACAGAGGGGCTGAAACAGAGGGCGAGAAACAGACGGGCAGAAACGGAGGGCGAGATACAGAGGGACTGAAACAAAGGGGCTGAAACAGAGAGCGTGAAACAGAGGGACTGAAACAGAGGGCGAGAAACAGAGGGGCTGAAACAGAGGGGCTGAAACAGAGTGGCTGAAACGGAGGGCGAGAAACAGAGGGGCTGAATCAGACAGTCTGAATCAGATGGGCTGAAACAGAGGGGCTGAAACAGAGGGCGAGAAACAGAGTGGCTGAAACAGAGGGCGAGAAACAGAGGGCGAGAAACAGAGGGGCTGAAAAAGTGGGGCTGAAACAAAGGGGCTGAAACAAAGCGCCTGATACAGAGGGCGAGAAACAGAGGGGCTGAAACAGAGGGGCTGAAACAGAGGGGCGGAAACAGAGGGGCTGAAACAGAGAGCGAGAAACAGAGGGGCCGAAACAGAGGGCCAGAATCAGAGTGGCTGAAACAGAGGGCGAGAAACAGAGGGCGAGAAACAGAGGGCGAGGAACAGAGGGGCTGAAAAAGTGGGGCTGAAACAAAGGGGCTGAAACAAAGCGCCTGATACAGAGGGCGAGAAACAGAGGGGCTGATACAGAGGGGCTGAAACAGAGGGGCGGAAACAGAGGGCCAGAATCAGAGTGGCTGAAACAGAGGGCGAGAAACAGAGTGGCTGAAACAGAGGGCAAGAAACAGAGGGGCTGAAACAGAGGGCGAGAAACAGAGGGGCTGAAACAGAGGGGCTGAAACAGAGGGGCGGAAACAGAGGGGCTGAAACAGAGAGCGAGAAACAGAGGGGCTGAAACAGAGGGCCAGAATCAGACTGGCTGAAACAGAGGGCGAGAAACAGAGTGGCTGAAACAGAGGGCAAGAAACAGAGGGGCTGAAACAGAGGGCGAGAAACAGAGGGGCTGAAACAGAGGGGCTGAAACAGAGGGGCGGAAACAGAGGGGCTGAAACAGAGAGCGAGAAACAGAGGGGCTGAAACAGAGGGGCGGAAACAGAGGGGCTGAAACAGAGGGCGAGAAAATAGTGGCTGAATCAAAGGGGCTGAAACAGTGGGGCTACAATAGAGGGGCTGAAACAGAGGGCGAGAAATAGAGGGGCTGAAACAGAGGGCGAGAAACCGAGGGGCTGAAACAGAGGGGCTGAAACAGAGGGTGAGAAACAGAGGGGCTGAAACAGAGGGGCTGAAACAGAGGGGCTGAAACAGAGGGCGAGAAACAGAGGGGCTGAAACAGAAGGCGAGAAACAGAGGGGCTGAAACAGAGGGCGAGAAACAGAGGGGCTGAAACAGAGGGCGAGAAACAGAGGGGCTGAAACAGAGGGGCTGAAACAGAGGGGCTGAAACAGAGGGCGAGAAACAGAGGGGCTAAAACAGAGGGCAAGAAACAGAGGGGCTGAATCAGAGGGGCTGAAACAGAGGGCGAGAAACAGAGGGGCTGAAACAGAGGGGCTGAAACAGAGGGGCTGAAACAGAGGGCGAGAAACAGAGAGGCTGAAACAGAGGGCGAGAAACAGAGTGGCTGAAACAGAGGGCAAGAAACAGGGGCTGAAACAGAGCGAGAAACAGAGGGGCTGAAACAGAGGGGCTGAAACAGAGGGGCAGAAACAGAGGGCGAGAAACAGAGGGGCTGAAACAGAGGGCCAGAAACAGAGGGCGAGAAACAGAGGGACTGAAACAGTGAGGCTGACACAGAGGGGCTGATACAGAGGGCGAGAAACAGAGCGGCTGAAACAGAGGGCGAGAAACAGAGGGGCTGAAACAAAGGGGCTGAAACAGTGGGGCTAAAACAGAGGGGCTGAAACAGAGGGCGAGAAATAGAGGGGCTGAAACAGAGGGCGAGAAACAGAGGGGCTGAAACAGAGGGCGAGAAACAGAGGGGCTAAAACAGAAGGCGAGAAACAGAGGGGCTGAAACAGAGGGGCTGAAACAGAGGGCGAGAAACAGAGGGGCTGAAACAGAGGGCGAGAAACAGAGGGGCTGAAACAGAGGGCGAGAAACAGAGGGGCTGAATCAGAGGGGCTGAAACAGAGGGCGAGAAACAGAGGGGCTGAAACAGAGAGCGAGAAACAGAGGGGCTGAAACAGAGGGTCTGAAACAGAGGGGCTGAAACAGAGGGGCTGAATCAGAGTGGCTGATTCAGAGGGTCTGAAACAGAGGGGCTGAAACAGAGGGCGAGAAACAGAGGGGCTGAAACAGAGGGGCTGAAACAGAGGGCGAGAAACAGAGGGGCTGAATCAGAGGGGCTGAAACAGAGGGCGAGAAACAGAGGGGCTGAAACAGAGAGCGAGAAACAGAGGGGCTGAAACAGAGGGTCTGAAACAGAGGGGCTGAAACAGAGGGGCTGAATCAGAGTGGCTGATTCAGAGGGTCTGAAACAGAGGGGCTGAATCAGAGGGGCGGAAACAGAGGGCGAGAAACAGAGGGGCAGAAACAGAGGGCAAGAAACAGAGGGGCTGAAACAGAGGGCGAGAAACAGACGGGCAGAAACAGAGAGTGAGAAACAGACGGGCAGAAACGGAGGGCGAGATACAGAGGGACTGAAACAAAGGGGCTGAAACAGAGAGCGTGAAACAGAGGGACTGAAACAGAGGGCGAGAAACAGAGGGGCTGAAACAGAGGGGCTGAAACAGAGTGGCTGAAACGGAGGGCGAGAAACAGAGGGGCTGAATCAGACAGTCTGAATCAGATGGGCTGAAACAGAGGGGCTGAAACAGAGGGCGAGAAACAGAGTGGCTGAAACAGAGGGCGAGAAACAGAGGGCGAGAAACAGAGGGGCTGAAAAAGTGGGGCTGAAACAAAGGGGCTGAAACAAAGCGCCTGATACAGAGGGCGAGAAACAGAGGGGCTGAAACAGAGGGGCTGAAACAGAGGGGCTGAACCAGAGGGCGAGAAACAGAGGGGCTGAAACAGAGGGCGAGAAACAGAGGGGC
The DNA here is from genome assembly GCF_047496795.1 of Chiloscyllium punctatum. Classification (NCBI taxonomy): domain Eukaryota; kingdom Metazoa; phylum Chordata; class Chondrichthyes; order Orectolobiformes; family Hemiscylliidae; genus Chiloscyllium; species Chiloscyllium punctatum. The sequence goes on along the minus strand of NW_027309795.1, from coordinate 2,255,872 downwards.
TGAAACAGAGGGCGAGAAACAGACGGGCAGAAACGGAGGGCGAGATACAGAGGGACTGAAACAAAGGGGCTGAAACAGAGAGCGTGAAACAGAGGGACTGAAACAGAGGGCGAGAAACAGAGGGGCTGAAACAGAGGGGCTGAAACAGAGTGGCTGAAACGGAGGGCGAGAAACAGAGGGGCTGAATCAGACAGTCTGAATCAGATGGGCTGAAACAGAGGGGCTGAAACAGAGGGCGAGAAACAGAGTGGCTGAAACAGAGGGCGAGAAACAGAGGGCGAGAAACAGAGGGGCTGAAAAAGTGGGGCTGAAACAAAGGGGCTGAAACAAAGCGCCTGATACAGAGGGCGAGAAACAGAGGGGCTGAAACAGAGGGGCTGAAACAGAGGGGCGGAAACAGAGGGGCTGAAACAGAGAGCGAGAAACAGAGGGGCCGAAACAGAGGGCCAGAATCAGAGTGGCTGAAACAGAGGGCGAGAAACAGAGGGCGAGAAACAGAGGGCGAGGAACAGAGGGGCTGAAAAAGTGGGGCTGAAACAAAGGGGCTGAAACAAAGCGCCTGATACAGAGGGCGAGAAACAGAGGGGCTGATACAGAGGGGCTGAAACAGAGGGGCGGAAACAGAGGGCCAGAATCAGAGTGGCTGAAACAGAGGGCGAGAAACAGAGTGGCTGAAACAGAGGGCAAGAAACAGAGGGGCTGAAACAGAGGGCGAGAAACAGAGGGGCTGAAACAGAGGGGCTGAAACAGAGGGGCGGAAACAGAGGGGCTGAAACAGAGAGCGAGAAACAGAGGGGCTGAAACAGAGGGCCAGAATCAGACTGGCTGAAACAGAGGGCGAGAAACAGAGTGGCTGAAACAGAGGGCAAGAAACAGAGGGGCTGAAACAGAGGGCGAGAAACAGAGGGGCTGAAACAGAGGGGCTGAAACAGAGGGGCGGAAACAGAGGGGCTGAAACAGAGAGCGAGAAACAGAGGGGCTGAAACAGAGGGGCGGAAACAGAGGGGCTGAAACAGAGGGCGAGAAAATAGTGGCTGAATCAAAGGGGCTGAAACAGTGGGGCTACAATAGAGGGGCTGAAACAGAGGGCGAGAAATAGAGGGGCTGAAACAGAGGGCGAGAAACCGAGGGGCTGAAACAGAGGGGCTGAAACAGAGGGTGAGAAACAGAGGGGCTGAAACAGAGGGGCTGAAACAGAGGGGCTGAAACAGAGGGCGAGAAACAGAGGGGCTGAAACAGAAGGCGAGAAACAGAGGGGCTGAAACAGAGGGCGAGAAACAGAGGGGCTGAAACAGAGGGCGAGAAACAGAGGGGCTGAAACAGAGGGGCTGAAACAGAGGGGCTGAAACAGAGGGCGAGAAACAGAGGGGCTAAAACAGAGGGCAAGAAACAGAGGGGCTGAATCAGAGGGGCTGAAACAGAGGGCGAGAAACAGAGGGGCTGAAACAGAGGGGCTGAAACAGAGGGGCTGAAACAGAGGGCGAGAAACAGAGAGGCTGAAACAGAGGGCGAGAAACAGAGTGGCTGAAACAGAGGGCAAGAAACAGGGGCTGAAACAGAGCGAGAAACAGAGGGGCTGAAACAGAGGGGCTGAAACAGAGGGGCAGAAACAGAGGGCGAGAAACAGAGGGGCTGAAACAGAGGGCCAGAAACAGAGGGCGAGAAACAGAGGGACTGAAACAGTGAGGCTGACACAGAGGGGCTGATACAGAGGGCGAGAAACAGAGCGGCTGAAACAGAGGGCGAGAAACAGAGGGGCTGAAACAAAGGGGCTGAAACAGTGGGGCTAAAACAGAGGGGCTGAAACAGAGGGCGAGAAATAGAGGGGCTGAAACAGAGGGCGAGAAACAGAGGGGCTGAAACAGAGGGCGAGAAACAGAGGGGCTAAAACAGAAGGCGAGAAACAGAGGGGCTGAAACAGAGGGGCTGAAACAGAGGGCGAGAAACAGAGGGGCTGAAACAGAGGGCGAGAAACAGAGGGGCTGAAACAGAGGGCGAGAAACAGAGGGGCTGAATCAGAGGGGCTGAAACAGAGGGCGAGAAACAGAGGGGCTGAAACAGAGAGCGAGAAACAGAGGGGCTGAAACAGAGGGTCTGAAACAGAGGGGCTGAAACAGAGGGGCTGAATCAGAGTGGCTGATTCAGAGGGTCTGAAACAGAGGGGCTGAATCAGAGGGGCGGAAACAGAGGGCGAGAAACAGAGGGGCAGAAACAGAGGGCAAGAAACAGAGGGGCTGAAACAGAGGGCGAGAAACAGACGGGCAGAAACAGAGAGCGAGAAACAGAGGGAGTGAAACAGAGGGGCTGAAACAGAGAGCGCGAAACAGAGGGACTGAAACAGATGGCGAGAAACAGAGGGGCTGAACCAGAGGGCGAGAAACAGAGGGGCTGAAACAGAGGGCGAGAAACAGAGGGGCTGAAACAGAGGGCGAGAAACAGACGGGCAGAAACAGAGGGCGAGAAACAGAGGGACTGAAACAAAGTGGCTGAAACAGAGAGCGTGAAACAGAGGGACTGAAACAGAGGGCGAGAAACAGAGGGGCTGAAACAGAGGGCAAGAAACAGAGGGGCTGAAACAGAGGGCGAGACACAGAGGGGCTGAAACAGAGGGCAAGAAACAGAGGGGCTGAAACAGAGTGGCTGAAACAGAGGGCGAGAAACAGAGGGGCTGAATCAGACAGGCTGAATCAGATGGGCTGAAACAGAGGGGCTGAAACAGAGGGCGAGAAACAGAGTGGCTGAAACAGAGGGCGAGAAACAGAGGGCGAGAAACAGAGGGGCTGAAAAAGTGGGGCTGAAACAAAGGGGCTGAAACAAAGCGCCTGATACAGAGGGCGAGAAACAGAGGGGCTGAAACACAGGGCGAGAAACAGAGGGGCTGAAACAGAGGACGAGAAACAGAGGGGCTGAAACAGAGGGGCTGAAACAGAGGGGCGGAAACAGAGGGGCTGAAACAGAGAGCGAGAAACAGAGGGGCTGAAACAGAGGGCCAGAAACAGAGTGGCTGAAACAGAGGGCGAGAAACAGAGTGGCTGAAACAGAGGGCAAGAAACAGAGGGGCTGAAACAGAGGGCGAGAAACAGAGGGGCTGAAACAGAGGGGCTGAAACAGAGGGGCGGAAACAGAGGGGCTGAAACAGCGAGCGAGAAACAGAGGGGCTGAAACAGAGGGGCGGAAACAGAGGGGCTGAAACAGAGGGCGAGAAATAGAGGGGCTGAAACAGAGGGCGAGAAACAGAGGGGCTGAAACAGAGGGGCTGAAACAGAGGGCGAGAAACAGAGGGGCTGAAACAGAGGGGCTGAAACAGAGGGGCTGAAACAAAGCGCCTGAAACAGAGGGCGAGAAACAGAGTGGCTGAAACAGAGGGGCTGAAACAGAGGGGCTGAAACAGAGGGCGAGAAACAGAGGGCCTGAAACAGAGGGGCTGAAACAAAGCGCCTGAAACAGAGGGGTTGAAACGGAGAGCGAGAAACAGAGGGGCTGAAACAGAGGGCGAGAAACAGAGGGGCTGAAACAGAGGGGCTGAAACAGTGGGGCTGAAACAGAGGGGCTGAAACAGAGGGTGAGAAATAAAGGGGCTGAAAAAGAGGGCGAGAAACAGAGGGGTTGAAACAGAGGGCGAGAAACAGAGGGGCTGAAACAGAGGGGCTGAAACAGAGGGGCTGAAACAGAGGGGCTGAAACAGAGGGCAAGAAATAGAGGGGCTGAAAAAGAGGGCGAGAAACAGAGGGGCTGAAACAGAGGGTGAGAAACAGAGGGGCTGAATCAGAGGGGCTGAAACAAATGCCGAGAAACAGAGGGGCTGAAACAGAGGGGCTGAAACAGAGGGGCTGAAACAGAGGGCGAGAAACAGAGGGGCTGAAACAGAGGGGCAGAAACAGAGGGGCTGAATCAGAGTGGCTGATTCAGAGGGTCTGAAACAGAGGGGCTGAATCAGAGGGGCGGAAACAGAGGGCGAGAAACAGAGGGGCAGAAACAGAGGGCAAGAAACAGAGGGGCTGAAACAGAGGGCGAGAAACAGACGGGCTGAAACAGAGAGCGAGAAACAGAGGGACTGAAACAGAGGGGCTGAAACAGAGAGCGCGAAACAGATGGACTGAAACAGAGGGCGAGAAACAGAGGGGCTGAAACAGAGGGCGAGAAACAGAGGGGCTGAAACAGAGGGCGAGAAACAGAGGGGCTGAAACAGAGGGCGAGAAACAGACGGGCAGAAACAGAGGGCGAGAAACAGAGGGACTGAAACAAAGGGGCTGAAACAGAGAGCGCGAAACAGAGGGACTGAAACAGAGGGCGAGAAACAGTGGGGCTGAAACAGTGGGCAAGAAACAGAGGGGCTGAAACAGAGGGCGAGAAACAGAGGGGCTGAAACAGAGGGCAAGAAACAGAGGGGCTGAAACAGAGTGGCTGAAACAGAGGGCGAGAAACAGAGGGGCTGAATCAGACAGGCTGAATCAGATGGGCTGAAACAGAGGGTCTGAAACAGAGGGCGAGAAACAGACTGGCTGAAACAGAGGGCGAGAAACAGAGGGCGAGAAACAGAGGGGCTGAAAAAGTGGGGCTGAAACAAAGGGGCTGAAACAAAGCGCCTGATACAGAGGGCGAGAAACAGAGGGGCTGAAACAGAGGGGCTGAAACAGAGGGGCTGAAACAGAGGGGCTGAAACAGAGAGCGAGAAACAGAGGGGCTGAAACAGAGGGCCAGAATCAGAGTGGCTGAAACAGAGGGCGAGAAACAGAGTGGCTAAAACAGAGGGCAAGAAACAGAGGGGCTGAAACAGAGGGCGAGAAACAGAGGAGCTGAAACAGAGGGGCTGAAACAGAGGGGCGGAAACAGAGGGGCTGAAACAGAGAGCGAGAAACAGAGGGGCTGAAACAGAGGGCGAGAAAATAGTGGCTGAAACAAAGGGGCTGAAACAGTGGGGCTACAATAGAGGGGCTGAAAGAGAGGGCGAGAAATAGAGGGGCTGAAACAGAGGGCGAGAAACCGAGGGTCTGAAACAGAGGGGCTGAAACAGAGGGCGAGAAACAGAGGGGCTGAAACAGAGGGGCTGAAACAGTGGGGCTGAAACAGAGGGCGAGAAACAGAGGGGTTGAAACAGAGGGCGAGAAACAGAGGGGCTGAAACAGAGGGCGAGAAACAGAGGGGCTGAAACAGAGGGCGAGAAACAGAGGGGCTGAAACAGAGGGGCTGAAACAGAGGGGCTGAAACAGAGGGCGAGAAACAGAGGGGCTGAAACAGAGGGCGAGAAACAGAGGGGCTGAATCAGAGGGGCTGAAACAGAGGGCGAGAAACAGAGGGGCTGCAACAGAGGGGCTGAAACAGAGGGGCTGAAACAGAGGGCGAGAAACAGATAGGCTGAAACAGAGGGCGAGAAACAGAGTGGCTGAAACAGAGGGCAAGAAACAGAGGGGCTGAAACAGAGGGCGAGAAACAGAGGGGCTGAAACAGAGGGGCTGAAACAGAGGGGCTGAAACAGAGAGCGAGAAACAGAGGGGCTGAAACAGAGGGCCAGAAACAGAGGGCGAGAAACAGAGGGACTGAAACAGTGAGGCTGAAACAGAGGGGCTGATACAGAGGGCGAGAAACAGAGCGGCTGAAACAGAGGGCGAGAAACAGAGGGGCTGAAACAAAGGGGCTGAAACAGTGGGGCTAAAACAGAGGGGCTGAAACAGAGGGCGAGAAATAGAGGGGCTGAAACAGAGGGCGAGAAACAGAGGGGCTGAAACAGAGGGCGAGAAGCAGAGTGGCTAAAACAGAAGGCGAGAAACAGAGGGGCTGAAACAGAGGGGCTGAAACAGAGGGCGAGAAACAGAGGGGCTGAAACAGAGGGCGAGAAACAGAGGGGCTGAAACAGAGGGCGAGAAACAGAGGGGCTGAATCAGAGGGGCTGAAACAGAGGGCGAGAAACAGAGGGGCTGAAACAGAGAGCGAGAAACAGAGGGGCTGAAACAGAGGGTCTGAAACAGAGGGGCTGAAACAGAGGGGCTGAATCAGAGTGGCTGATTCAGAGGGTCTGAAACAGAGGGGCTGAATCAGAGGGGCGGAAACAGAGGGCGAGAAACAAAGGGGCAGAAACAGAGGGCAAGAAACAGAGGGGCTGAAACAGAGGGCGAGAAACAGAGGGGCTGAAACAGAGGGCGAGAAACAGACGGGCAGAAACGGAGGGCGAGAAACAGAGGGACTGAAACAAAGGGGCTGAAACAGAGAGCGTGAAACAGAGGGACTGAAACGGATGGCGAGAAACAGAGGGGCTGAAACAGAGTGGCTGAAACAGAGGGCGAGAAACAGAGGGGCTGAATCAGACAGTCTGAATCAGATGGGCTGAAACAGAGGGGCTGAAACAGAGGGCGAGAAACAGAGTGGCTGAAACAGAGGGCGAGAAACAGAGGGCGAGAAAAAGAGGGGCTGAAAAAGTGGGGCTGAAACAAAGGGGCTGAAACAAAGCGCCTGATACAGAGGGCGAGAAACAGAGGGGCTGAAACAGAGGGGCTGAAACAGAGGGGCGGAAACAGAGGGGCTGAAACAGAGGGCGAGAAACAGACGGGCAGAAACAGAGAGCGAGAAACAGAGGGACTGAAACAGAGGGGCTGAAACAGAGAGCGCGAAACAGATGGACTGAAACAGAGGGCGAGAAACAGAGGGGCTGAAACAGAGGGCGAGAAACAGAGGGGCTGAAACAGAGGGCGAGAAACAGAGGGGCTGAAACAGAGGGCGAGAAACAGACGGGCAGAAACAGAGTGCGAGAAACAGAGGGACTGAAACAAAGGGGCTGAAACAGAGAGCGCGAAACAGAGGGACTGAAACAGAGGGCGAGAAACAGTGGGGCTGAAACAGTGGGCAAGAAACAGAGGGGCTGAAACAGAGGGCGAGAAACAGAGGGGCTGAAACAGAGGGCAAGAAACAGAGGGGCTGAAACAGAGTGGCTGAAACAGAGGGCGAGAAACAGAGGGGCTGAATCAGACAGGCTGAATCAGATGGGCTGAAACAGAGGGGCTGAAACAGAGGGCGAGAAACAGACTGGCTGAAACAGAGGGCGAGAAACAGAGGGCGAGAAACAGAGGGGCTGAAAAAGTGGGGCTGAAACAAAGGGGCTGAAACAAAGCGCCTGATACAGAGGGCGAGAAACAGAGGGGCTGAAACAGAGGGGCTGAAACAGAGGGGCTGAAACAGAGGGGCTGAAACAGAGAGCGAGAAACAGAGGGGCTGAAACAGAGGGCCAGAATCAGAGTGGCTGAAACAGAGGGCGAGAAACAGAGTGGCTAAAACAGAGGGCAAGAAACAGAGGGGCTGAAACAGAGGGCGAGAAACAGAGGAGCTGAAACAGAGGGGCTGAAACAGAGGGGCGGAAACAGAGGGGCTGAAACAGAGAGCGAGAAACAGAGGGGCTGAAACAGAGGGCGAGAAAATAGTGGCTGAAACAAAGGGGCTGAAACAGTGGGTCTACAATAGAGGGGCTGAAAGAGAGGGCGAGAAATAGAGGGGCTGAAACAGAGGGCGAGAAACCGAGGGTCTGAAACAGAGGGGCTGAAACAGAGGGCGAGAAACAGAGGGGCTGAAACAGAGGGGCTGAAACAGAGGGGCTGAAACAGAGGGCGAGAAACAGAGGGGCTGAAACAGAGGGCGAGAAACAGAGGGGCTGAAACAGAGGGCGAGAAACAGAGGGGCTGAAACAGAGGGGCTGAAACAAAGGGGCTGAAACAGAGGGCGAGAAACAGAGGGGCTGAAACAGAGGGCGAGAAACAGAGGGGCTGATTCAGAGGGGCTGAAACAGAGGGCGAGAAACAGAGGGGCTGCAACAGAGGGGCTGAAACAGAGGGGCTGAAACAGAGGGCGAGAAACAGATAGGCTGAAACAGAGGGCGAGAAACAGAGTGGCTGAAACAGAGGGCAAGAAACAGAGGGGCTGAAACAGAGGGCGAGAAACAGAGGGGCTGAAACAGAGGGGCTGAAACAGAGGGGCTGAAACAGAGAGCGAGAAACAGAGGGGCTGAAACAGAGGGCCAGAAACAGAGGGCGAGAAACAGAGGGACTGAAACAGTGAGGCTGAAACAGAGGGGCTGATACAGAGGGCGAGAAACAGAGCGGCTGAAACAGAGGGCGAGAAACAGAGGGGCTGAAACAAAGGGGCTGAAACAGTGGGGCTAAAACAGAGGGGCTGAAAATTAGGGCGAGAAATAGAGGGGCTGAAACAGAGGGCGAGAAACAGAGGGGCTGAAACAGAGGGCGAGAAGCAGAGTGGCTAAAACAGAAGGCGAGAAACAGAGGGGCTGAAACAGAGGGGCTGAAACAGAGGGCGAGAAACAGAGGGGCTGAAACAGAGGGCGAGAAACAGAGGGGCTGAAACAGAGGGCGAGAAACAGAGGGGCTGAATCAGAGGGGCTGAAACAGAGGGCGAGAAACAGAGGGGCTGAAACAGAGAGCGAGAAACAGAGGGGCTGAAACAGAGGGTCTGAAACAGAGGGGCTGAAACAGAGGGGCTGAATCAGAGTGGCTGATTCAGAGGGTCTGAAACAGAGGGGCTGAATCAGAGGGGCGGAAACAGAGGGCGAGAAACAGAGGGGCAGAAACAGAGGGCAAGAAACAGAGGGGCTGAAACAGAGGGCGAGAAACAGACGGGCAGAAACAGAGAGTGAGAAACAGAGGGAGTGAAACAGAGGGGCTGAAACAGAGAGCGCGAAACAGAGGGACTGAAACAGATGGCGAAAAACAGAGGGGCTGAACCAGAGGGCGAGAAACAGAGGGGCTGAAACAGAGGGCGAGAAACAGAGGGGCTGAAACAGAGGGCGAGAAACAGACGGGCAGAAACGGAGGGCGAGAAACAGAGGGACTGAAACAAAGGGGCTGAAACAGAGAGCGTGAAACAGAGGGACTGAAACAGATGGCGAGAAACAGAGGGGCTGAAACAGAGTGGCTGAAACAGAGGGCGAGAAACAGAGGGGCTGAATCAGACAGTCTGAATCAGATGGGCTGAAACAGAGGGGCTGAAACAGAGGGCGAGAAACAGAGTGGCTGAAACAGAGGGCGAGAAACAGAGGGCGAGAAAAAGAGGGGCTGAAAAAGTGGGGCTGAAACAAAGGGGCTGAAACAAAGCGCCTGATACAGAGGGCGAGAAACAGAGGGGCTGAAACAGAGGGGCTGAAACAGAGGGGCGGAAACAGAGGGGCTGAAACAGAGAGCGAGAAACAGAGGGGCCGAAACAGAGGGACAGAATCAGAGTGGCTGAAACAGAGGGCGAGAAACAGAGGGCGAGAAACAGAGGGCGAGGAACAGAGGGGCTGAAAAAGTGGGGCTGAAACAAAGGGGCTGAAACAAAGCGCCTGATACAGAGTGCGAGAAACAGAGGGGCTGAAACAGAGGGGCTGAAACAGAGGGGCGGAAACAGAGGGGCTGAAACAGAGAGCGAGAAACAGAGGGGCTGAAACAGAGGGCCAGAATCAGAGTGGCTGAAACAGAGGGCGAGAAACAGAGTGGCTGAAACAGAGGGCAAGAAACAGAGGGGCTGAAACAGAGGGCGAGAAACAGAGGGGCTGAAACAGAGGGGCTGAAACAGAGGGGCGGAAACAGAGGGGCTGAAACAGAGAGCGAGAAACAGAGGGGCTGAAACAGAGGGGCGGAAACAGAGGGGCTGAAACAGAGGGCGAGAAAATAGTGGCTGAATCAAAGGGGCTGAAACAGTGGGGCTACAATAGAGGGGCTGAAACAGAGGGCGAGAAATAGAGGGGCTGAAACAGAGGGCGAGAAACCGAGGGGCTGAAACAGAGGGGCTGAAACAGAGGGTGAGAAACAGAGGGGCTGAAACAGAGGGGCTGAAACAGAGGGGCTGAAACAGAGGGCGAGAAACAGAGGGGCTGAAACAGAAGGCGAGAAACAGAGGGGCTGAAACAGAGGGCGAGAAACAGAGGGGCTGAAACAGAGGGGCTGAAACAGAGGGGCTGAAACAGAGGGCGAGAAACAGAGGGGCTAAAACAGAGGGCGAGAAACAGAGGGGCTGAATCAGAGGGGCTGAAACAGAGGGCGTGAAACAGAGGGGCTGAAACAGAGGGGCTGAAACAGAGGGGATGAAACAGAGGGCGAGAAACAGAGAGGCTGAAACAGAGGGCGAGAAACAGAGTGGCTGAAACAGAGGGCAAGAAACAGAGGGGCTGAAACAGAGGGCGAGAAACAGAGGGGCTGAAACAGAGGGGCTGAAACAGAGGGGCTGAAACAGAGAGCGAGAAACAGAGGGGCTGAAACAGAGGGCCAGAAACAGAGGGCGAGAAACAGAGGGACTGAAACAGTGAGGCTGAAACAGAGGGGCTGATACAGAGGGCGAGAAACAGAGCGGCTGAAACAGTGGGCGAGAAACAGAGGGGCTGAAACAAAGGGGCTGAAACAGTGGGGCTAAAACAGAGGGGCTGAAACAGAGGGCGAGAAATAGAGGGGCTGAAACAGAGGGCGAGAAACAGAGGGGCTGAAACAGAGGGCGAGAAACAGAGGGGCTAAAACAGAAGGCGAGAAACAGAGGGGCTGAAACAGAGGGGCTGAAACAGAGGGCGAGAAACAGAGGGGCTGAAACAGAGGGCGAGAAACAGAGGGGCTGAAACAGAGGGCGAGAAACAGAGGGGCTGAAACAGAGGGGCTGAAACAGAGGGGCTGATTCAGAGGGGCTGAAACAGAGGGGCTGAATCAGAGGGGCTGAAACAGAGGGCGAGAAACAGAGGGGCTGAAACAGAGGGCGAGAAACAGAGGAGCAGAAACAGAGGGCGAGAAACAGAGGGGCTGAAACAGAGGGGCTGAAACAGAGAGTGCAAAACAGTGGAGCTGAAACAGAGGGCGAGAAACAGAGGGGCTGAAACAGAGGGCGAGAAACAGAGGGGCTGGAACAGTGGGCAAGAAACAGAAGGGCTGAAACCGAGTGGCTGAAACAGAAGGGCTGAAACAGAGGGGCTGAAACAGAGGGCGAGAAACAGAGGGGCTGAATCAGAGGGGCTGAATCAGAGGGGCTGAAACAGAGGGGCTGAATCAGAGGGGCTGAAACAGAAGGCGAGAAACAGAGGGGCTGAAACAGAGGGCGAGAAACAGAGGGGCAGAAACAGAGGGCGAGAAACAGAGGGGCTGAAACAGAGGGGCTGAAACAGAGGGGCTGAAACAGAGGGCAAGAAACAGAGGGGCTGAAACAGAGGGCGAGAAACAGAGGGGCTGAAACAGAGGGCGAGAAACAGAGGGGCTGAAACAAAGGGCGAGAAACAGAGGGGCTGAAACAGAGGGGCAGAAACTGAGGGGCTGAAACAGAGGGGCTGAATCTGAGGGGCTGAAACAGAGGGGCTGAATCAGAGGGGCTGAAACAGAGGGCAAGAAACAGAGGGGCTGAAACAGAGGGGCTGAAACAGAGGGGCAGAAACAGAGGGCGAGAAACAGAGGGGCTGAAACAGAGGGGCTGAAACAGAGGGCGAGAAACAGAGGGGCTGAATCAGAGGGGCTGAATCAGAGGGGCTGAAACAGAGGGGCTGAAACAGAGGGCGAGAAACTAAGGGACTGAATCAGTGGGGCTGAAACAGAGGGGCTGAAACAGAGGGGCTGAATCAGAAGGGCTGAAACAGAGGGGCTGAATCAGAGGGGCTGAAACAGAGGGGCTGAAACAGAGGGGCTGAATCAGAGGGGCTGAAACAGAGGGCAAGAAACAGAGGGGCTGAAAGAGAGGGCGAGAAACAGAGGGGCTGAAACAGAGGGGCTGAAACAGAGGGGCTAAAACAGAGGGGCTGAAACAGAGGGCGAGAAACAGAGGGCGAGAAACAGAGGGACTGAAACAGAGGGTCTGAAACAGAGGGGCTGAAACAGAGGGCGAGAAACAGAGGGGCTGAAACGGAGATCGAGAAACAGAGGGGCTGAAACAGAGGGCGAGAAACAGAGGGGCTGAAACAGAGGGGCTGAAACAGTGGGGCTGAAACAGAGGGGCTGAAACAGAGGGTGAGAAATAAAGGGGCTGAAACAGAGGGCGAGAAACAGAGGGGCTGAAACAGAGGGCGAGAAACAGAGGGGTTGAAACAGAGGGCGAGAAACAGAGGGGCTGAAACAGAGGGGCTGAAACAGAGGGGCTGAAACAGAGGGGCTGAAACAGAGGGCAAGAAATAGAGGGGCTGAAAAAGAGGGCGAGAAACAGAGGGGCTGAAACAGAGGGTGAGAAACAGAGGGGCTGAATCAGAGGGGCTGAAACAAATGCCGAGAAACAGAGGGGCTGAAACAGAGGGCGAGAAACAGAGGGGCTGAAACAGAGGGGCTGAAACAGAGGGGCTGAAACAGAGGGCGAGAAACAGAGGGGCTGAATCAGAGGGGCAGAAACAGAGGGGCTGAATCAGAGTGGCTGATTCAGAGGGTCTGAAACAGAGGGGCTGAATCAGAGGGGCGGAAACAGAGGGCGAGAAACAGAGGGGCAGAAACAGAGGGCAAGAAACAGAGGGGCTGAAACAAAGGGCGAGAAACAGACGGGCAGAAACAGAGAGCGAGAAACAGAGGGACTGAAACAGAGGGGCTGAAACAGAGAGCGCGAAACAGATGGACTGAAACAGAGGGCGAGAAACAGAGGGGCTGAAACAGAGGGCGAGAAACAGAGGGGCTGAAACAGAGGGCGAGAAACAGAGGGGCTGAAACAGAGGGCGAGAAACAGACGGGCAGAAACAGAGGGCGAGAAACAGAGGGACTGAAACAAAGGGGCTGAAACAGAGAGCGCGAAACAGAGGGACTGAAACAGAGGGCGAGAAACAGAGTGGCTGAAACAGTGGGCAAGAAACAGAGGGGCTGAAACAGAGGGTCTGAAACAGAGGGGCTGAAACAGAGGGCGAGAAACAGAGGGGCTGACACAGAGGGGCTGAAACAGAGGGGCTGAAACAGAGGGTCTGAAACAGCGGGCTCAAAACTGAGGGCGAGAAACAGAGGGTCTGAAACAGAGGGGCTGAAACAGAGGGGCTCTAACAGAGGGTCTGAATCAGAGGGGCTGAAACAGAGGGTGAGAAACAGAGGGGCTGAAACAGAGGGGCTGAAACAGAGGGGCTGAAACAGAGGGCGCGAAACAGAGGGTCTGAAACTGAGGGCGCGAAACAGAGGGCGAGAAACAGTGGGTCTGAAACAGAGGGTCTGAAAGAGGCGGGCTGAAACAGAGGGCGAGAAACAGAGGGTCTGAAACAGAGGGTCTGAAACAAAGGGCGCGAAACAGAGGGCGCGAAACAGAGGGTCTGAAACAGAGGGGCTGAAACAGAGGGCGAGAAACAGTGGGTCTGAAACAGAGGGTCTGAAACAGAGGGTCTGAAACAGAGGGTCTGAAACAGAGGGCGCGAAACAGAGGGGCCGAAACATAGGGCGAGAAACAGAGGGGCCGAAACAGAGGGCGAGAAACAGAGGTTTTGAAACAGAGGGTCTGAAACAGAGGGTCTGAAACAGAGGGGCTGAAACAGAGGGTCTGAAACAGAGGGTCTGAAACAGAGGGGCTGAAACAGAGGGCGAGAAACAGAGGGGCTGAAACAGAGGGCGAGAAACAGAGGGTCTGAAACAGAGGGTCTGAAACAGAGGGCGTGAAACAGAGGGCGCGAAAGAGAGGGTCTGAAACAGGGGGTCTAAAACAGAGGGGCTGAAACAGAGGGCGAGAAACAGAGGGTCTGAAACACAGGGTCTGAAACAGAGAGCGTGAAACAGAGGGCGCGAAACAGAGGGCGAGAAACAGACGGTCTGAAACAGAGGGGCTGAAACAGAGGGCGAGAAACAGAGGGCGAGAAACAGAGGGTCTGAAACAGAGGGTCTGAAACTGAGGGTCTGAAACAGAGGGCGCGAAACTGAGGGCGCGAAACAGAGGGCGCGAAACAGAGGGTCTGAAACAGAGGGGCTGAAACTGAGGGCGAGAAACAGAGGGTCTGAAACAGAGGGTCTGAAACTGAGGGCGCAAAACAGAGGGGCCGAAGCAGAGGGCGAGAAACGGAGGGGCTGAAACAGAGGGCGAGAAACAGAGGGGCAGAAACAGAGGGCGAGAAACAGAGGGCGAGAAACAGAGTGTCTGATACAGAGGGTCTGAAACATAGTGCGAGAAACAGAGGGCGAGAAACAGAGGGTGTCAAACAGAGGGACTGAAACAGAGGGTCTGAAACAGAGGGCGCGAAACAGAGGGTCTGAAACAGAGGGGCTGAAACAGAGCGGCTGAAACAGAGGTGCTGAAACAGAGGTTCTGAAACAGAGTGGCTGAAACAGAGGGCGAGAAACAGAGGGTCTGAAACAGAGGGTCTGAAACAGAGGGGCTGAAACAGAGGGCGAGAAACAGAGGGGCTGACACAGAGGGGCTGAAACAGAGGGGCTGAAACAGAGGGTCTGAAACAGCGGGCTCAAAACTGAGGGCGAGAAACAGAGGGTCTGAAACAGAGGGGCTGAAACAGAGGGGCTCTAACAGAGGGTCTGAAACAGAGGGGCTGAAACAGAGGGTGAGAAACAGAGGGGCTGAAACAGAGGGGCTGAAACAGAGGGGCTGAAACAGAGGGCGCGAAACAGAGGGTCTGAAACTGAGGGCGCGAAACAGAGGGCGAGAAACAGTGGGTCTGAAACAGAGGGTCTGAAAGAGACGGGCTGAAACAGAGGGCGAGAAACAGAGGGTCTGAAACAGAGGGTCTGAAACAAAGGGCGCGAAACAGAGGGCGCGAAACAGAGGGTCTGAAACAGAGGGGCTGAAACAGAGGGCGAGAAACAGTGGGTCTGAAACAGAGGGTCTGAAACAGAGGGTCTGAAACAGAGGGTCTGAAACAGAGGGCGCGAAACAGAGGGGCCGAAACATAGGGCGAGAAACAGAGGGGCCGAAACAGAGGGCGAGAAACAGAGGTTTTGAAACAGAGGGTCTGAAACAGAGGGTCTGAAACAGAGGGGCTGAAACAGAGGGTCTGAAACAGAGGGTCTGAAACAGAGGGGCTGAAACAGAGGGCGAGAAACAGAGGGGCTGAAACAGAGGGCGAGAAACAGAGGGTCTGAAACAGAGGGTCTGAAACAGAGGGCGTGAAACAGAGGGCGCGAAAGAGAGGGTCTGAAACAGGGGGTCTAAAACAGAGGGGCTGAAACAGAGGGCGAGAAACAGAGGGTCTGAAACACAGGGTCTGAAACAGAGAGCGTGAAACAGAGGGCGCGAAACAGAGGGCGAGAAACAGACGGTCTGAAACAGAGGGGCTGAAACAGAGGGCGAGAAACAGAGGGCGAGAAACAGAGGGTCTGAAACAGAGGGTCTGAAACAGAGGGTCTGAAACAGAGGGCGCGAAACTGAGGGCGCGAAACAGAGAGCGCGAAACAGAGGGTCTGAAACAGAGGGGCTGAAACTGAGGGCGAGAAACAGAGGGTCTGAAACAGAGGGTCTGAAACTGAGGGCGCAAAACAGAGGGGCCGAAGCAGAGTGCGAGAAACGGAGGGGCTGAAACAGAGGGTCTGAAACAGAGGACGCGAAACAGAGGGCGCGAAACAGAGGGCGCGAAACAGAGGGCGAGAAAGAGAGGGTCTGAAACAGAGGGTCTGAAACAGAGGGCGAGAAACAGAGGGCGAGATACAGAGGGTCTGAAACAGAGGGTCTGTAACAGAGGGCGAGAAACAGAGGGGCAGAAACAGAGGGCAGGAAACAGAGGGGCCGAAACAGAGGGTCTGAAACAGAGGGCGCGAAACAGAGGGCGCGAAACAGAGGGCAAGAAACAGAGGGTCTGATACAGAGGGCGCGAAACAGAGGGGCCGAAACAGAGGGCGAGAAATAGATGGGCCGAATCAGAGGGCGAGAAACAGAGGGTCTGAAACAGAGGGTCTGAAACAGACGGCGAGAAACAGAGGGTCTGAAACAGAGGGCGCGAAACAGAGGGGCCGAAGCAGAGGGCGAGAAACAGAGGGGCCGAAACAGAGGGTCTGAAACAGAGGGCGCGAAAGAGAGGGCGCGAAACAGAGGGTCTGAAACAGAGGGTCTGAAACAGAGGGCGAGAAACAGAGCACGAGAAACAGAGGGTCTGAAAAAGAGGGTCTGAAACAGAGGGCACAAAACAGAGGGCGAGAAACAGAGGTCTGAAACAGAGGGTCTGAAACAGAGGGTCTGAAACAGAGGGAGAGAAACAGAGGGTCTGAAACAGAGGGTCTGATACAGAGGGCGCGAAACAGAGGGGCCGAAGCAGAGGGCGAGAAACAGAGGGGCCAAAACAGAGGGTCTGAAACAGAGGGCGAGAAACAGAGGGCGAGAAACAGAGTGTCTGAAACAGAGGGTCTGAAACATAGAGCGAGAAACAGAGGGCGTGAACCAGAGGGTCTGAAACAGAGGGTCTGAAACAGAGGGTCTGAAACAGAGGGCGCGAAACAGAGGGTCTGAAACAGAGGGTCTGAAACAGAGGGGCTGAAACAGAGGGGCTGAAACAGAGGTGCTGAAACAGAGGGTCTGAAACAGAGGGGCTGAAACAGAGGGCGAGAATCAGAGGGTCTGAAACAGAGGGTCTGAAACAGAGGGGCTGAAACAGAGGGCGAGAAACAGAGGGGCTGACAAGAGGGGCTGAAACAGAGGGTCTGAAACAGAGGGCTCAAAACAGAGGGCGATAAATAGAGGGTCTGAAACAGAGGGGCTGAAACAGAGGGGCTGAAACAGAGGGGCTGAAACAGAGGGCCTGAAACAGAGCGCGCGAAACAGAGGGTCTGAAACTGAGGGCGCAAAACAGACGGCGAGAAACAGTGGGTCTGAAAGAGAGGGTCTGAAACAGAGGGTCTGAAACAGAGTGTCTGAAACAGAGGGCGCGAAACAGAGGGTCTGAAACAGAGGGTCTGAAACAGAGGGGCTGAAACAGAGGGGCTGAAACAGAGGTGCTGAAACAGAGGGTCTGAAACAGAGGGGCTGAAACAGAGGGCGAGAAACAGAAGGTCTGAAACAGAGGGTCTGAAACAGAGGGGCTGAAACAGAGGGCGAGAAACAGAGGGGCTGACAAGAGGGGCTGAAACAGAGGGGCTGAAACAGAGGGTCTGAAACAGAGGGCTCAAAACAGAGGGCGAGAAACAGAGGGTCTGAAACAGAGGGGCTGAAACAGAGGGGCTGAAACAGAGGGTCTGAAACAGAGGGGCTGAAACAGAGGGCGAGAAACAGAGGGGCTGAAACAGAGGGGCTGAAACAGAGGGGCTGAAACAGAGGGTCTGAAACAGAGGGGCTGAAACAGAGGGCGAGAAACAGAGGGGCTGAAACAGAGGGCGAGAAACTGAGGGTCTGAAACAGAGGGTCTGAAACAGAGGGCGCGAAACAGAGGGCGTGAAACAGATGGTCTGAAACAGAGGGGGTGAAACAGTGGGCGAGAAACAGAAGGTCTGAAACAGAGGGGCTGAAACAGAGGGTCTGAAACAGAGGGTCTCAAACAGAGGGTCTCAAACAGAGGGTGCGAAACAGAGGGGCCGAAACAGAGGGCGAGAAACAGAGTGGCCGAAACAGAGGGCGAGAAACAGAGGGTCTGAAACAGAGGGTCTGAAACAGAGGGGCTGAAACAGAGGGGCTGAAACAGAAAGTCTGAAAAAGAGGGTCTGAAACAGAGGGCGCGAAGCAGAGGGGCCGAAACAGAGGGCAGGAAACAGAGGGGCCGAAACAGAGGGCGAGAAACAGAGGGGCAGAAACAGAGGGCGAGAAACAGAGTGTCTGAAACAGAGGGTCTGAAACATAGGGCGAGAAACAGAGGGCGAGAAACAGAGGGTCTGAAATAGAGGGTCTGAAACAGAGGGTCTGAAACAGAGGGTGAGAAACAGAGGGTCTGAAACAGAGGGTCGGAAAGAGAGGGGCTGAAACAGAGGGGCTGAAACAGAGGTGATGAAACAGAGGGTCTGAAACAGAGGGTCTGAAACAGAGGGCGAGAAACAGAGGGCGAGATACAGAGGGTCTGAAACAGAGGGTCTGTAACAGAGGGCGAGAAACAGAGGGGCAGAAACAGAGGGCAGGAAACAGAGGGGCCGAAACAGAGGGTCTGAAACAGAGGGCGCGAAACAGAGGGCGCGAAACAGAGGGCAAGAAACAGAGGGTCTGATACAGAGGGCGCGAAACAGAGGGGCCGAAACAGAGGGCGAGAAATAGATGGGCCGAATCAGAGGGCGAGAAACAGAGGGTCTGAAACAGAGGGTCTGAAACAGACGGCGAGAAACAGAGGGTCTGAAACAGAGGGCGCGAAACAGAGGGGCCGAAGCAGAGGGCGAGAAACAGAGGGGCCGAAACAGAGGGTCTGAAACAGAGGGCGCGAAAGAGAGGGCGCGAAACAGAGGGTCTGAAACAGAGGGTCTGAAACAGAGGGCGAGAAACAGAGCACGAGAAACAGAGGGTCTGAAAAAGAGGGTCTGAAACAGAGGGCACAAAACAGAGGGCGAGAAACAGAGGTCTGAAACAGAGGGTCTGAAACAGAGGGTCTGAAACAGAGGGAGAGAAACAGAGGGTCTGAAACAGAGGGTCTGATACAGAGGGCGCGAAACAGAGGGGCCGAAGCAGAGGGCGAGAAACAGAGGGGCCAAAACAGAGGGTCTGAAACAGAGGGCGAGAAACAGAGGGCGAGAAACAGAGTGTCTGAAACAGAGGGTCTGAAACATAGAGCGAGAAACAGAGGGCGTGAACCAGAGGGTCTGAAACAGAGGGTCTGAAACAGAGGGTCTGAAACAGAGGGCGCGAAACAGAGGGTCTGAAACAGAGGGCAGGAAACAGAGGGGCCGAAACAGAGGGCGAGAAACAGAGGGGCAGAAACAGAGGGCGAGAAACAGAGTGTCTGAAATAGAGGGTCTGAAACAGAGGGTCTGAAACATAGGGCGAGAAACAGAGGGCGAGAAACAGAGGGTCTGAAATAGAGGGTCTGAAACAGAGGGTCTGAAACAGAGGGTGAGAAACAGAGGGTCTGAAACAGAGGGTCTGAAACAGAGGGGCTGAAACAGAGGGGCTGAAACAGAGGTGATGAAACAGAGGGTCTGAAACAGAGGGTCTAAAACAGAGGGGCTGAAACAGAGGGGCTGAAACAGAGGTGCTGAAACAGAGGGTCTGAAACAGAGGGGCTGAAACAGAGGGTGAGAAACAGAGGGTCTGAAACACAGGGTCTGAAACAGAGGGTCTGAAACAGAGGGCGCATAACAGAGGGCGAGAAAGAGAGGGTCTGAAACAGAGGGGCTGAAACAGAGCGCGAGAAACAGAGGGCGAGAAACAGAGGGTCTGAAACAGAGGGTCTGAAACAGAGGGTCTGAAACAGAGGGCGCGAAACTGAGGGCGCGAAACAGAGGGCGCGAAACAGAGGGTCTGAAACAGAGGGGCTGAAACAGAGGGCGAGAAACAGAGGGTCTGAAACAGAGGGTCTGAAACTGACGGCGCAAAACAGAGGGGCCGAAGCAGAGGGCGAGAAACGGAGGGGCTGAAACAGAGGGTCTGAAACAGAGGGCGCGAAACAGAGGGCGCGAAACAGAGGGCGCGAAACAGAGGTCGAGAAAGAGAGGGTCTGAAACAGAGGGTCTGAAACAGAGGGCGAGAAACAGAGGGCGAGATACAGAGGGTCTGAAACAGTGGGTCTGAAACAGAGGGCGCGAAACAGAGGGCGCGAAACAGAGGGCACGAAACAGAGGGCGCGAAAAAGTGGGCGAGAAACAGAGGGTCTGAAACAGAGGGTCTGAAACAGAGGGCGAGAAACAGAGGGGCAGAAACAGAGGGCAGGAAACAGAGGGGCCGAAACAGAGGGTCTGAAACAGAGGGCGCGAAACAGAGGGCGAGAAACAGAGGGTCTGAAACAGAGGGCGCGAAACCGAGGGGCCGAAACAGAGGGCGAGAAACAGATGGGCCGAATCAGAGGGCGAGAAACAGAGGGTCTGAAACAGAGGGTCTGAAACAGACGGCGAGAAACAGAGGGTCTGAAACAGAGGGTCTGAAACAGAGGGCGCGAAACAGAGGGGCCGAAGCAGAGGGCGAGAAACAGAGGGGCCGAAACAGAGGGTCTGAAACAGAGGGCGCGAAAGAGAGGGCGCGAAACAGAGGGTGCGAAACAGAGGGCGTGAAACAGAGGGCGAGAAACAGAGGGTCTGAAACAGAGGGTCTGAAACAGAGGGCGAGAAACAGAGCACGAGAAACAGAGGGTCTGAAACAGAGGGTCTGAAACAGAGGGCACAAAACAGAGGGCGAGAAACAGAAGTCTGAAACAGAGGGTCTGAAACAGAGGGGCTGAAACAGAGGGAGAGAAACAGAGGGTCTGAAACAGAGGGTCTGATACAGAGGGCGCGAAACAGAGGGGCCGAAGCAGAGGGCGAGAAACAGAGGGGCCAAAACAGAGGGTCTGAAACAGAGGGCGAGAAACAGAGGGCGAGAAACTGAGTGTCTGAAACAGAGGGTCTGAAACATAGAGCGAGAAACAGAGGGCGAGAAACAGAGGGTCTGAAACAAAGGGTCTGAAACAGAGGGTCTGAAACAGAGGGCGCGAAACAGAGGGGCTGAAACAGAGGTGCTGAAACAGAGGGTCTGAAACAAAGGGGCTGAAACAGAGGGCGAGAATCAGAGGTTCTGAAACAGAGGGTCTAAAACAGAGGGGCTGAAAAAGAGGGCGAGAAACAGAGGGCTCAAAACAGAGGGCGATAAATAGAGGGTCTGAAACAGAGGGGCTGAAACAGAGGGGCTGAAA
Source organism: Chiloscyllium punctatum (assembly GCF_047496795.1). Taxonomy (NCBI): domain Eukaryota; kingdom Metazoa; phylum Chordata; class Chondrichthyes; order Orectolobiformes; family Hemiscylliidae; genus Chiloscyllium; species Chiloscyllium punctatum. The sequence continues at coordinate 2,235,258 of NW_027309795.1, read as the reverse complement.
CAGAGGGTCTGAAACAGAGGGGCTGAAACAGAGGGCGAGAAACAGAGGGGCTGAAACAGAGGGGCTGAAACAGAGGGGCTGAAACAGAGGGTCTTAAACAGAGGGCGCGAAACAGAGGGTCTGAAACTGAGGGTCTGAAACAGAGGGCGAGAAACAGTGGGTCTGAAAGAGAGGGTCTGAAACAGAGGGGCTGAAACAGAGGGTCTGAAACAGAGGGTCTGAAACAGAGGGCGCGAAACAGAGGGTCTGAAACAGAGGGACTGAAACAGAGGGGCTGAAACAGAGGGGCTGAAACAGAGGTGCTGAAACAGAGGGTCTGAAACAGAGGGTCTGAAACAGAGGGGGCGAAACAGAGGGTCTGAAACAGAGGGTCTGAAACAGAGGGGCTGAAACAGAGGGGCTGAAACAGAGGGTCTGAAACAGAGGGTCTGAAACAGAGGGGCTGAAACAGAGGGCGAGAAACAGGGGGGCTGATACAGAGGGGCTGAAACAGAGGGGCTGAAACAGAGGGTCTGAAACAGAGGGCTCAAAACAGAGGGCGAGAAACAGAGGGTCTGAAACTGAGGGGCTGAAACAGAGGGGCTGAAACAGAGGGTCTGAAATAGAGGGGCTGAAACAGAGGGCGAGACACAGAGGGGCTGAAACAGAGGGGCTGAAACAGAGGGGCTGAAACAGAGGGGCTGAAACAGAGGGCGCGAAACAGCGGGTCTGAAACTGAGGGCGCAAAACAGAGGGCGAGAAACAGTGGGTCTGAAACAGAGGGTCTGAAACAGAGGGGCTGAAACAGAGGGTCTGAAACAGAGGGGCTGAAACAGAGGGCGAGAAACAGAGGGGCTGAAACAGAGGGCGAGAAACAGAGGGTCTGAAACAGAGGGTCTGAAACAGAGGGAGAGAAACAGAGGGTCTGAAACAGAGGGTCTGATACAGAGGGCGCGAAACAGAGGGGCCGAAGCAGAGGGCGAGAAACAGAGGGGCCAAAACAGAGGGTCTGAAACAGAGGGCGAGAAACAGAGGGCGAGAAACAGAGTGTCTGAAACAGAGGGTCTGAAACATAGAGCGAGAAACAGAGGGCGAGAAACAGAGGGTCTGAAACAAAGGGTCTGAAACAGAGGGTCTGAAACAGAGGGCGCGAAACAGAGGGGCTGAAACAGAGGTGCTGAAACAGAGGGTCTGAAACAGAGGGGCTGAAACAGAGGGCTGAGAATCAGAGGTTCTGAAACTGAGGGTCTAAAACAGAGGGGCTGAAAAAGAGGGCGAGAAACAGAGGGCTCAAAACAGAGGGCGATAAATAGAGGGTCTGAAACAGAGGGGCTGAAACAGAGGGGCTGAAACAGAGGGTCTGAAACAGAGGGGCTGAAACAGAGGGCGAGAAACAGAGGGGCTGAAACAGAGGGGCTGAAACAGAGGGGCTGAAACAGAGGGTCTGAAACAGAGTGCGAGAAACAGTGGGTCTGAAAGAGAGGGTCTGAAACAGAGGGGCTGAAACAGAGGGTCTGAAACAGAGGGTCTGAAACAGAGGGTCTGAAACAGAGGGCGCGAAACAGAGCGTCTGAAACAGAGGGGCTGAAACAGAGGGGCTGAAACAGAGGTGCTGAAACAGAGGGTCTGAAACAGAGGGTCTGAAACAGAGGGGGCGAAACAGAGGGTCTGAAACAGAGGGTCTGAAACAGAGGGGCTGAAACAGAGGGTCTGAAACAGAGGGTCTGAAACAGAGGGTCTGAAACAGAGGCGCTGAAACAGAGGGCGAGAATCAGAGGGGCTGATACAGAGGGGCTGAAACAGAGGGGCTGAAACAGAGGGTCTGAAACAGAGGGCTCAAAACAGAGGGCGAGAAACAGAGGGTCTGAAACTGAGGGGCTGAAACAGAGGGGCTGAAACAGAGGGTCTGAAACAGAGGGCTCAAAACAGAGGGCGAGAAACAGAGGGTCTGAAACAGAGGGGCTGAAACAGAGGGGCTGAAACAGAGGGGCTGAAACAGAGGGCGCGAAACAGAGGGTCTGAAACTGAGGGCGCAAAATAGAGGGCGAGAAACAGTGGGTCTGAAACAGAGGGTCTGAAACAGAGGGGCTGAAACAGAGGGTCTGAAACAGAGGGGCTGAAACAGAGGGCGAGAAACAGAGGGGCTGAAACAGAGGGCGAGAAACAGAGGGTCTGAAACAGAGGGTCTGAAACAGAGGGCGCGAAACAGAGGGTCTGAAACAGAGGGCGAGAAACAGAGGGTCTGAAATAGAGGGTCTGAAACAGAGGGCGCGAAACAGAGGGTCTGAAACAGAGGGCGAGAAACAGAGGGTCTGAAACAGAGGGGCTGAAACAGAGGGCTGAGAATCAGAGGTTCTGAAACAATGGTCTAAAACAGAGGGGCTGAAAAAGAGGGCGAGAAACAGAGGGCTCAAAACAGAGGGCGATAAATAGAGGGTCTGAAACAGAGGGGCTGAAACAGAGGGGCTGAAACAGAGGGTCTGAAACAGAGGGGCTGAAACAGAGGGCGAGAAACAGAGGGGCTGAAACAGAGGGTCTGAAACAGAGGGGCTGAAACAGAGGGTCTGAAACAGAGGGCGCGAAACAGAGGGTCTGAAACTGAGGGTCTGAAACAGAGGGCGAGAAACAGTGGGTCTGAAAGAGAGGGTCTGAAACAGAGGGGCTGAAACAGAGGGTCTGAAACAGAGGGCGCGAAACAGAGGGTCTGAAACTGAGGGTCTGAAACAGAGGGCGAGAAACAGTGGGTCTGAAAGAGAGGGTCTGAAACAGAGGGGCTGAAACAGAGGGTCTGAAACAGAGGGTCTGAAACAGAGGGCGCGAAACAGAGGGTCTGAAACAGAGGGACTGAAACAGAGGGGCTGAAACAGAGGGGCTGAAACAGAGGTGCTGAAACAGAGGGTCTGAAACAGAGGGTCTGAAACAGAGGGGGCGAAACAGAGGGTCTGAAACAGAGGGTCTGAAACAGAGGGGCTGAAACAGAGGGGCTGAAACAGAGGGTCTGAAACAGAGGGTCTGAAACAGAGGGTCTGAAACAGAGGGGCTGAAACAGAGGGCGAGAAACAGGGGGGCTGATACAGAGGGGCTGAAACAGAGGGGCTGAAACAGAGGGTCTGAAACAGAGGGCTCAAAACAGAGGGCGAGAAACAGAGGGTCTGAAACTGAGGGGCTGAAACAGAGGGGCTGAAACAGAGGGTCTGAAATAGAGGGGCTGAAACAGAGGGCGAGACACAGAGGGGCTGAAACAGAGGGGCTGAAACAGAGGGGCTGAAACAGAGGGGCTGAAACAGAGGGCGCGAAACAGAGGGTCTGAAACTGAGGGCGCAAAACAGAGGGCGAGAAACAGTGGGTCTGAAACAGAGGGTCTGAAACAGAGGGGCTGAAACAGAGGGTCTGAAACAGAGGGGCTGAAACAGAGGGCGAGAAACAGAGGGGCTGAAACAGAGGGCGAGAAACAGAGGGTCTGAAACAGAGGGTCTGAAACAGAGGGAGAGAAACAGAGGGTCTGAAACAGAGGGTCTGATACAGAGGGCGCGAAACAGAGGGGCCGAAGCAGAGGGCGAGAAACAGAGGGGCCAAAACAGAGGGTCTGAAACAGAGGGCGAGAAACAGAGGGCGAGAAACAGAGTGTCTGAAACAGAGGGTCTGAAACATAGAGCGAGAAACAGAGGGCGAGAAACAGAGGGTCTGAAACAAAGGGTCTGAAACAGAGGGTCTGAAACAGAGGGCGCGAAACAGAGGGGCTGAAACAGAGGTGCTGAAACAGAGGGTCTGAAACAGAGGGGCTGAAACAGAGGGCTGAGAATCAGAGGTTCTGAAACTGAGGGTCTAAAACAGAGGGGCTGAAAAAGAGGGCGAGAAACAGAGGGCTCAAAACAGAGGGCGATAAATAGAGGGTCTGAAACAGAGGGGCTGAAACAGAGGGGCTGAAACAGAGGGTCTGAAACAGAGGGGCTGAAACAGAGGGCGAGAAACAGAGGGGCTGAAACAGAGGGGCTGAAACAGAGGGGCTGAAACAGAGGGTCTGAAACAGAGGGCGAGAAACAGTGGGTCTGAAAGAGAGGGTCTGAAACAGAGGGGCTGAAACAGAGGGTCTGAAACAGAGGGTCTGAAACAGAGGGTCTGAAACAGAGGGCGCGAAACAGAGGGTCTGAAACAGAGGGGCTGAAACAGAGGGGCTGAAACAGAGGTGCTGAAACAGAGGGTCTGAAACAGAGGGTCTGAAACAGAGGGGGCGAAACAGAGGGTCTGAAACAGAGGGTCTGAAACAGAGGGGCTGAAACAGAGGGTCTGAAACAGAGGGTCTGAAACAGAGGGTCTGAAACAGAGGCGCTGAAACAGAGGGCGAGAATCAGAGGGGCTGATACAGAGGGGCTGAAACAGAGGGGCTGAAACAGAGGGTTGAGAATCAGAGGTTCTGAAACAATGGTCTAAAACAGAGGGGCTGAAAAAGAGGGCGAGAAACAGAGGGCTCAAAACAGAGGGCGATAAATAGAGGGTCTGAAACAGAGGGGCTGAAACAGAGGGGCTGAAACAGAGGGTCTGAAACAGAGGGGCTGAAACAGAGGGCGAGAAACAGAGGGGCTGAAACAGAGGGTCTGAAACAGAGGGGCTGAAACAGAGGGTCTGAAACAGAGGGCGCGAAACAGAGGGTCTGAAACTGAGGGTCTGAAACAGAGGGCGAGAAACAGTGGGTCTGAAAGAGAGGGTCTGAAACAGAGGGGCTGAAACAGAGGGTCTGAAACAGAGGGTCTGAAACAGAGGGCGCGAAACAGAGGGTCAGAAACAGAGGGTCTGAAACAGAGGGGCTGAAACAGAGGGGCTGAAACAGAGGTGCTGAAACAGAGGGTCTGAAACAGAGGGTCTGAAACAGAGGGGGCGAAACAGAGGGTCTGAAACAGAGGGTCTGAAACAGAGGGGCTGAAACAGAGGGTCTGAAACAGAGGGTCTGAAACAGAGGGTCTGAAACAGAGGCGCTGAAACAGAGGGCGAGAAACAGAGGGGCTGATACAGAGGGGCTGAAACAGAGGGGCTGAAACAGAGGGTCTGAAACAGAGGGCTCAAAACAGAGGGCGAGAAACAGAGGGTCTGAAACTGAGGGGCTGAAACAGAGGGGCTGAAACAGAGGGTCTGAAACAGAGGGCTCAAAACAGAGGGCGAGAAACAGAGGGTCTGAAACAGAGGGGCTGAAACAGAGGGGCTGAAACAGAGGGGCTGAAACAGAGGGCGCGAAACAGAGGGTCTGAAACTGAGGGCGCAAAATAGAGGGCGAGAAACAGTGGGTCTGAAACAGAGGGTCTGAAACAGAGGGGCTGAAACAGAGGGTCTGAAACAGAGGGGCTGAAACAGAGGGCGAGAAACAGAGGGGCTGAAACAGAGGGCGAGAAACAGAGGGTCTGAAACAGAGGGTCTGAAACAGAGGGCGCGAAACAGAGGGTCTGAAACAGAGGGCGAGAAACAGAGGGTCTGAAATAGAGGGGCTGAAACAGAGGGTCTGAAACAGAGGGCGAGAAACAGAGGGGCTGAAACAGAGGGGCTGAAACAGAGGGTCTGAAACAGAGGGTCTGAAACAGAGGGTCTGAAACAGAGGGGCTGAAACAGAGGGCGAGAAACAGAGGGGCTGATACAGAGGGGCTGAAACACAGGGGCTGAAACAGAGGGTCTGAAACAGAGGGCTCAAAACAGAGGGCGAGAAACAGAGGGTCTGAAACAGAGGGCTCAAAACAGAGGGGCTGAAACAGAGGGTCTGAAATAGAGGGGCTGAAACAGAGGGCGAGACACAGAGGGGCTGAAACAGATGGGCTGAAACAGAGGGGCTGAAACAGAGGGCGCGAAACAGAGGGTCTGAAACTGAGGGCGCAAAACAGAGGGCGAGAAACAGTGGGTCTGAAACAGAGGGTCTGAAACAGAGGGGCTGAAACAGAGGGTCTGAAACAGAGGGGCTGAAACAGAGGGCGAGAAACAGAGGGGCTGAAACAGAGGGCGAGAAACAGAGGGTCTGAAACAGAGGGCGCGAAACAGAGGGTCTGAAACAGAGGGGCTGAAACAGAGGGTGAGAAACAGAGGGTCTGAAATAGAGGGGCTGAAACAGAGGGTCTGAAACAGAGGGCGCGAAACAGAGGGTCTGAAACAGAGGGGCTGAAACCGAGGGTGAGAAACAGAGGGTCTGAAACAGAGGGGCTGAAACAGAGGGTCTGAAACAGAGGGTCTGAAACAGAGGGCGCGAAACAGAGGGCGAGAAACAGAGGGGCCGAAACAGAGGGCGAGAAACAGAGGTTTTGAAACAGAGGGTCTGAAACAGAGCGTCTGAAACAGAGGGGCTGGAACAGAGGGTCTGAAACAGAGGGGCTGAAACAGAGGGCGAGAAACAGAGGGGCTGAAACAGAGGGCGAGAAACAGCGGGTCTGAAACAGAGGGTCTGAAACAGAGGTCGTGAAACAGAGGGCGTGAAACAGAGGGTCTGAAACAGAGGGTCTAAAACAGAGGGGCTGAAACAGAGGGGCTGAAACAGAGGTGCTGAAACAGAGGGTCTGAAACAGAGGGGCTGAAACAGAGGGCGAGAAACAGAGGGTCTGAAACACAGGGTCTGAAACAGAGGGCGTGAAACAGAGGGCGCGAAACAGAGGGCGAGAAACAGAGGGTCTGAAGCAGAGGGGCTGAAACAGAGGGCGAGAAACAGAGGGTCTGAAACAGAGGGTCTGAAACAGAGGGTCTGAAACAGAGGGGCTGAAACAGAGGGGCTGAAACAGAGGGGCTGAAACAGAGGGCGAGAAACAGAGGGGCTGAAACAGAGGGCAAGAAACAGATTGCGCGAAACAGAGGGTGAGAAACAGAGGGTCTGAAAAAGAGGGGCTGAAACAGAGGGCGAGAAACAGAGGGTCTGAAACAGAGGGTCTGAAACAGCGGGTCTGAAACAGCGGGTCTGAAACAGAGGGGCTGAAACAGAGGGCGAGAAACAGAGGGGCTGAAACAGAGGGCGAGAAACAGAGGGTCTGAAACAGAGGGTCTGAAACAGAGGGTCTGAAACAGAGGGTCTGAAACAGAGGGCGCGAAACTGAGGGCGCGAAACAGAGGGCGCGAAACAGAGGGTCTGAAACAGAGGGGCTTAAACAGAGGGTCTGAAACTGAGGGCGCAAAACAGAGGGGCCGAAGCAGAGGGCGAGAAACCGAGGGGCTGAAACAGAGGGTCTGAAACAGAGGGCGCGAAACAGTGGGCGCGAAACAGAGGGCACGAAACAGAGGGGCCGAAGCAGAGGGCGAGAAACAGAGGGGCCGAAACAGAGGATCTGAAACAGAGAGCGCGAAAGAGAGGGCGCGAAACAGAGGGTGCGAAACAGAGGGCGTGAAACAGAGGGCGAGAAACAGAGGGTCTGAAACAGAGGGTCTGAAACAGAGGGCGAGAAACAGAGCACGAGAAGCAGAGTGTCTGAAACAGAGGGTCTGAAACAGAGGGCACAAAACAGAGGGCGAGAAACAGAGGTCTGAAACAGAGGGTCTGAAGCAGAGGGTCTGAAACAGAGGGAGAGAAACAGAGGGTCTGAAACAGAGGGTCTGATACAGAGGGCGCGAAACAGAGGGGCCGAAGCAGAGGGCGAGAAACAGAGGGGCCAAAACAGAGGGCGATAAATAGAGGGTCTGAAACAGAGGGGCTGAAACAGAGGGGCTGAAACAGAGGGTCTGAAACAGAGGGGCTGAAACAGAGGGCGAGAAACAGAGGGGCTGAAACAGAGGGGCTGAAACAGAGGGGCTGAAACAGAGGGGCTGAAACAGAGTGCGCGAAACAGAGGGTCTGAAACTGAGGGCGCGAAACAGAGGGCGAGAAACAGTGGGTCTGAAACAGAGGGTCTGAAACAGAGGGGCTGAAACAGAGGGTCTGAAACAGAGGGTCTGAAACAGAGGGCGCGAAACAGAGGGTCTGAAACAGAGGGTCTGAAACAGAGGGGCTGAAACAGAGGGGCTGAAACAGAGGTGCTGAAACAGAGGGTCTGAAACAGAGGGGCTGAAACAGAGGGCGAGAAACAGAGGGTCTGAAACAGAGGGGCTGAAACAGAGGGGCTGAAACAGAGGGCGAGAAACAGAGGGGCTGACAAGAGGGGCTGAAACAGAGGGTCTGAAACAGAGGGGCTGAAACAGAGGGCTCAAAACAGAGGGCGAGAAACAGAGGGTCTGAAACAGAGGGGCTGAAACAGAGGGGCTGAAACAGAGGTTCTGAAACAGAGGGGCTGAAACAGAGGGCGAGAAACAGAGGGGCTGAAACAGAGGGGCTGGAACAGAGGGGCTGAAACAGAGGGGCTGAAACAGGGGGCGCGAAACAGAGGGTCTGAAACTGAGGGCGCGAAACAGAGTGCGAGAAACAGTGGGTCTGAAACAGAGGGTCTGAAACAGAGGGGCTGAAATAGAGGGTCTGAAACAGAGGGGCTGAAACAGAGGGCGATAAACAGAGGGTCTGAAACAGAGGGTCTGAAACAGAGGGCGCGAAACAGAGGGCGCGTAACAGAGGGTCTGAAACAGAGGGGCTGAAACAGAGGGCGAGAAACAGAGGGTCTGAAACAGAGGGGCTGAAACAGAGGGTCTGAAACAGAGGGTCTGAAACAGAGGGTCTGAAACAGAGGGCGCGAAACAGAGGGGCCGAAACAGAGGGCGAGAAACAGTGGGGCCGAAACAGAGGGCGAGAAACAGAGGGTCTGAAACAGAGGGTCTGAAACAGAGGGGCTGAAACAGAAAGGCTGAAAAAGAGGGTCTGAAACAGAGGGCGCGAAACAGAGGGGCCGAAGCAGAGGGCGAGAAACAGAGGGGCTGAAACAGAGGGTCTGAAACAGAGGGCACGAAACAGAGGGCGCGAAACAGAGGGGCCGAAACAGAGGGCAGGAAACAGAGGGGCCGAAACAGAGGGCGAGAAACAGAGGGGCAGAAACAGAGGCTCTGAAATAGAGGGTCTGAAACAGAGGGTCTGAAACAGAGGGCGCGAAACAGAGGGTCTGAAACAGAGGGTCTGAAACAGAGGGGCTGAAACAGAGGGGCTAAAACAGAGGTGCTAAAACAGAGGGTCTGAAACAGAGGGTCTGAAACAGAGGGTCTGAAACAGAGGGGCTGAAACAGAGGGCGAGAAACAGTGGGGCTGATACAGAGGGCGAGAAACAGAGGGCGCGAAACAGAGGGTCTGAAACAGAGGGCTCAAAACAGAGGGCGAGAAACAGAGAGTCTGAAACTGAGGGGCTGAAACAGAGGGGCTGAAACAGAGGGTCTGAAACAGAGGGGCTGAAACAGAGGGCGAGACACAGAGGGGCTGAAACAGAGGGGCTGAAACAGAGGGGCTGAAACAGAGGGGCTGAAACAGAGGGCGCGAAACAGAGGGTCTGAAACTGAGGGCGCAAAACAGAGGGCGAGAAACAGTGGGTCTGAAACAGAGGGTCTGAAACAGAGGGGCTGAAACAGAGGGTCTGAAACAGAGGGGCTGAAACAGAGGGCGAGAAACAGAGTGGCTGAAACAGAGGGCGAGAAACAGAGGGTCTGAAACAGAGGGTCTGAAACAGAGGGCGTGAAACAGAGGGCAAGAAACAGAGGGTCTGAAACAGAGGGGCTGAAACAGAGGGCGAGAAACAGAGGGTCTGAAACAGAGGGTCTGAAACAGAGGGGCTGAAACAGAGGGTCTGAAACAGAGGGTCTGAAACAGAGGGCGCGAAACAGAGGGGCCGAAACTGAGGGCGAGAAACAGAGGGGCCGAAACAGAGGGCGAGAAACAGCGGGCGCGAAACAGAGGGTCTGAAACAGAGGGCGAGAAACAGAGCGTCTGAAACAGAGGGGCTGGAACAGAGGGTCTGAAACAGAGGGGCTGAAACAGAGGGCGAGAAATAGAGGGGCTGAAACAGAGGGCGAGAAACAGAGGGTCTGAAACAGAGGGTCTGAAACAGCGGTCGTGAAACAGAGGGCGTGAAACAGAGGCTCTGAAACAGAGGGTCTAAAACAGAGGGGCTGAAACAGAGGGGCTGAAACAGAGGTGCTGAAACAGAGCGTCTGAAACAGAGGGGCTGAAACAGAGGGCGAGAAACAGAGGGTCTGAAACACAGGGTCTGAAACAGAGGTCGTGAAACAGAGGGCGCGAAACAGAGGGCGAGAAACAGAGGGTCTGAAACAGAGGGTCTGAAACAGAGGGCGAGAAACAGAGGGCGAGAAACAGAGGGTCTGAAACAGAGGGTCTGAAACAGAGGGTCTGAAACAGAGGGGCTGAAACAGAGGGGCTGAAACAGAGGGCGAGAAACAGAGGGGCTGAAACAGAGGGCGAGAAATAGAGGGGCCGAATCAAAGTGCGAGAAACAGAGGGGCTGAAACAGAGGGTCTGAAACGGAGGGCGCGAAACAGAGGGCGCGAAACCGAGGGCACGAAACAGAGGGCGAGAAACAGAGGGTCTGAAACAGAGGGTCTGAAACAGAGGGCGCAAAACAGTGGGCGAGGAACAGAGGGTCTGAAACAGAGGGCGAGAAACAGAGGGCGAGAAACAGAGTGTCTGAAACAGAGGGTGCGAAACAGAGGGCGCGAAACAGAGGGGCCGAAACAGAGGGCAGAAAACAGAGGGGCCGAAACAGAGGGCGAGAAACAGAGGGGCAGAAACAGAGGTCGAGAAACAGAGTGTCTGATACAGAGGGTCTGAAACATAGGGCGAGAAACAGAGGGCGAGAAACAGAGGGTCTGAAACAGAGGGACTGAAACAGAGGGTCTGAAACAGAGGGCGCGAAACAGAGGGTCTGAAACAGAGGGTCTGAAACAGAGGGGCTGAAACAGAGCGGCTGAAACAGAGGTGCTGAAACAGAGGTTCTGAAACAGAGTGGCTGAAACAGAGGGCGAGAAACAGATGGTCTAAAACAGTGGGTCTGAAACAGAGTGGCTGAAACAGAGGGCGAGAAACAGAGAGTGTGAAACAGAGTGTCTGAAACAGAGGGGCTGAAACAGATGGCGAGAAACAGATGGGCTGATACAGAGGGGCTGAAACAGAGGGGCTGATACAGAGGGTCTGAAACAGAGGGCTCAAAACAGAGGGCGAGAAACAGAGGGTCTGAAACAGAGGGGCTGAAACAGAGGGGCTGAAACAGAGGGTCTGAAACAGAGGGGCTGAAACAGAGGGGCTGAAACAGAGGGGCTGAAACAGGGCGCGAAACAGAGGGTCTGAAACTGAGGGCGCGAAACAGAGGGCGAGAAACAGTGGGTCTGAAACAGAGGGTCTGAAAGAGAGGGGCTGAAACAGAGGGCGAGAAACAGAGGGTCTGAAACAGAGGGTCTGAAACAGAGGGGCTGAAACAGAAGGCGCGAAACAGAGGGTCTGAAACAGAGGGGCTGAAACAGAGGGCGAGAAACAGTGGGTCTGAAACAGAAGGGCTGAAACAGAGCGTCTGAAACAGAGGGTCTGAAACAGAGGGTCTGAAACAGAGGGCGCGAAACAGAGGGGCCGAAACATAGGGCGAGAAACAGAGGGGCCGAAACAGAGTGTCTGAAACAGAGGGGATGAAACAGTGGGGCTGAAACATAGGGTCTGAAACAGAGGGGCTGAAACAGAGGGCGAGAAACAGAGGGGCTGAAACAGAGGGCGAGAAAAAGAGGGTCTGAAACAGAGGGTCTGAAACAGAGGGCGTGAAACAGAGGGCGCGAAACAGAGGGTCTGAAACAGAGGGTCTAAAACAGAGGGGCTGAAACAGAGGGGCTGAAACAGAGGTGCTGAAACAGAGGGTCTGAAACAGAGGGGCTGAAACAGAGGGCGAGAAACAGAAGGTCTGAAACAGAGGGTCTGAAACAGAGGGGCTGAAACAGAGGGCGAGAAACAGAGGGGCTGACAAGAGGGGCTGAAACAGAGGGGCTGAAACAGAGGGGCTGAAACAGAGGGCGAGAAACAGAGGGGCTGAAACAGAGGGGCTGAAACAGAGGGGCTGACACAGAGGGCGCGAAACAGAGGGTCTGAAACTGAGGGCGCGAAACAGAGGGCGAGAAACAGTGGGTCTGAAAGAGAGGGTCTGAAACAGAGGGTCTGAAAGAGAGGGTCTGAAACAGAGGGCGCGAAACAGAGGGTCTGAAACAGAGAGTCTGAAACAGAGGGGCTGAAACAGAGGGCGAGAATCAGAGGGTCTGAAACAGAGGGTCTGAAACAGAGGGGCTGAAACAGAGGGCGAGAAACAGAGGGGCTGACAAGAGGGGCTGAAACAGAGGGTCTGAAACAGAGGGCTCAAAACAGAGGGCGATAAATAGAGGGTCTGAAACAGAGGGGCTGAAACACAGGGGCTGAAACAGAGGGGCTGAAACAGAGGGCGCGAAACAGAGGGTCTGAAACTGAGGGCGCGAAACAGAGGGCGAGAAACAGTGGGTCTGAAAGAGAGGGTCTGAAACAGAGGGTCTGAAACAGAGTGTCTGAAACAGAGGGCGCGAAACAGAGGGTCTGAAACAGAGGGTCTGAAACAGAGGGGCTGAAACAGAGGGGCTGAAACAGAGGTGCTGAAACAGAGGGGCTGAAATAGAGGGGCTGAAACAGAGGGCGAGAAACAGAAGGTCTGAAACAGAGGGTCTGAAACAGAGGGGCTGAAACAGAGGGCGAGAAAAAGAGGGGCTGACAAGAGGGGCTGAAACAGAGGGGCTGAAACAGAGGGTCTGAAACAGAGGGCTCAAAACAGAGGGCGAGAAACAGAGGGTCTGAAACAGAGGGGCTGAAACAGAGGGGCTGAAACAGAGGGTCTGAAACAGAGGGGCTGAAACAGAGGGCGAGAAACAGAGGGGCTGAAACAGAGGGGCTGAAACAGAGGGGCTGAAACAGAGGGTCTGAAACAGAGGGGCTGAAACAGAGGGCGAGAAACAAGGGGCTGAAACAGAGGGCGAGAAACAGAGGGTCTGAAACAGAGGGTCTGAAACAGAGGGCGCGAAACAGAGGGCGTGAAACAGAGGGTCTGAAACAGAGGGCGTGAAACAGAGGGCGAGAAACAGATGGTCTGAAACAGAGGGGCTGAAACAGAGGGTCTGAAACAGAGGGTCTCAAACAGAGGGTCTCAAACAGAGGGTGCGAAACAGAGCGGCCGAAACAGAGGGCGAGAAACAGAGGGGCCGAAACAGAGGGCGAGAAACAGAGGGTCTGAAACAGAGGGTCTGAAACAGAGGGGCTGAAACAGAGGGGCTGAAACAGAAAGTCTGAAAAAGAGGGTCTGAAACAGAGGGTGCGAAACAGAGGGGCCGAAACAGAGGGCAGGAAACAGAGGGGCCGAAACAGAGGGCGAGAAACAGAGGGGCAGAAACAGAGGGCGAGAAACAGAGTGTCTGAAACAGAGGGTCTGAAACATAGGGCGAGAAACAGAGGGCGAGAAACAGAGGGTCTGAAATAGAGGGTCTGAAACAGAGGGTCTGAAACAGAAGGGGAGAAACAGAGGGTCTGAAACAGAGGGTCGGAAACAGAGGGGCTGAAACAGAGGGGCTGAAACAGAGGGTCTAAAACAGAGGGGCTGAAACAGAGGGGCTGAAACAGAGGTGCTGAAACAGAGGGTCTGAAACAGAGGGGCTGAAACAGAGGGCGAGAAACAGAGGGGATGAAACAGAGGGCGAGAAACAGAGGGTCTGAAACAGAGGGTCTGAAACAGAGGGCGCGAAACAGAGGGCGTGAAACAGAGGGTCTGAAACAGAGGGCGTGAAACAGAGGGCGAGAAACAGATGGTCTGAAACAGAGGGGCTGAAACAGAGGGTCTGAAACAGAGGGTCTCAAACAGAGGGTCTCAAACAGAGGGTGCGAAACAGAGCGGCCGAAACAGAGGGCGAGAAACAGAGGGGCCGAAACAGAGGGCGAGAAACAGAGGGTCTGAAACAGAGGGTCTGAAACAGAGGGGCTGAAACAGAGGGGCTGAAACAGAAAGTCTGAAAAAGAGGGTCTGAAACAGAGGGCGCGAAACAGAGGGGCCGAAACAGAGGGCAGGAAACAGAGGGGCCGAAACAGAGGGCGAGAAACAGAGGGGCAGAAACAGAGGGCGAGAAACAGAGTGTCTGAAACAGAGGGTCTGAAACATAGGGCGAGAAACAGAGGGCGAGAAACAGAGGGTCTGAAATAGAGGGTCTGAAACAGAGGGTCTGAAACAGAGGGTGAGAAACAGAGGGTCTGAAACAGAGGGTCGGAAACAGAGGGGCTGAAACAGAGGGGCTGAAACAGAGGTGATGAAACAGAGGGTCTGAAACAGAGGGTCTAAAACAGAGGGGCTGAAACAGAGGGGCTGAAACAGAGGTGCTGAAACAGAGGGTCTGAAACAGAGGGGCTGAAACAGAGGGCGAGAATCAGAGGGTCTGAAACAGAGGGTCTGAAACAGAGGGGCTGAAACAGAGGGCGAGAAACAGAGGGTCTGAAACACAGGGTCTGAAACAGAGGGCGTGAAACTGAGGGCGCAAAACAGAGGGCGAGAAACAGAGGGTCTGAAACAGAGGGGCTGAAACAGAGGGCGAGAAACAGAGGGCGAGAAACAGAGGTTCTGAAACAGAGGGTCTGAAACAGAGGGTCTGAATCAGAGGGCGCGAAACTGAGGGCGCGAAACAGAGGGCGCGAAACAGAGGGTTTGAAACAGAGGGGCTGAAACAGAGGGCGAGAAACAGAGGGTCTGAAACAGAGGGTCTGAAACTGACGGCGCAAAACAGAGGGGCCGAAGCAGAGGGCGAGAAACGGAGGGGCTGAAACAGAGGGTCTGAAACAGAGGGCGCGAAACAGAGGGCGCGAAACAGAGGGCGCGAAACAGAGGGCGAGAAAGAGAGGGTCTAAAACAGAGGGTCTGAAACAGAGGGCGAGAAACAGAGGGCGAGATACAGAGGGTCTGAAACAGTGGGTCTGTAAGAGAGGGCGCGAAACAGAGGGCGCGAAACAGAGGGCACGAAACAGAGGGCGCGAAACAGTGGGCGAGAAACAGAGGGTCTGAAACAGAGGGTCTGAAACAGAGGGCGAGACACAGAGGGGCAGAAACAGAGGGCAGGAAACAGAGGGGCCGAAACAGAGGGTCTGAAACAGAGGGCGCGAAACAGAGGGCGCGAAACAGAGGGCGAGAAACAGAGGGTCTGAAACAGAGGGCGCGAAACCGAGGGGCCGAAACAGAGGGCGAGAAACAGATGAGCCGAATCAGAGGGCGAGAAACAGAGGGTCTGAAACAGAGGGTCTGAAACAGACGGCGAGAAACAGAGGGTCTGAAACAGACGTTCTGAAACAGAGGGCGCGAAACAGAGGGGCCGAAGCAGAGGGCGAGAAACAGAGGGGCCGAAACAGAGGGTCTGAAACAGAGGGCGCGAAAGAGAGGGCGCGAAACAGAGGGTGCGAAACAGAGGACGTGAAACAGAGGGCGAGAAACAGAGGGTCTGAAACAGAGTGTCTGAAACAGAGTGCGAGAAACAGAGCACGAGAAACAGAGGGTCTGAAACAGAGGGTCTGAAACAGAGGGCACAAAACAGAGGGCGAGAAACAGAGGTCTGAAACAGAGGGTCTGAAACAGAGGGTCTGAAACAGAGGGAGAGAAACAGAGGGTCTGAAACAGAGGGTCTGATACAGAGGGCGCGAAACAGAGGGGCCGAAGCAGAGGGCGAGAAACAGAGGGGCCTAAACAGAGGGTCTGAAACAGAGGGCGAGAAACAGAGGGCGAGAAACAGAGTGTCTGAAACAGAGTGTCTGAAACATAGAGCGAGAAACAGAGGGCAAGAAACAGAGGGTCTGAAACAAAGGGTCTGAAACAGAGGGTCTAAAACAGAGGGCGCGAAACAGAGGGGCTGAAACAGAGGTGCTGAAACAGAGGGTCTGAAACAGAGGGGCTGAAACAGAGGGCGAGAATCAGAGGGTCTGAAACAGAGGGTCTAAAACAGAGGGGCTGAAAAAGAGGGCGAGAAACAGAGGGCTCAAAACAGAATGCGATAAATAGAGGGTCTGAAACAGAGGGGCTGAAACAGAGGGGCTGAAACAGAGGGTCTGAAACAGAGGGTCTGAAACAGAGGGCGAGAAACAGAGGGGCTGAAACAGAGGGGCTGAAACAGAGGGGCTGAAACAGAGGGTCTGAAACAGAGGGCGCGAAACAGAGGGTCTGAAACTGAGGGTCTGAAACAGAGGGCGAGAAACAGTGGGTCTGAAAGAGAGGGTCTGAAACAGAGGGGCTGAAACAGAGGGTCTGAAACAGAGGGTCTGAAACAGAGGGCGCGAAACAGAGGGTCTGAAACAGAGGGTCTGAAACAGAGGGGCTGAAAAAGAGGGCGAGAAACAGAGGGCTCAAAACAGAGGGCGATAAATAGAGGGTCTGAAACAGAGGGTCTGAAACAGAGGGTCTGAAACAGAGGGTCTGAAACAGAGGGGCTGAAACAGAGGGCGAGAAACAGAGGGGCTGAAACAGAGGGGCTGAAACAGAGGGGCTGAAACAGCGGGTCTGAAACAGAGGGCGCGAAACAGAGGGTCTGAAACTGAGGGTCTGAAACAGAGGGCGAGAAACAGTGGGTCTGAAAGAGAGGGTCTGAAACAGAAGGGCTGAAACAGAGGTGCTGAAACAGAGGGTCTGAAACAGAGAGTCTGAAACAGAGGGGGCGAAACAGAGGGTCTGAAACAGAGGGTCTGAAACAGAGGGGCTGAAACAGAGGGGTTGAAACAGAGGGTCTGAAACAGAGGGTCTGAAACAGAGGGTCTGAAACAGAGGGGTTGAAACAGAGGGCGAGAAACAGAGGGCCTGATACAGAGGGGCTGAAACAGAGGGGCTGAAACAGAGGGCGCGAAACAGAGGGTCTGAAACAGAGGGTCTGAAACTGAGGGGCTGAAACAGAGGGGCTGAAACAGAGGGTCTGAAATAGAGGGGCTGAAACAGAGTGCGAGACACAGAGGGGCTGAAACAGAGGGGCTGAAACAGAGGGGCTGAAACAGAGGGGCTGAAACAGAGGGCGCGAAACAGAGGGTCTGAAACTGAGGGCGCAAAACAGAGGGCGAGAAACAGTGGGTCTGAAACAGAGGGTCTGAAACAGAGGGGCTGAAACAGAGGGTCTGAAACAGAGGGGCTGAAACAGAGGGCGAGAAACAGAGGGGCTGAAACAGAGGGCGAGAAACAGAGGGTCTGAAACAGAGGGTCTGAAACAGAGGGCGCGAAACAGAGGGTCTGAAACAGAGGGGCTGAAACAGAGGGCGAGAAACAGAGGGTCTGAAACAGAGGGGCTGAAACAGAGGGTCTGAAACAGAGGGCGCGAAACAGAGGGTCTGAAACAGAGGGGCTGAAACAGAGGGCGAGAAACAGAGGGTCTGAAACAGAGGGGCTGAAACAGAGGGTCTGAAACAGAGGGTCTGAAACAGATGGTCTGAAACAGAGGGCGCGAAACAGAGGGGCCGAATCTGAGGGCGAGAAACAGAGGGGCCGAAACAGAGGGCGAGAAACAGAGGGGCCGAAACAGAGGGCGAGAAACAGAGGTTTTGAAACAGAGGGTCTGAAACAGAGCGTCTGAAACAGAGGGGCTGGAACAGAGGGTCTGAAACAGAGGGGCTGAAACAGAGGGCGAGAAACAGAGGGGCTGAAACAGAGGGCGAGAAACAGCGGGTCTGAAACACAGGGTCTGAAACAGAGGGCGTGAAACAGAGGGCGCGAAACAGAGGGCGATAAATAGAGGGTCTGAAACAGAGGGGCTGAAACAGAGGGGCTGAAACAGAGGGTCTGAAACAGAGGGTCTGAAACAGAGGGCGAGAAACAGAGGGGCTGAAACAGAGGGGCTGAAACAGAGGGGCTGAAACAGAGGGTCTGAAACAGAGGGCGCGAAACAGAGGGTCTGAAACTGAGGGTCTGAAACAGAGGGCGAGAAACAGTGGGTCTGAAAGAGAGGGTCTGAAACAGAGGGGCTGAAACAGAGGGTCTGAAACAGAGGGTCTGAAACAGAGGGCGCGAAACAGAGGGTCTGAAACAGAGGGTCTGAAACAGAGGGGCTGAAAAAGAGGGCGAGAAACAGAGGGCTCAAAACAGAGGGCGATAAATAGAGGGTCTGAAACAGAGGGTCTGAAACAGAGGGTCTGAAACAGAGGGTCTGAAACAGAGGGGCTGAAACAGAGGGCGAGAAACAGAGGGGCTGAAACAGAGGGGCTGAAACAGAGGGGCTGAAACAGCGGGTCTGAAACAGAGGGCGCGAAACAGAGGGTCTGAAACTGAGGGTCTGAAACAGAGGGCGAGAAACAGTGGGTCTGAAAGAGAGGGTCTGAAACAGAAGGGCTGAAACAGAGGTGCTGAAACAGAGGGTCTGAAACAGAGAGTCTGAAACAGAGGGGGCGAAACAGAGGGTCTGAAACAGAGGGTCTGAAACAGAGGGGCTGAAACAGAGGGGTTGAAACAGAGGGTCTGAAACAGAGGGTCTGAAACAGAGGGTCTGAAACAGAGGGGTTGAAACAGAGGGCGAGAAACAGAGGGCCTGATACAGAGGGGCTGAAACAGAGGGGCTGAACCAGAGGGCGCGAAACAGAGGGTCTGAAACAGAGGGTCTGAAACTGAGGGGCTGAAACAGAGGGGCTGAAACAGAGGGTCTGAAATAGAGGGGCTGAAACAGAGTGCGAGACACAGAGGGGCTGAAACAGAGGGGCTGAAACAGAGGGGCTGAAACAGAGGGGCTGAAACAGAGGGGCTGAAACAGAGGGCGCGAAACAGAGGGTCTGAAACTGAGGGCGCAAAACAGAGGGCGAGAAACAGTGGGTCTGAAACAGAGGGTCTGAAACAGAGGGGCTGAAACAGAGGGTCTGAAACAGAGGGGCTGAAACAGAGGGCGAGAAACAGAGGGGCTGAAACAGAGGGCGAGAAACAGAGGGTCTGAAACAGAGGGTCTGAAACAGAGGGCGCGAAACAGAGGGTCTGAAACAGAGGGGCTGAAACAGAGGGCGAGAAACAGAGGGTCTGAAACAGAGGGGCTGAAACAGAGGGTCTGAAACAGAGGGCGCGAAACAGAGGGTCTGAAACAGAGGGGCTGAAACAGAGGGCGAGAAACAGAGGGTCTGAAACAGAGGGGCTGAAACAGAGGGTCTGAAACAGAGGGTCTGAAACAGATGGTCTGAAACAGAGGGCGCGAAACAGAGGGGCCGAATCTGAGGGCGAGAAACAGAGGGGCCGAAACAGAGGGCGAGAAACAGAGGGGCCGAAACAGAGGGCGAGAAACAGAGGTTTTGAAACAGAGGGTCTGAAACAGAGCGTCTGAAACAGAGGGGCTGGAACAGAGGGTCTGAAACAGAGGGGCTGAAACAGAGGGCGAGAAACAGAGGGGCTGAAACAGAGGGCGAGAAACAGCGGGTCTGAAACACAGGGTCTGAAACAGAGGGCGTGAAACAGAGGGCGCGAAACAGAGGGCGAGAAACAGAGGGTCTGAAACAGAGGGGCTGAAACAGAGGGCGAGAAACAGATGGTCTGAAACAGAGGGTCTGAAACAGAGGGTCTGAAACAGAGGGGCTGAAACAGAGGGGCTGAAACAGAGGGCGAAAACCAGAGGGGCTGAAACAGAGGGCGAGAAACAGAGGGCGCGAAACAGAGGGCGAGAAACAGAGGGTCTGAAACAGAGGGGCTGAAACAGAGGGCGAGATACAGAGGGTCTGAAACAGAGGGTCTGAAACAGAGGGTCTGAAACAGAGGGTCTGAAACAGAGGGGCTGAAACAGAGGGGCTGAAACAGAGGGCGAGAAACAGAGGGGCTGAAACAGAGGGCGAGAAACAGAGGGCGAGAAACAGAGGGTCTGAAACAGAGCGTCTGAAACAGAGGGTCTGAAACAGAGGGCGCGAAACTGAGGGCGCGAAACAGAGGGCGCGAAACAGAGGGTCTGAAACAGAGGGGCTGAAACAGAGGGCGAGAAACAGAGGGTCTGAAACACAGAGTCTGAAACAGAGGGCGTGAAACAGAGGGCGCGAAACAGAGGGCGAGAAACAGAGGGTCTGAAACAGAGGGGCTGAAACAGAGGGCGAGAAACAGAGGGCGAGAAACAGAGGGTCTGAAACAGAGGGTCTGAAACAGAGGGTCTGAAACAGAGGGCACGAAACTGAGGGCGCGAAACAGAGGGCGCGAAACAGAGGGTCTGAAACAGAGGGGCTGAAACAGAGGGCGAGAAACAGAGGGTCTGAAACAGACGGTCTGAAACTGAGGGCGCGAAACAGAGGGGCCGAAGCAGAGGGCGAGAAACGGAGGGGCTGAAACAGAGGGTCTGAAACAGAGGCCGCGAAACAGAGGGCCCGAAACAGAGGGCGCGAAACAGAGGGCGAGAAAGAGAGGGTCTGAAACAGAGGGTCTGAAACAGAGGGCGAGAAACAGAGGGCGAGAAACAGAGTGTCTGAAACAGAGGGTGTGAAATAGAGGGCGCGAAACAGAGGGGCAGAAACAGAGGGCAGGAAACAGAGGGGCCGAAACAGAGGGTCTGAAACAGAGGGCGCGAAACAGAGGGCGCGAAACAGATGGCGAGAAACAGAGGGTCTGAAACAGAGGGTCTGAAACAGAGGGCGCGAAACAGAGGGGCCGAAACAGAGGGCGAGAAACAGATGGGCCGAATCAGAGGGCGAGAAACAGAGTGTCTGAAACAGAGGGTCTGAAACAGACGGCGAGAAACAGAGGATCTGAAACAGAGGGTCTGAAACAGAGGGCGCGAAACAGAGGGGCCGAATCAGAGGGCGAGAAACAGAGGGTCTGAAACAGAGGGCGCGAAAGAGAGGGCGCGAAACAGAGGGTGCGAAACAGAGGGTGTGAATCAGAGGGCGAGAAACAGAGGGTCTGAAACAGAGGGTCTGAAACAGAGGGCGAGAAACAGAGCACGAGAAACAGAGGGTCTGAAACAGAGTGTATGAAACAGAGGGCACAAAACAGAGGGCGAGAAACAGAGGTCTGAAACAGAGGGTCTGAAACAGAGGGTCTGAAACAGAGGGAGAGAAACAGAGGGTCTGAAACAGAGGGTCTGATACAGAGGGCGCGAAACAGAGGGGCCGAAGCAGAGGGCGAGAAACAGAGGGGCCAAAACAGAGGGTCTGAAACAGAGGGCGAGAAACAGAGGGCGAGAAACAGAGTGTCTGAAACAGAGGGTCTGAAACATAAAGCGAGAAACAGAGGGCGAGAAACAGAGGGTCTGAAACAGAGGGTCTGAAACAGAGGGTCTGAAACAGAGGGCGCGAAACAGAGGGTCTGAAACAGAGGGTCTGAAACAGAGGGGCTGAAACAGAGGGGCTGAAACAGAGTGTCTGAAACAGAGGGGCTGAAACAGAGGGCGAGAATCAGAGGGTCTGAAACAGAGGGTCTGAAACAGAGGGGCTGAAACAGAGGGCGAGAAACAGAGGGGCTGACAAGAGGGTCTGAAACAGAGGGTCTGAAACAGAGGGCTCAAAACAGAGGGCGATAAATAGAGGGTCTGAAACAGAGGGGCTGAAACAGAGGGGCTGAAACAGCGGGTCTGAAACAGAGGGGCTAAAACAGAGGGCGAGAAACAGAGGGGCTGAAACAGAGGGGCTGAAACAGAGGGGCTGAAACAGAGGGGCTGAAACAGAGGGCGCGAAACAGAGGGTCTGAAACTGAGGGCGCGAAACAGAGGGCGAGAAACAGTGAGTCTGAAACAGAGGGTCTGAAACAGAGGCGCTGAAACAGAGGGTCTGAAACAGAGGGTCTGAAACAGAGGGCGCGAAACAGAGGGTCTGAAACAGAGGGTCTGAAACAGCGGGGCTGAAACAGAGGGGCTGAAACAGAGGTGCTGAAACAGAGGGTCTGAAACAGTGTGGCTGAAACAGAGGGCGAGAAACAGAGGGTCTGAAACAGAGGGTCTGAAACAGAGGGGCTGAAATAGAGGGCGAGAAACAGAGGGGCTGACAAGAGGGGCTGAAACAGAGGGGCTGAAACAGAGGGTCTGAAACAGAGGGCGCGAAACAGAGGGCGCGAAAGAGAGGGCGCGAAACAGAGGGTGCGAAACAGAGGGTGTGAAACAGAGGGCGAGAAACAGAGGGTCTGAAACAGAGGGTCTGAAACAGAGGGCGAGAAACAGAGCACGAGAAACAGAGGGCCTGAAACAGAGGGTCTGAAACAGAGGGTCTGAAACAGAGGAAGAGAAACAGAGGGTCTGAAACAGAGGGTCTGATACGGAGGGCGCGAAACAGAGGGGCCGAAGCAGAGGGCGAGAAACAGAGGGGCCAAAACAGAGGGTCTGAAACAGAGGGCGAGAAACAGAGGGCGAGAAACAGAGTGTCTGAAACAGAGGGTCTGAAACATAGAGCGAGAAACAGAGGGCGAGAAACAGAGGGTCTGAAACAGAGGGTCTGAAACAGAGGGTCTGAAACAGAGGGCGCGAAACAGAGGGTCTGAAACAGAGGGTCTGAAACAGAGGGGCTGAAACAGAGGGGCTGAAACAGAGGGTCTGAAACAGAGGGGCTGAAACAGAGGGCGAGAATCAGAGGGTCTGAAACAGAAGGGCTGAAACAGAGGGGCTGAAACAGAGGGCGAGAAACAGAGGGGCTGACAAGAGGGTCTGAAACAGAGGGTCTGAAACAGAGGGCTCAAAACACAGGGCGATAAATAGAGTGTCTGAAACAGAGGGGCTGAAACAGAGGGGCTGAAACAGCGGGTCTGAAACAGAGGGGCTAAAACAGAGGGCGAGAAACAGAGGGGCTGAAACAGAGGGGCTGAAACAGAGGGCGCGAAACAGAGGGTCTGAAACTGAGGGCGCGAAACAGAGGGCGAGAAACAGTGGGTCTGAAACAGAGGGTCTGAAACAGCGGCGCTGAAACAGAGGGTCTGAAACAGAGGGTCTGAAACAGAGGGCACGAAACAGAGGGTCTGAAACAGAGGGTCTGAAACAGAGGGGCTGAAACAGAGGGGCTGAAACAGAGGTGCTGAAACAGAGGGTCTGAAACAGAGGGGCTGAAACAGAGGGCGAGAAACAGAGGGTCTGAAACAGAGGGTCTGAAACAGAGGGGCTGAAATAGAGGGCGAGAAACAGAGGGGCTGACAAGAGGGGCTGAAACAGAGGGGCTGAAACAGAGGGTCTGAAACAGAGGGCGCGAAACAGAGGGGCCGAAGCAGAGGACGAGAAACAGAGGGGCCGAAACAGAGGGTCTGAAACAGAGGGCGCGAAAGAGAGGGCGCGAAACAGAGGGTGCGAAACAGAGGGCGTGAAACAGAGGGCGAGAAACAGAGGGTCTGAAACAGAGGGTCTGAAACAGAGGGCGAGAAATAGAGCACGAGAAACAGAGGGTCTGAAACAGAGGGTCTGAAACAGAGGGCACAAAACAGAGGGCGAGAAACAGAGGTCTGAAACAGAGGGTCTGAAACAGAGGGTCTGAAACAGAGGGAGAGAAACAGAGGGTCTGAAACAGAGGGTCTGGTACAGAGGACGCGAAACAGAGGGGCCGAAGCAGAGGGCGAGAAACAGAGGGGCCAAAACAGAGGGTCTGAAACAGAGGGCGAGAAACAGAGGGTGCGAAACAGAGGGCGTGAAACAGAGGGCGAGAAACAGAGGGTCTGAAACAGAGGGTCTGAAACAGAGGGCGAGAAACAGAGCACGAGAAACAGAGGGTCTGAAACAGAGGGTCTGAAACAGAGGGCACAAAACAGAGGGCGAGAAACAGAGGTCTGAAACAGAGGGTCTGAAACAGAGGGTCTGAAACGGAGGGAGAGAAACAGAGGGTCTGAAACAGAGGGTCTGATACAGAGGGCGCGAAACAGAGGGGCCGAAGCAGAGGGCGAGAAACAGAGGGGCCAAAACAGAGTGTCTGAAACAGAGGGTCTGAAACATAGTGCGAGAAACAGAGGGCGAGAAACAGAGGGTCTGAAACAGAGGGTCTGAAACAGAGGGTCTGAAACAGAGGGGCTGAAACAGAGGGCGAGAAACAGAGGGGCTGACAAGAAGGTCTGAAACAGAGGGTCTGAAACAGAGGGCTCAAAACAGAGGGCGATAAATAGAGGGTCTGAAACAGAGGGGCTGAAACAGAGGGGCTGAAACAGAGGGTCTGAAACAGAGGGGCTGAAACAGAGGGCGAGAAACAGAGGGGCTGAAACAGAGGGTCTGAAACAGAGGGCGAGAAACAGAGGGGCTGAAACAGAGGGGCTGAAACAGAGGGGCTGAAACAGAGGGGCTGAAACAGAGGGTGCGAAACAGAGGGTCTGAAACTGAGGGCGCGAAACAGAGGGCGAGAAACAGTGGGTCTGAAACAGAGGGTCTGAAACAGAGGGTCTGAAACAGAGGGTCTGAAACAGAGGGTCTGAAACAGGGTGCGCGAAACAGAGGGTCTGAAACAGAGGGTCTGAAACAGAGGGGCTGAAACAGAGGGGCTGAAACAGAGGTGCTGAAACAGAGGGTCTGAAACAGAGGGGCTGAAACAGAGGGCGAGAAACAGAGGGTCTGAAACAGAGGGGCTGAAACAGAGGGTCTGAAACAGAGGGGCTGAAATAGAGGGCGAGAAAAAGAGGGGCTGACAAGAGCGGCTGAAACAGACGGGCTGAAACAGAGGGTCTGAAACAGAGGGATCAAAACAGAGGGCGAGAAACAGAGGGTCTGAAACAGAGGGGCTGAAACAGAGTTTCTGAAACAGAGGGTCTGAAACAGAGGGGCTGAAACAGAGGGCGAGAAACAGAGGGGCTGAAACAGAGGGGCTGAAAAAGAGGGGCTGAAACAGAGGGCGCGAAACAGATGGCGAGAAACAGAGGGTCTGAAACAGAGGGTCTGAAACAGAGGGCGCGAAACAGAGGGGCCGAAACAGAGGGCGAGAAACAGATGGGCCGAATCAGAGGGCGAGAAACAGAGGGTCTGAAACAGAGGGTCTGAAACAGACGGCGAGAAACAGAGGATCTGAAACAGAGGGTCTGAAACAGAGGGCGCGAAACAGAGTGGCCGAATCAGAGGGCGAGAAACAGAGGGTCTGAAACAGAGGGCGCGAAAGAGAGGGCGCGAAACAGAGGGTGCGAAACAGAGGGTGTGAAACAGAGGGCGAGAAACAGAGGGTCTGAAACAGAGGGTCTGAAACAGAGGGCGAGAAACAGAGCACGAGAAACAGAGGGTCTGAAACAGAGTGTATGAAACAGAGGGCACAAAACAGAGGGCGAGAAACAGAGGTCTGAAACAGAGGGTCTGAAACAGAGGGTCTGAAACAGAGGGAGAGAAACAGAGGGTCTGAAACAGAGGGTCTGATACAGAGGGTCTGAAACAGAGGGCGAGAAACAGAGCACGAGAAACAGAGGGTCTGAAACAGAGTGTATGAAACAGAGGGCACAAAACATAGGGCGAGAAACAGAGGTCTGAAACAGAGGGTCTGAAACAGAGGGTCTGAAACAGAGGGAGAGAAACAGAGGGTCTGAAACAGAGGGTCTGATACAGAGGGCGCGAAACAGAGGGGCCGAAGCAGAGGGCGAGAAACAGAGGGGCCAAAACAGAGGGTCTGAAACAGAGGGCGAGAAACAGAGGGCGAGAAACAGAGTGTCTGAAACAGAGGGTCTGAAACATAGAGCGAGAAACAGAGGGCGAGAAACAGAGGGTCTGAAACAGAGGGTCTGAAACAGAGGGTCTGAAACAGAGGGCGCGAAACAGAGGGTCTGAAACAGAGGGTCTGAAACAGAGGGGCTGAAACAGAGGGTCTGAAACAGAGGGTCTGAAACAGAGGGGCTGAAACAGAGGGCGAGAATCAGAGGGTCTGAAACAGAGGGGCTGAAACAGAGGGGCTGAAACAGAGGGCGAGAAACAGAGGGGCTGACAAGAGGGTCTGAAACAGAGGGTCTGAAACAGAGGGCTCAAAACAGAGGGCGATAAATAGAGGGTCTGAAACAGAGGGGCTGAAACAGAGGGGCTGAAACAGCGGGTCTGAAACAGAGGGGCTAAAACAGAGGGCGAGAAACAGAGGGGCTGAAACAGAGGGGCTGAAACAGAGGGGCTGAAACAGAGGGGCTGAAACAGAGGGCGCGAAACAGAGGGTCTGAAACAGAGGGCGCGAAACAGAGGGTCTGAAACAGAGGGTCTGAAACAGAGGGGCTGAAACAGAGGGGCTGAAACAGAGGTGCTGAAACAGAGGGTCTGAAACAGAGGGGCTGAAACAGAGGGCGAGAAACAGAGGGTCTGAAACAGAGGGGCTGAAACAGAGGGGCTGAAATAGAGGGCGAGAAACAGAGGGGCTGACAAGAGGGGCTGAAACAGAGGGGCTGAAACAGAGGGTCTGAAACAGAGGGCGCGAAACAGAGGGCGCGAAAGAGAGGGCGCGAAACAGAGGTTGCGAAACAGAGGGTGTGAAACAGAGGGCGAGAAACAGAGGGTCTGAAACAGAGGGTCTGAAACAGAGGGCGAGAAACAGAGCACGAGAAACAGAGGGTCTGAAACAGAGTGTATGAAACAGAGGGCACAAAACAGAGGGCGAGAAACAGAGGTCTGAAACAGAGGGTCTGAAACAGAGGGTCTGAAACAGAGGGAGAGAAACAGAGGGTCTGAAACAGAGGGTCTGACACAGAGGGCGCG
Source organism: Chiloscyllium punctatum (assembly GCF_047496795.1). Classification (NCBI taxonomy): domain Eukaryota; kingdom Metazoa; phylum Chordata; class Chondrichthyes; order Orectolobiformes; family Hemiscylliidae; genus Chiloscyllium; species Chiloscyllium punctatum. The sequence goes on along the minus strand of NW_027309795.1, from coordinate 2,208,864 downwards.
AAACAGAGGGGCCGAAGCAGAGGGCGAGAAACAGAGGGGCCAAAACAGAGGGTCTGAAACAGAGGGCGAGAAACAGAGGGCGAGAAACAGAGTGTCTGAAACAGAGGGTCTGAAACATAGAGCGAGAAACAGAGGGCGAGAAACAGAGGGTCTGAAACAGAGGGTCTGAAACAGAGGGCGCGAAACAGAGGGTCTGAAACAGAGGGTCTGAAACAGAGGGGCTGAAACAGAGGGGCTGAAACAGAGGGTCTGAAACAGAGGGGCTGAAACAGAGGGCGAGAATCAGAGGGTCTGAAACAGAGGGGCTGAAACAGAGGGGCTAAAACAGAGGGCGAGAAACAGAGGGGCTGACAAGAGGGTCTGAAACAGAGGCTCTGAAACGGAGGGCTCAAAACAGAGGGCGATAAATAGAGGGTCTGAAACAGAGGGGCTGAAACAGAGGGGCTGAAACAGCGGGTCTGAAACAGAGGGGCTAAAACAGAGGGCGAGAAACAGAGGGGCTGAAACAGAGGGGCTGAAACAGAGGGGCTGAAACAGAGGGGCTGAAACAGAGGGCGCGAAACAGAGGGTCTGAAACTGAGGGCGCGAAACAGAGGTCGAGAAACAGTGGGTCTGAAACAGAGGGTCTGAAACAGAGGCGCTGAAACAGAGGCTCTGAAACAGAGGGGCTGATACAGAAGGCGAGAAACAGAGCGGCTGAAACAGAGGGCGAGAAACAGAGGGGCTGAAACAGAGGGCTCAAAACAGAGGGCGATAAATAGAGGGTCTGAAACAGAGGGGCTGAAACAGAGGGGCTGAAACAGCGGGTCTGAAACAGAGGGGCTAAAACAGAGGGCGAGAAACAGAGGGGCTGAAACAGAGGGGCTGAAACAGAGGGCGCGAAACAGAGGGTCTGAAACTGAGGGCGCGAAACTGAGGGCGAGAAACAGTGGGTCTGAAACAGAGGGTCTGAAACAGAGGCGCTGAAACAGAGGGTCTGAAACAGAGGGTCTGAAACAGAGGGCGCGAAACAGAGGGTCTGAAACAGAGGGTCTGAAACAGAGGGGCTGAAACAGAGGGGCTGAAACAGAGGTGCTGAAACAGAGGGTCTGAAACAGAGGGGCTGAAACAGAGGGCGAGAAACAGAGGGTCTGAAACAGAGGGTCTGAAACAGAGGGGCTGAAATAGAGGGCGAGAAACAGAGGGGCTGACAAGAGGGGCTGAAACAGAGGGGCTGAAACAGAGGGTCTGAAACAGAGGGCGCGAAACAGAGGGGCCGAAGCAGAGGACGAGAAACAGAGGGGCCGAAACAGAGGGTCTGAAACAGAGGGCGCGAAAGAGAGGGCGCGAAACAGAGGGTGCGAAACAGAGGGCGTGAAACAGAGGGCGAGAAACAGAGGGTCTGAAACAGAGGGTCTGAAACAGAGGGCGAGAAACAGAGCACGAGAAGCAGAGGGTCTGAAACAGAGGGTCTGAAACAGAGGGCACAAAACAGAGGGCGAGAAACAGAGGTCTGAAACAGAGGGTCTGAAACAGAGGGAGAGAAACAGAGGGTCTGAAACAGAGGGTCTGGTACAGAGGGCGCGAAACAGAGGGGCCGAAGCAGAGGGCGAGAAACAGAGGGGCCAAAACAGAGGGTCTGAAACAGAGGGCGAGAAACAGAGGGTGCGAAACAGAGGGCGTGAAACAGAGGGCGAGAAACAGAGGGTCTGAAACAGAGGGTCTGAAACAGAGGGCGAGAAACAGAGCACGAGAAACAGAGGGTCTGAAACAGAGGGTCTGAAACAGAGGGCACAAAACAGAGGGCGAGAAACAGAGGTCTGAAACAGAGGGAGAGAAACAGAGGGTCTGAAACAGAGGGTCTGATACAGAGGGCGCGAAACAGAGGGGCCGAAGCAGAGGGCGAGAAACAGAGGGGCCAAAACAGAGTGTCTGAAACAGAGGGTCTGAAACATAGTGCGAGAAACAGAGGGCGAGAAACAGAGGGTCTGAAACAGAGGGTCTGAAACAGAGGGGCTGAAACAGAGGGCGAGAAACAGAGGGGCTGAAACAGAGGGTCTGAAACAGAGGGCGAGAAACAGAGGGGCTGAAACAGAGGGGCTGAAACAGAGGGGCTGAAACAGAGGGGCTGAAACAGAGGGCGCGAAACAGAGGGTCTGAAACTGAGGGCGCGAAACAGAGGGCGAGAAACATTGGGTCTGAAACAGAGGGTCTGAAACAGAGGCGCTGAAACAGAGGGTCTGAAACAGAGGGTCTGAAACAGAGGGCGCGAAACAGAGGGTCTGAAACAGAGGGTCTGAAACAGAGGGGCTGAAACAGAGGGGCTGAAACAGAGGTGCTGAAACAGAGGGTCTTAAACAGAGGGGCTGAAACAGAGGGCGAGAAACAGAGGGTCTGAAACAGAGGGTCTGAAACAGAGGGGCTGAAATAGAGGGCGAGAAACAGAGGGGCTGACAAGAGGGGCTGAAACAGACGGGCTGAAACAGAGGGTCTGAAACAGAGGGATCAAAACAGAGGGCGAGAAACAGAGGGTCTGAAACAGAGGGGCTGAAACAGAGTTTCTGAAACAGAGGGTCTGAAACAGAGGGTCTGAAACAGAGGGCGAGAAACAGAGGGGCTGAAACAGAGGGGCTGAAACAGAGGGGCTGAAACAGAGGGCGCGAAACAGAGGGTCTGAAACTGAGGGCGCAAAACAGAGGGCGAGAAACAGTGGGTCTGAAACAGAGGGTCTGAAACAGAGGGGCTGAAACAGAGGGCGAGAAACAGAGGGGCTGAAACAGAGGGCGAGAAACAGAGTGTCTGAAACAGAGGGTCTGAAACAGAGGGTCTGAAACAGAGGGCGCGAAACAGAGGGTCTGAAACAGAGGGGCTGAAACAGAGGGCGAGAAACAGAGGGTCTGAAACAGAGGGGCTGAAACAGAGGGTCTGAAACAGAGGGTCTGAAATAGAGGGCGCGAAACAGCGGGGCCGAAACAGAGGGCGAGAAACAGAGGGGCTGAAACAGAGGGCGAGAAACAGAGGGTCTGAAACAGAGGGTCTGAAACAGAGGGGCTGAAACAGAGGGGCTGAAACAGAGGGTCTGAAAAAGAGGGTCTGAAACAGAGGGCGCGAAACAGAGGGCGAGAAACAGAGGTCTGAAACAGAGGGTCTGAAACAGAGGGTCTGAAACAGAAGGAGAGAAACAGAGGGTCTGAAACAGAGGGTCTGGTACAGAGGGCGCGAAACAGAGAGGCCGAAGCAGAGGGCGAGAAACAGAGGGGCCAAAACAGAGGGTCTGAAACAGAGGGCGAGAAACAGAGGGTGCGAAACAGAGGGCGTGAAACAGAGGGCGAGAAACAGAGGGTCTGAAACAGAGGGTCTGAAACAGAGGGCGAGAAACAGAGCACGAGAAACAGAGGGTCTGAAACAGAGGGTCTGAAACAGAGGGCACAAAACAGAGGGCGAGAAACAGAGGTCTGAAACAGAGGGTCTGAAACAGAGGGTCTGAAACGGAGGGAGAGAAACAGAGGGTCTGAAACGGAGGGTCTGAAACAGAGGGCGCGAAACAGAGGGGCCGAAGCAGAGGGCGAGAAACAGAGGGGCCAAAACAGAGGGTCTGAAACAGAGGGTCTGAAACATAGTGCGAGAAACAGAGGGCGAGAAACAGAGGGTCTGAAACAGAGGGTCTGAAACAGAGGGTCTGAAACAGAGGGCGCGAAACAGAGGGTCTGAAACAGAGGGGCTGAAACAGAGGGGCTGAAACAGAGGTGCTGAAACAGAGGGTCTGAAACAGAGGGGCTGAAACAGAGGGCGAGAATCAGAGGGTCTGAAACAGAGGGTCTGAAACAGAGGGGCTGAAACAGAGGGCGAGAAACAGAGGGGCTGACAAGAAGGTCTGAAACAGAGGGTCTGAAACAGAGGGCTCAAAACAGAGGGCGATAAATAGAGGGTCTGAAACAGAGGGGCTGAAACTGAGGGGCGGAAACAGAGGGTCTGAAACAGAGGGGCTGAAACAGAGGGCGAGAAACAGAGGGGCTGAAACAGAGGGTCTGAAACAGAGGGCGAGAATCAGAGGGTCTGAAACAGAGGGTCTGAAACAGAGGGGCTGAAACAGAGGGCGAGAAACAGAGGGGCTGACAAGAAGGTCTGAAACAGAGGGTCTGAAACAGAGGGCTCAAAACAGAGGGCGATAAATAGAGGGTCTGAAACAGAGGGGCTGAAACAGAGGGCGAGAAACAGAGGAGCTTAAACAGAGGGTCTGAAACAGAGGGCGAGAAACAGAGGGGCTGAAACAGAGGGGCTGAAACAGAGGGTCTGAAACAGAGGGTCTGAAACAGAGGGCGAGAAACAGAGGGGCTGAAACAGAGGGGCTGAAACAGAGGGGCTGAAACAGAGGGCGCGAAACAGAGGGTCTGAAACTGAGGGCGCGAAACAGAGGGCGAGAAACAGTGGGTCTGAAACAGAGGGTCTGAAACAGAGGGGCTGAAATAGAGGGTCTGAAACAGAGGGGCTGAAACAGAGGGCGAGAAACAGAGGGGCTGAAACAGAGGGCGAGAAACAGAGTGTCTGAAACAGAGGGTCTGAAACAGAGGGCGCAAAACAGAGGGCGCGAAACAGAGGGTCTGAAACAGAGGGGCTGAAACAGAGGGCGAGAAACAGAGGGTCTGAAACAGAGGGGCTGAAACAGAGGGTCTGAAACAGAGGGTCTGAAATAGAGGGCGCGAAACAGAGGGGCCGAAACAGAGGGCGAGAAACAGAGGGGCCGAAACAGAGGGCGAGAAACAGAGGGTCTGAAACAGAGGGTATGAAACAGAGGGGCTGAAACAGAGGGGCTGGAACAGAGGGTCTGAAAAAGAGGGTCTGAAACAGAGGGCGCGAAACAGAGGGCGAGAAACAGAGGTCTGAAACAGAGGGTCTGAAACAGAGCGTCTGAAACAGAGGGAGAGAAACAGAGGGTCTGAAACAGAGGGTCTGGTACAGAGGGCGCGAAACAGAGGGGCCGAAGCAGAGGGCGAGAAACAGAGGGGCCAAAACAGAGTGTCTGAAACAGAGGGCGAGAAACAGAGGGTGCGAAACAGAGGGCGTGAAACAGAGGGCGAGAAACAGAGGGTCTGAAACAGAGGGTCTGAAACAGAGGGCGAGAAACAGAGCACGAGAAACAGAGGGTCTGAAACAGAGGGTCTGAAACAGAGGGTCTGAAACAGAGGGCACAAAACAGAGGGCGAGAAACAGAGGTCTGAAACAGAGGGTCTGAAACAGAGGGTCTGAAACAGAGGGAGAGAAACAGAGGGTCTGAAACAGAGGGTCTGATACAGAGGGCGCGAAACAGAGGGGCCGAAGCAGAGGGCGAGAAACAGAGGGGCCAAAACAGAGTGTCTGAAACAGAGGGTCTGAAACATAGTGCGAGAAACAGAGGGCGAGAAACAGAGGGTCTGAAACAGAGGGTCTGAAACAGAGGGTCTGAAACAGAGGGCGCGAAACAGTGGGTCTGAAACAGAGGGGCTGAAACAGAGGGGCTGAAACAGAGGTGCTGAAACAGAGGGTCTGAAACAGAGGGGCTGAAACAGAGGGCGAGAATCAGAGGGTCTGAAACAGAGGGTCTGAAACAGAGGGGCTGAAACAGAGGGCGAGAAACAGAGGGGCTGACAAGAAGGTCTGAAACAGAGGGTCTGAAACAGAGGGCTCAAAACAGAGGGCGATAAATAGAGGGTCTGAAACAGAGGGGCTGAAACTGAGGGGCGGAAACAGAGGGTCTGAAACAGAGGGGCTGAAACAGAGGGCGAGAAACAGAGGGGCTGAAACAGAGGGTCTGAAACAGAGGGCGAGAATCAGAGGGGCTGAAACAGAGGGGCTGAAACAGAGGGGCTGAAACAGAGGGCGCGAAACAGAGGGTCTGAAACTGAGGGCGCGAAACACAGGGCGAGAAACAGTGGGTCTGAAACAGAGGGTCTGAAACAGAGGCGCTGAAACAGAGGGTCTGAAACAGAGGGTCTGAAACAGAGGGCGCGAAACAGAGGGTCTGAAACAGAGGGTCTGAAACAGAGGGGCTGAAACAGAGGGGCTGAAACAGAGGTGCTGAAACAGAGGGTCTGAAACAGAGGGGCTGAAACAGAGGGCGAGAAACAGAGGGTCTGAAACAGAGGGTCTGAAACAGAGGGGCTGAAACAGAGGGGCTGAAACAGAGGTGCTGAAACAGAGGGTCTGAAACAGAGGGGCTGAAATACAGGGCGAGAAACAGAGGGGCTGACAAGAGGGGCTGAAACAGACGGGCTGAAACAGAGGGTCTGAAACAGAGGGATCAAAACAGAGGGCGAGAAACAGAGGGTCTGAAACCGAGGGGCTGAAACAGAGTTTCTGAAACAGAGGGTCTGAAACAGAGGGTCTGAAACAGAGGGCGAGAAACAGAGGGGCTGAAACAGAGGGGCTGAAACAGAGGGGCTGAAACAGAGAGCGCGAAACAGAGGGTCTGAAACTGAGGGCGCGAAACAGAGGGCGAGAAACAGTGGGTCTGAAACAGAGGGTCTGAAACAGAGGGGCTGAAATAGAGGGTCTGAAACAGAGGGGCTGAAACAGAGGGCGAGAAACAGAGGGGCTGAAACAGAGGGCGAGAAACAGAGTGTCTGAAACAGAGGGTCTGAAACAGAGGGCGCAAAACAGAGGGCGCGAAACAGAGGGTCTGAAACAGAGGGGCTGAAACAGATGGCGAGAAACAGAGGGTCTGAAACAGAGGGGCTGAAACAGAGGGTCTGAAACAGAGGGTCTGAAATAGAGGGCGCGAAACAGAGGGGCCGAAACAGAGGGCGAGAAACAGAGGGGCCGAAACAGAGGTTTTGAAACAGAGGGTCTGAAACTGAGGGCGCGAAACACAGGGCGAGAAACAGTGGGTCTGAAACAGAGGGTTTGAAACAGAGGCGCTGAAACAGAGGGTCTGAAACAGAGGGTCTGAAACAGAGGGGCTGAAATAGAGGGTCTGAAACAGAGGGGCTGAAACAGAGGGGCTGAAACAGAGGGGCTGAAACAGAGGTGCTGAAACAGAGGGTCTGAAACAGAGGGGCTGAAACAGAGGGCGAGAAACAGAGGGTCTGAAACAGAGGGTCTGAAACAGAGGGGCTGAAACAGAGGGGCTGAAACAGAGGTGCTGAAACAGAGGGTCTGAAACAGAGGGGCTGAAATACAGGGCGAGAAACAGAGGGGCTGACAAGAGGGGCTGAAACAGACGGGCTGAAACAGAGGGTCTGAAACAGAGGGATCAAAACAGAGGGCGAGAAACAGAGGGTCTGAAACAGAGGGGCTGAAACAGAGTTTCTGAAACAGAGGGTCTGAAACAGAGGGTCTGAAACAGAGGGCGAGAAACAGAGGGGCTGAAACAGAGGGGCTGAAACAGAGGGGCTGAAACAGAGAGCGCGAAACAGAGGGTCTGAAACTGAGGGCGCGAAACAGAGGGCGAGAAACAGTGGGTCTGAAACAGAGGGTCTGAAACAGAGGGGCTGAAATAGAGGGTCTGAAACAGAGGGGCTGAAACAGAGGGCGAGAAACAGAGGGGCTGAAACAGAGGGCGAGAAACAGAGTGTCTGAAACAGAGGGTCTGAAACAGAGGGCGCAAAACAGAGGGCGCGAAACAGAGGGTCTGAAACAGAGGGGCTGAAACAGATGGCGAGAAACAGAGGGTCTGAAACAGAGGGGCTGAAACAGAGGGTCTGAAACAGAGGGTCTGAAATAGAGGGCGCGAAACAGAGGGGCCGAAACAGAGGGCGAGAAACAGAGGGGCCGAAACAGAGGTTTTGAAACAGAGGGTCTGAAACAGAGGGTCTGAAACAGAGGGGCTGAAACAGAGGGGCTGAAACAGAGGGTCTGAAAAAGAGGGTCTGAAACAGAGGGCGCGAAACAGAGGGGCCGAAGCAGAGGGCGAGAAACAGAGGGGCTGAAACAGAGGGTCTGAAACAGAGGGCACGAAACAGAGGGCGCAAAACAGAGGGGCCGAAACAGAGGGCGAGAAACAGAGGGGCCGAAACAGAGGGCGAGAAACAGAGGGTCTGAAACAGAGGGGCTGAAACAGAGGGTCTGAAACAGAGGGTCTGAAATAGAGGGCGCGAAACAGAGGGGCCGAAACAGAGGGCGAGAAACAGAGGGGCCGAAACAGAGGGCGAGAAACAGAGGGTCTGAAACAGAGGGTCTGAAACAGAGGGCGAGAAACAGAGCACGAGAAACAGAGGGTCTGAAACAGAGGGTCTGAAACAGAGGGCACAAAACAGAGGGCGAGAAACAGAGGTCTGAAACAGAGGGTCTGAAACAGAGGGTCTGAAACAGAGGGAGAGAAACAGAGGGTCTGAAACAGAGGGTCTGATACAGAGGGCGCGAAACAGAGGGGCCGAAGCAGAGGGCGAGAAACAGAGGGGCCAAAACAGAGGGTCTGAAACAGAGGGTCTGAAACATAGTGCGAGAAACAGAGGGCGAGAAACAGAGGGTCTGAAACAGAGGGTCTGAAACAGAGGGTCTGAAACAGAGGGCGCGAAACAGAGGGTCTGAAACAGAGGGTCTGAAACAGAGGGGCTGAAACAGAGGGGCTGAAACAGAGGTGCTGAAACAGAGGGTCTGAAACAGAGGGGCTGAAACTGAGGGCGAGAATCAGAGGGTCTGAAACAGAGGGTCTGAAACAGAGGGGCTGAAACAGAGGGCGAGAAACAGAGGGGCTGACAAGAAGGTCTGAAACAGAGGGTCTGAAACAGAGGGCTCAAAACAGAGGGCGATAAATAGAGGGTCTGAAACAGAGGGGCTGAAACAGAGGGCGAGAAACAGAGGGGCTGAAACAGAGGGTCTGAAACAGAGGGCGAGAAACAGAGGGGCTGAAACAGAGGGGCTGAAACAGAGGGGCTGAAACAGAGGGGCTGAAACAGACGGCGCGAAACAGAGTGTCTGAAACTGAGGGCGCGAAACAGAGGGCGAGAAACAGTGGGTCTGAAACAGAGGGTCTGAAACAGAGGCGCTGAAACAGAGGGTCTGAAACAGAGGGTCTGAAACAGAGGGCGCGAAACAGAGGGTCTGAAACAGAGGGTCTGAAACAGAGGGGCTGAAACAGAGGGTCTGAAACAGAGGTGCTGAAACAGAGGGTCTGAAACAGAGGGGCTGAAACAGAGGGCGAGAAACAGAGGGTCTGAAACAGAGGGTCTGAAACAGAGGGGCTGAAATAGAGGGCGAGAAACAGAGGGGCTGACAAGAGGGGCTGAAACAGACGGGCTGAAACAGAGCGTCTGAAACAGAGGGATCAAAACAGAGGGCGAGAAACAGAGGGGCTGAAACAGAGGGGCTGAAACAGAGGGGCTGAAACAGAGGGAGCGAAACAGAGGGTCTGAAACTGAGGGCGCGAAACACAGGGCGAGAAACAGTGGGTCTGAAACAGAGGGTCTGAAACAGAGGGGCTGAAATAGAGGGTCTGAAACAGAGGGGCTGAAACAGAGGGCGAGAAACAGAGGGGCTGAAACAGAGGGCGAGAAACAGAGTGTCTGAAACAGAGGGTCTGAAACAGAGGGCGCGAAACAGAGGGCGCGAAACAGAGGGTCTGAAACAGAGGGGCTGAAACAGAGGGCGAGAAACAGAGGGTCTGAAACAGAGGGGCTGAAACAGAGGGTCTGAAACAGAGGGTCTGAAATAGAGGGCGCGAAACAGAGGGGCCGAAACAGAGGGCGAGAAACAGAGGGGCCGAAACAGAGGTTTTGAAACAGAGCGTCTGAAACAGAGGGTCTGAAACAGAGGGGCTGAAACAGAGGGTCTGAAACAGAGGGTCTGAAATAGAGGGCGCGAAACAGAGGTGCCGAAACAGAGGGCGAGAAACAGAGGGGCCGAAACAGAGGGCGAGAAACAGAGCGTCTGAAACAGAGGGTCTGAAACAGAGGGGCTGAAACAGAGGGGCTGAAACAGAGGGTCTGAAAAAGAGGGTCTGAAACAGAGGGCGAGAAACAGAGGGGCCGAAGCAGAGGGCGAGAAACAGAGGGGCCGAAGCAGAGGGCGAGAAACAGAGGGGCCAAAACAGAGTGTCTGAAACAGAGGGTCTGAAACATAGTGCGAGAAACAGAGGGCGAGAAACAGAGGGTCTGAAACAGAGGGTCTGAAACAGAGGGTCTGAAACAGAGGGCGCGAAACAGAGGGTCTGAAACAGAGGGGCTGAAACAGAGGGGCTGAAACAGAGGTGCTGAAACAGAGGGTCTGAAACAGAGGGGCTGAAACAGAGGGCGAGAATCAGAGGGTCTGAAACAGAGGGTCTGAAACAGAGGGGCTGAAACAGAGGGCGAGAAACAGAGGGGCTGACAAGAAGGTCTGAAACAGAGGGTCTGAAACAGAGGGCTCAAAACAGAGGGCGATAAATAGAGGGTCTGAAACAGAGGGGCTGAAACTGAGGGGCGGAAACAGAGGGTCTGAAACAGAGGGGCTGAAACAGAGGGCGAGAAACAGAGGGGCTGAAACAGAGGGTCTGAAACAGAGGGCGAGAAACAGAGGGGCTGAAACAGAGGGGCTGAAACAGAGGGGCTGAAACAGAGGGGCTGAAACAGAGGGCGCGAAACAGAGGGTCTGAAACTGAGGGCGCGAAACAGAGGGCGAGAAACAGTGGGTCTGAAACAGAGGGTCTGAAACAGAGGCGCTGAAACAGAGGGTCTGAAACAGAGGGTCTGAAACAGAGGGCGCGAAACAGAGGGTCTGAAACAGAGGGTCTGAAACAGAGGGGCTGAAACAGAGGGGCTGAAACAGAGGTGCTGAAACAGAGGGTCTGAAACAGAGGGGCAGAAACAGAGGGCGAGAAACAGAGGGTCTGAAACAGAGGGTCTGAAACAGAGGGGCTGAAATAGAGGGCGAGAAACAGAGGGGCTGACAAGAGGGGCTGAAACAGACGGGCTGAAACAGAGGGTCTGAAACAGAGGGATCAAAACAGAGGGCGAGAAACAGAGGGTCTGAAACAGAGGGGCTGAAACAGAGTTTCTGAAACAGAGGGTCTGAAACAGAGGGTCTGAAACAGAGGGCGAGAAACAGAGGGGCTGAAACAGAGGGGCTGAAACAGAGGGGCTGAAACAGAGGGCGCGAAACAGAGGGTCTGAAACTGAGGGCGCGAAACAGAGGGCGAGTAACAGTGGGTCTGAAACAGAGGGGCTGAAACAGAGGGGCTGAAACAGAGGTGCTGAAACAGAGGGTCTGAAACAGAGGGGCTGAAACAGAGGGCGAGAATCAGAGGGTCTGAAACAGAGGGTCTGAAACAGAGGGGCTGAAACAGAGGGCGAGAAACAGAGGGGCTGACAAGAAGGTCTGAAACAGAGGGTCTGAAACAGAGGGCTCAAAACAGAGGGCGATAAACAGAGGGGCTGAAACAGAGGGGCTGAAACAGAGGGCGAGAACCAGAGGGGCTGAAACAGAGGGTCTGAAACAGAGGGCGAGAAACAGAGGGGCTGAAACAGAGGGGCTGAAACAGAGGGGCTGAAACAGAGGGCGCGAAACAGAGGGTCTGAAACTGAGGGCGCGAAACAGAGGGCGAGAAACAGTGGGTCTGAAACAGAGGGTCTGAAACAGAGGCGCTGAAACAGAGGGTCTGAAACAGAGGGTCTGAAACAGAGGGCGCGAAACAGAGGGTCTGAAACAGAGGGTCTGAAACAGAGGGGCTGAAACAGAGGGGCTGAAACAGAGGTGCTGAAACAGAGGGTCTGAAACAGAGGGGCTGAAACAGAGGGCGAGAAACAGAGGGTCTGAAACAGAGGGTCTGAAACAGAGGGGCTGAAATAGAGGGCGAGAAACAGAGGGGCTGACAAGAGGGGCTGAAACAGACGGGCTGAAACAGAGCATCTGAAACAGAGGGATCAAAACAGAGGGCGAGAAACAGAGGGGCTGAAACAGAGGGGCTGAAACAGAGGGGCTGAAACAGAGGGCGCGAAACAGAGGGTCTGAAACTGAGGGCGCGAAACACAGGGCGAGAAACAGTGGGTCTGAAACAGACGGTCTGAAACAGAGGGGCTGAAATAGAGGGTCTGAAACAGAGGGGCTGAAACAGAGGGCGAGAAACAGAGGGGCTGAAACAGAGGGCGAGAAACAGAGTGTCTGAAACAGAGGGTCTGAAACAGAGGGCGCGAAACAGAGGGCGCGAAACAGAGGGTCTGAAACAGAGGGGCTGAAACAGAGGGCGAGAAACAGAGGGTCTGAAACAGAGGGGCTGAAACAGAGGGTCTGAAACAGAGGGTCTGAAATAGAGGGCGCGAAACAGAGGGGCCGAAACAGAGGGCGAGAAACAGAGGGGCCGAAACAGAGGTTTTGAAACAGAGCGTCTGAAACAGAGGGACTGAAACAGAGGGGCTGAAACAGAGGGTCTGAAACAGAGGGTCTGAAATAGAGGGCGCGAAACAGAGGGGCCGAAACAGAGGGCGAGAAACAGAGGGGCCGAAACAGAGGTTTTGAAACAGAGCGTCTGAAACAGAGGGTCTGAAACAGAGGGGCTGAAACAGAGGGGCTGAAACAGAGGGTCTGAAAAAGAGGGTCTGAAACAGAGGGCGAGAAACAGAGGGGCCGAAGCAGAGGGCGAGAAACAGAGGGGCCAAAACAGAGTGTCTGAAACAGAGGGTCTGAAACATAGTGCGAGAAACAGAGGGCGAGAAACAGAGGGTCTGAAACAGAGGGTCTGAAACAGAGGGTCTGAAACAGAGGGCGCGAAACAGAGGGTCTGAAACAGAGGGGCTGAAACAGAGGGGCTGAAACAGAGGTGCTGAAACAGAGGGTCTGAAACAGAGGGGCTGAAACAGAGGGCGAGAATCAGAGGGTCTGAAACAGAGGGTCTGAAACAGAGGGGCTGAAACAGAGGGCGAGAAACAGAGGGGCTGACAAGAAGGTCTGAAACAGAGGGTCTGAAACAGAGGGCTCAAAACAGAGGGCGATAAATAGAGGGTCTGAAACAGAGGGGCTGAAACTGAGGGGCGGAAACAGAGGGTCTGAAACAGAGGGGCTGAAACAGAGGGCGAGAAACAGAGGGGCTGAAACAGAGGGTCTGAAACAGAGGGCGAGAAACAGAGGGGCTGAAACAGAGGGGCTGAAACAGAGGGGCTGAAACAGAGGGGCTGAAACAGAGGGCGCGAAACAGAGGGTCTGAAACTGAGGGCGCGAAACAGAGGGCGAGAAACAGAGGGTCTGAAACAGAGGGTCTGAAACAGAGGCGCTGAAACAGCGGGTCTGAAACAGAGGGTCTGAAACAGAGGGCGCGAAACAGAGGGTCTGAAACAGAGGGTCTGAAACAGAGGGGCTGAAACAGAGGGGCTGAAACAGAGGTGCTGAAACAGAGGGTCTGAAACAGAGGGGCTGAAACAGAGGGCGAGAAACAGAGGGTCTGAAACAGAGGGTCTGAAACAGAGGGGCTGAAATAGAGGGCGAGAAACAGAGGGGCTGACAAGAGGGGCTGAAACAGACGGGCTGAAACAGAGGGTCTGAAACAGAGGGATCAAAACAGAGGGCGAGAAACAGAGGGTCTGAAACAGAGGGGCTGAAACAGAGTTTCTGAAACAGAGGGTCTGAAACAGAGGGTCTGAAACAGAGGGCGAGAAACAGAGGGGCTGAAACAGAGGGGCTGAAACAGAGGGGCTGAAACAGAGGGCGCGAAACAGAGGGTCTGAAACTGAGGGCGCGAAACAGAGGGCGAGAAACAGTGGGTCTGAAACAGAGGGTCTGAAACAGAGGGGCTGAAATAGAGGGTCTGAAACAGAGGGGCTGAAACAGAGGGCGAGAAACAGAGGGGCTGAAACAGAGGGCGAGAAACAGAGTGTCTGAAACAGAGGGTCTGAAACAGAGGGCGCAAAACAGAGGGCGCGAAACAGAGGGTCTGAAACAGAGGGGCTGAAACAGAGGGCGAGAAACAGAGGGTCTGAAACAGAGGGGCTGAAACAGAGGGTCTGAAACAGAGGGTCTGAAATAGAGGGCGCGAAACAGAGGGGCCGAAACAGAGGGCGAGAAACAGAGGGGCCGAAACAGAGGTTTTGAAACAGAGGGTCTGAAACAGAGGGTCTGAAACAGAGGGTCTGAAACAGAGGGGCTGAAACAGAGGGTCTGAAAAAGAGGGTCTGAAACAGTGGGCGCGAAACAGAGGGGCCGAAGCAGAGGGCGAGAAACAGAGGGGCTGAAACAGAGGGTCTGAAACAGAGGGCACGAAACAGAGGGCGCAAAACAGAGGGGCCGAAACAGAGGGCGAGAAACAGAGGGGCCGAAACAGAGGGCGAGCAACAGAGGGTCTGAAACAGAGGGGCTGAAACAGAGGGTCTGAAACAGAGGGTCTGAAATAGAGGGCGCGAAACAGAGGGGCCGAAACAGAGGGCGAGAAACAGAGGGGCCGAAACAGAGGGCGAGAAACAGAGGGGCTGAAACAGAGGGTCTGAAACAGTGGGCGAGAAACAGAGCACGAGAAACAGAGGGTCTGAAACAGAGGGTCTGAAACAGAGGGCACAAAACAGAGGGCGAGAAACAGAGGTCTGAAACAGAGGGTCTGAAACAGAGGGTCTGAAACAGAGGGAGAGAAACAGAGGGTCTGAAACAGAGGGTCTGATACAGAGGGCGCGAAACAGAGGGGCCGAAGCAGAGGGCGAGAAACAGAGGGGCCAAAACAGAGGGTCTGAAACAGAGGGCGAGAAACAGAGGGTGCGAAACAGAGGGCGTGAAACAGAGGGCGAGAAACAGAGGGTCTGAAACAGAGGGTCTGAAACAGAGGGCGAGAAACAGAGCACGAGAAACAGAGGGTCTGAAACAGAGGGTCTGAAACAGAGGGCACAAAACAGAGGGCGAGAAACAGAGGTCTGAAACAGAGGGTCTGAAACAGAGGGTCTGAAACAGAGGGAGAGAAACAGAGGGTCTGAAACAGAGGGTCTGATACAGAGGGCGCGAAACAGAGGGGCCGAAGCAGAGGGCGAGAAACAGAGGGGCCAAAACAGAGTGTCTGAAACAGAGGGTCTGAAACATAGTGCGAGAAACAGAGGGCGAGAAACAGAGGGTCTGAAACAGAGGGTCTGAAACAGAGGGTCTGAAACAGAGGGCGCGAAAAAGAGGGTCTGAAACAGAGGGTCTGAAACAGAGGGGCTGAAACAGAGGGGCTGAAACAGAGGTGCTGAAACAGAGGGTCTGAAACAGAGGGGCTGAAACAGAGGGCGAGAATCAGAGGGTCTGAAACAGAGGGTCTGAAACAGAGGGGCTGAAACAGAGGGCGAGAAACAGAGGGGCTGACAAGAAGGTCTGAAACAGAGGGTCTGAAACAGAGGGCTCAAAACAGAGGGCGATAAATAGAGGGTCTGAAACAGAGGGTCTGAAACAGAGGCGCTGAAACAGAGGGTCTGAAACAGAGGGTCTGAAACAGAGGGCGCGAAACAGAGGGTCTGAAACAGAGGGTCTGAAGCAGAGGGGCTGAAACAGAGGGGCTGAAACAGAGGTGCTGAAACAGAGGGTCTGAAACAGAGGGGCTGAAACAGAGGGCGAGAAACAGAGGGTCTGAAACAGAGGGTCTGAAACAGAGGGGCTGAAATAGAGGGCGAGAAACAGAGGGGCTGACAAGAGGGGCTGAAACAGACGGGCTGAAACAGAGGGTCTGAAACAGAGGGATCAAAACAGAGGGCGAGAAACAGAGGGTCTGAAACAGAGGGGCTGAAACAGAGGGTCTGAAACAGAGGGGCTGAAACAGAGGGGCTGAAACAGAGGTGCTGAAACAGAGGGGCTGAAACAGAGGGCGAGAAACAGAGGGGCTGAAACAGAGGGTCTGAAACAGAGGGCGAGAATCAGAGGGTCTGAAACAGAGGGTCTGAAACAGAGGGGCTGAAACAGAGGGCGAGAAACAGAGGGGCTGACAAGAAGGTCTGAAACAGAGGGTCTGAAACAGAGGGCTCAAAACAGAGGGCGATAAATAGAGGGTCTGAAACAGAGGGGCTGAAACTGAGGGGCGGAAACAGAGGGTCTGAAACAGAGGGGCTGAAACAGAGGGCGAGAAACAGAGGGGCTGAAACAGAGGGTCTGAAACAGAGGGCGAGAAACAGAGGGGCTGAAACAGAGGGGCTGAAACAGAGGGCGCGAAACAGAGGGTCTGAAACTGAGGGCGCGAAACAGAGGGCGAGAAACAGTGGGTCTGAAACAGAGGGTCTGAAACAGAGGGGCTGAAACAGAGGGTCTGAAACAGAGGGTCTGAAACAGAGGGCGCGAAACAGAGGGTCTGAAACAGAGGGTCTGAAACAGAGGGGCTGAAACAGAGGGGCTGAAACAGAGGTGCTGAAACAGAGGGTCTGAAACAGAGGGGCTGAAACAGAGGGCGAGAAACAGAGGGTCTGAAACAGAGGGTCTGAAACAGAGGGGCTGAAATAGAGGGCGAGAAACAGAGGGGCTGACAAGAGGGGCTGAAACAGACGGGCTGAAACAGAGGGTCTGAAACAGAGGGATCAAAACAGAGGGCGAGAAACAGTGGGTCTGAAACAGAGGGGCTGAAACAGAGTTTCTGAAACAGAGGGTCTGAAACAGAGGGTCTGAAACAGAGGGCGAGAAACAGAGGGGCTGAAACAGAGGGGCTGAAACAGAGGGGCTGAAACAGAGGGCGCGAAACAGAGGGTCTGAAACTGAGGGCGCGAAACAGAGGGCGAGAAACAGTGGGTCTGAAACAGAGGGTCTGAAACAGAGGGGCTGAAATAGAGGGTCTGAAACAGAGGGGCTGAAACAGAGGGCGAGAAACAGAGGGGCTGAAACAGAGGGCGAGAAACAGAGTGTCTGAAACAGAGGGTCTGAAACAGAGGGCGCAAAACAGAGGGCGCGAAACAGAGGGTCTGAAACAGAGGGGCTGAAACAGAGGGCGAGAAACAGAGGGTCTGAAACAGAGGGGCTGAAACAGAGGGTCTGAAACAGAGGGTCTGAAATAGAGGGCGCGAAACAGAGGGGCCGAAACAGAGGGCGAGAAACAGAGGGGCCGAAACAGAGGGCGAGAAACAGAGGGTCTGAAACAGAGGGTCTGAAACAGAGGGGCTGAAACAGAGGGGCTGAAACAGAGGGTCTGAAAAAGAGGGTCTGAAACAGAGGGCGCGAAACAGAGGGCGAGAAACAGAGGTCTGAAACAGAGGGTCTGAAACAGAGCGTCTGAAACAGAGGGAGAGAAACAGAGGGTCTGAAACAGAGGGTCTGGTACAGAGGGCGCGAAACAGAGGGGCCGAAGCAGAGGGCGAGAAACAGAGGGGCCAAAACAGAGTGTCTGAAACAGAGGGCGAGAAACAGAGGGTGCGAAACAGAGGGCGTGAAACAGAGGGCGAGAAACAGAGGGTCTGAAACAGAGGGTCTGAAACAGAGGGCGAGAAACAGAGCACGAGAAACAGATGGTCTGAAACAGAGGGTCTGAAACAGAGGGCACAAAACAGAGGGCGAGAAACAGAGGTCTGAAACAGAGGGTCTGAAACAGAGGGTCTGAAACAGAGGGAGAGAAACAGAGGGTCTGAAACAGAGGGTCTGATACAGAGGGCGCGAAACAGAGGGGCCGAAGCAGAGGGCGAGAAACAGAGGGGCCAAAACAGAGTGTCTGAAACAGAGGGTCTGAAACATAGTGCGAGAAACAGAGGGCGAGAAACAGAGGGTCTGAAACAGAGGGTCTGAAACAGAGGGTCTGAAACAGAGGGCGCGAAACAGAGGGTCTGAAACAGAGGGGCTGAAACAGAGGGGCTGAAACAGAGGTGCTGAAACAGAGGGACTGAAACAGAGGGGCTGAAACAGAGGGCGAGAATCAGAGGGTCTGAAACAGAGGGTCTGAAACAGAGGGGCTGAAACAGAGGGCGAGAAACAGAGGGGCTGACAAGAAGGTCTGAAACAGAGGGTCTGAAACAGAGGGCTCAAAACAGAGGGCGATAAATAGAGGGTCTGAAACAGAGGGGCTGAAACTGAGGGGCGGAAACAGAGGGTCTGAAACAGAGGGGCTGAAACAGAGGGCGAGAAACAGAGGGGCTGAAACAGAGGGTCTGAAACAGAGGGCGAGAATCAGAGGGGCTGAAACAGAGGGGCTGAAACAGAGGGGCTGAAACAGAGGGGCTGAAACAGAGGGCGCGAAACAGAGGGTCTGAAACTGAGGGCGCGAAACAGAGGGCGAGAAACAGTGGGTCTGAAACAGAGGGTCTGAAACAGAGGCGCTGAAACAGAGGGTCTGAAACAGAGGGTCTGAAACAGAGGGCGCGAAACAGAGGGTCTGAAACAGAGGGTCTGAAACAGAGGGGCTGAAACAGAGGGGCTGAAACAGAGGTGCTGAAACAGAGGGTCTGAAACAGAGGGTCTGAAACAGAGGGCGAGAAACAGAGGGTCTGAAACAGAGGGTCTGAAACAGAGGGGCTGAAATAGAGGGCGAGAAACAGAGGGGCTGACAAGAGGGCTGAAACAGACGGGCTGAAACAGAGGGTCTGAAACAGAGGGATCAAAACAGAGGGCGAGAAACAGAGGGTCTGAAACAGAGGGGCTGAAACAGAGTTTCTGAAACAGAGGGTCTGAAACAGAGGGTCTGAAACAGAGGGCGAGAAACAGAGGGGCTGAAACAGAGGGGCTGAAACAGAGGGGCTGAAACAGAGGGCGCGAAACAGAGGGTCTGAAACTGAGGGCGCGAAACAGAGGGCGAGAAACAGTGGGTCTGAAACAGAGGGTCTGAAACAGAGGGTCTGAAACAGAGGGTCTGAAACAGAGGGGCTGAAACAGAGGGGCTGAAACAGAGGGTCTGAAAAAGAGGGTCTGAAACAGAGGGCGCGAAACAGAGAGGCCGAAGCAGAGGGCGAGAAACAGAGGGGCTGAAACAGAGGGTCTGAAACAGAGGGCACGAAACAGAGGGCGCAAAACAGAGGGGCCGAAACAGAGGGCGAGAAACAGAGGGGCCGAAACAGTGGGCTCAAAACAGAGGGCGATAAATAGAGGGTCTGAAACAGAGGGGCTGAAACAGAGGGCGAGAAACAGAGGGGCTGAAACAGAGGGTCTGAAACAGAGGGCGAGAAACAGAGGGGCTGAAACAGAGGGGCTGAAACAGAGGGGCTGAAACAGAGGGCGCGAAACAGAGGGTCTGAAACTGAGGGCGCGAAACAGAGGGCGAGAAACAGTGGGTCTGAAACAGAGGGTCTGAAACAGAGGCGCTGAAACAGAGGGTCTGAAACAGAGGGTCTGAAACAGAGGGCGCGAAACAGAGGGTCTGAAACAGAGGGTCTGAAACAGAGGGGCTGAAACAGAGGGGCTGAAACAGAGGTGCTGAAACAGAGGGTCTGAAACAGAGGGGCTGAAACAGAGGGCGAGAAACAGAGGGTCTGAAACAGAGGGTCTGAAACAGAGGGGCTGAAATAGAGGGCGAGAAACAGAGGGGCTGACAAGAGGGGCTGAAACAGACGGGCTGAAACAGAGGGTCTGAAACAGAGGGATCAAAACAGAGGGCGAGAAACAGAGGGTCTGAAACAGAGGGGCTGAAACAGAGTTTCTGAAACAGAGGGTCTGAAACAGAGGGTCTGAAACAGAGGGCGAGAAACAGAGGGGCTGAAACAGAGGGGCTGAAACAGAGGGGCTGAAACTGAGGGCGCGAAACAGAGGGTCTGAAACTGAGGGCGCGAAACAGAGGGCGAGAAACAGTGGGTCTGAAACAGAGGGTCTGAAACAGAGGGGCTGAAATAGAGGGTCTGAAACAAAGAGGCTGAAACAGAGGGCGAGAAACAGAGGGGCTGAAACAGAGGGCGAGAAACAGAGTGTCTGAAACAGAGGGTCTGAAACTGAGGGCGCGAAACAGAGGGCGCGAAACAGAGGGTCTGAAACAGAGGGGCTGAAACAGAGGGCGAGAAACAGAGGGTCTGAAACAGAGGGGCTGAAACAGAGGGTCTGAAACAGAGGGTCTGAAATAGAGGGCGCGAAACAGAGGGGCCGAAACAGAGGGCGAGAAACAGAGGGGCCGAAACAGAGGGCGAGAAACAGAGGGTCTGAAACAGAGGGGCTGAAACAGAGGGGCTGAAACAGAGGGTCTGA
Source organism: Chiloscyllium punctatum (assembly GCF_047496795.1). Classification (NCBI taxonomy): domain Eukaryota; kingdom Metazoa; phylum Chordata; class Chondrichthyes; order Orectolobiformes; family Hemiscylliidae; genus Chiloscyllium; species Chiloscyllium punctatum. Next base: position 2,188,920 of record NW_027309795.1, on the reverse strand, counting down.
AAAAGAGGGTCTGAAACAGAGGGCGCGAAACAGAGGGGCCGAAGCAGAGGGCGAGAAACAGAGGGGCTGAAACAGAGGGTCTGAAACAGAGGGCACGAAACAGAGGGCGCAAAACAGAGGGGCCGAAACAGAGGGCGAGAAACAGAAGGGCCGAAACAGAGGGCGAGAAACAGAGGGGCCAAAACAGAGTGTCTGAAACAGAGGGTCTGAAACATAGTGCGAGAAACAGAGGGCGAGAAACAGAGGGTCTGAAACAGAGGGTCTGAAACAGAGGGTCTGAAACAGAGGGCGCGAAACAGAGGGTCTGAAACAGAGGGGCTGAAACAGAGGGGCTGAAACAGAGGTGCTGAAACAGAGGGTCTGAAACAGAGGGGCTGAAACAGAGGGCGAGAATCAGAGGGTCTGAAACAGAGGGTCTGAAACAGAGGGGCTGAAACAGAGGGCGAGAAACAGAGGGGCTGACAAGAAGGTCTGAAACAGAGGGTCTGAAACAGAGGGCTCAAAACAGAGGGCGATAAATAGAGGGCCTGAAACAGAGGGGCTGAAACTGAGGGGCGGAAACAGAGGGTCTGAAACAGAGGGTCTGAAACAGAGGGCGAGAAACAGAGGGGCTGAAACAGAGGGGCTGAAACAGAGGGGCTGAAACAGAGGGGCTGAAACAGAGGGGCTGAAACAGAGGGCGCGAAACAGAGGGTCTGAAACTGAGGGCGTGAAACAGAGGGCGAGAAACAGTGGGTCTGAAACAGAGGGTCTGAAACAGAGGCGCTGAAACAGAGGGTCTGAAACAGAGGGTCTGAAACAGAGGGCGCGAAACAGAGGGTCTGAAACAGAGGGTCTGAAACAGAGGGGCTGAAACAGAGGGGCTGAAACAGAGGTGCTGAAACAGAGGGTCTGAAACAGAGGGGCTGAAACAGAGGGCGAGAAACAGAGGGTCTGAAACAGAGGGTCTGAAACAGAGGGGCTGAAATAGAGGGCGAGAAACAGAGGGGCTGACAAGAGGGGCTGAAACAGACGGGCTGAAACAGAGGGTCTGAAACAGAGGGATCAAAACAGAGGGCGAGAAACAGAGGGTCTGAAACAGAGGGGCTGAAACAGAGTTTCTAAAACAGAGGGTCTGAAACAGAGGGTCTGAAACAGAGGGCGAGAAACAGAGGGGCTGAAACAGAGGGGCTGAAACAGAGGGGCTGAAACAGAGGGCGCGAAACAGAGGGTCTGAAACTGAGGGCGCGAAACAGAGGGCGAGAAACAGTGGGTCTGAAACTGAGGGCGCGAAACAGAGGGCGAGAAACAGTGGGTCTGAAACAGAGGGTCTGAAACAGAGGGGCTGAAATAGAGGGTCTGAAACAGAGGGGCTGAAACAGAGGGCGAGAAACAGAGGGGCTGAAACAGAGGGCGAGAAACAGAGTGTCTGAAACAGAGGGTCTGAAACAGAGGGCGCGAAACAGAGGGCGCGAAACAGAGGGTCTGAAACAGAGGGGCTGAAACAGAGGGCGAGAAACAGAGGGTCTGAAACAGAGGGGCTGAAACAGAGGGTCTGAAACAGAGGGTCTGAAATAGAGGGCGCGAAACAGAGGGGCCGAAACAGAGGGCGAGAAACAGAGGGGCCGAAACAGAGGGCGAGAAACAGAGGGTCTGAAACAGAGGGTCTGAAACAGAGGGGCTGAAACAGAGGGGCTGAAACAGAGGGTCTGAAAAAGAGGGTCTGAAACAGAGGGCGCGAAACAGAGGGGCCGAAGCAGAGGGCGAGAAACAGAGGGGCTGAAACAGAGGGTCTGAAACAGAGGGCGCGAAACAGAGGGCGCAAAACATAGGGGCCGAAACAGAGGGCGAGAAACAGAGGGGCCGAAACAGAGGGCGAGAAACAGAGGGTCTGAAACAGAGGGGCTGAAACAGAGGGTCTGAAACAGAGGGTCTGAAATAGAGGGCGCGAAACAGAGGGGCCGAAACAGAGGGCGAGAAACAGAGGGGCCGAAACAGAGGGCGAGAAACAGAGGGTCTGAAACAGAGGGTCTGAAACAGAGGGCGAGAAACAGAGCACGAGAAACAGAGGGTCTGAAACAGAGGGTCTGAAACAGAGGGCACAAAACAGAGGGCGAGAAACAGAGGTCTGAAACAGAGGGTCTGAAACAGAGGGTCTGAAACAGAGGGAGAGAAACAGAGGGTCTGAAACAGAGGGTCTGATACAGAGGGCGCGAAACAGAGGGGCCGAAGCAGAGGGCGAGAAACAGAGGGGCCAAAACAGAGGGTCTGAAACAGAGGGCGAGAAACAGAGGGTGCGAAACAGAGGGCGTGAAACAGAGGGCGAGAAACAGAGGGTCTGAAACAGAGGGTCTGAAACAGAGGGCGAGAAACAGAGCACGAGAAACAGAGGGTCTGAAACAGAGGGTCTGAAACAGAGGGCACAAAACAGAGGGCGAGAAACAGAGGTCTGAAACAGAGGGTCTGAAACAGAGGGTCTGAAACAGAGGGAGAGAAACAGAGGGTCTGAAACAGCGGGTCTGATACATAGGGCGCGAAACAGAGGGGCCGAAGCAGAGGGCGAGAAACAGAGGGGCCAAAACAGAGTGTCTGAAACAGAGGGTCTGAAACATAGTGCGAGAAACAGAGGGCGAGAAACAGAGGGTCTGAAACAGAGGGTCTGAAACAGAGGGTCTGAAACAGAGGGCGCGAAACAGAGGGTCTGAAACAGAGGGTCTGAAACAGAGGGGCTGAAACAGAGGGGCTGAAACAGAGGTGCTGAAACAGAGGGTCTGAAACAGAGGGGCTGAAACAGAGGGCGAGAATCAGAGGGTCTGAAACAGAGGGTCTGAAACAGAGGGGCTGAAACAGAGGGCGAGAAACAGAGGGGCTGACAAGAAGGTCTGAAACAGAGGGTCTGAAACAGAGGGCTCAAAACAGAGGGCGATAAATAGAGGGTCTGAAACAGAGGGGCTGAAACAGAGGTTTTGAAACAGAGCGTCTGAAACAGAGGGTCTGAAACAGAGGGCGAGAAACAGAGGGGCTGAAACAGAGGGGCTGAAACAGAGGGGCTGAAACAGAGGGGCTGAAACAGAGGGCGCGAAACAGAGTGTCTGAAACTGAGGGCGTGAAACAGAGGGCGAGAAACAGTGGGTCTGAAACAGAGGGTCTGAAACAGAGGCGCTGAAACAGAGGGTCTGAAACAGAGGGTCTGAAACAGAGGGCGCGAAACAGAGGGTCTGAAACAGAGGGTCTGAAACAGAGGGGCTGAAACAGAGGGGCTGAAACAGAGGTGCTGAAACAGAGGGTCTGAAACAGAGGGTCTGAAACAGAGGGGCTGAAATAGAGGGCGCGAAACAGAGGGGCCGAAACAGAGGGCGAGAAACAGAGGGGCCGAAACAGAGGGCGAGAAACAGAGGGTCTGAAACAGAGGGTCTGAAACAGAGGGGCTGAAACAGAGGGGCTGAAACAGAGGGTCTGAAAAAGAGGGTCTGAAACAGAGGGCGCGAAACAGAGGGGCCGAAGCAGAGGGCGAGAAACAGAGGGGCTGAAACAGAGGGTCTGAAACAGAGGGCGCGAAACAGAGGGCGCAAAACAGAGGGGCCGAAACAGAGGGCGAGAAACAGAGGGGCCGAAACAGAGGGCGAGAAACAGAGGGTCTGAAACAGAGGGGCTGAAACAGAGGGTCTGAAACAGAGGGTCTGAAATAGAGGGCGCGAAACAGAGGGGCCGAAACAGAGGGCGAGAAACAGAGGGGCCGAAACAGAGGGCGAGAAACAGAGGGTCTGAAACAGAGGGTCTGAAACAGAGGGCGAGAAACAGAGCACGAGAAACAGAGGGTCTGAAACAGAGGGTCTGAAACAGAGGGCACAAAACAGAGGGAGAGAAACAGAGGGTCTGAAACAGAGGGTCTGATACAGAGGGCGCGAAACAGAGGGGCCGAAGCAGAGGGCGAGAAACAGAGGGGCCAAAACAGAGGGTCTGAAACAGAGGGCGAGAAACAGAGGGTGCAAAACAGAGGGCGTGAAACAGAGGGCGAGAAACAGAGGGTCTGAAACAGAGGGTCTGAAACAGAGGGCGAGAAACAGTGCACGAGAAACAGAGGGTCTGAAACAGAGGGTCTGAAACAGAGGACACAAAACAGAGGGCGAGAAACAGAGGTCTGAAACAGAGGGTCTGAAACAGAGGGTCTGAAACAGAGGGAGAGAAACAGAGGGTCTGAAACAGAGGGTCTGATACAGAGGGCGCGAAACAGAGGGGCCGAAGCAGAGGGCGAGAAACAGAGGGGCCAAAACAGAGTGTCTGAAACAGAGGGTCTGAAACATAGTGCGAGAAACAGAGGGTCTGAAACAGAGGGTCTGAAACAGAGGGTCTGAAACAGAGGGTCTGAAACAGAGGGCGCGAAACAGAGGGTCTGAAACAGAGGGTCTGAAACAGAGGGGCTGCAACAGAGGGGCTGAAACAGAGGTGCTGAAACAGAGGGTCTGAAACAGAGGGGCTGAAACAGAGGGCGAGAATCAAAGGGTCTGAAACAGAGGGTCTGAAACAGAGGGGCTGAAACAGAGGGCGAGAAACAGAGGGGCTGACAAGAAGGTCTGAAACAGAGGGTCTGAAACAGAGGGCTCAAAACAGAGGGCGATAAATAGAGGGTCTGATACAGAGGGGCTGAAACAGAGGGCGAGAAACAGAGGGGCTGAAACAGAGGGTCTGAAACAGAGGGCGAGAAACAGAGGGACTGAAACAGAGGGCCTGAAACAGAGGGGCTGAAACAGAGGGGCTGAAACAGAGGGCGCGAAACAGAGGGTCTGAAACTGAGGGCGCGAAACAGAGGGCGAGAAACAGTGGGTCTGAAACAGAGGGTCTGAAACAGAGGCGCTGAAACAGAGGGTCTGAAACAGAGGGTCTGAAACAGAGGGCGCGAAACAGAGGGTCTGAAACAGAGGGTCTGAAACAGAGGGGCTGAAACAGAGGGGCTGAAACAGAGGTGCTGAAACAGAGGGTCTGAAACAGAGGGTCTGAAACAGAGGGCGAGAAACAGAGGGTCTGAAACAGAGGGTCTGAAACAGAGGGGCTGAAATAGAGGGCGAGAAACAGAGTGGCTGACAAGAGGGGCTGAAACAGACGGGCTGAAACAGAGGGTCTGAAACAGAGGGATCAAAACAGAGGGCGAGAAACAGAGGGTCTGAAACAGAGGGGCTGAAACAGAGTTTCTGAAACAGAGGGTCTGAAACAGAGGGGCTGAAACAGAGGGCGAGAAACAGAGGGGCTGAAACAGAGGGGCTGAAACAGAGGGGCTGAAACAGAGGGCGCGAAACAGAGGGTCTGAAACTGAGGGCGCGAAACACAGGGCGAGAAACAGTGGGTCTGAAACAGAGGGTCTGAAACAGAGGGGCTGAAATAGAGGGTCTGAAACAGAGGGGCTGAAACAGAGGGCGAGAAACAGAGGAGCTGAAACAGAGGGCGAGAAACAGAGTGTCTGAAACAGATGGTCTGAAACAGAGGGCGCGAAACAGAGGGCGCGAAACAGAGGGTCTGAAACAGAGGGGCTGAAACAGAGGGCGAGAAACAGAGGGTCTGAAACAGAGGGGCTGAAACAGAGGGTCTGAAACAGAGGGTCTGAAATAGAGGGCGCGAAACAGAGGGGCCGAAACAGAGGGCGAGAAACAGAGGGGCCGAAACAGAGGGCGAGAAACAGAGGGTCTGAAACAGAGGGTCTGAAACAGAGGGGCTGAAACAGAGGGGCTGAAACAGAGGGTCTGAAAAAGAGGGTCTGAAACAGAGGGCGCGAAACAGAGGGGCCGAAGCAGAGGGCGAGAAACAGAGGGGCTGAAACAGAGGGTCTGAAACAGAGGGCACGAAACAGAGGGCGCAAAACAGAGGGGCCGAAACAGAGGGCGAGAAACAGAGGGGCCGAAACAGAGGGCGAGAAACAGAGGGTCTGAAACAGAGGGGCTGAAACAGAGGGTCTGAAACAGAGGGTCTGAAATAGAGGGCGCGAAACAGAGGGGCCGAAACAGAGGGCGAGAAACAGAGGGGCCGAAACAGAGGGCGAGAAACAGAGGGTCTGAAACAGCGGGTCTGAAACAGAGGGGCTGAAACAGAGGGGCTGAAACAGAGGGTCTGAAAAAGAGGGTCTGAAACAGAGGGCGCTAAACAGAGGGGCCGAAGCAGAGGGCGAGAAACAGAGGGGCTGAAACAGAGGGTCTGAAACAGAGTGCACGAAACAGAGGGCGCAAAACAGAGGGGCCGAAACAGAGGGTCTGAAACAGAGGGCGCGAAACAGAGGGGCCGAAACAGTGGACGAGAAACAGATGGGCCGAATCAGAGGGCGAGAAACAGAGGGTCTGAAACAGAGGGTCTGAAACAGAGGGCGAGAAACAGAGGGTCTGAAACAGAGGGTCTGAAACAGAGGGCGCGAAACAGAGGGGCCGAAGCAGAGGGCGAGAAACAGAGGGGCCGAAACAGAGGGTCTGAAACAGAGGGCGTGAAAGAGAGGGCGCGAAACTGAGGGTGCGAAACAGAGGGCGTGAAACAGAGGGCGAGAAACAGAGGGTCTGAAACAGAGTGTCTGAAACAGAGGGCGAGAAACAGAGCACGAGAAACAGAGGGTCTGAAACAGAGGGTCTGAAACAGAGGGCACGAAACAGAGGGCGCGAAACAGAGGGGCCGAAACAGAGGGTCTGAAACAGAGGGCGCGAAACAGAGTGGCCGAAACAGAGGGCGAGAAACAGATGGGCCGAATCAGAGGGCGCGAAACAGAGGGTCTGAAACAGAGGGTCTGAAACAGACGGTGAGAAACAGAGGGTCTGAAACAGAGGGTCTGAAACAGAGGGCGAGAAGCAGAGGGCGAGAAACAGAGGGGCCAAAACAGAGGGTCTGAAACAGAGGGCGAGAAACAGAGGGCGAGAAACAGAGTGTCTGAAACAGAGGGTCTGAAACATAGAGCGAGAAACAGAGGGCGAGAAACAGAGGGTCTGAAACAGAGGGTCTGAAACAGAGGGTCTGAAACAGAGGGTCTGAAACAGAGGGGCTGAAACAGAGGGGCTGAAACAGAGGGTCTGAAACAGAGGGTCTGAAACAGAGGGGCTGATACAGGGGGCGAGAATCAGAGGGTCTGAAACAGAGGGTCTGAAACAGAGGGGCTGTAACAGAGGGGCTGAAACAGAGGGGCTGAAAAGAGGGGCTGAAACAGAGGGTCTGAAACAGAGGGCTCAAAACACAGGGCGATAAATAGAGGGTCTGAAACAGAGGGGCTGAAACAGAGGGGCTGAAACAGAGGGTCTGAAACAGAGGGGCTGAAACAGAGGGCGAGAAACAGAGGGGCTGAAACAGAGGGGCTGAAACAGAGGGGCTGAAACAGAGGGGCTGAAACAGAGGGCGCGAAACAGAGGGTCTGAAACTGAGGGCGCGAAACAGAGGGCGAGAAACAGTGGGTCTGAAACAGACGGTCTGAAACAGAGGGGCTGAAACAGAGGGTCTGAAACAGAGGGTCTGAAACAGAGGGCGCGAAACAGAGGGTCTGAAACAGAGGGTCTGAAACAGAGGGGCTGAAACAGAGGGGCTGAAACAGAGGTGCTGAAACAGAGGGTCTGAAACAGAGGGCTGAAACAGAGGGCGAGAAACAGAGGGTCTGAAACAGAGGGTCTAAAACAGAGGGGCTGAAACAGAGGGTGAGAAACAGAGGGGCTGACAAGAGGGGTGAAACAGAGGGGCTGAAACAGAGGGTCTGAAACAGAGGGCTCAAAACAGAGGGCGAGAAACAGAGGGTCTGAAACAGAGGGGCTGAAACAGAGGGGCTGAAACAGAGGGTCTGAAACAGAGGGTCTGAAACAGAGGGCGAGAAACAGAGGGGCTGAAACAGAGGGGCTGAAACAGAGGGGCTAAAACAGAGGGGCTGAAACAGAGGGCGCGAAACAGAGGGTCTGAAACTGAGGGCGCGAAACAGAGGGCGAGAAACAGTGGGTCTGAAACAGAGGGTCTGAAACAGAGGGGCTGAAATAGAGGGTCTGAAACAGAGGGGCTGAAACAGAGGGCGAGAAACAGAGGGGCTGAAACAGAGGGCGAGAAACAGAGGGTCTGAAACAGAGGGTCTGAAACAGAGGGCGCGAAACAGAGGGCGCGAAGCCGAGGGTCTGAAACAGAGGGGCTGAAACAGAGGGCGAGAAACAGAGGGTCTGAAACAGAGGGTCTGAAACAGAGGGCGCGAAACAGAGGGGCCGAAACAGAGGGCGAGAAACAGAGGGTCTGAAACAGAGGGTCTGAAACAGAGGGTCTGAAACAGAGGGCGCGAAACAGAGGGGCCGAAACAGAGGGCGAGAAACAGAGCGGCCGAAACAGAGGGCGAGAAACAGAGGGTCTGAAACAGAGGGTCTGAAACAGAGGGGCTGAAACAGAGGGGCTGAAACAGAGGGTCTGAAAAAGAGGGTCTGAAACAGAGGGCGCGAAACAGAGGGGCCGAAGCAGAGGGCGAGAAACAGAGGGGCCGAAACAGAGGGTCTGAAACAGAGGGCGTGAAAGAGAGGGCGCGAAACAGAGGGTGCGAAACAGAGGGCGTGAAACAGAGGGCGAGAAACAGAGGGTCTGAAACAGAGTGTCTGACACAGAGGGCGAGAAACAGAGCACGAGAAACAGAGGGTCTGAAACAGAGGGTCTGAAACAGAGGGCACGAAACAGAGGGCGCGAAACAGAGGGGCCGAAACAGAGGGTCTGAAACAGAGGGCGCGAAACAGAGTGGCCGAAACAGAGGGCGAGAAACAGATGGGCCGAATCAGAGGGCGCGAAACAGAGGGTCTGAAACAGAGGGTCTGAAACAGACGGCGAGAAACCGAGGGTCTGAAACAGAGGGTCTGAAACAGAGGGCGCGAAACAGAGGGGCCGAAGCAGAGGGCGAGAAACAGAGGGGCCGAAACAGAGGGTCTGAAACAGAGGGCGCGAAAGAGAGGGCGCGAAACAGAGGGTGCGAAACAGAGGGCGTGAAACAGAGGGCGAGAAACAGAAGGTCTGAAACAGAGGGTCTGAAACAGAGGGCGAGAAACAGAGCACGAGAAACAGAGGGTCTGAAACAGAGGGTCTGAAACAGAGGGCACAAAACAGAGGGCGAGAAACAGAGGTCTGAAACAGAGGGTCTGAAACAGAGGGTCTGAAACAGAGGGAGAGAAACAGAGGGGCTGAAACAGAGGGTCTGATACAGAGGGCGCGAAACAGAGGGGCCGAAGCAGAGGGCGAGAAACAGAGGGGCCAAAACAGAGGGTCTGAAACAGAGGGCGAGAAACAGAGGGCGAGAAACAGAGTGTCTGAAACAGAGGGTCTGAAACATACAGCGAGAAACAGAGGGCGAGAAACAGAGGGTCTGAAACAGAGGGTCTGAAACAGAGTGCGCGAAACAGAGGGTCTGAAACAGAGGGTCTGAAACAGAGGGGCTGAAACAGAGGGGCTGAAACATGGGTGCTGAAACAGAGGGTCTGAAACAGAGGGTCTGAAACAGAGGGGCTGAAACAGAGGGCGAGAATCAGAGGGTCTGAAACAGAGGGTCTGAAACAGAGGGGCTGTAACAGAGGGGCTGAAACAGAGGGGCTGACAAGAGGGGCTGAAACAGAGGGTCTGAAACAGAGGGCTCAAAACAGAGGGCGATAAATAGAGGGTCTGAAACAGAGGGGCTGAAACAGAGGGGCTGAAACAGAGGGTCTGAAACAGAGGGGCTGAAACAGAGGGCGAGAAACAGAGGGGCTGAAACAGAGGGGCTGAAACAGAGGGGCTGAAACAGAGGGGCTGAAACAGAGGGCGCGCAACAGAGGGTCTGAAACTGAGGGCGCGAAACAGAGGGCGAGAAACAGTGGGTCTGAAACAGAGGGTCTGAAACAGAGGGGCTGAAACAGAGGGTCTGAAACAGAGGGTCTGAAACAGAGGGCGCGAAACAGAGGGTCTGAAACAGAGCGTCTGAAACAGAGGGGCTGAAACAGAGGGGCTGAAACAGAGGTGCTGAAACAGAGGGTCTGAAACAGAGGGGCTGAAACACAGGGCGAGAAACAGAGGGTCTGAAACAGAGGGTCTGAAACAGAGGGGCTGAAACAGAGGGCGAGAAACAGAGGGGCTGACAAGAGGGGCTGAAACAGAGGGGCTGAAACAGAGGGTCTGAAACAGAGGGCTCAAAACAGAGGGCGAGAAACAGAGGGTCTGAAACAGAGGGGCTGAAACAGAGGGGCTGAAACATACAGCGAGAAACAGAGGGCGAGAAACAGAGGGTCTGAAACAGAGGGTCTGAAACAGAGTGCGCGAAACAGAGGGTCTGAAACAGAGGGTCTGAAACAGAGGGGCTGAAACAGAGGGGCTGAAACATGGGTGCTGAAACAGAGGGTCTGAAACAGAGGGTCTGAAACAGAGGGGCTGAAACAGAGGGCGAGAATCAGAGGGTCTGAAACAGAGGGTCTGAAACAGAGGGGCTGTAACAGAGGGGCTGAAACAGAGGGGCTGACAAGAGGGGCTGAAACAGAGGGTCTGAAACAGAGGGCTCAAAACAGAGGGCGATAAATAGAGGGTCTGAAACAGAGGGGCTGAAACAGAGGGGCTGAAACAGAGGGTCTGAAACAGAGGGGCTGAAACAGAGGGCGAGAAACAGAGGGGCTGAAACAGAGGGGCTGAAACAGAGGGGCTGAAACAGAGGGGCTGAAACAGAGGGCGCGCAACAGAGGGTCTGAAACTGAGGGCGCGAAACAGAGGGCGAGAAACAGTGGGTCTGAAACAGAGGGTCTGAAACAGAGGGGCTGAAACAGAGGGTCTGAAACAGAGGGTCTGAAACAGAGGGCGCGAAACAGAGGGTCTGAAACAGAGCGTCTGAAACAGAGGGGCTGAAACAGAGGGGCTGAAACAGAGGTGCTGAAACAGAGGGTCTGAAACAGAGGGGCTGAAACACAGGGCGAGAAACAGAGGGTCTGAAACAGAGGGTCTGAAACAGAGGGGCTGAAACAGAGGGCGAGAAACAGAGGGGCTGACAAGAGGGGCTGAAACAGAGGGGCTGAAACAGAGGGTCTGAAACAGAGGGCTCAAAACAGAGGGCGAGAAACAGAGGGTCTGAAACAGAGGGGCTGAAACAGAGGGGCTGAAACAGAGGGTCTGAAACAGAGGGCGCGAAACACAGGGCGAGAAACAGTGGGTCTGAAACAGAGGGTCTGAAACAGAGGGGCTGAAATAGAGGGTCTGAAACAGAGGGGCTGAAACAGAGGGCGAGAAACAGAGGAGCTGAAACAGAGGGCGAGAAACAGAGTGTCTGAAACAGAGGGTCTGAAACAGAGGGCGTGAAACAGAGGGCGCGAAACAGAGGGTGTAAAACAGAGGGGCTGAAACAGAGGGGCTGAAACAGAGGGTCTGAAAAAGAGGGGCTGAAACAGAGGGAGAGAAACAGAGGGTCTGAAACAGAGGGTCTGATACAGAGGGCGCGAAACAGAGGGGCCAAAGCAGAGGGCGAGAAACAGAGGTGCCAAAACAGAGGGTCTGAAACAGAGGGCGAGAAACAGAGTGCGAGAAACAGAGTGTCTGAAACAGAGGGTCTGAAACATAGAGCGAGAAACAGAGGGCGAGAAACAGAGGGTCTGAAACAGAGGGTCTGAAACAGAGGGGCTGAAACAGAGGGGCTGAAACAGAGGTGCTGAAACAGAGGGTCTGAAACAGAGGGTCTGAAACAGAGGGGCTGAAACAGAGGGCGAGAATCAGAGGGTCTTAAACAGAGGGTCTGAAACAGAGGGGCTGTAACAGAGGGTCTGAAACAGAGGGGCTGAAAAGAGGGGCTGAAACAGAGGGTCTGAAACAGAGGGCTCAAAACAGAGGGCGATAAATAGAGGGTCTGAAACAGAGGGGCTGAAACAGAGGGGCTGAAACAGAGGGCGAGAAACAGAGGGGCTGAAACAGAGGGGCTGAAACAGAGGGCGCAAAACAGAGGGCGCGAAACAGAGGGTCTGAAACAGAGGGGCTGAAACAGAGGGCGAGAAACAGAGGGTCTGAAACAGAGGGGCTGAAACAGAGGGTCTGAAACAGAGGGTCTGAAATAGAGGGCGCGAAACAGAGGGGCCGAAACAGAGGGCGAGAAACAGAGGGGCCGAAACAGAGGTTTTGAAACAGAGGGTCTGAAACAGAGGGTCTGAAACAGAGGGTCTGAAACAGAGGGGCTGAAACAGAGGGTCTGAAAAAGAGGGTCTGAAACAGAGGGCGCGAAACAGAGGGGCCGAAGCAGAGGGCGAGAAACAGAGGGGCTGAAACAGAGGGTCTGAAACAGAGGGCACGAAACAGAGGGCGCAAAACAGAGGGGCCGAAACAGAGGGCGAGAAACAGAGGGGCCGAAACAGAGGGCGAGAAACAGAGGGTCTGAAACAGAGGGGCTGAAACAGAGGGTCTGAAACAGAGGGTCTGAAATAGAGGGCGCGAAACAGAGGGGCCGAAACAGAGGGCGAGAAACAGAGGGGCCGAAACAGAGGGCGAGAAACAGAGGGTCTGAAACAGAGGGTCTGAAACAGTGGGCGAGAAACAGAGCACGAGAAACAGAGGGTCTGAAACAGAGGGTCTGAAACAGAGGGCACAAAACAGAGGGCGAGAAACAGAGGTCTGAAACAGAGGGTCTGAAACAGAGGGTCTGAAACAGAGGGAGAGAAACAGAGGGTCTGAAACAGAGGGTCTGATACAGAGGGCGCGAAACAGAGGGGCCGAAGCAGAGGGCGAGAAACAGAGGGGCCAAAACAGAGGGTCTGAAACAGAGGGCGAGAAACAGAGGGTGCGAAACAGAGGGCGTGAAACAGAGGGCGAGAAACAGAGGGTCTGAAACAGAGGGTCTGAAACAGAGGGCGAGAAACAGAGCACGAGAAACAGAGGGTCTGAAACAGAGGGTCTGAAACAGAGGGCACAAAACAGAGGGCGAGAAACAGAGGTCTGAAACAGAGGGTCTGAAACAGAGGGTCTGAAACAGAGGGAGAGAAACAGAGGGTCTGAAACAGAGGGTCTGATACAGAGGGCGCGAAACAGAGGGGCCGAAGCAGAGGGCGAGAAACAGAGGGGCCAAAACAGAGTGTCTGAAACAGAGGGTCTGAAACATCGTGCGAGAAACAGAGGGCGAGAAACAGAGGGTCTGAAACAGAGGGTCTGAAACAGAGGGTCTGAAACAGAGGGCGCGAAAAAGAGGGTCTGAAACAGAGGGTCTGAAACAGAGGGGCTGAAACAGAGGGGCTGAAACAGAGGTGCTGAAACAGAGGGTCTGAAACAGAGGGGCTGAAACAGAGGGCGAGAATCAGAGGGTCTGAAACAGAGGGTCTGAAACAGAGGGGCTGAAACAGAGGGCGAGAAACAGAGGGGCTGACAAGAAGGTCTGAAACAGAGGGTCTGAAACAGAGGGCTCAAAACAGAGGGCGATAAATAGAGGGTCTGAAACAGAGGGTCTGAAACAGAGGCGCTGAAACAGAGGGTCTGAAACAGAGGGTCTGAAACAGAGGGCGCGAAACAGAGGGTCTGAAACAGAGGGTCTGAAGCAGAGGGGCTGAAACAGAGGGGCTGAAACAGAGGTGCTGAAACAGAGGGTCTGAAACAGAGGGGCTGAAACAGAGGGCGAGAAACAGAGGGTCTGAAACAGAGGGTCTGAAACAGAGGGGCTGAAATAGAGGGCGAGAAACAGAGGGGCTGACAAGAGGGGCTGAAACAGACGGGCTGAAACAGAGGGTCTGAAACAGAGGGATCAAAACAGAGGGCGAGAAACAGAGGGTCTGAAACAGAGGGGCTGAAACAGAGGGTCTGAAACAGAGGGGCTGAAACAGAGGGGCTGAAACAGAGGTGCTGAAACAGAGGGGCTGAAACAGAGGGCGAGAAACAGAGGGGCTGAAACAGAGGGTCTGAAACAGAGGGCGAGAATCAGAGGGTCTGAAACAGAGGGTCTGAAACAGAGGGGCTGAAACAGAGGGCGAGAAACAGAGGGGCTGACAAGAAGGTCTGAAACAGAGGGTCTGAAACAGAGGGCTCAAAACAGAGGGCGATAAATAGAGGGTCTGAAACAGAGGGGCTGAAACTGAGGGGCGGAAACAGAGGGTCTGAAACAGAGGGGCTGAAACAGAGGGCGAGAAACAGAGGGGCTGAAACAGAGGGGCTGAAACAGAGGGGCTGAAACAGAGGGCGCGAAACAGAGGGTCTGAAACTGAGGGCGCGAAACAGAGGGCGAGAAACAGTGGGTCTGAAACAGAGGGTCTGAAACAGAGGGGCTGAAATAGAGGGTCTGAAACAGAGGGGCTGAAACAGAGGGCGAGAAACAGAGGGGCTGAAACAGAGGGCGAGAAACAGAGTGTCTGAAACAGAGGGTCTGAAACAGAGGGCGCAAAACAGAGGGCGCGAAACAGAGGGTCTGAAACAGAGGGGCTGAAACAGAGGGCGAGAAACAGAGGGTCTGAAACAGAGGGGCTGAAACAGAGGGTCTGAAACAGAGGGTCTGAAATAGAGGGCGCGAAACAGAGGGGCCGAAACAGAGGGCGAGAAACAGAGGGGCCGAAACAGAGGGCGAGAAACAGAGGGTCTGAAACAGAGGGTCTGAAACAGAGGGGCTGAAACAGAGGGGCTGAAACAGAGGGTCTGAAAAAGAGGGTCTGAAACAGAGGGCGCGAAACAGAGGGCGAGAAACAGAGGTCTGAAACAGAGGGTCTGAAACAGAGCGTCTGAAACAGAGGGAGAGAAACAGAGGGTCTGAAACAGAGGGTCTGGTACAGAGGGCGCGAAACAGAGGGGCCGAAGCAGAGGGCGAGAAACAGAGGGGCCAAAACAGAGTGTCTGAAACAGAGGGCGAGAAACAGAGGGTGCGAAACAGAGGGCGTGAAACAGAGGGCGAGAAACAGAGGGTCTGAAACAGAGGGTCTGAAACAGAGGGCGAGAAACAGAGCACGAGAAACAGATGGTCTGAAACAGAGGGTCTGAAACAGAGGGCACAAAACAGAGGGCGAGAAACAGAGGTCTGAAACAGAGGGTCTGAAACAGAGGGTCTGAAACAGAGGGAGAGAAACAGAGGGTCTGAAACAGAGGGTCTGATACAGAGGGCGCGAAACAGAGGGGCCGAAGCAGAGGGCGAGAAACAGAGGGGCCAAAACAGAGTGTCTGAAACAGAGGGTCTGAAACATAGTGCGAGAAACAGAGGGCGAGAAACAGAGGGTCTGAAACAGAGGGTCTGAAACAGAGGGTCTGAAACAGAGGGCGCGAAACAGAGGGTCTGAAACAGAGGGGCTGAAACAGAGGGGCTGAAACAGAGGTGCTGAAACAGAGGGTCTGAAACAGAGGGGCTGAAACAGAGGGCGAGAATCAGAGGGTCTGAAACAGAGGGTCTGAAACAGAGGGGCTGAAACAGAGGGCGAGAAACAGAGGGGCTGACAAGAAGGTCTGAAACAGAGGGTCTGAAACAGAGGGCTCAAAACAGAGGGCGATAAATAGAGGGTCTGAAACAGAGGGGCTGAAACTGAGGGGCGGAAACAGAGGGTCTGAAACAGAGGGGCTGAAACAGAGGGCGAGAAACAGAGGGGCTGAAACAGAGGGTCTGAAACAGAGGGCGAGAATCAGAGGGGCTGAAACAGAGGGGCTGAAACAGAGGGGCTGAAACAGAGGGGCTGAAACAGAGGGCGCGAAACAGAGGGTCTGAAACTGAGGGCGCGAAACAGAGGGCGAGAAACAGTGGGTCTGAAACAGAGGGTCTGAAACAGAGGCGCTGAAACAGAGGGTCTGAAACAGAGGGTCTGAAACAGAGGGCGCGAAACAGAGGGTCTGAAACAGAGGGTCTGAAACAGAGGGGCTGAAACAGAGGGGCTGAAACAGAGGTGCTGAAACAGAGGGTCTGAAACAGAGGGTCTGAAACAGAGGGCGAGAAACAGAGGGTCTGAAACAGAGGGTCTGAAACAGAGGGGCTGAAATAGAGGGCGAGAAACAGAGGGGCTGACAAGAGGGCTGAAACAGACGGGCTGAAACAGAGGGTCTGAAACAGAGGGATCAAAACGGAGGGCGAGAAACAGAGGGTCTGAAACAGAGGGGCTGAAACAGAGTTTCTGAAACAGAGGGTCTGAAACAGAGGGTCTGAAACAGAGGGCGAGAAACAGAGGGGCTGAAACAGAGGGGCTGAAACAGAGGGGCTGAAACAGAGGGCGCGAAACAGAGGGTCTGAAACTGAGGGCGCGAAACAGAGGGCGAGAAACAGTGGGTCTGAAACAGAGGGTCTGAAACAGAGGGGCTGAAATAGAGGGTCTGAAACAGAGGGGCTGAAACAGTGGGCGAGAAACAGAGGGGCTGAAACAGAGGGCGAGAAACAGAGTGTCTGAAACAGAGGGTCTGAAACAGAGGGCGCGAAACAGAGGGCGCGAAACAGAGGGTCTGAAACAGAGGGGCTGAAACAGAGGGAGAGAAACAGAGGGTCTGAAACAGAGGGTCTGAAACAGAGGGTCTGAAATAGAGGGCGCGAAACAGAGGGGCCGAAACAGAGGGCGAGAAACAGAGGGGCCGAAACAGAGGTTTTGAAACAGAGGGTCTGAAACAGAGGGTCTGAAACAGAGGGGCTGAAACAGAGGGGCTGAAACAGAGGGTCTGAAAAAGAGGGTCTGAAACAGAGGGCGCGAAACAGAGAGGCCGAAGCAGAGGGCGAGAAACAGAGGGGCTGAAACAGAGGGTCTGAAACAGAGGGCACGAAACAGAGGGCGCAAAACAGAGGGGCCGAAACAGAGGGCGAGAAACAGAGGGGCCGAAACAGAGGGCTCAAAACAGAGGGCGATAAATAGAGGGTCTGAAACAGAGGGGCTGAAACAGAGGGCGAGAAACAGAGGAGCTTAAACAGAGGGTCTGAAACAGAGGGCGAGAAACAGAGGGGCTGAAACAGAGGGGCTGAAACAGAGGGGCTGAAACAGAGGGCGCGAAACAGAGGGTCTGAAACTGAGGGCGCGAAACAGAGGGCGAGAAACAGTGGGTCTGAAACAGAGGGTCTGAAACAGAGGCGCTGAAACAGAGGGTCTGAAACAGAGGGTCTGAAACAGAGGGCGCGAAACAGAGGGTCTGAAACAGAGGGTCTGAAACAGAGGGGCTGAAACAGAGGGGCTGAAACAGAGGTGCTGAAACAGAGGGTCTGAAACAGAGGGGCTGAAACAGAGGGCGAGAAACAGAGGGTCTGAAACAGAGGGTCTGAAACAGAGGGGCTGAAATAGAGGGCGAGAAACAGAGGGGCTGACAAGAGGGGCTGAAACAGACGGGCTGAAACAGAGGGTCTGAAACAGAGGGATCAAAACAGAGGGCGAGAAACAGAGGGTCTGAAACAGAGGGGCTGAAACAGAGTTTCTGAAACAGAGGGTCTGAAACAGAGGGTCTGAAACAGAGGGCGAGAAACAGAGGGGCTGAAACAGAGGGGCTGAAACAGAGGGGCTGAAACAGAGGGCGCGAAACAGAGGGTCTGAAACTGAGGGCGCGAAACAGAGGGCGAGAAACAGTGGGTCTGAAACAGAGGGTCTGAAACAGAGGGGCTGAAATAGAGGGTCTGAAAGAGAGAGGCTGAAACAGAGGGCGAGAAACAGAGGGGCTGAAACAGAGGGCGAGAAACAGAGTGTCTGAAACAGAGTGTCTGAAACAGAGGGCGCGAAACAGAGGGCGCGAAACAGAGGGTCTGAAACAGAGGGGCTGAAACAGAGGGCGAGAAACAGAGGGTCTGAAACAGAGGGGCTGAAACAGAGGGTCTGAAACAGAGGGTCTGAAATAGAGGGCGCGAAACAGAGGGGCCGAAACAGAGGGCGAGAAACAGAGGGGCCGAAACAGAGGGCGAGAAACAGAGGGTCTGAAACAGAGGGGCTGAAACAGAGGGGCTGAAACAGAGGGTCTGAAAAAGAGGGTCTGAAACAGAGGGCGCGAAACAGAGGGGCCGAAGCAGAGGGCGAGAAACAGAGGGGCTGAAACAGAGGGTCTGAAACAGAGGGCACGAAACAGAGGGCGCAAAACAGAGGGGCCGAAACAGAGGGCGAGAAACAGAAGGGCCGAAACAGAGGGCGAGAAACAGAGGGGCCAAAACAGAGTGTCTGAAACAGAGGGTCTGAAACATAGTGCGAGAAACAGAGGGCGAGAAACAGAGGGTCTGAAACAGAGGGTCTGAAACAGAGGGTCTGAAACAGAGGGCGCGAAACAGAGGGTCTGAAACAGAGGGGCTGAAACAGAGGGGCTGAAACAGAGGTGCTGAAACAGAGGGTCTGAAACAGAGGGGCTGAAACAGAGGGCGAGAATCAGAGGGTCTGAAACAGAGGGTCTGAAACAGAGGGGCTGAAACAGAGGGCGAGAAACAGAGGGGCTGACAAGAAGGTCTGAAACAGAGGGTCTGAAACAGAGGGCTCAAAACAGAGGGCGATAAATAGAGGGTCTGAAACAGAGGGGCTGAAACTGAGGGGCGGAAACAGAGGGTCTGAAACAGAGGGTCTGAAACAGAGGGCGAGAAACAGAGGGGCTGAAACAGAGGGGCTGAAACAGAGGGGCTGAAACAGAGGGGCTGAAACAGAGGGGCTGAAACAGAGGGCGCGAAACAGAGGGTCTGAAACTGAGGGCGTGAAACAGAGGGCGAGAAACAGTGGGTCTGAAACAGAGGGTCTGAAACAGAGGCGCTGAAACAGAGGGTCTGAAACAGAGGGTCTGAAACAGAGGGCGCGAAACAGAGGGTCTGAAACAGAGGGTCTGAAACAGAGGGGCTGAAACAGAGGGGCTGAAACAGAGGTGCTGAAACAGAGGGTCTGAAACAGAGGGGCTGAAACAGAGGGCGAGAAACAGAGGGTCTGAAACAGAGGGTCTGAAACAGAGGGGCTGAAATAGAGGGCGAGAAACAGAGGGGCTGACAAGAGGGGCTGAAACAGACGGGCTGAAACAGAGGGTCTGAAACAGAGGGATCAAAACAGAGGGCGAGAAACAGAGGGTCTGAAACAGAGGGGCTGAAACAGAGTTTCTAAAACAGAGGGTCTGAAACAGAGGGTCTGAAACAGAGGGCGAGAAACAGAGGGGCTGAAACAGA
This sequence comes from Chiloscyllium punctatum, assembly GCF_047496795.1. Classification (NCBI taxonomy): domain Eukaryota; kingdom Metazoa; phylum Chordata; class Chondrichthyes; order Orectolobiformes; family Hemiscylliidae; genus Chiloscyllium; species Chiloscyllium punctatum. The sequence goes on along the minus strand of NW_027309795.1, from coordinate 2,169,947 downwards.
GGGGCTGAAACAGAGGGGCTGAAACAGAGGGCGCGAAACAGAGGGTCTGAAACTGAGGGCGCGAAACAGAGGGCGAGAAACAGTGGGTCTGAAACTGAGGGCGCGAAACAGAGGGCGAGAAACAGTGGGTCTGAAACAGAGGGTCTGAAACAGAGGGGCTGAAATAGAGGGTCTGAAACAGAGGGGCTGAAACAGAGGGCGAGAAACAGAGGGGCTGAAACAGAGGGCGAGAAACAGAGTGTCTGAAACAGAGGGTCTGAAACAGAGGGCGCGAAACAGAGGGCGCGAAACAGAGGGTCTGAAACAGAGGGGCTGAAACAGAGGGCGAGAAACAGAGGGTCTGAAACAGAGGGGCTGAAACAGAGGGTCTGAAACAGAGGGTCTGAAATAGAGGGCGCGAAACAGAGGGGCCGAAACAGAGGGCGAGAAACAGAGGGGCCGAAACAGAGGGCGAGAAACAGAGGGTCTGAAACAGAGGGTCTGAAACAGAGGGGCTGAAACAGAGGGGCTGAAACAGAGGGTCTGAAAAAGAGGGTCTGAAACAGAGGGCGCGAAACAGAGGGGCCGAAGCAGAGGGCGAGAAACAGAGGGGCTGAAACAGAGGGTCTGAAACAGAGGGCGCGAAACAGAGGGCGCAAAACATAGGGGCCGAAACAGAGGGCGAGAAACAGAGGGGCCGAAACAGAGGGCGAGAAACAGAGGGTCTGAAACAGAGGGGCTGAAACAGAGGGTCTGAAACAGAGGGTCTGAAATAGAGGGCGCGAAACAGAGGGGCCGAAACAGAGGGCGAGAAACAGAGGGGCCGAAACAGAGGGCGAGAAACAGAGGGTCTGAAACAGAGGGTCTGAAACAGAGGGCGAGAAACAGAGCACGAGAAACAGAGGGTCTGAAACAGAGGGTCTGAAACAGAGGGCACAAAACAGAGGGCGAGAAACAGAGGTCTGAAACAGAGGGTCTGAAACAGAGGGTCTGAAACAGAGGGAGAGAAACAGAGGGTCTGAAACAGAGGGTCTGATACAGAGGGCGCGAAACAGAGGGGCCGAAGCAGAGGGCGAGAAACAGAGGGGCCAAAACAGAGGGTCTGAAACAGAGGGCGAGAAACAGAGGGTGCGAAACAGAGGGCGTGAAACAGAGGGCGAGAAACAGAGGGTCTGAAACAGAGGGTCTGAAACAGAGGGCGAGAAACAGAGCACGAGAAACAGAGGGTCTGAAACAGAGGGTCTGAAACAGAGGGCACAAAACAGAGGGCGAGAAACAGAGGTCTGAAACAGAGGGTCTGAAACAGAGGGTCTGAAACAGAGGGAGAGAAACAGAGGGTCTGAAACAGAGGGTCTGATACAGAGGGCGCGAAACAGAGGGGCCGAAGCAGAGGGCGAGAAACAGAGGGGCCAAAACAGAGTGTCTGAAACAGAGGGTCTGAAACATAGTGCGAGAAACAGAGGGCGAGAAACAGAGGGTCTGAAACAGAGGGTCTGAAACAGAGGGTCTGAAACAGAGGGCGCGAAACAGAGGGTCTGAAACAGAGGGTCTGAAACAGAGGGGCTGAAACAGAGGGGCTGAAACAGAGGTGCTGAAACAGAGGGTCTGAAACAGAGGGGCTGAAACAGAGGGCGAGAATCAGAGGGTCTGAAACAGAGGGTCTGAAACAGAGGGGCTGAAACAGAGGGCGAGAAACAGAGGGGCTGACAAGAAGGTCTGAAACAGAGGGTCTGAAACAGAGGGCTCAAAACAGAGGGCGATAAATAGAGGGTCTGAAACAGAGGGGCTGAAACAGAGGTTTTGAAACAGAGCGTCTGAAACAGAGGGTCTGAAACAGAGGGCGAGAAACAGAGGGGCTGAAACAGAGGGGCTGAAACAGAGGGCGCGAAACAGAGTGTCTGAAACTGAGGGCGTGAAACAGAGGGCGAGAAACAGTGGGTCTGAAACAGAGGGTCTGAAACAGAGGCGCTGAAACAGAGGGTCTGAAACAGAGGGTCTGAAACAGAGGGCGCGAAACAGAGGGTCTGAAACAGAGGGTCTGAAACAGAGGGGCTGAAACAGACGGGCTGAAACAGAGGTGCTGAAACAGAGGGTCTGAAACAGAGGGTCTGAAACAGAGGGGCTGAAATAGAGGGCGCGAAACAGAGGGGCCGAAACAGAGGGCGAGAAACAGAGGGGCCGAAACAGAGGGCGAGAAACAGAGGGTCTGAAACAGAGGGTCTGAAACAGAGGGGCTGAAACAGAGGGGCTGAAACAGAGGGTCTGAAAAAGAGGGTCTGAAACAGAGGGCGCGAAACAGAGGGGCCGAAGCAGAGGGCGAGAAACAGAGGGGCTGAAACAGAGGGTCTGAAACAGAGGGCACGAAACAGAGGGCGCAAAACAGAGGGGCCGAAACAGAGGGCGAGAAACAGAGGGGCCGAAACAGAGGGCGAGAAACAGAGGGTCTGAAACAGAGGGGCTGAAACAGAGGGTCTGAAACAGAGGGTCTGAAATAGAGGGCGCGAAACAGAGGGGCCGAAACAGAGGGCGAGAAACAGAGGGGCCGAAACAGAGGGCGAGAAACAGAGGGTCTGAAACAGAGGGTCTGAAACAGAGGGCGAGAAACAGAGCACGAGAAACAGAGGGTCTGAAACAGAGGGTCTGAAACAGAGGGCACAAAACAGAGGGAGAGAAACAGAGGGTCTGAAACAGAGGGTCTGATACAGAGGGCGCGAAACAGAGGGGCCGAAGCAGAGGGCGAGAAACAGAGGGGCCAAAACAGAGGGTCTGAAACAGAGGGCGAGAAACAGAGGGTGCAAAACAGAGGGCGTGAAACAGAGGGCGAGAAACAGAGGGTCTGAAACAGAGGGTCTGAAACAGAGGGCGAGAAACAGAGCACGAGAAACAGAGGGTCTGAAACAGAGGGTCTGAAACAGAGGACACAAAACAGAGGGCGAGAAACAGAGGTCTGAAACAGAGGGTCTGAAACAGAGGGTCTGAAACAGAGGGAGAGAAACAGAGGGTCTGAAACAGAGGGTCTGATACAGAGGGCGCGAAACAGAGGGGCCGAAGCAGAGGGCGAGAAACAGAGGGGCCAAAACAGAGTGTCTGAAACAGAGGGTCTGAAACATAGTGCGAGAAACAGAGGGCGAGAAACAGAGGGTCTGAAACAGAGGGTCTGAAACAGAGGGTCTGAAACAGAGGGCGCGAAACAGAGGGTCTGAAACAGAGGGTCTGAAACAGAGGGGCTGAAACAGAGGGGCTGAAACAGAGGTGCTGAAACAGAGGGTCTGAAACAGAGGGGCTGAAACAGAGGGCGAGAATCAAAGGGTCTGAAACAGAGGGTCTGAAACAGAGGGGCTGAAACAGAGGGCGAGAAACAGAGGGGCTGACAAGAAGGTCTGAAACAGAGGGTCTGAAACAGAGGGCTCAAAACAGAGGGCGATAAATAGAGGGTCTGAAACAGAGGGGCTGAAACAGAGGGCGAGAAACAGAGGGGCTGAAACAGAGGGTCTGAAACAGAGGGCGAGAAACAGAGGGGCTGAAACAGAGGGCCTGAAACAGAGGGGCTGAAACAGAGGGGCTGAAACAGAGGGCGCGAAACAGAGGGTCTGAAACTGAGGGCGCGAAACAGAGGGCGAGAAACAGTGGGTCTGAAACAGAGGGTCTGAAACAGAGGCGCTGAAACAGAGGGTCTGAAACAGAGGGTCTGAAACAGAGGGCGCGAAACAGAGGGTCTGAAACAGAGGGTCTGAAACAGAGGGGCTGAAACAGAGGGGCTGAAACAGAGGTGCTGAAACAGAGGGTCTGAAACAGAGGGTCTGAAACAGAGGGCGAGAAACAGAGGGTCTGAAACAGAGGGTCTGAAACAGAGGGGCTGAAATAGAGGGCGAGAAACAGAGTGGCTGACAAGAGGGGCTGAAACAGACGGGCTGAAACAGAGGGTCTGAAACAGAGGGATCAAAACAGAGGGCGAGAAACAGAGGGTCTGAAACAGAGGGGCTGAAACAGAGTTTCTGAAACAGAGGGTCTGAAACAGAGGGGCTGAAACAGAGGGCGAGAAACAGAGGGGCTGAAACAGAGGGGCTGAAACAGAGGGGCTGAAACAGAGGGCGCGAAACAGAGGGTCTGAAACTGAGGGCGCGAAACACAGGGCGAGAAACAGTGGGTCTGAAACAGAGGGTCTGAAACAGAGGGGCTGAAATAGAGGGTCTGAAACAGAGGGGCTGAAACAGAGGGCGAGAAACAGAGGAGCTGAAACAGAGGGCGAGAAACAGAGTGTCTGAAACAGATGGTCTGAAACAGAGGGCGCGAAACAGAGGGCGCGAAACAGAGGGTCTGAAACAGAGGGGCTGAAACAGAGGGCGAGAAACAGAGGGTCTGAAACAGAGGGGCTGAAACAGAGGGTCTGAAACAGAGGGTCTGAAATAGAGGGCGCGAAACAGAGGGGCCGAAACAGAGGGCGAGAAACAGAGGGGCCGAAACAGAGGGTGAGAAACAGAGGGTCTGAAACAGAGGGTCTGAAACAGAGGGGCTGAAACAGAGGGGCTGAAACAGAGGGTCTGAAAAAGAGGGTCTGAAACAGAGGGCGCGAAACAGAGGGGCCGAAGCAGAGGGCGAGAAACAGAGGGGCTGAAACAGAGGGTCTGAAACAGAGGGCACGAAACAGAGGGCGCAAAACAGAGGGGCCGAAACAGAGGGCGAGAAACAGAGGGGCCGAAACAGAGGGCGAGAAACAGAGGGTCTGAAACAGAGGGGCTGAAACAGAGGGTCTGAAACAGAGGGTCTGAAATAGAGGGCGCGAAACAGAGGGGCCGAAACAGAGGGCGAGAAACAGAGGGGCCGAAACAGAGGGCGAGAAACAGAGGGTCTGAAACAGCGGGTCTGAAACAGAGGGGCTGAAACAGAGGGGCTGAAACAGAGGGTCTGAAAAAGAGGGTCTGAAACAGAGGGCGCGAAACAGAGGGGCCGAAGCAGAGGGCGAGAAACAGAGGGGCTGAAACAGAGGGTCTGAAACAGAGTGCACGAAACAGAGGGCGCAAAACAGAGGGGCCGAAACAGAGGGTCTGAAACAGAGGGCGCGAAACAGAGGGGCCGAAACAGAGGACGAGAAACAGATGGGCCGAATCAGAGGGCGAGAAACAGAGGGTCTGAAACAGAGGGTCTGAAACAGAGGGCGAGAAACAGAGGGTCTGAAACAGAGGGTCTGAAACAGAGGGCGCGAAACAGAGGGGCCGAAGCAGAGGGCGAGAAACAGAGGGGCCGAAACAGAGGGTCTGAAACAGAGGGCGTGAAAGAGAGGGCGCGAAACTGAGGGTGCGAAACAGAGGGCGTGAAACAGAGGGCGAGAAACAGAGGGTCTGAAACAGAGTGTCTGAAATAGAGGGCGAGAAACAGAGCACGAGAAACAGAGGGTCTGAAACAGAGGGTCTGAAACAGAGGGCACGAAACAGAGGGCGCGAAACAGAGGGGCCGAAACAGAGGGTCTGAAACAGAGGGCGCGAAACAGAGTGGCCGAAACAGAGGGCGAGAAACAGATGGGCCGAATCAGAGGGCGCGAAACAGAGGGTCTGAAACAGAGGGTCTGAAACAGACGGTGAGAAACAGAGGGTCTGAAACAGAGGGTCTGAAACAGAGGGCGAGAAACAGAGCACGAGAAACAGAGGGTCTGAAACAGAGGGTCTGAAACAGAGGGCACAAAACAGAGGGCGAGAAACAGAGGTCTGAAACAGAGGGTCTGAAACAGAGGGTCTGATACAGAGGGCGCGAAAAAGAGGGGCCGAAGCAGAGGGCGAGAAACAGAGGGGCCAAAACAGAGGGTCTGAAACAGAGGGCGAGAAACAGAGGGCAAGAAACAGAGTGTCTGAAACAGAGGGTCTGAAACATAGAGCGAGAAACAGAGGGCGAGAAACAGAGGGTCTGAAACAGAGGGTCTGAAACAGAGGGTCTGAAACAGAGGGTCTGAAACAGAGGGGCTGAAACAGAGGGGCTGAAACAGAGGGTCTGAAACAGAGGGTCTGAAACAGAGGGTCTGAAACAGAGGGGCTGATACAGGGGGCGAGAATCAGAGGGTCTGAAACAGAGGGTCTGAAACAGAGGGGCTGTAACAGAGGGGCTGAAACAGAGGGGCTGAAAAGAGGGGCTGAAACAGAGGGTCTGAAACAGAGGGCTCAAAACACAGGGCGATAAATAGAGGGTCTGAAACAGAGGGGCTGAAACAGAGGGGCTGAAACAGAGGGTCTGAAACAGAGGGGCTGAAACAGAGGGCGAGAAACAGAGGGGCTGAAACAGAGGGGCTGAAACAGAGGGGCTGAAACAGAGGGCGCGAAACAGAGGGTCTGAAACTGAGGGCGCGAAACAGAGGGCGAGAAACAGTGGGTCTGAAACAGACGGTCTGAAACAGAGGGGCTGAAACAGAGGGTCTGAAACAGAGGGTCTGAAACAGAGGGCGCGAAACAGAGGGTCTGAAACAGAGGGGCTGAAACAGAGGGGCTGAAACAGAGGGGCTGAAACAGAGGTGCTGAAACAGAGGGTCTGAAACAGAGGGGCTGAAACAGAGGGCGAGAAACAGAGGGTCTGAAACAGAGGGTCTGAAACAGAGGGGCTGAAACAGAGGGTGAGAAACAGAGGGGCTGACAAGAGGGGTGAAACAGAGGGGCTGAAACAGAGGGTCTGAAACAGAGGGCTCAAAACAGAGGTCGAGAAACAGAGGGTCTGAAACAGAGGGGCTGAAACAGAGGGGCTGAAACAGAGGGTCTGAAACAGAGGGTCTGAAACAGAGGGCGAGAAACAGAGGGGCTGAAACAGAGGGGCTGAAACAGAGGGGCTAAAACAGAGGGGCTGAAACAGAGGGCGCGAAACAGAGGGTCTGAAACTGAGGGCGCGAAACAGAGGGCGAGAAACAGTGGGTCTGAAACAGAGGGTCTGAAACAGAGGGGCTGAAATAGAGGGTCTGAAACAGAGGGGCTGAAACAGAGGGCGAGAAACAGAGGGGCTGAAACAGAGGGCGAGAAACAGAGGGTCTGAAACAGAGGGTCTGAAACAGAGGGCGCGAAACAGAGGGCGCGAAGCCGAGGGTCTGAAACAGAGGGGCTGAAACAGAGGGCGAGAAACAGAGGGTCTGAAACAGAGGGTCTGAAACAGAGGGCGCGAAACAGAGGGGCCGAAACAGAGGGCGAGAAACAGAGGGTCTGAAACAGAGGGTCTGAAACAGAGGGTCTGAAACAGAGGGCGCGAAACAGAGGGGCCGAAACAGAGGGCGAGAAACAGAGCGGCCGAAACAGAGGGCGAGAAACAGAGGGTCTGAAACAGAGGGTCTGAAACAGAGGGGCTGAAACAGAGGGGCTGAAACAGAGGGTCTGAAAAAGAGGGTCTGAAACAGAGGGCGCGAAACAGAGGGGCCGAAGCAGAGGGCGAGAAACAGAGGGGCCGAAACAGAGGGTCTGAAACAGAGGGCGTGAAAGAGAGGGCGCGAAACAGAGGGTGCGAAACAGAGGGCGTGAAACAGAGGGCGAGAAACAGAGGGTCTGAAACAGAGTGTCTGACAGAGAGGGCGAGAAACAGAGCACGAGAAACAGAGGGTCTGAAACAGAGGGTCTGAAACAGAGGGCACGAAACAGAGGGCGCGAAACAGAGGGGCCGAAACAGAGGGTCTGAAACAGAGGGCGCGAAACAGAGTGGCCGAAACAGAGGGCGAGAAACAGATGGGCCGAATCAGAGGGCGCGAAACAGAGGGTCTGAAACAGAGGGTCTGAAACAGACGGCGAGAAACCGAGGGTCTGAAACAGAGGGTCTGAAACAGAGGGCGCGAAACAGAGGGGCCGAAGCAGAGGGCGAGAAACAGAGGGGCCGAAACAGAGGGTCTGAAACAGAGGGCGCGAAAGAGAGGGCGCGAAACAGAGGGTGCGAAACAGAGGGCGTGAAACAGAGGGCGAGAAACAGAAGGTCTGAAACAGAGGGTCTGAAACAGAGGGCGAGAAACAGAGCACGAGAAACAGAGGGTCTGAAACAGAGGGTCTGAAACAGAGGGCACAAAACAGAGGGCGAGAAACAGAGGTCTGAAACAGAGGGTCTGAAACAGAGGGTCTGAAACAGAGGGAGAGAAACAGAGGGTCTGAAACAGAGGGTCTGATACAGAGGGCGCGAAACAGAGGGGCCGAAGCAGAGGGCGAGAAACAGAGGGGCCAAAACAGAGGGTCTGAAACAGAGGGCGAGAAACAGAGGGCGAGAAACAGAGTGTCTGAAACAGAGGGTCTGAAACATAGAGCGAGAAACAGAGGGCGAGAAACAGAGGGTCTGAAACAGAGGGTCTGAAACAGAGTGCGCGAAACAGAGGGTCTGAAACAGAGGGTCTGAAACAGAGGGGCTGAAACAGAGGGGCTGAAACATGGGTGCTGAAACAGAGGGTCTGAAACAGAGGGTCTGAAACAGAGGGGCTGAAACAGAGGGCGAGAATCAGAGGGTCTGAAACAGAGGGTCTGAAACAGAGGGGCTGTAACAGAGGGGCTGAAACAGAGGGGCTGACAAGAGGGGCTGAAACAGAGGGTCTGAAACAGAGGGCTCAAAACAGAGGGCGATAAATAGAGGGTCTGAAACAGAGGGGCTGAAACAGAGGGGCTGAAACAGAGGGTCTGAAACAGAGGGGCTGAAACAGAGGGCGAGAAACAGAGGGGCTGAAACAGAGGGGCTGAAACAGAGGGGCTGAAACAGAGGGGCTGAAACAGAGGGCGCGCAACAGAGGGTCTGAAACTGAGGGCGCGAAACAGAGGGCGAGAAACAGTGGGTCTGAAACAGAGGGTCTGAAACAGAGGGGCTGAAACAGAGGGTCTGAAACAGAGGGTCTGAAACAGAGGGCGCGAAACAGAGGGTCTGAAACAGAGCGTCTGAAACAGAGGGGCTGAAACAGAGGGGCTGAAACAGAGGTGCTGAAACAGAGGGTCTGAAACAGAGGGGCTGAAACACAGGGCGAGAAACAGAGGGTCTGAAACAGAGGGTCTGAAACAGAGGGGCTGAAACAGAGGGCGAGAAACAGAGGGGCTGACAAGAGGGGCTGAAACAGAGGGGCTGAAACAGAGGGTCTGAAACAGAGGGCTCAAAACAGAGGGCGAGAAACAGAGGGTCTGAAACAGAGGGGCTGAAACAGAGGGGCTGAAACAGAGGGTCTGAAACAGAGGGCGCGAAACACAGGGCGAGAAACAGTGGGTCTGAAACAGAGGGTCTGAAACAGAGGGGCTGAAATAGAGGGTCTGAAACAGAGGGGCTGAAACAGAGGGCGAGAAACAGTGGAGCTGAAACAGAGGGCGAGAAACAGAGTGTCTGAAACAGAGGGTCTGAAACAGAGGGCGCGAAACAGAGGGCGCGAAACAGAGGGTGTAAAACAGAGGGGCTGAAACAGAGGGGCTGAAACAGAGGGTCTGAAAAAGAGGGGCTGAAACAGAGGGAGAGAAACAGAGGGTCTGAAACAGAGGGTCTGATACAGAGGGCGCGAAACAGAGGGGCCAAAGCAGAGGGCGAGAAACAGAGGTGCCAAAACAGAGGGTCTGAAACAGAGGGCGAGAAACAGAGTGCGAGAAACAGAGTGTCTGAAACAGAGGGTCTGAAACATAGAGCGAGAAACAGAGGGCGAGAAACAGAGGGTCTGAAACAGAGGGTCTGAAACAGAGGGGCTGAAACAGAGGGGCTGAAACAGAGGTGCTGAAACAGAGGGTCTGAAACAGAGGGTCTGAAACAGAGGGGCTGAAACAGAGGGCGAGAATCAGAGGGTCTTAAACAGAGGGTCTGAAACAGAGGGGCTGTAACAGAGGGTCTGAAACAGAGGGGCTGAAAAGAGGGGCTGAAACAGAGGGTCTGAAACAGAGGGCTCAAAACAGAGGGCGATAAATAGAGGGTCTGAAACAGAGGGGCTGAAACAGAGGGGCTGAAACAGAGGGCGAGAAACAGAGGGGCTGAAACAGAGGGGCTGAAACAGAGGGCGCGAAACAGAGGGTCTGAAACTGAGGGCGCGAAACAGAGGGCGAGAAACAGTGGGTCTGAAACAGAGGGTCTGAAACAGAGGGGCTGAAACAGAGGGTCTGAAACAGAGGGCGAGAAACAGAGTGTCTGAAACAGAGGGTCTGAAACAGAGGGCGCGAAACAGAGGGCGCGAAACAGAGGGTCTGAAACTGAGGGGCTGAAACAGAGGGCGAGAAACAGAGGGTCTGAAACAGAGGGGCTGAAACAGAGGGTCTGAAACAGAGGGTCTGAAATAGAGGGCGCGAAACAGAGGGGCCGAAACAGAGGGCGAGAAACAGAGCGGCCGAAACAGAGGGCGAGAAACAGAGGGTCTGAAACAGAGGGTCTGAAACAGAGGGGCTGAAACAGAGGGGCTGAAACAGAGGGTCTGAAAAAGAGGGTCTGAAACAGAGGGCGCGAAACAGAGGGGCCGAAGCAGAGGGCGAGAAACAGAGGGGCTGAAACAGAGGGTCTGAAACAGAGGACACGAAACAGAGGGCGCAAAACAGAGGGGCCGAAACAGAGGGCGAGAAACAGAGGGGCCGAAACAGAGGGCGAGAAACAGAGGGTCTGAAACAGAGGGGCTGAACCAGAGGGTCTGAAACAGACGGTCTGAAATAGAGGGCGCGAAACAGAGGGGCCGAAACAGAGGGCGAGAAACAGAGGGGCCGAAACAGAGGGCGAGAAACAGAGGGTCTGAAACAGAGGGTCTGAAACAGAGCACGAGAAACAGAGGGTCTGAAACAGAGGGCACAAAACAGAGGGCGAGAAACAGAGGTCTGAAACAGAGGGTCTGAAACAGAGGGTCTGAAACAGAGGGAGAGAAACAGAGGGTCTGAAACAGAGGGTCTGATACAGAGGGCGCGAAACAGAGGGGCCGAAGCAGAGGGCGAGAAACAGAGGGGCCAAAACAGAGGGTCTGAAACAGAGGGCGAGAAACAGAGGGTGCGAAACAGAGGGCGTGAAACAGAGGGCGAGAAACAGAGGGTCTGAAACAGAGGGTCTGAAACAGAGGGCGAGAAACAGAGCACGAGAAACAGAGGGTCTGAAACAGAGGGTCTGAAACAGAGGGCACAAAACAGAGGGCGAGAAACAGAGGTCTGAAACAGAGGGTCTGAAACAGAGGGTCTGAAACAGAGGGAGAGAAAAAGAGGGTCTGAAACAGAGGGTCTGATACAGAGGGCGCGAAACAGAGGGGCCGAAGCAGAGGGCGAGAAACAGAGGGGCCAAAACAGAGTGTCTGAAACAGAGGGTCTGAAACATAGTGCGAGAAACAGAGGGCGACAAACAGAGGGTCTGATACAGAGGGTCTGAAACAGAGGGTCTGAAACAGAGGGCGCGAAACAGAGGGTCTGAAACAGAGGGTCTGAAACAGAGGGGCTGAAACAGAGGGGCTGAAACAGAGGTGCTGAAACAGAGGGTCTGAAACAGAGGGGCTGAAACAGAGGGCGAGAATCAGAGGGTCTGAAACAGAGGGTCTGAAACAGAGGGGCTGAAACAGAGGGCGAGAAACAGAGGGGATGACAAGAAGGTCTGAAACAGAGGGTCTGAAACAGAGGGTCTGAAACAGAGGGCCCAAAACAGAGGGCGATAAATAGAGGGTCTGAAACAGAGGGGCTGAAACAGAGGGTCTGAAACAGAGGGGCTGAAACAGAGGGCGAGAAACAGAGGGGCTGAAACAGAGGGTCTGAAACAGAGGGCGAGAAACAGAGGGGCTGAAACAGAGGGGCTGAAACAGAGGGGCTGAAACAGAGGGGCTGAAACAGAGGGTGCGAAACAGAGGGCGAGAAACAGTGGGTCTGAAACAGAGGGTCTGAAACAGAGGCGCTGAAACAGAGGGTCTGAAACAGAGGGCGCGAAACAGAGGGTCTGAAACAGAGGGTCTGAAACAGAGGGGCTGAAACAGAGGGGCTGAAACAGAGGTGCTGAAACAGAGGGTCTGAAACAGAGGGGCTGAAACAGAGGGCGAGAAACAGAGGGTCTGAAACAGAGGGTCTGAAACAGAGGGGCTGAAATAGAGGGCGAGAAACAGAGGGGCTGACAAGAGGGGCTGAAACAGACGGGCTGAAACAGAGGGTCTGAAACAGAGGGATCAAAACAGAGGGCGAGAAACAGAGGGTCTGAAACAGAGGGGCTGAAACAGAGTTTCTGAAACAGAGGGTCTGAAACAGAGGGGCTGAAACAGAGGGCGAGAAACAGAGGGGCTGAAACAGAGGGGCTGAAACAGAGGGGCTGAAACAGAGGGCGCGAAACAGAGGGTCTGAAACTGAGGGCGCGAAACACAGGGCGAGAAACAGTGGGTCTGAAACAGAGGGTCTGAAACAGAGGGGCTGAAATAGAGGGTCTGAAACAGAGGGGCTGAAACAGAGGGCGAGAAACAGAGGAGCTGAAACAGAGGGCGAGAAACAGAGTGTCTGAAACAGAGGGTCTGAAACAGAGGGCGCGAAACAGAGGGCGCAAAACAGAGGGTGTAAAACAGAGGGGCTGAAACAGAGGGGCTGAAACAGAGGGTCTGAAACATAGAGCGAGAAACAGAGGGCGAGAAACAGAGGGTCTGAAACAGAGGGTCTGAAACAGAGGGCGCGAAACAGAGGGTCTGAAACAGAGGGTCTGAAACAGAGGGGCTGAAACAGAGGGGCTGAAACAGAGGTGCTGAAACAGAGGGTCTGAAACAGAGGGTCTGAAACAGAGGGGCTGAAACAGAGGGCGAGAATCAGAGGGTCTGAAACAGAGGGTCTGAAACAGAGGGGCTGTAACAGAGGGGCTGAAACAGAGTGGCTGAAAAGAGGGGCTGAAACAGAGGGTCTGAAACAGAGGGCTCAAAACAGAGGGCGATAAATAGAGGGTCTGAAACAGAGGGGCTGAAACAGAGGGGCTGAAACAGAGGGCGAGAAACAGAGGGGCTGAAACAGAGGGGCTGAAACAGAGGGGCTGAAACAGAGGGGCTGAAACAGCGGGCGCGAAACAGAGGGTCTGAAACTGAGGGCGCGAAACAGAGGGCGAGAAACAGAGGGGCTGAAACAGAGGGGCTGAAACAGAGGGGCTGAAACAGAGGGGCTGAAACAGAGGGCGCGAAACAGAGGGTCTGAAACTGAGGGCGCGAAACAGAGGGCGAGAAACAGTGGGTCTGAAACAGAGGGTCTGAAACAGAGGGTCTGAAACAGAGGGTCTGAAACAGAGGGCGCGAAACAGAGGGTCTGAAACAGAGGGTCTGAAACAGAGGGTCTGAAACAGAGGGGCTGAAACAGAGGTGCTGAAACAGAGGGTCTGAAACAGAGGGGCTGAAACAGAGGGCGAGAAACAGAGGGTCTGAAACAGAGGGTCTGAAACAGAGGGGCTGAAACAGAGGGCGAGAAACAGAGGGGCTGACAAGAGGGGCTGAAACAGAGGGGCTGAAACAGAGGGTCTGAAACAGAGGGCTCAAAACAGAGGGCAAGAAACAGAGGGTCTGAAACAGAGGGGCTGAAACAGAGGGGCTGAAACAGAGGGTCTGAAACAGAGGGGCTGAAACAGAGGGTCTGAAACAGAGGGCGCGAAACAGAGGGGCTGAAACAGAGGGGCTGAAACAGAGGGGCTGAAACAGAGGGCGCGAAACAGAGGGTCTGAAACTGAGGGCGCGAAACAGAGGGCGAGAAACAGTGGGTCTGAAACAGAGTGTCTGAAACAGAGGGGCTGAAACAGAGGGCGAGAAACAGAGGGGCTGAAACAGAGGGCGAGAAACAGAGGGTCTTAAACAGAGGGTCTGAAACAGAGGGCGCGAAACAGAGGGCGCGAAACAGAGGGTCTGAAACAGAGGGGCTGAAACAGAGGGCGAGAAACAGAGGGTCTGAAACAGAGGGTCTGAAACAGAGGGGCTGAAATAGAGGGTCTGAAACAGAGGGGCTGAAACAGAGGGCGAGAAACAGAGGGGCTGAAACAGAGGGCGAGAAACAGAGGGTCTGAAACAGAGGGTCTGAAACAGAGGGCGCGAAACAGAGGGCGCGAAACAGAGGGTCTGAAACAGAGGGGCTGAAACAGAGGGCGAGAAACAGAGGGTCTGAAACAGAGGGTCGGAAACAGAGGGTCTGAAACAGAGGGCGCGAAACAGAGGGGCCGAAACAGAGGGCGAGAAACAGAGCGGCCGAAACAGAGGGCGAGAAACAGAGGGTCTGAAACAGAGGGTCTGAAACAGAGGGGCTGAAACAGAGGGGCTGAAACAGAGGGTCTGAAAAAGAGGGTCTGAAACAGAGGGCGCGAAACAGAGGGGCCGAAGCAGAGGGCGAGAAACAGAGGGGCCGAAACAGAGGGTCTGAAACAGAGGGCGTGAAAGAGAGGGCGCGAAACAGAGGGTGCGAAACAGAGGGCGTGAAACAGAGGGCGAGAAACAGAGGGTCTGAAACAGAGGGCGAGAAACAGAGCACGAGAAACAGAGGGTCTGAAACAGAGGGTCTGAAACAGAGGGCACGAAACAGAGGGCGCGAAACAGAGGGGCCGAAACAGAGGGTCGGAAACAGAGGGCGCGAAACAGAGTGGCCGAAACAGAGGGCGAGAAACAGATGGGCCGAATCAGAGGGCGCGAAACAGAGGGTCTGAAACAGAGGGTCTGAAACAGACGGCGAGAAACAGAGGGTCTGAAACAGAGGGTCTGAAACAGAGGGCGCGAAACAGAGGGGCCGAAGCAGAGGGCGAGAAACAGAGGGGCCGAAACAGAGGGTCTGAAACAGAGGGCGCGAAAGAGAGGGCGCGAAACAGAGGGTGCGAAACAGAGGGCGTGAAACAGAGGGCGAGAAACAGAGGGTCTGAAACAGAGGGTCTGAAACAGAGGGCGAGAAACAGAGCACGAGAAACAGAGGGTCTGAAACAGAGGGTCTGAAACAGAGGGCACAAAACAGAGGGTGAGAAACAGAGTTCTGAAATAGAGGGTCTGAAACAGAAGGTCTGAAACAGAGGGAGAGAAACAGAGGGTCTGAAACAGAGGGTCTGATACAGAGGGCGCGAAACAGAGGGGCCGAAGCAGAGGGCGAGAAACAGAGGGGCCAAAACAGAGGGTCTGAAACAGAGGGCGAGAAACAGAGTGTCTGAAACAGAGGGTCTGAAACATAGAGCGAGAAACAGAGGGCGAGAAACAGAGGGTCTGAAACAGAGGGGCTGAAACAGAGGGCGCGAAACAGAGGATCTGAAACAGAGGGTCTGAAACAGAGGGGCTGAAACAGAGGGGCTGAAACAGAGGTGCTGAAACAGAGGGTCTGAAACAGAGGGTCTGAAACAGAGGGGCTGAAACAGAGGGCGAGAATCAGAGGGTCTGAAACAGAGGGTCTGAAACAGAGGGGCTGTAACAGAGGGGCTGAAACAGAGGGGCTGACAAGAGGGTCTGAAACAGAGGGTCTGAAACAGAGGGCTCAAAACAGAGGGCGATAAATAGAGGGTCTGAAACAGAGGGGCTGAAACAGAGGGGCTGAAACAGAGGGTCTGAAACAGAGGGGCTGAAACAGAGGGCGAGAAACAGAGGGCGAGAAACAGAGGGTCTGAAACAGAGTGTCTGAAACAGAGGGCGAGAAACAGAGCACGAGAAACAGAGGGTCTGAAACAGAGGGTCTGAAACAGAGGGCACGAAACAGAGGGCGCGAAACAGAGGGGCCGAAACAGAGGGTCTGAAACAGAGGGCGCGAAACAGAGTGGCCGAAACAGAGTGCGAGAAACAGATGGGCCGAATCAGAGGGCGCGAAACAGAGGGTCTGAAACAGAGGGTCTGAAACAGACGGCGAGAAACAGAGGGTCTGAAACAGAGGGTCTGAAACAGAGGGCGCGAAACAGAGGGGCCGAAGCAGAGGGCGAGAAACAGAGGGGCCGAAACAGAGGGTCTGAAACAGAGGGCGCGAAAGAGAGGGCGCGAAACAGAGGGTGCGAAACAGATGGCGTGAAACAGAGGGCGAGAAACAGAGGGTCTGAAACAGAGGGTCTGAAACAGAGGGCGAGAAACAGAGCACGAGAAACAGAGGGTCTGAAACAGAGGGTCTGAAACAGAGGGCACAAAACAGAGGGCGAGAAACAGAGGTCTGAAATAGAGGGTCTGAAACAGAGGGTCTGAAACAGAGGGAGAGAAACAGAGGGTCTGAAACAGAGGGTCTGATACAGAGGGCGCGAAACAGAGGGGCCGAAGCAGAGGGCGAGAAACAGAGGGGCCAAAACAGAGGGTCTGAAACAGAGGGCGAGAAACAGAGGGCGAGAAACAGAGTGTCTGAAACAGAGGGTCTGAAACATAGAGCGAGAAACAGAGGGCGAGAAACAGAGGGTCTGAAACAGAGGGTCTGAAACAGAGGGCGCGAAACAGAGGGTCTGAAACATAGAGCGAGAAACAGAGGGCGAGAAACAGAGGGTCTGAAACAGAGGGGCTGAAACAGAGGGGCTGAAACAGAGGTGCTGAAACAGAGGGTCTGAAACAGAGGGTCTGAAACAGAGGGCGCGAAACAGAGTGGCCGAAACAGAGGGCGAGAAACAGATGGGCCGAATCAGAGGGCGCGAAACAGAGGGTCTGAAACAGAGGGTCTGAAACAGACGGCGAGAAACAGAGGGTCTGAAACAGAGGGTCTGAAACAGAGGGCGCGAAACAGAGGGGCCTAAGCAGAGGGCGAGAAACAGAGGGGCCGAAACAGAGGGTCTGAAACAGAGGGCGCGAAAGAGAGGCCGCGAAACAGAGGGTGCGAAACAGAGGGCGTGAAACAGAGGGCGAGAAACAGAGGGTCTGAAACAGAGGGTCTGAAACAGAGGGCGAGAAACAGAGCACGAGAAACAGAGGGTCTGAAACAGAGGGTCTGAAACAGAGGGCACAAAACAGAGGGCGAGAAACAGAGGTCTGAAATAGAGGGTCTGAAACAGAGGGTCTGAAACAGAGGGAGAGAAACAGAGGGTCTGAAACAGAGGGTCTGATACAGAGGGCGCGAAACAGAGGGGCCGAAGCAGAGGGCGAGAAACAGAGGGGCCGAAACAGAGGGTCTGAAACAGAGGGCGCGAAAGAGAGGGCGCGAAACAGAGGGTGCGAAACAGAGGGCGTGAAACAGAGGGCGAGAAACAGAGGGTCTGAAACAGAGGGTCTGAAACAGAGGGCGAGAAACAGAGCACGAGAAACAGAGGGTCTGAAACAGAGGGTCTGAAACAGAGGGCACAAAACAGAGGGCGAGAAACAGAGGGGCCGAAGCAGAGGGCGAGAAACAGAGGGGCCAAAACAGAGGGTCTGAAACAGAGGGCGAGAAACAGAGGGTGAGAAACAGAGGGTCTGAAACAGAGGGTCTGAAACATAGAGCGAGAAACAGAGGGCGAGAAACAGAGGGTCTGAAACAGAGGGTCTGAAACAGAGGGCGCGAAACAGAGGGTCTGAAACAGAGGGTCTGAAACAGAGGGGCTGAAACAGAGGGGCTGAAACAGAGGTGCTGAAACAGAGGTGCTGAAACAGAGGGTCTGAAACAGAGGGGCTGAAACAGAGGGCGAGAATCAGAGGGTCTGAAACAGAGGGTCTGAAACAGAGGGGCTGTAACAGAGGGGCTGAAACAGAGGGGCTGACAAGAGGGGCTGAAACAGAGGGGCTGAAACAGAGGGTCTGAAACAGAGGGGCTGAAACAGAGGGCGAGAAACAGAGGGGCTGAAACAGAGGGGCTGAAACAGAGGGGCTGAAACAGAGGGGCTGAAACAGAGGGCGCGAAACAGAGGGTCTGAAACTGAGGGCGCGAAACAGAGGGCGAGAAACAGTGGGTCTGAAACAGAGGGTCTGAAACAGAGGGTCTGAAACAGAGGGTCTGAAACAGAGGGCGCGAAACAGAGGGTCTGAAACAGAGGGTCTGAAACAGAGGGTCTGAAACAGAGGGGCTGAAACAGAGGTGCTGAAACAGAGGGTCTGAAACAGAGGGGCTGAAACAGAGGGCGAGAAACAGAGGGTCTGAAACAGAGGGTCTGAAACAGAGGGGCTGAAACAGAGGGCGAGAAACAGAGGGGCTGACAAGAGGGGCTGAAACAGAGGGGCTGAAACAGAGGGTCTGAAACAGAGGGCTCAAAACAGAGGGCAAGAAACAGAGGGTCTGAAACAGAGGGGCTGAAACAGAGGGGCTGAAACAGAGGGTCTGAAACAGAGGGGCTGAAACAGAGGGTCTGAAACAGAGGGCGCGAAACAGAGGGGCTGAAACAGAGGGGCTGAAACAGAGGGGCTGAAACAGAGGGCGCGAAACAGAGGGTCTGAAACTGAGGGCGCGAAACAGAGGGCGAGAAACAGTGGGTCTGAAACAGAGTGTCTGAAACAGAGGGGCTGAAACAGAGGGCGAGAAACAGAGGGGCTGAAACAGAGGGCGAGAAACAGAGGGTCTTAAACAGAGGGTCTGAAACAGAGGGCGCGAAACAGAGGGCGCGAAACAGAGGGTCTGAAACAGAGGGGCTGAAACAGAGGGCGAGAAACAGAGGGTCTGAAACAGAGGGTCTGAAACAGAGGGGCTGAAATAGAGGGTCTGAAACAGAGGGGCTGAAACAGAGGGCGAGAAACAGAGGGGCTGAAACAGAGGGCGAGAAACAGAGGGTCTGAAACAGAGGGTCTGAAACAGAGGGCGCGAAACAGAGGGCGCGAAACAGAGGGTCTGAAACAGAGGGGCTGAAAGAGAGGGCGAGAAACAGAGGGTCTGAAACAGAGGGTCGGAAACAGAGGGTCTGAAACAGAGGGCGCGAAACAGAGGGGCCGAAACAGAGGGCGAGAAACAGAGCGGCCGAAACAGAGGGCGAGAAACAGAGGGTCTGAAACAGAGGGTCTGAAACAGAGGGGCTGAAACAGAGGGGCTGAAACAGAGGGTCTGAAAAAGAGGGTCTGAAACAGAGGGCGCGAAACAGAGGGGCCGAAGCAGAGGGCGAGAAACAGAGGGGCCGAAACAGAGGGTCTGAAACAGAGGGCGTGAAAGAGAGGGCGCGAAACAGAGGGTGCGAAACAGAGGGCGTGAAACAGAGGGCGAGAAACAGAGGGTCTGAAACAGAGGGCGAGAAACAGAGCACGAGAAACAGAGGGTCTGAAACAGAGGGTCTGAAACAGAGGGCACGAAACAGAGGGCGCGAAACAGAGGGGCCGAAACAGAGGGTCGGAAACAGAGGGCGCGAAACAGAGTGGCCGAAACAGAGGGCGAGAAACAGATGGGCCGAATCAGAGGGCGCGAAACAGAGGGTCTGAAACAGAGGGTCTGAAACAGACGGCGAGAAACAGAGGGTCTGAAACAGAGGGTCTGAAACAGAGGGCGCGAAACAGAGGGGCCGAAGCAGAGGGCGAGAAACAGAGGGGCCGAAACAGAGGGTCTGAAACAGAGGGCGCGAAAGAGAGGGCGCGAAACAGAGGGTGCGAAACAGAGGGCGTGAAACAGAGGGCGAGAAACAGAGGGTCTGAAACAGAGGGTCTGAAACAGAGGGCGAGAAACAGAGCACGAGAAACAGAGGGTCTGAAACAGAGGGTCTGAAACAGAGGGCACAAAACAGAGGGCGAGAAACAGAGTTCTGAAATAGAGGGTCTGAAACAGAAGGTCTGAAACAGAGGGAGAGAAACAGAGGGTCTGAAACAGAGGGTCTGATACAGAGGGCGCGAAACAGAGGGGCCGAAGCAGAGGGCGAGAAACAGAGGGGCCAAAACAGAGGGTCTGAAACAGAGGGCGAGAAACAGAGTGTCTGAAACAGAGGGTCTGAAACATAGAGCGAGAAACAGAGGGCGAGAAACAGAGGGTCTGAAACAGAGGGGCTGAAACAGAGGGCGCGAAACAGAGGATCTGAAACAGAGGGTCTGAAACAGAGGGGCTGAAACAGAGGGGCTGAAACAGAGGTGCTGAAACAGAGGGTCTGAAACAGAGGGTCTGAAACAGAGGGGCTGAAACAGAGGGCGAGAATCAGAGGGTCTGAAACAGAGGGTCTGAAACAGAGGGGCTGTAACAGAGGGGCTGAAACAGAGGGGCTGACAAGAGGGTCTGAAACAGAGGGTCTGAAACAGAGGGCTCAAAACAGAGGGCGATAAATAGAGGGTCTGAAACAGAGGGGCTGAAACAGAGGGGCTGAAACAGAGGGTCTGAAACAGAGGGGCTGAAACAGAGGGCGAGAAACAGAGGGCGAGAAACAGAGGGTCTGAAACAGAGTGTCTGAAACAGAGGGCGAGAAACAGAGCACGAGAAACAGAGGGTCTGAAACAGAGGGTCTGAAACAGAGGGCACGAAACAGAGGGCGCGAAACAGAGGGGCCGAAACAGAGGGTCTGAAACAGAGGGCGCGAAACAGAGTGGCCGAAACAGAGTGCGAGAAACAGATGGGCCGAATCAGAGGGCGCGAAACAGAGGGTCTGAAACAGAGGGTCTGAAACAGACGGCGAGAAACAGAGGGTCTGAAACAGAGGGTCTGAAACAGAGGGCGCGAAACAGAGGGGCCGAAGCAGAGGGCGAGAAACAGAGGGGCCGAAACAGAGGGTCTGAAACAGAGGGCGCGAAAGAGAGGGCGCGAAACAGAGGGTGCGAAACAGATGGCGTGAAACAGAGGGCGAGAAACAGAGGGTCTGAAACAGAGGGTCTGAAACAGAGGGCGAGAAACAGAGCACGAGAAACAGAGGGTCTGAAACAGAGGGTCTGAAACAGAGGGCACAAAACAGAGGGCGAGAAACAGAGGTCTGAAATAGAGGGTCTGAAACAGAGGGTCTGAAACAGAGGGAGAGAAACAGAGGGTCTGAAACAGAGGGTCTGATACAGAGGGCGCGAAACAGAGGGGCCGAAGCAGAGGGCGAGAAACAGAGGGGCCAAAACAGAGGGTCTGAAACAGAGGGCGAGAAACAGAGGGCGAGAAACAGAGTGTCTGAAACAGAGGGTCTGAAACATAGAGCGAGAAACAGAGGGCGAGAAACAGAGGGTCTGAAACAGAGGGTCTGAAACAGAGGGCGCGAAACAGAGGGTCTGAAACATAGAGCGAGAAACAGAGGGCGAGAAACAGAGGGTCTGAAACAGAGGGGCTGAAACAGAGGGGCTGAAACAGAGGTGCTGAAACAGAGGGTCTGAAACAGAGGGTCTGAAACAGAGGGCGCGAAACAGAGTGGCCGAAACAGAGGGCGAGAAACAGATGGGCCGAATCAGAGGGCGCGAAACAGAGGGTCTGAAACAGAGGGTCTGAAACAGACGGCGAGAAACAGAGGGTCTGAAACAGAGGGTCTGAAACAGAGGGCGCGAAACAGAGGGGCCTAAGCAGAGGGCGAGAAACAGAGGGGCCGAAACAGAGGGTCTGAAACAGAGGGCGCGAAAGAGAGGCCGCGAAACAGAGGGTGCGAAACAGAGGGCGTGAAACAGAGGGCGAGAAACAGAGGGTCTGAAACAGAGGGTCTGAAACAGAGGGCGAGAAACAGAGCACGAGAAACAGAGGGTCTGAAACAGAGGGTCTGAAACAGAGGGCACAAAACAGAGGGCGAGAAACAGAGGTCTGAAATAGAGGGTCTGAAACAGAGGGTCTGAAACAGAGGGAGAGAAACAGAGGGTCTGAAACAGAGGGTCTGATACAGAGGGCGCGAAACAGAGGGGCCGAAGCAGAGGGCGAGAAACAGAGGGGCCGAAACAGAGGGTCTGAAACAGAGGGCGCGAAAGAGAGGGCGCGAAACAGAGGGTGCGAAACAGAGGGCGTGAAACAGAGGGCGAGAAACAGAGGGTCTGAAACAGAGGGTCTGAAACAGAGGGCGAGAAACAGAGCACGAGAAACAGAGGGTCTGAAACAGAGGGTCTGAAACAGAGGGCACAAAACAGAGGGCGAGAAACAGAGGGGCCGAAGCAGAGGGCGAGAAACAGAGGGGCCAAAACAGAGGGTCTGAAACAGAGGGCGAGAAACAGAGGGTGAGAAACAGAGGGTCTGAAACAGAGGGTCTGAAACATAGAGCGAGAAACAGAGGGCGAGAAACAGAGGGTCTGAAACAGAGGGTCTGAAACAGAGGGCGCGAAACAGAGGGTCTGAAACAGAGGGTCTGAAACAGAGGGGCTGAAACAGAGGGGCTGAAACAGAGGTGCTGAAACAGAGGTGCTGAAACAGAGGGTCTGAAACAGAGGGGCTGAAACAGAGGGCGAGAATCAGAGGGTCTGAAACAGAGGGTCTGAAACAGAGGGGCTGTAACAGAGGGGCTGAAACAGAGGGGCTGACAAGAGGGGCTGAAACAGAGGGGCTGAAACAGAGGGTCTGAAACAGAGGGGCTGAAACAGAGGGCGAGAAACAGAGGGGCTGAAACAGAGGGGCTGAAACAGAGGGGCTGAAACAGAGGGGCTGAAACAGAGGGCGCGAAACAGAGGGTCTGAAACTGAGGGCGCGAAACAGAGGGCGAGAAACAGTGGGTCTGAAACAGAGGGTCTGAAACAGAGGGTCTGAAACAGAGGGTCTGAAACAGAGGGCGCGAAACAGAGGGTCTGAAACAGAGGGTCTGAAACAGAGGGTCTGAAACAGAGGGGCTGAAACAGAGGTGCTGAAACAGAGGGTCTGAAACAGAGGGGCTGAAACAGAGGGCGAGAAACAGAGGGTCTGAAACAGAGGGTCTGAAACAGAGGGGCTGAAACAGAGGGCGAGAAACAGAGGGGCTGACAAGAGGGGCTGAAACAGAGGGGCTGAAACAGAGGTTCTGAAACAGAGGGCTCAAAACAGAGGGCAAGAAACAGAGGGTCTGAAACAGAGGGGCTGAAACAGAGGGGCTGAAACAGAGGGTCTGAAACAGAGGGGCTGAAACAGAGGGTCTGAAACAGAGGGCGCGAAACAGAGGGGCTGAAACAGAGGGGCTGAAACAGAGGGGCTGAAACAGAGGGCGCGAAACAGAGGGTCTGAAACTGAGGGCGCGAAACAGAGGGCGAGAAACAGTGGGTCTGAAACAGAGGGTCTGAAACAGAGGGGCTGAAACAGAGGGCGAGAAACAGAGGGGCTGAAACAGAGGGCGAGAAACAGAGGGTCTTAAACAGAGGGTCTGAAACAGAGGGCGCGAAACAGAGGGCGCGAAACAGAGGGTCTGAAACAGAGGGGCTGAAACAGAGGGCGAGAAACAGAGGGTCTGAAACAGAGGGTCTGAAACAGAGGGGCTGAAATAGAGGGTCTGAAACAGAGGGGCTGAAACAGAGGGCGAGAAACAGAGGGGCTGAAACAGAGGGCGAGAAACAGAGGGTCTGAAACAGAGGGTCTGAAACAGAGGGCGCGAAACAGAGGGCGCGAAACAGAGGGTCTGAAACAGAGGGGCTGAAACAGAGGGCGAGAAACAGAGGGTCTGAAACAGAGGGTCGGAAACAGAGGGTCTGAAACAGAGGGCGCGAAACAGAGGGGCCGAAACAGAGGGCGAGAAACAGAGCGGCCGAAACAGAGGGCGAGAAACAGAGGGTCTGAAACAGAGGGTCTGAAACAGAGGGGCTGAAACAGAGGGGCTGAAACAGAGGGTCTGAAAAAGAGGGTCTGAAACAGAGGGCGCGAAACAGAGGGGCCGAAGCAGAGGGCGAGAAACAGAGGGGCCGAAACAGAGGGTCTGAAACAGAGGGCGTGAAAGAGAGGGCGCGAAACAGAGGGTGCGAAACAGAGGGCGTGAAACAGAGGGCGAGAAACAGAGGGTCTGAAACAGAGGGCGAGAAACAGAGCACGAGAAACAGAGGGTCTGAAACAGAGGGTCTGAAACAGAGGGCACGAAACAGAGGGCGCGAAACAGAGGGGCCGAAACAGAGGGTCGGAAACAGAGGGCGCGAAACAGAGTGGCCGAAACAGAGGGCGAGAAACAGATGGGCCGAATCAGAGGGCGCGAAACAGAGGGTCTGAAACAGACGGCGAGAAACAGAGGGTCTGAAACAGAGGGTCTGAAACAGAGGGCGCGAAACAGAGGGGCCGAAGCAGAGGGCGAGAAACAGAGGGGCCGAAACAGAGGGTCTGAAACAGAGGGCGCGAAAGAGAGGGCGCGAAACAGAGGGTGCGAAACAGAGGGCGTGAAACAGAGGGCGAGAAACAGAGGGTCTGAAACAGAGGGTCTGAAACAGAGGGCGAGAAACAGAGCACGAGAAACAGAGGGTCTGAAACAGAGGGTCTGAAACAGAGGGCACAAAACAGAGGGCGAGAAACAGAGTTCTGAAATAGAGGGTCTGAAACAGAAGGTCTGAAACAGAGGGAGAGAAACAGAGGGTCTGAAACAGAGGGTCTGATACAGAGGGCGCGAAACAGAGGGGCCGAAGCAGAGGGCGAGAAACAGAGGGGCCAAAACAGAGGGTCTGAAACAGAGGGCGAGAAACAGAGTGTCTGAAACAGAGGGTCTGAAACATAGAGCGAGAAACAGAGGGCGAGAAACAGAGGGTCTGAAACAGAGGGGCGGAAACAGAGGGCGCGAAACAGAGGATCTGAAACAGAGGGTCTGAAACAGAGGGGCTGAAACAGAGGTGCTGAAACAGAGGTGCTGAAACAGAGGGTCTGAAACAGAGGGTCTGAAACAGAGGGGCTGAAACAGAGGGCGAGAATCAGAGGGTCTGAAACAGAGGGTCTGAAACAGAGGGGCTGTAACAGAGGGGCTGAAACAGAGGGGCTGACAAGAGGGTCTGAAACAGAGGGTCTGAAACAGAGGGCTCAAAACAGAGGGCGATAAATAGAGGGTCTGAAACAGAGGGGCTGAAACAGAGGGGCTGAAACAGAGGGTCTGAAACAGAGGGGCTGAAACAGAGGGCGAGAAACAGAGGGCGAGAAACAGAGGGTCTGAAACAGAGTGTCTGAAACAGAGGGCGAGAAACAGAGCACGAGAAACAGAGGGTCTGAAACAGAGGGTCTGAAACAGAGGGCACGAAACAGAGGGCGCGAAACAGAGGGGCCGAAACAGAGGGTCTGAAACAGAGGGCGCGAAACAGAGTGGCCGAAACAGAGGGCGAGAAACAGATGGGCCGAATCAGAGGGCGCGAAACAGAGGGTCTGAAACAGAGGGTCTGAAACAGACGGCGAGAAACAGAGGGTCTGAAACAGAGGGTCTGAAACAGAGGGCGCGAAACAGAGGGGCCGAAGCAGAGGGCGAGAAACAGAGGGGCCGAAACAGAGGGTCTGAAACAGAGGGCGCGAAAGAGAGGGCGCGAAACAGAGGGTGCGAAACAGATGGCGTGAAACAGAGGGCGAGAAACAGAGGGTCTGAAACAGAGGGTCTGAAACAGAGGGCGAGAAACAGAGCACGAGAAACAGAGGGTCTGAAACAGAGGGTCTGAAACAGAGGGCACAAAACAGAGGGCGAGAAACAGAGGTCTGAAATAGAGGGTCTGAAACAGAGGGTCTGAAACAGAGGGAGAGAAACAGAGGGTCTGAAACAGAGGGTCTGATACAGAGGGCGCGAAACAGAGGGGCCGAAGCAGAGGGCGAGAAACAGAGGGGCCAAAACAGAGGGTCTGAAACAGAGGGCGAGAAACAGAGGGCGAGAAACAGAGTGTCTGAAACAGAGGGTCTGAAACATAGAGCGAGAAACAGAGGGCGAGAAACAGAGGGTCTGAAACAGAGGGTCTGAAACAGAGGGCGCGAAACAGAGGGTCTGAAACATAGAGCGAGAAACAGAGGGCGAGAAACAGAGGGTCTGAAACAGAGGGGCTGAAACAGAGGTGCTGAAACAGAGGGTCTGAAACAGAGGGTCTGAAACAGAGGGCGCGAAACAGAGTGGCCGAAACAGAGGGCGAGAAACAGATGGGCCGAATCAGAGGGCGCGAAACAGAGGGTCTGAAACAGACGGCGAGAAACAGAGGGTCTGAAACAGAGGGTCTGAAACAGAGGGCGCGAAACAGAGGGGCCTAAGCAGAGGGCGAGAAACAGAGGGGCCGAAACAGAGGGTCTGAAACAGAGGGCGCGAAAGAGAGGGCGCGAAACAGAGGGTGCGAAACAGAGGGCGTGAAACAGAGGGCGAGAAACAGAGGGTCTGAAACAGAGGGTCTGAAACAGAGGGCGAGAAACAGAGCACGAGAAACAGAGGGTCTGAAACAGAGGGTCTGAAACAGAGGGCACAAAACAGAGGGCGAGGAACAGAGGTCTGAAATAGAGGGTCTGAAACAGAGGGTCTGAAACAGAGGGAGAGAAACAGAGGGTCTGAAACAGAGGGTCTGATACAGAGGGCGCGAAACAGAGGGGCCGAAGCAGAGGGCGAGAAACAGAGGGGCCAAAACAGAGGGTCTGAAACAGAGGGCGAGAAACAGAGGGCGAGAAACAGAGTGTCTGAAACAGAGGGTCTGAAACATAGAGCGAGAAACAGAGTGCGAGAAACAGAGGGTCTGAAACAGAGGGTCTGAAACAGAGGGCGCGAAACAGAGGGTCTGAAACAGAGGGTCTGAAACAGAGGGGCTGAAACAGAGGGGCTGAAACAGAGGTGCTGAAACAGAGGGTCTGAAACAGAGGGTCTGAAACAGAGGGTCTGAAACAGAGGGCGAGAATCAGAGGGTCTGAAACAGAGGGTCTGAAACAGAGGGGCTGTAACAGAGGGGCTGAAACAGAGGGGCTGACAAGAGGGGCTGAAACAGAGGGTCTGAAACAGAGGGCTCAAAACAGAGGGCGATAAATAGAGGGTCTGAAACAGAGGGGCTGAAACAGAGGGGCTGAAACAGAGGGTCTGAAACAGAGGGGCTGAAACAGAGGGCGAGAAACAGAGGGGCTGAAACAGAGGGGCTGAAACAGAGGGGCTGAAACAGAGGGGCTGAAACAGAGGGCGCGAAACAGAGGGTCTGAAACTGAGGGCGCGAAACAGAGGGCGAGAAACAGTGGGTCTGAAACAGAGGGTCTGAAACAGAGGGTCTGAAACAGAGGGTCTGAAACAGAGGGCGCGAAACAGAGGGTCTGAAACAGAGGGTCTGAAACAGAGGGTCTGAAACAGAGGGGCTGAAACAGAGGTGCTGAAACAGAGGGTCTGAAACAGAGGGGCTGAAACAGAGGGCGAGAAACAGAGGGTCTGAAACAGAGGGTCTGAAACAGAGGGGCTGAAACAGAGGGCGAGAAACAGAGGGGCTGACAAGAGGGGCTGAAACAGAGGGGCTGAAACAGAGGGTCTGAAACAGAGGGCTCAAAACAGAGGGCGAGAAACAGAGGGTCTGAAACAGAGGGGCTGAAACAGAGGGGCTGAAACAGAGGGTCTGAAACAGAGGGGCTGAAACAGAGGGCGAGAAACAGAGGGGCTGAAACAGAGGGGCTGAAACAGAGGGGCTGAAACAGAGGGGCTGAAACAGAGGGCGCGAAACAGAGGGTCTGAAACAGAGGGCGCGAAACAGAGGGCGAGAAACAGTGGGTCTGAAACAGAGGGTCTGAAACAGAGGGGCTGAAATAGAGGGTCTGAAACAGAGGGGCTGAAACAGAGGGCGAGAAACAGAGGGTCTGAAACAGAGGGTCTGAAACAGAGGGCGCGAAACAGAGGGCGCGAAACAGAGGGTCTGAAACAGAGGGTCTGAAACAGAGGGCACGAAACAGAGGGCGCGAAACAGAGGGGCCGAAACAGAGGGTCTGAAACAGAGGGCGCGAAACAGAGTGGCCGAAACAGAGGGCGAGAAACAGATGGGCCGAATCAGAGGGCGCGAAACAGAGGGTCTGAAACAGAGGGTCTGAAACAGACGGCGAGAAACAGAGGGTCTGAAACAGAGGGTCTGAAACAGAGGGCGCGAAACAGAGGGGCCGAAGCAGAGGGCGAGAAACAGAGGGGCCGAAACAGAGGGTCTGAAACAGAGGGCGCGAAAGAGAGGGCGCGAAACAGAGGGTGCGAAACAGATGGCGTGAAACAGAGGGCGAGAAACAGAGGGTCTGAAACAGAGGGTCTGAAACAGAGGGCGAGAAACAGAGCACGAGAAACAGAGGGTCTGAAACAGAGGGTCTGAAACAGAGGGCACAAAACAGAGGGCGAGAAACAGAGGTCTGAAATAGAGGGTCTGAAACAGAGGGTCTGAAACAGAGGGAGAGAAACAGAGGGTCTGAAACAGAGGGTCTGATACAGAGGGCGCGAAACAGAGGGGCCGAAGCAGAGGGCGAGAAACAGAGGGGCCAAAACAGAGGGTCTGAAACAGAGGGCGAGAAACAGAGGGCGAGAAACAGAGTGTCTGAAACAGAGGGTCTGAAACATAGAGCGAGAAACAGAGGGCGAGAAACAGAGGGTCTGAAACAGAGGGTCTGAAACAGAGGGCGCGAAACAGAGGGTCTGAAACATAGAGCGAGAAACAGAGGGCGAGAAACAGAGGGTCTGAAACAGAGGGGCTGAAACAGAGGTGCTGAAACAGAGGGTCTGAAACAGAGGGTCTGAAACAGAGGGCGCGAAACAGAGTGGCCGAAACAGAGGGCGAGAAACAGATGGGCCGAATCAGAGGGCGCGAAACAGAGGGTCTGAAACAGAGGGTCTGAAACAGACGGCGAGAAACAGAGGGTCTGAAACAGAGGGTCTGAAACAGAGGGCGCGAAACAGAGGGGCCTAAGCAGAGGGCGAGAAACAGAGGGGCCGAAACAGAGGGTCTGAAACAGAGGGCGCGAAAGAGAGGCCGCGAAACAGAGGGTGCGAAACAGAGGGCGTGAAACAGAGGGCGAGAAACAGAGGGTCTGAAACAGAGGGTCTGAAACAGAGGGCGAGAAACAGAGCACGAGAAACAGAGGGTCTGAAACAGAGGGTCTGAAACAGAGGGCACAAAACAGAGGGCGAGGAACAGAGGTCTGAAATAGAGGGTCTGAAACAGAGGGTCTGAAACAGAGGGAGAGAAACAGAGGGTCTGAAACAGAGGGTCTGATACAGAGGGCGCGAAACAGAGGGGCCGAAGCAGAGGGCGAGAAACAGAGGGGCCAAAACAGAGGGTCTGAAACAGAGGGCGAGAAACAGAGGGCGAGAAACAGAGTGTCTGAAACAGAGGGTCTGAAACATAGAGCGAGAAACAGAGTGCGAGAAACAGAGGGTCTGAAACAGAGGGTCTGAAACAGAGGGCGCGAAACAGAGGGTCTGAAACAGAGGGTCTGAAACAGAGGGGCTGAAACAGAGGGGCTGAAACAGAGGTGCTGAAACAGAGGGTCTGAAACAGAGGGTCTGAAACAGAGGGTCTGAAACAGAGGGCGAGAATCAGAGGGTCTGAAACAGAGGGTCTGAAACAGAGGGGCTGTAACAGAGGGGCTGAAACAGAGGGGCTGACAAGAGGGGCTGAAACAGAGGGTCTGAAACAGAGGGCTCAAAACAGAGGGCGATAAATAGAGGGTCTGAAACAGAGGGGCTGAAACAGAGGGGCTGAAACAGAGGGTCTGAAACAGAGGGGCTGAAACAGAGGGCGAGAAACAGAGGGGCTGAAACAGAGGGGCTGAAACAGAGGGGCTGAAACAGAGGGGCTGAAACAGAGGGCGCGAAACAGAGGGTCTGAAACTGAGGGCGCGAAACAGAGGGCGAGAAACAGTGGGTCTGAAACAGAGGGTCTGAAACAGAGGGTCTGAAACAGAGGGTCTGAAACAGAGGGCGCGAAACAGAGGGTCTGAAACAGAGGGTCTGAAACAGAGGGTCTGAAACAGAGGGGCTGAAACAGAGGTGCTGAAACAGAGGGTCTGAAACAGAGGGGCTGAAACAGAGGGCGAGAAACAGAGGGTCTGAAACAGAGGGTCTGAAACAGAGGGGCTGAAACAGAGGGCGAGAAACAGAGGGGCTGACAAGAGGGGCTGAAACAGAGGGGCTGAAACAGAGGGTCTGAAACAGAGGGCTCAAAACAGAGGGCGAGAAACAGAGGGTCTGAAACAGAGGGGCTGAAACAGAGGGGCTGAAACAGAGGGTCTGAAACAGAGGGGCTGAAACAGAGGGCGAGAAACAGAGGGGCTGAAACAGAGGGGCTGAAACAGAGGGGCTGAAACAGAGGGGCTGAAACAGAGGGCGCGAAACAGAGGGTCTGAAACAGAGGGCGCGAAACAGAGGGCGAGAAACAGTGGGTCTGAAACAGAGGGTCTGAAACAGAGGGGCTGAAATAGAGGGTCTGAAACAGAGGGGCTGAAACAGAGGGCGAGAAACAGAGGGTCTGAAACAGAGGGTCTGAAACAGAGGGCGCGAAACAGAGGGCGCGAAACAGAGGGTCTGAAACAGAGGGTCTGAAACAGAGGGCGAGAAACAGAGGGTCTGAAACAGAGGGTCTGAAACAGAGGGTCTGAAACAGAGGGCGCGAAACAGAGGGGCCGAAACAGAGGGCGAGAAACAGAGCGGCCGAAACAGAGGGTCTGAAACAGAGGGGCTGAAACAGAGGGGCTGAAACAGAGGGTCTGAAAAAGAGGGTCTGAAACAGAGGGCGCGAAACAGAGGGGCCGAAGCAGAGGGCGAGAAACAGAGGGGCTGAAACAGAGGGTCTGAAACAGAGGGCACGAAACAGAGGGCGCGAAACAGAGGGGCCGAAACAGAGGGCAGGATACTGAGGGGCCGAAACAGAGGGCGAGAAACAGAGGGGCAGAAACAGAGGGCGAGAAACAGAGGTCGAGAAACAGAGTGTCTGAAACAGAGGGTCTGAAACATAGGGCGAGAAACAGAGGGCGAGAAACAGAGGGTCTGAAACAGAGGGACTGAAACAGAGGGGCTGAAACAGAGGTGCTGAAACAGAGGGTCTGAAACAGAGGGTCTGAAACAGAGGGGCTGAAACAGAGGGCGAGAAACAGAGGGGCTGATACAGAGGGGCTGAAACAGAGGGGCTGAAACAGAGGGTCTGAAACAGAGGGCTCAAAACAGAGGGCGAGATACAGAGGGTCTGAAACTGAGGGGCTGAAACAGAGGGGCTGAAACAGACGGCGAGAAACAGAGGGTCTGAAACAGAGGGTCTGAAACAGAGGGCGCGAAACAGAGGGGCCGAAGCAGAGGGCGAGAAACAGAGGGGCCGAAACAGAGGGTCTGAAACAGAGGGCGCGAAAGAGAGGGCGCGAAACAGAGGGTGCGAAACAGAGGGCGTGAAACAGAGGGCGAGAAACAGAGGGTCTGAAACAGAGGGTCTGTAACAGAGGGCGAGAAACAGAGCACGAGAAACAGAGGGTCTGAAACAGAGGGTCTGAAACAGAGGGCACAAAACAGAGGGCGAGAAACAGAGGTCTGAAATAGAGGGTCTGAAACAGAGGGTCTGAAACAGAGGGAGAGAAACAGAGGGTCTGAAACAGAGGGTCTGATACAGAGGGCGCGAAACAGAGGGGCCGAAGCAGAGGGCGAGAAACAGAGGGGCCAAAACAGAGGGTCTGAAACAGAGGGCGAGAAACAGAGGGCGAGAAACAGAGTGTCTGAAACAGAGGGTCTGAAACATAGAGCGAGAAACAGAGGGCGAGAAACAGAGGGTCTGAAACAGAGGGTCTGAAACAGAGGGCGCGAAACAGAGGGTCTGAAACAGAGGGTCTGAAACAGAGGGGCGGAAACAGAGGTGCTGAAACAGAGGGTCTGAAACAGAGGGTCTGAAACAGAGGGTCTGAAACAGAGGGCGAGAATCAGAGGGTCTGAAACAGAGGGTCTGAAACAGAGGGGCTGTAACAGAGGGGCTGAAACAGAGGGGCTGACAAGAGGGGCTGAAACAGAGGGTCTGAAACAGAGGGCTCAAAACAGAGGGCGATAAATAGAGGGTCTGAAACAGAGGGGCTGAAACAGAGGGCACGAAACAGAGGGCGCGAAACAGAGGGGCCGAAACAGAGGGTCTGAAACAGAGGGCGCGAAACAGAGTGGCCGAAACAGAGGGCGAGAAACAGATGGGCCGAATCAGAGGGCGCGAAACAGAGGGTCTGAAACAGAGGGTCTGAAACAGAGGGCGAGAAACAGAGGGTCTGAAACAGAGGGTCTGAAACAGAGGGCGCGAAACAGAGGGGCCGAAGCAGAGGGCGAGAAACAGAGGGGCCGAAACAGAGGGTCTGAAACAGAGGGCGCGAAAGAGAGGCCGCGAAACAGAGGGTGCGAAACAGATGGCGTGAAACAGAGGGCGAGAAACAGAGGGTCTGAAACAGAGGGTCTGAAACAGAGGGCGAGAAACAGAGCACGAGAAACAGAGGGTCTGAAACAGAGGGTCTGAAACAGAGGGCACAAAACAGAGGGCGAGAAACAGAGGTCTGAAATAGAGGGTCTGAAACAGAGGGTCTGAAACAGAGGGAGAGAAACAGAGGGTCTGAAACAGAGGGTCTGATACAGAGGGCGCGAAACAGAGGGGCCGAAGCAGAGGGCGAGAAACAGAGGGGCCAAAACAGAGGGTCTGAAACAGAGGGCGAGAAACAGAGGGCGAGAAACAGAGTGTCTGAAACAGAGGGTCTGAAACATAGAGCGAGAAACAGAGGGCGAGAAACAGAGGGTCTGAAACAGAGGGTCTGAAACAGAGGGCGCGAAACAGAGGGTCTGAAACATAGAGCGAGAAACAGAGGGCGAGAAACAGAGGGTCTGAAACAGAGGGGCTGAAACAGAGGGGCTGAAACAGAGGTGCTGAAACAGAGGGTCTGAAACAGAGGGTCTGAAACAGAGGGCGCGAAACAGAGTGGCCGAAACAGAGGGCGAGAAACAGATGGGCCGAATCAGAGGGCGCGAAACAGAGGGTCTGAAACAGAGGGTCTGAAACAGACGGCGAGAAACAGAGGGTCTGAAACAGAGGGTCTGAAACAGAGGGCGCGAAACAGAGGGGCCTAAGCAGAGGGCGAGAAACAGAGGGGCCGAAACAGAGGGTCTGAAACAGAGGGCGCGAAAGAGAGGGCGCGAAACAGAGGGTGCGAAACAGAGGGCGTGAAACAGAGGGCGAGAAACAGAGGGTCTGAAACAGAGGGTCTGAAACAGAGGGCGAGAAACAGAGCACGAGAAACAGAGGGTCTGAAACAGAGGGTCTGAAACAGAGGGCACAAAACAGAGGGCGAGGAACAGAGGTCTGAAATAGAGGGTCTGAAACAGAGGGTCTGAAACAGAGGGAGAGAAACAGAGGGTCTGAAACAGAGGGTCTGATACAGAGGGCGCGAAACAGAGGGGCCGAAGCAGAGGGCGAGAAACAGAGGGGCCAAAACAGAGGGTCTGAAACAGAGGGCGAGAAACAGAGGGCGAGAAACAGAGTGTCTGAAACAGAGGGTCTGAAACATAGAGCGAGAAACAGAGGGCGAGAAACAGAGGGTCTGAAACAGAGGGTCTGAAACAGAGGGCGCGAAACAGAGGGTCTGAAACAGAGGGTCTGAAACAGAGGGGCTGAAACAGAGGGGCTGAAACAGAGGTGCTGAAACAGAGGGTCTGAAACAGAGGGTCTGAAACAGAGGGTCTGAAACAGAGGGCGAGAATCAGAGGGTCTGAAACAGAGGGTCTGAAACAGAGGGGCTGTAACAGAGGGGCTGAAACAGAGGGGCTGACAAGAGGGGCTGAAACAGAGGGTCTGAAACAGAGGGCTCAAAACAGAGGGCGATAAATAGAGGGTCTGAAACAGAGGGGCTGAAACAGAGGGGCTGAAACAGAGGGTCTGAAACAGAGGGGCTGAAACAGAGGGCGAGAAACAGAGGGGCTGAAACAGAGGGGCTGAAACAGAGGGGCTGAAACAGAGGGGCTGAAACAGAGGGCGCGAAACAGAGGGTCTGAAACTGAGGGCGCGAAACAGAGGGCGAGAAACAGTGGGTCTGAAACAGAGGGTCTGAAACAGAGGGTCTGAAACAGAGGGTCTGAAACAGAGGGCGCGAAACAGAGGGTCTGAAACAGAGGGTCTGAAACAGAGGGTCTGAAACAGAGGGGCTGAAACAGAGGTGCTGAAACAGAGGGTCTGAAACAGAGGGGCTGAAACAGAGGGCGAGAAACAGAGGGTCTGAAACAGAGGGTCTGAAACAGAGGGGCTGAAACAGAGGGCGAGAAACAGAGGGGCTGACAAGAGGGGCTGAAACAGAGGGGCTGAAACAGAGGGTCTGAAACAGAGGGCTCAAAACAGAGGGCGAGAAACAGAGGGTCTGAAACAGAGGGGCTGAAACAGAGGGGCTGAAACAGAGGGTCTGAAACAGAGGGGCTGAAACAGAGGGCGAGAAACAGAGGGGCTGAAACAGAGGGGCTGAAACAGAGGGGCTGAAACAGAGGGGCTGAAACAGAGGGCGCGAAACAGAGGGTCTGAAACTGAGGGCGCGAAACAGAGGGCGAGAAGCAGTGGGTCTGAAACAGAGGGTCTGAAACAGAGGGGCTGAAATAGAGGGTCTGAAACAGAGGGGCTGAAACAGAGGGCGAGAAACAGAGGGTCTGAAACAGAGGGTCTGAAACAGAGGGCGCGAAACAGAGGGCGCGAAACAGAGGGTCTGAAACAGAGGGTCTGAAACAGAGGGCGAGAAACAGAGGGTCTGAAACAGAGGGTCTGAAACAGAGGGTCTGAAACAGAGGGCGCGAAACAGAGGGGCCGAAACAGAGGGCGAGAAACAGAGCGGCCGAAACAGAGGGTCTGAAACAGAGGGGCTGAAACAGAGGGGCTGAAACAGAGGGTCTGAAAAAGAGGGTCTGAAACAGAGGGCGCGAAACAGAGGGGCCGAAGCAGAGGGCGAGAAACAGAGGGGCTGAAACAGAGGGTCTGAAACAGAGGGCACGAAACAGAGGGCGCGAAACAGAGGGGCCGAAACAGAGGGCAGGATACTGAGGGGCCGAAACAGAGGGCGAGAAACAGAGGGGCAGAAACAGAGGGCGAGAAACAGAGGTCGAGAAACAGAGTGTCTGAAACAGAGGGTCTGAAACATAGGGCGAGAAACAGAGGGCGAGAAACAGAGGGTCTGAAATAGAGGGTCTGAAACAGAGGGTCTGAAACAGAGGGGGCGAAACACAGGGTCTATAACAGAGGGTCTGAAACAGAGGGACTGAAACAGAGGGGCTGAAACAGAGGTGCTGAAACAGAGGGTCTGAAACAGAGGGTCTGAAACAGAGGGGCTGAAACAGAGGGCGAGAAACAGAGGGGCTGATACAGAGGGGCTGAAACAGAGGGGCTGAAACAGAGGGTCTGAAACAGAGGGCTCAAAACAGAGGGCGAGATACAGAGGGTCTGAAACTGAGGGGCTGAAACAGAGGGGCTGAAACAGACGGCGAGAAACAGAGGGTCTGAAACAGAGGGTCTGAAACAGAGGGCGCGAAACAGAGGGGCCGAAGCAGAGGGCGAGAAACAGAGGGGCCGAAACAGAGGGTCTGAAACAGAGGGCGCGAAAGAGAGGGCGCGAAACAGAGGGTGCGAAACAGAGGGCGTGAAACAGAGGGCGAGAAACAGAGGGTCTGAAACAGAGGGTCTGTAACAGAGGGCGAGAAACAGAGCACGAGAAACAGAGGGTCTGAAACAGAGGGTCTGAAACAGAGGGCACAAAACAGAGGGCGAGAAACAGAGGTCTGAAATAGAGGGTCTGAAACAGAGGGTCTGAAACAGAGGGAGAGAAACAGAGGGTCTGAAACAGAGGGTCTGATACAGAGGGCGCGAAACAGAGGGGCCGAAACAGAGGGCGAGAAACAGAGCGGCCGAAACAGAGGGTCTGAAACAGAGGGGCTGAAACAGAGGGGCTGAAACAGAGGGTCTGAAAAAGAGGGTCTGAAACAGAGGGCGCGAAACAGAGGGGCCGAAGCAGAGGGCGAGAAACAGAGGGGCTGAAACAGAGGGTCTGAAACAGAGGGCACGAAACAGAGGGCGCGAAACAGAGGGGCCGAAACAGAGGGCAGGATACTGAGGGGCCGAAACAGAGGGCGAGAAACAGAGGGGCAGAAACAGAGGGCGAGAAACAGAGGTCGAGAAACAGAGTGTCTGAAACAGAGGGTCTGAAACATAGGGCGAGAAACAGAGGGCGAGAAACAGAGGGTCTGAAATAGAGGGTCTGAAACAGAGGGTCTGAAACAGAGGGGGCGAAACACAGGGTCTATAACAGAGGGTCTGAAACAGAGGGACTGAAACAGAGGGGCTGAAACAGAGGTGCTGAAACAGAGGGTCTGAAACAGAGGGTCTGAAACAGAGGGGCTGAAACAGAGGGCGAGAAACAGAGGGGCTGATACAGAGGGGCTGAAACAGAGGGGCTGAAACAGAGGGTCTGAAACAGAGGGCTCAAAACAGAGGGCGAGATACAGAGGGTCTGAAACTGAGGGGCTGAAACAGAGGGGCTGAAACAGACGGCGAGAAACAGAGGGTCTGAAACAGAGGGTCTGAAACAGAGGGCGCGAAACAGAGGGGCCGAAGCAGAGGGCGAGAAACAGAGGGGCCGAAACAGAGGGTCTGAAACAGAGGGCGCGAAAGAGAGGGCGCGAAACAGAGGGTGCGAAACAGAGGGCGTGAAACAGAGGGCGAGAAACAGAGGGTCTGAAACAGAGGGTCTGTAACAGAGGGCGAGAAACAGAGCACGAGAAACAGAGGGTCTGAAACAGAGGGTCTGAAACAGAGGGCACAAAACAGAGGGCGAGAAACAGAGGTCTGAAATAGAGGGTCTGAAACAGAGGGTCTGAAACAGAGGGAGAGAAACAGAGGGTCTGAATCAGAGGGTCTGATACAGAGGGCGCGAAACAGAGGGGCCGAAGCAGAGGGCGAGAAACAGAGGGGCCAAAACAGAGGGTCTGAAACAGAGGGCGAGAAACAGAGGGCGAGAAACAGAGTGTCTGAAACAGAGGGTCTGAAACATAGAGCGAGAAACAGTGGGCGAGAAACAGAGGGTCTGAAACAGAGGGTCTGAAACAGAGGGCGCGAAACAGAGGGTCTGAAACAGAGGGTCTGAAACAGAGGGGCTGAAACAGAGGTGCTGAAACAGAGGGTCTGAAACAGAGGGTCTGAAACAGAGGGTCTGAAACAGAGGGCGAGAATCAGAGGGTCTGAAACAGAGGGTCTGAAACAGAGGGGCTGTAACAGAGGGGCTGAAACAGAGGGGCTGACAAGAGGGGCTGAAACAGAGGGTCTGAAACAGAGGGCTCAAAACAGAGGGCGATAAATAGAGGGTCTGAAACAGAGGGGCTGAAACAGAGGGGCTGAAACAGAGGGTCTGAAACAGAGGGGCTGAAACAGAGGGCGAGAAACAGAGGGGCTGAAACAGAGGGGCTGAAACAGAGGGGCTGAAACAGAGGGTCTGAAACAGAGGGCGCGAAACAGAGGGTCCGAAACTGAGGGCGCGAAACAGAGGGCGAGAAACAGTGGGTCTGAAACAGAGGGTCTGAAACAGAGGGTCTGAAACAGAGGGCGCGAAACAGAGAGTCTGAAACAGAGGGTCTGAAACAGAGGGTCTGAAACAGAGGGGCTGAAACAGAGGTGCTGAAACAGAGGGTCTGAAACAGAGGGGTTGAAACAGAGGGCGAGAAACAGAGGGTCTGAAACAGAGGGTCTGAAACAGAGGGGCTGAAACAGAGGGCGAGAAACAGAGGGGCTGACAAGAGGGGCTGAAACAGAGGGGCTGAAACAGAGGGTCTGAAACAGAGGGGCTGAAACAGAGGTCGAGAAACAGAGGGGCTGAAACAGAGGGGCTGAAACAGAGGGGCTGAAACAGAGGGGCTGAAACAGAGGGCGCGAAACAGAGGGTCTGAAACTGAGGGCGCGAAACAGAGGGCGAGAAACAGTGGATCTGAAACAGAGGGTCCGAAACAGAGGGGCTGAAATAGAGGGTCTGAAACAGAGGGGCTGAAACAGAGGGCGAGAAACAGAGGGTCTGAAACAGAGGGTCTGAAACAGAGGGCGCGAAACAGAGGGCGCGAAACAGAGGGTCTGAAACAGAGGGGCTGAAACAGAGGGCGAGAAACAGAGGGTCTGAAACAGAGGGTCTGAAACAGAGGGCCTGAAACAGAGGGCGCGAAACAGAGGGGCCGAAACAGAGGGCGAGAAACAGAGCGGCCGAAACAGAGGGCGAGAAACAGAGGGTCTGAAACAGAGGGTCTGAAACAGAGGGGCTGAAACAGAGGGGCTGAAACAGAGGGTCTGAAAAAGAGGGTCTGAAACAGAGGGCGCGAAACAGAGGGGCCGAAGCAGAGGGCGAGAAACAGAGGGGCAGAAACAGAGGGCGAGAAACAGAGGTCGAGAAACAGAGTGTCTGAAACAGAGGGTCTGAAACATAGGGCGAGAAACAGAGGGCGAGAAACAGAGGGTCTGAAATAGAGGGTCTGAAACAGAGGGTCTGAAACAGAGGGGGCGAAACAGAGGGTCTGAAACAGAGGGTCTGAAACAGAGGGACTGAAACAGAGGGGCTGAAACAGAGGTGCTGAAACAGAGGGTCTGAAACAGAGGGTCTGAAACAGAGGGTCTGAAACAGAGGGGCTGAAACAGAGGGCGAGAAACAGAGGGGCTGATACAGAGGGGCTGAAACAGAGGGGCTGAAACAGAGGGTCTGAAACAGAGGGGCTGAAACAGAGGGGCTGAAACAGAGGGCGAGACACAGATGGGCTGAAACAGAGGGGCTGGATCAGAGAGGCTGAAACAGAGGGGCTGAAACAGAGGGCGCGAAACAGAGGGTCTGAAACTGAGGGCACGAAACAGAGGGCGAGAAACAGTGGGTCTGAAACAGATGGTCTGAAACAGAGGGGCTGAAACAGAGGGTCTGAAACAGAGGGGCTGAAACAGAGGGCGAGAAACAGAGGGGCTGAAACAGAGGGCGAGAAACAGAGGGTCTGAAACAGCGGGTCTGAAAAAGAGGGCGTGAAACAGAGGGCGCGAAACAGAGGGTCTGAAACAGAGGCGCTGAAACAGAGGGCGAGAAACAGAGGGTCTGAAACAGAGGGGCTGAAACAGTGGGTCTGAAACAGAGGGTCTGAAACAGAGGGTCTGAAACAGAGGGCGTGAAACAGAGGGGCCGAAACACAGGGCGAGAAACAGAGGTTTTGAAACAGAGGGTCTGAAACAGAGGGTCTGAAACAGAGGGGCTGAAACAGAGGGCGAGAAACAGAGGGGCTGAAACAGAGGGCGAGAAACAGAGGGCGCGAAACAGAGGGTCTGAAACAGAGGGTCTAAAACAGAGGGGCTGAAACAGAGGGGCTGAAACTGAGGTGCTGAAACAGAGGGTCTGAAACAGAGGGGCTGAAACAGAGGGCGAGAAACAGAGGGTCTGAAACACAGGGTCTGAAACAGTGGGCGTGAAACAGAGGGCGCGAAACAGAGGGCGAGAAACAGAGGGTCTGAAACAGAGGGGCTGAAACAGAGGGCGAGAAACAGAGGGCGAGAAACAGAGGGTCTGAAACAGAGGGTCTGAAAGAGAGGGTCTGAAACAGAGGGGCTGAAACAGAGGGGCTGAAACAGAGGGCGAGATATAGAGGGGCTGAAACAGAGGGCGAGAAACAGAGGGTCTGAAATAGAGGGTCTGAAACAGAGGGCGCCAAACAGAGGGCGCGACACAGAGGGCGAGAAACAGAGGGCGAGAAACAGAAGGCAAAAAACAGCGGCGCTGAAACAGAGGGCGAGAAACAGTGTGTCTGAAACAGAGGGTCTGAAACAGAGGGTCTGAAACAGAGGGCGCCAAACAGAGTGCGCGAAACAGAGTTCGAGAAACAGAGGGCGAAAAACAGCGGGGCTGAAACAGAGGGCGAGAAACAGTGGGTCTGATACCGAGGGTCTGAAACAGAGGGTCTGAAACAGAGGGCGCGAAACAGAGGGGCTGAAACAGAGGGCGAGAAACAGAGTGGCCGAAACAGAGGGTCTGAAACAGAGGGTCTGAAACAGAGGGGCTGAAACAGAGGGGCTGAAACAGAGGGTGCGAAACAGAGGGCGAGAAACAGAGTGTCTGAAACAGAGGGTCTGAAACAGAGGGGCTGAAACAGTGTGTCTGAAACAGAGGGCGCGAATCAGAGGGCGCGAAACAGAGGGCGAGAAACCGAGGGTCTCAAACAGAGGGTCTGAAACAGAGGGCGCGAAAGAGAGGGGCCGAAACAGAGGGCGAGAAACAGAGGGGCCGAAACAGAGGGCGAGAAACAGAGGTCGAGAAACAGAGGGTCTGAAACTGAGGGTCTGAAACAGAGGGTCTGAAACAGAGGGGCTGAAACAGAGGGTCTGAAACAGAGG
Organism: Chiloscyllium punctatum; assembly: GCF_047496795.1. Classification (NCBI taxonomy): domain Eukaryota; kingdom Metazoa; phylum Chordata; class Chondrichthyes; order Orectolobiformes; family Hemiscylliidae; genus Chiloscyllium; species Chiloscyllium punctatum. The sequence goes on along the minus strand of NW_027309795.1, from coordinate 2,130,139 downwards.
GTCTGTAGCAGAGGGGCCGAAACAGAGGGCGAGAAACAGAGGGCGCGAAACAGATGGCGAGAAACAGAGGGTCTGAAACAGAGGGGCTGAAACAAAGGGCGAGAAACAGAGGGTGACAAACAGAGGGTCTGAAACAGAGGGCGCGAAACGGAGGGTGCGAAACAGAGGGTGAGAAACAGAGGGTCTGAAACAGAGGGCGAGAAACAGAGTGTCTGAAAGAGAGGGCGAGAAACAGAGGGGCCGACACAGAGGGCGAGAAACAGAGGGTCTGAAACAGAGGGTCTGAAACAGAGGGTCTGAAACAGAGCGCGAGAAACAGAGGGTCTGAAACAGAGGGGCTGAAACAGAGGGCGAGAAACAGAGGGTGACAAACAGAGGGTCTGAAACAGAGGGCGCAAAACGGAATGTGCGAAACAGAGGGTGAGAAACAGAGGGTCTGAAACAGAGGGGCTGAAACAGAGGGCGAGAAACAGAGTGTCTGAAAGAGAGGGCGAGAAACAGAGGGGCCGACACAGAGGGCGAGAAACAGAGGGTCTGAAACAGAGGGTCTGAAACAGAGGGGCTGATACAGAGGGCGCGAAACAGTGGGCGAGAAACAGAAGGTCTGAAACAGAGGGTCTGAAACAGAGCGCGAGAAACAGAGGGCGAGAAACAGAGGGTCAGAAACAGAGGGCGAGAAACAGAGGGGCTGTAACAGTGGGAGAGAAACAGAGGGTCTGAAACAGAGGGGCTGAAACAGAGGGCGAGAAACAGAGGGTGACAAACAGAGGGTCTGAAACAGAGGGCGCGAAACGGAGGGTGTGAATCAGAGGGTGAGAAACAGAGGGTCTGAAACAGAGGGGCTGAAACAGAGTGCGAGAAACAGAGTGTCTGAAAGAGAGGGCGAGAAACAGAGGGGCCGACACAGGGGGCGAGAAACAGAGGGTCTGAAACAGAGGGTTTGAAACAGAGGGGCTGAAACAGAGGGCGCGAAACAGAGGGTCTGAAACTGAGGGCGCGAAACAGAGGGCGAGAAACAGTGGATCTGAAACAGAGGGTCCGAAACAGAGGGGCTGAAATAGAGGGTCTGAAACAGAGGGGCTGAAACAGAGGGGCTGAAACAGAGGGGCTGAAACAGAGGGCGCGAAACAGAGGGTCTGAAACTGAGGGCGCGAAACAGAGGGCGAGAAACAGTGGATCTGAAACAGAGGGTCCGAAACAGAGGGGCTGACATAGAGGGTCTGAAACAGAGGGGCTGAAACAGAGGGCGAGAAACAGAGGGTCTGAAACAGAGGGTCTGAAACAGAGGGCGCGAAACAGAGGGCGCGAAACAGAGGGTCTGAAACAGAGGGGCTGAAACAGAGGGCGAGAAACAGAGGGTCTGAAACAGAGGGTCTGAAACAGAGGGCCTGAAACAGAGGGCGCGAAACAGAGGGGCCGAAACAGAGGGCGAGAAACAGAGCGGCCGAAACAGAGGGCGAGAAACAGAGGGTCTGAAACAGAGGGTCTGAAACAGAGGGGCTGAAACAGAGGGGCTGAAACAGAGGGTCTGAAAAAGAGGGTCTGAAACAGAGGGCGCGAAACAGAGGGGCCGAAGCAGAGGGCGAGAAACAGAGGGGCAGAAACAGAGGGCGAGAAACAGAGGTCGAGAAACAGAGTGTCTGAAACAGAGGGTCTGAAACATAGAGCGAGAAACAGAGGGCGAGAAACAGAGGGTCTGAAATAGAGGGTCTGAAACAGAGGGTCTGAAACAGAGGGGGCGAAACAGAGGGTCTGAAACAGAGGGTCTGAAACAGAGGGACTGAAACAGAGGGGCTGAAACAGAGGTGCTGAAACAGAGGGTCTGAAACAGAGGGTCTGAAACAGAGGGTCTGAAACAGAGGGGCTGAAACAGAGGGCGAGAAACAGAGGGGCTGATACAGAGGGGCTGAAACAGAGGGGCTGAAACAGAGGGTCTGAAACAGAGGGGCTGAAACAGAGGGGCTGAAACAGAGGGCGAGACACAGATGGGCTGAAACAGAGGGGCTGGATCAGAGAGGCTGAAACAGAGGGGCTGAAACAGAGGGCGCGAAACAGAGGGTCTGAAACTGAGGGCACGAAACAGAGGGCGAGAAACAGTGGGTCTGAAACAGATGGTCTGAAACAGAGGGGCTGAAACAGAGGGTCTGAAACAGAGGGGCTGAAACAGAGGGCGAGAAACAGAGGGGCTGAAACAGAGGGCGAGAAACAGAGGGTCTGAAACAGCGGGTCTGAAAAAGAGGGCGTGAAACAGAGGGCGCGAAACAGAGGGTCTGAAACAGAGGCGCTGAAACAGAGGGCGAGAAACAGAGGGTCTGAAACAGAGGGGCTGAAACAGTGGGTCTGAAACAGAGGGTCTGAAACAGAGGGTCTGAAACAGAGGGCGTGAAACAGAGGGGCCGAAACACAGGGCGAGAAACAGAGGTTTTGAAACAGAGGGTCTGAAACAGAGGGTCTGAAACAGAGGGGCTGAAACAGAGGGCGAGAAACAGAGGGGCTGAAACAGAGGGCGAGAAACAGAGGGCGCGAAACAGAGGGTCTGAAACAGAGGGTCTAAAACAGAGGGGCTGAAACAGAGGGGCTGAAACAGAGGTGCTGAAACAGAGGGTCTGAAACAGAGGGGCTGAAACAGAGGGCGAGAAACAGAGGGTCTGAAACACAGGGTCTGAAACAGTGGGCGTGAAACAGAGGGCGCGAAACAGAGGGCGAGAAACAGAGGGTCTGAAACAGAGGGGCTGAAACAGAGGGCGAGAAACAGAGGGCGAGAAACAGAGGGTCTGAAACAGAGGGTCTGAAAGAGAGGGTCTGAAACAGAGGGGCTGAAACAGAGGGGCTGAAACAGAGGGCGAGATATAGAGGGGCTGAAACAGAGGGCGAGAAACAGAGGGTCTGAAATAGAGGGTCTGAAACAGAGGGCGCCAAACAGAGGGCGCGACACAGAGGGCGAGAAACAGAGGGCGAGAAACAGAAGGCAAAAAACAGCGGCGCTGAAACAGAGGGCGAGAAACAGTGTGTCTGAAACAGAGGGTCTGAAACAGAGGGTCTGAAACAGAGGGCGCCAAACAGAGTGCGCGAAACAGAGTTCGAGAAACAGAGGGCGAAAAACAGCGGGGCTGAAACAGAGGGCGAGAAACAGTGGGTCTGATACCGAGGGTCTGAAACAGAGGGTCTGAAACAGAGGGCGCGAAACAGAGGGGCTGAAACAGAGGGCGAGAAACAGAGTGGCCGAAACAGAGGGTCTGAAACAGAGGGTCTGAAACAGAGGGGCTGAAACAGAGGGGCTGAAACAGAGGGTGCGAAACAGAGGGCGAGAAACAGAGTGTCTGAAACAGAGGGTCTGAAACAGAGGGGCTGAAACAGTGTGTCTGAAACAGAGGGCGCGAATCAGAGGGCGCGAAACAGAGGGCGAGAAACCGAGGGTCTCAAACAGAGGGTCTGAAACAGAGGGCGCGAAAGAGAGGGGCCGAAACAGAGGGCGAGAAACAGAGGGGCCGAAACAGAGGGCGAGAAACAGAGGTCGAGAAACAGAGGGTCTGAAACTGAGGGTCTGAAACAGAGGGTCTGAAACAGAGGGGCTGAAACAGAGGGTCTGAAACAGAGGGTCTGTAGCAGAGGGGCCGAAACAGAGGGCGAGAAACAGAGGGCGCGAAACAGATGGCGAGAAACAGAGGGTCTGAAACAGAGGGGCTGAAACAAAGGGCGAGAAACAGAGGGTGACAAACAGAGGGTCTGAAACAGAGGGCGCGAAACGGAGGGTGCGAAACAGAGGGTGAGAAACAGAGGGTCTGAAACAGAGGGCGAGAAACAGAGTGTCTGAAAGAGAGGGCGAGAAACAGAGGGGCCGACACAGAGGGCGAGAAACAGAGGGTCTGAAACAGAGGGTCTGAAACAGAGGGTCTGAAACAGAGCGCGAGAAACAGAGGGTCTGAAACAGAGGGGCTGAAACAGAGGGCGAGAAACAGAGGGTGACAAACAGAGGGTCTGAAACAGAGGGCGCAAAACGGAATGTGCGAAACAGAGGGTGAGAAACAGAGGGTCTGAAACAGAGGGGCTGAAACAGAGGGCGAGAAACAGAGTGTCTGAAAGAGAGGGCGAGAAACAGAGGGGCCGACACAGAGGGCGAGAAACAGAGGGTCTGAAACAGAGGGTCTGAAACAGAGGGGCTGATACAGAGGGCGCGAAACAGTGGGCGAGAAACAGAAGGTCTGAAACAGAGGGTCTGAAACAGAGCGCGAGAAACAGAGGGCGAGAAACAGAGGGTCAGAAACAGAGGGCGAGAAACAGAGGGGCTGTAACAGTGGGAGAGAAACAGAGGGTCTGAAACAGAGGGGCTGAAACAGAGGGCGAGAAACAGAGGGTGACAAACAGAGGGTCTGAAACAGAGGGCGTGAAACGGAGGGTGTGAATCAGAGGGTGAGAAACAGAGGGTCTGAAACAGAGGGGCTGAAACAGAGTGCGAGAAACAGAGTGTCTGAAAGAGAGGGCGAGAAACAGAGGGGCCGACACAGGGGGCGAGAAACAGAGGGTCTGAAACAGAGGGTTTGAAACAGAGGGGCTGAAACAGAGGGCGCGAAACAGAGGGTCTGAAACTGAGGGCGCGAAACAGAGGGCGAGAAACAGTGGATCTGAAACAGAGGGTCCGAAACAGAGGGGCTGAAATAGAGGGTCTGAAACAGAGGGGCTGAAACAGAGGGGCTGAAACAGAGGGGCTGAAACAGAGGGCGCGAAACAGAGGGTCTGAAACTGAGGGCGCGAAACAGAGGGCGAGAAACAGTGGATCTGAAACAGAGGGTCCGAAACAGAGGGGCTGAAATAGAGGGTCTGAAACAGAGGGGCTGAAACAGAGGGCGAGAAACAGAGGGTCTGAAACAGAGGGTCTGAAACAGAGGGCGCGAAACAGAGGGCGCGAAACAGAGGGTCTGAAACAGAGGGGCTGAAACAGAGGGCGAGAAACAGAGGGTCTGAAACAGAGGGTCTGAAACAGAGGGCCTGAAACAGAGGGCGCGAAACAGAGGGGCCGAAACAGAGGGCGAGAAACAGAGCGGCCGAAACAGAGGGCGAGAAACAGAGGGTCTGAAACAGAGGGTCTGAAACAGAGGGGCTGAAACAGAGGGGCTGAAACAGAGGGTCTGAAAAAGAGGGTCTGAAACAGAGGGCGCGAAACAGAGGGGCCGAAGCAGAGGGCGAGAAACAGAGGGGCAGAAACAGAGGGCGAGAAACAGAGGTCGAGAAACAGAGTGTCTGAAACAGAGGGTCTGAAACATAGGGCGAGAAACAGAGGGCGAGAAACAGAGGGTCTGAAATAGAGGGTCTGAAACAGAGGGTCTGAAACAGAGGGGGCGAAACAGAGGGTCTGAAACAGAGGGTCTGAAACAGAGGGACTGAAACAGAGGGGCTGAAACAGAGGTGCTGAAACAGAGGGTCTGAAACAGAGGGTCTGAAACAGAGGGTCTGAAACAGAGGGGCTGAAACAGAGGGCGAGAAACAGAGGGGCTGATACAGAGGGGCTGAAACAGAGGGGCTGAAACAGAGGGTCTGAAACAGAGGGGCTGAAACAGAGGGGCTGAAACAGAGGGCGAGACACAGATGGGCTGAAACAGAGGGGCTGGATCAGAGAGGCTGAAACAGAGGGGCTGAAACAGAGGGCGCGAAACAGAGGGTCTGAAACTGAGGGCACGAAACAGAGGGCGAGAAACAGTGGGTCTGAAACAGATGGTCTGAAACAGAGGGGCTGAAACAGAGGGTCTGAAACAGAGGGGCTGAAACAGAGGGCGAGAAACAGAGGGGCTGAAACAGAGGGCGAGAAACAGAGGGTCTGAAACAGCGGGTCTGAAAAAGAGGGCGTGAAACAGAGGGCGCGAAACAGAGGGTCTGAAACAGAGGCGCTGAAACAGAGGGCGAGAAACAGAGGGTCTGAAACAGAGGGGCTGAAACAGTGGGTCTGAAACAGAGGGTCTGAAACAGAGGGTCTGAAACAGAGGGCGTGAAACAGAGGGGCCGAAACACAGGGCGAGAAACAGAGGTTTTGAAACAGAGGGTCTGAAACAGAGGGTCTGAAACAGAGGGGCTGAAACAGAGGGCGAGAAACAGAGGGGCTGAAACAGAGGGCGAGAAACAGAGGGCGCGAAACAGAGGGTCTGAAACAGAGGGTCTAAAACAGAGGGGCTGAAACAGAGGGGCTGAAACAGAGGTGCTGAAACAGAGGGTCTGAAACAGAGGGGCTGAAACAGAGGGCGAGAAACAGAGGGTCTGAAACACAGGGTCTGAAACAGTGGGCGTGAAACAGAGGGCGCGAAACAGAGGGCGAGAAACAGAGGGTCTGAAACAGAGGGGCTGAAACAGAGGGCGAGAAACAGAGGGCGAGAAACAGAGGGTCTGAAACAGAGGGTCTGAAAGAGAGGGTCTGAAACAGAGGGGCTGAAACAGAGGGGCTGAAACAGAGGGCGAGATATAGAGGGGCTGAAACAGAGGGCGAGAAACAGAGGGTCTGAAATAGAGGGTCTGAAACAGAGGGCGCCAAACAGAGGGCGCGACACAGAGGGCGAGAAACAGAGGGCGAGAAACAGAAGGCAAAAAACAGCGGCGCTGAAACAGAGGGCGAGAAACAGTGTGTCTGAAACAGAGGGTCTGAAACAGAGGGTCTGAAACAGAGGGCGCCAAACAGAGTGCGCGAAACAGAGTTCGAGAAACAGAGGGCGAAAAACAGCGGGGCTGAAACAGAGGGCGAGAAACAGTGGGTCTGATACTGAGGGTCTGAAACAGAGGGTCTGAAACAGAGGGCGCGAAACAGAGGGGCTGAAACAGAGGGCGAGAAACAGAGTGGCCGAAACAGAGGGTCTGAAACAGAGGGTCTGAAACAGAGGGGCTGAAACAGAGGGGCTGAAACAGAGGGTGCGAAACAGAGGGCGAGAAACAGAGTGTCTGAAACAGAGGGTCTGAAACAGAGGGGCTGAAACAGTGTGTCTGAAACAGAGGGCGCGAATCAGAGGGCGCGAAACAGAGGGCGAGAAACCGAGGGTCTCAAACAGAGGGTCTGAAACAGAGGGCGCGAAAGAGAGGGGCCGAAACAGAGGGCGAGAAACAGAGGGGCCGAAACAGAGGGCGAGAAACAGAGGTCGAGAAACAGAGGGTCTGAAACTGAGGGTCTGAAACAGAGGGTCTGAAACAGAGGGGCTGAAACAGAGGGTCTGAAACAGAGGGTCTGTAGCAGAGGGGCCGAAACAGAGGGCGAGAAACAGAGGGCGCGAAACAGATGGCGAGAAACAGAGGGTCTGAAACAGAGGGGCTGAAACAAAGGGCGAGAAACAGAGGGTGACAAACAGAGGGTCTGAAACAGAGGGCGCGAAACGGAGGGTGCGAAACAGAGGGTGAGAAACAGAGGGTCTGAAACAGAGGGCGAGAAACAGAGTGTCTGAAAGAGAGGGCGAGAAACAGAGGGGCCGACACAGAGGGCGAGAAACAGAGGGTCTGAAACAGAGGGTCTGAAACAGAGGGTCTGAAACAGAGGGTGAGAAACAGAGGGTCTGAAACAGAGGGGCTGAAACAGAGGGCGAGAAACAGAGTGTCTGAAAGAGAGGGCGAGAAACAGAGGGGCCGACACAGAGGGTGAGAAACAGAGGGTCTGAAACAGAGGGTCTGAAACAGAGGGGCTGATACAGAGGGCGCGAAACAGTGGGCGAGAAACAGAAGGTCTGAAACAGAGGGTCTGAAACAGAGCGCGAGAAACAGAGGGCGAGAAACAGAGGGTCAGAAACAGAGGGCGAGAAACAGAGGGGCTGTAACAGTGGGAGAGAAACAGAGGGTCTGAAACAGAGGGGCTGAAACAGAGGGCGAGAAACAGAGGGTGACAAACAGAGGGTCTGAAACAGAGGGCGCGAAACGGAGGGTGTGAATCAGAGGGTGAGAAACAGAGGGTCTGAAACAGAGGGGCTGAAACAGAGTGCGAGAAACAGAGTGTCTGAAAGAGAGGGCGAGAAACAGAGGGGCCGACACAGGGGGCGAGAAACAGAGGGTCTGAAACAGAGGGTCTGAAACAGAGGGGTGAAACAGAGGGGCTGAAACAGAGGGCGCGAAACAGTGGGCGAGAGACAGAGGGTCTAAAACAGAGGGTCTGAAACAGAGCGCGAGAAACAGAGGGCGAGAAACAGAGGGTCTGAAACAGAGGGCGAGAAACAGAGGGGCTGAAACAGTGGGCGAGAAACAGAGGGCGAGAAACAGAGGGTCTGAAAGAGAGGGTGCGAAACAGAGGGCGAGAAACAGAGGGTCTGAAACAGAGGGTCTGAAACTGAGGGGCTGAAACAGAGGGTCTGAAACACAGGGTCTGAAACAGAGGGTGAGAAACAGAGGGTCTGAAACAGAGGGTCTGAAACAGAGGGCGCGAAACAGAGGGCGAGAAACAGAGGGCGAGATATAGAGGGGCTAAAACAGAGGGCGAGAAACAGAGAGTCTGAAACAGAGGGTCTTAAAGAGCGGATCTGAAACAGAGGGCGCGAAGCAGAGGGCGCGAAACAGAGGGCGCGAACCAGAGGGTCTGAAACAGAGGGGCTGAAACAGAGGGCGAGAAACAGAGGTTCTGAAACAGAGGGACTGAAACAGAGGGCGAGAAACAGAGGGGCCGAAGCAGAGGGCGAGAAACAGAGGGTCTGAAACAGAGGGTCTGAAACAGAGGGCGAGAAACTGAGAGTCTGAAACAGAGGGTCTGAAACAGGAGGTCTGAAACAGAGGGCGCGAAACAGAGGGCGCGAAACAGAGGGCGCGAACCAGAGGGTCTGAAACAGAGGGGCTGAAACAGAGGGCGAGAAACAGAGGTTCTGAAACAGAGGGCGCGAAACAGAGGGCGCGAAACAGAGGGCGAGAAACAGAGGGTCTGCAACAGAGGGTCTGAAACAGAGGCCTTAAACAGAGGGGCCGAAACAGAGGGCGGGAAACAGAGGGGCCGAAACAGAGGGTCTGAAACAGAGGGCGCGAAACAGAGGGCACGAAACAGAGGGCGAGAAACAGAGGGTCTGAAACAGAGGGTCTGAAACAGAGGGTCTGAAACTGAGGGCGCGAAACAGAGGGGCCGAAAAAGAGGGCGAGAAACAGAGGGGCCGAAACAGAGGGCGAGAAACAGAGGGTCTGAAACAGAGGGGCTGAAACAGAGGGGCTGAAACAGAGGGGCTGAAACAGAGGGTCTGAAACAGAGGGCGCGAAATAGAGGGCGCGAAACATAGGGCGAGAAACAGAGGGTCTGAAACAGAGGGGCTGAAACAGAGGGCGAGAAACAGAGGGTCTGAAACAGAGGGTCTGAAACAGAGGGTCTGAAACAGAGGGGCTGAAACAGAGGGGCTGAAACAGAGGGTCTGAAACAGAAGGCGCGAAATAGAGGGCGCGAAACATAGGGCGAGAAACAGAGGGTCTGAAACAGAGGGGCTGAAACAGAGGGCGAGAAACAGAGGGTCTGAAACAGAGGGTCTGAAACAGAGGGCGCGAAACAGAGGGTCCGAAGCAGAGGGCGAGAAACAGAGGGCCCGAAACAGAGGGTCTGAAACAGAGGGCGCGAAACAGAGGGCGCAAAACAGAGGGCGAGAAACAGAGGGTCTGAAACAGAGGGTCTGAAACAGAGGGTCTGAAACTGAGGGCGCGAAACAGAGGGGCCGAAAAAGAGGGCGAGAAACAGAGGGGCCGAAACAGAGGGCGAGAAACAGAGGGTCTGAAACAGAGGGGCTGAAACAGAGGGGCTGAAACAGAGGGGCTGAAACAGAGGGTCTGAAACAGAGGGCGCGAAATAGAGGGCGCGAAACATAGGGCGAGAAACAGAGGGTCTGAAACAGAGGGGCTGAAACAGAGGGCGTGAAACAGAGGGTCTGAAACAGAGGGGCTGAAACAGAGGGCGCGAAACAGAGGGTCCGAAGCAGAGGGCGAGAAACAGAGGGCCCGAAACAGAGGGTCTGAAACAGATGGCGCGAAACAGAGGGCGCAAAACAGAGGGCGCTAAACAGAGGGTCTGAAACAGAGGGTCTGAAACAGAGCGCGAGAAACAGAGGGCGAGAAACAGAGGGTCTGAAACAGAGGGTCTGAAACAGAGGGCGCGAAACAGAGGGCGCGAAACAGAGGGCGAGAAACAGAGGGTCTGAAACAGAGGGTCTGAAACAGAGGGGCTGAAACAGAGGGTCTGAAACAGAGGGTCTGAAACAGAGGGCGAGAAACAGAGGGCGAGATAAAGACGGCCTGAAACACAGGGCCTGAAACAGAGGTCGTGAAACAGAGGGCGCGAAACAGAGGGGCCGAAACAGAGGGCGGGAAACAGAGGGGCCGAAACAGAGGGTCTGAAACAGAGGGCGCGAAACAGAGGGCGCGAAACAGAGGACGAGGAACAGAGGGTCTGAAACAGAGGGTCTGAAACAGAGGGCGCGAAACAGAGGGGCCGAAACAGAGGGTCTGAAACAGAGGGCGAGAAACAGAGGGCGAGATAAAGAGGGCGAGAAACAGAGGGTCTGAAACAGAGGGTCTGAAACAGAGGGGCTGAAACAGAGGGTCTGAAACAGAGGGTCTGAAACAGAGGGCGAGAAACAGAGGGCGAGATAAAGAGGGCCTGAAACACAGGGCCTGAAACAGAGGTCGTGAAACAGAGGGCGCGAAACAGAGGGGCCGGAACAGAGGGCGGGAAACAGAGGGGCCGAAACAGAGGGTCTGAAACAGAGGGCGCAAAACAGAGGGCGCGAAACAGAGGGCGAGAAACAGAGGGTCTGAAACAGAGGGTCTGAAACAGAGGGCGAGAAACTGAGAGTCTGAAACAGAGGGTCTGAAACAGGAGGTCTGAAACAGAGGGCGCGAAACAGAGGGCGCGAAACAGAGGGCGCGAACCAGAGGGTCTGAAACAGAGGGGCTGAAACAGAGGGCGAGAAACAGAGGTTCTGAAACAGAGGGCGAGAAACAGAGTGTCTGAAAGAGAGGGCGAGAAACAGAGGGGCCGACACAGAGGGCGAGAAACAGAGGGTCTGAAACAGAGGGTCTGAAACAGAGGGTCTGAAACAGAGCGCGAGAAACAGAGGGTCTGAAACAGAGGGGCTGAAACAGAGGGCGAGAAACAGAGGGTGACAAACAGAGGGTCTGAAACAGAGGGCGCAAAACGGAATGTGCGAAACAGAGGGTGAGAAACAGAGGGTCTGAAACAGAGGGGCTGAAACAGAGGGCGAGAAACAGAGTGTCTGAAAGAGAGGGCGAGAAACAGAGGGGCCGACACAGAGGGCGAGAAACAGAGGGTCTGAAACAGAGGGTCTGAAACAGAGGGGCTGATACAGAGGGCGCAAAACAGTGGGCGAGAAACAGAAGGTCTGAAACAGAGGGTCTGAAACAGAGCGCGAGAAACAGAGGGCGAGAAACAGAGGGTCAGAAACAGAGGGCGAGAAACAGAGGGGCTGTAACAGAGGGCGAGAAACAGAGGGTCTGAAACAGAGGGGCTGAAACAGAGGGCGAGAAACAGAGGGTGACAAACAGAGGGTCTGAAACAGAGGGCGCGAAACGGAGGGTGTGAATCAGAGGGCGAGAAACAGAGTGTCTGAAAGAGAGGGCGAGAAACAGAGGGGCCGACACAGGGGGCGAGAAACAGAGGGTCTGAAACAGAGGGTCTGAAACAGAGGGGTGAAACAGAGGGGCTGGAACAGAGGGCGCGAAACAGTGGGCGAGAGACAGAGGGTCTAAAACAGAGGGTCTGAAACAGAGCGCGAGAAACAGAGGGCGAGAAACAGAGGGTCTGAAACAGAGGGCGAGAAACAGAGGGGCTGAAACAGTGGGCGAGAAACAGAGGGCGAGAAACAGAGGGTCTGAAAGAGAGGGTGCGAAACAGAGGGCGAGAAACAGAGGGTCTGAAACAGAGGGTCTGAAACTGAGGGGCTGAAACAGAGGGTCTGAAACACAGGGTCTGAAACAGAGGGTGAGAAACAGAGGGTCTGAAACAGAGGGTCTGAAACAGAGGGCGCGAAACAGAGGGCGAGAAACAGAGGGCGAGATATAGAGGGGCTAAAACAGAGGGCGAGAAACAGAGAGTCTGAAACAGAGGGTCTTAAACAGCGGATCTGAAACAGAGGGCGCGAAGCAGAGGGCGCGAAACAGAGGGCGCGAACCAGAGGGTCTGAAACAGAGGGGCTGAAACAGAGGGCGAGAAACAGAGGTTCTGAAACAGAGGGACTGAAACAGAGGGCGAGAAACAGAGGGGCCGAAGCAGAGGGCGAGAAACAGAGGGTCTGAAACAGAGGGTCTGAAACAGAGGGCGAGAAACTGAGAGTCTGAAACAGAGGGTCTGAAACAGGAGGTCTGAAACAGAGTGCGCGAAACAGAGGGCGCGAAACAGAGGGCGCGAACCAGAGGGTCTGAAACAGAGGGGCTGAAACAGAGGGCGAGAAACAGAGGTTCTGAAACAGAGGGCGCGAAACAGAGGGCGCGAAACAGAGGGCGAGAAACAGAGGGTCTGCAACAGACGGTCTGAAACAGAGGCCTTAAACAGAGGGGCCGAAACAGAGGGCGGGAAACAGAGGGGCCGAAACAGAGGGTCTGAAACAGAGGGCGCGAAACAGAGGGCACGAAACAGAGGGCGAGAAACAGAGGGTCTGAAACAGAGGGTCTGAAACAGAGGGTCTGAAACTGAGGGCGCGAAACAGAGGGACCGAAAAAGAGGGCGAGAAACAGAGGGGCCGAAACAGAGGACGAGAAACAGAGGGTCTGAAACAGAGGGCTGAAACAGAGGGGCTGAAACAGAGGGGCTGAAACAGAGGGTCTGAAACAGAGGGCGCGAAATAGAGGGCGCGAAACATAGGGCGAGAAACAGAGGGTCTGAAACAGAGGGGCTGAAACAGAGGGCGAGAAACAGAGGGTCTGAAACAGAGGGTCTGAAACAGAGGGTCTGAAACAGAGGGGCTGAAACAGAGGGGCTGAAACAGAGGGTCTGAAACAGAGGGCGCGAAATAGAGGGCGCGAAACATAGGGCGAGAAACAGAGGGTCTGAAACAGAGGGGCTGAAACAGAGGGCGAGAAACAGAGGGTCTGAAACAGAGGGTCTGAAACAGAGGGCGCGAAACAGAGGGTCCGAAGCAGAGGGCGAGAAACAGAGGGCCCGAATCAGAGGGTCTGAAACAGAGGGCGCGAAACAGAGGGCGCAAAACAGAGGGCGAGAAACAGAGGGTCTGAAACAGAGGGTCTGAAACAGAGGGTCTGAAACTGAGGGCGCGAAACAGAGGGGCCGAAAAAGAGGGCGAGAAACAGAGGGGCCGAAACAGAGGGCGAGAAACAGAGGGTCTGAAACAGAGGGGCTGAAACAGAGGGGCTGAAACAGAGGGGCTGAAACAGAGGGTCTGAAACAGAGGGCGCGAAATAGAGGGCGCGAAACATAGGGCGAGAAACAGAGGGTCTGAAACAGAGGGGCTGAAACAGAGGGCGAGAAACAGAGGGTCTGAAACAGAGGGTCTGAAACAGAGGGCGCGAAACAGAGGGTCCGAAGCAGAGGGCGAGAAACAGAGGGCCCGAAACAGAGGGTCTGAAACAGATGGCGCGAAACAGAGGGCGCAAAACAGAGGGCGAGAAACAGAGGGTCTGAAACAGAGGGTCTGAAACAGAGCGCGAGAAACAGAGGGCGAGAAACAGAGGGTCTGAAACAGAGGGTCTGAAACAGAGGGCGCGAAACAGAGGGCGCGAAACAGAGGGCGAGAAACAGAGGGTCTGAAACAGAGGGTCTGAAACAGAGGGGCTGAAACAGAGGGTCTGAAACAGAGGGTCTGAAACAGAGGGCGAGAAACAGAGGGCGAGATAAAGACGGCCTGAAACACAGGGCCTGAAACAGAGGTCGTGAAACAGAGGGCGCAAAACAGAGGGGCCGAAACAGAGGGCGGGAAACAGAGGGGCCGAAACAGAGGGTCTGAAACAGAGGGCGCGAAACAGAGGGCGCGAAACAGAGGACGAGGAACAGAGGGTCTGAAACAGAGGGTCTGAAACAGAGGGCGCGAAACAGAGGGGCCGAAATAGAGGGTCTGAAACAGAGGGCGAGAAACAGAGGGCGAGATAAAGAGGGCGAGAAACAGAGGGTCTGAAACAGAGGGTCTGAAACAGAGGGGCTGAAACGGAGGGTCTGAAACAGAGGGTCTGAAACAGAGGGCGAGAAACAGAGGGCGAGATAAAGAGGGCCTGAAACACAGGGCCTGAAACAGAGGTCGTGAAACAGAGGGCGCGAAACAGAGGGGCCGGAACAGAGGGCGGGAAACAGAGGGGCCGAAACAGAAGGTCTGAAACAGAGGGCGCAAAACAGAGGGCGCGAAACAGAGGGCGAGAAACAGAGGGTCTGAAACAGAGGGTCTGAAACAGAGGGCGAGAAACTGAGAGTCTGAAACAGAGGGTCTGAAACAGGAGGTCTGAAACAGAGGGCGCGAAACAGAGGGCGCGAAACAGAGGGCGCGAACCAGAGGGTCTGAAACAGAGGGGCTGAAACAGAGGGCGAGAAACAGAGGTTCTGAAACAGAGGGACTGAAACAGAGGGCGCGAAACAGAGGGCGCGAAACACGGGGCGAGAAACAGAGGGTCTGAAACAGAGGGTCTGAAACAGAGGGCGAGAAACTGAGGGCTAGAAACACAGGGGCTGAAACAGACGGCGGGAAAGCAAGGGGCCGAAACAGAGGGTCTGAAACAGAGGGCGCGAAACAGGGGGCGCGAAACAGAGGGCGAGAAACAGAGGGGCCGAAACAGAGGGCGGGAAACAGAGGGGCCGAAACAGAGGGTCTGAATCAGAGGGCGCGAAACAGAGGGCACGAAACAGAGGGCGAGAAACAGAGGGTCTGAAACAGAGGGTCTGAAACAGAGGGTCTGACACTGAGGGCGCGAAACAGAGGGGCCGAAAAAGAGGGCGAGAAACAGAGGGGCCGAAACAGAGGGCGAGAAACAGTGGGTCTGAAACAGAGGGGCTGAAACAGAGGGGCTGAAACAGAGGGGCTGAAACAGAGGGTCTGAAACAGAGGGCGCGACATAGAGGGCGCGAAACATAGGGCGAGAAACAGAGGGTCTGAAACAGAGGGGCTGAAACAGAGGGCGAGAAACAGAGGGTCTGAAACAGAGGGTCTGAAACAGAGGGCGCGAAACAGAGGGTCCGAAGCAGAGGGCGAGAAACAGAGGGCCCGATACAGAGGGTCTGAAACAGAGGGCGCGAAACAGAGGGCGCAAAACAGAGGGCGAGAAACAGAGGGTCTGAAACAGAGGGTCTGAAACAGAGCGCGAGAAACAGAGGGCGAGAAACAGAGGGTCTGAAACAGAGGGTCTGAAACAGAGGGCGCGAAACAGAGGGCGCGAAACAGAGGGCGAGAAACAGAGGGTCTGAAACAGAGGGGCTGAAACAGAGGGTCTGAAACAGAGGGTCTGAACCAGAGGGCGAGAAACAGAGGGCGAGATAAAGACGGCCTGAAACACAGGGCCTGAAACAGAGGTCGTGAAACAGAGGGCGCGAAACAGAGGGGCCGAAACAGAGGGCGGGAAACAGAGGGGCCGAAAAAGAGGGTCTGAAACAGAGGGCCCGAAACAGAGGGCGCGAAACAGAGGACGAGAAACAGAGGGTCTGAAACAGAGGGTCTGAAACAGAGGGCGCGAAACAGAGGGGCCGAAACAGAGGGTCTGAAACAGAGGGCGAGAAACAGAGGGCGAGATGAAGAGGGTGAGAAACAGAGGGTCTGAAACAGAGGGTCTGAAACAGAGGGGCTGAAACAGAGGGTCTGAAACAGAGGGTCTGAAACAGAGGGCGAGAAACAGAGGGCGAGATAAAGAGGGCCTGAAACACAGGGCCTGAAACAGAGGTCGTGAAACAGAGGGCGCGAAACAGAGGGGCCGGAACAGAGGGCGGGAAACAGAGGGGCCGAAACAGAGGGTCTGAAACAGAGGGCGCAAAACAGAGGGCGCGAAACAGAGGGCGAGAAACAGAGGGTCTTAAAAAGAGGGTCTGAAACAGAGGGCGAGAAACTGAGAGTCTGAAACAGAGGGTCTGAAACAGGAGGTCTGAAACAGAGGGCGCGAAACAGAGGGCACGAAACAGAGGGCGCGAACCAGAGGGTCTGAAACAGAGGGGCTGAAACAGAGGGCGAGAAACAGAGGTTCTGAAACAGAGGGACTGAAACAGAGGGCGCGAAACAGAGGGCGCGAAACACGGGGCGAGAAACAGAGGGTCTGAAACAGAGGGTCTGAAACAGAGGGCGAGAAACTGAGGGCTAGAAACACAGGGGCTGAAACAGACGGCGGGAAAGCAAGGGGCCGAAACAGAGGGTCTGAAACAGAGGGCGCGAAACAGGGGGCGCGAAACAGAGGGCGAGAAACAGAGGGGCCGAAACAGAGGGCGGGAAACAGAGGGGCCGAAACAGAGGGTCTGAATCAGAGGGCGCGAAACAGAGGGCACGAAACAGAGGGCGAGAAACAGAGGGTCTGAAACAGAGGGTCTGAAACAGAGGGTCTGAAACTGAGGGCGCGAAACAGAGGGGCCGAAAAAGAGGGCGAGAAACAGAGGGGCCGAAACAGAGGGCGAGAAACAGAGGGTCTGAAACAGAGCGCGAGAAACAGAGGGCGAGAAACAGAGGGGCTGAAACAGAGGGTCTGAAACAGAGGGCGCGACATAGAGGGCGCGAAACATAGGGCGAGAAACAGAGGGTCTGAAACAGAGGGGCTGAAACAGAGGGCGAGAAACAGAGGGTCTGAAACAGAGGGTCTGAAACAGAGGGCGCGAAACAGAGGGTCCGAAGCAGAGGGCGAGAAACAGAGGGCCCGATACAGAGGGTCTGAAACAGAGGGCGCGAAACAGAGGGCGCAAAACAGAGGGCGAGAAACAGAGGGTCTGAAACAGAGGGTCTGAAACAGAGCGCGAGAAACAGAGGGCGAGAAACAGAGGGTCTGAAACAGAGGGTCTGAAACAGAGGGCGCGAAACAGAGGGCGCGAAACAGAGGGCGCGAAACAGAGGGCGAGAAACAGAGGGGCTGAAACAGAGGGTCTGAAACAGAGGGTCTGAAACAGAGGGCGAGAAACAGAGGGCGAGATAAAGACGGCCTGAAACACAGGGCCTGAAACAGAGGTCGTGAAACAGAGGGCGCGAAACAGAGGGGCCGAAACAGAGGGCGGGAAACAGAGGGGCCGAAACAGAGGGTCTGAAACAGAGGGCGCGAAACAGAGGGCGCGAAACAGAGGACGAGAAACAGAGGGTCTGAAACAGAGGGCGCAAAACAGAGGGGCCGAAACAGAGGGTCTGAAACAGAGGGCGAGAAACAGAGGGCGAGATAAAGAGGGCGAGAAACAGAGGGTCTGAAACAGAGGGCCGGAAACAGAGGGGCTGAAACAGAGGGTCTGAAACAGAGGGTCTGAAACAGAGGGCGAGAAACAGAGGGCGAGATAAAGAGGGCCTGAAACACAGGGCCTGAAACAGAGGTCGTGAAACAGAGGGCGCGAAACAGAGGGGCCGAAACAGAGGGTCTGAAACAGAGGGCGCGAAACAGAGGGCGCGAAACAGAGGGCGAGAAACAGAGGGGCCGAAACAGAGGTCGAGAAACAAAGGGCGAGAAACAGAGGGTCTGAAACAGAGGGTCTGAAACAGAGGGTCAGAAACATAGGGCGAGAAACAGAGGGCGAAAAAAAGAGGGTCTGGAACAGAGGGTCTGAAACAGAGGGGCTGAAACAGAGGGAGAGAAACAGAGGGTCTGAAACAGAGGGTCTGATACAGAGGGCGCGAAACAGAGGGGCCGAAGCAGAGGGCGAGAAACAGAGGGGCCGAAACAGAGGGTCTGAAACAGCGGGCGAGAAACAGAGGGCGAGAAACAGAGGGTCTGAAACAGAGGGTCTGAAACAGAGGGTCTGAAACAGAGGGCGCGAAACAGAGGGTCTGAAACAGAGGGTCTGAAACAGAGGGGCTGAAACAGAGGGGCTGAAACAGAGGTGCTGAAACAGAGGGTCTGAAACAGAGGGGCTGAAACAGAGTGCGAGAATCAGAGTGTCTGAAACAGAGGGTCTGAAACAGAGGGGCTGAAACAGAGGGCGAGAAACAGAGGGGCTGACAAGAGGGTCTGAAACAGAGGGTCTGAAACAGAGGGCTCAAAACAGAGGGCGATAAATAGAGGGTCTGAAACAGAGGGGCTGAAACAGAGGGGCTGAAACAGAGGGTCTGAAACAGAGGGGCTAAAACAGAGGGCGAGAAACAGAGGGGCTGAAACAGAGGGGCTGAAACAGAGGGGCTGAAACAGAGGGGCTGAAACAGAGGGCGCGAAACAGAGGGTCTGAAACTGAGGGCGCGAAACAGAGGGCGAGAAACAGTGGGTCTGAAACAGAGGGTCTGAAACAGAGGCGCTGAAACAGAGGGTCTGAAACAGAGGGTCTGAAACAGAGGGCGCGAAACAGAGGGTCGGAAACAGAGGGTCTGAAACAGAGGGTCTGAAACAGAGGGCGCCAAACAGAGGTGCTGAAACAGAGGGTCTGAAACTGAGGGGCTGAAACAGAGGGCGAGAAACAGAGGGTCTGAAACAGAGGGTCTGAAACAGAGGGGCTGAAATAGAGGGCGAGAAACAGAGGGGCTGACAAGAGGGGCTGAAACAGAGGGGCTGAAACAGAGGGTCTGAAACAGAGTGTCTGAAACAGAGGGCGCGAAACAGAGGGGCCGAAGCAGAGGGCGAGAAACAGAGGGGCCGAAACAGAGGGTCTGAAACAGATGGCGCGAAAGAGAGGGCGCGAAACAGAGGGTGCGAAACAGAGGGCGTGAAACAGAGGGCGAGAAACAGAGGGTCTGAAACAGAGGGTCTGAAACAGAGGGCGAGAAACAGAGCACGAGAAACAGAGGGTCTGAAACAGAGTGTCTGAAACAGAGGGCACAAAACAGAGGGCGAGAAACAGAGGTCTGAAACAGAGGGTCTGAAACAGAGGGTCTGAAACAGAGGGAGAGAAACAGAGGGTCTGAAACAGAGGGTCTGATACAGAGGGCGCGAAACAGAGGGGCCGAAGCAGAGGGCGAGAAACAGAGGGGCCAAAACAGAGGGTCTGAAACAGAGGGCGAGAAACAGAGGGCGAGAAACAGAGTTTCTGAAACAGAGGGTCTGAAACATAGAGCGAGAAACAGAGGGCGAGAAACAGAGGGTCTGAAACAGAGGGTCTGAAACAGAGGGTCTGAAACAGAGGGTGCGAAACAAAGGGTCTGAAACAGAGGGTCTGAAACAGAGGGGCTGAAACAGAGGGGCTGAAACAGAGGTGCTGAAACAGAGGGTCTGAAACAGAGGGGCTGAAACAGAGGGCGAGAATCAGAGGGTCTGAAACAGAGGGTCTGAAACAGAGGGGCTGAAACAGAGGGCGAGAAACAGAGGGGCTGACAAGAGGGTCTGAAACAGAGGGTCTGAAACAGAGGGCTCAAAGCAGAGGGCGATAAATAGAGGGTCTGAAACAGAGGGGCTGAAACAGAGGTGCTGAAACAGAGGGTCTGAAACAGAGGGGCTAAAACAGAGGGCGAGAAACAGAGGGGCTGAAACAGAGGGGCTGAAACAGAGGGGCTGAAACAGAGGGCGCGAAACAGAGGGTCTGAAACTGAGGGCGCGAAACAGAGGGCGAGAAACAGTGGGTCTGAAACAGAGGGTCTGAAACAGAGGCGCTGAAACAGAGGGACTGAAACAGAGGGTCTGAAACAGAGGGCGCGAAACAGAGGGTCTGAAACAGAGGTTCTGAAACAGAGGGGCTGAAACAGAGGGGCTGAAACAGAGGTGCTGAAACAGAGGGTCTGAAACAGAGGGGCTGAAACAGAGGGCGAGAAACAGAGGGTCTGAAACAGAGGGTCTGAAACAGAGGGGCTGAAATAGAGGGCGAGAAACAGAGGGGCTGACAAGAGGGGCTGAAACAGAGGGGCTGAACAGAGGGTCTGAAACAGAGGGATCAAAACAGAGGGCGAGAAACAGAGGGTCTAAAACAGAGGGGCTGAAACAGAGTTTCTGAAACAGAGGGTCTGAAACAGAGGGGCTGAAACAGAGGATCTGAAACAGTGGGTCTGAAACAGAGGGGCTGAAACAGAGCGTCTGAAACAGAGGGTCTGTAGCAGAGGGGCCGAAACAGAGGGCGAGAAACAGAGGGCTCGAAACAGAGGGCGAGAAACAGAGGGTCTGAAACAGAGGGGCTGAAACAAAGGGCGAGAAACAGAGGGTGACAAACAGAGGGTCTGAAACAGAGGGCGCGAAACGGAGGGTGCGAAACAGAGGGTGAGAAACAGAGGGTCTGAAACAGAGGGCGAGAAACAGAGTGTCTGAAAGAGAGGGCGAGAAACAGAGGGGCCGACACAGAGGGCGCGAAACAGAGGGTCTGAAACAGAGGGTTTGAAACAGAGGGTCTGAAACAGAGGGCGCGAAACAGAGGGGCCGAAACAGAGGGTCTGAAACAGAGGGCGAGAAACAGAGGGCGAGATAAAGAGGGCGAGAAACAGAGGGTCTGAAACAGAGGGTCTGAAACAGAGGGGCTGAAACAGAGGGTCTGAAACAGAGGGTCTGAAACAGAGGGCGAGAAACAGAGGGCGAGATAAAGAGGGCCTGAAACACAGGGCCTGAAACAGAGGTCGTGAAACAGAGGGCGCGAAACAGAGGGGCCGGAACAGAGGGCGGGAAACAGAGGGGCCAAAACAGAGGGTCTGAAACAGAGGGCGCAAAACAGAGGGCGCGAAACAGAGGGCGAGAAACAGAGGGTCTGAAACAGAGGGTCTGAAACAGAGGGCGAGAAACTGAGAGTCTGAAACAGAGGGTCTGAAACAGGAGGTCTGAAACAGAGGGCGCGAAACAGAGGGCGCGAAACAGAGGGCGCGAACCAGAGGGTCTGAAACAGAGGGGCTGAAACAGAGGGCGAGAAACAGAGGTTCTGAAACAGAGGGACTGAAACAGAGGTCGCGAAACAGAGGGCGCGAAACACGGGGCGAGAAACAGAGGGTCTGAAACAGAGGGTCTGAAACAGAGGGCGAGAAACTGAGGGCTAGAAACACAGGGGCTGAAACAGACGGCGGGAAAGCAAGGGGCCGAAACAGAGGGTCTGAAACAGAGGGCGCGAAACAGGGGGCGCGAAACAGAGGGCGAGAAACAGAGGGGCCGAAACAGAGGGCGGGAAACAGAGGGGCCGAAACAGAGGGTCTGAATCAGAGGGCGCGAAACAGAGGGCACGAAACAGAGGGCGAGAAACAGAGGGTCTGAAACAGAGGGTCTGAAACTGAGGGCGCGAAACAGAGGGGCCGAAAAAGAGGGCGAGAAACAGAGGGGCCGAAACAGAGGGCGAGAAACAGAGGGTCTGAAACAGAGTGGCTGAAACAGAGGGGCTGAAACAGAGGGGCTGAAACAGAGGGTCTGAAACAGAGGGCGCGACATAGAGGGCGCGAAACATAGGGCGAGAAACAGAGGGTCTGAAACAGAGGGGCTGAAACAGAGGGCGAGAAACAGAGGGTCTGAAACAGAGGGTCTGAAACAGAGGGCGCGAAACAGAGGGTCCGAAGCAGAGGGCGAGAAACAGAGGGACCGATACAGAGGGTCTGAAACAGAGGGCGCGAAACAGAGGGCGCAAAACAGAGGGCGAGAAACAGAGGGTCTGAAACAGAGGGTCTGAAACAGAGCGCGAGAAACAGAGGGCGAGAAACAGAGGGTCTGAAACAGAGGGTCTGAAACAGAGGGCGCGAAACAGAGGGCGCGAAACAGAGGGCGCGAAACAGAGGGCGAGAAACAGAGGGCGAGATAAGGACGGCCTGAAACACAGGGCCTGAAACAGAGGTCGTGAAACAGAGGGCGCGAAACAGAGGGGCCGAAACAGAGGGCGGGAAACAGAGGGGCCGAAACAGAGGGTCTGAAACAGAGGGCGCGAAACAGAGGGCGCGAAACAGAGGACGAGAAACAGAGGGTCTGAAACAGAGGGCGCAAAACAGAGGGGCCGAAACAGAGGGTCTGAAACAGAGGGCGAGAAACAGAGGGCGAGATAAAGAGGGCGAGAAACAGAGGGTCTGAAACAGAGGGCCTGAAACAGAGGGGCTGAAACAGAGGGTCTGAAACAGAGGGTCTGAAACAGAGGGCGAGAAACAGAGGGCGAGATAAAGAGGGCCTGAAACACAGGGCCTGAAACAGAGATCGTGAAACAGAGGGCGCGAAACAGAGGGGCCGAAACAGAGGGCGGGAAACAGAGGGGCCGAAACAGAGGGTCTGAAACAGAGGGCGCGAAACAGAGGGCGCGAAACAGAGGGCGAGAAACAGAGGGGCCGAAACAGAGGTCGAGAAACAAAGGGCGAGAAACAGAGGGTCTGAAACAGAGGGTCTGAAACAGAGGGTCTGAAACAGAGGGTCTGATACAGAGGGCGCGAAACAGAGGGGCCGAAGCAGAGGGCGAGAAACAGAGGGGCCGAAACAGAGGGTCTGAAACAGCGGGCGAGAAACAGAGGGCGAGAAACAGAGTGTCTGAAACAGAGGGTCTGAAACATAGAGCGAGAAACAGAGGGTCTGAAACAGAGGGTCTGAAACAGAGGGTCTGAAACAGAGGGCGCGAAACAGAGGGTCTGAAACAGAGGGTCTGAAACAGAGGGGCTGAAACAGAGGGGCTGAAACAGAGGTGCTGAAACAGAGGGTCTGAAACAGAGGGGCTGAAACAGAGGGCGAGAATCAAAGGGTCTGAAACAGAGGGTCTGAAACAGAGTCTGAAACAGAGGGCGCGAAACAGAGGGTCTGAAACAGAGGGTCTGAAACAGAGGGGCTGAAACAGAGGGGCTGAAACAGAGGTGCTGAAACAGAGGGTCTGAAACAGAGGGGCTGAAACAGAGTGCAAGAATCAGAGTGTCTGAAACAGAGGGTCTGAAACAGAGGGGCTGAAACAGAGGGCGAGAAACAGAGGGGCTGACAAGAGGGTCTGAAACAGAGGGTCTGAAACAGAGGGCTCAAAACAGAGGGCGATAAATAGAGGGTCTGAAACAGAGGGGCTGAAACAGAGGGGCTGAAACAGAGGGTCTGAAACAGAGGGGCTAAAACAGAGGGCGAGAAACAGAGGGGCTGAAACAGAGGGGCTGAAACAGAGGGGCTGAAACAGAGGGGCTGAAACAGAGGGCGCGAAACAGAGGGTCTGAAACTGAGGGCGCGAAACAGAGGGCGAGAAACAGTGGGTCTGAAACAGAGGGTCTGAAACAGAGGCGCTGAAACAGAGGGTCTGAAACAGAGGGTCTGAAACAGAGGGCGCGAAACAGAGGGTCTGAAACAGAGGGTCTGAAACAGAGGGGCTGAAACAGAGGGGCTGAAACAGAGGTGCTGAAACAGAGGGTCTGAAACTGAGGGGCTGAAACAGAGGGCGAGAAACAGAGGGTCTGAAACAGAGGGTCTGAAACAGAGGGGCTGAAATAGAGGGCGAGAAACAGAGGGGCTGACAAGAGGGGCTGAAACAGAGGGGCTGAAACAGAGGGTCTGAAACAGAGGGTCTGAAACAGAGGGCGCGAAACAGAGGGGCCGAAGCAGAGGGCGAGAAACAGAGGGGCCGAAACAGAGGGTCTGAAACAGATGGCGCGAAAGAGAGGGCGCGAAACAGAGGGTGCGAAACAGAGGGCGTGAAACAGAGGGCGAGAAACAGAGGGTCTGAAACAGAGGGTCTGAAACAGAGGGCGAGAAACAGAGCACGAGAAACAGAGGGTCTGAAACAGAGGGTCTGAAACAGAGGGCACAAAACAGAGGGCGAGAAACAGAGGTCTGAAACAGAGGGTCTGAAACAGAGGGTCTGAAACAGAGGGAGAGAAACAGAGGGTCTGAAACAGAGGGTCTGATACAGAGGGCGCGAAACAGAGGGGCCGAAGCAGAGGGCGAGAAACAGAGGGGCCAAAACAGAGGGTCTGAAACAGAGGGCGAGAAACAGAGGGCGAGAAACAGAGTGTCTGAAACAGAGGGTCTGAAACATAGAGCGAGAAACAGAGGGCGAGAAACAGAGGGTCTGAAACAGAGGGGCTGAAACAGAGGGGCTGAAACAGAGGGGCTGAAACAGAGGGCGCGAAACAGAGGGTCTGAAACTGAGGGCGCGAAACAGAGGGCGAGAAACAGTGGGTCTGAAACAGAGGGTCTGAAACAGAGGCGCTGAAACAGAGGCTCTGAAACAGAGGGGCTAAAACAGAGGGCGAGAAACAGAGGGGCTGAAACAGAGGGGCTGAAACAGAGGGGCTGAAACAGAGGGCGCGAAACAGAGGGTCTATAACTGAGGGCGCGAAACAGAGGGCGAGAAACAGTGGGTCTGAAACAGAGGGTCTGAAACAGAGGCGCTGAAACAGAGGGTCTGAAACAGAGGGTCTGAAACAGAGGGCGCGAAACAGAGGGTCTGAAACAGAGGGTCTGAAACAGAGGGGCTGAAACAGAGGGGCTGAAACAGAGGTGCTGAAACAGAGGGTCTGAAACAGAGGGGCTGAAACAGAGGGCGAGAAACAGAGGGTCTGAAACAGAGGGTCTGAAACAGAGGGGCTGAAATAGAGGGCGAGAAACAGAGGGGCTGACAAGAGGGGCTGAAACAGAGGGGCTGAAACAGAGGGTCTGAAACAGAGGGATCAAAACAGAGGGCGAGAAACAGAGGGTCTAAAACAGAGGGGCTGAAACAGAGTTTCTGAAACAGAGGGTCTGAAACAGAGGGTCTGAAACAGAGGATCTGAAACAGTGGGTCTGAAACAGAGGGGCTGAAACAGAGCGTCTGAAACAGAGGGTCTGAAACAGAGGGGCCGAAACAGAGGGCGAGAAACAGAGGGCGCGAAATAGAGGGCGCGAAACAGTGGGCGAGAAACAGAGGGTCTGAAACAGAGGGGCTGAAACAAAGGGCGAGAAACAGAGGGTGACAAACAGAGGGTCTGAAACAGAGGGCGCGAAACGGAGGGTGCGAAACAGAGGGTGAGAAACAGAGGGTCTGAAACAGAGGGCGAGAAACAGAGTGTCTGAAATAGAGGGCGAGAAACAGAGGGGCCGACACAGAGGGCGAGAAACAGAGTGTCTGAAACAGAGGGTTTGAAACAGAGGGTCTGAAACAGAGCGCGAGAAACAGAGGGTCTGAAACAGAGGGGCTGAAACAGAGGGCGAGAAACAGAGGGTGACAAACAGAGGGTCTGAAACAGAGGGCGCAAAACGGAATGTGCGAAACAGAGGGTGAGAAACAGAGGGTCTGAAACAGAGGGGCTGAAACAGAGGGCGAGAAACAGAGTGTCTGAAAGAGAGGGCGAGAAACAGAGGGGCCGACACAGAGGGTGAGAAACAGAGGGTCTGAAACAGAGGGTCTGAAACAGAGGGGCTGATACAGAGGGCGCGAAACAGTGGGCGAGAAACAGAGGGTCTGAAACAGAGGGTCTGAAACAGAGCGCGAGAAACAGAGGGCGAGAAACAGAGGGTCTGAAACAGAGGGCGAGAAACAGAGGGGCTGTAACAGAGGGCGAGAAACAGAGGGTCTGAAACAGAGGGCGAGAAACAGAGGGTGACAAACAGAGGGTCTGAAACAGAGGGCGCGAAACGGAGGGTGTGAAACAGAGGGTGAGAAACAGAGGGTCTGAAACAGAGGGGCTGAAACAGAGGGCGAGAAACAGAGTGTCTGAAAGAGAGGGCGAGAAACAGAGGGGCCGACACAGGGGGCGAGAAACAGAGGGTCTGAAACAGAGGGTCTGAAACAGAGGGGTGAAACAGAGGGGCTGAAACAGAGGGCGCGAAACAGTGGGCGAGAGACAGAGGGTCTAAAACAGAGGGTCTGAAACAGAGCGCGAGAAACAGAGGGCGAGAAACAGAGGGTCTGAAACAGAGGGCGAGAAACAGAGGGGCTGAAACAGTGGGCGAGAAACAGAGGGCGAGAAACAGAGGGTCTGAAAGAGAGGGTGCGAAACAGAGGGCGAGAAACAGAGGGTCTGAAACAGAGGGTCTGAAACTGAGGGGCTGAAACAGAGGGTCTGAAACACAGGGTCTGAAACAGAGGGCGAGAAACAGAGGGTCTGAAACAGAGGGTCTGAAACAGAGGGCGCGAAACAGAGGGCGAGAAACAGAGGGCGAGATATAGAGGGGCTAAAACAGAGGGCGAGAAACAGAGAGTCTGAAACAGAGGGTCTTAAACAGGGGATCTGAAACCGAGGGCGCGAAACAGAGGGCGCGAAACAGAGGGCGCGAACCAGAGGGTCTGAAACAGAGGGGCTGAAACAGAGGGCGAGAAACAGAGGTTCTGAAACAGAGGGACTGAAACAGAGGGCGAGAAACAGAGGGGCCGAAGCAGAGGGCGAGAAACAGAGGGTCTGAAACAGAGGGTCTGAAACAGAGGGCGAGAAACTGAGAAACTGAAACAGAGGGTCTGAAACAGGAGGTCTGAAACAGAGGGCACGAAACAGAGGGCGCGAAACAGAGGGCGCGAACCAGAGGGTCTGAAACAGAGGGGCTGAAACAGAGGGCGAGAAACAGAGGTTCTGAAACAGAGGGACTGAAACAGAGGGCGAGAAACAGAGGGGCCGAAGCAGAGGGCGAGAAACAGAGGGTCTGAAACAGAGGGTCTGAAACAGAGGGCGAGAAACTGAGAGTCTGAAACAGAGGGTCTGAAACAGGAGGTCTGAAACAGAGGGCACGAAACAGAGGGCGCGAAACAGAGGGCACGAACCAGAGGGTCTGAAACAGAGGGGCTGAAACAGAGGGCGAGAAACAGAGGTTCTGAAACAGAGGGACGGAAACAGAGGGCGCGAAACAGAGGGCGCGAAACACGGGGCGAGAAACAGAGGGTCTGAAACAGAGGGTCTGAAACAGAGGGCGAGAAACTGAGGGCTAGAAACACAGGAGCCGAAACAGACGGTGGGAAAGCAAGGGGCCGAAACAGAGGGTCTGAAACAGAGCGCGCGAAACAGAGGGCGCGAAACAGAGGGCGAGAAACAGAGGGTCTGCAACAGAGGGTCTGAAACAGAGGCCTTAAACAGAGGGGCCGAAACAGAGGGCGGGAAACAGAGGGGCCGAAACAGAGGGTCTGAAACAGAGGGCGCGAAACAGAGGGCACGAAACAGAGGGCGAGAAACAGAGGGTCTGAAACAGAGGGTCTGTAGCAGAGGGTCTGAAACTGAGGGCGCGAAACAGAGGGGCCGAAAAAGAGGGCGAGAAACAGAGGGGCCGAAACAGAGGGCGAGAAACAGAGGGTCTGAAACAGAGGGGCTGAAACAGAGGGGCTGAAACAGAGGGGCTGAAACAGAGGGTCTGAAACAGAGGGGCTGAAACAGAGGGTCTGAAACAGAGGGCGCGAAATAGAGGGCGCGAAACATAGGGCGAGAAACAGAGGGTCTGAAACAAAGGGGCTGAAACAGAGGGCGAGAAACAGAGGGTCTGAAACAGAGGGTCTGAAACAGAGGGCGCGAAACAGAGGGTCCGAAGCAGAGGGCGAGAAACAGAGGGCCCGAAACAGAGGGTCTGAAACAGCGGGCGCGAAACAGAGGGCGCAAAACAGAGGGCGAGAAACAGAGGGTCTGAAACAGAGGGTCTGAAACAGAGCGCGAGAAACAGAGGGCGAGAAACAGAGGGTCTGAAACAGAGGGCGAGGAACAGAGGGCGCGAAACAGAGGGCGAGAAACAGAGGGTCTGAAACAGAGGGGCTGAAACAAAGGGCGAGAAACAGAGGGTGACAAACAGAGGGTCTGAAACAGAGGGCGCGAAACGGAGGGTGCGAAACAGAGGGTGAGAAACAGAGGGTCTGAAACAGAGGGCGAGAAACAGAGTGTCTGAAAGAGAGGGCGAGAAACAGAGGGGCCGACACAGAGGGCGAGAAACAGAGGGTCTGAAACAGAGGGTTTGAAACAGAGGGTCTGAAACAGAGCGTGAGAAACAGAGGGTCTGAAACAGAGGGGCTGAAACAGAGGGCGAGAAACAGAGGGTGACAAACAGAGGGTCTGAAACAGAGGGCGCAAAACGGAATGTGCGAAACAGAGGGTGAGAAACAGAGGGTCTGAAACAGAGGGGCTGAAACAGAGGGCGAGAAACAGAGTGTCTGAAAGAGAGGGCGAGAAACAGAGGGGCCGACACAGAGGGTGAGAAACAGAGGGTCTGAAACAGAGGGTCTGAAACAGAGGGGCTGATACAGAGGGCGCGAAACAGTGGGCGAGAAACAGAGGGTCTGAAACAGAGGGTCTGAAACAGAGCGCGAGAAACAGAGGGCGAGAAACAGAGGGTCTGAAACAGAGGGCGAGAAACAGAGGGGCTGTAACAGAGGGCGAGAAACAGAGGGTCTGAAACAGAGGGGCTGAAACAGAGGGCGAGAAACAGAGGGTGACAAACAGAGGGTCTGAAACAGAGGGCGAGAAACGGAGGGTGTGAAACAGAGGGTGAGAAACAGAGGGTCTGAAACAGAGGGGCTGAAACAGAGGGCAAGAAACAGAGTGTCTGAAAGAGAGGGCGAGAAACAGAGGGGCCGACACAGGGGGCGAGAAACAGAGGGTCTGAAACAGAGGGTCTGAAACAGAGGGGTGAAACAGAGGGGCTGAAACAGAGGATGCGAAACAGTGGGCGAGAGACAGAGGGTCTAAAACAGAGGGTCTGAAACAGAGGGGCTGAAACAGAGGGCGAGAAACAGAGTGTCTGAAAGAGAGGGCGAGAAACAGAGGGGCCGACACAGAGGGTGAGAAACAGAGGGTCTGAAACAGAGGGTCTGAAACAGAGGGGCTGATACAGAGGGCGCGAAACAGTGGGCGAGAAACAGAGGGTCTGAAACAGAGGGTCTGAAACAGAGCGCGAGAAACAGAGGGCGAGAAACAGAGGGTCTGAAACAGAGGGCGAGAAACAGAGGGGCTGTAACAGAGGGCGAGAAACAGAGGGTCTGAAACAGAGGGGCTGAAACAGAGGGCGAGAAACAGAGGGTGACAAACAGAGGGTCTGAAACAGAGGGCGCGAAACGGAGGGTGTGAAACAGAGGGTGAGAAACAGAGGGTCTGAAACAGAGGGGCTGAAACAGAGGGCGAGAAACAGAGTGTCTGAAAGAGAGGGCGAGAAACAGAGGGGCCGACACAGGGGGCGAGAAACAGAGGGTCTGAAACAGAGGGTCTGAAACAGAGGGGTGAAACAGAGGGGCTGAAACAGAGGGCGCGAAACAGTGGGCGAGAGACAGAGGGTCTAAAACAGAGGGTCTGAAACAGAGCGCGAGAAACAGAGGGCGAGAAACAGAGGGTCTGAAACAGAGGGCGAGAAACAGAGGGGCTGAAACAGTGGGCGAGAAACAGAGGGCGAGAAACAGAGGGTCTGAAAGAGAGGGTGCGAAACAGAGGGCGAGAAACAGAGGGTCTGAAACAGAGGGTCTGAAACTGAGGGGCTGAAACAGAGGGTCTGAAACACAGGGTCTGAAACAGAGGGCAAGAAACAGAGGGTCTGAAACAGAGGGCGCGAAACAGAGGGCGAGAAACAGAGGGCGAGATATAGAGGGGCTAAAACAGAGGGCGAGAAACAGAAAGTCTGAAACAGAGGGTCTTAAACAGGGGATCTGAAACAGAGGGCGCGAAACAGAGGGCGCGAAACAGAGGGCGCGAACCAGAGGGTCTGAAACAGAGGGGCTGAAACAGAGGGCGAGAAACAGAGGTTCTGAAACAGAGGGACTGAAACAGAGGGCGAGAAACAGAGGGGCCGAAGCAGAGGGCGAGAAACAGAGGGTCTGAAACAGAGGGTCTGAAACAGAGGGCGAGAAACTGAGAGTCTGAAACAGAGGGTCTGAAACAGGAGGTCTGAAACAGAGGGCGCGAAACAGAGGGCGCGAAACAGAGGGCGCGAACCAGAGGGTCTGAAACAGAGGGGCTGAAACAGAGGGCGAGAAACAGAGGGTCTGCAACAGAGGGTCTGAAACAGAGGCCTTAAACAGAGGGCACGAAACAGAGGGCGAGAAACAGAGGGTCTGAAACAGAGGGTCTGAAACAGAGCGCGAGAAACAGAGGGCGAGAAACAGAGGGTCTGAAACAGAGGGTCTGAAACAGAGGGCGCGAAACAGAGGGCGCGAAACAGAGGGCGAGAAACAGAGGGTCTGAAACAGAGGGTCTGAAACAGAGGGGCTGAAACAGAGGGCGCGAAACAGAGGGTCCGAAGCAGAGGGCGAGAAACAGAGGGCCCGAAACAGAGGGACTGAAACAGCGGGCGCGAAACAGAGGGCGCAAAACAGAGGGCGAGAAACAGAGGGTCTGAAACAGAGGGTCTGAAACAGAGCGCGAGAAACAGAGGGCGAGAAACAGAGGGTCTGAAACAGAGGGCGAGGAACAGAGGGCGCGAAACAGAGGGCGAGAAACAGAGGGTCTGAAACAGAGGGGCTGAAACAAAGGGCGAGAAACAGAGGGTGACAAACAGAGGGTCTGAAACAGAGGGCGCGAAACGGAGGGTGCGAAACAGAGGGTGAGAAACAGAGGGTCTGAAACAGAGGGCGAGAAACAGAGTGTCTGAAAGAGAGGGCGAGAAACAGAGGGGCCGACACAGAGGGCGAGAAACAGAGGGTCTGAAACAGAGGGTTTGAAACAGAGGGTCTGAAACAGAGCGCGAGAAACAGAGGGTCTGAAACAGAGGGGCTGAAACAGAGGGCGAGAAACAGAGGGTGACAAACAGAGGGTCTGAAACAGAGGGCGCAAAACGGAATGTGCGAAACAGAGGGTGAGAAACAGAGGGTCTGAAACAGAGGGGCTGAAACAGAGGGCGAGAAACAGAGTGTCTGAAAGAGAGGGCGAGAAACAGAGGGGCCGACACAGAGGGTGAGAAACAGAGGGTCTGAAACAGAGGGTCTGAAACAGAGGGGCTGATACAGAGGGCGCGAAACAGTGGGCGAGAAACAGAGGGTCTGAAACAGAGGGTCTGAAACAGAGCGCGAGAAACAGAGGGCGAGAAACAGAGGGTCTGAAACAGAGGGCGAGAAACAGAGGGGCTGTAACAGAGGGCGAGAAACAGAGGGGCTGTAACAGAGGGCGAGAAACAGAGGGTCTGAAACAGAGGGGCTGAAACAGAGGGCGAGAAACAGAGGGTGACAAACAGAGGGTCTGAAACAGAGGGCGTGAAACGGAGGGTGTGAAACAGAGGGTGAGAAACAGAGGGTCTGAAACAGAGGGGCTGAAACAGAGGGCAAGAAACAGAGTGTCTGAAAGAGAGGGCGAGAAACAGAGGGGCCGACACAGGGGGCGAGAAACAGAGGGTCTGAAACAGAGGGTCTGAAACAGAGGGGTGAAACAGAGGGGCTGAAACAGAGGATGCGAAACAGTGGGCGAGAGACAGAGGGTCTAAAACAGAGGGTCTGAAACAGAGGGGCTGAAACAGAGGGCGAGAAACAGAGTGTCTGAAAGAGAGGGCGAGAAACAGAGGGGCCGACACAGAGGGTGAGAAACAGAGGGTCTGAAACAGAGGGTCTGAAACAGAGGGGCTGATACAGAGGGCGCGAAACAGTGGGCGAGAAACAGAGGGTCTGAAACAGAGGGTCTGAAACAGAGCGCGAGAAACAGAGGGCGAGAAACAGAGGGTCTGAAACAGAGGGCGAGAAACAGAGGGGCTGTAACAGAGGGCGAGAAACAGAGGGTCTGAAACAGAGGGGCTGAAACAGAGGGCGAGAAACAGAGGGTGACAAACAGAGGGTCTGAAACAGAGGGCGCGAAACGGAGGGTGTGAAACAGAGGGTGAGAAACAGAGGGTCTGAAACAGAGGGGCTGAAACAGAGGGCGAGAAACAGAGTGTCTGAAAGAGAGGGCGAGAAACAGAGGGGCCGACACAGGGGGCGAGAAACAGAGGGTCTGAAACAGAGGGACTGAAACAGAGGGCGAGAAACAGAGGGGCCGAAGCAGAGGGCGAGAAACAGAGGGTCTGAAACAGAGGGTCTGAAACAGAGGGCGAGAAACTGAGAGTCTGAAACAGAGGGTCTGAAACAGGAGGTCTGAAACAGAGGGCACGAAACAGAGGGCGCGAAACAGAGGGCACGAACCAGAGGGTCTGAAACAGAGGGGCTGAAACAGAGGGCGAGAAACAGAGGTTCTGAAACAGAGGGACGGAAACAGAGGGCGCGAAACAGAGGGCGCGAAACACGGGGCGAGAAACAGAGGGTCTGAAGCAGAGGGTCTGAAACAGAGGGCGAGAAACTGAGGGCTAGAAACACAGGAGCCGAAACAGACGGTGGGAAAGCAAGGGGCCGAAACAGAGGGTCTGAAACAGAGCGCGCGAAACAGAGGGCGCGAAACAGAGGGCGAGAAACAGAGGGTCTGCAACAGAGGGTCTGAAACAGAGGCCTTAAACAGAGGGGCCGAAACAGAGGGCGGGAAACAGAGGGGCCGAAACAGAGGGTCTGAAACAGAGGGCGCGAAACAGAGGGCACGAAACAGAGGGCGAGAAACAGAGGGTCTGAAACAGAGGGTCTGTAGCAGAGGGTCTGAAACTGAGGGCGCGAAACAGAGGGGCCGAAAAAGAGGGCGAGAAACAGAGGGGCCGAAACAGAGGGCGAGAAACAGAGGGTCTGAAACAGAGGGGCTGAAACAGAGGGGCTGAAACAGAGGGGCTGAAACAGAGGGTCTGAAACAGAGGGGCTGAAACAGAGGGTCTGAAACAGAGGGCGCGAAATAGAGGGCGCGAAACATAGGGCGAGAAACAGAGGGTCTGAAACAGAGGGGCTGAAACAGAGGGCGAGAAACAGAGGGTCTGAAACAGAGGGTCTGAAACAGAGGGCGCGAAACAGAGGGTCCGAAGCAGAGGGCGAGAAACAGAGGGCCCGAAACAGAGGGTCTGAAACAGCGGGCGCGAAACAGAGGGCGCAAAACAGAGGGCGAGAAACAGAGGGTCTGAAACAGAGGGTCTGAAACAGAGCGCGAGAAACAGAGGGCGAGAAACAGAGGGTCTGAAACAGAGGGCGAGGAACAGAGGGCGCGAAACAGAGGGCGAGAAACAGAGGGTCTGAAACAGAGGGGCTGAAACAAAGGGCGAGAAACAGAGGGTGACAAACAGAGGGTCTGAAACAGAGGGCGCGAAACGGAGGGTGCGAAACAGAGGGTGAGAAACAGAGGGTCTGAAACAGAGGGCGAGAAACAGAGTGTCTGAAAGAGAGGGCGAGAAACAGAGGGGCCGACACAGAGGGCGAGAAACAGAGGGTCTGAAACAGAGGGTTTGAAACAGAGGGTCTGAAACAGAGCGCGAGAAACAGAGGGTCTGAAACAGAGGGGCTGAAACAGAGGGCGAGAAACAGAGGGTGACAAACAGAGGGTCTGAAACAGAGGGCGCAAAACGGAATGTGCGAAACAGAGGGTGAGAAACAGAGGGTCTGAAACAGAGGGGCTGAAACAGAGGGCGAGAAACAGAGTGTCTGAAAGAGAGGGCGAGAAACAGAGGGGCCGACACAGAGGGTGAGAAACAGAGGGTCTGAAACAGAGGGTCTGAAACAGAGGGGCTGATACAGAGGGCGCGAAACAGTGGGCGAGAAACAGAGGGTCTGAAACAGAGGGTCTGAAACAGAGCGCGAGAAACAGAGGGCGAGAAACAGAGGGTCTGAAACAGAGGGCGAGAAACAGAGGGGCTGTAACAGAGGGCGAGAAACAGAGGGTCTGAAACAGAGGGGCTGAAACAGAGGGCGAGAAACAGAGGGTGACAAACAGAGGGTCTGAAACAGAGGGCGAGAAACGGAGGGTGTGAAACAGAGGGTGAGAAACAGAGGGTCTGAAACAGAGGGGCTGAAACAGAGGGCAAGAAACAGAGTGTCTGAAAGAGAGGGCGAGAAACAGAGGGGCCGACACAGGGGGCGAGAAACAGAGGGTCTGAAACAGAGGGTCTGAAACAGAGGGGTGAAACAGAGGGGCTGAAACAGAGGATGCGAAACAGTGGGCGAGAGACAGAGGGTCTAAAACAGAGGGTCTGAAACAGAGGGGCTGAAACAGAGGGCGAGAAACAGAGTGTCTGAAAGAGAGGGCGAGAAACAGAGGGGCCGACACAGAGGGTGAGAAACAGAGGGTCTGAAACAGAGGGTCTGAAACAGAGGGGCTGATACAGAGGGCGCGAAACAGTGGGCGAGAAACAGAGGGTCTGAAACAGAGGGTCTGAAACAGAGCGCGAGAAACAGAGGGCGAGAAACAGAGGGTCTGAAACAGAGGGCGAGAAACAGAGGGGCTGTAACAGAGGGCGAGAAACAGAGGGTCTGAAACAGAGGGGCTGAAACAGAGGGCGAGAAACAGAGGGTGACAAACAGAGGGTCTGAAACAGAGGGCGCGAAACGGAGGGTGTGAAACAGAGGGTGAGAAACAGAGGGTCTGAAACAGAGGGGCTGAAACAGAGGGCGAGAAACAGAGTGTCTGAAAGAGAGGGCGAGAAACAGAGGGGCCGACACAGGGGGCGAGAAACAGAGGGTCTGAAACAGAGGGTCTGAAACAGAGGGGTGAAACAGAGGGGCTGAAACAGAGGGCGCGAAACAGTGGGCGAGAGACAGAGGGTCTAAAACAGAGGGTCTGAAACAGAGCGCGAGAAACAGAGGGCGAGAAACAGAGGGTCTGAAACAGAGGGCGAGAAACAGAGGGGCTGAAACAGTGGGCGAGAAACAGAGGGCGAGAAACAGAGGGTCTGAAAGAGAGGGTGCGAAACAGAGGGCGAGAAACAGAGGGTCTGAAACAGAGGGTCTGAAACTGAGGGGCTGAAACAGAGGGTCTGAAACACAGGGTCTGAAACAGAGGGCAAGAAACAGAGGGTCTGAAACAGAGGGCGCGAAACAGAGGGCGAGAAACAGAGGGCGAGATATAGAGGGGCTAAAACAGAGGGCGAGAAACAGAAAGTCTGAAACAGAGGGTCTTAAACAGGGGATCTGAAACAGAGGGCGCGAAACAGAGGGCGCGAAACAGAGGGCGCGAACCAGAGGGTCTGAAACAGAGGGGCTGAAACAGAGGGCGAGAAACAGAGGTTCTGAAACAGAGGGACTGAAACAGAGGGCGAGAAACAGAGGGGCCGAAGCAGAGGGCGAGAAACAGAGGGTCTGAAACAGAGGGTCTGAAACAGAGGGCGAGAAACTGAGAGTCTGAAACAGAGGGTCTGAAACAGGAGGTCTGAAACAGAGGGCGCGAAACAGAGGGCGCGAAACAGAGGGCGCGAACCAGAGGGTCTGAAACAGAGGGGCTGAAACAGAGGGCGAGAAACAGAGGGTCTGCAACAGAGGGTCTGAAACAGAGGCCTTAAACAGAGGGCACGAAACAGAGGGCGAGAAACAGAGGGTCTGAAACAGAGGGTCTGAAACAGAGCGCGAGAAACAGAGGGCGAGAAACAGAGGGTCTGAAACAGAGGGTCTGAAACAGAGGGCGCGAAACAGAGGGCGCGAAACAGAGGGCGAGAAACAGAGGGTCTGAAACAGAGGGTCTGAAACAGAGGGGCTGAAACAGAGGGCGCGAAACAGAGGGTCCGAAGCAGAGGGCGAGAAACAGAGGGCCCGAAACAGAGGGACTGAAACAGCGGGCGCGAAACAGAGGGCGCAAAACAGAGGGCGAGAAACAGAGGGTCTGAAACAGAGGGTCTGAAACAGAGCGCGAGAAACAGAGGGCGAGAAACAGAGGGTCTGAAACAGAGGGCGAGGAACAGAGGGCGCGAAACAGAGGGCGAGAAACAGAGGGTCTGAAACAGAGGGGCTGAAACAAAGGGCGAGAAACAGAGGGTGACAAACAGAGGGTCTGAAACAGAGGGCGCGAAACGGAGGGTGCGAAACAGAGGGTGAGAAACAGAGGGTCTGAAACAGAGGGCGAGAAACAGAGTGTCTGAAAGAGAGGGCGAGAAACAGAGGGGCCGACACAGAGGGCGAGAAACAGAGGGTCTGAAACAGAGGGTTTGAAACAGAGGGTCTGAAACAGAGCGCGAGAAACAGAGGGTCTGAAACAGAGGGGCTGAAACAGAGGGCGAGAAACAGAGGGTGACAAACAGAGGGTCTGAAACAGAGGGCGCAAAACGGAATGTGCGAAACAGAGGGTGAGAAACAGAGGGTCTGAAACAGAGGGGCTGAAACAGAGGGCGAGAAACAGAGTGTCTGAAAGAGAGGGCGAGAAACAGAGGGGCCGACACAGAGGGTGAGAAACAGAGGGTCTGAAACAGAGGGTCTGAAACAGAGGGGCTGATACAGAGGGCGCGAAACAGTGGGCGAGAAACAGAGGGTCTGAAACAGAGGGTCTGAAACAGAGCGCGAGAAACAGAGGGCGAGAAACAGAGGGTCTGAAACAGAGGGCGAGAAACAGAGGGGCTGTAACAGAGGGCGAGAAACAGAGGGGCTGTAACAGAGGGCGAGAAACAGAGGGTCTGAAACAGAGGGGCTGAAACAGAGGGCGAGAAACAGAGGGTGACAAACAGAGGGTCTGAAACAGAGGGCGTGAAACGGAGGGTGTGAAACAGAGGGTGAGAAACAGAGGGTCTGAAACAGAGGGGCTGAAACAGAGGGCAAGAAACAGAGTGTCTGAAAGAGAGGGCGAGAAACAGAGGGGCCGACACAGGGGGCGAGAAACAGAGGGTCTGAAACAGAGGGTCTGAAACAGAGGGGTGAAACAGAGGGGCTGAAACAGAGGATGCGAAACAGTGGGCGAGAGACAGAGGGTCTAAAACAGAGGGTCTGAAACAGAGGGGCTGAAACAGAGGGCGAGAAACAGAGTGTCTGAAAGAGAGGGCGAGAAACAGAGGGGCCGACACAGAGGGTGAGAAACAGAGGGTCTGAAACAGAGGGTCTGAAACAGAGGGGCTGATACAGAGGGCGCGAAACAGTGGGCGAGAAACAGAGGGTCTGAAACAGAGGGTCTGAAACAGAGCGCGAGAAACAGAGGGCGAGAAACAGAGGGTCTGAAACAGAGGGCGAGAAACAGAGGGGCTGTAACAGAGGGCGAGAAACAGAGGGTCTGAAACAGAGGGGCTGAAACAGAGGGCGAGAAACAGAGGGTGACAAACAGAGGGTCTGAAACAGAGGGCGTGAAACGGAGGGTGTGAAACAGAGGGTGAGAAACAGAGGGTCTGAAACAGAGGGGCTGAAACAGAGGGCGAGAAACAGAGTGTCTGAAAGAGAGGGCGAGAAACAGAGGGGCCGACACAGGGGGCGAGAAACAGAGGGTCTGAAACAGAGGGTCTGAAACAGAGGGGTGAAACAGAGGGGCTGAAACAGAGGGCGCGAAACAGTGGGCGAGAGACAGAGGGTCTAAAACAGAGGGTCTGAAACAGAGCGCGAGAAACAGAGGGCGAGAAACAGAGGGTCTGAAACAGAGGGCGAGAAACAGAGGGGCTGAAACAGTGGGCGAGAAACAGAGGGCGAGAAACAGAGGGTCTGAAAGAGAGGGTGCGAAACAGAGGGCGAGAAACAGAGGGTCTGAAACAGAGGGTCTGAAACTGAGGGGCTGAAACAGAGGGTCTGAAACACAGGGTCTGAAACAGAGGGCAAGAAACAGAGGGTCTGAAACAGAGGGCGCGAAACAGAGGGCGAGAAACAGAGGGCGAGATATAGAGGGGCTAAAACAGAGGGCGAGAAACAGAAAGTCTGAAACAGAGGGTCTTAAACAGGGGATCTGAAACAGAGGGCGCGAAACAGAGGGCGCGAAACAGAGGGCGCGAACCAGAGGGTCTGAAACAGAGGGGCTGAAACAGAGGGCGAGAAACAGAGGTTCTGAAACAGAGGGACTGAAACAGAGGGCGAGAAACAGAGGGGCCGAAGCAGAGGGCGAGAAACAGAGGGTCTGAAACAGAGGGTCTGAAACAGAGGGCGAGAAACTGAGAGTCTGAAACAGAGGGTCTGAAACAGGAGGTCTGAAACAGAGGGCGCGAAACAGAGGGCGCGAAACAGAGGGCGCGAACCAGAGGGTCTGAAACAGAGGGGCTGAAACAGAGGGCGAGAAACAGAGGGTCTGCAACAGAGGGTCTGAAACAGAGGCCTTAAACAGAGGGCACGAAACAGAGGGCGAGAAACAGAGGGTCTGAAACAGAGGGTCTGAAACAGAGCGCGAGAAACAGAGGGCGAGAAACAGAGGGTCTGAAACAGAGGGTCTGAAACAGAGGGCGCGAAACAGAGGGCGCGAAACAGAGGGCGAGAAACAGAGGGTCTGAAACAGAGGGTCTGAAACAGAGGGGCTGAAACAGAGGGCGCGAAACAGAGGGTCCGAAGCAGAGGGCGAGAAACAGAGGGCCCGAAACAGAGGGACTGAAACAGCGGGCGCGAAACAGAGGGCGCAAAACAGAGGGCGAGAAACAGAGGGTCTGAAACAGAGGGTCTGAAACAGAGCGCGAGAAACAGAGGGCGAGAAACAGAGGGTCTGAAACAGAGGGCGAGGAACAGAGGGCGCGAAACAGAGGGCGAGAAACAGAGGGTCTGAAACAGAGGGGCTGAAACAAAGGGCGAGAAACAGAGGGTGACAAACAGAGGGTCTGAAACAGAGGGCGCGAAACGGAGGGTGCGAAACAGAGGGTGAGAAACAGAGGGTCTGAAACAGAGGGCGAGAAACAGAGTGTCTGAAAGAGAGGGCGAGAAACAGAGGGGCCGACACAGAGGGCGAGAAACAGAGGGTCTGAAACAGAGGGTTTGAAACAGAGGGTCTGAAACAGAGCGCGAGAAACAGAGGGTCTGAAACAGAGGGGCTGAAACAGAGGGCGAGAAACAGAGGGTGACAAACAGAGGGTCTGAAACAGAGGGCGCAAAACAGAATGTGCGAAACAGAGGGTGAGAAACAGAGGGTCTGAAACAGAGGGGCTGAAACAGAGGGCGAGAAACAGAGTGTCTGAAAGAGAGGGCGAGAAACAGAGGGGCCGACACAGAGGGTGAGAAACAGAGGGTCTGAAACAGAGGGTCTGAAACAGAGGGGCTGATACAGAGGGCGCGAAACAGTGGGCGAGAAACAGAGGGTCTGAAACAGAGGGTCTGAAACAGAGCGCGAGAAACAGAGGGCGAGAAACAGAGGGTCTGAAACAGAGGGCGAGAAACAGAGGGGCTGTAACAGAGGGCGAGAAACAGAGGGGCTGTAACAGAGGGCGAGAAACAGAGGGTCTGAAACAGAGGGGCTGAAACAGAGGGCGAGAAACAGAGGGTGACAAACAGAGGGTCTGAAACAGAGGGCGTGAAACGGAGGGTGTGAAACAGAGGGTGAGAAACAGAGGGTCTGAAACAGAGGGGCTGAAACAGAGGGCAAGAAACAGAGTGTCTGAAAGAGAGGGCGAGAAACAGAGGGGCCGACACAGGGGGCGAGAAACAGAGGGTCTGAAACAGAGGGTCTGAAACAGAGGGGTGAAACAGAGGGGCTGAAACAGAGGATGCGAAACAGTGGGCGAGAGACAGAGGGTCTAAAACAGAGGGTCTGAAACAGAGGGGCTGAAACAGAGGGCGAGAAACAGAGTGTCTGAAAGAGAGGGCGAGAAACAGAGGGGCCGACACAGAGGGTGAGAAACAGAGGGTCTGAAACAGAGGGTCTGAAACAGAGGGGCTGATACAGAGGGCGCGAAACAGTGGGCGAGAAACAGAGGGTCTGAAACAGAGGGTCTGAAACAGAGCGCGAGAAACAGAGGGCGAGAAACAGAGGGTCTGAAACAGAGGGCGAGAAACAGAGGGGCTGTAACAGAGGGCGAGAAACAGAGGGTCTGAAACAGAGGGGCTGAAACAGAGGGCGAGAAACAGAGGGTGACAAACAGAGGGTCTGAAACAGAGGGCGCGAAACGGAGGGTGTGAAACAGAGGGTGAGAAACAGAGGGTCTGAAACAGAGGGGCTGAAACAGAGGGCGAGAAACAGAGTGTCTGAAAGAGAGGGCGAGAAACAGAGGGGCCGACACAGGGGGCGAGAAACAGAGGGTCTGAAACAGAGGGTCTGAAACAGAGGGGTGAAACAGAGGGGCTGAAACAGAGGGCGCGAAACAGTGGGCGAGAGACAGAGGGTCTAAAACAGAGGGTCTGAAACAGAGCGCGAGAAACAGAGGGCGAGAAACAGAGGGTCTGAAACAGAGGGCGAGAAACAGAGGGGCTGAAACAGTGGGCGAGAAACAGAGGGCGAGAAACAGAGGGTCTGAAAGAGAGGGTGCGAAACAGAGGGCGAGAAACAGAGGGTCTGAAACAGAGGGTCTGAAACTGAGGGGCTGAAACAGAGGGTCTGAAACACAGGGTCTGAAACAGAGGGCAAGAAACAGAGGGTCTGAAACAGAGGGCGCGAAACAGAGGGCGAGAAACAGAGGGCGAGATATAGAGGGGCTAAAACAGAGGGCGAGAAACAGAAAGTCTGAAACAGAGGGTCTTAAACAGGGGATCTGAAACAGAGGGCGCGAAACAGAGGGCGCGAAACAGAGGGCGCGAACCAGAGGGTCTGAAACAGAGGGGCTGAAACAGAGGGCGAGAAACAGAGGTTCTGAAACAGAGGGACTGAAACAGAGGGCGAGAAACAGAGGGGCCGAAGCAGAGGGCGAGAAACAGAGGGTCTGAAACAGAGGGTCTGAAACAGAGGGCGAGAAACTGAGAGTCTGAAACAGAGGGTCTGAAACAGGAGGTCTGAAACAGAGGGCGCGAAACAGAGGGCGCGAAACAGAGGGCGCGAACCAGAGGGTCTGAAACAGAGGGGCTGAAACAGAGGGCGAGAAACAGAGGGTCTGCAACAGAGGGTCTGAAACAGAGGCCTTAAACAGAGGGCACGAAACAGAGGGCGAGAAACAGAGGGTCTGAAACAGAGGGTTTGAAACAGAGGGTCTGAAACAGAGCGCGAGAAACAGAGGGTCTGAAACAGAGGGGCTGAAACAGAGGGCGAGAAACAGAGGGTGACAAACAGAGGGTCTGAAACAGAGGGCGCAAAACGGAATGTGCGAAACAGAGGGTGAGAAACAGAGGGTCTGAAACAGAGGGGCTGAAACAGAGGGCGAGAAACAGAGTGTCTGAAAGAGAGCGCGAGAAACAGAGGGGCCGACACAGAGGGTGAGAAACAGAGGGTCTGAAACAGAGGGTCTGAAACAGAGGGGCTGATACAGAGGGCGCGAAACAGTGGGCGAGAAACAGAGGGTCTGAAACAGAGGGTCTGAAACAGAGCGCGAGAAACAGAGGGCGAGAAACAGAGGGTCTGAAACAGAGGGCGAGAAACAGAGGGGCTGTAACAGAGGGCGAGAAACAGAGGGGCTGTAACAGAGGGCGAGAAACAGAGGGTCTGAAACAGAGGGGCTGAAACAGAGGGCGAGAAACAGAGGGTGACAAACAGAGGGTCTGAAACAGAGGGCGTGAAACGGAGGGTGTGAAACAGAGGGTGAGAAACAGAGGGTCTGAAACAGAGGGGCTGAAACAGAGGGCAAGAAACAGAGTGTCTGAAAGAGAGGGCGAGAAACAGAGGGGCCGACACAGGGGGCGAGAAACAGAGGGTCTGAAACAGAGGGTCTGAAACAGAGGGGTGAAACAGAGGGGCTGAAACAGAGGATGCGAAACAGTGGGCGAGAGACAGAGGGTCTAAAACAGAGGGTCTGAAACAGAGGGGCTGAAACAGAGGGCGAGAAACAGAGTGTCTGAAAGAGAGGGCGAGAAACAGAGGGGCCGACACAGAGGGTGAGAAACAGAGGGTCTGAAACAGAGGGTCTGAAACAGAGGGGCTGATACAGAGGGCGCGAAACAGTGGGCGAGAAACAGAGGGTCTGAAACAGAGGGTCTGAAACAGAGCGCGAGAAACAGAGGGCGAGAAACAGAGGGTCTGAAGCAGAGGGCGAGAAACAGAGGGGCTGTAACAGAGGGCGAGAAACAGAGGGTCTGAAACAGAGGGGCTGAAACAGAGGGCGAGAAACAGAGGGTGACAAACAGAGGGTCTGAAACAGAGGGCGCGAAACGGAGGGTGTGAAACAGAGGGTGAGAAACAGAGGGTCTGAAACAGAGGGGCTGAAACAGAGGGCGAGAAACAGAGTGTCTGAAAGAGAGCGCGAGAAACAGAGGGGCCGACACAGGGGGCGAGAAACAGAGGGTCTGAAACAGAGGGTCTGAAACAGAGGGGTGAAACAGAGGGGCTGAAACAGAGGGCGCGAAACAGTGGGCGAGAGACAGAGGGTCTAAAACAGAGGGTCTGAAACAGAGCGCGAGAAACAGAGGGCGAGAAACAGAGGGTCTGAAACAGAGGGCGAGAAACAGAGGGGCTGAAACAGTGGGCGAGAAACAGAGGGCGAGAAACAGAGGGTCTGAAAGAGAGGGTGCGAAACAGAGGGCGAGAAACAGAGGGTCTGAAACAGAGGGTCTGAAACTGAGGGGCTGAAACAGAGGGTCTGAAACACAGGGTCTGAAACAGAGGGCAAGAAACAGAGGGTCTGAAACAGAGGGCGCGAAACAGAGGGCGAGAAACAGAGGGCGGGATATAGAGGGGCTAAAACAGAGGGCGAGAAACAGAGAGTCTGAAACAGAGGGTCTTAAACAGGGGATCTGAAACAGAGGGCGCGAAACAGAGGGCGCGAAACAGAGGGCGCGAACCAGAGGGTCTGAAACAGAGGGGCTGAAACAGAGGGCGAGAAACAGAGGTTCTGAAACAGAGGGACTGAAACAGAGGGCGAGAAACAGAGGGGCCGAAGCAGAGGGCGAGAAACAGAGGGTCTGAAACAGAGGGTCTGAAACAGAGGGCGAGAAACTGAGAGTCTGAAACAGAGGGTCTGAAACAGGAGGTCTGAAACAGAGGGCGCGAAACAGAGGGCGCGAAACAGAGGGCGCGAACCAGAGGGT
The DNA here is from genome assembly GCF_047496795.1 of Chiloscyllium punctatum. NCBI lineage: Eukaryota > Metazoa > Chordata > Chondrichthyes > Orectolobiformes > Hemiscylliidae > Chiloscyllium > Chiloscyllium punctatum. Next base: position 2,087,556 of record NW_027309795.1, on the reverse strand, counting down.
CTGAAACAGAGGGGCTGAAACAGAGGGCGAGAAACAGAGGTTCTGAAACAGAGGGACTGAAACAGAGGGCGCGAAACAGAGGGCGCGAAACACGGGGCGAGAAACAGAGGGTCTGAAACAGAGGGTCTGAAACAGAGGGCGAGAAACTGAGGGCTAGAAACACAGGGGCCGAAACAGACGGCGGGAAAGCAAGGGGCCGAAACAGAGGGTCTGAAACAGAGGGCGCGAAACAGAGGGCGCGAAACAGAGGGCGAGAAACAGAGGGTCTGCAACAGAGGATCTGAAACAGAGGCCTTAAACAGAGGGCACGAAACAGAGGGCGAGAAACAGAGGGTCTGAAACAGAGGGTCTGAAACAGAGCGCGAGAAACAGAGGGCGAGAAACAGAGGGTCTGAAACAGAGGGTCTGAAACAGAGGGCGCGAAACAGAGGGCGCGAAACAGAGGGCGAGAAACAGAGGGTCTGAAACAGAGGGTCTGAAACAGAGGGGCTGAAACAGAGGGTCTGAAACACAGGGTCTGAAACAGAGGGCGAGAAACAGAGGGTCTGAAACAGAGGGTCTGAAACAGAGGGCGCGAAACAGAGGGCACGAAACAGAGGGCGAGATATAGAGGGGCTAAAACAGAGGGCGAGAAACAGAGAGTCTGAAACTGAGGGCGCGAAACAGAGGGGCCGAAAAAGAGGGCGAGAAACAGAGGGGCCGAAACAGAGGGCGAGAAACAGAGGGTCTGAAACAGAGGGGCTGAAACAGAGGGGCTGAAACAGAGGGGCTGAAACAGAGGGTCTGAAACAGAGGGCGCGAAATGGAGGGCGCGAAACATAGGGCGAGAAACAGAGGGTCTGAAACAGAGGGGCTGAAACAGAGGGCGAGAAACAGAGGGTCTGAAACAGAGGGTCTGAAACAGAGGGCGCGAAACAGAGGGTCCGAAGCAGAGGGCGAGAAACAGAGGGCCCGAAACAGAGGGTCTGAAACAGAGGGCGCGAAACAGAGGGGCCGAAACAGAGGGCGGGAAACAGAGGGTCTGAAACAGAGGGTCTGAAACAGAGCGCGAGAAACAGAGGGCGAGAAACAGAGGGTCTGAAACAGAGGGCGAGAAACAGAGGGCGCGAAACAGAGGGCGCGAAACAGAGGGCGCGAAACAGAGGGCGAGAAACAGAGGGTCTGAAACAGAGGGTCTGAAACAGAGGGGCTGAAACAGAGGGTCTGAAACAGAGGGTCTGAAACAGAGGGCGAGAAACAGAGGGCGAGATAAAGACGGCCTGAAACACAGGGCCTGAAACAGAGGTCGTGAAACAGAGGGCGCGAAACAGAGGGGCCGAAACAGAGGGCGGGAAACAGAGGGGCCGAAACAGAGGGTCTGAAACAGAGGGCGCGAAACAGAGGGCGCGAAACAGAGGACGAGAAACAGAGGGTCTGAAACAGAGGGTCTGAAACAGAGGGCGCGAAACAGAGGGGCCGAAACAGAGGGTCTGAAACAGAGGGCGAGAAACAGAGGGCGAGATAAAGAGGGCGAGAAACAGAGGGTCTGAAACAGAGGGTCTGAAACAGAGGGGCTGAAACAGAGGTTCTGAAACAGAGGGTCTGAAACAGAGGGCGAGAAACAGACGGCGAGATAAAGAGGGCCTGAAACACAGGGCCTGAAACAGAGGTCGTGAAACAGAGGGGGCGAAACAGAGGGGCCGAAACAGAGGGCGGGAAACAGAGGGGCCGAAACAGAGGGTCTGAAACAGAGGGCGCGAAACAGAGGGCGCGAAACAGAGGGCGAGAAACAGAGGGTCTGAAACAGAGGGTCTGAAACAGAGGGCGAGAAACTGAGAGTCTGAAACAGAGGGTCTGAAACAGGAGGTCTGAAACAGAGGGCGCGAAACAGAGGGGCTGAAACAGAGGGCGAGAAACAGAGGTTCTGAAACAGAGGGACTGACACAGAGGGCGCGAAACAGAGGGCGCGAAACATGGGGCGAGAAACAGAGGGTCTGAAACAGAGGGTCTGAAACAGAGGGCGAGAAACTGAGGGCTAGAAACACAGGGGCTGAAACAGACGGCGGGAAAGCAAGGGGCCGAAACAGAGGGTCTGAAACAGAGGGCGCGAAACAGAGGGCGCGAAACAGAGGGCGAGAAACAGAGGGTCTGCAACAGAGGGTCTGAAACAGAGGGTCTGAAACTGAGGGCGCGAAACAGAGGGGCCGAAAAAGAGGTCGAGAAACAGAGGGGCCGAAACAGAGGGCGAGAAACAGAGGGTCTGAAACAGAGGGGCTGAAACAGAGGGGCTGAATCAGAGGGGCTGAAACAGAGGGTCTGAAACAGAGGGCGCGACATAGAGGGCGCGAAACATAGGGCGAGAAACAGAGGGTCTGAAACAGAGGGCACGACATAGAGGGCGCGAAACATAGGGCGAGAAACAGAGGGTCTGAAACAGAGGGCGCGAAACAGAGGGTCCGAAGCAGAGGGTGAGAAACAGAGGGCCCGATACAGAGGGTCTGAAACAGAGGGCGCGAAACAGAGGGCGCAAAACAGAGGGCGAGAAACAGAGGGTCTGAAACAGAGGGTCTGAAACAGAGCGCGAGAAACAGAGGGCAAGAAACAGAGGGTCTGAAACAGAGGGTCTGAAACAGAGGGCGCGAAACAGAGGGCGCGAAACAGAGGGCGCGAAACAGAGGGCGAGAAACAGAGGGTCTGAAACAGAGGGTCTGAAACAGAGGGTCTGAAACAGAGGGCGAGAAACAGAGGGCGAGATAAAGACGGCCTGAAACACATGGCCTGAAACAGAGGTCGTGAAACAGAGGGCGTGAAACAGAGGGGCCGAAACAGAGGGCGGGAAACAGAGGGGCCGAAACAGAGGGTCTGAAACAGAGGGCGCGAAACAGAGGGTGCGAAACAGAGGACGAGAAACAGAGGGTCTGAAACAGAGGGCGCAAAACAGAGGGGCCGAAACAGAGGGTCTGAAACAGAGGGCGAGAAACAGAGGGCGAGATAAAGAGGGCGAGAAACAGAGGGTCTGAAACAGAGGGCCTGAAACAGAGGGGCTGAAACAGAGGGTCTGAAACAGAGGGTCTGAAACAGAGGGCGAGAAACAGAGGGCGAGATAAAGAGGGCCTGAAACACAGGGCCTGAAACAGAGGTCGTGAAACAGAGGGCGCGAAACAGAGGGGCCGAAACAGAGGGCGGGAAACAGAGGGGCCGAAACAGAGGGTCTGAAACAGAGGGCGCGAAACAGAGGGCGCGAAACAGAGGGCGAGAAACAGAGGGTCTGAAACAGAGGGTCTGAAACAGAGGGCGCGAAACAGAGGGGCCGAAACAGAGGGCGAGAAACAGAGGGGCCGAAACAGAGGTCGAGAAACAAAGGGCGAGAAACAGAGGGTCTGAAACAGAGGGTCAGAAACAGAGGGTCTGAAACATAGGGCGAGAAACAGAGGGCGAAAAAAAGAGGTTCTGGAACAGAGGGTCTGAAACAGAGGGTCTGAAACAGAGGACGCGAAACAGACGGTCTGAAACAGAGGGTCTGAAACAGAGGGGCTGAAACAGAGGGAGAGAAACAGAGGGTCTGAAACAGAGGGTCTGATACAGAGGGCGCGAAACAGAGGGGCCGAAGCAGATGGCGAGAAACAGAGGGGCCAAAACAGAGGGTCTGAAACAGAGGGCGAGAAACAGAGGGCGAGAAACAGAGTGTCTGAAACAGAGGGTATGAAACATAGAGCGAGAAACAGAGGGCGAGAAACAGAGGGTCTGAAACAGAGGGTCTGAAACAGAGGGTCTGAAACAGAGGGCGCGAAACAGAGGGTCTGAAACAGAGGGTCTGAAACAGAGGGGCTGAAACAGAGGGGCTGAAACAGAGGTGCTGAAACAGAGGGTCTGAAACAGAGGGGCTGAAACAGAGGGCGAGAATCAGAGTGTCTGAAACAGAGGGTCTGAAACAGAGGGGCTGAAACAGAGGGCGAGAAACAGAGGGGCTGACAAGAGGGTCTGAAACAGAGGGCTCAAAACAGAGGGCGATAAATAGAGGGTCTGAAACAGAGGGTCTGAAACAGAGGGGCTGAAACAGAGGGTCTGAAACAGAGGGGCTAAAACAGAGGGCGAGAAACAGAGGGGCTGAAACAGAGTGGCTGAAACAGAGGGGCTGAAACAGAGGGGCTGAAACAGAGGGCGCGAAACAGAGGGTCTGAAACTGAGGGCGCGAAACAGAGGGCGAGAAACAGTGGGTCTGAAACAGAGGGTCTGAAACAGAGGGCGCGAAACAGGGGGTCTGAAACAGAGGGTCTGAAACAGAGGGTCTGAAACAGAGGGCGCGAAACAGAGGGTCTGAAACAGAGGGTCTGAAACAGAGGGGCTGAAACAGAGGGGCTGAAACAGAGGTGCTGAAACAGAGGGTCTGAAACAGAGGGGCTGAAACAGAGGGCGAGAAACAGAGGGTCTGAAACAGAGGGTCTGAAACAGAGGGGCTGAAATAGAGGGCGAGAAACAGAGGGGCTGACAAGAGGGGCTGAAACAGAGGGGCTGAAACAGAGGGTCTGAAACAGAGGGTCTGAAACAGAGGGCGCGAAACAGAGGGGCCGAAGCACAGGGCGAGAAACAGAGGGGCCGAAACAGAGGGTCTGAAACAGAGGGTGCGAAAGAGAGGGCGCGAAACAGAGGGTGCGAAACAGAGGGTGTGAAACAGAGGGCGAGAAACAGAGGGTCTGAAACAGAGGGTCTGAAACAGAGGGCGAGAAACAGAGCACGAGAAACAGAGGGCGAGAAACAGAGGGTCTGAAACAGAGGGCACAAAACAGAGGGCGAGAAACAGAGGTCTGAAACAGAGGGTCTGAAACAGAGGGTCTGAAACAGAGGGAGAGAAACAGAGGGTCTGAAACAGAGGGTCTGATACAGAGGGCGCGAAACAGAGGGGCCGAAGCAGAGGGCGAGAAACAGAGGGGCCAAAACAGAGGGTCTGAAACAGAGGGCGAGAAACAGAGTGTCTGAAACAGAGGGTCTGAAACATAGAGCGAGAAACAGAGGGCGAGAAACAGAGGGTCTGAAACAGAGGGTCTGAAACAGAGGGTCTGAAACAGAGGGCGCGAAACAGAGGGTCTGAAACAGAGGGTCTGAAACAGAGGGGCTGAAACAGAGGGGCTGAAACAGAGGTTCTGAAACAGAGGGTCTGAAACAGAGGGGCTGAAACAGAGGGCGAGAATCAGAGGGTCTGAAACAGAGGGTCTGAAACAGAGGGGCTGAAACAGAGGGCGAGAAACAGAGGGGCTGACAAGAGGGTCTGAAACAGAGGGTCTGAAACAGAGGGCTCAAAACAGAGGGCGATAAATAGAGGGTCTGAAACAGAGGGGCTGAAACAGAGGGGCTGAAACAGAGGGTCTGAAACAGAGGGGCTAAAACAGAGGGCGAGAAACAGAGGGGCTGAAACAGAGGGGCTGAAACAGAGGGGCTGAAACAGAGGGCGAGAAACAGAGGGTCTGAAACTGAGGGCGCGAAACAGAGGGCGAGAAACAGTGGGTCTGAAACAGAGGGTCTGAAACAGAGGCGCTGAAACAGAGGGTCTGAAACAGAGGGTCTGAAACAGAGGGCGCGAAACAGAGGGTCTGAAACAGAGGGTCTGAAACAGAGGGGCTGAAACAGAGGGGCTGAAACAGAGGTGCTGAAACAGAGGGTCTGAAACAGAGGGGCTGAAACAGAGGGCGAGAAACAGAGGGTCTGAAACAGAGGGTCTGAAACAGAGGGGCTGAAATAGAGGGCGAGAAACAGAGGGGCTGACAAGAGGGGCTGAAACAGAGGGGCTGAAACAGAGGGTCTGAAACAGAGGGATCAAAACAGAGGGCGAGAAACAGAGGGTCTGAAACAGAGGGGCTGAAACAGAGTTTCTGAAACAGAGGGTCTGAAACAGAGGGGCTGAAACAGAGGGCGAGAAACAGAGGGGCTGAAACAGAGGGGCTGAAACAGAGGGGCTGAAACAGATGGCGCGAAACAGAGGGTCTGAAACTGAGGGAGCGAAACAGAGGGCGAGAAACAGTGGGTCTGAAACAGAGGGTCTGAAACAGAGGGGCTGAAATAGAGGGTCTGAAACAGAGAGGCTGAAACAGAGGGCGAGAAACAGAGGGGCTGAAACAGAGGGCGAGAAACAGAGTGTCTGAAACAGAGGGTCTGAAACAGAGGGCGCGAAACAGAGGGCGCGAAACAGAGGGTCTGAAACAGAGGGGCTGAAACAGAGGGCGAGAAACAGAGGGTCTGAAACAGAGGGGTTGAAACAGAGGGTCTGAAACAGAGGGTCTGAAACAGAGGGTCTGAAATAGAGGGCGCGAAACAGAGGGGCCGAAACAGAGGGCGAGAAACAGAGGGGCCAAAACAGAGGGCGAGAAACAGAGGGTCTGAAACAGAGGGTCTGAAACAGAGGGGCTGAAACAGAGGGGCTGAAACAGAGGGTCTGAAAAAGAGGGTCTGAAACAGAGGGCGCAAACAGACGTGCCGAAGCAGAGGGCGAGAAACAGAGGGTCTGAAACAGAGGGTCTGAAACAGAGGGCACGAAACAGAGGGCGCAAAACAGAGGGGCCGAAACAGAGGGTCTAAAACAGAGGGCGCGAAACAGAGGGGCCGAAACAGAGGACGAGAAACAGATGGGCCGAATCAGAGGGCGAGAAACAGAGGGTCTGAAACAGAGGGTCTGAAACAGAGGGCGAGAAACAGAGGGTCTGAAACAGAGGGTCTGAAACAGAGGGTCTGAAACAGAGGGCGCGAAACAGAGGGTCTGAAACAGAGGGTCTGAAACAGAGGGGCTGAAACAGAGGGGCTGAAACAGAGGTGCTGAAACAGAGGGTCTGAAACAGAGGGGCTGAAACAGAGGGCGAGAATCAGAGTGTCTGAAACAGAGGGTCTGAAACAGAGGGGCTGAAACAGAGGGCGAGAAACAGAGGGGCTGACAAGAGGGTCTGAAACAGAGGGTCTGAAACAGAGGGCTCAAAACAGAGGGCGATAAATAGAGGGTCTGAAACAGAGGGTCTGAAACAGAGGGGCTGAAACAGAGGGTCTGAAACAGAGGGGCTAAAACAGAGGGCGAGAAACAGAGGGGCTGAAACAGAGTGGCTGAAACAGAGGGGCTGAAACAGAGGGGCTGAAACAGAGGGCGCGAAACAGAGGGTCTGAAACTGAGGGCGCGAAACAGAGGGCGAGAAACAGTGGGTCTGAAACAGAGGGTCTGAAACAGAGGGCGCGAAACAGAGGGTCTGAAACAGAGGGTCTGAAACAGAGGGTCTGAAACAGAGGGCGCGAAACAGAGGGTCTGAAACAGAGGGTCTGAAACAGAGGGGCTGAAACAGAGGGGCTGAAACAGAGGTGCTGAAACAGAGGGTCTGAAACAGAGGGGCTGAAACAGAGGGCGAGAAACAGAGGGTCTGAAACAGAGGGTCTGAAACAGAGGGGCTGAAATAGAGGGCGAGAAACAGAGGGTCTGACAAGAGGGGCTGAAACAGAGGGGCTGAAACAGAGGGTCTGAAACAGAGGGTCTGAAACAGAGGGCGCGAAACAGAGGGGCCGAAGCACAGGGCGAGAAACAGAGGGGCCGAAACAGAGGGTCTGAAACAGAGGGCGCGAAAGAGAGGGCGCGAAACAGAGGATGCGAAACAGAGGGCGTGAAACAGAGGGCGAGAAACAGAGGGTCTGAAACAGAGGGTCTGAAACAGAGGGCGAGAAACAGAGCACGAGAAACAGAGGGCGAGAAACAGAGGGTCTGAAACAGAGGGCACAAAACAGAGGGCGAGAAACAGAGGTCTGAAACAGAGGGTCTGAAACAGAGGGTCTGAAACAGAGGGAGAGAAACAGAGGGTCTGAAACAGAGGGTCTGATACAGAGGGCGCGAAACAGAGGGGCCGAAGCAGAGGGCGAGAAACAGAGGGGCCAAAACAGAGGGTCTGAAACAGAGGGCGAGAAACAGAGGGCGAGAAACAGAGGGTCTGAAACAGAGGGTCTGAAACAGAGGGTCTGAAACAGAGGGCGCGAAACAGAGGGTCTGAAACAGAGGGTCTGAAACAGAGGGGCTGAAACAGAGGGGCTGAAACAGAGGTTCTGAAACAGAGGGTCTGAAACAGAGGGGCTGAAACAGAGGGCGAGAATCAGAGGGTCTGAAACAGAGGGTCTGAAACAGAGGGGCTGAAACAGAGGGCGAGAAACAGAGGGGCTGACAAGAGGGTCTGAAACAGAGGGTCTGAAACAGAGGGCTCAAAACAGAGGGCGATAAATAGAGGGTCTGAAACAGAGGGGCTGAAACAGAGGGGCTGAAACAGAGGGTCTGAAACAGAGGGGCTAAAACAGAGGGCGAGAAACAGAGGGGCTGAAACAGAGGGGCTGAAACAGAGGGGCTGAAACAGAGGGCGAGAAACAGAGGGTCTGAAACTGAGGGCGCGAAACAGAGGGCGAGAAACAGTGGGTCTGAAACAGAGGGTCTGAAACAGAGGCGCTGAAACAGAGGGTCTGAAACAGAGGGTCTGAAACAGAGGGCGCGAAACAGAGGGTCTGAAACAGAGGGTCTGAAACAGAGGGGCTGAAACAGAGGGGCTGAAACAGAGGTGCTGAAACAGAGGGTCTGAAACAGAGGGGCTGAAACAGAGGGCGAGAAACAGAGGGTCTGAAACAGAGGGTCTGAAACAGAGGGGCTGAAATAGAGGGCGAGAAACAGAGGGGCTGACAAGAGGGGCTGAAACAGAGGGGCTGAAACAGAGGGTCTGAAACAGAGGGATCAAAACAGAGGGCGAGAAACAGAGGGTCTGAAACAGAGGGGCTGAAACAGAGTTTCTGAAACAGAGGGTCTGAAACAGAGGGGCTGAAACAGAGGGCGAGAAACAGAGGGGCTGAAACAGAGGGGCTGAAACAGAGGGGCTGAAACAGATGGCGCGAAACAGAGGGTCTGAAACTGAGGGAGCGAAACAGAGGGCGAGAAACAGTGGGTCTGAAACAGAGGGTCTGAAACAGAGGGGCTGAAATAGAGGGTCTGAAACAGACGGGCTGAAACAGAGGGCGAGAAACAGAGGGGCTGAAACAGAGGGCGAGAAACAGAGTGTCTGAAACAGAGGGTCTGAAACAGAGGGCGCGAAACAGAGGGCGCGAAACAGAGGGTCTGAAACAGAGGGGCTGAAACAGAGGGCGAGAAACAGAGGGTCTGAAACAGAGGGTTTGAAACAGAGGGTCTGAAACAGAGGGTCTGAAACAGAGGGTCTGAAATAGAGGGCGCGAAACAGAGGGGCCGAAACAGAGGGCGAGAAACAGAGGGGCCAAAACAGAGGGCGAGAAACAGAGGGTCTGAAAGAGAGGGTCTGAAACAGAGGGGCTGAAACAGAGGGGCTGAAACAGAGGGTCTGAAAAAGAGGGTCTGAAACAGAGGGCGCAAACAGACGTGCCGAAGCAGAGGGCGAGAAACAGAGTGGCTGAAACAGAGGGTCTGAAACAGAGGGCACGAAACAGAGGGCGCAAAACAGAGGGGCCGAAACAGAGGGTCTAAAACAGAGGGCGCGAAACAGAGGGGCCGAAACAGAGGACGAGAAACAGATGGGCCGAATCAGAGGGCGAGAAACAGAGGGTCTGAAACAGAGGGTCTGAAACAGACGGCGAGAAACAGAGGGTCTGAAACAGAGGGTCTGAAACAGAGGGCGCGAAACAGAGGGGCTGAAGCAGAGGGCGAGAAACAGAGGGGCCGAAACAGAGGGTCTGAAACAGAGGGCGCGAAAGAGAGGGCGCGAAACAGAGGGTGCGAAACAGAGGGCGTGAAACAGAGGGCGAGAAACAGAGGGTCTGAAACAGAGTGTCTGAAACAGAGGGCGAGAAACAGAGCACGAGAAACAGAGGGTCTGAAACAGAGGGTCTGAAACAGAGGGCGAGAAATAGAGGGGCTGAAACAGAGGGCGAGAAACAGAGGGTCTGAAACTGAGGGCGCGAAACAGAGGGCGAGAAACAGTGGGTCTGAAACAGAGGGTCTGAAACAGAGGCGCTGAAACAGAGGGTCTGAAACAGAGGGTCTGAAACAGAGGGCGCGAAACAGAGGGTCTGAAACAGAGGGTCTGAAACAGAGGGGCTGAAACAGAGGGGCTGAAACAGAGGTGCTGAAACAGAGGGTCTGAAACAGAGGGGCTGAAACAGAGGGCGAGAAACAGAGGGTCTGAAACAGAGGGTCTGAAACAGAGGGGCTGAAATAGAGGGCGAGAAACAGAGGGGCTGACAAGAGGGGCTGAAACAGAGGGGCTGAAACAGAGGGTCTGAAACAGAGGGATCAAAACAGAGGGCGAGAAACAGAGGGTCTGAAACAGAGGGGCTGAAACAGAGTTTCTGAAACAGAGGGTCTGAAACAGAGGGTCTGAAACAGAGGGCGAGAAACAGAGGGGCTGAAACAGAGGGGCTGAAACAGAGGGGCTGAAACAGAGGGGCTGAAACAGATGGCGCGAAACAGAGGGTCTGAAACTGAGGGCGCGAAACAGAGGGCGAGAAACAGTGGGTCTGAAACAGAGGGTCTGAAACAGAGGGACTGAAATAGAGGGTCTGAAACAGACGGGCTGAAACAGAGGGTCTGAAACAGAGGGTCTGAAACAGAGGGTCTGAAATAGAGGGCGCGAAACAGAGGGGCCGAAACAGAGGGCGAGAAACAGAGGGGCCGAAACAGAGGGCGAGAAACAGAGGGTCTGAAACAGAGGGTCTGAAACAGAGGGGCTGAAACAAAGGGGCTGAAACAGAGGGTCTGAAAAAGAGGGTCTGAAACAGAGGGCGCGAAACAGAGGGGCCGAAGCAGAGGGCGAGAAACAGAGTGGCTGAAACAGAGGGTCTGAAACAGAGGGCACGAAACAGAGGGCGCAAAACAGAGGGGCCGAAACAGAGGGTCTAAAACAGAGGGCGCGAAACAGAGGGGCCGAAACAGAGGACGAGAAACAGATGGGCCGAATCAGAGGGCGAGAAACAGAGGGTCTGAAACAGAGGGTCTGAAACAGACGGCGAGAAACAGAGGGTCTGAAACAGAGGGTCTGAAACAGAGGGCGCGAAACAGAGGGGCCGAAGCAGAGTGCGAGAAACAGAGGGGCCGAAACAGAGGGTCTGAAACAGAGGGCGCGAAAGAGAGGGCGCGAAACAGAGGGTGCAAAACAGAGGGCGTGAAACAGAGAGCGAGAAACAGAGAGTCTGAAACAGAGTGCCTGAAACAGAGGGCGAGAAACAGAGCACGAGAAACAGAGGGTCTGAAACATAGGGTCTGAAACAGAGGGCACGAAACAGTGGGCGCGAAACAGAGGGGCCGAAACAGAGGGTCTGAAACAGAGGGCGCAAAACAGAGTGGCCGAAACAGAGGGCGAGAAACAGATGGGCCGAATCAGAGGGCGCGAAACAGAGGGTCTGAAACAGAGGGTCTGAAACAGACGGCGAGAAACAGAGGGTCTGAAACAGAGGGTCTGAAACAGAGGGCGCGAAAGAGAGGGCGCGAAACAGAGGGTGCGAAACAGAGGGTCTGAAACAGAGGGCGAGAAACAGAGCGCGAGAAACAGAGGGTCTGAAACAGAGTGTCTGAAACAGAGGGCACAACACAGAGGGCGAGAAACAGAGCGCGAGAAACAGAGGGTCTGAAACAGAGTGTCTGAAACAGAGGGCACAAAACAGAGGGCGAGAAACAGAGGTCTGAACCAGAGGGTCTGAAACAGAGGGTCTGAAACAGAGGGAGAGAAACAGAGGGTCTGAAACAGAGGGTCTGATACAGAGGGCGCGAAACAGAGGGGCCGAAGCAGAGGGCGAGAAACAGAGGGGCCAAAACAGAGGGTCTGAAACAGAGGGCGAGAAACAGAGGGCGAGAAACAGAGTGTCTGAAACAGAGGGTCTGAAACATAGAGCGAGAAACAGAGGGCGAGAAACAGAGGGTCTGAAACAGAGGGTCTGAAAAAGAGGGCGCGAAACAGAGGGTCTGAAACAGGGGGTCTGAAACAGAGGGGCTGAAACAGAGGGCGAGAATCAGAGGGTCTGAAACAGAGGGTCTGAAACAGAGGGGCTGAAACAGAGGGGCTGAAACAGAGGGGCTGACAAGAGGGGCTGAAACAGAGGGTCTGAAACAGAGGGCGAGAAACAGAGGGCGAGATAAAGACGGCCTGAAACACAGGGCCTGAAACAGAGGTCGTGAAACAGAGGGCGTGAAACAGAGGGGCCGAAACAGAGGGTTTGAAACAGAGGGCGCGAAACAGAGGGCGCGAAACAGAGGACGAGAAACAGAGGGTCTGAAACAGAGGGCGCAAAACAGAGGGGCCGAAACAGAGGGTCTGAAACAGAGGGCGAGATAAAGAGGGCGAGAAACAGAGGGTCTGAAACAGAGGGCCTGAAACAGAGGGGCTGAAACAGAGGGTCTGTAACAGAGGGTCTGAAACAGAGGGCGAGAAACAGAGGGTCTGAAACAGAGGGTCTGAAACAGAGGGCGCGAAACAGAGGGGCCGAAGCAGAGGGCGAGAAACAGAGGGGCCGAAACAGAGGTTCTGAAACAGAGGGCGCGAAAGAGAGGGCGCGAAACAGAGGGTGCGAAACAGAGGGCGTGTAACAGAGGGCGAGAAACAGAGCGCGAGAAACAGAGGGTCTGAAACAGAGTGTCTGAAACAGAGGGCACAAAACAGAGGGCGAGAAACAGAGGTCTGAACCAGAGGGTCTGAAACAGAGGGTCTGAAACAGAGGGAGAGAAACAGAGGGTCTGAAACAGAGGGTCTGATACAGAGGGCGCGAAACAGAGGGGCCGAAGCAGAGGGCGAGAAACAGAGGGGCCAAAACAGAGGGTCTGAAACAGAGGGCGAGAAACAGAGGGCGAGAAACAGAGTGTCTGAAACAGAGGGTCTGAAACATAGAGCGAGAAACAGAGGGCGAGAAACAGAGGGTCTGAAACAGAGGGTCTGAAAAAGAGGGCGCGAAACAGAGGGTCTGAAACAGAGGGTCTGAAACAGAGGGGCTGAAACAGAGGGCGAGAATCAGAGGGTCTGAAACAGAGGGTCTGAAACAGAGGGGCTGAAACAGAGGGGCTGAAACAGAGGGGCTGACAAGAGGGGCTGAAACAGAGGGTCTGAAACAGAGGGCGAGAAACAGAGGGCGAGATAAAGACGGCCTGAAACACAGGGCCTGAAACAGAGGTCGTGAAACAGAGGGCGTGAAACAGAGGGGCCGAAACAGAGGGTTTGAAACAGAGGGCGCGAAACAGAGGGCGCGAAACAGAGGACGAGAAACAGAGGGTCTGAAACAGAGGGCGCAAAACAGAGGGGCCGAAACAGAGGGTCTGAAACAGAGGGCGAGAAACAGAGGGCGAGATAAAGAGGGCGAGAAACAGAGGGTCTGAAACAGAGGGCCTGAAACAGAGGGGCTGAAACAGAGGGTCTGTAACAGAGGGTCTGAAACAGAGGGCGAGAAACAGAGGGCGAGATAAAGAGGGCCTGAAACACAGGGCCTGAAACAGAGGTCGTGAAACAGAGGGCGCGAAACAGAGGGGCCGAAACAGAGGGCGGGAAACAGAGGGGCCGAAACAGAGGGTCTGAAACAGAGGGCGCGAAACAGAGGGCGCGAAACAGAGCGCGAGAAACAGAGGGTCTGAAACAGAGGGTCTGAAACAGAGGGCGCGAAACAGAGGGGCCGAAACAGAGGGCGAGAAACAGAGGGGCCGAAACAGAGGTCGAGAAACAAAGGGCGAGAAACAGAGGGTCTGAAACAGAGGGTCTGAAACAGAGGGTCTGAAACATAGTTCGAGAAACAGAGGGCGAAAAAAAGAGGGTCTGGAACAGAGGGTCTGAAACAGAGGGGCTGAAACAGAGGGGCTGAAACAGAGGGTCTGAAACAGAGGGTCTGAAACAGAGGGGCTGAAACAGAGGGAGAGAAACAGAGGGTCTGAAACAGATGGTCTGATACAGAGGGCGCGAAACAGAGAGGCCGAAGCAGAGGGCGAGAAACAGAGGGGCCAAAACAGAGGGTCTGAAACAGAGGGCGAGAAACAGAGGGCGAGAAACAGAGTTTCTGAAACAGAGGGTATGAAACATAGAGCGAGAAACAGAGGGCGAGAAACAGAGGGTCTGAAACAGAGGGTCTGAATCAGAGGGCGCGAAACAGAGGGTCTGAAACAGAGGGTCTGAAACAGAGGGGCTGAAACAGAGGGGCTGAAACAGAGGGTCTGAAACAGAGGGGCTGAAACAGAGGGCGAGAATCAGAGTGTCTGAAACAGAGGGTCTGAAACAGAGGGGCTCAAACAGAGGGCGAGAAACAGAGGGGCTGACAAGAGGGTCTGAAACAGAGGGTCTGAAACAGAGGGCTCAAAACAGAGGGCGATAAATAGAGGGTCTGAAACAGAGGGGCTGAAACAGAGGGGCTGAAACAGAGGGTCTGAAACAGAGGGGCTAAAACAGAGGGCGAGAAACAGAGGGGCTGAAACAGAGGGGCTGAAACAGAGGGGCTGAAACAGAGGGGCTGAAACAGAGTGCGCGAAACAGAGGGTCTGAAACTGAGGGCGCGAAACAGAGGGCGAGAAACAGTGGGTCTGAAACAGAGGGTCTGAAACAGAGGCGCTGAAACAGAGGGTCTGAAACAGAGGGTCTGAAACAGAGGGCGCGAAACAGAGGGTCTGAAACAGAGGGTCTGAAACAGAGGGGCTGAAACAGAGGGGCTGAAACAGAGGTGCTGAAACAGAGGGTCTGAAACAGAGGGGCTGAAACAGAGGGTCTGAAACAGAGGGTCTGAAACAGAGGGCGAGAAACAGAGGGCTCGAAACAGAGGGCGAGAAACAGAGGGTCTGAAACAGAGGGGCTGAAACAAAGGGCGAGAAACAGAGGGTGACAAACAGAGGGTCTGAAACAGAGGGCGCGAAACGGAGGGTGCGAAACAGAGGGTGAGAAACAGAGGGTCTGAAACAGAGGGCGAGAAACAGAGTGTCTGAAAGAGAGGGCGAGAAACAGAGGGGCCGACACAGAGGGCGCGAAACAGAGGGTCTGAAACAGAGGGTTTGAAACAGAGGGTCTGAAACAGAGGGCGCGAAACAGAGGGGCCGAAACAGAGGGTCTGAAACAGAGGGCGAGAAACAGAGGGCGAGATAAAGAGGGCGAGAAACAGAGGGTCTGAAACAGAGGGTCTGAAACAGAGGGGCTGAAACAGAGGGTCTGAAACAGAGGGTCTGAAACAGAGGGCGAGAAACAGAGGGCGAGATAAAGAGGGCCTGAAACACAGGGCCTGAAACAGAGGTCGTGAAACAGAGGGCGCGAAACAGAGGGGCCGGAACAGAGGGCGGGAAACAGAGGGGCCGAAACAGAGGGTCTGAAACAGAGGGCGCAAAACAGAGGGCGCGAAACAGAGGGCGAGAAACAGAGGGTCTGAAACAGAGGGTCTGAAACAGAGGGCGAGAAACTGAGAGTCTGAAACAGAGGGTCTGAAACAGGAGGTCTGAAACAGAGGGCGCGAAACAGAGGGCGCGAAACAGAGGGCGCGAACCAGAGGGTCTGAAACAGAGGGGCTGAAACAGAGGGCGAGAAACAGAGGTTCTGAAACAGAGGGACTGAAACAGAGGTCGCGAAACAGAGGGCGCGAAACACGGGGCGAGAAACAGAGGGTCTGAAACAGAGGGTCTGAAACAGAGGGCGAGAAACTGAGGGCTAGAAACACAGGGGCTGAAACAGACGGCGGGAAAGCAAGGGGCCGAAACAGAGGGTCTGAAACAGAGGGCGCGAAACAGGGGGCGCGAAACAGAGGGCGAGAAACAGAGGGGCCGAAACAGAGGGCGGGAAACAGAGGGGCCGAAACAGAGGGTCTGAATCAGAGGGCGCGAAACAGAGGGCACGAAACAGAGGGCGAGAAACAGAGGGTCTGAAACAGAGGGTCTGAAACTGAGGGCGCGAAACAGAGGGGCCGAAAAAGAGGGCGAGAAACAGAGGGGCCGAAACAGAGGGCGAGAAACAGAGGGTCTGAAACAGAGGGGCTGAAACAGAGGGGCTGAAACAGAGGGGCTGAAACAGAGGGTCTGAAACAGAGGGCGCGACATAGAGGGCGCGAAACATAGGGCGAGAAACAGAGGGTCTGAAACAGAGGGGCTGAAACAGAGGTCGAGAAACAGAGGGTCTGAAACAGAGGGTCTGAAACAGAGGGCGCGAAACAGAGGGTCCGAAGCAGAGGGCGAGAAACAGAGGGCCCGATACAGAGGGTCTGAAACAGAGGGCGCGAAACAGAGGGCGCAAAACAGAGGGCGAGAAACAGAGGGTCTGAAACAGAGGGTCTGAAACAGAGCGCGAGAAACAGAGGGCGAGAAACAGAGGGTCTGAAACAGAGGGTCTGAAACAGAGGGCGCGAAACAGAGGGCGCGAAACAGAGGGCGCGAAACAGAGGGCGAGAAACAGAGGGCGAGATAAGGACGGCCTGAAACACAGGGCCTGAAACAGAGGTCGTGAAACAGAGGGCGCGAAACAGAGGGGCCGAAACAGAGGGCGGGAAACAGAGGGGCCGAAACAGAGGGTCTGAAACAGAGGGCGCGAAACAGAGGGCGCGAAACAGAGGACGAGAAACAGAGGGTCTGAAACAGAGGGCGCAAAACAGAGGGGCCGAAACAGAGGGTCTGAAACAGAGGGCGAGAAACAGAGGGCGAGATAAAGAGGGCGAGAAACAGAGGGTCTGAAACAGAGGGCCTGAAACAGAGGGGCTGAAACAGAGGGTCTGAAACAGAGGGTCTGAAACAGAGGGCGAGAAACAGAGGGCGAGATAAAGAGGGCCTGAAACACAGGGCCTGAAACAGAGATCGTGAAACAGAGGGCGCGAAACAGAGGGGCCGAAACAGAGGGCGGGAAACAGAGGGGCCGAAACAGAGGGTCTGAAACAGAGGGCGCGAAACAGAGGGCGCGAAACAGAGGGCGAGAAACAGAGGGGCCGAAACAGAGGTCGAGAAACAAAGGGCGAGAAACAGAGGGTCTGAAACAGAGGGTCTGAAACAGAGGGTCTGAAACAGAGGGTCTGATACAGAGGGCGCGAAACAGAGGGGCCGAAGCAGAGGGCGAGAAACAGAGGGGCCGAAACAGAGGGTCTGAAACAGCGGGCGAGAAACAGAGGGCGAGAAACAGAGTGTCTGAAACAGAGGGTCTGAAACATAGAGCGAGAAACAGAGGGTCTGAAACAGAGGGTCTGAAACAGAGGGTCTGAAACAGAGGGCGCGAAACAGAGGGTCTGAAACAGAGGGTCTGAAACAGAGGGGCTGAAACAGAGGGTCTGAAACAGAGGGGCTGAAACAGAGGGCGAGAAACAGAGGGGCTGAAACAGAGGGCGAGAATCAAAGGGTCTGAAACAGAGGGTCTGAAACAGAGTCTGAAACAGAGGGCGCGAAACAGAGGGTCTGAAACAGAGGGTCTGAAACAGAGGGGCTGAAACAGAGGGGCTGAAACAGAGGTGCTGAAACAGAGGGTCTGAAACAGAGGGGCTGAAACAGAGTGCGAGAATCAGAGTGTCTGAAACAGAGGGTCTGAAACAGAGGGGCTGAAACAGAGGGCGAGAAACAGAGGGGCTGACAAGAGGGTCTGAAACAGAGGGTCTGAAACAGAGGGCTCAAAACAGAGGGCGATAAATAGAGGGTCTGAAACAGAGGGGCTGAAACAGAGGGGCTGAAACAGAGGGTCTGAAACAGAGGGGCTAAAACAGAGGGCGAGAAACAGAGGGGCTGAAACAGAGGGGCTGAAACAGAGGGGCTGAAACAGAGGGGCTGAAACAGAGGGCGCGAAACAGAGGGTCTGAAACTGAGGGCGCGAAACAGAGGGCGAGAAACAGTGGGTCTGAAACAGAGGGTCTGAAACAGAGGCGCTGAAACAGAGGGTCTGAAACAGAGGGTCTGAAACAGAGGGCGCGAAACAGAGGGTCTGAAACAGAGGGTCTGAAACAGAGGGGCTGAAACAGAGGGGCTGAAACAGAGGTGCTGAAACAGAGGGTCTGAAACTGAGGGGCTGAAACAGAGGGCGAGAAACAGAGGGTCTGAAACAGAGGGTCTGAAACAGAGGGGCTGAAATAGAGGGCGAGAAACAGAGGGGCTGACAAGAGGGGCTGAAACAGAGGGGCTGAAACAGAGGGTCTGAAACAGAGGGTCTGAAACAGAGGGCGCGAAACAGAGGGGCCGAAGCAGAGGGCGAGAAACAGAGGGGCCGAAACAGAGGGTCTGAAACAGATGGCGCGAAAGAGAGGGCGCGAAACAGAGGGTGCGAAACAGAGGGCGTGAAACAGAGGGCGAGAAACAGAGGGTCTGAAACAGAGGGTCTGAAACAGAGGGCGAGAAACAGAGCACGAGAAACAGAGGGTCTGAAACAGAGGGTCTGAAACAGAGGGCACAAAACAGAGGGCGAGAAACAGAGGTCTGAAACAGAGGGTCTGAAACAGAGGGTCTGAAACAGAGGGTCTGAAACAGAGGGTCTGATACAGAGGGCGCGAAACAGAGGGGCCGAAGCAGAGGGCGAGAAACAGAGGGGCCAAAACAGAGGGTCTGAAACAGAGGGCGAGAAACAGAGGGCGAGAAACAGAGTGTCTGAAACAGAGGGTCTGAAACATAGAGCGAGAAACAGAGGGCGAGAAACAGAGGGTCTGAAACAGAGGGTCTGAAACAGAGGGTCTGAAACAAAGGGCGCGAAACAAAGGGTCTGAAACAGAGGGTCTGAAACAGAGGGGCTGAAACAGAGGGGCTGAAACAGAGGTGCTGAAACAGAGGGTCTGAAACAGAGGGGCTGAAACAGAGGGCGAGAATCAGAGGGTCTGAAACAGAGGGTCTGAAACAGAGGGTCTGAAACAGAGGGCGAGAAACAGAGGGGCTGACAAGAGGGTCTGAAACAGAGGGTCTGAAACAGAGGGCTCAAAACAGAGGGCGATAAATAGAGGGTCTGAAACAGAGGGGCTGAAACAGAGGGGCTGAAACAGAGGGTCTGAAACAGAGGGGCTAAAACAGAGGGCGAGAAACAGAGGGGCTGAAACAGAGGGGCTGAAACAGAGGGGCTGAAACAGAGGGCGCGAAACAGAGGGTCTGAAACTGAGGGCGCGAAACAGAGGGCGAGAAACAGTGGGTCTGAAACAGAGGGTCTGAAACAGAGGCGCTGAAACAGAGGCTCTGAAACAGAGGGGCTAAAACAGAGGGCGAGAAACAGAGGGGCTGAAACAGAGGGGCTGAAACAGAGGGGCTGAAACAGAGGGCGCGAAACAGAGGGTCTATAACTGAGGGCGCGAAACAGAGGGCGAGAAACAGTGGGTCTGAAACAGAGGGTCTGAAACAGAGGCGCTGAAACAGAGGGTCTGAAACAGAGGGTCTGAAACAGAGGGCGCGAAACAGAGGGTCTGAAACAGAGGGTCTGAAACAGAGGGGCTGAAACAGAGGGGCTGAAACAGAGGTGCTGAAACAGAGGGTCTGAAACAGAGGGGCTGAAACAGAGGGCGAGAAACAGAGGGTCTGAAACAGAGGGTCTGAAACAGAGGGGCTGAAATAGAGGGCGAGAAACAGAGGGGCTGACAAGAGGGGCTGAAACAGAGGGGCTGAAACAGAGGGTCTGAAACAGAGGGATCAAAACAGAGGGCGAGAAACAGAGGGTCTAAAACAGAGGGGCTGAAACAGAGTTTCTGAAACAGAGGGTCTGAAACAGAGGGTCTGAAACAGAGGATCTGAAACAGTGGGTCTGAAACAGAGGGGCTGAAACAGAGCGTCTGAAACAGAGGGTCTGTAGCAGAGGGGCCGAAACAGAGGGCGAGAAACAGAGGGTCCGAAGCAGAGGGCGAGAAACAGAGGGCCCGAAACAGAGGGTCTGAAACAGAGGGGCTGAAACAAAGGGCGAGAAACAGAGGGTGACAAACAGAGGGTCTGAAACAGAGGGCGCGAAACGGAGGGTGCGAAACAGAGGGTGAGAAACAGAGGGTCTGAAACAGAGGGCGAGAAACAGAGTGTCTGAAAGAGAGGGCGAGAAACAGAGGGGCCGACACAGAGGGCAAGAAACAGAGTGTCTGAAACAGAGGGTTTGAAACAGAGGGTCTGAAACAGAGCGCGAGAAACAGAGGGTCTGAAACAGAGGGGCTGAAACAGAGGGCGAGAAACAGAGGGTGACAAACAGAGGGTCTGAAACAGAGGGCGCAAAACGGAATGTGCGAAACAGAGGGTGAGAAACAGAGGGTCTGAAACAGAGGGGCTGAAACAGAGGGCGAGAAACAGAGTGTCTGAAAGAGAGGGCGAGAAACAGAGGGGCCGACACAGAGGGTGAGAAACAGAGGGTCTGAAACAGAGGGTCTGAAACAGAGGGGCTGATACAGAGGGCGCGAAACAGTGGGCGAGAAACAGAGGGTCTGAAACAGAGGGTCTGAAACAGAGCGCGAGAAACAGAGGGCGAGAAACAGAGGGTCTGAAACAGAGGGCGAGAAACAGAGGGGCTGTAACAGAGGGCGAGAAACAGAGGGTCTGAAACAGAGGGCGAGAAACAGAGGGTGACAAACAGAGGGTCTGAAACAGAGGGCGCGAAACGGAGGGTGTGAAACAGAGGGTGAGAAACAGAGGGTCTGAAACAGAGGGGCTGAAACAGAGGGCGAGAAACAGAGTGTCTGAAAGAGAGGGCGAGAAACAGAGGGGCCGACACAGGGGGCGAGAAACAGAGGGTCTGAAACAGAGGGTCTGTAACAGAGGGGTGAAACAGAGGGGCTGAAACAGAGGGCGCGAAACAGTGGGCGAGAGACAGAGGGTCTAAAACAGAGGGTCTGAAACAGAGCGCGAGAAACAGAGGGCGAGAAACAGAGGGTCTGAAACAGAGGGCGAGAAACAGAGGGGCTGAAACAGTGGGCGAGAAACAGAGGGCGAGAAACAGAGGGTCTGAAAGAGAGGGTGCGAAACAGAGGGCGAGAAACAGAGGGTCTGAAACAGAGGGTCTGAAACTGAGGGGCTGAAACAGAGGGTCTGAAACACAGGGTCTGAAACAGAGGGCGAGAAACAGAGGGTCTGAAACAGAGGGTCTGAAACAGAGGGCGCGAAACAGAGGGCGAGAAACAGAGGGCGAGATATAGAGGGGCTAAAACAGAGGGCGAGAAACAGAGAGTCTGAAACAGAGGGTCTTAAACAGGGGATCTGAAACCGAGGGCGCGAAACAGAGGGCGCGAAACAGAGGGCGCGAACCAGAGGGTCTGAAACAGAGGGGCTGAAACAGAGGGCGCGAAACAGAGGGGCCGAAAAAGAGGGCGAGAAACAGAGGGGCCGAAACAGAGGGCGAGAAACAGAGGGTCTGAAACAGAGGGGCTGAAACAGAGGGGCTGAAACAGAGGGGCTGAAACAGAGGGTCTGAAACAGAGGGCGCGACATAGAGGGCGCGAAACATAGGGCGAGAAACAGAGGGTCTGAAACAGAGGGGCTGAAACAGAGGGCGAGAAACAGAGGGTCTGAAACAGAGGGTCTGAAACAGAGGGCGCGAAACAGAGGGTCCGAAGCAGAGGGCGAGAAACAGAGGGCCCGATACAGAGGGTCTGAAACAGAGGGCGCGAAACAGAGGGCGCAAAACAGAGGGCGAGAAACAGAGGGTCTGAAACAGAGGGTCTGAAACAGAGCGCGAGAAACAGAGGGCGAGAAACAGAGGGTCTGAAACAGAGGGTCTGAAACAGAGGGCGCGAAACAGAGGGCGCGAAACAGAGGGCGCGAAACAGAGGGCGAGAAACAGAGGGCGAGATAAGGACGGCCTGAAACACAGGGCCTGAAACAGAGGTCGTGAAACAGAGGGCGCGAAACAGAGGGGCCGAAACAGAGGGCGGGAAACAGAGGGGCCGAAACAGAGGGTCTGAAACAGAGGGCGCGAAACAGAGGGCGCGAAACAGAGGACGAGAAACAGAGGGTCTGAAACAGAGGGCGCAAAACAGAGGGGCCGAAACAGAGGGTCTGAAACAGAGGGCGAGAAACAGAGGGCGAGATAAAGAGGGCGAGAAACAGAGGGTCTGAAACAGAGGGCCTGAAACAGAGGGGCTGAAACAGAGGGTCTGAAACAGAGGGTCTGAAACAGAGGGCGAGAAACAGAGGGCGAGATAAAGAGGGCCTGAAACACAGGGCCTGAAACAGAGATCGTGAAACAGAGGGCGCGAAACAGAGGGGCCGAAACAGAGGGCGGGAAACAGAGGGGCCGAAACAGAGGGTCTGAAACAGAGGGCGCGAAACAGAGGGCGCGAAACAGAGGGCGAGAAACAGAGGGGCCGAAACAGAGGTCGAGAAACAAAGGGCGAGAAACAGAGGGTCTGAAACAGAGGGTCTGAAACAGAGGGTCTGAAACAGAGGGTCTGATACAGAGGGCGCGAAACAGAGGGGCCGAAGCAGAGGGCGAGAAACAGAGGGGCCGAAACAGAGGGTCTGAAACAGCGGGCGAGAAACAGAGGGCGAGAAACAGAGTGTCTGAAACAGAGGGTCTGAAACATAGAGCGAGAAACAGAGGGTCTGAAACAGAGGGTCTGAAACAGAGGGTCTGAAACAGAGGGCGCGAAACAGAGGGTCTGAAACAGAGGGTCTGAAACAGAGGGGCTGAAACAGAGGGTCTGAAACAGAGGGGCTGAAACAGAGGGCGAGAAACAGAGGGGCTGAAACAGAGGGCGAGAATCAAAGGGTCTGAAACAGAGGGTCTGAAACAGAGTCTGAAACAGAGGGCGCGAAACAGAGGGTCTGAAACAGAGGGTCTGAAACAGAGGGGCTGAAACAGAGGGGCTGAAACAGAGGTGCTGAAACAGAGGGTCTGAAACAGAGGGGCTGAAACAGAGTGCGAGAATCAGAGTGTCTGAAACAGAGGGTCTGAAACAGAGGGGCTGAAACAGAGGGCGAGAAACAGAGGGGCTGACAAGAGGGTCTGAAACAGAGGGTCTGAAACAGAGGGCTCAAAACAGAGGGCGATAAATAGAGGGTCTGAAACAGAGGGGCTGAAACAGAGGGGCTGAAACAGAGGGTCTGAAACAGAGGGGCTAAAACAGAGGGCGAGAAACAGAGGGGCTGAAACAGAGGGGCTGAAACAGAGGGGCTGAAACAGAGGGGCTGAAACAGAGGGCGCGAAACAGAGGGTCTGAAACTGAGGGCGCGAAACAGAGGGCGAGAAACAGTGGGTCTGAAACAGAGGGTCTGAAACAGAGGCGCTGAAACAGAGGGTCTGAAACAGAGGGTCTGAAACAGAGGGCGCGAAACAGAGGGTCTGAAACAGAGGGTCTGAAACAGAGGGGCTGAAACAGAGGGGCTGAAACAGAGGTGCTGAAACAGAGGGTCTGAAACTGAGGGGCTGAAACAGAGGGCGAGAAACAGAGGGTCTGAAACAGAGGGTCTGAAACAGAGGGGCTGAAATAGAGGGCGAGAAACAGAGGGGCTGACAAGAGGGGCTGAAACAGAGGGGCTGAAACAGAGGGTCTGAAACAGAGGGTCTGAAACAGAGGGCGCGAAACAGAGGGGCCGAAGCAGAGGGCGAGAAACAGAGGGGCCGAAACAGAGGGTCTGAAACAGATGGCGCGAAAGAGAGGGCGCGAAACAGAGGGTGCGAAACAGAGGGCGTGAAACAGAGGGCGAGAAACAGAGGGTCTGAAACAGAGGGTCTGAAACAGAGGGCGAGAAACAGAGCACGAGAAACAGAGGGTCTGAAACAGAGGGTCTGAAACAGAGGGCACAAAACAGAGGGCGAGAAACAGAGGTCTGAAACAGAGGGTCTGAAACAGAGGGTCTGAAACAGAGGGTCTGAAACAGAGGGTCTGATACAGAGGGCGCGAAACAGAGGGGCCGAAGCAGAGGGCGAGAAACAGAGGGGCCAAAACAGAGGGTCTGAAACAGAGGGCGAGAAACAGAGGGCGAGAAACAGAGTGTCTGAAACAGAGGGTCTGAAACATAGAGCGAGAAACAGAGGGCGAGAAACAGAGGGTCTGAAACAGAGGGTCTGAAACAGAGGGTCTGAAACAAAGGGCGCGAAACAAAGGGTCTGAAACAGAGGGTCTGAAACAGAGGGGCTGAAACAGAGGGGCTGAAACAGAGGTGCTGAAACAGAGGGTCTGAAACAGAGGGGCTGAAACAGAGGGCGAGAATCAGAGGGTCTGAAACAGAGGGTCTGAAACAGAGGGTCTGAAACAGAGGGCGAGAAACAGAGGGGCTGACAAGAGGGTCTGAAACAGAGGGTCTGAAACAGAGGGCTCAAAACAGAGGGCGATAAATAGAGGGTCTGAAACAGAGGGGCTGAAACAGAGGGGCTGAAACAGAGGGTCTGAAACAGAGGGGCTAAAACAGAGGGCGAGAAACAGAGGGGCTGAAACAGAGGGGCTGAAACAGAGGGGCTGAAACAGAGGGCGCGAAACAGAGGGTCTGAAACTGAGGGCGCGAAACAGAGGGCGAGAAACAGTGGGTCTGAAACAGAGGGTCTGAAACAGAGGCGCTGAAACAGAGGCTCTGAAACAGAGGGGCTAAAACAGAGGGCGAGAAACAGAGGGGCTGAAACAGAGGGGCTGAAACAGAGGGGCTGAAACAGAGGGCGCGAAACAGAGGGTCTATAACTGAGGGCGCGAAACAGAGGGCGAGAAACAGTGGGTCTGAAACAGAGGGTCTGAAACAGAGGCGCTGAAACAGAGGGTCTGAAACAGAGGGTCTGAAACAGAGGGCGCGAAACAGAGGGTCTGAAACAGAGGGTCTGAAACAGAGGGGCTGAAACAGAGGGGCTGAAACAGAGGTGCTGAAACAGAGGGTCTGAAACAGAGGGGCTGAAACAGAGGGCGAGAAACAGAGGGTCTGAAACAGAGGGTCTGAAACAGAGGGGCTGAAATAGAGGGCGAGAAACAGAGGGGCTGACAAGAGGGGCTGAAACAGAGGGGCTGAAACAGAGGGTCTGAAACAGAGGGATCAAAACAGAGGGCGAGAAACAGAGGGTCTAAAACAGAGGGGCTGAAACAGAGTTTCTGAAACAGAGGGTCTGAAACAGAGGGTCTGAAACAGAGGATCTGAAACAGTGGGTCTGAAACAGAGGGGCTGAAACAGAGCGTCTGAAACAGAGGGTCTGTAGCAGAGGGGCCGAAACAGAGGGCGAGAAACAGAGGGTCCGAAGCAGAGGGCGAGAAACAGAGGGCCCGAAACAGAGGGTCTGAAACAGAGGGGCTGAAACAAAGGGCAAGAAACAGAGGGTGACAAACAGAGGGTCTGAAACAGAGGGCGCGAAACGGAGGGTGCGAAACAGAGGGTGAGAAACAGAGGGTCTGAAACAGAGGGCGAGAAACAGAGTGTCTGAAAGAGAGGGCGAGAAACAGAGGGGCCGACACAGAGGGCAAGAAACAGAGTGTCTGAAACAGAGGGTTTGAAACAGAGG
Organism: Chiloscyllium punctatum; assembly: GCF_047496795.1. Classification (NCBI taxonomy): domain Eukaryota; kingdom Metazoa; phylum Chordata; class Chondrichthyes; order Orectolobiformes; family Hemiscylliidae; genus Chiloscyllium; species Chiloscyllium punctatum. Next base: position 2,062,294 of record NW_027309795.1, on the reverse strand, counting down.
GTCTGAAACAGAGCGCGAGAAACAGAGGGTCTGAAACAGAGGGGCTGAAACAGAGGGCGAGAAACAGAGGGTGACAAACAGAGGGTCTGAAACAGAGGGCGCAAAACGGAATGTGCGAAACAGAGGGTGAGAAACAGAGGGTCTGAAACAGAGGGGCTGAAACAGAGGGCGAGAAACAGAGTGTCTGAAAGAGAGGGCGAGAAACAGAGGGGCCGACACAGAGGGTGAGAAACAGAGGGTCTGAAACAGAGGGTCTGAAACAGAGGGGCTGATACAGAGGGCGCGAAACAGTGGGCGAGAAACAGAGGGTCTGAAACAGAGGGTCTGAAACAGAGCGCGAGAAACAGAGGGCGAGAAACAGAGGGTCTGAAACAGAGGGCGAGAAACAGAGGGGCTGTAACAGAGGGCGAGAAACAGAGGGTCTGAAACAGAGGGCGAGAAACAGAGGGTGACAAACAGAGGGTCTGAAACAGAGGGCGCGAAACGGAGGGTGTGAAACAGAGGGTGAGAAACAGAGGGTCTGAAACAGAGGGGCTGAAACAGAGGGCGAGAAACAGAGTGTCTGAAAGAGAGGGCGAGAAACAGAGGGGCCGACACAGGGGGCGAGAAACAGAGGGTCTGAAACAGAGGGTCTGTAACAGAGGGGTGAAACAGAGGGGCTGAAACAGAGGGCGCGAAACAGTGGGCGAGAGACAGAGGGTCTAAAACAGAGGGTCTGAAACAGAGCGCGAGAAACAGAGGGCGAGAAACAGAGGGTCTGAAACAGAGGGCGAGAAACAGAGGGGCTGAAACAGTGGGCGAGAAACAGAGGGCGAGAAACAGAGGGTCTGAAAGAGAGGGTGCGAAACAGAGGGCGAGAAACAGAGGGTCTGAAACAGAGGGTCTGAAACTGAGGGGCTGAAACAGAGGGTCTGAAACACAGGGTCTGAAACAGAGGGCGAGAAACAGAGGGTCTGAAACAGAGGGTCTGAAACAGAGGGCGCGAAACAGAGGGCGAGAAACAGAGGGCGAGATATAGAGGGGCTAAAACAGAGGGCGAGAAACAGAGAGTCTGAAACAGAGGGTCTTAAACAGGGGATCTGAAACCGAGGGCGCGAAACAGAGGGCGCGAAACAGAGGGCGCGAACCAGAGGGTCTGAAACAGAGGGGCTGAAACAGAGGGCGAGAAACAGAGGTTCTGAAACAGAGGGACTGAAACAGAGGGCGAGAAACAGAGGGGCCGAAGCAGAGGGCGAGAAACAGAGGGTCTGAAACAGAGGGTCTGAAACAGAGGGCGAGAAACTGAGAGTCTGAAACAGAGGGTCTGAAACAGGAGGTCTGAAACAGAGGGCACGAAACAGAGGGCGCGAAACAGAGGGCGCGAACCAGAGGGTCTGAAACAGAGGGGCTGAAACAGAGGGCGAGAAACAGAGGTTCTGAAACAGAGGGACTGAAACAGAGGGCGAGAAACAGAGGGGCCGAAGCAGAGGGCGAGAAACAGAGGGTCTGAAACAGAGGGTCTGAAACAGAGGGCGAGAAACTGAGAGTCTGAAACAGAGGGTCTGAAACAGGAGGTCTGAAACAGAGGGCACGAAACAGAGGGCGCGAAACAGAGGGCACGAACCAGAGGGTCTGAAACAGAGGGGCTGAAACAGAGGGCGAGAAACAGAGGTTCTGAAACAGAGGGACGGAAACAGAGGGCGCGAAACAGAGGGCGCGAAACACGGGGCGAGAAACAGAGGGTCTGAAACAGAGGGTCTGAAACAGAGGGCGAGAAACTGAGGGCTAGAAACACAGGAGCCGAAACAGACGGTGGGAAAGCAAGGGGCCGAAACAGAGGGTCTGAAACAGAGCGCGCGAAACAGAGGGCGCGAAACAGAGGGCGAGAAACAGAGGGTCTGCAACAGAGGGTCTGAAACAGAGGCCTTAAACAGAGGGGCCGAAACAGAGGGCGGGAAACAGAGGGGCCGAAACAGAGGGTCTGAAACAGAGGGCGCGAAACAGAGGGCACGAAACAGAGGGCGAGAAACAGAGGGTCTGAAACAGAGGGTCTGTAGCAGAGGGTCTGAAACTGAGGGCGCGAAACAGAGGGGCCGAAAAAGAGGGCGAGAAACAGAGGGGCCGAAACAGAGGGCGAGAAACAGAGGGTCTGAAACAGAGGGGCTGAAACAGAGGGGCTGAAACAGAGGGGCTGAAACAGAGGGTCTGAAACAGAGGGGCTGAAACAGAGGGTCTGAAACAGAGGGCGCGAAATAGAGGGCGCGAAACATAGGGCGAGAAACAGAGGGTCTGAAACAGAGGGGCTGAAACAGAGGGCGAGAAACAGAGGGTCTGAAACAGAGGGTCTGAAACAGAGGGCGCGAAACAGAGGGTCCGAAGCAGAGGGCGAGAAACAGAGGGCCCGAAACAGAGGGTCTGAAACAGCGGGCGCGAAACAGAGGGCGCAAAACAGAGGGCGAGAAACAGAGGGTCTGAAACAGAGAGTCTGAAACAGAGCGCGAGAAACAGAGGGCGAGAAACAGAGGGTCTGAAACAGAGGGCGAGGAACAGAGGGCGCGAAACAGAGGGCGAGAAACAGAGGGTCTGAAACAGAGGGGCTGAAACAAAGGGCGAGAAACAGAGGGTGACAAACAGAGGGTCTGAAACAGAGGGCGCGAAACGGAGGGTGCGAAACAGAGGGTGAGAAACAGAGGGTCTGAAACAGAGGGCGAGAAACAGAGTGTCTGAAAGAGAGGGCGAGAAACAGAGGGGCCGACACAGAGGGCGAGAAACAGAGGGTCTGAAACAGAGGGTTTGAAACAGAGGGTCTGAAACAGAGCGCGAGAAACAGAGGGTCTGAAACAGAGGGGCTGAAACAGAGGGCGAGAAACAGAGGGTGACAAACAGAGGGTCTGAAACAGAGGGCGCAAAACGGAATGTGCGAAACAGAGGGTGAGAAACAGAGGGTCTGAAACAGAGGGGCTGAAACAGAGGGGCTGATACAGAGGGCGCGAAACAGTGGGCGAGAAACAGAGGGTCTGAAACAGAGGGTCTGAAACAGAGCGCGAGAAACAGAGGGCGAGAAACAGAGGGTCTGAAACAGAGGGCGCAAAACGGAATGTGCGAAACAGAGGGTGAGAAACAGAGGGTCTGAAACAGAGGGGCTGAAACAGAGGGCGAGAAACAGAGGGTGACAAACAGAGGGTCTGAAACAGAGGGCGAGAAACGGAGGGTGTGAAACAGAGGGTGAGAAACAGAGGGTCTGAAACAGAGGGGCTGAAACAGAGGGCAAGAAACAGAGTGTCTGAAAGAGAGGGCGAGAAACAGAGGGGCCGACACAGGGGGCGAGAAACAGAGGGTCTGAAACAGAGGGTCTGAAACAGAGGGGTGAAACAGAGGGGCTGAAACAGAGGATGCGAAACAGTGGGCGAGAGACAGAGGGTCTAAAACAGAGGGTCTGAAACAGAGGGGCTGAAACAGAGGGCGAGAAACAGAGTGTCTGAAAGAGAGGGCGAGAAACAGAGGGGCCGACACAGAGGGTGAGAAACAGAGGGTCTGAAACAGAGGGTCTGAAACAGAGGGGCTGATACAGAGGGCGCGAAACAGTGGGCGAGAAACAGAGGGTCTGAAACAGAGGGTCTGAAACAGAGCGCGAGAAACAGAGGGCGAGAAACAGAGGGTCTGAAACAGAGGGCGAGAAACAGAGGGGCTGTAACAGAGGGCGAGAAACAGAGGGTCTGAAACAGAGGGGCTGAAACAGAGGGCGAGAAACAGAGGGTGACAAACAGAGGGTCTGAAACAGAGGGCGCGAAACGGAGGGTGTGAAACAGAGGGTGAGAAACAGAGGGTCTGAAACAGAGGGGCTGAAACAGAGGGCGAGAAACAGAGTGTCTGAAAGAGAGGGCGAGAAACAGAGGGGCCGACACAGGGGGCGAGAAACAGAGGGTCTGAAACAGAGGGTCTGAAACAGAGGGGTGAAACAGAGGGGCTGAAACAGAGGGCGCGAAACAGTGGGCGAGAGACAGAGGGTCTAAAACAGAGGGTCTGAAACAGAGCGCGAGAAACAGAGGGCGAGAAACAGAGGGTCTGAAACAGAGGGCGAGAAACAGAGGGGCTGAAACAGTGGGCGAGAAACAGAGGGCGAGAAACAGAGGGTCTGAAAGAGAGGGTGCGAAACAGAGGGCGAGAAACAGAGGGTCTGAAACAGAGGGTCTGAAACTGAGGGGCTGAAACAGAGGGTCTGAAACACAGGGTCTGAAACAGAGGGCAAGAAACAGAGGGTCTGAAACAGAGGGCGCGAAACAGAGGGCGAGAAACAGAGGGCGAGATATAGAGGGGCTAAAACAGAGGGCGAGAAACAGAAAGTCTGAAACAGAGGGTCTTAAACAGGGGATCTGAAACAGAGGGCGCGAAACAGAGGGCGCGAAACAGAGGGCGCGAACCAGAGGGTCTGAAACAGAGGGGCTGAAACAGAGGGCGAGAAACAGAGGTTCTGAAACAGAGGGACTGAAACAGAGGGCGAGAAACAGAGGGGCCGAAGCAGAGGGCGAGAAACAGAGGGTCTGAAACAGAGGGTCTGAAACAGAGGGCGAGAAACTGAGAGTCTGAAACAGAGGGTCTGAAACAGGAGGTCTGAAACAGAGGGCGCGAAACAGAGGGCGCGAAACAGAGGGCGCGAACCAGAGGGTCTGAAACAGAGGGGCTGAAACAGAGGGCGAGAAACAGAGGGTCTGCAACAGAGGGTCTGAAACAGAGGCCTTAAACAGAGGGCACGAAACAGAGGGCGAGAAACAGAGGGTCTGAAACAGAGGGTCTGAAACAGAGCGCGAGAAACAGAGGGCGAGAAACAGAGGGTCTGAAACAGAGGGTCTGAAACAGAGGGCGCGAAACAGAGGGCGCGAAACAGAGGGCGAGAAACAGAGGGTCTGAAACAGAGGGTCTGAAACAGAGGGGCTGAAACAGAGGGCGCGAAACAGAGGGTCCGAAGCAGAGGGCGAGAAACAGAGGGCCCGAAACAGAGGGACTGAAACAGCGGGCGCGAAACAGAGGGCGCAAAACAGAGGGCGAGAAACAGAGGGTCTGAAACAGAGGGTCTGAAACAGAGCGCGAGAAACAGAGGGCGAGAAACAGAGGGTCTGAAACAGAGGGCGAGGAACAGAGGGCGCGAAACAGAGGGCGAGAAACAGAGGGTCTGAAACAGAGGGGCTGAAACAAAGGGCGAGAAACAGAGGGTGACAAACAGAGGGTCTGAAACAGAGGGCGCGAAACGGAGGGTGCGAAACAGAGGGTGAGAAACAGAGGGTCTGAAACAGAGGGCGAGAAACAGAGTGTCTGAAAGAGAGGGCGAGAAACAGAGGGGCCGACACAGAGGGCGAGAAACAGAGGGTCTGAAACAGAGGGTTTGAAACAGAGGGTCTGAAACAGAGCGCGAGAAACAGAGGGTCTGAAACAGAGGGGCTGAAACAGAGGGCGAGAAACAGAGGGTGACAAACAGAGGGTCTGAAACAGAGGGCGCAAAACGGAATGTGCGAAACAGAGGGTGAGAAACAGAGGGTCTGAAAGAGAGGGGCTGAAACAGAGGGCGAGAAACAGAGTGTCTGAAAGAGAGGGCGAGAAACAGAGGGGCCGACACAGAGGGTGAGAAACAGAGGGTCTGAAACAGAGGGTCTGAAACAGAGGGGCTGATACAGAGGGCGCGAAACAGTGGGCGAGAAACAGAGGGTCTGAAACAGAGGGTCTGAAACAGAGCGCGAGAAACAGAGGGCGAGAAACAGAGGGTCTGAAACAGAGGGCGAGGAACAGAGGGCGCGAAACAGAGGGCGAGAAACAGAGGGTCTGAAACAGAGGGGCTGAAACAAAGGGCGAGAAACAGAGGGTGACAAACAGAGGGTCTGAAACAGAGGGCGCGAAACGGAGGGTGTGAAACAGAGGGTGAGAAACAGAGGGTCTGAAACAGAGGGTCTGAAACAGAGGGGCTGATACAGAGGGCGCGAAACAGAGGGCGAGAAACAGAGGGTCTGAAACAGAGGGCGAGAAACAGAGGGGCTGTAACAGAGGGCGAGAAACAGAGGGGCTGTAACAGAGGGCGAGAAACAGAGGGTCTGAAATAGAGGGGCTGAAACAGAGGGCGAGAAACAGAGGGTGACAAACAGAGGGTCTGAAACAGAGGGCGTGAAACGGAGGGTGTGAAACAGAGGGTGAGAAACAGAGGGTCTGAAACAGAGGGGCTGAAACAGAGGGCAAGAAACAGAGTGTCTGAAAGAGAGGGCGAGAAACAGAGGGGCCGACACAGGGGGCGAGAAACAGAGGGTCTGAAACAGAGGGTCTGAAACAGAGGGGTGAAACAGAGGGGCTGAAACAGAGGATGCGAAACAGTGGGCGAGAGACAGAGGGTCTAAAACAGAGGGTCTGAAACAGAGGGGCTGAAACAGAGGGCGAGAAACAGAGTGTCTGAAAGAGAGGGCGAGAAACAGAGGGGCCGACACAGAGGGTGAGAAACAGAGGGTCTGAAACAGAGGGTCTGAAACAGAGGGGCTGATACAGAGGGCGCGAAACAGTGGGCGAGAAACAGAGGGTCTGAAACAGAGGGTCTGAAACAGAGCGCGAGAAACAGAGGGCGAGAAACAGAGGGTCTGAAACAGAGGGCGAGAAACAGAGGGGCTGTAACAGAGGGCGAGAAACAGAGGGTCTGAAACAGAGGGGCTGAAACAGAGGGCGAGAAACAGAGGGTGACAAACAGAGGGTCTGAAACAGAGGGCGCGAAACGGAGGGTGTGAAACAGAGGGTGAGAAACAGAGGGTCTGAAACAGAGGGGCTGAAACAGAGGGCGAGAAACAGAGTGTCTGAAAGAGAGGGCGAGAAACAGAGGGGCCGACACAGGGGGCGAGAAACAGAGGGTCTGAAACAGAGGGACTGAAACAGAGGGCGAGAAACAGAGGGGCCGAAGCAGAGGGCGAGAAACAGAGGGTCTGAAACAGAGGGTCTGAAACAGAGGGCGAGAAACTGAGAGTCTGAAACAGAGGGTCTGAAACAGGAGGTCTGAAACAGATGGCACGAAACAGAGGGCGCGAAACAGAGGTTCTGAAACAGAGGGACGGAAACAGAGGGCGCGAAACAGAGGGCGCGAAACACGGGGCGAGAAACAGAGGGTCTGAAGCAGAGGGTCTGAAACAGAGGGCGAGAAACTGAGGGCTAGAAACACAGGAGCCGAAACAGACGGTGGGAAAGCAAGGGGCCGAAACAGAGGGTCTGAAACAGAGCGCGCGAAACAGAGGGCGAGAAACAGAGGGTCTGCAACAGAGGGTCTGAAACAGAGGCCTTAAACAGAGGGGCCGAAACAGAGGGCGGGAAACAGAGGGGCCGAAACAGAGGGTCTGAAACAGAGGGCGCGAAACAGAGGGCACGAAACAGAGGGCGAGAAACAGAGGGTCTGAAACAGAGGGTCTGTAGCAGAGGGTCTGAAACTGAGGGCGCGAAACAGAGGGGCCGAAAAAGAGGGCGAGAAACAGAGGGGCCGAAACAGAGGGCGAGAAACAGAGGGTCTGAAACAGAGGGGCTGAAACAGAGGGGCTGAAACAGAGGGGCTGAAACAGAGGGTCTGAAACAGAGGGGCTGAAACAGAGGGTCTGAAACAGAGGGCGCGAAATAGAGGGCGCGAAACATAGGGCGAGAAACAGAGGGTCTGAAACAGAGGGGCTGAAACAGAGGGCGAGAAACAGAGGGTCTGAAACAGAGGGTCTGAAACAGAGGGCGCGAAACAGAGGGTCCGAAGCAGAGGGCGAGAAACAGAGGGCCCGAAACAGAGGGTCTGAAACAGCGGGCGCGAAACAGAGGGCGCAAAACAGAGGGCGAGAAACAGAGGGTCTGAAACAGAGGGTCTGAAACAGAGCGCGAGAAACAGAGGGCGAGAAACAGAGGGTCTGAAACAGAGGGCGAGGAACAGAGGGCGCGAAACAGAGGGCGAGAAACAGAGGGTCTGAAACAGAGGGGCTGAAACAAAGGGCGAGAAACAGAGGGTGACAAACAGAGGGTCTGAAACAGAGGGCGCGAAACGGAGGGTGCGAAACAGAGGGTGAGAAACAGAGGGTCTGAAACAGAGGGCGAGAAACAGAGTGTCTGAAAGAGAGGGCGAGAAACAGAGGGGCCGACACAGAGGGCGAGAAACAGAGGGTCTGAAACAGAGGGTTTGAAACAGAGGGTCTGAAACAGAGCGCGAGAAACAGAGGGTCTGAAACAGAGGGGCTGAAACAGAGGGCGAGAAACAGAGGGTGACAAACAGAGGGTCTGAAACAGAGGGCGCAAAACGGAATGTGCGAAACAGAGGGTGAGAAACAGAGGGTCTGAAACAGAGGGGCTGAAACAGAGGGCGAGAAACAGAGTGTCTGAAAGAGAGGGCGAGAAACAGAGGGGCCGACACAGAGGGTGAGAAACAGAGGGTCTGAAACAGAGGGTCTGAAACAGAGGGGCTGATACAGAGGGCGCGAAACAGTGGGCGAGAAACAGAGGGTCTGAAACAGAGGGTCTGAAACAGAGCGCGAGAAACAGAGGGCGAGAAACAGAGGGTCTGAAACAGAGGGCGAGAAACAGAGGGGCTGTAACAGAGGGCGAGAAACAGAGGGTCTGAAACAGAGGGGCTGAAACAGAGGGCGAGAAACAGAGGGTGACAAACAGAGGGTCTGAAACAGAGGGCGAGAAACGGAGGGTGTGAAACAGAGGGTGAGAAACAGAGGGTCTGAAACAGAGGGGCTGAAACAGAGGGCAAGAAACAGAGTGTCTGAAAGAGAGGGCGAGAAACAGAGGGGCCGACACAGGGGGCGAGAAACAGAGGGTCTGAAACAGAGGGTCTGAAACAGAGGGGTGAAACAGAGGGGCTGAAACAGAGGATGCGAAACAGTGGGCGAGAGACAGAGGGTCTAAAACAGAGGGTCTGAAACAGAGGGGCTGAAACAGAGGGCGAGAAACAGAGTGTCTGAAAGAGAGGGCGAGAAACAGAGGGGCCGACACAGAGGGTGAGAAACAGAGGGTCTGAAACAGAGGGTCTGAAACAGAGGGGCTGATACAGAGGGCGCGAAACAGTGGGCGAGAAACAGAGGGTCTGAAACAGAGGGTCTGAAACAGAGCGCGAGAAACAGAGGGCGAGAAACAGAGGGTCTGAAACAGAGGGCGAGAAACAGAGGGGCTGTAACAGAGGGCGAGAAACAGAGGGTCTGAAACAGAGGGGCTGAAACAGAGGGCGAGAAACAGAGGGTGACAAACAGAGGGTCTGAAACAGAGGGCGCGAAACGGAGGGTGTGAAACAGAGGGTGAGAAACAGAGGGTCTGAAACAGAGGGGCTGAAACAGAGGGCGAGAAACAGAGTGTCTGAAAGAGAGGGCGAGAAACAGAGGGGTCGACACAGGGGGCGAGAAACAGAGGGTCTGAAACAGAGGGTCTGAAACAGAGGGGTGAAACAGAGGGGCTGAAACAGAGGGCGCGAAACAGTGGGCGAGAGACAGAGGGTCTAAAACAGAGGGTCTGAAACAGAGCGCGAGAAACAGAGGGCGAGAAACAGAGGGTCTGAAACAGAGGGCGAGAAACAGAGGGGCTGAAACAGTGGGCGAGAAACAGAGGGCGAGAAACAGAGGGTCTGAAAGAGAGGGTGCGAAACAGAGGGCGAGAAACAGAGGGTCTGAAACAGAGGGTCTGAAACTGAGGGGCTGAAACAGAGGGTCTGAAACACAGGGTCTGAAACAGAGGGCAAGAAACAGAGGGTCTGAAACAGAGGGCGCGAAACAGAGGGCGAGAAACAGAGGGCGAGATATAGAGGGGCTAAAACAGAGGGCGAGAAACAGAAAGTCTGAAACAGAGGGTCTTAAACAGGGGATCTGAAACAGAGGGCGCGAAACAGAGGGCGCGAAACAGAGGGCGCGAACCAGAGGGTCTGAAACAGAGGGGCTGAAACAGAGGGCGAGAAACAGAGGTTCTGAAACAGAGGGACTGAAACAGAGGGCGAGAAACAGAGGGGCCGAAGCAGAGGGCGAGAAACAGAGGGTCTGAAACAGAGGGTCTGAAACAGAGGGCGAGAAACTGAGAGTCTGAAACAGAGGGTCTGAAACAGGAGGTCTGAAACAGAGGGCGCGAAACAGAGGGCGCGAAACAGAGGGCGCGAACCAGAGGGTCTGAAACAGAGGGGCTGAAACAGAGGGCGAGAAACAGAGGGTCTGCAACAGAGGGTCTGAAACAGAGGGGCTGATACAGAGGGCGCGAAACAGTGGGCGAGAAACAGAGGGTCTGAAACAGAGGGTCTGAAACAGAGCGCGAGAAACAGAGGGCGAGAAACAGAGGGTCTGAAACAGAGGGCGAGAAACAGAGGGGCTGTAACAGAGGGCGAGAAACAGAGGGTCTGAAACAGAGGGGCTGAAACAGAGGGCGAGAAACAGAGGGTGACAAACAGAGGGTCTGAAACAGAGGGCGAGAAACGGAGGGTGTGAAACAGAGGGTGAGAAACAGAGGGTCTGAAACAGAGGGGCTGAAACAGAGGGCAAGAAACAGAGTGTCTGAAAGAGAGGGCGAGAAACAGAGGGGCCGACACAGGGGGCGAGAAACAGAGGGTCTGAAACAGAGGGTCTGAAACAGAGGGGTGAAACAGAGGGGCTGAAACAGAGGATGCGAAACAGTGGGCGAGAGACAGAGGGTGAGAAACAGAGGGTCTGAAACAGAGGGGCTGAAACAGAGGGCGAGAAACAGAGTGTCTGAAAGAGAGGGCGAGAAACAGAGGGGCCGACACAGGGGGCGAGAAACAGAGGGTCTGAAACAGAGGGTCTGAAACAGAGGGGTGAAACAGAGGGGCTGAAACAGAGGGCGCGAAACAGTGGGCGAGAGACAGAGGGTCTAAAACAGAGGGTCTGAAACAGAGCGCGAGAAACAGAGGGCGAGAAACAGAGGGTCTGAAACAGAGGGCGAGAAACAGAGGGGCTGAAACAGTGGGCGAGAAACAGAGGGCGAGAAACAGAGGGTCTGAAAGAGAGGGTGCGAAACAGAGGGCGAGAAACAGAGGGTCTGAAACAGAGGGTCTGAAACAGAGGGGCTGAAACAGAGGGTCTGAAACACAGGGTCTGAAACAGAGGGCAAGAAACAGAGGGTCTGAAACAGAGGGCGCGAAACAGAGGGCGAGAAACAGAGGGCGAGATATAGAGGGGCTAAAACAGAGGGCGAGAAACAGAAAGTCTGAAACAGAGGGTCTTAAACAGGGGATCTGAAACAGAGGGCGCGAAACAGAGGGCGCGAAACAGAGGGCGCGAACCAGAGGGTCTGAAACAGAGGGGCTGAAACAGAGGGCGAGAAACAGAGGTTCTGAAACAGAGGGACTGAAACAGAGGGCGAGAAACAGAGGGGCCGAAGCAGAGGGCGAGAAACAGAGGGTCTGAAACAGAGGGTCTGAAACAGAGGGCGAGAAACTGAGAGTCTGAAACAGAGGGTCTGAAACAGGAGGTCTGAAACAGAGGGCGCGAAACAGAGGGCGCGAAACAGAGGGCGCGAACCAGAGGGTCTGAAACAGAGGGGCTGAAACAGAGGGCGAGAAACAGAGGGTCTGCAACAGAGGGTCTGAAACAGAGGCCTTAAACAGAGGGCACGAAACAGAGGGCGAGAAACAGAGGGTCTGAAACAGAGGGTCTGAAACAGAGCGCGAGAAACAGAGGGCGAGAAACAGAGGGTCTGAAACAGAGGGTCTGAAACAGAGGGCGCGAAACAGAGGGCGCGAAACAGAGGGCGAGAAACAGAGGGTCTGAAACAGAGGGTCTGAAACAGAGGGGCTGAAACAGAGGGCGCGAAACAGAGGGTCCGAAGCAGAGGGCGAGAAACAGAGGGCCCGAAACAGAGGGACTGAAACAGCGGGCGCGAAACAGAGGGCGCAAAACAGAGGGCGAGAAACAGAGGGTCTGAAACAGAGGGTCTGAAACAGAGCGCGAGAAACAGAGGGCGAGAAACAGAGGGTCTGAAACAGAGGGCGAGGAACAGAGGGCGCGAAACAGAGGGCGAGAAACAGAGGGTCTGAAACAGAGGGGCTGAAACAAAGGGCGAGAAACAGAGGGTGACAAACAGAGGGTCTGAAACAGAGGGCGCGAAACGGAGGGTGCGAAACAGAGGGTGAGAAACAGAGGGTCTGAAACAGAGGGCGAGAAACAGAGTGTCTGAAAGAGAGGGCGAGAAACAGAGGGGCCGACACAGAGGGCGAGAAACAGAGGGTCTGAAACAGAGGGTTTGAAACAGAGGGTCTGAAACAGAGCGCGAGAAACAGAGGGTCTGAAACAGAGGGGCTGAAACAGAGGGCGAGAAACAGAGGGTGACAAACAGAGGGTCTGAAACAGAGGGCGCAAAACGGAATGTGCGAAACAGAGGGTGAGAAACAGAGGGTCTGAAACAGAGGGGCTGAAACAGAGGGCGAGAAACAGAGTGTCTGAAAGAGAGGGCGAGAAACAGAGGGGCCGACACAGAGGGTGAGAAACAGAGGGTCTGAAACAGAGGGTCTGAAACAGAGGGGCTGATACAGAGGGCGCGAAACAGTGGGCGAGAAACAGAGGGTCTGAAACAGAGGGTCTGAAACAGAGCGCGAGAAACAGAGGGCGAGAAACAGAGGGTCTGAAACAGAGGGCGAGAAACAGAGGGGCTGTAACAGAGGGCGAGAAACAGAGGGGCTGTAACAGAGGGCGAGAAACAGAGGGTCTGAAACAGAGGGGCTGAAACAGAGGGCGAGAAACAGAGGGTGACAAACAGAGGGTCTGAAACAGAGGGCGTGAAACGGAGGGTGTGAAACAGAGGGTGAGAAACAGAGGGTCTGAAACAGAGGGGCTGAAACAGAGGGCAAGAAACAGAGTGTCTGAAAGAGAGGGCGAGAAACAGAGGGGCCGACACAGGGGGCGAGAAACAGAGGGTCTGAAACAGAGGGTCTGAAACAGAGGGGTGAAACAGAGGGGCTGAAACAGAGGATGCGAAACAGTGGGCGAGAGACAGAGGGTCTAAAACAGAGGGTCTGAAACAGAGGGGCTGAAACAGAGGGCGAGAAACAGAGTGTCTGAAAGAGAGGGCGAGAAACAGAGGGGCCGACACAGAGGGTGAGAAACAGAGGGTCTGAAACAGAGGGTCTGAAACAGAGGGGCTGATACAGAGGGCGCGAAACAGTGGGCGAGAAACAGAGGGTCTGAAACAGAGGGTCTGAAACAGAGCGCGAGAAACAGAGGGCGAGAAACAGAGGGTCTGAAACAGAGGGCGAGAAACAGAGGGGCTGTAACAGAGGGCGAGAAACAGAGGGTCTGAAACAGAGGGGCTGAAACAGAGGGCGAGAAACAGAGGGTGACAAACAGAGGGTCTGAAACAGAGGGCGCGAAACGGAGGGTGTGAAACAGAGGGTGAGAAACAGAGGGTCTGAAACAGAGGGGCTGAAACAGAGGGCGAGAAACAGAGTGTCTGAAAGAGAGGGCGAGAAACAGAGGGGCCGACACAGGGGGCGAGAAACAGAGGGTCTGAAACAGAGGGTCTGAAACAGAGGGGTGAAACAGAGGGGCTGAAACAGAGGGCGCGAAACAGTGGGCGAGAGACAGAGGGTCTAAAACAGAGGGTCTGAAACAGAGCGCGAGAAACAGAGGGCGAGAAACAGAGGGTCTGAAACAGAGGGCGAGAAACAGAGGGGCTGAAACAGTGGGCGAGAAACAGAGGGCGAGAAACAGAGGGTCTGAAAGAGAGGGTGCGAAACAGAGGGCGAGAAACAGAGGGTCTGAAACAGAGGGTCTGAAACTGAGGGGCTGAAACAGAGGGTCTGAAACACAGGGTCTGAAACAGAGGGCAAGAAACAGAGGGTCTGAAACAGAGGGCGCGAAACAGAGGGCGAGAAACAGAGGGCGAGATATAGAGGGGCTAAAACAGAGGGCGAGAAACAGAAAGTCTGAAACAGAGGGTCTTAAACAGGGGATCTGAAACAGAGGGCGCGAAACAGAGGGCGCGAAACAGAGGGCGCGAACCAGAGGGTCTGAAACAGAGGGGCTGAAACAGAGGGCGAGAAACAGAGGTTCTGAAACAGAGGGACTGAAACAGAGGGCGAGAAACAGAGGGGCCGAAGCAGAGGGCGAGAAACAGAGGGTCTGAAACAGAGGGTCTGAAACAGAGGGCGAGAAACTGAGAGTCTGAAACAGAGGGTCTGAAACAGGAGGTCTGAAACAGAGGGCGCGAAACAGAGGGCGCGAAACAGAGGGCGCGAACCAGAGGGTCTGAAACAGAGGGGCTGAAACAGAGGGCGAGAAACAGAGGGTCTGCAACAGAGGGTCTGAAACAGAGGCCTTAAACAGAGGGCACGAAACAGAGGGCGAGAAACAGAGGGTCTGAAACAGAGGGTCTGAAACAGAGCGCGAGAAACAGAGGGCGAGAAACAGAGGGTCTGAAACAGAGGGTCTGAAACAGAGGGCGCGAAACAGAGGGCGCGAAACAGAGGGCGAGAAACAGAGGGTCTGAAACAGAGGGTCTGAAACAGAGGGGCTGAAACAGAGGGCGCGAAACAGAGGGTCCGAAGCAGAGGGCGAGAAACAGAGGGCCCGAAACAGAGGGACTGAAACAGCGGGCGCGAAACAGAGGGCGCAAAACAGAGGGCGAGAAACAGAGGGTCTGAAACAGAGGGTCTGAAACAGAGCGCGAGAAACAGAGGGCGAGAAACAGAGGGTCTGAAACAGAGGGCGAGGAACAGAGGGCGCGAAACAGAGGGCGAGAAACAGAGGGTCTGAAACAGAGGGGCTGAAACAAAGGGCGAGAAACAGAGGGTGACAAACAGAGGGTCTGAAACAGAGGGCGCGAAACGGAGGGTGCGAAACAGAGGGTGAGAAACAGAGGGTCTGAAACAGAGGGCGAGAAACAGAGTGTCTGAAAGAGAGGGCGAGAAACAGAGGGGCCGACACAGAGGGCGAGAAACAGAGGGTCTGAAACAGAGGGTTTGAAACAGAGGGTCTGAAACAGAGCGCGAGAAACAGAGGGTCTGAAACAGAGGGGCTGAAACAGAGGGCGAGAAACAGAGGGTGACAAACAGAGGGTCTGAAACAGAGGGCGCAAAACGGAATGTGCGAAACAGAGGGTGAGAAACAGAGGGTCTGAAACAGAGGGGCTGAAACAGAGGGCGAGAAACAGAGTGTCTGAAAGAGAGGGCGAGAAACAGAGGGGCCGACACAGAGGGTGAGAAACAGAGGGTCTGAAACAGAGGGTCTGAAACAGAGGGGCTGATACAGAGGGCGCGAAACAGTGGGCGAGAAACAGAGGGTCTGAAACAGAGGGTCTGAAACAGAGCGCGAGAAACAGAGGGCGAGAAACAGAGGGTCTGAAACAGAGGGCGAGAAACAGAGGGGCTGTAACAGAGGGCGAGAAACAGAGGGGCTGTAACAGAGGGCGAGAAACAGAGGGTCTGAAACAGAGGGGCTGAAACAGAGGGCGAGAAACAGAGGGTGACAAACAGAGGGTCTGAAACAGAGGGCGTGAAACGGAGGGTGTGAAACAGAGGGTGAGAAACAGAGGGTCTGAAACAGAGGGGCTGAAACAGAGGGCAAGAAACAGAGTGTCTGAAAGAGAGGGCGAGAAACAGAGGGGCCGACACAGGGGGCGAGAAACAGAGGGTCTGAAACAGAGGGTCTGAAACAGAGGGGTGAAACAGAGGGGCTGAAACAGAGGATGCGAAACAGTGGGCGAGAGACAGAGGGTCTAAAACAGAGGGTCTGAAACAGAGGGGCTGAAACAGAGGGCGAGAAACAGAGTGTCTGAAAGAGAGGGCGAGAAACAGAGGGGCCGACACAGAGGGTGAGAAACAGAGGGTCTGAAACAGAGGGTCTGAAACAGAGGGGCTGATACAGAGGGCGCGAAACAGTGGGCGAGAAACAGAGGGTCTGAAACAGAGGGTCTGAAACAGAGCGCGAGAAACAGAGGGCGAGAAACAGAGGGTCTGAAACAGAGGGCGAGAAACAGAGGGGCTGTAACAGAGGGCGAGAAACAGAGGGTCTGAAACAGAGGGGCTGAAACAGAGGGCGAGAAACAGAGGGTGACAAACAGAGGGTCTGAAACAGAGGGCGCGAAACGGAGGGTGTGAAACAGAGGGTGAGAAACAGAGGGTCTGAAACAGAGGGGCTGAAACAGAGGGCGAGAAACAGAGTGTCTGAAAGAGAGGGCGAGAAACAGAGGGGCCGACACAGGGGGCGAGAAACAGAGGGTCTGAAACAGAGGGTCTGAAACAGAGGGGTGAAACAGAGGGGCTGAAACAGAGGGCGCGAAACAGTGGGCGAGAGACAGAGGGTCTAAAACAGAGGGTCTGAAACAGAGCGCGAGAAACAGAGGGCGAGAAACAGAGGGTCTGAAACAGAGGGCGAGAAACAGAGGGGCTGAAACAGTGGGCGAGAAACAGAGGGCGAGAAACAGAGGGTCTGAAACAGAGGGTCTGAAACTGAGGGGCTGAAACAGAGGGTCTGAAACACAGGGTCTGAAACAGAGGGCAAGAAACAGAGGGTCTGAAACAGAGGGCGCGAAACAGAGGGCAAGAAACAGAGGGCGAGATATAGAGGGGCTAAAACAGAGGGCGAGAAACAGAAAGTCTGAAACAGAGGGTCTTAAACAGGGGATCTGAAACAGAGGGCGCGAAACAGAGGGCGCGAAACAGAGGGCGCGAACCAGAGGGTCTGAAACAGAGGGGCTGAAACAGAGGGCGAGAAACAGAGGTTCTGAAACAGAGGGACTGAAACAGAGGGCGAGAAACAGAGGGGCCGAAGCAGAGGGCGAGAAACAGAGGGTCTGAAACAGAGGGTCTGAAACAGAGGGCGAGAAACTGAGAGTCTGAAACAGAGGGTCTGAAACAGGAGGTCTGAAACAGAGGGCGCGAAACAAAGGGCACGAAACAGAGGGCGCGAACCAGAGGGTCTGAAACAGAGGGGCTGAAACAGAGGGCGAGAAACAGAGGGTCTGCAACAGAGGGTCTGAAACAGAGGCCTTAAACAGAGGGCACGAAACAGAGGGCGAGAAACAGAGGGTCTGAAACAGAGGGTCTGAAACAGAGCGCGAGAAACAGAGGGCGAGAAACAGAGGGTCTGAAACAGAGGGTCTGAAACAGAGGGCGCGAAACAGAGGGCGCGAAACAGAGGGCGAGAAACAGAGGGTCTGAAACAGAGGGTCTGAAACAGAGGGGCTGAAACAGAGGGTCTGAAACACAGGGTCTGAAACAGAGGGCGAGAAACAGAGGGTCTGAAACAGAGGGTCTGAAACAGAGGGCGCGAAACAGAGGGCACGAAACAGAGGGCGAGATATAGAGGGGCTAAAACAGAGGGCGAGAAACAGAGAGTCTGAAACTGAGGGCGCGAAACAGAGGGGCCGAAAAAGAGGGCGAGAAACAGAGGGGCCGAAACAGAGGGCGAGAAACAGAGGGTCTGAAACAGAGGGGCTGAAACAGAGGGGCTGAAACAGAGGGGCTGAAACAGAGGGTCTGAAACAGAGGGCGCGAAATAGAGGGCGCGAAACATAGGGCGAGAAACAGAGGGTCTGAAACAGAGGGGCTGAAACAGAGGGCGAGAAACAGAGGGTCTGAAACAGAGGGTCTGAAACAGAGGGCGCGAAACAGAGGGTCCGAAGCAGAGGGCGAGAAACAGAGGGCCCGAAACAGAGGGTCTGAAACAGAGGGCGCGAAACAGAGGGCGCAAAACAGAGGGCGAGAAACAGAGGGTCTGAAACAGAGGGTCTGAAACAGAGCGCGAGAAACAGAGGGTCTGAAACAGAGGATGAGAAACAGAGGGCGCGAAACAGAGTGTCTGAAAGAGAGGGCGAGAAACAGAGGGGCCGACACAGAGGGCGAGAAACAGAGGGTCTGAAACAGAGGGTTTGAAACAGAGGGTCTGAAACAGAGCGCGAGAAACAGAGGGTCTGAAACAGAGGGGCTGAAACAGAGGGCGAGAAACAGAGGGTGACAAACAGAGGGTCTGAAACAGAGGGCGCAAAACGGAATGTGCGAAACAGAGGGTGAGAAACAGAGGGTCTGAAACAGAGGGGCTGAAACAGAGGGCGAGAAACAGAGTGTCTGAAAGAGTGGGCGAGAAACAGAGGGGCCGACACAGAGGGTGAGAAACAGAGGGTCTGAAACAGAGGGTCTGAAACAGAGGGGCTGATACAGAGGGCGCGAAACAGTGGGCGAGAAACAGAGGGTCTGAAACAGAGGGTCTGAAACAGAGCGCGAGAAACAGAGGGCGAGAAACAGAGGGTCTGAAACAGAGGGCGAGAAACAGAGGGGCTGTAACAGAGGGCGAGAAACAGAGGGGCTGTAACAGAGGGCGAGAAACAGAGGGTCTGAAACAGAGGGGCTGAAACAGAGGGCGAGAAACAGAGGGTGACAAACAGAGGGTCTGAAACAGAGGGCGTGAAACGGAGGGTGTGAAACAGAGGGTGAGAAACAGAGGGTCTGAAACAGAGGGGCTGAAACAGAGGGCAAGAAACAGAGTGTCTGAAAGAGAGGGCGAGAAACAGAGGGGCCGACACAGGGGGCGAGAAACAGAGGGTCTGAAACAGAGGGTCTGAAACAGAGGGGTGAAACAGAGGGGCTGAAACAGAGGATGCGAAACAGTGGGCGAGAGACAGAGGGTCTAAAACAGAGGGTCTGAAACAGAGGGGCTGAAACAGAGGGCGAGAAACAGAGTGTCTGAAAGAGAGGGCGAGAAACAGAGGGGCCGACACAGAGGGTGAGAAACAGAGGGTCTGAAACAGAGGGTCTGAAACAGAGGGGCTGATACAGAGGGCGCGAAACAGTGGGCGAGAAACAGAGGGTCTGAAACAGAGGGTCTGAAACAGAGCGCGAGAAACAGAGGGCGAGAAACAGAGGGTCTGAAGCAGAGGGCGAGAAACAGAGGGGCTGTAACAGAGGGCGAGAAACAGAGGGTCTGAAACAGAGGGGCTGAAACAGAGGGCGAGAAACAGAGGGTGACAAACAGAGGGTCTGAAACAGAGGGCGCGAAACGGAGGGTGTGAAACAGAGGGTGAGAAACAGAGGGTCTGAAACAGAGGGGCTGAAACAGAGGGCGAGAAACAGAGTGTCTGAAAGAGAGCGCGAGAAACAGAGGGGCCGACACAGGGGGCGAGAAACAGAGGGTCTGAAACAGAGGGTCTGAAACAGAGGGGTGAAACAGAGGGGCTGAAACAGAGGGCGCGAAACAGTGGGCGAGAGACAGAGGGTCTAAAACAGAGGGTCTGAAACAGAGCGCGAGAAACAGAGGGCGAGAAACAGAGGGTCTGAAACAGAGGGCGAGAAACAGAGGGGCTGAAACAGTGGGCGAGAAACAGAGGGCGAGAAACAGAGGGTCTGAAAGAGAGGGTGCGAAACAGAGGGCGAGAAACAGAGGGTCTGAAACAGAGGGTCTGAAACTGAGGGGCTGAAACAGAGGGTATGAAACACAGGGTCTGAAACAGAGGGCAAGAAACAGAGGGTCTGAAACAGAGGGCGCGAAACAGAGGGCGAGAAACAGAGGGCGGGATATAGAGGGGCTAAAACAGAGGGCGAGAAACAGAGAGTCTGAAACAGAGGGTCTTAAACAGGGGATCTGAAACAGAGGGCGCGAAACAGAGGGCGCGAAACAGAGGGCGCGAACCAGAGGGTCTGAAACAGAGGGGCTGAAACAGAGGGCGAGAAACAGAGGTTCTGAAACAGAGGGACTGAAACAGAGGGCGAGAAACAGAGGGGCCGAAGCAGAGGGCGAGAAACAGAGGGTCTGAAACAGAGGGTCTGAAACAGAGGGCGAGAAACTGAGAGTCTGAAACAGAGGGTCTGAAACAGGAGGTCTGAAACAGAGGGCGCGAAACAGAGGGCGCGAAACAGAGGGCGCGAACCAGAGGGTCTGAAACAGAGGGGCTGAAACAGAGGGCGAGAAACAGAGGTTCTGAAACAGAGGGACTGAAACAGAGGGCGCGAAACAGAGGGCGCGAAACACGGGGCGAGAAACAGAGGGTCTGAAACAGAGGGTCTGAAACAGAGGGCGAGAAACTGAGGGCTAGAAACACAGGGGCCGAAACAGACGGCGGGAAAGCAAGGGGCCGAAACAGAGGGTCTGAAACAGAGGGCGCGAAACAGAGGGCGCGAAACAGAGGGCGAGAAACAGAGGGTCTGCAACAGAGGATCTGAAACAGAGGCCTTAAACAGAGGGCACGAAACAGAGGGCGAGAAACAGAGGGTCTGAAACAGAGGGTCTGAAACAGAGCGCGAGAAACAGAGGGCGAGAAACAGAGGGTCTGAAACAGAGGGTCTGAAACAGAGGGCGCGAAACAGAGGGCGCGAAACAGAGGGCGAGAAACAGAGGGTCTGAAACAGAGGGTCTGAAACAGAGGGGCTGAAACAGAGGGTCTGAAACACAGGGTCTGAAACAGAGGGCGAGAAACAGAGGGTCTGAAACAGAGGGTCTGAAACAGAGGGCGCGAAACAGAGGGCACGAAACAGAGGGCGAGATATAGAGGGGCTAAAACAGAGGGCGAGAAACAGAGAGTCTGAAACTGAGGGCGCGAAACAGAGGGGCCGAAAAAGAGGGCGAGAAACAGAGGGGCCGAAACAGAGGGCGAGAAACAGAGGGTCTGAAACAGAGGGGCTGAAACAGAGGGGCTGAAACAGAGGGGCTGAAACAGAGGGTCTGAAACAGAGGGCGCGAAATGGAGGGCGCGAAACATAGGGCGAGAAACAGAGGGTCTGAAACAGAGGGGCTGAAACAGAGGGCGAGAAACAGAGGGTCTGAAACAGAGGGTCTGAAACAGAGGACGCGAAACAGAGGGTCCGAAGCAGAGGGCGAGAAACAGAGGGCCCGAAACAGAGGGTCTGAAACAGAGGGCGCGAAACAGAGGGGCCGAAACAGAGGGCGGGAAACAGAGGGTCTGAAACAGAGGGTCTGAAACAGAGCGCGAGAAACAGAGGGCGAGAAACAGAGGGTCTGAAACAGAGGGCGAGAAACAGAGGGCGCGAAACAGAGGGCGCGAAACAGAGGGCGAGAAAC
The DNA here is from genome assembly GCF_047496795.1 of Chiloscyllium punctatum. Classification (NCBI taxonomy): domain Eukaryota; kingdom Metazoa; phylum Chordata; class Chondrichthyes; order Orectolobiformes; family Hemiscylliidae; genus Chiloscyllium; species Chiloscyllium punctatum. The sequence continues at coordinate 2,041,334 of NW_027309795.1, read as the reverse complement.
AGAGGGTCTGAAACAGAGGGTCTGAAACAGAGGGGCTGAAACAGAGGGTCTGAAACAGAGGGTCTGAAACAGAGGGCGAGAAACAGAGGGCGAGATAAAGACGGCCTGAAACACAGGGCCTGAAACAGAGGTCGTGAAACAGAGGGCGCGAAACAGAGGGGCCGAAACAGAGGGCGGGAAACAGAGGGGCCGAAACAGAGGGTCTGAAACAGAGGGCGCGAAACAGAGGGCGCGAAACAGAGGACGAGAAACAGAGGGTCTGAAACAGAGGGTCTGAAACAGAGGGCGCGAAACAGAGGGGCCGAAACAGAGGGTCTGAAACAGAGGGCGAGAAACAGAGGGCGAGATAAAGAGGGCGAGAAACAGAGGGTCTGAAACAGAGGGTCTGAAACAGAGGGGCTGAAACAGAGGTTCTGAAACAGAGGGTCTGAAACAGAGGGCGAGAAACAGACGGCGAGATAAAGAGGGCCTGAAACACAGGGCCTGAAACAGAGGGCGGGAAACAGAGGGGCCGAAACAGAGGGTCTGAAACAGAGGGCGCGAAACAGAGGGCGCGAAACAGAGGGCGAGAAACAGAGGGTCTGAAACAGAGGGTCTGAAACAGAGGGCGAGAAACTGAGAGTCTGAAACAGAGGGTCTGAAACAGGAGGTCTGAAACAGAGGGCGCGAAACAGAGGGGCTGAAACAGAGGGCGAGAAACAGAGGTTCTGAAACAGAGGGACTGACACAGAGGGCGCGAAACAGAGGGCGCGAAACATGGGGCGAGAAACAGAGGGTCTGAAACAGAGGGTCTGAAACAGAGGGCGAGAAACTGAGGGCTAGAAACACAGGGGCTGAAACAGACGGCGGGAAAGCAAGGGGCCGAAACAGAGGGTCTGAAACAGAGGGCGCGAAACAGAGGGCGCGAAACAGAGGGCGAGAAACAGAGGGTCTGCAACAGAGGGTCTGAAACAGAGGGTCTGAAACTGAGGGCGCGAAACAGAGGGGCCGAAAAAGAGGGCGAGAAACAGAGGGGCCGAAACAGAGGGCGAGAAACAGAGGGTCTGAAACAGAGGGGCTGAAACAGAGGGGCTGAATCAGAGGGGCTGAAACAGAGGGTCTGAAACAGAGGGCGCGACATAGAGGGCGCGAAACATAGGGCGAGAAACAGAGGGTCTGAAACAGAGGGCACGACATAGAGGGCGCGAAACATAGGGCGAGAAACAGAGGGTCTGAAACAGAGGGCGCGAAACAGAGGGTCCGAAGCAGAGGGTGAGAAACAGAGGGCCCGATACAGAGGGTCTGAAACAGAGGGCGCGAAACAGAGGGCGCAAAACAGAGGGCGAGAAACAGAGGGTCTGAAACAGAGGGTCTGAAACAGAGCGCGAGAAACAGAGGGCGAGAAACAGAGGGTCTGAAACAGAGGGTCTGAAACAGAGGGCGCGAAACAGAGGGCGCGAAACAGAGGGCGCGAAACAGAGGGCGAGAAACAGAGGGTCTGAAACAGAGGGTCTGAAACAGAGGGTCTGAAACAGAGGGCGAGAAACAGAGGGCGAGATAAAGACGGCCTGAAACACATGGCCTGAAACAGAGGTCGTGAAACAGAGGGCGTGAAACAGAGGGGCCGAAACAGAGGGCGGGAAACAGAGGGGCCGAAACAGAGGGTCTGAAACAGAGGGCGCGAAACAGAGGGTGCGAAACAGAGGACGAGAAACAGAGGGTCTGAAACAGAGGGCGCAAAACAGAGGGGCCGAAACAGAGGGTCTGAAACAGAGGGCGAGAAACAGAGGGCGAGATAAAGAGGGCGAGAAACAGAGGGTCTGAAACAGAGGGCCTGAAACAGAGGGGCTGAAACAGAGGGTCTGAAACAGAGGGTCTGAAACAGAGGGCGAGAAACAGAGGGCGAGATAAAGAGGGCCTGAAACACAGGGCCTGAAACAGAGGTCGTGAAACAGAGGGCGCGAAACAGAGGGGCCGAAACAGAGGGCGGGAAACAGAGGGGCCGAAACAGAGGGTCTGAAACAGAGGGCGCGAAACAGAGGGCGCGAAACAGAGGGCGAGAAACAGAGGGTCTGAAACAGAGGGTCTGAAACAGAGGGCGCGAAACAGAGGGGCCGAAACAGAGGGCGAGAAACAGAGGGGCCGAAACAGAGGTCGAGAAACAAAGGGCGAGAAACAGAGGGTCTGAAACAGAGGGTCTGAAACAGAGGGTCTGAAACATAGGGCGAGAAACAGAGGGCGAAAAAAAGAGGTTCTGGAACAGAGGGTCTGAAACAGAGGGTCTGAAACAGAGGACGCGAAACAGACGGTCTGAAACAGAGGGTCTGAAACAGAGGGGCTGAAACAGAGGGAGAGAAACAGAGGGTCTGAAACAGAGGGTCTGAAACAGAGGACGCGAAACAGACGGTCTGAAACAGAGGGTCTGAAACAGAGGGGCTGAAACAGAGGGAGAGAAACAGAGGGTCTGAAACAGAGGGTCTGATACAGAGGGCGCGAAACAGAGGGGCCGAAGCAGATGGCGAGAAACAGAGGTGCCAAAACAGAGGGTCTGAAACAGAGGGCGAGAAACAGAGGGCGAGAAACAGAGTGTCTGAAACAAAGGGTATGAAACATAGAGCGAGAAACAGAGGGCGAGAAACAGAGGGTCTGAAACAGAGGGTCTGAAACAGAGGGTCTGAAACAGAGGGCGCGAAACAGAGGGTCTGAAACAGAGGGTCTGAAACAGAGGGGCTGAAACAGAGGGGCTGAAACAGAGGTGCTGAAACAGAGGGTCTGAAACAGAGGGGCTGAAACAGAGGGCGAGAATCAGAGTGTCTGAAACAGAGGGTCTGAAACAGAGGGGCTGAAACAGAGGGCGAGAAACAGAGGGGCTGACAAGAGGGTCTGAAACAGAGGGTCCGAAACAGAGGGCTCAAAACAGAGGGCGATAAATAGAGGGTCTGAAACAGAGGGTCTGAAACAGAGTGGCTGAAACAGATGGTCTGAAACAGAGGGGCTAAAACAGAGGGCGAGAAACAGAGGGGCTGAAACAGAGTGGCTGAAACAGAGGGGCTGAAACAGAGGGGCTGAAACAGAGGGCGCGAAACAGAGGGGCTGAATCAGAGGGGCTGAAACAGAGGGTCTGAAACAGAGGGCGCGACATAGAGGGCGCGAAACATAGGGCGAGAAACAGAGGGTCTGAAACAGAGGGCACGACATAGAGGGCGCGAAACATAGGGCGAGAAACAGAGGGTCTGAAACAGAGGGCGCGAAACAGAGGGTCCGAAGCAGAGGGTGAGAAACAGAGGGCCCGATACAGAGGGTCTGAAACAGAGGGCGCGAAACAGAGGGCGCAAAACAGAGGGCGAGAAACAGAGGGTCTGAAACAGAGGGTCTGAAACAGAGCGCGAGAAACAGAGGGCGAGAAACAGAGGGTCTGAAACAGAGGGTCTGAAACAGAGGGCGCGAAACAGAGGGCGCGAAACAGAGGGCGCGAAACAGAGGGCGAGAAACAGAGGGTCTGAAACAGAGGGTCTGAAACAGAGGGTCTGAAACAGAGGGCGAGAAACAGAGGGCGAGATAAAGACGGCCTGAAACACATGGCCTGAAACAGAGGTCGTGAAACAGAGGGCGTGAAACAGAGGGGCCGAAACAGAGGGCGGGAAACAGAGGGGCCGAAACAGAGGGTCTGAAACAGAGGGCGCGAAACAGAGGGTGCGAAACAGAGGACGAGAAACAGAGGGTCTGAAACAGAGGGCGCAAAACAGAGGGGCCGAAACAGAGGGTCTGAAACAGAGGGCGAGAAACAGAGGGCGAGATAAAGAGGGCGAGAAACAGAGGGTCTGAAACAGAGGGCCTGAAACAGAGGGGCTGAAACAGAGGGTCTGAAACAGAGGGTCTGAAACAGAGGGCGAGAAACAGAGGGCGAGATAAAGAGGGCCTGAAACACAGGGCCTGAAACAGAGGTCGTGAAACAGAGGGCGCGAAACAGAGGGGCCGAAACAGAGGGCGGGAAACAGAGGGGCCGAAACAGAGGGTCTGAAACAGAGGGCGCGAAACAGAGGGCGCGAAACAGAGGGCGAGAAACAGAGGGTCTGAAACAGAGGGTCTGAAACAGAGGGCGCGAAACAGAGGGGCCGAAACAGAGGGCGAGAAACAGAGGGGCCGAAACAGAGGTCGAGAAACAAAGGGCGAGAAACAGAGGGTCTGAAACAGAGGGTCTGAAACAGAGGGTCTGAAACATAGGGCGAGAAACAGAGGGCGAAAAAAAGAGGTTCTGGAACAGAGGGTCTGAAACAGAGGGTCTGAAACAGAGGACGCGAAACAGACGGTCTGAAACAGAGGGTCTGAAACAGAGGGGCTGAAACAGAGGGAGAGAAACAGAGGGTCTGAAACAGAGGGTCTGAAACAGAGGACGCGAAACAGACGGTCTGAAACAGAGGGTCTGAAACAGAGGGGCTGAAACAGAGGGAGAGAAACAGAGGGTCTGAAACAGAGGGTCTGATACAGAGGGCGCGAAACAGAGGGGCCGAAGCAGATGGCGAGAAACAGAGGTGCCAAAACAGAGGGTCTCAAACAGAGGGCGAGAAACAGAGGGCGAGAAACAGAGTGTCTGAAACAAAGGGTATGAAACATAGAGCGAGAAACAGAGGGCGAGAAACAGAGGGTCTGAAACAGAGGGTCTGAAACAGAGGGTCTGAAACAGAGGGCGCGAAACAGAGGGTCTGAAACAGAGGGTCTGAAACAGAGGGGCTGAAACAGAGGGGCTGAAACAGAGGTGCTGAAACAGAGGGTCTGAAACAGAGGGGCTGAAACAGAGGGCGAGAATCAGAGTGTCTGAAACAGAGGGTCTGAAACAGAGGGGCTGAAACAGAGGGCGAGAAACAGAGGGGCTGACAAGAGGGTCTGAAACAGAGGGTCTGAAACAGAGGGCTCAAAACAGAGGGCGATAAATAGAGGGTCTGAAACAGAGGGTCTGAAACAGAGTGGCTGAAACAGATGGTCTGAAACAGAGGGGCTAAAACAGAGGGCGAGAAACAGAGGGGCTGAAACAGAGTGGCTGAAACAGAGGGGCTGAAACAGAGGGGCTGAAACAGAGGGCGCGAAACAGAGGGTCTGAAACTGAGGGCGCGAAACAGAGGGCGAGAAACAGTGGGTCTGAAACAGAGGGTCTGAAACAGAGGGCGCGAAACAGAGGGTCTGAAACAGAGGGTCTGAAACAGAGGGTCTGAAACAGAGGGCGCGAAACAGAGGGTCTGAAACAGAGGGTCTGAAACAGAGGGGCTGAAACAGAGGGGCTGAAACAGAGGTGCTGAAACAGAGGGTCTGAAACAGAGGGGCTGAAACAGAGGGCGAGAAACAGAGGGTCTGAAACAGAGGGTCTGAAACAGAGGGGCTGAAATAGAGGGCGAGAAACAGAGGGGCTGACAAGAGGGGCTGAAACAGAGGGGCTGAAACAGAGGGTCTGAAACAGAGGGTCTGAAACAGAGGGCGCGAAACAGAGGGGCCGAAGCACAGGGCGAGAAACAGAGGGGCCGAAACAGAGGGTCTGAAACAGAGGGCGCGAAAGAGAGGGCGCGAAACAGAGGGTGCGAAACAGAGGGCGTGAAACAGAGGGCGAGAAACAGAGGGTCTGAAACAGAGGGTCTGAAACAGAGGGCGAGAAACAGAGCACGAGAAACAGAGGGCGAGAAACAGAGGGTCTGAAACAGAGGGCACAAAACAGAGGGCGAGAAACAGAGGTCTGAAACAGAGGGTCTGAAACAGAGGGTCTGAAACAGAGGGAGAGAAACAGAGGGTCTGAAACAGAGGGTCTGATACAGAGGGCGCGAAACAGAGGGGCCGAAGCAGAGGGCGAGAAACAGAGGGGCCAAAACAGAGGGTCTGAAACAGAGGGCGAGAAACAGAGGGCGAGAAACAGAGTGTCTGAAACAGAGGGTCTGAAACATAGAGCGAGAAACAGAGGGCGAGAAACAGAGGGTCTGAAACAGAGGGTCTGAAACAGAGGGTCTGAAACAGAGGGCGCGAAACAGAGGGTCTGAAACAGAGGGTCTGAAACAGAGGGGCTGAAACAGAGGGGCTGAAACAGAGTTTCTGAAACAGAGGGTCTGAAACAGAGGGGCTGAAACAGAGGGCGAGAATCAGAGGGTCTGAAACAGAGGGTCTGAAACAGAGGGGCTGAAACAGAGGGCGAGAAACAGAGGGGCTGACAAGAGGGTCTGAAACAGAGGGTCTGAAACAGAGGGCTCAAAACAGAGGGCGATAAATAGAGGGTCTGAAACAGAGGGGCTGAAACAGAGGGGCTGAAACAGAGGGTCTGAAACAGAGGGGCTAAAACAGAGGGCGAGAAACAGAGGGGCTGAAACAGAGGGGCTGAAACAGAGGGGCTGAAACAGAGGGCGAGAAACAGAGGGTCTGAAACTGAGGGCGCGAAACAGAGGGCGAGAAACAGTGGGTCTGAAACAGAGGGTCTGAAACAGAGGCGCTGAAACAGAGGGTCTGAAACAGAGGGTCTGAAACAGAGGGCGCGAAACAGAGGGTCTGAAACAGAGGGTCTGAAACAGAGGGGCTGAAACAGAGGGGCTGAAACAGAGGTGCTGAAACAGAGGGTCTGAAACAGAGGGGCTGAAACAGAGGGCGAGAAACAGAGGGTCTGAAACAGAGGGTCTGAAACAGAGGGGCTGAAATAGAGGGCGAGAAACAGAGGGGCTGACAAGAGGGGCTGAAACAGAGGGGCTGAAACAGAGGGTCTGAAACAGAGGGATCAAAACAGAGGGCGAGAAACAGAGGGTCTGAAACAGAGGGGCTGAAACAGAGTTTCTGAAACAGAGGGTCTGAAACAGAGGGGCTGAAACAGAGGGCGAGAAACAGAGGGGCTGAAACAGAGGGGCTGAAACAGAGGGGCTGAAACAGATGGCGCGAAACAGAGGGTCTGAAACTGAGGGAGCGAAACAGAGGGCGAGAAACAGTGGGTCTGAAACAGAGGGTCTGAAACAGAGGGGCTGAAATAGAGGGTCTGAAACAGACGGGCTGAAACAGAGGGCGAGAAACAGAGGGGCTGAAACAGAGGGCGAGAAACAGAGTGTCTGAAACAGAGGGTCTGAAACAGAGGGCGCGAAACAGAGGGCGCGAAACAGAGGGTCTGAAACAGAGGGGCTGAAACAGAGGGCGAGAAACAGAGGGTCTGAAACAGAGGGGTTGAAACAGAGGGTCTGAAACAGAGGGTCTGAAACAGAGGGTCTGAAATAGAGGGCGCGAAACAGAGGGGCCGAAACAGAGGGCGAGAAACAGAGGGGCCAAAACAGAGGGCGAGAAACAGAGGGTCTGAAACAGAGGGTCTGAAACAGAGGGGCTGAAACAGAGGGGCTGAAACAGAGGGTCTGAAAAAGAGGGTCTGAAACAGAGGGCGCAAACAGACGTGCCGAAGCAGAGGGCGAGAAACAGAGTGGCTGAAACAGAGGGTCTGAAACAGAGGGCACGAAACAGAGGGCGCAAAACAGAGGGGCCGAAACAGAGGGTCTAAAACAGAGGGCGCGAAACAGAGGGGCCGAAACAGAGGACGAGAAACAGATGGGCCGAATCAGAGGGCGAGAAACAGAGGGTCTGAAACAGAGGGTCTGAAACAGAGGGCGAGAAACAGAGGGTCTGAAACAGAGGGTCTGAAACAGAGGGTCTGAAACAGAGGGCGCGAAACAGAGGTTCTGAAACAGAGGGTCTGAAACAGAGGGGCTGAAACAGAGGGGCTGAAACAGAGGTGCTGAAACAGAGGGTCTGAAACAGAGGGGCTGAAACAGAGGGCGAGAATCAGAGTGTCTGAAACAGAGGGTCTGAAACAGAGGGGCTGAAACAGAGGGCGAGAAACAGAGGGGCTGACAAGAGGGTCTGAAACAGAGGGTCTGAAACAGAGGGCTCAAAACAGAGGGCGATAAATAGAGGGTCTGAAACAGAGGGTCTGAAACAGAGGGGCTGAAACAGAGGGTCTGAAACAGAGGGGCTAAAACAGAGGGCGAGAAACAGAGGGGCTGAAACAGAGTGGCTGAAACAGAGGGGCTGAAACAGAGGGGCTGAAACAGAGGGCGCGAAACAGAGGGTCTGAAACTGAGGGCGCGAAACAGAGGGCGAGAAACAGTGGGTCTGAAACAGAGGGTCTGAAACAGAGGGCGCGAAACAGAGGGTCTGAAACAGAGGGTCTGAAACAGAGGGTCTGAAACAGAGGGCGCGAAACAGAGGGTCTGAAACAGAGGGTCTGAAACAGAGGGGCTGAAACAGAGGGGCTGAAACAGAGGGCGAGAAACAGAGGGTCTGAAACAGAGGGTCTGAAACAGAGGGGCTGAAATAGAGGGCGAGAAACAGAGGGGCTGACAAGAGGGGCTGAAACAGAGGGGCTGAAACAGAGGGTCTGAAACAGAGGGTCTGAAACAGAGGGCGCGAAACAGAGGGGCCGAAGCACAGGGCGAGAAACAGAGGGGCCGAAACAGAGGGTCTGAAACAGAGGGCGCGAAAGAGAGGGCGCGAAACAGAGGATGCGAAACAGAGGGCGTGAAACAGAGGGCGAGAAACAGAGGGTCTGAAACAGAGGGTCTGAAACAGAGGGCGAGAAACAGAGCACGAGAAACAGAGGGCGAGAAACAGAGGGTCTGAAACAGAGGGCACAAAACAGAGGGCGAGAAACAGAGGTCTGAAACAGAGGGTCTGAAACAGAGGGTCTGAAACAGAGGGAGAGAAACAGAGGGTCTGAAACAGAGGGTCTGATACAGAGGGCGCGAAACAGAGGGGCCGAAGCAGAGGGCGAGAAACAGAGGGGCCAAAACAGAGGGTCTGAAACAGAGGGCGAGAAACAGAGGGCGAGAAACAGAGTGTCTGAAACAGAGGGTCTGAAACATAGAGCGAGAAACAGAGGGCGAGAAACAGAGGGTCTGAAACAGAGGGTCTGAAACAGAGGGTCTGAAACAGCGGGCGCGAAACAGAGGGTCTGAAACAGAGGGTCTGAAACAGAGGGGCTGAAACAGAGGGGCTGAAACAGAGGTTCTGAAACAGAGGGTCTGAAACAGAGGGGCTGAAACAGAGGGCGAGAATCAGAGGGTCTGAAACAGATGGGCTGAAACAGAGGGGCTGAAACAGAGGGCGAGAAACAGAGGGTCTGAAACAGAGGGTCTGAAACAGAGGGTCTGAAACAGAGGGCTCAAAACAGAGGGCGATAAATAGAGGGTCTGAAACAGAGGGGCTGAAACAGAGGGGCTGAAACAGAGGGTCTGAAACAGAGGGGCTAAAACAGAGGGCGAGAAACAGAGGGGCTGAAACAGAGGGGCTGAAACAGAGGGGCTGAAACAGAGGGCGAGAAACAGAGGGTCTGAAACTGAGGGCGCGAAACAGAGGGCGAGAAACAGTGGGTCTGAAACAGAGGGTCTGAAACAGAGGCGCTGAAACAGAGGGTCTGAAACAGAGGGTCTGAAACAGAGGGCGCGAAACAGAGGGTCTGAAACAGAGGGTCTGAAACAGAGGGGCTGAAACAGAGGGGCTGAAACAGAGGTGCTGAAACAGAGGGTCTGAAACAGAGGGGCTGAAACAGAGGGCGAGAAACAGAGGGTCTGAAACAGAGGGTCTGAAACAGAGGGGCTGAAATAGAGGGCGAGAAACAGAGGGGCTGACAAGAGGGGCTGAAACAGAGGGGCTGAAACAGAGGGTCTGAAACAGAGGGATCAAAACAGAGGGCGAGAAACAGAGGGTCTGAAACAGAGGGGCTGAAACAGAGTTTCTGAAACAGAGGGTCTGAAACAGAGGGGCTGAAACAGAGGGCGAGAAACAGAGGGGCTGAAACAGAGGGGCTGAAACAGAGGGGCTGAAACAGATGGCGCGAAACAGAGGGTCTGAAACTGAGGGAGCGAAACAGAGGGCGAGAAACAGTGGGTCTGAAACAGAGGGTCTGAAACAGAGGGGCTGAAATAGAGGGTCTGAAACAGACGGGCTGAAACAGAGGGCGAGAAACAGAGGGGCTGAAACAGAGGGCGAGAAACAGAGTGTCTGAAACAGAGGGTCTGAAACAGAGGGCGCGAAACAGAGGGCGCGAAACAGAGGGTCTGAAACAGAGGGGCTGAAACAGAGGGCGAGAAACAGAGGGTCTGAAACAGAGGGGTTGAAACAGAGGGTCTGAAACAGAGGGTCTGAAACAGAGGGTCTGAAATAGAGGGCGCGAAACAGAGGGGCCGAAACAGAGGGCGAGAAACAGAGGGGCCAAAACAGAGGGCGAGAAACAGAGGGTCTGAAAGAGAGGGTCTGAAACAGAGGGGCTGAAACAGAGGGGCTGAAACAGAGGGTCTGAAAAAGAGGGTCTGAAACAGAGGGCGCAAACAGACGTGCCGAAGCAGAGGGCGAGAAACAGAGTGGCTGAAACAGAGGGTCTGAAACAGAGGGCACGAAACAGAGGGCGCAAAACAGAGGGGCCGAAACAGAGGGTCTAAAACAGAGGGCGCGAAACAGAGGGGCCGAAACAGAGGACGAGAAACAGATGGGCCGAATCAGAGGGCGAGAAACAGAGGGTCTGAAACAGAGGGTCTGAAACAGACGGCGAGAAACAGAGGGTCTGAAACAGAGGGTCTGAAACAGAGGGCGCGAAACAGAGGGGCTGAAGCAGAGGGCGAGAAACAGAGGGGCCGAAACAGAGGGTCTGAAACAGAGGGCGCGAAAGAGAGGGCGCGAAACAGAGGGTGCGAAACAGAGGGCGTGAAACAGAGGGCGAGAAACAGAGGGTCTGAAACAGAGTGTCTGAAACAGAGGGCGAGAAACAGAGCACGAGAAACAGAGGGTCTGAAACAGAGGGTCTGAAACAGAGGGCGAGAAATAGAGGGGCTGAAACAGAGGGCGAGAAACAGATGGGCCGAATCAGAGGGCGAGAAACAGAGGGTCTGAAACAGAGGGTCTGAAACAGACGGCGAGAAACAGAGGGTCTGAAACAGAGGGTCTGAAACAGAGGGCGAGAAACAGAGGGCGAGAAACAGTGGGTCTGAAACAGAGGGTCTGAAACAGAGGCGCTGAAACAGAGGGTCTGAAACAGAGGGTCTGAAACAGAGGGCGCGAAACAGAGGGTCTGAAACAGAGGGTCTGAAACAGAGGGGCTGAAACAGAGGGGCTGAAACAGAGGTGCTGAAACAGAGGGTCTGAAACAGAGGGGCTGAAACAGAGGGCGAGAAACAGAGGGTCTGAAACAGAGGGTCTGAAACAGAGGGGCTGAAATAGAGGGCGAGAAACAGAGGGGCTGACAAGAGGGGCTGAAACAGAGGGGCTGAAACAGAGGGTCTGAAACAGAGGGATCAAAACAGAGGGCGAGAAACAGAGGGTCTGAAACAGAGGGGCTGAAACAGAGTTTCTGAAACAGAGGGTCTGAAACAGAGGGTCTGAAACAGAGGGCGAGAAACAGAGGGGCTGAAACAGAGGGGCTGAAACAGAGGGGCTGAAACAGAGGGGCTGAAACAGATGGCGCGAAACAGAGGGTCTGAAACTGAGGGCGCGAAACAGAGGGCGAGAAACAGTGGGTCTGAAACAGAGGGTCTGAAACAGAGGGACTGAAATAGAGGGTCTGAAACAGACGGGCTGAAACAGAGGGTCTGAAACAGAGGGTCTGAAACAGAGGGTCTGAAATAGAGGGCGCGAAACAGAGGGGCCGAAACAGAGGGCGAGAAACAGAGGGGCCGAAACAGAGGGCGAGAAACAGAGGGTCTGAAACAGAGGGTCTGAAACAGAGGGGCTGAAACAAAGGGGCTGAAACAGAGGGTCTGAAAAAGAGGGTCTGAAACAGAGGGCGCGAAACAGAGGGGCCGAAGCAGAGGGCGAGAAACAGAGTGGCTGAAACAGAGGGTCTGAAACAGAGGGCACGAAACAGAGGGCGCAAAACAGAGGGGCCGAAACAGAGGGTCTAAAACAGAGGGCGCGAAACAGAGGGGCCGAAACAGAGGACGAGAAACAGATGGGCCGAATCAGAGGGCGAGAAACAGAGGGTCTGAAACAGAGGGTCTGAAACAGACGGCGAGAAACAGAGGGTCTGAAACAGAGGGTCTGAAACAGAGGGCGCGAAACAGAGGGGCCGAAGCAGAGTGCGAGAAACAGAGGGGCCGAAACAGAGGGTCTGAAACAGAGGGCGCGAAAGAGAGGGCGCGAAACAGAGGGTGCAAAACAGAGGGCGTGAAACAGAGAGCGAGAAACAGAGAGTCTGAAACAGAGTGTCTGAAACAGAGGGCGAGAAACAGAGCACGAGAAACAGAGGGTCTGAAACATAGGGTCTGAAACAGAGGGCACGAAACAGTGGGCGCGAAACAGAGGGGCCGAAACAGAGGGTCTGAAACAGAGGGCGCAAAACAGAGTGGCCGAAACAGAGGGCGAGAAACAGATGGGCCGAATCAGAGGGCGCGAAACAGAGGGTCTGAAACAGAGGGTCTGAAACAGACGGCGAGAAACAGAGGGTCTGAAACAGAGGGTCTGAAACAGAGGGCGCGAAAGAGAGGGCGCGAAACAGAGGGTGCGAAACAGAGGGTCTGAAACAGAGGGCGAGAAACAGAGCGCGAGAAACAGAGGGTCTGAAACAGAGTGTCTGAAACAGAGGGCACAACACAGAGGGCGAGAAACAGAGCGCGAGAAACAGAGGGTCTGAAACAGAGTGTCTGAAACAGAGGGCACAAAACAGAGGGCGAGAAACAGAGGTCTGAACCAGAGGGTCTGAAACAGAGGGTCTGAAACAGAGGGAGAGAAACAGAGGGTCTGAAACAGAGGGTCTGATACAGAGGGCGCGAAACAGAGGGGCCGAAGCAGAGGGCGAGAAACAGAGGGGCCAAAACAGAGGGTCTGAAACAGAGGGCGAGAAACAGAGGGCGAGAAACAGAGTGTCTGAAACAGAGGGTCTGAAACATAGAGCGAGAAACAGAGGGCGAGAAACAGAGGGTCTGAAACAGAGGGTCTGAAAAAGAGGGCGCGAAACAGAGGGTCTGAAACAGGGGGTCTGAAACAGAGGGGCTGAAACAGAGGGCGAGAATCAGAGGGTCTGAAACAGAGGGTCTGAAACAGAGGGGCTGAAACAGAGGGGCTGAAACAGAGGGGCTGACAAGAGGGGCTGAAACAGAGGGTCTGAAACAGAGGGCGAGAAACAGAGGGCGAGATAAAGACGGCCTGAAACACAGGGCCTGAAACAGAGGTCGTGAAACAGAGGGCGTGAAACAGAGGGGCCGAAACAGAGGGTTTGAAACAGAGGGCGCGAAACAGAGGGCGCGAAACAGAGGACGAGAAACAGAGGGTCTGAAACAGAGGGCGCAAAACAGAGGGGCCGAAACAGAGGGTCTGAAACAGAGGGCGAGAAACAGAGGGCGAGATAAAGAGGGCGAGAAACAGAGGGTCTGAAACAGAGGGCCTGAAACAGAGGGGCTGAAATAGAGGGCGAGAAACAGAGGGGCTGACAAGAGGGGCTGAAACAGAGGGGCTGAAACAGAGGGTCTGAAACAGAGGGTCTGAAACAGAGGGCGCGAAACAGAGGGGCCGAAGCACAGGGCGAGAAACAGAGGGGCCGAAACAGAGGGTCTGAAACAGAGGGCGCGAAAGAGAGGGCGCGAAACAGAGGATGCGAAACAGAGGGCGTGAAACAGAGGGCGAGAAACAGAGGGTCTGAAACAGAGGGTCTGAAACAGAGGGCGAGAAACAGAGCACGAGAAACAGAGGGCGAGAAACAGAGGGTCTGAAACAGAGGGCACAAAACAGAGGGCGAGAAACAGAGGTCTGAAACAGAGGGTCTGAAACAGAGGGTCTGAAACAGAGGGAGAGAAACAGAGGGTCTGAAACAGAGGGTCTGATACAGAGGGCGCGAAACAGAGGGGCCGAAGCAGAGGGCGAGAAACAGAGGGGCCAAAACAGAGGGTCTGAAACAGAGGGCGAGAAACAGAGGGCGAGAAACAGAGTGTCTGAAACAGAGGGTCTGAAACATAGAGCGAGAAACAGAGGGCGAGAAACAGAGGGTCTGAAACAGAGGGTCTGAAACAGAGGGTCTGAAACAGAGGGCGCGAAACAGAGGGTCTGAAACAGAGGGTCTGAAACAGAGGGGCTGAAACAGAGGGGCTGAAACAGAGGTTCTGAAACAGAGGGTCTGAAACAGAGGGGCTGAAACAGAGGGCGAGAATCAGAGGGTCTGAAACAGAGGGTCTGAAACAGAGGGGCTGAAACAGAGGGCGAGAAACAGAGGGGCTGACAAGAGGGTCTGAAACAGAGGGTCTGAAACAGAGGGCTCAAAACAGAGGGCGATAAATAGAGGGTCTGAAACAGAGGGGCTGAAACAGAGGGGCTGAAACAGAGGGTCTGAAACAGAGGGGCTAAAACAGAGGGCGAGAAACAGAGGGTCTGAAACAGAGGGGCTGAAACAGAGGGGCTGAAACAGAGGGCGAGAAACAGAGGGTCTGAAACTGAGGGCGCGAAACAGAGGGCGAGAAACAGTGGGTCTGAAACAGAGGGTCTGAAACAGAGGCGCTGAAACAGAGGGTCTGAAACAGAGGGTCTGAAACAGAGGGCGCGAAACAGAGGGTCTGAAACAGAGGGTCTGAAACAGAGGGGCTGAAACAGAGGGGCTGAAACAGAGGTGCTGAAACAGAGGGTCTGAAACAGAGGGGCTGAAACAGAGGGCGAGAAACAGAGGGTCTGAAACAGAGGGTCTGAAACAGAGGGGCTGAAATAGAGGGCGAGAAACAGAGGGGCTGACAAGAGGGGCTGAAACAGAGGGGCTGAAACAGAGGGTCTGAAACAGAGGGATCAAAACAGAGGGCGAGAAACAGAGGGTCTGAAACAGAGGGGCTGAAACAGAGTTTCTGAAACAGAGGGTCTGAAACAGAGGGGCTGAAACAGAGGGCGAGAAACAGAGGGGCTGAAACAGAGGGGCTGAAACAGAGGGGCTGAAACAGATGGCGCGAAACAGAGGGTCTGAAACTGAGGGAGCGAAACAGAGGGCGAGAAACAGTGGGTCTGAAACAGAGGGTCTGAAACAGAGGGGCTGAAATAGAGGGTCTGAAACAGACGGGCTGAAACAGAGGGCGAGAAACAGAGGGGCTGAAACAGAGGGCGAGAAACAGAGTGTCTGAAACAGAGGGTCTGAAACAGAGGGCGCGAAACAGAGGGCGCGAAACAGAGGGTCTGAAACAGAGGGGCTGAAACAGAGGGCGAGAAACAGAGGGTCTGAAACAGAGGGGTTGAAACAGAGGGTCTGAAACAGAGGGTCTGAAACAGAGGGTCTGAAATAGAGGGCGCGAAACAGAGGGGCCGAAACAGAGGGCGAGAAACAGAGGGGCCAAAACAGAGGGCGAGAAACAGAGGGTCTGAAACAGAGGGTCTGAAACAGAGGGGCTGAAACAGAGGGGCTGAAACAGAGGGTCTGAAAAAGAGGGTCTGAAACAGAGGGCGCAAACAGACGTGCCGAAGCAGAGGGCGAGAAACAGAGTGGCTGAAACAGAGGGTCTGAAACAGAGGGCACGAAACAGAGGGCGCAAAACAGAGGGGCCGAAACAGAGGGTCTAAAACAGAGGGCGCGAAACAGAGGGGCCGAAACAGAGGACGAGAAACAGATGGGCCGAATCAGAGGGCGAGAAACAGAGGGTCTGAAACAGAGGGTCTGAAACAGACGGCGAGAAACAGAGGGTCTGAAACAGAGGGTCTGAAACAGAGGGCGCGAAACAGAGGGGCTGAAGCAGAGGGCGAGAAACAGAGGGGCCGAAACAGAGGGTCTGAAACAGAGGGCGCGAAAGAGAGGGCGCGAAACAGAGGGTGCGAAACAGAGGGCGTGAAACAGAGGGCGAGAAACAGAGGGTCTGAAACAGAGTGTCTGAAACAGAGGGCGAGAAACAGAGCACGAGAAACAGAGGGTCTGAAACAGAGGGTCTGAAACAGAGGGCGAGAAATAGAGGGGCTGAAACAGAGGGCGAGAAACAGAGGGTCTGAAACTGAGGGCGCGAAACAGAGGGCGAGAAACAGTGGGTCTGAAACAGAGGGTCTGAAACAGAGGCGCTGAAACAGAGGGTCTGAAACAGAGGGTCTGAAACAGAGGGCGCGAAACAGAGGGTCTGAAACAGAGGGTCTGAAACAGAGGGGCTGAAACAGAGGGGCTAAAACAGAGGTGCTGAAACAGAGGGTCTGAAACAGAGGGGCTGAAACAGAGGGCGAGAAACAGAGGGTCTGAAACAGAGGGTCTGAAACAGAGGGGCTGAAATAGAGGGCGAGAAACAGAGGGGCTGACAAGAGGGGCTGAAACAGAGGGGCTGAAACAGAGGGTCTGAAACAGAGGGATCAAAACAGAGGGCGAGAAACAGAGGGTCTGAAACAGAGGGGCTGAAACAGAGTTTCTGAAACAGAGGGTCTGAAACAGAGGGTCTGAAACAGAGGGCGAGAAACAGAGGGGCTGAAACAGAGGGGCTGAAACAGAGGGGCTGAAACAGAGGGGCTGAAACAGATGGCGCGAAACAGAGGGCGAGAAACAGTGGGTCTGAAACAGAGGGTCTGAAACAGAGGGACTGAAATAGAGGGTCTGAAACAGACGGGCTGAAACAGAGGGTCTGAAACAGAGGGTCTGAAACAGAGGGTCTGAAATAGAGGGCGCGAAACAGAGGGGCCGAAACAGAGGGCGAGAAACAGAGGGGCCGAAACAGAGGGCGAGAAACAGAGGGTCTGAAACAGAGGGTCTGAAACAGAGGGGCTGAAACAAAGGGGCTGAAACAGAGGGTCTGAAAAAGAGGGTCTGAAACAGAGGGCGCGAAACAGAGGGGCCGAAGCAGAGGGCGAGAAACAGAGTGGCTGAAACAGAGGGTCTGAAACAGAGGGCACGAAACAGAGGGCGCAAAACAGAGGGGCCGAAACAGAGGGTCTAAAACAGAGGGCGCGAAACAGAGGGGCCGAAACAGAGGACGAGAAACAGATGGGCCGAATCAGAGGGCGAGAAACAGAGGGTCTGAAACAGAGGGTCTGAAACAGACGGCGAGAAACCGAGGGTCTGAAACAGAGGGTCTGAAACAGAGGGCGCGAAACAGAGGGGCCGAAGCAGAGTGCGAGAAACAGAGGGGCCGAAACAGAGGGTCTGAAACAGAGGGCGCGAAAGAGAGGGCGCGAAACAGAGGGTGCAAAACAGAGGGCGTGAAACAGAGAGCGAGAAACAGAGAGTCTGAAACAGAGTGTCTGAAACAGAGGGCGAGAAACAGAGCACGAGAAACAGAGGGTCTGAAACATAGGGTCTGAAACAGAGGGCACGAAACAGTGGGCGCGAAACAGAGGGGCCGAAACAGAGGGTCTGAAACAGAGGGCGCAAAACAGAGTGGCCGAAACAGAGGGCGAGAAACAGATGGGCCGAATCAGAGGGCGCGAAACAGAGGGTCTGAAACAGAGGGTCTGAAACAGACGGCGAGAAACAGAGGGTCTGAAACAGAGGGTCTGAAACAGAGGGCGCGAAAGAGAGGGCGCGAAACAGAGGGTGCGAAACAGAGGGTCTGAAACAGAGGGCGAGAAACAGAGCGCGAGAAACAGAGGGTCTGAAACAGAGTGTCTGAAACAGAGGGCACAACACAGAGGGCGAGAAACAGAGCGCGAGAAACAGAGGGTCTGAAACAGAGTGTCTGAAACAGAGGGCACAAAACAGAGGGCGAGAAACAGAGGTCTGAACCAGAGGGTCTGAAACAGAGGGTCTGAAACAGAGGGAGAGAAACAGAGGGTCTGAAACAGAGGGTCTGATACAGAGGGCGCGAAACAGAGGGGCCGAAGCAGAGGGCGAGAAACAGAGGGGCCAAAACAGAGGGTCTGAAACAGAGGGCGAGAAACAGAGGGCGAGAAACAGAGTGTCTGAAACAGAGGGTCTGAAACATAGAGCGAGAAACAGAGGGCGAGAAACAGAGGGTCTGAAACAGAGGGTCTGAAAAAGAGGGCGCGAAACAGAGGGTCTGAAACAGGGGGTCTGAAACAGAGGGGCTGAAACAGAGGGCGAGAATCAGAGGGTCTGAAACAGAGGGTCTGAAACAGAGGGGCTGAAACAGAGGGGCTGAAACAGAGGGGCTGACAAGAGGGGCTGAAACAGAGGG
The DNA here is from genome assembly GCF_047496795.1 of Chiloscyllium punctatum. NCBI lineage: Eukaryota > Metazoa > Chordata > Chondrichthyes > Orectolobiformes > Hemiscylliidae > Chiloscyllium > Chiloscyllium punctatum. Next base: position 2,023,305 of record NW_027309795.1, on the reverse strand, counting down.
TCTGAAACAGAGGGCGAGAAACAGAGGGCGAGATAAAGACGGCCTGAAACACAGGGCCTGAAACAGAGGTCGTGAAACAGAGGGCGTGAAACAGAGGGGCCGAAACAGAGGGTTTGAAACAGAGGGCGCGAAACAGAGGGCGCGAAACAGAGGACGAGAAACAGAGGGTCTGAAACAGAGGGCGCAAAACAGAGGGGCCGAAACAGAGGGTCTGAAACAGAGGGCGAGAAACAGAGGGCGAGATAAAGAGGGCGAGAAACAGAGGGTCTGAAACAGAGGGCCTGAAACAGAGGGGCTGAAACAGAGGGTCTGTAACAGAGGGTCTGAAACAGAGGGCGAGAAACAGAGGGTCTGAAACAGAGGGTCTGAAACAGAGGGCGCGAAACAGAGGGGCCGAAGCAGAGGGCGAGAAACAGAGGGGCCGAAACAGAGGTTCTGAAACAGAGGGCGCGAAAGAGAGGGCGCGAAACAGAGGGTGCGAAACAGAGGGCGTGTAACAGAGGGCGAGAAACAGAGCGCGAGAAACAGAGGGTCTGAAACAGAGTGTCTGAAACAGAGGGCACAAAACAGAGGGCGAGAAACAGAGGTCTGAACCAGAGGGTCTGAAACAGAGGGTCTGAAACAGAGGGAGAGAAACAGAGGGTCTGAAACAGAGGGTCTGATACAGAGGGCGCGAAACAGAGGGGCCGAAGCAGAGGGCGAGAAACAGAGGGGCCAAAACAGAGGGTCTGAAACAGAGGGCGAGAAACAGAGGGCGAGAAACAGAGTGTCTGAAACAGAGGGTCTGAAACATAGAGCGAGAAACAGAGGGCGAGAAACAGAGGGTCTGAAACAGAGGGTCTGAAAAAGAGGGCGCGAAACAGAGGGTCTGAAACAGAGGGTCTGAAACAGAGGGGCTGAAACAGAGGGCGAGAATCAGAGGGTCTGAAACAGAGGGTCTGAAACAGAGGGGCTGAAACAGAGGGGCTGAAACAGAGGGGCTGACAAGAGGGGCTGAAACAGAGGGTCTGAAACAGAGGGCGAGAAACAGAGGGCGAGATAAAGACGGCCTGAAACACAGGGCCTGAAACAGAGGTCGTGAAACAGAGGGCGTGAAACAGAGGGGCCGAAACAGAGGGTTTGAAACAGAGGGCGCGAAACAGAGGGCGCGAAACAGAGGACGAGAAACAGAGGGTCTGAAACAGAGGGCGCAAAACAGAGGGGCCGAAACAGAGGGTCTGAAACAGAGGGCGAGAAACAGAGGGCGAGATAAAGAGGGCGAGAAACACAAGGCCTGAAACAGAGGTCGTGAAACAGAGGGCGCGAAACAGAGGGGCCGAAACAGAGGGCGGGAAACAGAGGGGCCGAAACAGAGGGTCTGAAACAGAGGGCGCGAAACAGAGGGCGCGAAACAGAGCGCGAGAAACAGAGGGTCTGAAACAGAGGGTCTGAAACAGAGGGCGCGAAACAGAGGGGCCGAAACAGAGGGCGAGAAACAGAGGGGCCGAAACAGAGGTCGAGAAACAAAGGGCGAGAAACAGAGGGTCTGAAACAGAGGGTCTGAAACAGAGGGTCTGAAACATAGGGCGAGAAACAGAGGGCGAAAAAAAGAGGGTCTGGAACAGAGGGTCTGAAACAGAGGGTCTGAAACAGAGGACGCGAAACAGACGGTCTGAAACAGAGGGTCTGAAACAGAGGGGCTGAAACAGAGGGAGAGAAACAGAGGGTCTGAAACAGAGGGTCTGATACAGAGGGCGCGAAACAGAGGGGCCGAAGCAGAGGGCGAGAAACAGAGGGGCCAAAACAGAGGGTCTGAAACAGAGGGCGAGAAACAGAGGGCGAGAAACAGAGTTTCTGAAACAGAGGGTATGAAACATAGAGCGAGAAACAGAGGGCGAGAAACAGAGGGTCTGAAACAGAGGGTCTGAAACAGAGGGCGCGAAACAGAGGGTCTGAAACAGAGGGTCTGAAACAGAGGGGCTGAAACAGAGGGGCTGAAACAGAGGGTCTGAAACAGAGGGGCTGAAACAGAGGGCGAGAATCAGAGTGTCTGAAACAGAGGGTCTGAAACAGAGGGGCTCAAACAGAGGGCGAGAAACAGAGGGGCTGACAAGAGGGTCTGAAACAGAGGGCTCAAAACAGAGGGCGATAAATAGAGGGTCTGAAACAGAGGGGCTGAAACAGAGGGGCTGAAACAGAGGGTCTGAAACAGAGGGGCTAAAACAGAGGGCGAGAAACAGAGGGGCTGAAACAGAGGGGCTGAAACAGAGAGGCTGAAACAGAGGGGCTGAAACAGAGTGCGCGAAACAGAGGGTCTGAAACTGAGGGCGCGAAACAGAGGGCGAGAAACAGTGGGTCTGAAACAGAGGGTCTGAAACAGAGGCGCTGAAACAGAGGGTCTGAAACAGAGGGTCTGAAACAGAGGGGCTGAAACAGAGGGCGAGAAACAGAGGGTCTGAAACAGAGGGTCTGAAACAGAGGGGCTGAAATAGAGGGCGAGAAACAGAGGGGCTGACAAGAGGGGCTGAAACAGAGGGGCTGAAACAGAGGGTCTGAAACAGAGGGTCTGAAACAGAGGGCGCGAAACAGAGGGGCCGAAGCAGAGGGCGAGAAACAGAGGGGCCGAAACAGAGGGTCTGAAACAGAGGGCGCGAAAGAGAGGGCGCGAAACAGAGGGTGCGAAACAGAGGGCGTGAAACAGAGGGCGAGAAACAGAGGGTCTGAAACAGAGGGTCTGAAACAGAGGGCGAGAAACAGAGCACGAGAAACAGAGGGTCTGAAACAGAGGGTCTGAAACAGAGAGCACAAAACAGAGGGCGAGAAACAGAGGTCTGAAACAGAGGGTCTGAAACAGAGGGTCTGAAACAGAGGGAGAGAAACAGAGGGTCTGAAACAGAGGGTCTGATACAGAGGGCGCGAAACAGAGGGGCCGAAGCAGAGGGCGAGAAACAGAGGGGCCAAAACAGAGGGTCTGAAACAGAGGGCGAGAAACAGAGGGCGAGAAACAGAGTGTCTGAAACAGAGGGTCTGAAACATAGAGCGAGAAACAGAGGGCGAGAAACAGAGGGTCTGAAACAGAGGGTCTGAAACAGAGGGTCTGAAACAGAGGGCGCGAAACAGAGGGTCTGAAACAGAGGGTCTGAAACAGAGGGGCTGAAACAGAGGGGCTGAAACAGAGGTGCTGAAACAGAGGGACTGAAACAGAGGGGCTGAAACAGAGGGCGAGAATCAGAGGGTCTGAAACAGAGGGTCTGAAACAGAGGGTCTGAAACAGAGGGCGAGAAACAGAGGGGCTGACAAGAGGGTCTGAAACAGAGGGTCTGAAACAGAGGGCTCAAAACAGAGGTCGATAAATAGAGGGTCTGAAACAGAGGGGCTGAAACAGAGGGGCTGAAACAGAGGGTCTGAAACAGAGGGGCTAAAACAGAGGGCGAGAAACAGAGGGGCTGAAACAGAGGGGCTGAAACAGAGGGGCTGAAACAGAGGGCGAGAAACAGAGGGTCTGAAACTGAGGGCGCGAAACAGAGGGCGAGAAACAGTGGGTCTGAAACAGAGGGTCTGAAACAGAGGCGCTGAAACAGAGGGTCTGAAACAGAGGGTCTGAAACAGAGGGCGCGAAACAGAGGGTCTGAAACAGAGGGTCTGAAACAGAGGGGCTGAAACAGAGGGGCTGAAACAGAGGTGCTGAAACAGAGGGTCTGAAACAGAGGGGCTGAAACAGAGGGCGAGAAACAGTGGGTCTGAAACAGAGGGTCTGAAACAGAGGGGCTGAAATAGAGGGCGAGAAACAGAGGGGCTGACAAGAGGGGCTGAAACAGAGGGGCTGAAACAGAGGGTCTGAAACAGAGGGTCTGAAACAGAGGGCGCGAAACAGAGGGGCCGAAGCAGAGGGCGAGAAACAGAGGGGCCGAAACAGAGGGTCTGAAACAGAGGGCGCGAAAGAGAGGGCGCGAAACAGAGGGTGCGAAACAGAGGGCGTGAAACAGAGGGCGAGAAACAGAGGGTCTGAAACAGAGGGTCTGAAACAGAGGGCGAGAAACAGAGCACGAGAAACAGAGGGTCTGAAACAGAGGGTCTGAAACAGAGGGCACAAAACAGAGGGCGAGAAACAGAGGTCTGAAACAGAGGGTCTGAAACAGAGGGTCTGAAACAGAGGGAGAGAAACAGAGGGTCTGAAACAGAGGGTCTGATACAGAGGGCGCGAAACAGAGGGGCCGAAGCAGAGGGCGAGAAACAGAGGGGCCAAAACAGAGGGTCTGAAACAGAGGGCGAGAAACAGAGGGCGAGAAACAGAGTGTCTGAAACAGAGGGTCTGAAACATAGAGCGAGAAACAGAGGGCGAGAAACAGAGGGTCTGAAACAGAGGGTCTGAAACAGAGGGTCTGAAACAGAGGGCGCGAAACAGAGGGTCTGAAACAGAGGGTCTGAAACAGAGGGGCTGAAACAGAGGGGCTGAAACAGAGGTGCTGAAACAGAGGGTCTGAAACAGAGGGGCTGAAACAGAGGGCGAGAATCAGAGGGTCTGAAACAGAGGGCGAGAAACAGAGGGGCTGAAACAGAGGGGCTGAAACAGAGGGCGAGAAACAGAGGGTCTGAAACAGAGGGTCTGAAACAGAGGGTCTGAAACAGAGGGCTCAAAACAGAGGGCGATAAATAGAGGGTCTGAAACAGAGGGGCTGAAACAGAGGGGCTGAAACAGAGGGTCTGAAACAGAGGGGCTAAAACAGAGGGCGAGAAACAGAGGGGCTGAAACAGAGGGGCTGAAACAGAGGGGCTGAAACAGAGGGCGAGAAACAGAGGGTCTGAAACTGAGGGCGCGAAACAGAGGGCGAGAAACAGTGGGTCTGAAACAGAGGGTCTGAAACAGAGGCGCTGAAACAGAGGGTCTGAAACAGAGGGTCTGAAACAGAGGGCGCGAAACAGAGGGTCTGAAACAGAGGGTCTGAAACAGAGGGGCTGAAACAGAGGGGCTGAAACAGAGGTGCTGAAACAGAGGGTCTGAAACAGAGGGGCTGAAACAGAGGGCGAGAAACAGAGGGTCTGAAACAGAGGGTCTGAAACAGAGGGGCTGAAATAGAGGGCGAGAAACAGAGGGGCTGACAAGAGGGGCTGCAACAGAGGGGCGGAAACAGAGGGTCTGAAACAGACGGCTCAAAACAGAGGGCGAGAAACAGAGGGTCTGAAACAGAGGGGCTGAAACAGAGTTTCTGAAACAGAGGGTCTGAAACAGAGGGGCTGAAACAGAGGGCGAGAAACAGAGGGGCTTAAACAGAGGGGGTGAAACAGAGGGGCTGAAACAGAGGGCGCGAAACAGAGGGTCTGAAACTGAGGGCGCGAAACAGAGGGCGAGAATCAGTGGGTCTGAAACAGAGGGTCTGAAACAGAGGGGCTGAAATAGAGGGTCTGAAACAGACGGGCTGAAACAGAGGGCGAGAAACAGAGGGGCTGAAACAGAGGGGCTGAAACAGAGGGGCTGAAACAGAGGGGCTGAAACAGAGGGCGCGAAACAGAGGGTCTGAAACTGAGGGCGCGAAACAGAGGGCGAGAATCAGTGGGTCTGAAACAGAGGGTCTGAAACAGAGGGGCTGAAATAGAGGGTCTGAAACAGACGGGTTGAAACAGAGGGCGAGAAACAGAGGGGCTGAAACAGAGGGCGAGAAACAGAGTGTCTGAAACAGAGGGCGCGAAACAGAGGGCGCGAAACAGAGGGTCTGAAACAGAGGGGCTGAAACAGAGGGGCTGAAACAGAGGTGCTGAAACAGAGGGTCTGAAACAGAGGGTCTGAAACAGAGGGGCTGAAACAGAGGGGCTGAAACAGAGGTGCTGAAACAGAGGGTCTGAAACAGAGGGGCTGAAACAGAGGGCGAGAATCAGAGGGTCTGAAACAGAGGGTCTGAAACAGAGGGTCTGAAACAGAGGGCGAGAAACAGAGGGGCTGACAAGAGGGTCTGAAACAGAGGGTCTGAAACAGAGGGCTCAAAACAGAGGTCGATAAATAGAGGGTCTGAAACAGAGGGGCTGAAACAGAGGGGCTGAAACAGAGGGTCTGAAACAGAGGGGCTAAAACAGAGGGCGAGAAACAGAGGGGCTGAAACAGAGGGGCTGAAACAGAGGGGCTGAAACAGAGGGCGAGAAACAGAGGGTCTGAAACTGAGGGCGCGAAACAGAGGGCGAGAAACAGTGGGTCTGAAACAGAGGGTCTGAAACAGAGGCGCTGAAACAGAGGGTCTGAAACAGAGGGTCTGAAACAGAGGGCGCGAAACAGAGGGTCTGAAACAGAGGGTCTGAAACAGAGGGGCTGAAACAGAGGGGCTGAAACAGAGGTGCTGAAACAGAGGGTCTGAAACAGAGGGGCTGAAACAGAGGGCGAGAAACAGTGGGTCTGAAACAGAGGGTCTGAAACAGAGGGGCTGAAATAGAGGGCGAGAAACAGAGGGGCTGACAAGAGGGGCTGAAACAGAGGGGCTGAAACAGAGGGTCTGAAACAGAGGGTCTGAAACAGAGGGCGCGAAACAGAGGGGCCGAAGCAGAGGGCGAGAAACAGAGGGGCCGAAACAGAGGGTCTGAAACAGAGGGCGCGAAAGAGAGGGCGCGAAACAGAGGGTGCGAAACAGAGGGCGTGAAACAGAGGGCGAGAAACAGAGGGTCTGAAACAGAGGGTCTGAAACAGAGGGCGAGAAACAGAGCACGAGAAACAGAGGGTCTGAAACAGAGGGTCTGAAACAGAGGGCACAAAACAGAGGGCGAGAAACAGAGGTCTGAAACAGAGTGTCTGAAACAGAGGGTCTGAAACAGAGGGAGAGAAACAGAGGGTCTGAAACAGAGGGTCTGATACAGAGGGCGCGAAACAGAGGGGCCGAAGCAGAGGGCGAGAAACAGAGGGGCCAAAACAGAGGGTCTGAAACAGAGGGCGAGAAACAGAGGGCGAGAAACAGAGTGTCTGAAACAGAGGGTCTGAAACATAGAGCGAGAAACAGAGGGCGAGAAACAGAGGGTCTGAAACAGAGGGTCTGAAACAGAGGGTCTGAAACAGAGGGCGCGAAACAGAGGGTCTGAAACAGAGGGTCTGAAACAGAGGGGCTGAAACAGAGGGGCTGAAACAGAGGTGCTGAAACAGAGGGTCTGAAACAGAGGGGCTGAAACAGAGGGCGAGAATCAGAGGGTCTGAAACAGAGGGCGAGAAACAGAGGGGCTGAAACAGAGGGGCTGAAACAGAGGGCGAGAAACAGATTGGCTGACAAGAGGGTCTGAAACAGAGGGTCTGAAACAGAGGGCTCAAAACAGAGGGCGATAAATAGAGGGTCTGAAACAGAGGGGCTGAAACAGAGGGGCTGAAACAGAGGGTCTGAAACAGAGGGGCTAAAACAGAGGGCGAGAAACAGAGGGGCTGAAACAGAGGGGCTGAAACAGAGGGGCTGAAACAGAGGGCGAGAAACAGAGGGTCTGAAACTGAGGGCGCGAAACAGAGGGCGAGAAACAGTGGGTCTGAAACAGAGGGTCTGAAACAGAGGCGCTGAAACAGAGGGTCTGAAACAGAGGGTCTGAAACAGAGGGCGCGAAACAGAGGGTCTGAAACAGAGGGTCTGAAACAGAGGGGCTGAAACAGAGGGGCTGAAACAGAGGTGCTGAAACAGAGGGTCTGAAACAGAGGGGCTGAAACAGAGGGCGAGAAACAGAGGGTCTGAAACAGAGGGTCTGAAACAGAGGGGCTGAAATAGAGGGCGAGAAACAGAGGGGCTGACAAGAGGGGCTGCAACAGAGGGGCGGAAACAGAGGGTCTGAAACAGACGGCTCAAAACAGAGGGCGAGAAACAGAGGGTCTGAAACAGAGGGGCTGAAACAGAGTTTCTGAAACAGAGGGTCTGAAACAGAGGGGCTGAAACAGAGGGCGAGAAACAGAGGGGCTTAAACAGAGGGGGTGAAACAGAGGGGCTGAAACAGAGGGCGCGAAACAGAGGGTCTGAAACTGAGGGCGCGAAACAGAGGGCGAGAATCAGTGGGTCTGAAACAGAGGGTCTGAAACAGAGGGGCTGAAATAGAGGGTCTGAAACAGACGGGCTGAAACAGAGGGCGAGAAACAGAGGGGCTGAAACAGAGGGGCTGAAACAGAGGGGCTGAAACAGAGGGGCTGAAACAGAGGGCGCGAAACAGAGGGTCTGAAACTGAGGGCGCGAAACAGAGGGCGAGAATCAGTGGGTCTGAAACAGAGGGTCTGAAACAGAGGGGCTGAAATAGAGGGTCTGAAACAGACGGGTTGAAACAGAGGGCGAGAAACAGAGGGGCTGAAACAGAGGGCGAGAAACAGAGTGTCTGAAACAGAGGGCGCGAAACAGAGGGCGCGAAACAGAGGGTCTGAAACAGAGGGGCTGAAACAGAGGGGCTGAAACAGAGGTGCTGAAACAGAGGGTCTGAAACAGAGGGGCTGAAACAGAGGGCGCGAAACAGAGGGTCTGAAACAGAGGGTCTGAAACAGAGGGGCTGAAACAGAGGGGCTGAAACAGAGGTGCTGAAACAGAGGGTCTGAAACAGAGGGGCTGAAACAGAGGGCGAGAATCAGAGGGTCTGAAACAGAGGGCGAGAAACAGAGGGGCTGAAACAGAGGGGCTGAAACAGAGGGCGAGAAACAGATTGGCTGACAAGAGGGTCTGAAACAGAGGGTCTGAAACAGAGGGCTCAAAACAGAGGGCGATAAATAGAGGGTCTGAAACAGAGGGGCTGAAACAGAGGGGCTGAAACAGAGGGTCTGAAACAGAGGGGCTAAAACAGAGGGCGAGAAACAGAGGGGCTGAAACAGAGGGGCTGAAACAGAGGGGCTGAAACAGAGGGCGAGAAACAGAGGGTCTGAAACTGAGGGCGCGAAACAGAGGGCGAGAAACAGTGGGTCTGAAACAGAGGGTCTGAAACAGAGGCGCTGAAACAGAGGGTCTGAAACAGAGGGTCTGAAACAGAGGGCGCGAAACAGAGGGTCTGAAACAGAGGGTCTGAAACAGAGGGGCTGAAACAGAGGGGCTGAAACAGAGGTGCTGAAACAGAGGGTCTGAAACAGAGGGGCTGAAACAGAGGGCGAGAAACAGAGGGTCTGAAACAGAGGGTCTGAAACAGAGGGGCTGAAATAGAGGGCGAGAAACAGAGGGGCTGACAAGAGGGGCTGCAACAGAGGGGCGGAAACAGAGGGTCTGAAACAGACGGCTCAAAACAGAGGGCGAGAAACAGAGGGTCTGAAACAGAGGGGCTGAAACAGAGGGGCTGAAACAGAGGGTCTGAAACAGAGGGGCTAAAACAGAGGGCGAGAAACAGAGGGGCTGAAACAGAGGGGCTGAAACAGAGGGGCTGAAACAGAGGGCGAGAAACAGAGGGTCTGAAACTGAGGGCGCGAAACAGAGGGCGAGAAACAGTGGGTCTGAAACAGAGGGTCTGAAACAGAGGCGCTGAAACAGAGGGTCTGAAACAGAGGGTCTGAAACAGAGGGCGCGAAACAGAGGGTCTGAAACAGAGGGTCTGAAACAGAGGGGCTGAAACAGAGGGGCTGAAACAGAGGTGCTGAAACAGAGGGTCTGAAACAGAGGGCGAGAAACAGAGGGCGAGAAACAGAGTGTCTGAAACAGAGGGTCTGAAACATAGAGCGAGAAACAGAGGGCGAGAAACAGAGGGTCTGAAACAGAGGGTCTGAAACAGAGGGTCTGAAACAGAGGGCGCGAAACAGAGGGTCTGAAACAGAGGGTCTGAAACAGAGGGGCTGAAACAGAGGGGCTGAAACAGAGGTGCTGAAACAGAGGATCTGAAACAGAGGGGCTGAAACAGAGGGCGAGAATCAGAGGGTCTGAAACAGAGGGCGAGAAACAGAGGGGCTGAAACAGAGGGGCTGAAACAGAGGGCGAGAAACAGATTGGCTGACAAGAGGGTCTGAAACAGAGGGTCTGAAACAGAGGGCTCAAAACAGAGGGCGATAAATAGAGGGTCTGAAACAGAGGGGCTGAAACAGAGGGGCTGAAACAGAGGGTCTGAAACAGAGGGGCTAAAACAGAGGGCGAGAAACAGAGGGGCTGAAACAGAGGGGCTGAAACAGAGGGGCTGAAACAGAGGGCGAGAAACAGAGGGTCTGAAACTGAGGGCGCGAAACAGAGGGCGAGAAACAGTGGGTCTGAAACAGAGGGTCTGAAACAGAGGCGCTGAAACAGAGGGTCTGAAACAGAGGGTCTGAAACAGAGGGCGCGAAACAGAGGGTCTGAAACAGAGGGTCTGAAACAGAGGGGCTGAAACAGAGGGGCTGAAACAGAGGTGCTGAAACAGAGGGTCTGAAACAGAGGGGCTGAAACAGAGGGCGAGAAACAGAGGGTCTGAAACAGAGGGTCTGAAACAGAGGGGCTGAAATAGAGGGCGAGAAACAGAGGGGCTGACAAGAGGGGCTGCAACAGAGGGGCGGAAACAGAGGGTCTGAAACAGACGGCTCAAAACAGAGGGCGAGAAACAGAGGGTCTGAAACAGAGGGGCTGAAACAGAGTTTCTGAAACAGAGGGTCTGAAACAGAGGGGCTGAAACAGAGGGCGAGAAACAGAGGGGCTTAAACAGAGGGGGTGAAACAGAGGGGCTGAAACAGAGGGCGCGAAACAGAGGGTCTGAAACTGAGGGCGCGAAACAGAGGGCGAGAATCAGTGGGTCTGAAACAGAGGGTCTGAAACAGAGGGGCTGAAATAGAGGGTCTGAAACAGACGGGCTGAAACAGAGGGCGAGAAACAGAGGGGCTGAAACAGAGGGGCTGAAACAGAGGGGCTGAAACAGAGGGGCTGAAACAGAGGGCGCGAAACAGAGGGTCTGAAACTGAGGGCGCGAAACAGAGGGCGAGAATCAGTGGGTCTGAAACAGAGGGTCTGAAACAGAGGGGCTGAAATAGAGGGTCTGAAACAGACGGGTTGAAACAGAGGGCGAGAAACAGAGGGGCTGAAACAGAGGGCGAGAAACAGAGTGTCTGAAACAGAGGGCGCGAAACAGAGGGCGCGAAACAGAGGGTCTGAAACAGAGGGGCTGAAACAGAGGGCGAGAAACAGAGGGTCTGAAACAGAGGGGCTGAAACAGAGGGTCAGAAACAGAGGGTCTGAAACAGAGGGTCTGAAACAGAGGGCGCGAAACAGAGGGGCCGAAGCAGAGGGCGAGAAACAGAGTGGCTGAAACAGAGGGTCTGAAACAGAGGGCACGAAACAGAGGGCGCAAAACAGAGGGGCCGAAACAGAGGGTCTGATACAGAGGGCGCGAAACAGAGGGGCCGAAGCAGAGGGCGAGAAACAGAGGGGCCAAAACAGAGGGTCTGAAACAGAGGGCGAGAAACAGAGGGTCTGAAACAGACGGCGAGAAACAGAGTGTCTGAAACAGAGGGTCTGAAACATAGAGCGAGAAACAGAGGGCGAGAAACAGAGGGTCTGAAACAGAGGGTCTGAAACAGAGGGTCTGAAACAGAGGGCGCGAAACAGAGGGTCTGAAACAGAGGGTCTGAAACAGAGGGGCTGAAACAGAGGGGCTGAAACAGAGGTGCTGAAACAGAGGGTCTGAAACAGAGGGGCTGAAACAGAGGGCGAGAATCAGAGGGTCTGAAACAGAGGGCGAGAAACAGAGGGGCTGAAACAGAGGGGCTGAAACAGAGGGCGAGAAACAGAGGGGCTGACAAGAGGGTCTGAAACAGAGGGTCTGAAACAGAGGGCTCAAAACAGAGGGCGATAAATAGAGGGTCTGAAACAGAGGGGCTGAAACAGAGGGGCTGAAACAGAGGGTCTGAAACAGAGGGGCTAAAACAGAGGGCGAGAAACAGAGGGGCTGAAACAGAGGGGCTGAAACAGAGGGGCTGAAACAGAGGGCGAGAAACAGAGGGTCTGAAACTGAGGGCGCGAAACAGAGGGCGAGAAACAGTGGGTCTGAAACAGAGGGTCTGAAACAGAGGGTCTGAAACAGAGGGCGCGAAACAGAGGGTCTGAAACAGAGGGTCTGAAACAGAGGGGCTGAAACAGAGGGGCTGAAACAGAGGTGCTGAAACAGAGGGTCTGAAACAGAGGGGCTGAAACAGAGGGCGAGAAACAGAGGGTCTGAAACAGAGGGTCTGAAACAGAGGGGCTGAAATAGAGGGCGAGAAACAGAGGGGCTGACAAGAGGGGCTGCAACAGAGGGGCGGAAACAGAGGGTCTGAAACAGACGGCTCAAAACAGAGGGCGAGAAACAGAGGGTCTGAAACAGAGGGGCTGAAACAGAGTTTCTGAAACAGAGGGTCTGAAACAGAGGGGCTGAAACAGAGGGCGAGAAACAGAGGGGCTTAAACAGAGGGGGTGAAACAGAGGGGCTGAAACAGAGGGGCTGAAACAGAGGGCGCGAAACAGAGGGTCTGAAACTGAGGGCGCGAAACAGAGGGCGAGAATCAGTGGGTCTGAAACAGAGGGTCTGAAACAGAGGGGCTGAAATAGAGGGTCTGAAACAGACGGGCTGAAACAGAGGGCGAGAAACAGAGGGGCTGAAACAGAGGGGCTGAAACAGAGGGGCTGAAACAGAGGGGCTGAAACAGAGGGCGCGAAACAGAGGGTCTGAAACTGAGGGCGCGAAACAGAGGGCGAGAATCAGTGGGTCTGAAACAGAGGGTCTGAAACAGAGGGGCTGAAATAGAGGGTCTGAAACAGACGGGCTGAAACAGAGGGCGAGAAACAGAGGGGCTGAAACAGAGGGCGAGAAACAGAGGGTCTGAAACTGAGGGCGCGAAACAGAGGGCGAGAAACAGTGGGTCTGAAACAGAGGGTCTGAAACAGAGGCGCTGAAACAGAGGGTCTGAAACAGAGGGTCTGAAACAGAGGGCGCGAAACAGAGGGTCTGAAACAGAGGGTCTGAAACAGAGGGGCTGAAACAGAGGGGCTGAAACAGAGGTGCTGAAACAGAGGGTCTGAAACAGAGGGGCTGAAACAGAGGGCGAGAAACAGAGGGTCTGAAACAGAGGGTCTGAAACAGAGGGGCTGAAATAGAGGGCGAGAAACAGAGGGGCTGACAAGAGGGGCTGCAACAGAGGGGCGGAAACAGAGGGTCTGAAACAGACGGCTCAAAACAGAGGGCGAGAAACAGAGGGTCTGAAACAGAGGGGCTGAAACAGAGTTTCTGAAACAGAGGGTCTGAAACAGAGGGGCTGAAACAGAGGGCGAGAAACAGAGGGGCTTAAACAGAGGGGGTGAAACAGAGGGGCTGAAACAGAGGGCGCGAAACAGAGGGTCTGAAACTGAGGGCGCGAAACAGAGGGCGAGAATCAGTGGGTCTGAAACAGAGGGTCTGAAACAGAGGGGCTGAAATAGAGGGTCTGAAACAGACGGGCTGAAACAGAGGGCGAGAAACAGAGGGGCTGAAACAGAGGGGCTGAAACAGAGGGGCTGAAACAGAGGGGCTGAAACAGAGGGCGCGAAACAGAGGGTCTGAAACTGAGGGCGCGAAACAGAGGGCGAGAATCAGTGGGTCTGAAACAGAGGGTCTGAAACAGAGGGGCTGAAATAGAGGGTCTGAAACAGACGGGTTGAAACAGAGGGCGAGAAACAGAGGGGCTGAAACAGAGGGCGAGAAACAGAGTGTCTGAAACAGAGGGCGCGAAACAGAGGGCGCGAAACAGAGGGTCTGAAACAGAGGGGCTGAAACAGAGGGCGAGAAACAGAGGGTCTGAAACAGAGGGGCTGAAACAGAGGGTCAGAAACAGAGGGTCTGAAACAGAGGGTCTGAAACAGAGGGCGCGAAACAGAGGGGCCGAAGCAGAGGGCGAGAAACAGAGTGGCTGAAACAGAGGGTCTGAAACAGAGGGCACGAAACAGAGGGCGCAAAACAGAGGGGCCGAAACAGAGGGTCTGATACAGAGGGCGCGAAACAGAGGGGCCGAAGCAGAGGGCGAGAAACAGAGGGGCCAAAACAGAGGGTCTGAAACAGAGGGCGAGAAACAGAGGGTCTGAAACAGACGGCGAGAAACAGAGTGTCTGAAACAGAGGGTCTGAAACATAGAGCGAGAAACAGAGGGCGAGAAACAGAGGGTCTGAAACAGAGGGTCTGAAACAGAGGGTCTGAAACAGAGGGCGCGAAACAGAGGGTCTGAAACAGAGGGTCTGAAACAGAGGGGCTGAAACAGAGGGGCTGAAACAGAGGTGCTGAAACAGAGGGTCTGAAACAGAGGGGCTGAAACAGAGGGCGAGAATCAGAGGGTCTGAAACAGAGGGCGAGAAACAGAGGGGCTGAAACAGAGGGGCTGAAACAGAGGGCGAGAAACAGAGGGGCTGACAAGAGGGTCTGAAACAGAGGGTCTGAAACAGAGGGCTCAAAACAGAGGGCGATAAATAGAGGGTCTGAAACAGAGGGGCTGAAACAGAGGGGCTGAAACAGAGGGTCTGAAACAGAGGGGCTAAAACAGAGGGCGAGAAACAGAGGGGCTGAAACAGAGGGGCTGAAACAGAGGGGCTGAAACAGAGGGCGAGAAACAGAGGGTCTGAAACTGAGGGCGCGAAACAGAGGGCGAGAAACAGTGGGTCTGAAACAGAGGGTCTGAAACAGAGGGTCTGAAACAGAGGGCGCGAAACAGAGGGTCTGAAACAGAGGGTCTGAAACAGAGGGGCTGAAACAGAGGGGCTGAAACAGAGGTGCTGAAACAGAGGGTCTGAAACAGAGGGTCTGAAACAGAGGGCGAGAAACAGAGGGTCTGAAACAGAGGGTCTGAAACAGAGGGGCTGAAATAGAGGGCGAGAAACAGAGGGGCTGACAAGAGGGGCTGCAACAGAGGGGCGGAAACAGAGGGTCTGAAACAGACGGCTCAAAACAGAGGGCGAGAAACAGAGGGTCTGAAACAGAGGGGCTGAAACAGAGTTTCTGAAACAGAGGGTCTGAAACAGAGGGGCTGAAACAGAGGGCGAGAAACAGAGGGGCTTAAACAGAGGGGGTGAAACAGAGGGGCTGAAACAGAGGGGCTGAAACAGAGGGCGCGAAACAGAGGGTCTGAAACTGAGGGCGCGAAACAGAGGGCGAGAATCAGTGGGTCTGAAACAGAGGGTCTGAAACAGAGGGGCTGAAATAGAGGGTCTGAAACAGACGGGCTGAAACAGAGGGCGAGAAACAGAGGGGCTGAAACAGAGGGGCTGAAACAGAGGGGCTGAAACAGAGGGGCTGAAACAGAGGGCGCGAAACAGAGGGTCTGAAACTGAGGGCGCGAAACAGAGGGCGAGAATCAGTGGGTCTGAAACAGAGGGTCTGAAACAGAGGGGCTGAAATAGAGGGTCTGAAACAGACGGGCTGAAACAGAGGGCGAGAAACAGAGGGGCTGAAACAGAGGGCGAGAAACAGAGGGTCTGAAACTGAGGGCGCGAAACAGAGGGCGAGAAACAGTGGGTCTGAAACAGAGGGTCTGAAACAGAGGCGCTGAAACAGAGGGTCTGAAACAGAGGGTCTGAAACAGAGGGCGCGAAACAGAGGGTCTGAAACAGAGGGTCTGAAACAGAGGGGCTGAAACAGAGGGGCTGAAACAGAGGTGCTGAAACAGAGGGTCTGAAACAGAGGGGCTGAAACAGAGGGCGAGAAACAGAGGGTCTGAAACAGAGGGTCTGAAACAGAGGGGCTGAAATAGAGGGCGAGAAACAGAGGGGCTGACAAGAGGGGCTGCAACAGAGGGGCGGAAACAGAGGGTCTGAAACAGACGGCTCAAAACAGAGGGCGAGAAACAGAGGGTCTGAAACAGAGGGGCTGAAACAGAGTTTCTGAAACAGAGGGTCTGAAACAGAGGGGCTGAAACAGAGGGCGAGAAACAGAGGGGCTTAAACAGAGGGGGTGAAACAGAGGGGCTGAAACAGAGGGCGCGAAACAGAGGGTCTGAAACTGAGGGCGCGAAACAGAGGGCGAGAATCAGTGGGTCTGAAACAGAGGGTCTGAAACAGAGGGGCTGAAATAGAGGGTCTGAAACAGACGGGCTGAAACAGAGGGCGAGAAACAGAGGGGCTGAAACAGAGGGGCTGAAACAGAGGGGCTGAAACAGAGGGGCTGAAACAGAGGGCGCGAAACAGAGGGTCTGAAACTGAGGGCGCGAAACAGAGGGCGAGAATCAGTGGGTCTGAAACAGAGGGTCTGAAACAGAGGGGCTGAAATAGAGGGTCTGAAACAGACGGGTTGAAACAGAGGGCGAGAAACAGAGGGGCTGAAACAGAGGGCGAGAAACAGAGTGTCTGAAACAGAGGGCGCGAAACAGAGGGCGCGAAACAGAGGGTCTGAAACAGAGGGGCTGAAACAGAGGGCGAGAAACAGAGGGTCTGAAACAGAGGGGCTGAAACAGAGGGTCAGAAACAGAGGGTCTGAAACAGAGGGTCTGAAACAGAGGGCGCGAAACAGAGGGGCCGAAGCAGAGGGCGAGAAACAGAGTGGCTGAAACAGAGGGTCTGAAACAGAGGGCACGAAACAGAGGGCGCAAAACAGAGGGGCCGAAACAGAGGGTCTGATACAGAGGGCGCGAAACAGAGGGGCCGAAGCAGAGGGCGAGAAACAGAGGGGCCAAAACAGAGGGTCTGAAACAGAGGGCGAGAAACAGAGGGTCTGAAACAGACGGCGAGAAACAGAGTGTCTGAAACAGAGGGTCTGAAACATAGAGCGAGAAACAGAGGGCGAGAAACAGAGGGTCTGAAACAGAGGGTCTGAAACAGAGGGTCTGAAACAGAGGGCGCGAAACAGAGGGTCTGAAACAGAGGGTCTGAAACAGAGGGGCTGAAACAGAGGGGCTGAAACAGAGGTGCTGAAACAGAGGGTCTGAAACAGAGGGGCTGAAACAGAGGGCGAGAATCAGAGGGTCTGAAACAGAGGGCGAGAAACAGAGGGGCTGAAACAGAGGGGCTGAAACAGAGGGCGAGAAACAGAGGGGCTGACAAGAGGGTCTGAAACAGAGGGTCTGAAACAGAGGGCTCAAAACAGAGGGCGATAAATAGAGGGTCTGAAACAGAGGGGCTGAAACAGAGGGGCTGAAACAGAGGGTCTGAAACAGAGGGGCTAAAACAGAGGGCGAGAAACAGAGGGGCTGAAACAGAGGGGCTGAAACAGAGGGGCTGAAACAGAGGGCGAGAAACAGAGGGTCTGAAACTGAGGGCGCGAAACAGAGGGCGAGAAACAGTGGGTCTGAAACAGAGGGTCTGAAACAGAGGGTCTGAAACAGAGGGCGCGAAACAGAGGGTCTGAAACAGAGGGTCTGAAACAGAGGGGCTGAAACAGAGGGGCTGAAACAGAGGTGCTGAAACAGAGGGTCTGAAACAGAGGGGCTGAAACAGAGGGCGAGAAACAGAGGGTCTGAAACAGAGGGTCTGAAACAGAGGGGCTGAAATAGAGGGCGAGAAACAGAGGGGCTGACAAGAGGGGCTGCAACAGAGGGGCGGAAACAGAGGGTCTGAAACAGACGGCTCAAAACAGAGGGCGAGAAACAGAGGGTCTGAAACAGAGGGGCTGAAACAGAGTTTCTGAAACAGAGGGTCTGAAACAGAGGGGCTGAAACAGAGGGCGAGAAACAGAGGGGCTTAAACAGAGGGGGTGAAACAGAGGGGCTGAAACAGAGGGGCTGAAACAGAGGGCGCGAAACAGAGGGTCTGAAACTGAGGGCGCGAAACAGAGGGCGAGAATCAGTGGGTCTGAAACAGAGGGTCTGAAACAGAGGGGCTGAAATAGAGGGTCTGAAACAGACGGGCTGAAACAGAGGGCGAGAAACAGAGGGGCTGAAACAGAGGGGCTGAAACAGAGGGGCTGAAACAGAGGGGCTGAAACAGAGGGCGCGAAACAGAGGGTCTGAAACTGAGGGCGCGAAACAGAGGGCGAGAATCAGTGGGTCTGAAACAGAGGGTCTGAAACAGAGGGGCTGAAATAGAGGGTCTGAAACAGACGGGCTGAAACAGAGGGCGAGAAACAGAGGGGCTGAAACAGAGGGCGAGAAACAGAGTGTCTGAAACAGAGGGCGCGAAACAGAGGGCGCGAAACAGAGGGTCTGAAACAGAGGGGCTGAAACAGAGGGCGAGAAACAGAGGGTCTGAAACAGAGGGGCTGAAACAGAGGGTCTGAAACAGAGGGTCTGAAACAGAGGGTCTGAAACAGAGGGCGCGAAACAGAGGGGCCGAAGCAGAGGGCGAGAAACAGAGCGGCTGAAACAGAGGGTCTGAAACAGAGGGCACGAAACAGAGGGCGCAAAACAGAGGGGCCGAAACAGAGGGTCTAAAACAGAGAGCGCGAAACAGAGGGGCCGAAACAGAGGACGAGAAACAGATGGGCCGAATCAGAGGGCGAGAAACAGATGGTCTGAAACAGAGGGTCTGAAACAGACGGCGAGAAACAGAGGGTCTGAAACAGAGGGTCTGAAACAGAGGGCGCGAAACAGAGGGGCCGAAGCAGAGGGCGAGAAACAGAGGGGCCGAAACAGAGGGTCTGAAACAGAGGGCGCGAAAGAGAGGGCGCGAAACAGAGGGTGCGAAACAGAGGGCGTGAAACAGAGGGCGAGGAACAGAGGGTCTGAAACAGAGTGTCTGAAACAGAGGGCGAGAAACAGAGCACGAGAAACAGAGGGTCTGAAACAGAGGGTCTGAAACAGAGGGCACGAAACAGAGGGCGCGAAACAGAGGGGCCGAAACAGAGGGTCTGAAACAGAGGGCGCAAAACAGAGTGGCCGAAACAGAGGGCGAGAAACAGATGGGCCGAATCAGAGGGCGCGAAACAGAGGGTCTGAAACAGAGGGTCTGAAACAGACGGCGAGAAACAGAGGGTCTGAAACAGAGGGTCTGAAACAGAGGGCGCGAAACAGAGGGGCCGAAGCAGAGGGCGAGAAACAGAGGGGCCGAAACAGAGGTTCTGAAACAGAGGGCGCGAAAGAGAGGGCGCGAAACAGAGGGTGCGAAACAGAGGGCGTGAAACAGAGGGCGAGAAACAGAGGGTCTGAAACAGAGGGTCTGAATCAGAGGGCGAGAAACAGAGCGCGAGAAACAGAGGGTCTGAAACAGAGTGTCTGAAACAGAGGGCACAAAACAGAGGGCGAGAAACAGAGGTCTGAACCAGAGGGTCTGAAACAGAGGGTCTGAAACAGAGGGAGAGAAACAGAGGGTCTGAAACAGAGGGTCTGATACAGAGGGCGCGAAACAGAGGGGCCGAAGCAGAGGGCGAGAAACAGAGGGGCCAAAACAGAGGGTCTGAAACAGAGGGCGAGAAACAGAGGGCGAGAAACAGAGTGTCTGAAACAGAGGGTCTGAAACATAGAGCGAGAAACAGAGGGCGAGAAACAGAGGGTCTGAAACAGAGGGTCTGAAAAAGAGGGCGCGAAACAGAGGGTCTGAAACAGAGGGTCTGAAACAGAGGGGCTGAAACAGAGGTGCTGAAACAGAGGGTCTGAAACAGAGGGTCTGAAACAGAGGGGCTGAAACAGAGGGCGAGAATCAGAGGGTCTGAAACAGAGGGTCTGAAACAGAGGGTCTGAAACAGAGGGGCTTTAACAGAGGGGCTGACAAGAGGGGCTGAAACATAGGGTCTGAAACAGAGGGCTCAAAACAGAGGGCGATAAATAGAGGGTCTGAAACAGAGGGGGCTGAAACAGAGGGGCTGAAACAGAGGGTCTGAAACAGAGGGGCTGAAACAGAGGGCAAGAAACAGAGGGGCTGAAACAGAGGGGCTGAAACAGTGGGCGAGAAACAGAGGGCGAGAAACAGAGGGTCTGAAAGAGAGGGTGCGAAACAGAGGGCGAGAAACAGAGGGTCTGAAACAGAGGGTCTGAAACAGAGGGCGCGAAACAGAGGGCGAGAAACAGAGGGCGAGATATAGAGGGGCTAAAACAGAGGGCGAGAAACAGAGAGTCTGAAACAGAGGGTCTGAAACAGCTGATCTGAAACAGAGGGCGCGAAACAGAGGGCGCGAAACAGAGGGCGCGAACCAGAGGGTCTGAAACAGAGGGGCTGAAACAGAGGGCGAGAAACAGAGGTTCTGAAACAGAGGGACTGAAACAGAGGGCGAGAAACAGAGGGGCCGAAGCAGAGGGCGAGAAACAGAGGGTCTGAAACAGAGGGTCTGAAACAGAGGGCGAGAAACTGAGAGTCTGAAACAGAGGGTCTGAAACAGGAGGTCTGAAACAGAGGGCGCGAAACAGAGGGCGCGAAACAGAGGGCGCGAACCAGAGGGTCTGAAACAGAGGGGCTGAAACAGAGGGCGAGAAACAGAGGTTCTGAAACAGAGGGACTGAAACAGAGGGCCCGAAACAGAGGGCGCGAAACACGGGGCGAGAAACAGAGGGTCTGAAACAGAGGGTCTGAAACAGAGGGCGAGAAACTGAGGGCTAGAAACACAGGGGCCGAAACAGACGGCGGGAAAGCAAGGGGCTGAAACAGAGGGTCTGAAACAGAGGGCGCGAAACAGAGGGCGCGAAACAGAGGGCGAGAAACAGAGGGTCTGCAACAGAGGGTCTGAAACAGAGGCCTTAAACAGTGGGGCCGAAACAGAGGGTGGGAAACAGAGGGGCCGAAACAGAGGGTCTGAAACAGAGGGCGCGAAACAGAGGGTCTGAAACTGAGGGCGCGAAACAGAGGGCGAGAAACAGTGGGTCTGAAACAGACTGTCTGAAACAGAGGGGCTGAAATAGAGGGTCTGAAACAGACGGGCTGAAACAGAGGGCGAGAAACAGAGGGGCTGAAACAGAGGGCGAGAAACAGAGTGTCTGAAACAGAGGGTCTGAAACAGAGGGCGCGAAACAGAGGGCGCGAAACAGAGGGTCTGAAACAGAGGGGCTGAAACAGAGGGCGAGAAACAGAGGGTCTGAAACAGAGGGGCTGAAACAGAGGGTCTGAAACAGAGGGTCTGAAACAGAGGGTCTGAAATAGAGGGCGCGAAACAGAGGGGCCGAAACAGAGGGCGAGAAACAGAGGGGCCGAAACAGAGGGCGAGAAACAGAGGGTCTGAAACAGAGGGTCTGAAACAGAGGGGCTGAAACAGAGGGGCTGAAACAGAGGGTCTGAAAAAGAGGGTCTGAAACAGAGGGCGCGAAACAGAGGGGCCGAAGCAGAGGGCGAGAAACAGAGTGGCTGAAACAGAGGGTCTGAAACAGAGGGCACGAAACAGAGGGCGCAAAACAGAGGGGCCGAAACAGAGGGTCTAAAACAGAGGGCGCGAAACAGAGGGGCCGAAACAGAGGACGAGAAACAGATGGGCCGAATCAGAGGGGGAGAAACAGAGGGTCTGAAACAGAGGGTCTGAAACAGACGGCGAGAAACAGAGGGTCTGAAACAGAGGGTCTGAAACAGAGGGCGCGAAACAGAGGGGCCGAAGCAGAGGGCGAGAAACAGAGGGGCCGAAACAGAGGGTCTGAAACAGAGGGCGCGAAAGAGAGGGCGCGAAACAGAGGGTGCGAAACAGAGGGCGTGAAACAGAGGGCGAGAAACAGAGAGTCTGAAACAGAGTGTCTGAAACAGAGGGCGAGAAACAGAGCACGAGAAACAGAGGGTCTGAAACATAGGGTCTGAAACAGAGGGCACGAAACAGAGGGCGCGAAACAGAGGGGCCGAAACAGAGGGTCTGAAACAGAGGGCGCAAAACAGAGTGGCCGAAACAGAGGGCGAGAAACTGATGGGCCGAATCAGAGGGCGCGAAACAGAGGGTCTGAAACAGAGGGTCTGAAACAGACGGCGAGAAACAGAGGGTCTGAAAAGGAGGGTCTGAAACAGAGGGCGCGAAACAGAGGGGCCGAAGCAGAGGGCGAGAAACAGAGGGGCCGAAACAGAGGTTCTGAAACAGAGGGCGCGAAAGAGAGGGCGCGAAACAGAGGGTGCGAAACAGAGGGTCTGAAACAGAGGGCGAGAAACAGAGCGCGAGAAACAGAGGGTCTGAAACAGAGTGTCTGAAACAGAGGGCACAAAACAGAGGGCGAGAAACAGAGGTCTGAACCAGAGGGTCTGAAACAGAGGGTCTGAAACAGAGGGAGAGAAACAGAGGGTCTGAAACAGAGGGTCTGATACAGAGGGCGCGAAACAGAGGGGCCGAAGCAGAGGGCGAGAAACAGAGGGGCCAAAACAGAGGGTCTGAAACAGAGGGCGAGAAACAGAGGGCGAGAAACAGAGTGTCTGAAACAGAGGGTCTGAAACATAGAGCGAGAAACAGAGGGCGAGAAACAGAGGGTCTGAAACAGAGGGACTGAAAAAGAGGGCGCGAAACAGAGGGTCTGAAACAGAGGGTCTGAAACAGAGGGGCTGAAACAGAGGGCGAGAATCAGAGGGTCTGAAACAGAGGGTCTGAAACAGAGGGGCTGAAACAGAGGGGCTGAAACAGAGGGGCTGACAAGAGGGGCTGAAACAGAGGGTCTGAAACAGAGGGCGAGAAACAGAGG
The DNA here is from genome assembly GCF_047496795.1 of Chiloscyllium punctatum. NCBI lineage: Eukaryota > Metazoa > Chordata > Chondrichthyes > Orectolobiformes > Hemiscylliidae > Chiloscyllium > Chiloscyllium punctatum. The sequence goes on along the minus strand of NW_027309795.1, from coordinate 2,000,978 downwards.
GCGAGATAAAGACGGCCTGAAACACAGGGCCTGAAACAGAGGTCGTGAAACAGAGGGCGTGAAACAGAGGGGCCGAAACAGAGGGTTTGAAACAGAGGGCGCGAAACAGAGGGCGCGAAACAGAGGACGAGAAACAGAGGGTCTGAAACAGAGGGCGCAAAACAGTGGGGCCGAAACAGAGGGTCTGAAACAGAGGGCGAGAAACAGAGGGCGAGATAAAGAGGGCGAGAAACAGAGGGTCTGAAACAGAGGGCCTGAAACAGAGGGGCTGAAACAGAGGGTCTGTAACAGAGGGTCTGAAACAGAGGGCGAGAAACAGAGGGTCTGAAACAGAGGGGCTGAAACAGAGGGCGAGAAACAGAGGTTCTGAAACAGAGGGACTGAAACAGAGGGCCCGAAACAGAGGGCGCGAAACACGGGGCGAGAAACAGAGGGTCTGAAACAGAGGGTCTGAAACAGAGGGCGAGAAACTGAGGGCTAGAAACACAGGGGCCGAAACAGACGGCGGGAAAGCAAGGGGCTGAAACAGAGGGTCTGAAACAGAGGGCGCGAAACAGAGGGCGCGAAACAGAGGGCGAGAAACAGAGGGTCTGCAACAGAGGGTCTGAAACAGAGGCCTTAAACAGTGGGGCCGAAACAGAGGGTGGGAAACAGAGGGGCCGAAACAGAGGGTCTGAAACAGAGGGCGCGAAACAGAGGGTCTGAAACTGAGGGCGCGAAACAGAGGGCGAGAAACAGTGGGTCTGAAACAGACTGTCTGAAACAGAGGGGCTGAAATAGAGGGTCTGAAACAGACGGGCTGAAACAGAGGGCGAGAAACAGAGGGGCTGAAACAGAGGGCGAGAAACAGAGTGTCTGAAACAGAGGGTCTGAAACAGAGGGCGCGAAACAGAGGGCGCGAAACAGAGGGTCTGAAACAGAGGGGCTGAAACAGAGGGCGAGAAACAGAGGGTCTGAAACAGAGGGGCTGAAACAGAGGGTCTGAAACAGAGGGTCTGAAACAGAGGGTCTGAAATAGAGGGCGCGAAACAGAGGGGCCGAAACAGAGGGCGAGAAACAGAGGGGCCGAAACAGAGGGCGAGAAACAGAGGGTCTGAAACAGAGGGTCTGAAACAGAGGGGCTGAAACAGAGGGGCTGAAACAGAGGGTCTGAAAAAGAGGGTCTGAAACAGAGGGCGCGAAACAGAGGGGCCGAAGCAGAGGTCGAGAAACAGAGTGGCTGAAACAGAGGGTCTGAAACAGAGGGCACGAAACAGAGGGCGCAAAACAGAGGGGCCGAAACAGAGGGTCTAAAACAGAGGGCGCGAAACAGAGGGGCCGAAACAGAGGACGAGAAACAGATGGGCCGAATCAGAGGGGGAGAAACAGAGGGTCTGAAACAGAGGGTCTGAAACAGACGGCGAGAAACAGAGGGTCTGAAACAGAGGGTCTGAAACAGAGGGCGCGAAACAGAGGGGCCGAAGCAGAGGGCGAGAAACAGAGGGGCCGAAACAGAGGGTCTGAAACAGAGGGCGCGAAAGAGAGGGCGCGAAACAGAGGGTGCGAAACAGAGGGCGTGAAACAGAGGGCGAGAAACAGAGAGTCTGAAACAGAGTGTCTGAAACAGAGGGCGAGAAACAGAGCACGAGAAACAGAGGGTCTGAAACATAGGGTCTGAAACAGAGGGCACGAAACAGAGGGCGCGAAACAGAGGGGCCGAAACAGAGGGTCTGAAACAGAGGGCGCAAAACAGAGTGGCCGAAACAGAGGGCGAGAAACTGATGGGCCGAATCAGAGGGCGCGAAACAGAGGGTCTGAAACAGAGGGTCTGAAACAGACGGCGAGAAACAGAGGGTCTGAAAAGGAGGGTCTGAAACAGAGGGCGCGAAACAGAGGGGCCGAAGCAGAGGGCGAGAAACAGAGGGGCCGAAACAGAGGTTCTGAAACAGAGGGCGCGAAAGAGAGGGCGCGAAACAGAGGGTGCGAAACAGAGGGTCTGAAACAGAGGGCGAGAAACAGAGCGCGAGAAACAGAGGGTCTGAAACAGAGTGTCTGAAACAGAGGGCACAAAACAGAGGGCGAGAAACAGAGGTCTGAACCAGAGGGTCTGAAACAGAGGGTCTGAAACAGAGGGAGAGAAACAGAGGGTCTGAAACAGAGGGTCTGATACAGAGGGCGCGAAACAGAGGGGCCGAAGCAGAGGGCGAGAAACAGAGGGGCCAAAACAGAGGGTCTGAAACAGAGGGCGAGAAACAGAGGGCGAGAAACAGAGTGTCTGAAACAGAGGGTCTGAAACATAGAGCGAGAAACAGAGGGCGAGAAACAGAGGGTCTGAAACAGAGGGACTGAAAAAGAGGGCGCGAAACAGAGGGTCTGAAACAGAGGGTCTGAAACAGAGGGGCTGAAACAGAGGGCGAGAATCAGAGGGTCTGAAACAGAGGGTCTGAAACAGAGGGGCTGAAACAGAGGGGCTGAAACAGAGGGGCTGACAAGAGGGGCTGAAACAGAGGGTCTGAAACAGAGGGCGAGAAACAGAGGGCGAGATAAAGACGGCCTGAAACACAGGGCCTGAAACAGAGGTCGTGAAACAGAGGGCGTGAAACAGAGGGGCCGAAACAGAGGGTTTGAAACAGAGGGCGCGAAACAGAGGGCGCGAAACAGAGGACGAGAAACAGAGGGTCTGAAACAGAGGGCGCAAAACAGTGGGGCCGAAACAGAGGGTCTGAAACAGAGGGCGAGAAACAGAGGGCGAGATAAAGAGGGCGAGAAACAGAGGGTCTGAAACAGAGGGCCTGAAACAGAGGGGCTGAAACAGAGGGTCTGTAACAGAGGGTCTGAAACAGAGGGCGAGAAACAGAGGGTCTGAAACAGAGGGTCTGAAACAGAGGGCGCGAAACAGAGGGGCCGAAGCAGAGGGCGAGAAACAGAGGGGCCGAAACAGAGGTTCTGAAACAGAGGGCGCGAAAGAGAGGGCGCGAAACAGAGGGTGCGAAACAGAGGGCGTGAAACAGAGGGCGAGAAACAGAGCGCGAGAAACAGAGGGTCTGAAACAGAGTGTCTGAAACAGAGGGCACAAAACAGAGGGCGAGAAACAGAGGTCTGAACCAGAGGGTCTGAAACAGAGGGTCTGAAACAGAGGGAGAGAAACAGAGGGTCTGAAACAGAGGGTCTGATACAGAGGGCGCGAAACAGAGGGGCCGAAGCAGAGGGCGAGAAACAGAGGGGCCAAAACAGAGGGTCTGAAACAGAGGGCGAGAAACAGAGGGCGAGAAACAGAGTGTCTGAAACAGAGGGTCTGAAACATAGAGCGAGAAACAGAGGGCGAGAAACAGAGGGTCTGAAACAGAGGGTCTGAAAAAGAGGGCGCGAAACAGAGGGTCTGAAACAGAGGGTCTGAAACAGAGGGGCTGAAACAGAGGGCGAGAATCAGAGGGTCTGAAACAGAGGGTCTGAAACAGAGGGGCTGAAACAGAGGGGCTGAAACAGAGGGGCTGACAAGAGGGGCTGAAACAGAGGGTCTGAAACAGAGGGCGAGATAAAGACGGCCTGAAACACAGGGCCTGAAACAGAGGTCGTGAAACAGAGGGCGTGAAACAGAGGGGCCGTAACAGAGGGTTTGAAACAGAGGGCGCGAAACAGAGGGCGCGAAACAGAGGACGAGAAACAGAGGGTCTGAAACAGAGGGCGCAAAACAGAGGGGCCGAAACAGAGGGTCTGAAACAGAGGGCGAGAAACAGAGGGCGAGATAAAGAGGGCGAGAAACAGAGGGTCTGAAACAGAGGGCCTGAAACAGAGGGGCTGAAACAGAGGGTCTGTAACAGAGGGTCTGAAACAGAGGGCGAGAAACAGAGGGCCAGATAAAGAGGGCCTGAAACACAGGGCCTGAAACAGAGGTCGTGAAACAGAGGGCGCGAAACAGAGGGGCCGAAACAGAGGGCGGGAAACAGAGGGCGTGAAACAGAGGGGCCGAAACAGAGGGTTTGAAACAGAGGGCGCGAAACAGAGGGCGCGAAACAGAGGACGAGAAACAGAGGGTCTGAAACAGAGGGCGCAAAACAGAGGGGCCGAAACAGAGGGTCTGAAACAGAGGGCGAGAAACAGAGGGCGAGATAAAGAGGGCGAGAAACAGAGGGTCTGAAACAGAGGGCCTGAAACAGAGGGGCTGAAACAGAGGGTCTGTAACAGAGGGTCTGAAACAGAGGGCGAGAAACAGAGGGTCTGAAACAGAGGGTCTGAAACAGAGGGCGCGAAACAGAGGGGCCGAAGCAGAGGGCGAGAAACAGAGGGGCCGAAACAGAGGTTCTGAAACAGAGGGCGCGAAAGAGAGGGCGCGAAACAGAGGGTGCGAAACAGAGGGCGTGAAACAGAGGGCGAGAAACAGAGCGCGAGAAACAGAGGGTCTGAAACAGAGTGTCTGAAACAGAGGGCACAAAACAGAGGGCGAGAAACAGAGGTCTGAACCAGAGGGTCTGAAACAGAGGGTCTGAAACAGAGGGAGAGAAACAGAGGGTCTGAAACAGAGGGTCTGATACAGAGGGCGCGAAACAGAGGGTCCGAAGCAGAGGGCGAGAAACAGAGGGGCCAAAACAGAGGGTCTGAAACAGAGGGCGAGAAACAGAGGGCGAGAAACAGAGTGTCTGAAACAGAGGGTCTGAAACATAGAGCGAGAAACAGAGGGCGAGAAACAGAGGGTCTGAAACAGAGGGTCTGAAAAAGAGGGCGCGAAACAGAGGGTCTGAAACAGAGGGTCTGAAACGGAGGGGCTGAAACAGAGGGCGAGAATCAGAGGGTCTGAAACAGAGGGTCTGAAACAGAGGGGCTGAAACAGAGGGGCTGAAACAGAGGGGCTGACAAGAGGGGCTGAAACAGAGGGTCTGAAACAGAGGGCGAGATAAAGACGGCCTGAAACACAGGGCCTGAAACAGAGGTCGTGAAACAGAGGGCGTGAAACAGAAGGGCCGTAACAGAGGGTTTGAAACAGAGGGCGCGAAACAGAGGGCGCGAAACAGAGGACGAGAAACAGAGAGTCTGAAACAGAGGGCGCAAAACAGAGGGGCCGAAACAGAGGGTCTGAAACAGAGGGCGAGAAACAGAGGGCGAGATAAAGAGGGCGAGAAACAGAGGGTCTGAAACAGAGGGCCTGAAACAGAGGGGCTGAAACAGAGGGTCTGTAACAGAGGGTCTGAAACAGAGGGCGAGAAACAGAGGGCGAGATAAAGAGGGCCTGAAACACAGGGCCTGAAATAGAGGTCGTGAAACAGAGGGCGCGAAACAGAGGGGCCGAAACAGAGGGCGGGAAACAGAGGGGCCGAAACAGAGGGTCTGAAACAGAGGGCGCGAAACAGAGGGCGCGAAACAGAGGGCGAGAAACAGAGGGTCTGAAACAGAGGGTCTGAAACAGAGGGCGCGAAACAGAGGGGCCGAAACAGAGGGCGAGAAACAGAGGGGCCGAAACAGAGGTCGAGAAGCAAAGGGCGAGAAACAGAGGGTCTGAAACAGAGGGTCTGAAACAGAGGGTCTGAAACATAGGGCGAGAAACAGAGGGCGAAAAAAAGAGGGTCTGGAACAGAGGGTCTGAAACAGAGGGTCTGAAACAGAGGATGCGAAACAGACGGTCTGAAACAGAGGGTCTGAAACAGAGGGGCTGAAACAGAGGGAGAGAAACAGAGGGTCTGAAACAGAGGGTCTGATACAGAGGGCGCGAAACAGAGGGGCCGAAGCAGAGGGCGAGAAACAGAGGGGCCAAAACAGAGGGTCTGAAACAGAGGGCGAGAAACAGAGGGCGAGAAACAGAGTGTCTGAAACAGAGGGTATGAAACATAGAGCGAGAAACAGAGGGCGAGAAACAGAGGGTCTGAAACAGAGGGTCTGAAACAGAGGGTCTGAAACAGAGGGCGCGAAACAGAGGGTCTGAAACAGAGGGTCTGAAACAGAGGGGCTGAAACAGAGGGGCTGAAACAGAGGGCGAGAATCAGAGTGTCTGAAACAGAGGGTCTGAAACAGAGGAGCTGAAACAGAGGGCGAGAAACAGAGGGGCTGACAAGAGGGTCTGAAACAGAGGGTCTGAAACAGAGGGCTCAAAACAGAGGGCGATAAATAGAGGGTCTGAAACAGAGGGGCTGAAACAGAGGGGCTGAAACAGAGGGTCTGAAACAGAGGGGCTAAAACAGAGGGCGAGAAACAGAGGGGCTGAAACAGAGGGTCTGAAACAGAGGGGCTGAAACAGAGGGGCTGAAACAGAGTGCGCGAAACAGAGTGTCTGAAACTGAGGGCGCGAAACAGAGGGCGAGAAACAGTGGGTCTGAAACAGAGGGTCTGAAACAGAGGCGCTGAAACAGAGGGTCTGAAACAGAGGGTCTGAAACAGAGGGCGCGAAACAGAGGGTCTGAAACAGAAGGTCTGAAACAGAGGGGCTGAAACAGAGGGGCTGAAACAGAGGTGCTGAAACAGAGGGTCTGAAACAGAGGGGCTGAAACAGAGGGCGAGAAACAGAGGGTCTGAAACAGAGGGTCTGAAACAGAGGGGCTGAAATAGAGGGCGAGAAACAGAGGGGCTGACAAGAGGGGCTGAAACAGAGGGGCTGAAACAGAGGGTCTGAAACAGAGGGTCTGAAACAGAGGGCGCGAAACAGAGGGGCCGAAGCAGAGGGCGAGAAACAGAGGGGCCGAAACAGAGGGTCTGAAACAGAGGGCGCGAAAGAGAGCACGAGAAACAGAGGGTCTGAAACAGAGGGTCTGAAACAGAGGGCACAAAACAGAGGGCGAGAAACAGAGGTCTGAAACAGAGGGTCTGAAACAGAGGGTCTGAAACAGAGGGAGAGAAACAGAGTGTCTGAAACAGAGGGTCTGATACAGAGGGCGCGAAACAGAGGGGCCGAAGCAGAGGGCGAGAAACAGAGGGGCCAAAACAGAGGGTCTGAAACAGAGGGCGAGAAACAGAGGGCGAGAAACAGAGTGTCTGAAACAGAGGGTCTGAAACATAGAGCGAGAAACAGAGGGCGAGAAACAGAGGGTCTGAAACAGAGGGTCTGAAACAGAGGGTCTGAAACAGAGGGCGCGAAACAGAGGGTCTGAAACAGAGGGGCTGAAACAGAGGGGCTGAAACAGAGGGGCTGAAACAGAGGTGCTGAAACAGAGGGTCTGAAACAGAGGGGCTGAAACAGAGGGCGAGAATCAGAGGGTCTGAAACAGAGGGTCTGAAACAGACGGTCTGAAACAGAGGGCGAGAAACAGAGGGGCTGACAAGAGGGTCTGAAACAGAGGGTCTGAAACAGAGGGCTCAAAACAGAGGGCGATAAATAGAGGGTCTGAAACAGAGGGGCTGAAACAGAGGGGCTGAAACAGAGGGTCTGAAACAGAGGGGCTAAAACAGAGGGCGAGAAACAGAGGGGCTGAAACAGAGGGGCTGAAACAGAGGGGCTGAAACAGAGGGCGAGAAACAGAGGGTCTGAAACTGAGGGCGCGAAACAGAGGGCGAGAAACAGTGGGTCTGAAACAGAGGGTCTGAAACAGAGGCGCTGAAACAGAGGGTCTGAAACAGAGGGTCTGAAACAGAGGGCGCGAAACAGAGGGTCTGAAACAGAGGGTCTGAAACAGAGGGGCTGAAACAGAGGGGCTGAAACAGAGGTGCTGAAACAGAGGGTCTGAAACAGAGGGGCTGAAACAGCGGGCGAGAAACAGAGGGTCTGAAACAGAGGGTCTGAAACAGAGGGGCTGAAACAGAGGGGCTGAAACAGAGGTGCTGAAACAGAGGGCTCAAAACAGAGGGCGATAAATAGAGGGTCTGAAACAGAGGGGCTGAAACAGAGGGGCTGAAACAGAGGGTCTGAAACAGAGGGGCTAAAACAGAGGGCGAGAAACAGAGGGGCTGAAACAGAGGGGCTGAAACAGAGGGGCTGAAACAGAGGGCGAGAAACAGAGGGTCTGAAACTGAGGGCGCGAAACAGAGGGCGAGAAACAGTGGGTCTGAAACAGAGGGTCTGAAACAGAGGCGCTGAAACAGAGGGTCTGAAACAGAGGGTCTGAAGCAGAGGGCGCGAAACAGAGGGTCTGAAACAGAGGGTCTGAAACAGAGGGGCTGAAACAGAGGGGCTGAAACAGAGGTGCTGAAACAGAGGGTCTGAAACAGAGGGGCTGAAACAGCGGGCGAGAAACAGAGGGTCTGAAACAGAGGGTCTGAAACAGAGGGTCTGAAATAGAGGGCGAGAAACAGAGGGGCTGACAAGAGGGGCTGAAACAGAGGGGCGGAAACAGAGGGTCTGAAACAGAGGGCTCAAAACAGAGGGCGAGAAACAGAGGGTCTGAAACAGAGGGGCTGAAACAGAGTTTCTGAAACAGAGGGTCTGAAACAGAGGGGCTGAAACAGAGGGCGAGAAACAGAGGGGCTGAAACAGAGGGGCTGAAACAGAGGGGCTGAAACAGAGGGCGCGAAACAGAGGGTCTGAAACAGAGGGGCCGAAGCAGAGGGCGAGAAACAGAGGGGCCGAAACAGAGGGTCTGAAACAGAGGGCGCGAAAGAGAGCACGAGAAACAGAGGGTCTGAAACAGAGGGTCTGAAACAGAGGGCACAAAACAGAGGGCGAGAAACAGAGGTCTGAAACAGAGGGTCTAAAACAGAGGGTCTGAAACAGAGGGAGAGAAACAGAGTGTCTGAAACAGAGGGTCTGATACAGAGGGCGCGAAACAGAGGGGCCGAAGCAGAGGGCGAGAAACAGAGGGGCCAAAACAGAGGGTCTGAAACAGAGGGCGAGAAACAGAGGGCGAGAAACAGAGTGTCTGAAACAGAGGGTCTGAAACATAGAGCGAGAAACAGAGGGCGAGAAACAGAGGGTCTGAAACAGAGGGTCTGAAACAGAGGGTCTGAAACAGAGGGCGCGAAACAGAGGGTCTGAAACAGAGGGGCTGAAACAGAGGGGCTGAAACAGAGGGGCTGAAACAGAGGTGCTGAAACAGAGGGTCTGAAACAGAGGGGCTGAAACAGAGGGCGAGAATCAGAGGGTCTGAAACAGAGGGTCTGAAACAGACGGTCTGAAACAGAGGGCGAGAAACAGAGGGGCTGACAAGAGGGTCTGAAACAGAGGGTCTGAAACAGAGGGCTCAAAACAGAGGGCGATAAATAGAGGGTCTGAAACAGAGGGGCTGAAACAGAGGGGCTGAAACAGAGGGTCTGAAACAGAGGGGCTAAAACAGAGGGCGAGAAACAGAGGGGCTGAAACAGAGGGGCTGAAACAGAGGGGCTGAAACAGAGGGCGAGAAACAGAGGGTCTGAAACTGAGGGCGCGAAACAGAGGGCGAGAAACAGTGGGTCTGAAACAGAGGGTCTGAAACAGAGGCGCTGAAACAGAGGGTCTGAAACAGAGGGTCTGAAACAGAGGGCGCGAAACAGAGGGTCTGAAACAGAGGGTCTGAAACAGAGGGGCTGAAACAGAGGGGCTGAAACAGAGGTGCTGAAACAGAGGGTCTGAAACAGAGGGGCTGAAACAGCGGGCGAGAAACAGAGGGTCTGAAACAGAGGGTCTGAAACAGAGGGGCTGAAACAGAGGGGCTGAAACAGAGGTGCTGAAACAGAGGGCTCAAAACAGAGGGCGATAAATAGAGGGTCTGAAACAGAGGGGCTGAAACAGAGGGGCTGAAACAGAGGGTCTGAAACAGAGGGGCTAAAACAGAGGGCGAGAAACAGAGGGGCTGAAACAGAGGGGCTGAAACAGAGGGGCTGAAACAGAGGGCGAGAAACAGAGGGTCTGAAACTGAGGGCGCGAAACAGAGGGCGAGAAACAGTGGGTCTGAAACAGAGGGTCTGAAACAGAGGCGCTGAAACAGAGGGTCTGAAACAGAGGGTCTGAAACAGAGGGCGCGAAACAGAGGGTCTGAAACAGAGGGTCTGAAACAGAGGGGCTGAAACAGAGGGGCTGAAACAGAGGTGCTGAAACAGAGGGTCTGAAACAGAGGGGCTGAAACAGCGGGCGAGAAACAGAGGGTCTGAAACAGAGGGTCTGAAACAGAGGGTCTGAAATAGAGGGCGAGAAACAGAGGGGCTGACAAGAGGGGCTGAAACAGAGGGGCGGAAACAGAGGGTCTGAAACAGAGGGCTCAAAACAGAGGGCGAGAAACAGAGGGTCTGAAACAGAGGGGCTGAAACAGAGTTTCTGAAACAGAGGGTCTGAAACAGAGGGGCTGAAACAGAGGGCGAGAAACAGAGGGGCTGAAACAGAGGGGCTGAAACAGAGGGGCTGAAACAGAGGGCGCGAAACAGAGGGTCTGAAACTGAGGGCGCGAAACAGAGGGCGAGAATCAGTGGGTCTGAAACAGAGGGTCTGAAACAGAGGGGCTGAAATAGAGGGTCTGAAACAGACGGGCTGAAACAGAGGGCGAGAAACAGAGGGGCTGAAACAGAGGGCGAGAAACAGAGTGTCTGAAACAGAGGGTCTGAAACAGAGGGCGCGAAACAGAGGGCGCGAAACAGAGGGTCTGAAACAGAGGGGCTGAAACAGAGGGCGAGAAACAGAGGGTCTGAAACAGAGGGGCTGAAACAGAGGGTCTGAAACAGAGGGTCTGAAACAGAGGGTCTGAAACAGAGGGCGCGAAACAGAGGGCGAGAAACAGAGCACGAGAAACAGAGGGTCTGAAACAGAGGGTCTGAAACAGAGGGCACGAAACAGAGGGCGCGAAACAGAGGGGCCGAAACAGAGGGTCTGAAACAGAGGGCGCAAAACAGAGTGGCCGAAACAGAGGGCGAGAAACAGATGGGCCGAATCAGAGGGCGCGAAACAGAACGTCTGAAACAGAGGGTCTGAAACAGACGGCGAGAAACAGAGGGTCTGAAACAGAGGGTCTGAAACAGAGGGCGCGAAACAGAGGGGCCGAAGCAGAGGGCGAGAAACAGAGGGGCCGAAACAGAGGTTCTGAAACAGAGGGCGCGAAAGAGAGGGTGCGAAACAGAGGGTGCGAAACAGAGGGCGTGAAACAGAGGGCGAGAAACAGAGGGTCTGAAACAGAGGGTCTGAAACAGAGGGCGAGAAACAGAGCGCGAGAAACAGAGGGTCTGAAACAGAGTGTCTGAAACAGAGGGCACAAAACAGAGGGCGAGAAACAGAGGTCTGAACCAGAGGGTCTGAAACAGAGGGTCTGAAACAGAGGGAGAGAAACAGAGGGTCTGAAACAGAGGGTCTGATACAGAGGGCGCGAAACAGAGGGGCCGAAGCAGAGGGCGAGAAACAGAGGGGCCAAAACAGAGGGTCTGAAACAGAGGGCGAGAAACAGAGGGCGAGAAACAGAGTGTCTGAAACAGAGGGTCTGAAACATAGAGCGAGAAACAGAGGGCGAGAAACAGAGGGTCTGAAACAGAGGGTCTGAAAAAGAGGGCGCGAAACAGAGGGTCTGAAACAGAGGGTCTGAAACAGAGGGGCTGAAACAGAGGTGCTGAAACAGAGGGTCTGAAACAGAGGGTCTGAAACAGAGGGGCTGAAACAGAGGGCGAGAATCAGAGGGTCTGAAACAGAGGGTCTGAAACAGAGGGGCTGAAACAGAGGGGCTTTAACAGAGGGGCTGACAAGAGGGGCTGAAACAGAGGGTCTGAAACAGAGGGCTCAAAACAGAGGGCGATAAACAGCGGGTCTGAAACAGAGGGGGCTGAAACAGAGGGGCTGAAACAGAGGGTCTGAAACAGAGGGGCTGAAACAGAGGGCAAGAAACAGAGGGGCTGAAACAGAGGGGCTGAAACAGTGGGCGAGAAACAGAGGGCGAGAAACAGAGGGTCTGAAAGAGAGGGTGCGAAACAGAGGGCGAGAAACAGAGGGTCTGAAACAGAGGGTCTGAAACAGAGGGCGCGAAACAGAGGGCGAGAAACAGAGGGCGAGATATAGAGGGGCTAAAACAGAGGGCGAGAAACAGAGAGTCTGAAACAGAGGGTCTGAAACAGGGGATCTGAAACAGAGGGCGCGAAACAGAGGGCGCGAAACAGAGGGCGCGAACCAGAGGGTCTGAAACAGAGGGGCTGAAACAGAGGGCGAGAAACAGAGGTTCTGAAACAGAGGGACTGAAACAGAGGGCGAGAAACAGATGGGCCGAAGCAGAGGGCGAGAAACAGAGGGTCTGAAACAGAGGGTCTGAAACAGAGGGCGAGAAACTGAGAGTCTGAAACAGAGGGTCTGAAACAGGAGGTCTGAAACAGAGGGCGCGAAACAGAGGGCGCGAACCAGAGGGTCTGAAACAGAGGGGCTGAAACAGAGGGCGAGAAACAGAGCGCGAGAAACAGAGGGTCTGAAACAGAGTGTCTGAAACAGAGGGCACAAAACAGAGGGCGAGAAACAGAGGTCTGAACCAGAGGGTCTGAAACAGAGGGTCTGAAACAGAGGGAGAGAAACAGAGGGTCTGAAACAGAGGGTCTGATACAGAGGGCGCGAAACAGAGGGGCCAAAGCAGAGGGCGAGAAACAGAGGGGCCAAAACAGAGGGTCTGAAACAGAGGGCGAGAAACAGAGGGCGAGAAACAGAGTGTCTGAAACAGAGGGTCTGAAACATAGAGCGAGAAACAGAGGGCGAGAAACAGAGGGTCTGAAACAGAGGGTCTGAAAAAGAGGGCGCGAAACAGAGGGTCTGAAACAGAGGGTCTGAAACAGAGGGGCTGAAACAGATGTGCTGAAACAGAGGGTCTGAAACAGAGGGTCTGAAACAGAGGGGCTGAAACAGATGTGCTGAAACAGAGGGTCTGAAACAGAGGGTCTGAAACAGAGGGGCTGAAACAGAGGGCGAGAATCAGAGGGTCTGAAACAGAGGGTCTGAAACAGAGGGGCTGAAACAGAGGGGCTTTAACAGAGGGGCTGACAAGAGGGGCTGAAACAGAGGGTCTGAAACAGAGGGCTCAAAACAGAGGGCGATAAATAGAGGGTCTGAAACAGAGGGGGCTGAAACAGAGGGGCTGAAACAGAGGGTCAGAAACAGAGGGGCTGAAACAGAGGGCAAGAAACAGAGGGGCTGAAACAGAGGGGCTGAAACAGTGGGCGAGAAACAGAGGGCGAGAAACAGAGGGTCTGAAAGAGAGGGTGCGAAACAGAGGGCGAGAAACAGAGGGTCTGAAACAGAGGGTCTGAAACAGAGGGCGCGAAACAGAGGGCGAGAAACAGAGGGCGAGATATAGAGGGGCTAAAACAGAGGGCGAGAAACAGAGAGTCTGAAACAGAGGGTCTGAAACAGGGGATCTGAAACAGAGGGCGCGAAACAGAGGGCGCGAAACAGAGGGCGCGAACCAGAGGGTCTGAAACAGAGTGGCTGAAACAGAGGGCGAGAAACAGAGGTTCTGAAACAGAGGGACTGAAACAGAGGGCGAGAAACAGAGGGGCCGAAGCAGAGGGCGAGAAACAGAGGGTCTGAAACAGAGGGTCTGAAACAGAGGGCGAGAAACTGAGAGTCTGAAACAGAGGGTCTGAAACAGGAGGTCTGAAACAGAGGGCGCGAAACAGAGGGCGCGAACCAGAGGGTCTGAAACAGAGGGGCTGAAACAGAGGGCGAGAAACAGAGGTTCTGAAACAGAGGGACTGAAACAGAGGGCCCAAAACAGAGGGCGCGAAACACGGGGCGAGAAACAGAGGGGCTGAAACAGAGGGTCTGAAACAGAGGGCGAGAAACTGAGGGCTAGAAACACAGGGGCCGAAACAGACGGCGGGAAAGCAAGGGGCCGAAACAGAGGGTCTGAAACAGAGGGCGCGAAACAGAGGGCGCGAAACAGAGGGCGAGAAACAGAGGGTCTGCAACAGAGGGTCTGAAACAGAGGCCTTAAACAGAGGGGCCAAAACAGAGGGTGGGAAACAGAGGGGCCGAAACAGAGGGTCTGAAACAGAGGGCGCGAAACAGAGGGCACGAAACAGAGGGCGAGAAACAGAGGGTCTGAAACAGAGGGTCTGAAACAGAGGGTCTGAAACTGAGGGCGCGAAACAGAGGGGCCGAAAAAGAGGGCGAGAAACAGAGGGGCCGAAACAGAGGGCGAGAAACAGAGGGTCTGAAACAGAGGGGCTGAAACAGAGGGGCTGAAACAGAGGGGCTGAAACATAGGGTCTGAAACAGAGGTCGCGAAATAGAGGGCGCGAAACATAGGGCGAGAAACAGAGGGTCTGAAACAGAGGGGCCGAAACAGAGGGCGAGAAACAGAGGGTCTGAAACAGAGGGTCTGAAACAGAGGGCGCGAAACAGAGGGTGCGAAGCAGAGGGCGAGAAACAGAGGGCCCGAAACAGAGGGTCTGAAACAGAGGGCGCGAAACAGAGGGCGCAAAACAGAGGGCGAGAAACAGAGGGTCTGAAACAGAGGGTCTGAAACAGAGCGCGAGAAACAGAGGGCGAGAAACAGAGGGTCTGAAACAGAGGGTCTGAAACAGAGGGCGCGAAACAGAGGGCGCGAAACAGAGGGCGCGAAACAGAGGGCGAGAAACAGAGGGTCTGAAACAGAGGGTCTGAAACAGAGGGGCTGAAACAGAGGGTCTGAAACAGAGGGTCTGAAACAGAGGGCGAGAAACAGAGGGCGAGATAAAGACGGCCTGAAACACAGGGCCTGAAACAGAGGTCGTGAAACAGAGGGCGCGAAACAGAGGGGCCGAAACATAGGGCGAGAAACAGAGGGGCCGAAACAGAGGGGCTGAAACAGAGGTGCTGAAACAGAGGGCGAGAAACAGAGGGGCTGAAACAGAGGGTCTGAAACAGAGGGGCTGAAACAGAGGGCGAGAAACAGAGGGGCTGAAACAGGGGGGCTGAAACAGAGGGGCTGAAACAGAGGTGCTGAAACAGAGGGCGCGAAACAGAGGGTCTGAAACAGAGGGCGCGAAACAGAGGGCGAGAAACAGTGGGTCTGAAACAGAGGGTCTGAAACAGAGGGGCTGAAATAGAGGGTCTGGAACAGACGGGCTGAAACAGAGGGCGAGAAACAGAGGGGCTGAAACAGAGGGCGAGAAACAGAGTGTCTGAAACAGAGGGTCTGAAACAGAGGGCGCGAAACAGAGGGCGCGAAACAGAGGGTCTGAAACAGAGGGGCTGAAACAGAGGGCGAGAAACAGAGGGTCTGAAACAGAGGGGCTGAAACAGAGGGTCTGAAACAGAGGGTCTGAAACAGAGGGTCTGAAATAGAGGGCGCGAAACAGAGGGTCTGAAACAGAGGGTCTGAAACAGACGGCGAGAAACAGAGGGTCTGAAACAGAGGGTCTGAAACAGAGGGCGCGAAACAGAGGGGCCGAAGCAGAGGGCGAGAAACAGAGGGGTCGAAACAGAGGGTCTGAAACAGACGGCGAGAAACAGAGGGTCTGAAACAGAGGGTCTGAAACAGAGGGTCTGAAACAGATGGGCCGAATCAGAGGGCGAGAAACAGAGGGTCTGAAACAGAGGGTCTGAAAGAGAGGGCGCGAAACAGAGGGGCCGAAGCAGAGGGCGAGAAACAGAGGGGCCGAAACAGAGGTTCTGAAACAGAGGGCGCGAAAGAGAGGGCGCGAAACAGAGGGTGCGAAACAGAGGGCGTGAAACAGAGGGCGAGGAACAGAGGGTCTGAAACAGAGTGTCTGAAACAGAGGGCGAGAAACAGAGCACGAGAAACAGAGGGTCTGAAACAGAGGGTCTGAAACAGAGGGCACGAAACAGAGGGCGCGAAACAGGGGGGCCGAAACAGAGGGTCTGAAACAGAGGGCGCAAAACAGAGTGGCCGAAACAGAGGGCGAGAAACAGATGGGCCGAATCAGAGGGCGCGAAACAGAGGGTCTGAAACAGAGGGTCTGAAACAGACGGCGAGAAACAGAGGGTCTGAAACAGAGGGTCTGAAACAGAGGGCGCGAAACAGAGGGGCCGAAGCAGAGGGCGAGAAACAGACGGGCCGAAACAGAGGTTCTGAAACAGAGGGCGCGAAAGAGAGGGCGCGAAACAGAGGGTGCGAAACAGAGGGCGTGAAACAGAGGGCGAGAAACAGAGGGTCTGAAACAGAGGGTCTGAAACAGAGGGCGAGAAACAGAGCGCGAGAAACAGAGGGTCTGAAACAGAGTGTCTGAAACAGAGGGCACAAAACAGAGGGCGAGAAACAGAGGTCTGAACCAGAGGGTCTGAAACAGAGGGTCTGAAACAGAGGGAGAGAAACAGAGGGTATGAAACAGAGGGTCTGATACAGAGGGCGCGAAACAGAGGGGCTGATTCAGAGGGGCTGAAACAGAGGGGCTGAATCAGTGGGGCTGAAACAGAGGGCGAGAAACAGAGGGGCAGAAACAGAGGGCGCGAAACAGAGGGGCCGAAGCAGAGGGCGAGAAACAGACGGGCCGAAACAGAGGTTCTGAAACAGAGGGCGCGAAAGAGAGGGCGCGAAACAGAGGGTGCGAAACAGAGGGCGTGAAACAGAGGGCGAGAAACAGAGGGTCTGAAACAGAGGGTCTGAAACAGAGGGCGAGAAACAGAGCGCGAGAAACAGAGGGTCTGAAACAGAGTGTCTGAAACAGAGGGCACAAAACAGAGGGCGAGAAACAGAGGTCTGAACCAGAGGGTCTGAAACAGAGGGTCTGAAACAGAGGGAGAGAAACAGAGGGTATGAAACAGAGGGTCTGATACAGAGGGCGCGAAACAGAGGGGCCGAAGCAGAGGGCGAGAAACAGAGGGGCCAAAACAGAGGGTCTGAAACAGAGGGCGAGAAACAGAGGGCGAGAAACAGAGTGTCTGAAACAGAGGGTCTGAAACATAGAGCGAGAAACAGAGGGCGAGAAACAGAGGGTCTGAAACAGAGGGTCTGAAAAAGAGGGCGCGAAACAGAGGGTCTGAAACAGAGGGTCTGAAACAGAGGGGCTGAAACAGAGGGGCTGAAACAGAGGTGCTGAAACAGAGGGTCTGAAACAGAGGGTCTGAAACAGAGGGGCTGAAACAGAGGGCGAGAATCAGAGGGTCTGAAACAGAGGGTCTGAAACAGAGGGGCTGAAACAGAGGGGCTGAAACAGAGGGGCTGACAAGAGGGGCTGAAACAGAGGGTCTGAAACAGAGGGCTCAAAACAGAGGGCGATAAATAGAGGGTCTGAAACAGAGGGGGCTGAAACAGAGGGGCTGAAACAGAGGGTCTGAAACAGAGGGGCTGAAACAGAGGGCAAGAAACAGAGGGGCTGAAACAGAGGGGCTGAAACAGTGGGCGAGAAACAGAGGGCGAGAAACAGAGGGTCTGAAAGAGAGGGTGCGAAACAGAGGGCGAGAAACAGAGGGTCTGAAACAGAGGGTCTGAAACTGAGATGCTGAAACAGAGGGTCTGAAACACAGGGTCTGAAACAGAGGGCGAGAAACAGAGGGTCTGAAACAGAGGGTCTGAAACAGAGGGCGCGAAACAGAGGGCGAGAAACAGAGGGCGAGATATAGAGGGGCTAAAACAGAGGGCGAGAAACAGAGGTTCTGAAACAGAGGGTCTTAAACAGGGGATCTGAAACAGAGGGCGCGAAACAGAGGGCGCGAAACAGAGGGCGCGAACCAGAGGGTCTGAAACAGAGGGGCTGAAACAGAGGGCGAGAAACAGAGGTTCTGAAACAGAGGGACTGAAACAGAGGGCGAGAAACAGAGGGGCCGAAGCAGAGGGCGTGAAACAGAGGGTCTGAAACAGAGGGTCTGAAACAGAGGGCGAGAAACTGAGAGTCTGAAACAGAGGGTCTGAAACAGGAGGTCTGAAACAGAGGGCGCGAAACAGAGGGCGAGAAACAGAGGGCGCGAACCAGAGGGTCTGAAACAGAGGGGCTGAAACAGAGGGCGAGAAACAGAGGTTCTGAAACAGAGGGACTGAAACAGAGGGCGCGAAACAGAGGGCGCGAAACACGGGGCGAGAAACAGAGGGTCTGAAACAGAGGGTCTGAAACAGAGGGCGAGAAACAGAGGGCGAGATAAAGACGGCCTGAAACACAGGGCCTGAAACAGAGGTCGTGAAACAGAGGGCGCGAAACAGAGGGGCCGAAACAGAGGGCGGGAAACAGAGGGGCCGAAACAGAGGGTCTGAAACAGAGGGCGCGAAACAGAGGGCGCGAAACAGAGGACGAGAAACAGAGGGTCTGAAACAGAGGGTCTGAAACAGAGGGCGCGAAACAGAGGGGCCGAAACAGAGGGTCTGAAACAGAGGGCGAGAAACAGAGGGCGAGATAAAGAGGGCGAGAAACAGAGGGTCTGAATCAGAGGGTCTGAAACAGAGGGGCTGAAACAGAGGGTCTGAAACAGAGGGTCTGAAACAGAGGGCGAGAAACAGAGGGCGAGATAAAGAGGGCCTGAAACACAGGGCCTGAAACAGAGGTCGTGAAACAGAGGGCGCGAAACAGAGGGGCCGAAACAGAGGGCGGGAAACAGAGGGGCCGAAACAGAGGGTCTGAAACAGAGGGCGCGAAACAGAGGGCGCGAAACAGAGGGCGAGAAACAGAGGGTCTGAAACAGAGGGTCTGAAACAGAGGGCGAGAAACTGAGAGTCTGAAACAGAGGGTCTGAAACAGGAGGTCTGAAACAGAGGGCGCGAAACAGAGGGCGCGAAACAGAGGTCGCGAACCAGAGGGTCTGAAACAGAGGGGCTGAAACAGAGGGCGAGAAACAGAGGTTCTGAAACAGAGGGACTGAAACAGAGGGCGCGAAACAGAGGGCGCGAAACACGGGGCGAGAAACAGAGGGTCTGAAACAGAGGGCGAGAAACTGAGGGCTAGAAACACAGGGGCTGAAACAGACGGCGGGAAAGCAAGGGGCCGAAACAGAGGGTCTGAAACAGAGGGCGCGAAACAGAGGACGCGAAACAGAGGGCGAGAAACAGAGGGTCTGCAACAGAGGGTCTGAAACAGAGGCCTTAAACAGAGGGGCCGAAACAGAGGGCGGGAAACAGAGGGGCCGAAACAGAGGGTCTGAAACAGAGGGCGCGAAACAGAGGGCACGAAACAGAGGGCGAGAAACAGAGGGTCTGAAACAGAGGGTCTGAAACAGAGGGTCTGAAACAGGAGGTCTGAAACAGAGGGCGCGAAACAGAGGGCGCGAAACAGAGGGCGCGAACCAGAGGGTCTGAAACAGAGGGGCTGAAACAGAGGGCGAGAAACAGAGGTTCTGAAACAGAGGGACTGAAACAGAGGGCGCGAAACAGAGGGCGCGAAACACGGGGCGAGAAACAGAGGGTCTGAAACAGAGGGTCTGAAACAGAGGGCGAGAAACTGAGGGCTAGAAACACAGGGGCCGAAACAGACGGCGGGAAAGCAAGGGGCCGAAACAGAGGGTCTGAAACAGAGGGCGCGAAACAGAGGGCGCGAAACAGAGGGCGAGAAACAGAGGGTCTGCAACAGAGGGTCTGAAACAGAGGCCTTAAACAGAGGGGCCGAAACAGAGGGTGGGAAACAGAGGGTCTGAAACTGAGGGCGCGAAACAGAGGGGCCGAAAAAGAGGGCGAGAAACAGAGGGGCTGAAACAGAGGGGCTGAAACAGAGGGTCTGAAACAGAGGGCGCGAAATAGAGGGTGCGAAACATAGGGCGAGAAACAGAGGGTCTGAAACAGAGGGGCTGAAACAGAGGGCGAGAAACAGAGGGTCTGAAACAGAGGGTCTGAAACAGAGGGCGCGAAACAGAGGGTCCGA
The DNA here is from genome assembly GCF_047496795.1 of Chiloscyllium punctatum. Taxonomy (NCBI): domain Eukaryota; kingdom Metazoa; phylum Chordata; class Chondrichthyes; order Orectolobiformes; family Hemiscylliidae; genus Chiloscyllium; species Chiloscyllium punctatum. The sequence continues at coordinate 1,981,436 of NW_027309795.1, read as the reverse complement.
AGCAGAGGGCGAGAAACAGAGGGCCCGAAACAGAGGGTCTGAAACAGAGGGCGCGAAACAGAGGGCGCAAAACAGAGGGCGAGAAACAGAGGGTCTGAAACAGAGGGTCTGAAACAGAGCGCGAGAAACAGAGGGCGAGAAACAGAGGGTCTGAAACAGAGGGTCTGAAACAGAGGGCGCGAAACAGAGGGTGCGAAGCAGAGGGCGAGAAACAGAGGGCCCGAAACAGAGGGTCTGAAACAGAGGGCGCGAAACAGAGGGCGCAAAACAGAGGGCGAGAAACAGAGGGTCTGAAACAGAGGGTCTGAAACAGAGCGCGAGAAACAGAGGGTCTGAAACAGAGGGTCTGAAAAAGAGGGCGCGAAACAGAGGGCGCGAAACAGAGGGCGCGAAACAGAGGGCTAGAAACAGAGGGTCTGAAACAGAGGGTCTGAAACAGAGGGGCTGAAACAGAGGGGCTGAAACAGAGGGGCTGAAACAGAGGGCGAGAAACAGAGGGCGAGATAAAGACGGCCTGACACACAGGGCCTGAAACAGAGGTCGTGAAACAGAGGGCGCGAAACAGAGGGGCCGAAACAGAGTGCGAGAAACAGAGGGGCCGAAACAGAGGGGCTGAAACAGAGGTGCTGAAACAGAGGGCGAGAAACAGAGGGGCTGAAACAGAGGGTCTGAAACAGAGGGTCTGAAACAGAGGGCGAGAAACAGAGGGGCTGAAACAGGGGGGCTGAAACAGAGGGGCTGAAACAGAGGTGCTGAAACAGAGGGCGCGAAACAGAGGGTCTGAAACAGAGGGCGCGAAACAGAGGGCGAGAAACAGTGGGTCTGAAACAGAGGGTCTGAAACAGAGGGGCTGAAATAGAGGGTCTGAAACAGACGGGCTGAAACAGAGGGCGAGAAACAGAGGGGCTGAAACAGAGGGCGAGAAACAGAGTGTCTGAAACAGAGGGTCTGAAACAGAGGGCGCGAAACAGAGGGCGCGAAACAGAGGGTCTGAAACAGAGGGGCTGAAACAGAGGGTCTGAAACAGAGGGTCTGAAACAGAGGGGCTGAAACAGAGGGTCTGAAACAGAGGGTCTGAAACAGAGGGTCTGAAATAGAGGGCGCGAAACAGAGGGGCCGAAACAGAGGGCGAGAAACAGAGGGGCCGAAACAGAGGGGGGGAACCGAGGGTCTGAAAGAGAGGGTCTGAAACAGAGGGGCTGAAACAGAGGGGCTGAAGCAGAGGGCGAGAAACAGAGTGGCTGAAACAGAGGGTCTGAAACAGAGGGCACGAAACAGAGGGCGCAAAACAGAGGGGCCGAAACAGAGGGTCTAAAACAGAGGGCGCGAAACAGAGGGGCCGAAACAGAGGACGAGAAACAGATGGGCCGAATCAGAGGGCGAGAAACAGAGGGTCTGAAACAGAGGGTCTGAAACAGACGGCGAGAAACAGAGGGTCTGAAACAGAGGGTCTGAAACAGAGGGCGCGAAACAGAGGGGCCGAAGCAGAGGGCGAGAAACAGAGGGGCCGAAACAGAGGGTCTGAAACAGAGGGCGCGAAAGAGAGGGCGCGAAACAGAGGGTGCGAAACAGAGGGCGTGAAACAGAGGGCGAGGAACAGAGGGTCTGAAACAGAGTGTCTGAAACAGAGGGCGAGAAACAGAGCACGAGAAACAGAGGGTCTGAAACAGAGGGTCTGAAACAGAGGGCACGAAACAGAGGGCGCGAAACAGAGGGGCCGAAACAGAGGGTCTGAAACAGAGGGCGCAAAACAGAGTGGCCGAAACAGAGGGCGAGAAACAGAGGGGCCGAAACAGAGGTTCTGAAACAGAGGGCGCGAAAGAGAGGGCGCGAAACAGAGGGTGCGAAACAGAGGGCGTGAAACAGAGGGCGAGAAACAGAGGGTCTGAAACAGAGGGTCTCAAACAGAGGGCGAGAAACAGAGCGCGAGAAACAGAGGGTCTGAAACAGAGTGTCTGAAACAGAGGGCACAAAACAGAGGGCGAGAAACAGAGGTCTGAACCAGAGGGTCTGAAACAGAGGGTCTGAAACAGAGGGAGAGAAACAGAGGGTCTGAAACAGAGGGTCTGATACAGAGGGCGCGAAACAGAGGGGCCGAAGCAGAGGGCGAGAAACAGAGGGGCCAAAACAGAGGGTCTGAAACAGAGGGCGAGAAACAGAGGGCGAGAAACAGAGTGTCTGAAACATAGGGTCTGAAACATAGAGCGAGAAACAGAGGGCGAGAAACAGAGGGTCTGAAACAGAGGGTCTGAAAAAGAGGGCGCGAAACAGAGGGTCTGAAACAGAGGGTCTGAAACAGAGGGGCTGAAACAGAGGGTCTGAAACAGAGGGGCTGAAACAGAGGGCGAGAAACAGAGGGCGAGATAAAGACGGCCTGAAACACAGGGCCTGAAACAGAGGTCGTGAAACAGAGGGCGCGAAACAGAGGGGCCGAAACAGAGTGCGAGAAACAGAGGGGCCGAAACAGAGGGGCTGAAACAGAGGTGCTGAAACAGAGGGCGAGAAACAGAGGGGCTGAAATAGAGGGTCTGAAACAGAGGGGCTGAAACAGAGGGCGAGAAACAGAGGGGCTGAAACAGGGGGGCTGAAACAGAGGGGCTGAAACAGAGGTGCTGAAACAGAGGGCGTGAAACAGAGGGTCTGAAACAGAGGGCGCGAAACAGAGGGCGAGAAACAGTGGGTCTGAAACAGAGGGTCTGAAACAGAGGGGCTGAAATAGAGGGTCTGAAACAGACGGGCTGAAACAGAGGGCGAGAAACAGAGGGGCTGAAACAGAGGGCGAGAAACAGAGTGTCTGAAACAGAGGGTCTGAAACAGAGGGCGCGAAACAGAGGGCGCGAAACAGAGGACGAGAAACAGAGGGTCTGAAACAGAGGGTCTGAAACAGAGGGCGCAAAACAGAGGGCGAGATAAAGACGGCCTGAAACACAGGGCCTGAAACAGAGGTCGTGAAACAGAGGGCGCGAAACAGAGGGCCGAAACAGAGGGCGGGAAACAGAGGGGCCGAAACAGAGGGTCTGAAACAGAGGGCGCGAAACAGAGGGCGCGAAACAGAGGGCGAGAAACAGAGGGTCTGAAACAGAGGGTCTGAAACAGAGGGCGAGAAACTGAGAGTCTGAAACAGAGGGTCTGAAACAGGAGGTCTGAAACAGAGGGCGCGAAACAGAGGGCGCGAAACAGAGGGCGCGAACCAGAGGGTCTGAAACAGAGGGGCTGAAACAGAGGGCGAGAAACAGAGGTTCTGAAACAGAGGGACTGAAACAGAGGGCGCGAAACAGAGGGCGCGAAACACGCGGCGAGAAACAGAGGGTCTGAAACAGAGGGCGAGAAACTGAGGGCTAGAAACACAGGGGCTGAAACAGACGGCGGGAAAGCAAGGGGCCGAAACAGAGGGTCTGAAACAGAGGGCGCGAAACAGAGGACGCGAAACAGAGGGCGAGAAACAGAGGGTCTGCAACAGAGGGTCTGAAACAGAGGCCTTAAACAGAGGGGCCGAAACAGAGGGCGGGAAACAGAGGGGCCGAAACAGAGGGTCTGAAACAGAGGGCGCGAAACAGAGGGCACGAAACAGAGGGCGAGAAACAGAGGGTCTGAAACAGAGGGTCTGAAACAGAGGGTCTGAAACAGGAGGTCTGAAACAGAGGGCGCGAAACAGAGGGCGCGAAACAGAGGGCGCGAACCAGAGGGTCTGAAACAGAGGGGCTGAAACAGAGGGCGAGAAACAGAGGTTCTGAAACAGAGGGACTGAAACAGAGGGCGCGAAACAGAGGGCGCGAAACACGGGGCGAGAAACAGAGGGTCTGAAACAGAGGGTCTGAAACAGAGGGCGAGAAACTGAGGGCTAGAAACACAGGGGCCGAAACAGACGGCGGGAAAGCAAGGGGCCGAAACAGAGGGTCTGAAACAGAGGGCGCGAAACAGAGGGCGCGAAACAGAGGGTGAGAAACAGAGGGTCTGCAACAGAGGGTCTGAAACAGAGGCCTTAAACAGAGGGGCCGAAACAGAGGGTGGGAAACAGAGGGTTTGAAACTGAGGGCGCGAAACAGAGGGGCCGAAAAAGAGGGCGAGAAACAGAGGGGCTGAAACAGAGGGGCTGAAACAGAGGGTCTGAAACAGAGGGCGCGAAATAGAGGGTGCGAAACATAGGGCGAGAAACAGAGGGTCTGAAACAGAGGGGCTGAAACAGAGGGCGAGAAACAGAGGGTCTGAAACAGAGGGTCTGAAACAGAGGGCGCGAAACAGAGGGTCCGAAGCAGAGGGCGAGAAACAGAGGGCCCGAAACAGAGGGTCTGAAACAGAGGGCGCGAAACAGAGGGCGCAAAACAGAGGGCGAGAAACAGAGGGTCTGAAACAGAGGGTCTGAAACAGAGCGCGAGAAACAGAGGGCGAGAAACAGAGGGTCTGAAACAGAGGGTCTGAAACAGAGGGCGCGAAACAGAGGGTGCGAAGCAGAGGGCGAGAAACAGAGGGCCCGAAACAGAGGGTCTGAAACAGAGGGCGCGAAACAGAGGGCGCAAAACAGAGGGCGAGAAACAGAGGGTCTGAAACAGAGGGTCTGAAACAGAGCGCGAGAAACAGAGGGCGAGAAACAGAGGGTCTGAAACAGAGGGTCTGAAAAAGAGGGCGCGAAACAGAGGGCGCGAAACAGAGGGCGCGAAACAGAGGGCGAGAAACAGAGGGTCTGAAACAGAGGGTCTGAAACAGAGGGGCTGAAACAGAGGGTCTGAAACAGAGTGGCTGAAACAGAGGGCGAGAAACAGAGGGCGAGATAAAGACGGCCTGAAACACAGGGCCTGAAACAGAGGTCGTGAAACAGAGGGCGCGAAACAGAGGGGCCGAAACAGAGTGCGAGAAACAGAGGGGCCGAAACAGAGGGGCTGAAACAGAGGTGCTGAAACAGAGGGCGAGAAACAGAGGGGCTGAAACAGAGGGTCTGAAACAGAGGGTCTGAAACAGAGGGCGAGAAACAGAGGGGCTGAAACAGGGGGGCTGAAACAGAGGGGCTGAAACAGAGGTGCTGAAACAGAGGGCGCGAAACAGAGGGTCTGAAACAGAGGGCGCGAAACAGAGGGCGAGAAACAGTGGGTCTGAAACAGAGGGTCTGAAACAGAGGGGCTGAAATAGAGGGTCTGAAACAGACGGGCTGAAACAGAGGGCGAGAAACAGAGGGGCTGAAACAGAGGGCGAGAAACAGAGTGTCTGAAACAGAGGGTCTGAAACAGAGGGCGCGAAACAGAGGGCGCGAAACAGAGGGTCTGAAACAGAGGGGCTGAAACAGAGGGCGAGAAACAGAGGGTCTGAAACAGAGGGGCTGAAACAGAGGGTCTGAAACAGAGGGTCTGAAACAGAGGGTCTGAAATAGAGGGCGCGAAACAGAGGGGCCGAAACAGAGGGCGAGAAACAGAGGGGCCGAAACAGAGGGCGAGAAACAGAGGATCTGAAAGAGAGGGTCTGAAACAGAGGGGCTGAAACAGAGGGGCTGAAACAGAGGGTCTGAAAAAGAGGGTCTGAAACAGAGGGCGCGAAACAGAGGGGCCGAAGCAGAGGGCGAGAAACAGAGTGGCTGAAACAGAGGGTCTGAAACAGAGGGCACGAAACAGAGGGCGCAAAACAGAGGGGCCGAAACAGAGGGTCTAAAACAGAGGGCGCGAAACAGAGGGGCCGAAACAGAGGACGAGAAACAGATGGGCCGAATCAGAGGGCGAGAAACAGAGGGTCTGAAACAGAGGGTCTGAAACAGACGGCGAGAAACAGAGGGTCTGAAACAGAGGGTCTGAAACAGAGGGCGCGAAACAGAGGGGCCGAAGCAGAGGGCGAGAAACAGAGGGGCCGAAACAGAGGGTCTGAAACAGAGGGCGCGAAAGAGAGGGCGCGAAACAGAGGGTGCGAAACAGAGGGCGTGAAACAGAGGGCGAGTAACAGAGGGTCTGAAACAGAGTGTCTGAAACAGAGGGCGAGAAACAGAGCACGAGAAACAGAGGGTCTGAAACAGAGGGTCTGAAACAGAGGGCACGAAACAGAGGGCGCGAAACAGAGGGGCCGAAACAGAGGGTCTGAAACAGAGGGCGCAAAACAGAGTGGCCGAAACAGAGGGCGAGAAACAGATGGGCCGAATCAGAGGGCGCGAAACAGAGGGTCTGAAACAGAGGGTCTGAAACAGACGGCGAGAAACAGAGGGTCTGAAACAGAGGGTCTGAAACAGAGGGCGCGAAACAGAGGGGCCGAAGCAGAGGGCGAGAAACAGAGGGGCCGAAACAGAGGTTCTGAAACAGAGGGCGCGAAAGAGAGGGCGCGAAACAGAGGGTGCGAAACAGAGGGCGTGAAACAGAGGGCGAGAAACAGAGGGTCTGAAACAGAGGGTCTGAAACAGAGGGCGAGAAACAGAGCGCGAGAAACAGAGGGTCTGAAACAGAGTGTCTGAAACAGAGGGCACAAAACAGAGGGCGAGAAACAGAGGTCTGAACCAGAGGGTCTGAAACAGAGGGTCTGAAACAGAGGGAGAGAAACAGAGGGTCTGAAACAGAGGGTCTGATACAGAGGGCGCGAAACAGAGGGGCCGAAGCAGAGGGCAAGAAACAGAGGGGCCAAAACAGAGGGTCTGAAACTGAGGGCGAGAAACAGAGGGCGAGAAACAGAGTGTCTGAAACAGAGGGTCTGAAACATAGAGCGAGAAACAGAGGGCGAGAAACAGAGGGTCTGAAACAGAGGGTCTGAAAAAGAGGGCGCGAAACAGAGGGTCTGAAACAGAGGGTCTGAAACAGAGGGGCTGAAACAGAGGGTCTGAAACAGAGGGGCTGAAACAGAGGGCGAGAAACAGAGGGCGAGATAAAGACGGCCTGAAACACAGGGCCTGAAACAGAGGTCGTGAAACAGAGGGCGCGAAACAGAGGGGCCGAAACAGAGTGCGAGAAACAGAGGGGCCGAAACAGAGGGGCTGAAACAGAGGTGCTGAAACAGAGGGCGAGAAACAGAGGGGCTGAAACTGAGGGTCTGAAACAGAGGGTCTGAAACAGAGGGCGAGAAACAGAGGGGCTGAAACAGGGGGGCTGAAACAGAGGGGCTGAAACAGAGGTGCTGAAACAGAGGGCGCGAAACAGAGGGTCTGAAACAGAGGGCGCGAAACAGAGGGCGAGAAACAGTGGGTCTGAAACAGAGGGTCTGAAACAGAGGGGCTGAAATAGAGGGTCTGAAACAGACGGGCTGAAACAGAGGGCGAGAAACAGAGGGGCTGAAACAGAGGGCGAGAAACAGAGTGTCTGAAACAGAGGGTCTGAAACAGAGGGCGCGAAACAGAGGGCGCGAAACAGAGGGTCTGAAACAGAGGGGCTGAAACAGAGGGCGAGAAACAGAGGGTCTGAAACAGAGGGGCTGAAACAGAGGGTCTGAAACAGAGGGTCTGAAACAGAGGGTCTGAAATAGAGGGCGCGAAACAGAGGGGCCGAAACAGAGGGCGAGAAACAGAGGGGCCGAAACAGAGGGCGAGAAACAGAGTGTCTGAAACAGAGGGTCTGAAACAGAGGGCGCGAAACAGAGGGCGCGAAACAGAGGGTCTGAAACAGAGGGGCTGAAACAGAGGGCGAGAAACAGAGGGTCTGAAACAGAGGGGCTGAAACAGAGGGTCTGAAACAGAGGGTCTGAAACAGAGGGTCTGAAATAGAGGGCGCGAAACAGAGGGCGCGAAACAGAGGGTCTGAAACAGAGGGGCTGAAACAGAGGGCGAGAAACAGAGGGTCTGAAACAGAGGGGCTGAAACAGAGGGTCTGAAACAGAGGGTCTGAAACAGAGGGTCTGAAATAGAGGGCGCGAAACAGAGGGGCCGAAACAGAGGGCGAGAAACAGAGGGGCCGAAACAGAGGGCGAGAAACAGAGGATCTGAAAGAGAGGGTCTGAAACAGAGGGGCTGAAACAGAGGGGCTGAAACAGAGGGTCTGAAAAAGAGGGTCTGAAACAGAGGGCGCGAAACAGAGGGGCCGAAGCAGAGGGCGAGAAACAGAGTGGCTGAAACAGAGGGTCTGAAACAGAGGGCACGAAACAGAGGGCGCAAAACAGAGGGGCCGAAACAGAGGGTCTAAAACAGAGGGCGCGAAACAGAGGGGCCGAAACAGAGGACGAGAAACAGATGGGCCGAATCAGAGGGCGAGAAACAGAGGGTCTGAAACAGTGGGTCTGAAACAGACGGCGAGAAACAGAGTGTCTGAAACAGAGGGTCTGAAACAGAGGGCGCGAAACAGAGGGGCCGAAGCAGAGGGCGAGAAACAGAGGGGCCGAAACAGAGGGTCTGAAACAGAGGGCGCGAAAGAAAGGGCGCGAAACAGAGGGTGCGAAACAGAGGGCGTGAAACAGAGGGCGAGGAACAGAGGGTCTGAAACAGAGTGTCTGAAACAGAGGGCGAGAAACAGAGCACGAGAAACAGAGGGTCTGAAACAGAGGGTCTGAAACAGAGGGCACGAAACAGAGGGCGCGAAACAGAGGGGCCGAAACAGAGGGTCTGAAACAGAGGGCGCAAAACAGAGTGGCCGAAACAGAGGGCGAGAAACAGATGGGCCGAATCAGAGGGCGCGAAACAGAGGGTCTGAAACAGAGGGTCTGAAACAGACGGCGAGAAACAGAGGGTCTGAAACAGAGGGTCTGAAACAGAGGGCGCGAAACAGAGGGGCCGAAGCAGAGGGCGAGAAACAGAGGGGCCGAAACAGAGGTTCTGAAACAGAGGGCGCGAAAGAGAGGGCGCGAAACAGAGGGTGCGAAACAGAGGGCGTGAAACAGAGGGCGAGAAACAGAGGGTCTGAAACAGAGGGTCTGAAACAGAGGGCGAGAAACAGAGCGCGAGAAACAGAGGGTCTGAAACAGAGTGTCTGAAACAGAGGGCACAAAACAGAGGGCGAGAAACAGAGGGTCTGAAACAGAGGGCGCGAAACAGAGGGCGAGAAACAGTGGGTCTGAAACAGAGGGTCTGAAACAGAGGGGCTGAAATAGAGGGTCTGAAACAGACGGGCTGAAACAGAGGGCGAGAAACAGAGGGGCTGAAACAGAGGGCGAGAAACAGAGTGTCTGAAACAGAGGGTCTGAAACAGAGGGCGCGAAACAGAGGGCGCGAAACAGAGGGTCTGAAACAGAGGGGCTGAAACAGAGGGCGAGAAACAGAGGGTCTGAAACAGAGGGGCTGAAACAGAGGGTCTGAAACAGAGGGTCTGAAACAGAGGGTCTGAAATAGAGGGCGCGAAACAGAGGGGCCGAAACAGAGGGCGAGAAACAGAGGGGCCGAAACAGAGGGCGAGAAACAGAGGGTCTGAAAGAGAGGGTCTGAAACAGAGGGGCTGAAACAGAGGGGCTGAAACAGAGGGTCTGAAAAAGAGCGTCTGAAACAGAGGGCGCGAAACAGAGGGGCCGAAGCAGAGGGCGAGAAACAGAGTGGCTGAAACAGAGGGTCTGAAACAGAGGGCACGAAACAGAGGGCGCAAAACAGAGGGGCCGAAACAGAGGGTCTAAAACAGAGGGCGCGAAACAGAGGGGCCGAAACAGAGGACGAGAAACAGATGGGCCGAATCAGAGGGCGAGAAACAGAGGGTCTGAAACAGAGGGTCTGAAACAGACGGCGAGAAACAGAGGGTCTGAAACAGAGGGTCTGAAACAGAGGGCGCGAAACAGAGGGGCCGAAGCAGAGGGCGAGAAACAGAGGGGCCGAAACATAGGGTCTGAAACAGAGGGCGCGAAAGAGAGGGCGCGAAACAGAGGGTGCGAAACAGAGGGCGTGAAACAGAGGGCGAGGAACAGAGGGTCTGAAACAGAGTGTCTGAAACAGAGGGCGAGAAACAGAGCACGAGAAACAGAGGGTCTGAAACAGAGGGTCTGAAACAGAGGGCACGAAACAGAGGGCGCGAAACAGAGGGGCCGAAACAGAGGGTCTGAAACAGAGGGCGCAAAACAGAGTGGCCGAAACAGAGGGCGAGAAACAGATGGGCCGAATCAGAGGGCGCGAAACAGAGGGTCTGAAACAGAGGGTCTGAAACAGACGGCGAGAAACAGAGGGTCTGAAACAGAGGGTCTGAAACAGAGGGCGCGAAACAGAGGGGCCGAAGCAGAGGGCGAGAAACAGAGGGGCCGAAACAGAGGTTCTGAAACAGAGGGCGCGAAAGAGAGGGCGCGAAACAGAGGGTGCGAAACAGAGGGCGTGAAACAGAGGGCGAGAAACAGAGGGTCTGAAACAGAGGGTCTGAAACAGAGGGCGAGAAACAGAGCGCGAGAAACAGAGGGTCTGAAACAGAGTGTCTGAAACAGAGGGCACAAAACAGAGGGCGAGAAACAGAGGTCTGAACCAGAGGGTCTGAAACAGAGGGTCTGAAACAGAGGGAGAGAAACAGAGGGTCTGAAACAGAGGGTCTGATACAGAGGGCGCGAAACAGAGGGGCCGAAGCAGAGGGCGAGAAACAGAGGGGCCAAAACAGAGGGTCTGAAACAGAGGGCGAGAAACAGAGGGCGAGAAACAGAGTGTCTGAAACAGAGGGTCTGAAACATAGAGCGAGAAACAGAGGGCGAGAAACAGAGGGTCTGAAACAGAGGGTCTGAAAAAGAGGGCGCGAAACAGAGGGTCTGAAACAGAGGGTCTGAAACAGAGGGGCTGAAACAGAGGGGCTGAAACAGAGGTGCTGAAACAGAGGGTCTGAAACAGAGGGTCTGAAACAGAGGGGCTGAAACAGAGGGCGAGAATCAGAGGGTCTGAAACAGAGGGTCTGAAACAGAGGGGCTGAAACAGAGGGGCTGAAACAGAGGGGCTGACAAGAGGGGCTGAAACAGAGGGTCTGAAACAGAGGGCTCAAAACAGAGGGCGATAAATAGAGGGTCTGAAACAGAGGGGGCTGAAACAGAGGGGCTGAAACAGAGGGTCTGAAACAGAGGGGCTGAAACAGAGGGCAAGAAACAGAGGGGCTGAAACAGAGGGGCTGAAACAGTGGGCGAGAAACAGAGGGCGAGAAACAGAGGGTCTGAAAGAGAGGGTGCGAAACAGAGGGCGAGAAACAGAGGGTCTGAAACAGAGGGTCTGAAACTGAGATGCTCAAACAGAGGATCTGAAACACAGGGTCTGAAACAGAGGGCGAGAAACAGAGGGTCTGAAACAGAGGGTCTGAAACAGAGTGCGCGAAACAGAGGGCGAGAAACAGAGGGCGAGATATAGAGGGGCTAAAACAGAGGGCGAGAAACAGAGAGTCTGAAACAGATGGTCTTAAACAGGGGATCTGAAACAGAGGGCGCGAAACAGAGGGCGCGAAACAGAGGGCGCGAACCAGAGGGTCTGAAACAGAGGGGCTGAAACAGAGGGCGAGAAACAGAGGTTCTGAAACAGAGGGACTGAAACAGAGGGCGAGAAACAGAGGGGCCGAAGCAGAGGGCGAGAAACAGAGGGTCTGAAACAGAGGGTCTGAAACAGAGGGCGAGAAACTGAGAGTCTGAAACAGAGGGTCTGAAACAGGAGGTCTGAAACAGAGGGCGCGAAACAGAGGGCGAGAAACAGAGGGCGCGAACCAGAGGGTCTGAAACAGAGGGGCTGAAACAGAGGGCGAGAAACAGAGGTTCTGAAACAGAGGGACTGAAACAGAGGGCGCGAAACAGAGGGCGCGAAACACGGGGCGAGAAACAGAGGGTCTGAAACAGAGGGTCTGAAACAGAGGGCGAGAAACAGAGGGCGAGATAAAGACGGCCTGAAACACAGGGCCTGAAACAGCGGTCGTGAAACAGAGGGCGCGAAACAGAGGGGGCGAAACAGAGGGCGGGAAACAGAGGGGCCGAAACAGAGGGTCTGAAACAGAGGGCGCGAAACAGAGGGCGCGAAACAGAGGACGAGAAACAGAGGGTCTGAAACAGAGGGTCTGAAACAGAGGGCGCGAAACAGAGGGGCCGAAACAGAGGGTCTGAAACAGAGGGCGAGAAACAGAGGGCGAGATAAAGAGGGCGAGAAACAGAGGGTCTGAATCAGAGGGTCTGAAACAGAGGGGCTGAAACAGAGGGTCTGAAACAGAGGGTCTGAAACAGAGGGCGAGAAACAGAGGGCGAGATAAAGAGGGCCTGAAACACAGGGCCTGAAACAGAGGTCGTGAAACAGAGGGCGCGAAACAGAGGGGCCGAAACAGAGGGCGGGAAACAGAGGGGCCGAAACAGAGGGTCTGAAACAGAGGGCGCGAAACAGAGGGCGCGAAACAGAGGGCGAGAAACAGAGGGTCTGAAACAGAGGGTCTGAAACAGAGGGCGAGAAACTGAGAGTCTGAAACAGAGGGTCTGAAACAGGAGGTCTGAAACAGAGGGCGCGAAACAGAGGGCGCGAAACAGAGGGCGCGAACCAGAGGGTCTGAAACAGAGGGGCTGAAACAGAGGGCGAGAAACAGAGGTTCTGAAACAGAGGGACTGAAACAGAGGGCGCGAAACAGAGGGCGCGAAACACGGGGCGAGAAACAGAGGGTCTGAAACAGAGGGTCTGAAACAGAGGGCGAGAAACTGAGGGCTAGAAACACAGGGGCTGAAACAGACGGCGGGAAAGCAAGGGGCCGAAACAGAGGGTCTGAAACAGAGGGCGCGAAACAGAGGACGCGAAACAGAGGGCGAGAAACAGAGGGTCTGCAACAGAGGGTCTGAAACAGAGGCCTTAAACAGAGGGGCCGAAACAGAGGGCGGGAAACAGAGGGGCCGAAACAGAGGGTCTGAAACAGAGGGCGCGAAACAGAGGGCACGAAACAGAGGGCGAGAAACAGAGGGTCTGAAACAGAGGGTCTGAAACAGAGGGTCTGAAACAGGAGGTCTGAAACAGAGGGCGCGAAACAGAGGGCGCGAAACAGAGGGCGCGAACCAGAGGGTCTGAAACAGAGGGGCTGAAACAGAGGGCGAGAAACAGAGGTTCTGAAACAGAGGGACTGAAACAGAGGGCGCGAAACAGAGGGCGCGAAACACGGGGCGAGAAACAGAGGGTCTGAAACAGAGGGTCTGAAACAGAGGGCGAGAAACTGAGGGCTAGAAACACAGGGGCCGAAACAGACGGCGGGAAAGCAAGGGGCCGAAACAGACGGTCTGAAACAGAGGGCGCGAAACAGAGGGCGCGAAACAGAGGGCGAGAAACAGAGGGTCTGCAACAGAGGGTCTGAAACAGAGGCCTTAAACAGAGGGGCCGAAACAGAGGGTGGGAAACAGAGGGGCCGAAACAGAGGGTCTGAAACAGAGGGCGCGAAACAGAGGGCACAAAACAGAGGGCGAGAAACAGAGGGTCTGAAACAGAGGGTCTGAAACAGAGGGTCTGAAACTGAGGGCGCGAAACAGAGGGGCCGAAAAAGAGGGCGAGAAACAGAGGGGCTGAAACAGAGGGGCTGAAACAGAGGGTCTGAAACAGAGGGCGCGAAATAGAGGGTGCGAAACATAGGGTGAGAAACAGAGGGTCTGAAACAGAGGGGCTGAAACAGAGGGCGAGAAACAGAGGGTCTGAAACAGAGGGTCTGAAACAGAGGGCGCGAAACAGAGGGTCCGAAGCAGAGGGCGAGAAACAGAGGGCCCGATACAGAGGGTCTGAAACAGAGGGCGCGAAACAGAGGGCGCAAAACAGAGGGCGAGAAACAGAGGGTCTGAAACAGAGGGTCTGAAACAGAGCGCGAGAAACAGAGGGCGAGAAACAGAGGGTCTGAAACAGAGGGTCTGAAAAAGAGGGCGCGAAACAGAGGGCGCGAAACAGAGGGCGCGAAACAGAGGGCGAGAAACAGAGGGTCTGAAACAGAGGGTATGAAACAGAGGGGCTGAAACAGAGGGTCTGAAACAGAGGGTCTGAAACAGAGGGCGAGAAACAGAGGGCGAGATAAAGACGGCCTGAAACACAGGGCCTGAAACAGAGGTCGTGAAACAGAGGGCGCGAAACAGAGGGGCCGAAACAGAGGGCGGGAAACAGAGGGGCCGAAACAGAGGGTCTGAAACAGAGGGCGCGACACAGAGGGGCCGAAACAGAGGGTCTGAAACAGAGGGTCTGAAACAGAGGGCGCGAAACAGAGGGGCCGAAACAGAGGGTCTGAAACAGAGGGCGAGAAACAGAGGGCGAGATAAAGAGGGCGAGAAACAGAGGGTCTGAAACAGAGGGTCTGAAACAGAGGGGCTGAAACAGAGGGTCTGAAACAGAGGGTCTGAAACAGAGGGCGAGAAACAGAGGGCGAGATAAAGACGGCCTGAAACACAGGGCCTGAAACAGAGGTCGTGAAACAGAGGGCGCGAAACAGAGGGGCCGAAACAGAGGGCGGGAAACAGAGGGGCCGAAACAGAGGGTCTGAAACAGAGGGCGCGAAACAGAGGGCGCGAAACAGAGGGCGAGAAACAGAGGGTCTGAAACAGAGGGTCTGAAACAGAGGGCGAGAAACTGATTGTCTGAAACAGAGGGTCTGAAACAGGAGGTCTGAAACAGAGGGCGCGAAACAGAGGGCGCGAAACAGAGGGCGCGAACCAGAGGGTCTGATACAGAGGGGCTGAAACAGAGGGCGAGAAACAGAGGTTCTGAAACAGAGGGACTGAAACAGAGGGCGCGAAACAGAGGGCGCGAAACACGGGGCGAGAAACAGAGGGTCTGAAACAGAGGGTCTGAAACAGAGGGCGAGAAACTGAGGGCTAGAAACACAGGGGCTGAAACAGACGGCGGGAAAGCAAGGGCCCGAAACAGGGGGTCTGAAACAGAGGGCGCAAAACAGAGGACGCGAAACAGAGGGCGAGAAACAGAGGGTCTGCAACAGAGGGTCTGAAACAGAGGCCTTAAACAGAGGGGCCGAAACAGAGGGCGGGAAACAGAGGGGCCGAAACAGAGGGTCTGAAACAGTGGGAGCGAAACAGAGGGCACGAAACAGAGGGCGAGAAACAGAGGGTCTGAAACAGAGGGTCTGAAACAGAGGGTCTGAAACTGAGGGCGCGAAACAGAGGGGCCGAAAAAGAGGGCGAGAAACAGAGGGGCCGAAACAGAGGGCGAGAAACAGAGGGTCTGAAACAGAGGGGCTGAAACAGAGGGGCTGAAACAGAGGGGCTGAAACAGAGGGTCTGAAACAGAGGGCGCGACATAGAGGGCGCGAAACATAGGGCGAGAAACAGAGGGTCTGAAACAGAGGGGCTGAAACAGAGGGCGAGAAACAGAGGGTCTGAAACAGAGGGTCTGAAACAGAGGGCGCGAAACAGAGGGTCCGAAGCAGAGGGCGAGAAACAGAGGGCCCGATACAGAGGGTCTGAAACAGAGGGCGCGAAACAGAGGGTGCAAAAGAGAGGGCGAGAAACAGAGGGTCTGAAACAGAGCGCGAGAAACAGAGGGCGCGAAACAGAGGGCGCGAAACAGAGGGCGAGATAAAGACGGCCTGAAACACAAGGCCTGAAACAGAGGTCGTGAAACAGAGGGCGCGAAACAGAGGGGCCGAAACAGAGGGCGGGAAACAGAGGGGCCGAAACAGAGGGTCTGAAACAGAGGGCGCGAAACAGAGGGCGCGAAACAGAGGACGAGAAACAGAGGGTCTGAAACAGAGGGCGCAAAACAGAGGGGCCGAAACAGAGGGTCTGAAACAGAGGGCGAGAAACAGAGGGCGAGATAAAGAGGGCGAGAAACAGAGGGTCTGACACAGAGGGCCTGAAACAGAGGGCCTGAAACAGAGGGTCTGAAACAGAGGGTCTGAAACAGAGGGCGAGAAACAGAGGGCGAGATAAAGAGGGCCTGAAACACAGGGCCTGAAACAGAGGTCGTGAAACAGAGGGCGCGAAACAGAGGGGCCGAAACAGAGGGCGGGAAACAGAGGGGCCAAAACAGAGGGTCTGAAACAGTGGGCGCGAAACAGAGGGCACGAAACAGAGGGGCCGAAAAAGATGGCGAGAAACAGAGGGGCCGAAACAGAGGGCGAGAAACAGAGGGTCTGAAACAGAGGGGCTGAAACAGAGGGGCTGAAACAGAGGGGCTGAAACAGAGGGTCTGAAACAGAGGGTCTGAAACATAGGGCGAGAAACAGAGGGCAAAAAAAAGAGGGTCTGGAACAGAGGGTCTGAAACAGAGGGTCTGAAACAGAGGACGCGAAACAGACGGTCTGAAACAGAGGGTCTGAAACAGAGGGGCTGAAACAGAGGGAGAGAAACAGAGGGTCTGAAACAGAGGGTCTGATACAGAGGGCGCGAAACAGAGGGGCCGAAGCAGAGGGCGAGAAACAGAGGGGCCAAAACAGAGGGTCTGAAACAGAGGGCGAGAAACAGAGGGCGAGAAACAGAGTGTCTGAAACAGAGGGTCTGAAACATAGAGCGAGAAACAGAGGGCGAGAAACAGAGGGTCTGAAACAGAGGGTCTGAAACAGAGGGCGCGAAACAGAGGGTCTGAAACAGAGGGTCTGAAACAGAGGGGTTCAAACAGAGGGGCTGAAACAGAGGTGCTGAAACAGAGGGTCTGAAACAGAGGGGCTGAAACAGAGGGCGAGAATCAGAGTGTCTGAAACAGAGGGTCTGAAACAGAGGGGCTGAAACAGAGGGCGAGAAACAGAGGGGCTGAAAAAGAGGGCGAAAAACAGAGGGGCTGAAACAGAGGGCGAGAAACAGAGGGGGTGAAACAGAGGGGCTGAAACAGAGGGGCTGAAACAGAGGGGCTGAAACAGGGTGGCTGAAACAGGGGGGCTGAAACAGAGGTGCTGAAACAGAGGGGCTGAATCAGAGGGCGAGAAACAGAGGGGCTGAAACAGAGGGCGAGAAACAGAGGGGCTGAAACAGAGGGGCTGAAACAGAGGGCGAGAAACAGAGGGGCTGAAACAGAGTTGGAGAAACTAAGGGACTGAAACAGCGGGCGAGAAACAGAGGGGCTGAAACAGAGGGGCTGAAACAGACGGGCTGAAACAGAGAGCCTGAAACAGAGGGTCTGAAACAGAGGGGATGAAATAGAGGGGCTAAATCAGAGGGGCTGAATCAGAGCGGGTGAAACAGAGGGTCTGAATCAGAGGGGCTGAAACAGAGGGCGCGAAACAGAGGGCGCGAAACAGAGGGCGAGAAACAGAGGGTCTGCAACAGAGGGTCTGAAACAGAGGCCTTAAACAGAGGGGCCAAAACAGAGGGTGGGAAACAGAGGGGCCGAAACAGAGGGTCTGAAACAGAGGGCGCGAAACAGAGGGCACAAAACAGAGGGCGAGAAACAGAGGGTCTGAAACAGAGGGTCTGAAACAGAGGGTCTGAAACTGAGGGCGCGAAACAGAGGGGCCGAAAAAGAGGGCGAGAAACAGAGGGGCTGAAACAGAGGGGCTGAAACAGAGGGTCTGAAACAGAGGGCGCGAAATAGAGGGTGCGAAACATAGGGCGAGAAACAGAGGGTCTGAAACAGAGGGGCTGAAACAGAGGGCGAGAAACAGAGGGTCTGAAACAGAGGGTCTGAAACAGAGGGCGCGAAACAGAGGGTCCGAAGCAGAGGGCGAGAAACAGAGGGCCCGATACAGAGGGTCTGAAACAGAGGGCGCGAAACAGAGGGTGCAAAACAGAGGGCGAGAAACAGAGGGTCTGAAACAGAGGGTCTGAAACAGAGCGCGAGAAACAGAGGGCGAGAAACAGAGGGTCTGAAACAGAGGGTCTGAAAAAGAGGGCGCGAAACAGAGGGCGCGAAACAGAGGGCGCGAAACAGAGGGCGAGAAACAGAGTGTCTGAAACAGAGGGTCTGAAACAGAGGGGCTGAAACAGAGGGTCTGAAACAGAGGGTCTGAAACAGAGGGCGAGAAACAGAGGGCGAGATAAAGACGGCCTGAAACACAGGGCCTGAAACAGAGGGTCTGAAACAGAGGGCGCGAAACAGAGGGGCCGAAACAGAGGGTCTGAAACAGAGGGCGAGAAACAGAGGGCGAGATAAAGAGGGCGAGAAACAGAGGGTCTGAAACAGAGGGTCTGAAACAGAGGGGCTGAAACAGAGGGTCTGAAACAGAGGGTCTGAAACAGAGGGCGAGAAACAGAGGGCGAGATAAAGACGGCCTGAAACACAGGGCCTGAAACAGAGGTCGTGAAACAGAGGGCGCGAAACAGAGGGGCCGAAACAGAGGGCGGGAAACAGAGGGGCCGAAACAGAGGGTCTGAAACAGAGGGCGCGAAACAGAGGGCGCGAAACAGAGGGCGAGAAACAGAGGGTCTGAAACAGAGGGTCTGAAACAGAGGGCGAGAAACTGATTGTCTGAAACAGAGGGTCTGAAACAGGAGGTCTGAAACAGAGGGCGCGAAACAGAGGGCGCGAAACAGAGGGCGCGAACCAGTGGGTCTGAAACAGAGGGGCTGAAACAGAGGGCGAGAAACAGAGGTTCTGAAACAGAGGGACTGAAACAGAGGGCGCGAAACAGAGGGCGCGAAACACGGGGCGAGAAACAGAGGGTCTGAAACAGAGGGTCTGAAACAGAGGGCGAGAAACTGAGGGCTAGAAACACAGGGGCTGAAACAGACGGCGGGAAAGCAAGGGCCCGAAACAGAGGGTCTGAAACAGAGGGCGCAAAACAGAGGACGCGAAACAGAGGGCGAGAAACAGAGGGTCTGCAACAGAGGGTCTGAAACAGAGGCCTTAAACAGAGGGGCCGAAACAGAGGGCGGGAAACAGAGGGGCCGAAACAGAGGGTCTGAAACAGTGGGAGCGAAACAGAGGGCACGAAACAGAGGGCGAGAAACAGAGGGTCTGAAACAGAGGGTCTGAAACAGAGGGTCTGAAACTGAGGGCGCGAAACAGAGGGGCCGAAAAAGAGGGCGAGAAACAGAGGGGCCGAAACAGAGGGCGAGAAACAGAGGGTCTGAAACAGAGGGGCTGAAACAGAGGGGCTGAAACAGAGGGGCTGAAACAGAGGGTCTGAAACAGAGGGCGCGACATAGAGGGCGCGAAACATAGGGCGAGAAACAGAGGGTCTGAAACAGAGGGGCTGAAACAGAGGGCGAGAAACAGAGGGTCTGAAACAGAGGGTCTGAAACAGAGGGCGCGAAACAGAGGGTCCGAAGCAGAGGGCGAGAAACAGAGGGCCCGATACAGAGGGTCTGAAACAGAGGGCGCGAAACAGAGGGCGCAAAAGAGAGGGCGAGAAACAGAGGGTCTGAAACAGAGCGCGAGAAACAGAGGGCGCGAAACAGAGGGCGCGAAACAGAGGGCGAGATAAAGACGGCCTGAAACACAAGGCCTGAAACAGAGGTCGTGAAACAGAGGGCGCGAAACAGAGGGGCCGAAACAGAGGGCGGGAAACAGAGGGGCCGAAACAGAGGGTCTGAAACAGAGGGCGCGAAACAGAGGGCGCGAAACAGAGGACGAGAAACAGAGGGTCTGAAACAGAGGGCGCAAAACAGAGGGGCCGAAACAGAGGGTCTGAAACAGAGGGCGAGAAACAGAGGGCGAGATAAAGAGGGCGAGAAACAGAGGGTCTGACACAGAGGGCCTGAAACAGAGGGCCTGAAACAGAGGGTCTGAAACAGAGGGTCTGAAACAGAGGGCGAGAAACAGAGGGCGAGATAAAGAGGGCCTGAAACACAGGGCCTGAAACAGAGGTCGTGAAACAGAGGGCGCGAAACAGAGGGGCCGAAACAGAGGGCGGGAAACAGAGGGGCCAAAACAGAGGGTCTGAAACAGTGGGCGCGAAACAGAGGGCACGAAACAGAGGGCGAGAAACAGAGGGTCTGAAACAGAGGGTCTGAAACAGAGGGTCTGAAACTGAGGGCGCGAAACAGAGGGGCCGAAAAAGAGGGCGAGAAACAGAGGGGCCGAAACAGAGGGCGAGAAACAGAGGGTCTGAAACAGAGGGGCTGAAACAGAGGGGCTGAAACAGAGGGGCTGAAACAGAGGGTCTGAAACAGAGGGTCTGATACATAGGGCGAGAAACAGAGGGTGAAAAAAAGAGGGTCTGGAACAGAGGGTCTGAAACAGAGGGTCTGAAACAGAGGACGCGAAACAGACGGTCTGAAACAGAGGGGCTGAAACAGAGGGAGAGAAACAGAGGGTCTGAAACAGAGGGTCTGATACAGAGGGCGCGAAACAGAGGGGCCGAAGCAGAGGGCGAGAAACAGAGGGGCCAAAACAGAGGGTCTGAAACAGAGGGCGAGAAACAGAGGGCGAGAAACAGTGTCTGAAACAGAGGGTCTGAAACATAGAGCGAGAAACAGAGGGCGAGAAACAGAGGGTCTGAAACAGAGGGTCTGAAACAGAGGGCGCGAAACAGAGGGTCTGAAACAGAGGGTCTGAAACAGAGGGGTTCAAACAGAGGGGCTGAAACAGAGGTGCTGAAACAGAGGGTCTGAAACAGAGGGGCTGAAACAGAGGGCGAGAATCAGAGTGTCTGAAACAGAGGGTCTGAAACAGAGGGGCTGAAACAGAGGGCGAGAAACAGAGGGGCTGAAAAAGAGGGCGAAAAACAGAGGGGCTGAAACAGAGGGCGAGAAACAGAGGGGGTGAAACAGAGGGGCTGAAACAGAGGGGCTGAAACAGAGGGGCTGAAACAGGGTGGCTGAAACAGGGGGGCTGAAACAGAGGTGCTGAAACAGAGGGGCTGAATCAGAGGGCGAGAAACAGAGGGGCTGAAACAGAGGGCGAGAAACAGAGGTGCTGAAACAGAGGGGCTGAAACAGAGGGCGAGAAACAGAGGGGCTGAAACAGAGTTGGAGAAACTAAGGGACTGAAACAGCGGGCGAGAAACAGAGGGGCTGAAACAGAGGGGCTGAAACAGACGGGCTGAAACAGAGAGCCTGAAACAGAGGGTCTGAAACAGAGGGGATGAAATAGAGGGGCTAAATCAGAGGGGCTGAATCAGAGCGGGTGAAACAGAGGGTCTGAATCAGAGGGGCTGAAACAGAGGTCGAGAAACAGAGGGGCTGAAACAGAGGGGCTGAAACAGAGGGTCTGAAACAGAGGGGCTGAATCAGAAGGGCTGATTCAGAGGGGCTGAAACAGAGGGGCTGAAACAGTGGGGCTGAAACAGAGGGCGAGAAACAGAGGGGCTGAAACAGAGGGCGCGAAACAGAGTGGCTGAAACAGAGGGCGAGAAACAGAGGGGCTGAAACAGAGGGCGCAAAACAGAGGGGCCGAAACAGAGGGTCTGAAACAGAGGGCGAGAAACAGAGGGCGAGATAAAGAGGGCGAGAAACAGAGGGTCTGAAACAGAGGGGCTGAAACAGAGGGTCTGAAACAGAGGGTCTGAAACAGAGGGCGAGAAACAGAGGGCGAGATAAAGACGGCCTGAAACACAGGGCCTGAAACAGAGGTCGTGAAACAGAGGGTGCGAAAGAGAGGGGCCGAAACAGAGGGCGGGAAACAGAGGGGCCGAAACAGAGGGTCTGAAACAGAGGGCGCGAAACAGAGGGCGAGAAACAGAGGGTCTGAAACAGAGGGTCTGAAACAGAGGGCGCGAAACAGAGGGGCCGAAACAGAGGGCGAGAAACAGAGGGGCCGAAACAGAGGTCGAGAAACAAAGGGCGAGAAACAGAGGGTCTGAAACAGAGGGTCTGAAACAGAGGGTCTGAAACATAGGGCGAGAAACAGAGGGCGAAAAAAAGAGGGTCTGGAACAGAGGGTCTGAAACAGAGGGTCTGAAACAGAGGACGCGAAACAGACGGTCTGAAACAGAGGGTCTGAAACAGAGGGGCTGAAACAGAGGGAGAGAAACAGAGGGTCTGAAACAGAGGGTCTGATACAGAGGGCGCGAAACAGAGGGGCCGAAGCAGAGGGCGAGAAACAGAGGGGCCAAAACAGAGGTTCTGAAACAGAGGGCGAGAAACAGAGGGCGAGAAACAGAGTGTCTGAAACAGAGGGTCTGAAACATAGAGCGAGAAACAGAGGGCGAGAAACAGAGGAGCTGAAACAGAGGGTCTGAAACAGAGGGTCTGAAACAGAGGGCGCGAAACAGAGGGTCTGAAACAGAGGGTCTGAAACAGAGGGGCTGAAACAGAGGGGCTGAAACAGAGGTGCTGAAACAGAGGGTCTGAAACAGAGGGGCTGAAACAGAGGGCGAGAATCAGAGTGTCTGAAACAGAGGGTCTGAAACAGAGGGGCTGAAACAGAGGGCGACAAACAGAGGGGCTGAAAAAGAGGGCGAAAAACAGAGGGGCTGAAACAGAGGGCGAGAAACAGAGGGGGTGAAACAGAGGGGCTGAAACAGAGGGGCTGAAACAGAGGGGCTGAAACAAGGTGACTGAAACAGGTGGGCTGAAACAGAGGTGCTGAAACAGAGGGGCTGAATCAGACGGGCTGAATCAGAGGGGCTGAAACAGAGGGGCTGAAACAGAGGGGCTGAAACAGAGGGGCTGAAACAGAGTTGGAGAAACTAAGGGACTGAAACAGCGGGCGAGAAACAGAGGGGCTGAAACAGAGGGGCTGAAACAGACGGGCTGAAACAGAGAGCCTGAAACAGAGGGGCTGAAACAGAGGGGCTGAAATAGAGGGGCTAAATCAGAGGGGCTGAATCAGAGCGGGTGAAACAGAGGGTCTGAATCAGAGGGGCTGAAACAGAGGTCGAGAAACAGAGGGGCTGAAACAGAGGGGCTGAAACAGAGGGTCTGAAACAGAGGGGCTGAATCAGAGGGGCTGATTCAGAGGGGCTGAAACAGAGGGGCTGAAACAGTGGGGCTGAAACAGAGGGCGAGAAACAGAGGGGCTGAAACAGAGGGCGCGAAACAGAGGGGCTGAAACAGAGGGCGAGAAACAGAGGGGCTGAATCAGAGGGGCTGAAACAGAGGGTGAGAAACAGAGGGGCTGAAACAGAGGGGCTGAAAAAGAGGGCGAAAAACAGAGGGGCTGAAACAGAGGGCGAGAAACAGAGAGGGTGAAACAGAGGCGCTGAAACAGAGGGGCTGAAACAGAGGGGCTGAAACAGAGTGGCTGAAACAGAGGGGCTGAAACAGAGGTGCTGAAACAGAGGGGCTGAAACAGAGGGCGTGAAACAGAGGGGCTGAAACAGAGGGGCTGAAACAGAGGGGCTGGAACAGAGGGCGAGAAACAGAGGGGCTGAAACAGAGGGCGAGAAACAGAGGGGCTGAAATAGAGGGCGAGAAACAGAGGGGCTGAAACAGAGGGGCTGAAACAGAGCGGCTGAAACAGAGGGCGAGAAACAGAGGGGCTGAATCAGAGGGGCTGAAACAGAGGGGCTGAAACAGAGGGCGAGAAACAAAGGGGCTGAAACAGCTGGCGAGAAACAGAGGGCGAGAAACAGAGGGGCTGAAACAGAGGGGCTGAAACAGACGGGCTGAAACAGAGAGCCTGAAACAGAGGGCGAGAAACAGAGGGGCTGAAACAGAGGGCGAAAAACAGAGGGGCTGAAACAGAGGGCGAGAAATAGAGGGGCTGAAACAGAGGGCGAGAAACAGAGTGGCTGAAACAGACGGGCTGAAACAGAGGGGCTGAAAAAGAGGGCGAAAAACAGAGGGGCTGAAACTGAGGGCGAGAAACAGAGGGTCTGAATCAGAGGTCTAAATCAGAGGGGCTGAATCAGAGGAGCTGAAACAGAGGACGAGAAACAGAGGGGCTGAAACAGAGGGCGAGAAACAGAGGGGCTGAAACAGAGGGCAAGAAACAGAGGGGCTGAAACAGAAGGGCTGAAACAGAGGGCGAGAAACAGAGGGGCTGAATCAGAGGGGCTAAATCAGAGGGGCTGAATCAGAGGGGTTGAAACAGAGGGTCTGAATCAGTGGGGCTGAAACAGAGGGCGAGAAATAGAGGGGCTGAAACAGAGGGCGAGAAACAGAGGGGCTGAAACAGAGGGGCTGAAACAGAGGTGCTGAAACAGAGGGCGAGAAACAGAGGGTCTGAAACAGAGGGGCTGAAACAGACGGGCTGAAACAAAGAGCCTGAAACAGAGGGGCTGAAACAGAGGGGCTGAAATAGAGGGGCTGAAACAGAGGGGCTGAATCAGAGGGGCTGAAACAGAGGGGCTGAATCAGAGGGGCTGTAAAAGTTGGCGAGAAACAGAGGTGCTGAATCAGAGGGGCTAAATCAGAGGGGCTGAAACAGAGGGGGAGAAACTAAGGGACTGAAACAGCGGGCGAGAAACAGAGGGGCTGAAACAGAGGGGCTGAAACAGAGGGCGAGAAACAGAGGGGCTGAAACAGAGGGGGAGAAACTAAGGGACTGAAACAGCGGGCGAGAAACAGAGGGGCTGAAACAGAGGGCCTGAAACAGACGGGCTGAAACAGAGAGCCTGAAAAAGAGGGGCTGAAACAGAGGGGCTGAAATAGAGGGGCTAAATCAGAGGGGCTGAATCAGAGCGGTTGAAACAGAGGGTCTGAATCAGAGGGGCTGAAACAGAGGTCGAGAAACAGAGGGGCTGAAACAGAGGGGCTGAAACAGAGTGTCTGAAACAGAGGGGCTGAATCAGAGGGGCTGATTCAGAGGGGCTGAAACAGTGGGGCTGAAACAGAGGGCGAGAAACAGAGGGGCTGAAACAGAGGGCGCGAAACAGAGGGGCTGAAACAGAGGGCGAGAAACAGAGGGGCTGAAACAGAGGGGCTGAAACAGAGGGGCTGAAACAGAGGGGCTGAAACAGAGGGCTGAAACAGAGGGGCTGAAAAAGAGGGCGAAAAACAGAGGGGCTGAAACAGAGGGCGAGAAACAGAGAG
Organism: Chiloscyllium punctatum; assembly: GCF_047496795.1. Taxonomy (NCBI): domain Eukaryota; kingdom Metazoa; phylum Chordata; class Chondrichthyes; order Orectolobiformes; family Hemiscylliidae; genus Chiloscyllium; species Chiloscyllium punctatum. The sequence goes on along the minus strand of NW_027309795.1, from coordinate 1,956,887 downwards.
GGTGAAACAGAGGGGCTGAAACAGAGGGGCTGAAACAGAGGGGCTGAAACAGAGTGGCTGAAACAGAGGGTCTGAAACAGAGGTGCTGAAACAGAGGGGCTGAAACAGAGGGCGAGAAACAGAGGGGCTGAAACAGAAGGGCTGAAACAGAGGGCGAGAAACAGAGGGGCTGAATCAGAGGGGCTAAATCAGAGGGGCTGAATCAGAGGGGTTGAAACAGAGGGTTTGAATCAGAGGGGCTGAAACAGAGGGCGAGAAACAGAGGGGCTGAAACAGAGGGCGAGAAACATAGGGGCTGAAACAGAGGGCGAGAAACAGAGGGGCTGAAACAGAGAGCGAGAAACATAGGGGCTGAAACAGAGGGCGAGAAACAGAGGGGAAGAAACAGAGGGGCTGAACCAGAGGGTCTGAAACAGACGGGCTGAATCAGAGGGGCTGATTCAGAGGGGCTGAAACAGAGGGGCTGAATCAGCGGGGCTGAAACAGAGGGCGAGAAACTGAGGGGCTGAAACAGAGGGCGAGAAACAGAGGGGCAGAAACAGAGGGCGAGAAACAGAGCGGCTGAAACAGAGGGGCTGAAACAGAGGGCGAGAAACAGAGGGGCTGAAACAGAGGGCGAGAAACATAGGGGCTGAAACAGAGGGCGAGAAACAGAGGGGAAGAAACAGAGGGGCTGAAACAGAGGGTCTGAAACAGACGGGCTGAATCAGAGGGGCTGATTCAGAGGGGCTGAAACAGAGGGGCTGAATCAGCGGGGCTGAAACAGAGGGCGAGAAACTGAGGGGCTGAAACAGAGGGTGAGAAACAGAGGGGCAGAAACAGAGGGCGAGAAACAGAGCAGCTGAAACAGAGGGGCTGAAACAGAGGGCGAGAAACAGAGGGGCTGAAACTGAGGGCAAGAAACAGAGGGGCTGAAACAGAGGGCGAGAAACAGAGGGGCTGAAACAGAGGGCGAGAAACAGAGGGGCTGAAACAGAGGACGAGAAACAGAGGGGCTGAATCAGAGGGGCTGAAACAGAGGGTGAGAAACAGAGGGGCTGAAACAGAGGGCGAGAAACAGAGGGGCTGAATCAGAGGGGCTGAAACAGAGGGGCTGAAACAGTGGGGCTGAAACAGAGGGCGAGAAAAAGAGGGGCTGAAACAGAGGGCGAGAAACAGAGGGGCTGAAACAGAGGGCGAGAAACAGAGGGGCTGAAACAGAGGGCGAGAAACAGAGGGGCTGAATCAGAGGGGCTGAAACAGAGGGGCTGAAACAGTGGGGCTGAAACAGAGGGCGAGAAACAGAGGGGCTGAAACAGAGGGCGAGAAACAGAGGGGCTGAAACAGAGGGCGAGAAACAGAGGGGCTGAATCAGAGGGGCTGAAACAGATGGTGAGAAACAGAGGGGCTGAAACAGAGGGCAAGAAACAGAGGGGCTGAAACAGAAGGGCTGAAACAGAGGGCGAGAAACAGAGGGGCTGAATCAGAGGTGCTAAATCAGAGGGGCTGAATCAGAGGGGTTGAAACAGAGGATCTGAATCAGAGGGGCTGAAACAGAGGGCGAGAAATAGAGGGGCTGAAACAGAGGGCGAGAAACGGAGGGGCTGAAACAGAGGGGCTGAAACAGAGGGTCTGAAACAGAGGGGCTGAAATAGAGGGGCTGATTCAGAGGGGCTGAAACAGAGGGGTTGAATCAGCGGGGCTGAAACAGAGGGCTAGATACTGAGGGGCTGAAACAGAGGGTGAGAAACAGAGGGGCTGAAACAGAGGGGCTGAAACAGAGGGGCTGATACAGAGGGCGAGAAACAGAGGTGCTGAATCAGCGGGGCTGAAACAGAGGGCGAGAAACTGAGGGGCTGAAACAGAGGGCGAGAAACAGAGGGGCAGAAACAGAGGGCGAGAAACAGAGCGGCTGAAACAGAGGGGCTGAAACAGAGGGCGAGAAACAGAGGGGCTGAAACAGAGGGCGAGAAACATAGGGGCTGAAACAGAGGGCGAGAAACAGAGGGGAAGAAACAGAGGGGCTGAAACAGAGGGTCTGAAACAGACGGGCTGAATCAGAGGGGCTGATTCAGAGGGGCTGAAACAGAGGGGCTGAATCAGCGGGGCTGAAACAGAGGGCGAGAAACTGAGGGGCTGAAACAGAGGGTGAGAAACAGAGGGGCAGAAACAGAGGGCGAGAAACAGAGCAGCTGAAACAGAGGGGCTGAAACAGAGGGCGAGAAACAGAGGGGCTGTAACTGAGGGCAAGAAACAGAGGGGCTGAAACAGAGGGCGAGAAACAGAGGGGCTGAAACAGAGGGCGAGAAACAGAGGGGCTGAAACAGAGGACGAGAAACAGAGGGGCTGAATCAGAGGGGCTGAAACAGAGGGTGAGAAACAGAGGGGCTGAAACAGAGGGCGAGAAACAGAGGGGCTGAATCAGAGGGGCTGAAACAGAGGGGCTGAAACAGTGGGGCTGAAACAGAGGGCGAGAAAAAGAGGGGCTGAAACAGAGGGCGAGAAACAGAGGGGCTGAAACAGAGGGCGAGAAACAGAGGGGCTGAAACAGAGGGCGAGAAACAGAGGGGCTGAATCAGAGGGGCTGAAACAGAGGGGCTGAAACAGTGGGGCTGAAACAGAGGGCGAGAAACAGAGGGGCTGAAACAGAGGGCGAGAAACAGAGGGGCTGAAACAGAGGGCGAGAAACAGAGGGGCTGAATCAGAGGGGCTGAAACAGATGGTGAGAAACAGAGGGGCTGAAACAGAGGGCAAGAAACAGAGGGGCTGAAACAGAAGGGCTGAAACAGAGGGCGAGAAACAGAGGGGCTGAATCAGAGGTGCTAAATCAGAGGGGCTGAATCAGAGGGGTTGAAACAGAGGATCTGAATCAGAGGGGCTGAAACAGAGGGCGAGAAATAGAGGGGCTGAAACAGAGGGCGAGAAACGGAGGGGCTGAAACAGAGGGGCTGAAACAGAGGGTCTGAAACAGAGGGGCTGAAATAGAGGGGCTGATTCAGAGGGGCTGAAACAGAGGGGTTGAATCAGCGGGGCTGAAACAGAGGGCTAGATACTGAGGGGCTGAAACAGAGGGTGAGAAACAGAGGGGCTGAAACAGAGGGGCTGAAACAGAGGGGCTGATACAGAGGGCGAGAAACAGAGGTGCTGAATCAGAGGGCTAAATCAGAGGGCCTGAATCAGAGGGGCTGAAACAGAGGGGGTGAATCAGAGGGGCTGAAACAGAGGGCGAGAAACAGAGGGGCTGAAACAAAGGGCAAGAAACAGAGGGGCTGAAACAGAAGGGCAGAAACAGAGGGGGAGAAACAGAGGGGCTGAAACAGAGGGTCTGAATCAGAGGGGCTGAAACAGAGGGCGAGAAACAGAGGGGCTGAAACAGAGGGGCTGAAACAGAGGGGCTGAAATAGAGGGGCTGAAACAGAGGGGCTGAATCAGAGGGGCTGAAACAGAGGGGCTGAATCAGAGGGGCTGTAAAAGTGGGCGAGAAACAGAGGTGCTGAATCAGAGGGGCTAAATCAGAGGGGCTGAAACAGAGGGGGAGAAACTAAGGGACTGAAACAGCGGGCGAGAAACAGAGGGGCTGAAACAGAGGGGCTGAAACAGAGGGTGAGAAACAGAGGGGCTGAAACAGAGGGGGAGAAACTAAGGGACTGAAACAGCGGGCGAGAAACAGAGGGGCTGAAACAGAGGGGCTGAAACAGACGGGCTGAAACAGAGAGCCTGAAACAGAGGGGCTGAAACAGAGGGGCTGAAATAGAGGGGCTAAATCAGAGGGGCTGAATCAGAGCGGTTGAAACAGAGGGTCTGAATCAGAGGGGCTGAAACAGAGGTCGAGAAACAGAGGGGCTGAAACAGAGGGGCTGAAACAGAGTGTCTGAAACAGAGGGGCTGAATCAGAGGGGCTGATTCAGAGGGGCTGAAACAGAGGGGCTGAAACAGAGGGCGAGAAACCGAGGGGCTGAAACAGAGGGCGCGAAACAGAGGGGCTGAAACAGAGGGGCTGAAACAGAGGGCTGAAACAGAGGGGCTGAAAAAGAGGGCGAAAAACAGAGGGGCTGAAACAGAGGGCGAGAAACAGAGAGGGTGAAACAGAGGGGCTGAAACAGAGGGGCTGAAACAGAGGGGCTGAAACAGAGTGGCTGAAACAGAGGGGCTGAAACAGAGGTGCTGAAACAGAGGGGCTGAAACAGAGGGCGAGAAACAGAGGGGCTGAAACAGAAGGGCTGAAACAGAGGGCGAGAAACAGAGGGGCTGAATCAGAGGGGCTAAATCAGAGGGGCTGAATCAGAGGGGTTGAAACAGAGGGTTTGAATCAGAGGGGCTGAAACAGAGGGCGAGAAACAGAGGGGCTGAAACAGAGGGCGAGAAACATAGGGGCTGAAACAGAGGGCGAGAAACAGAGGGGCTGAAACAGAGAGCGAGAAACAGAGGGGCTGAAACAGAGGGCGAGAAACAGAGGGGAAGAAACAGAGGGGCTGAACCAGAGGGTCTGAAACAGACGGGCTGAATCAGAGGGGCTGATTCAGAGGGGCTGAAACAGAGTGGCTGAATCAGCGGGGCTTAAACAGAGGGCGAGAAACTGAGGGGCTGAAACAGAGGGCGAGAAACAGAGGGGCAGAAACAGAGGGCGAGAAACAGAGCGGCTGAAACAGAGGGGCTGAAACAGAGGGCGAGAAACAGAGGGGCTGAAACAGAGGGCGAGAAACATAGGGGCTGAAACAGAGGGCGAGAAACAGAGGGGAAGAAACAGAGGGGCTGAAACAGAGGGTCTGAAACAGACGGGCTGAATCAGAGGGGCTGATTCAGAGGGGCTGAAACAGAGGGGCTGAATCAGCGGGGCTGAAACAGAGGGCGAGAAACTGAGGGGCTGAAACAGAGGGTGAGAAACAGAGGGGCAGAAACAGAGGGCGAGAAACAGAGCAGCTGAAACAGAGGGGCTGAAACAGAGGGCGAGAAACAGAGGGGCTGAAACTGAGGGCAAGAAACAGAGGGGCTGAAACAGAGGGCGAGAAACAGAGGGGCTGAAACAGAGGGCGAGAAACAGAGGGGCTGAAACAGAGGACGAGAAACAGAGGGGCTGAATCAGAGGGGCTGAAACAGAGGGTGAGAAACAGAGGGGCTGAAACAGAGGGCGAGAAACAGTGGGGCTGAATCAGAGGGGCTGAAACAGAGGGGCTGAAACAGAGGGCGAGAAACAGAGGGGCTGAAACAGAGGGCGAGAAACAGAGGGGCTGAAACAGAGGGCGAGAAACAGAGGGGCTGAAACAGAGGGCGAGAAACAGAGGGGCTGAATCAGAGGGGCTGAAACAGAGGGGCTGAAACAGTGGGGCTGAAACAGAGGGCGAGAAACAGAGGGGCTGAAACAGAGGGCGAGAAACAGAGGGGCTGAAACAGAGGGCGAGAAACAGAGGGGCTGAATCAGAGGGGCTGAAACAGATGGTGAGAAACAGAGGGGCTGAAACAGAGGGCAAGAAACAGAGGGGCTGAAACAGAAGGGCTGAAACAGAGGGCGAGAAACAGAGGGGCTGAATCAGAGGTGCTAAATCAGAGGGGCTGAATTAGAGGGGTTGAAACAGAGGATCTGAATCAGAGGGGCTGAAACAGAGGGCGAGAAATAGAGGGGCTGAAACAGAGGGCGAGAAACGGAGGGGCTGAAACAGAGGGGCTGAAACAGAGGGTCTGAAACAGAGGGGCTGAAATAGAGGGGCTGATTCAGAGGGGCTGAAACAGAGGGGTTGAATCAGCGGGGCTGAAACAGAGGGCTAGATACTGAGGGGCTGAAACAGAGGGTGAGAAACAGAGGGGCTGAAACAGAGGGGCTGAAACAGAGGGGCTGAAACAGAGGGCGAGAAACAGAGGTGCTGAATCAGAGGGCTAAATCAGAGGGCCTGAATCAGAGGGGCTGAAACAGAGGGGCTGAATCAGAGGGGCTGAAACAGAGGGCGAGAAACAGAGGGGCTGAAACAAAGGGCAAGAAACAGAGGGGCTGAAACAGAAGGGCAGAAACAGAGGGGGAGAAACAGAGGGGCTGAAACAGAGGGTCTGAATCAGAGGGGCTGAAACAGAGGGCGAGAAACAGAGGGGCTGAAACAGAGGGGCTGAAACAGAGGGTCTGAAACAGAGGGGCTGAATCAGAGGGGCGGATTCAGAGGGGGTGAAACAGAGGGGCTGAATCATCGGGGCTGAAAGAGAGGGCGAGAAACTGAGGGGCTGAAACAGAGGGCGAGAAACAGAGGGGCAGAAACAGCGGGCGAGAAACAGAGGGGCTGAAACTGAGGGGCTGAAACAGAGGACGAGAAACAGAGTGGCTGAAACAGAGGGCTAGAAACAGAGGGGCTGAAACAGAGGGGTTGAAACAGAGGGGCTGAAACAGAGGGGCTGAAACAGTGGGGCTGAAACAGAGGGGCTGAAACAGAGGGTGAGAAACAGAGGGGCTGAAACAGAGGGGCTGAAACAGAGGGGCTGAAAAAGAGGGCGAAAAACAGAGGGGCTGAAACAGAGGGCGAGAAACAGTGGGGGTGAAACAGAGGGGCTGAAACAGAGGGGCTGAAACAGAGGGGCTGAAACAGGGTGGCTGAAACAGGGGGGCTGAAACAGAGGTGCTGAAACAGAGGGGCTGAAACAGAGGGCGAGAAACAGAGGGGCTGAAACAGAGGGCGAGAAACAGAGCGGCTGAAACAGAGGGGCTGAAACAGAGGGCGAGAAACAGAGGGGCTGAAACAGAGGGGAGAAACTAAGGGACTGAAACAGCGGGCGAGAAACAGAGGGGCTGAAACAGAGGGGCTGAAACAGACGGGCTGAAACAGAGAGCCTGAAGCAGAGGGGCTGAAACAGAGGGGCTGAAATAGAGGGGCTAAATCAGAGGGGCTGAATCAGAGCGGTTGAAACAGAGGGTCTGAATCAGAGGGGCTGAAACAGAGGTCGAGAAACAGAGGGGCTGAAACAGAAGGGCTGAAACAGAGGGTCTGAAACAGAGGGGCTGAAACAGAGGGGCTGGAACAGAGGGGCTGAATCGGAGGTGCTGAAACAGAGGGGCTGAAACAGAGGGGCTGAAACAGAGGGCGGGAAACAGAGGGGCTGAAACAGAGGGGCAGAAACAGAGGGGCTGAAACAGAGGGGCTGAAACAGAGGGCGAGAAACAGAGGGGGTGAATCAGAGGGGCTGAAACAGAGGGGCTGAAACAGTGGGCGAGAAACTAAGGGACTGAAACAGAGGGCGAGACACAGAGTGCGAGAAACAGAGGGGCTGAAACAGAGGGGCTGAAACAGACGGGCTGAAACAGAGAGCCTGAAACAGAGGGGCTGAATCAGAGGGGCTGAAACAGAAGGGCTGAAAAAGAGGGGCTGAAACAGAGGGGAGGAATCAGAGGGGCTGAAACAGAGGGGCTGAATCAGAGGGTATGAAACAGAGGGCGAGAAACAGATGGGCTGAAACAGAGGTCGAGAAACAGAGGGGCTGAAACAGAGGGGCTGAAACAGAGGGGCTGAAACAGAGGGGCTGAAACAGAGGGCGAGAAACAGAGGGGCTGAAACAGAGGGCGAGAAACAGAGGGGCTGAAACAGAGGGGCTGAAACAGAGGGGCTGAAACAGAGGGCGAGAAACAGAGGGGCTGAAACAGAGGGCGAGAAACAGAGGGGCTGAAACAGAGGGCGAGAATCAGTGGGGCTGAAACAGAGGGGCTGAAACAGAGGGGCTGAAACAGAGGGCAAGAAACAGAGGCGCTGAAACAGAGGGCGAGAAACAGAGGGGCTGAAACAGAGGGCGAGAAACAGAGGGGCTGAAACAGAGGGGCTGAAACAGAGGGGCTGAAACAGAGGGCGAGAAACAGAGAGGCTGAAACAGAGGGCGAGAAATAGAGGGGCTGAAACAGAGGGCAAGAAACAGAGGGGCTGAAACAGAGGGCGAGAAACAGAGGGGCTGAAACAGAGGGCGAGAAACAGAGGGGCTGAAACAGAGGGGCTGAAACAGAGGGCTGAAACAGAGGGCGAGAAACAGAGGGGCTGAAACAGAGGGCGAGAAACAGAGGGGCTGAAATAGAGGGCGAGAAACAGAGGGGCTTCAACAGAGGGGCTGAAACAGAGGGCGAGAATCAGAGGGGCTGAAACAGAGGGCGAGAAACAGAGGAGCTGAAACAGAGGGCGAGAAACAGAGAGGCTGAAACAGAGGGCGAGGAACAGAGTGGCTGAAACAGAGTGCAAGAAAAAGAGGAGCTGAAACAGAGGGCGAGAAACAGAGGGGCTGAAACAGAGGGGCTGAAACAGAGGGGCTGAAACAGAGGGGCTGAAAGAGAAGGGCTGAAACAGAGGGCGAGAAACAGAGGGGCTGAAACAGAGGGCTAGAAACAGAGGGCGAGAAACAGAGGGACTGAAACAGAGGGGCTGAAACAGAGGGGCAGAAACAGAGGGCGAGAAACAGAGCGGCTGAAACAGAGGGCGAGAAACAGAGGGGCTGAAACAAAGGGGCTGAAACAGTGGGGCTGAAACAGAGGGGCTGAAACAGAGGGCGAGAAATAGAGGGGCTGAAACAGAGGGCGAGAAACAGAGGGGCTGAAACAGAGGGCGAGAAACAGAGGGGCTGAAACAGAGGGCGAGAAACTGAGGGGCTGAAACAGAGGGCAAGAAACAGAGGGGCTGAAACAGAGGGCGAGAAACAGAGGGGCTGAAACAGAGGGCGAGAAACAGAGGGGCTGAAACAGAGGGGCTGAAACAGAGGGGCTGAAACAGAGGGCTGAAACAGAGGGCGAGAAACAGAGGGGCTGAAATAGAGGGCGAGAAACAGAGGGGCTGAAACAGAGGGGCTGAAACAGAGGGCAAGAATCAGAGGGGCTGAAACAGAGGGCGAGAAACAGAGGAGCTGAAACAGAGGGCGAGAAACAGAGGGACTGAAACAGAGGGGCTGAAACAGAGGGGCAGAAACAGAGGGCGAGAAACAGAGCGGCTGAAACAGAGGGCGAGAAACAGAGGGGCTGAAACAAAGGGGCTGAAACAGTGGGGCTGAAACAGAGGGGCTGAAACAGAGGGCGAGAAATAGAGGGGCTGAAACAGAGGGCGAGAAACAGAGGGGCTGAAACAGAGGGCGAGAAACAGAGGGGCTGAAATAGAGGGGCTGAAACAGAGGGGCTGAAACAGAGGGCGAGAAACAGAGGGGCTGAAACAGAGGGCGAGAAACAGAGGGGCTGAAACAGAGGGCGAGAAACAGAGGATCTGAATCAGAGGGGCTGAAACAGAGGGCGAGAAACAGAGGGGCTGAAACAGAGGGCGAGAAACAGAGGGGCTGAAACAGAGGGGCTAAAACAGAGGGTGAGAAACAGAGGGGCTGAAACAGAGGGCGAGAAACAGAGAGGCTCAAACAGAGGGGCTGAAACAGAGGGGCTGATTCAGAGGGGCTGAAACAGAGGGGCTGAATCAGAGGGGCTGAAACAGAGGGCGAGAAACAGAGGGGCTGAAACAGAGGGCGAGAAACAGAGGGGCAGAAACAGAGGGCGAGAAACAGAGGGGCTGAAACAGAGAGTGCGAATCAGAGGGGCTGAAACAGAGGGCGAGAAACAGAGGGGCTGAAACAGAGTGCGAGAAACAGAGGGCAAGAAACAGAGGGGCTGAAACAGAGTGGCTGAAACAGAAGGGCTGAAACAGAGGGGCTGAAACAGAGGGCGAGAAACAGAGGGGCTGAATCAGAGGGGCTGAAACAGAAGGCGAGAAACAGAGGGGCTGAAACAGAGGGCGAGAATCAGAGGGGCAGAAACAGAGGGCGAGAAACAGAGGGGCTGAAACAGAGGGGCTGAAACAGAGGGCGAGAAACAGAGGGGCTGAAACAGAGGGCGAGAAACAGAGGGGCTGAAACAGAGGGGCTGAAACAGAGGGCGAGAAACAGAGGGGCTGAAACAGAGGGTGCGAAACATAGGGGCTGAAACAGAGGGCGAGAAACAGAGGGCTGAAACAGAGGGGCTGAAACAGAGGGGCTGAAACAGAGGGGCTGAATCGGAGGGGCTGAAACAGAGGGGCTGAAACAGAGGGATTGAAACAGAGGGGCAGAAACAGAGGGGCTGAAACATAGGGCGAGAAACAGCGGGGCTGAATCAGAGGGGCTGAATCAGAGGGGCTGAAACAGAGGGGCTGAAACAATGGGCGAGAAACTAAGGGACTGAAACAGCGGTCGAGAAACAGAGTGCGAGAAACAGAGGGGCTGAAACAGAGGGGCTGAAACAGACGGGCTGAAACAGAGAGCCTGAAACAGAGGGGCTGAATCAGAGGGGCTGAAACAGAGAGGCTGAAATAGAGGGGCTGAAACAGAGGGGATGAATCAGAGGGGCTGAAACAGTGGGGCTGAATCAGAGGGGCTGAAACAGAGGGTGATAAACAGAGGGTCTGAAACAGAGGGCGAGAAACAGAGGGGCTGAAACAGAGGGCGAGAATCAGAGGGGCTGAAACAGAGGGGCTGAAACAGAGGGGCTGAAACAGAGGGGCTGAAAGAGAAGGGCTGAAACAGAGGGCGAGAAACTGAGGGGCTGAAACAGAGGGCTAGAAACAGAGGGCGAGAAACAGAGGGACTGAAACAGAGGGGCTGAAACAGAGGGGCAGAAACAGAGGGCGAGAAACAGAGCGGCTGAAACAGAGGGCGAGAAACAGAGGGGCTGAAACAAAGGGGCTGAAACAGTGGGGCTGAAACAGAGGGCCTGAAACAGAGGGCGAGAAATAGAGGGGCTGAAACAGAGGGCGAGAAACAGAGGGGCTGAAACAGAGGGCGAGAAACAGAGGGGCTGAAATAGAGGGGCTGAAACAGAGGGGCTGAAACAGAGGGCGAGAAACAGAGGGGCTGAAACAGAGGGCGAGAAACAGAGGGGCTGAAACAGAGGGCGAGAAACAGAGGAGCTGAATCAGAGGGTCTGAAACAGAGGGCGAGAAACAGAGGGGCTGAAACAGAGGGCGAGAAACAGAGGGGCTGAAACAGAGGGGCTAAAACAGAGGGTGAGAAACAGAGGGGCTGAAACAGAAGGCGAGAAACAGAGAGGCTCAAACAGAGGGGCTGAAACAGAGGGGCTGATTCAGAGGGGCTGAAACAGAGGGGCTGAATCAGAGGGGCTGAAACAGAGGGCGAGAAACAGAGGGGCTGAAACAGAGGGCGAGAAACAGAGGGGCAGAAACAGAGGGCGAGAAACAGAGGGGCTGAAACAGAGTGGCTGAAACAGAAGGGCTGAAACAGAGGGGCTGAAACAGAGGGCGAGAAACAGAGGGGCTGAATCAGAGGGGCTGAAACAGAAGGCGAGAAACAGAGGGGCTGAAACAGAGGGCGAGAATCAGAGGGGCAGAAACAGAGGGCGAGAAACAGAGGGGCTGAAACAGAGGGGCTGAAACAGAGGGCGAGAAACAGAGGGGCTGAAACAGAGGGCGAGAAACAGAGGGGCTGAAACAGAGGGGCTGAAACAGAGGGCGAGAAACAGAGGGGCTGAAACAGAGGGTGCGAAACATAGGGGCTGAAACAGAGGGCGAGAAACAGAGGGCTGAAACAGAGGGGCTGAAACAGAGGGGCTGAAACAGAGGGGCTGAATCGGAGGGGCTGAAACAGAGGGGCTGAAACAGAGGGGTTGAAACAGAGGGGCAGAAACAGAGGGGCTGAAACAGAGGGCGAGAAACAGCGGGGCTGAATCAGAGGGGCTGAATCAGAGGGGCTGAAACAGAGGGGCTGAAACAATGGGCGAGAAACTAAGGGACTGAAACAGCGGTCGAGAAACAGAGTGCGAGAAACAGAGGGGCTGAAACAGAGGGGCTGAAACAGACGGGCTGAAACAGAGAGCCTGAAACAGAGGGGCTGAATCAGAGGGGCTGAAACAGAGAGGCTGAAATAGAGGGGCTGAAACAAAGGGGATGAATCAGAGGGGCTGAAACAGAGGGGCTGAATCAGAGGGGCTGAAACAGAGGGTGATAAACAGAGGGTCTGAAACAGAGGGCGAGAAACAGAGGGGCTGAAACAGAGGGCGAGAATCAGAGGGACTGAAACAGAGGGGCTGAAACAGAGGGGCTGAAACAGAGGGCGAGAAACAGAGGGGCTGAAACAGAGGGCAAGAAACAGAGGGGATGAAACAGAGGGCGAGAAACAGAGGGGCTGAAACAGAGGGGCTGAAACAGAGGGGCTGAAACGGAGGGCGAGAAACAGAGGGGCTGAAACAGAGGGCAAGAAACAGAGGGGATGAAACAGAGGGCGAGAAACAGAGGGGCTGAAACAGAGGGGCTGAAACAGAGGGGCTGAAACAGAGGGCGAGAAACAGAGGGGCTGAAACAGAGGGCGAGAAACAGAGGGGCTGAAACAGAGGGCGAGAAACAGAGGGCGAGAAACAGAGGGAATGAAACAGAGGGGCTGAAACAGAGGGCGAGAAACAGAGGGGCTGAAACAGAGGGCGAGAAACAGAGGGGCTGAAACAGAGGGCGAGAAACAGAGGGGCTGAAATAGAGGGGCTGAAACAGAGGGGCTGAAACAGAGGGCGAGAAACAGAGGGGCTGAAACAGAGGGCGAGAAACAGAGGGGCTGAAACAGAGGGCGAGAAACAGAGGATCTGAATCAGAGGGGCTGAAACAGAGGGCGAGAAACAGAGGGGCTGAAACAGAGGGCGAGAAACAGAGGGGCTGAAACAGAGGGGCTAAAACAGAGGGTGAGAAACAGAGGGGCTGAAACAGAGGGCGAGAAACAGAGAGGCTCAAACAGAGGGGCTGAAACAGAGGGGCTGATTCAGAGGGGCTGAAACAGAGGGGCTGAATCAGAGGGGCTGAAACAGAGGGCGAGAAACAGAGGGGCTGAAACAGAGGGCGAGAAACAGAGGGGCAGAAACAGAGGGCGAGAAACAGAGGGGCTGAAACAGAGAGTGCGAATCAGAGGGGCTGAAACAGAGGGCGAGAAACAGAGGGGCTGAAACAGAGTGCGAGAAACAGAGGGCAAGAAACAGAGGGGCTGAAACAGAGTGGCTGAAACAGAAGGGCTGAAACAGAGGGGCTGAAACAGAGGGCGAGAAACAGAGGGGCTGAATCAGAGGGGCTGAAACAGAAGGCGAGAAACAGAGGGGCTGAAACAGAGGGCGAGAATCAGAGGGGCAGAAACAGAGGGCGAGAAACAGAGGGGCTGAAACAGAGGGGCTGAAACAGAGGGCGAGAAACAGAGGGGCTGAAACAGAGGGCGAGAAACAGAGGGGCTGAAACAGAGGGGCTGAAACAGAGGGCGAGAAACAGAGGGGCTGAAACAGAGGGTGCGAAACATAGGGGCTGAAACAGAGGGCGAGAAACAGAGGGCTGAAACAGAGGGGCTGAAACAGAGGGGCTGAAACAGAGGGGCTGAATCGGAGGGGCTGAAACAGAGGGGCTGAAACAGAGGGATTGAAACAGAGGGGCAGAAACAGAGGGGCTGAAACAGAGGGCGAGAAACAGCGGGGCTGAATCAGAGGGGCTGAATCAGAGGGGCTGAAACAGAGGGGCTGAAACAATGGGCGAGAAACTAAGGGACTGAAACAGCGGTCGAGAAACAGAGTGCGAGAAACAGAGGGGCTGAAACAGAGGGGCTGAAACAGACGGGCTGAAACAGAGAGCCTGAAACAGAGGGGCTGAATCAGAGGGGCTGAAACAGAGAGGCTGAAATAGAGGGGCTGAAACAGAGGGGATGAATCAGAGGGGCTGAAACAGTGGGGCTGAATCAGAGGGGCTGAAACAGAGGGTGATAAACAGAGGGTCTGAAACAGAGGGCGAGAAACAGAGGGGCTGAAACAGAGGGCGAGAATCAGAGGGGCTGAAACAGAGGGGCTGAAACAGAGGGGCTGAAACAGAGGGGCTGAAAGAGAAGGGCTGAAACAGAGGGCGAGAAACAGAGGGGCTGAAACAGAGGGCTAGAAACAGAGGGTGAGAAACAGAGGGACTGAAACAGAGGGGCTGAAACAGAGGGGCAGAAACAGAGGGCGAGAAACAGAGCGGCTGAAACAGAGGGCGAGAAACAGAGGGGCTGAAACAAAGGGGCTGAAACAGTGGGGCTGAAACAGAGGGCCTGAAACAGAGGGCGAGAAATAGAGGGGCTGAAACAGAGGGCGAGAAACAGAGGGGCTGAAACAGAGGGCGAGAAACAGAGGGGCTGAAATAGAGGGGCTGAAACAGAGGGGCTGAAACAGAGGGCGAGAAACAGAGGGGCTGAAACAGAGGGCGAGAAACAGAGGGGCTGAAACAGAGGGCGAGAAACAGAGGAGCTGAATCAGAGGGTCTGAAACAGAGGGCGAGAAACAGAGGGGCTGAAACAGAGGGCGAGAAACAGAGGGGCTGAAACAGAGGGGCTAAAACAGAGGGTGAGAAACAGAGGGGCTGAAACAGAAGGCGAGAAACAGAGAGGCTCAAACAGAGGGGCTGAAACAGAGGGGCTGATTCAGAGGGGCTGAAACAGAGGGGCTGAATCAGAGGGGCTGAAACAGAGGGCGAGAAACAGAGGGGCTGAAACAGAGGGCGAGAAACAGAGGGGCAGAAACAGAGGGCGAGAAACAGAGGGGCTGAAACAGAGTGGCTGAAACAGAAGGGCTGAAACAGAGGGGCTGAAACAGAGGGCGAGAAACAGAGGGGCTGAATCAGAGGGGCTGAAACAGAAGGCGAGAAACAGAGGGGCTGAAACAGAGGGCGAGAATCAGAGGGGCAGAAACAGAGGGCGAGAAACAGAGGGGCTGAAACAGAGGGGCTGAAACAGAGGGCGAGAAACAGAGGGGCTGAAACAGAGGGCGAGAAACAGAGGGGCTGAAACAGAGGGGCTGAAACAGAGGGCGAGAAACAGAGGGGCTGAAACAGAGGGTGCGAAACATAGGGGCTGAAACAGAGGGCGAGAAACAGAGGGCTGAAACAGAGGGGCTGAAACAGAGGGGCTGAAACAGAGGGGCTGAATCGGAGGGGCTGAAACAGAGGGGCTGAAACAGAGGGGTTGAAACAGAGGGGCAGAAACAGAGGGGCTGAAACAGAGGGCGAGAAACAGCGGGGCTGAATCAGAGGGGCTGAATCAGAGGGGCTGAAACAGAGGGGCTGAAACAATGGGCGAGAAACTAAGGGACTGAAACAGCGGTCGAGAAACAGAGTGCGAGAAACAGAGGGGCTGAAACAGAGGGGCTGAAACAGACGGGC
Organism: Chiloscyllium punctatum; assembly: GCF_047496795.1. Lineage (NCBI taxonomy): Eukaryota > Metazoa > Chordata > Chondrichthyes > Orectolobiformes > Hemiscylliidae > Chiloscyllium > Chiloscyllium punctatum. The sequence goes on along the minus strand of NW_027309795.1, from coordinate 1,941,789 downwards.
TGAAACAGAGAGCCTGAAACAGAGGGGCTGAATCAGAGGGGCTGAAACAGAGAGGCTGAAATAGAGGGGCTGAAACAAAGGGGATGAATCAGAGGGGCTGAAACAGAGGGGCTGAATCAGAGGGGCTGAAACAGAGGGTGATAAACAGAGGGTCTGAAACAGAGGGCGAGAAACAGAGGGGCTGAAACAGAGGGCGAGAATCAGAGGGGCTGAAACAGAGGGGCTGAAACAGAGGGGCTGAAACAGAGGGCGAGAAACAGAGGGGCTGAAACAGAGGGCAAGAAACAGAGGGGATGAAACAGAGGGCGAGAAACAGAGGGGCTGAAACAGAGGGGCTGAAACAGAGGGGCTGAAACGGAGGGCGAGAAACAGAGGGGCTGAAACAGAGGGCAAGAAACAGAGGGGATGAAACAGAGGGCGAGAAACAGAGGGGCTGAAACAGAGGGGCTGAAACAGAGGGGCTGAAACAGAGGGCGAGAAACAGAGGGGCTGAAACAGAGGGCGAGAAACAGAGGGGCTGAAACAGAGGGCGAGAAACAGAGGGCGAGAAACAGAGGGAATGAAACAGAGGGGCTGAAACAGAGGGCGAGAAACAGAGGGGCTGAAACAGAGGGCGAGAAACAGATGGGCTGAAACAGAGGGCGAGAAACAGAGGGTCTGAAACAGAGGGGCTGACACAGTGGGGCTGAAACAGAGGGGCTGAAACAGAGGGCGAGAAATAGAGGGGCTTAAACAGAGGGCGAGAAACAGAGGGACTGAAACAGAGGGTGAGAAACAGAGGGGCTGAAGCAGAGGGCGAGAAACAGAGGGCGAGAAACAGAGGGACTGAAACAGAGGGGCTGAAACAGAGGGGCTGAAACAGAGGGCGAGAAACAGAGGGGCTGAAACACAGGGCGAGAAACAGAGGGGCTGAAACAGAGGGGCTGAAACAGAGAGGCTGAAACATAGGGCGAGAAACAGAGGGGCTGAATCAGCGGGCAAGAAACAGAGGGGCTGAAACAGAGGGCGAGAAACAGAGGGGCTGAAACAGAGGGGCTGAACAGAGGGGCTGAAACAGAGGGCGAGAAACAGAGGGGCTGAAACAGAGGGGCTGAAACAGAGGGTCTGAAACAGAGGGCGAGAAACAGAGGGCGAGAAACAGAGGGACTGAAACAGAGGGACTGAAACAGAGGGGCTGAAACAGAGGGCGAGAAACAGAGGGGCTGAAGCAGAGGGCGAGAAACAGAGGGGCTGAAAGAGAGGGGCTGATACAGTGGGGCTGAAACAGAGTTGCTGAAACAGAGGGCGAGAAATAGAGTGGCTGAAACAGAGGGGCTGACAGAGTGGGGCTGAAACAGAGGGGCTGAAACAGAGGGCGAGAAACAGAGGGGCTGAAACAGAGGGGCTGAAACAGAGGGGCTGAATCAGAGGGGCTGATTCAGAGGGGCTGAAACAGAGGGGCTGAATCAGAGGGTCTGAAACAGAGGGCGAGAAACAGAGGGGCTGAAACAGAGGGCGAGAAACAGAGGGGCTGAAACAGAGGGCGAGAAACAGACGGGCAGAAACAGAGGGCGAGAAACAGAGGGACTGAAACAGAGGGGCTGAAACAGAGAGCGCGAAACAGAGGGACTGAAACAGAGGGCGAGAAACAGAGGGGCTGAAACAGAGGGCCAGAAACAGAGGGGCTGAAACAGAGGGCGAGAAACGGAGGGGCTGAAACAGAGGGGCTGAAACAGAGGGGCTGAAAGAGAGGGCGAGAAACAGAGGGGCTGAAACAGAGGGCGAGAAACAGAGTGGCTGAAACAGAGGGTGAGAAACAGAGGGCGAGAAACAGAGGGACTGAAACAGAGGGGCTGAAACAGAGATGCTGAAACAGAGGGCGAGAAACAGAGGGGCTGAAACAGAGGGCGAGAAACAGAGGGGCTGAAACAGAGGGCGAGAAACAGAGGGTCTGAAACAGTGGGGCTGACACAGTGCGGCTGAAACAGAGGGGCTGAAACAGAGGGCGAGAAATATAGGGGCTGAAACAGAGGGCGAGAAACAGAGGGACTGAAACAGAGGGCGAGAAACAGAGGGGCTGAAACAGAGGGCGAGAAACAGAGGGCGAGAAACAGAGGGACTGAAACATGGGGCTGAAACAGAGGGGCTGAATCAGAGGGCGAGAAACAGAGGGGCTGAAACAGAGAGGCTGAAACAGAGGGCGAGAAACAGAGGGGCTGAAACAGAGGGCAGGAAACAGAGGGGCTGAAACAGAGGGCGAGAATCAGAGGGGCTGAAACAGAGGGGCTGAAACAGAGAGGCTGAAACAGAGGGGCTGAAACAGAGGGCGAGAAACAGAGGGGCTGAAACAGAAGGCGAGAAACAAAGGGCGAGAAACAGAGGGACTGAAACAGAGGGGCTGAAACAGAGGGCGAGAAACAGAGGGCGAGAAACAGAGGGGCTGAAACAGAGGGCGAGAAACGGAGGGGATGAAAGAGCGGGCGAGAAACAGAGGGGCTGAAACAGAGGGGCTGAAACAGTGGGGCTGAAACAGAGGGGCTGAAACAGAGTGCGAGAAATAGAGGGTACTGAAACAGAGGGCGAGAAACAGAGGGGCTGAAACAGAGGGTGAGAAACAGAGGGGCTGAAACAGAGGGCAAGAAACAGAGGCGCTGAAACAGAGGGGCTGAAACAGAGGGGCTGAAACAGAGGGCAAGAAACAGAGGGGCTGAAAAAGAGGGCGAGAAACAGAGGGCGAGAAACAGAGGGGCTGAATCAGAGGGGCTGAAACAGAGGGCGAGAAACAGAGGGGCTGAAACAGAGGGCGAGAAACAGCGGGGCTGAAACAGAGGGGCTGAAACAGAGGGTGAGAAACAGAGGGGCTGAAACAGAGGGCGAGAAACAGAGGAGCTGAAACAGAGGGGCTGAAACAGAGGGGCTGAATCAGAGGGGCTGAATCAGAGGGGCTGAATCAGAGGGGCTGAAACAGAGGGCGAGAAACAGAGGGGATGAAACAGAGGGTGGGAAACAGAGGGGCTGAAACAGAGCGCGAGAAACAGAGGGGCTGAAACAGAGGGGCTGAAACAGAGGGGCTGAAACAGAGGGCGAGAAACAGAGGGGCTGAAACAGAGGGCGAGAAACAGAGATGCTGAAACAGAGGGCGAGAAACAGAGGGCGAGAAACAGAGGGACTGAAACAGAGGGGCTGAAACAGAGGGGCTGAAACAGAGGGCGAGAAACAGAGGGGCTGAAACAGAGGGCGAGAAACAGAGGGGCTGAAACAGAGGGGCTGACACAGTGGGGCTGAAACAGAGGGGCTGAAACAGAGGGCGAGAAATAGAGGGGCTGAAACAGAGGGGCTGACACAGTGGGGCTGAAACAGAGGGGCTGAAACAGAGGGCGAGAAACAGAGGGGCTGAAACAGAGGGGCTGAAACAGAGGGGCTGAATCAGAGGGGCTGATTCAGAGGGGCTGAAACAGAGGGGCTGAATCAGAGGGTCTGAAACAGAGGGCGAGAAACAGAGGGGCTGAAACAGAGGGCGAGAAACAGAGGGGCTGAAACAGAGGGCGAGAAACAGACGGGCAGAAACAGAGGGCGAGAAACAGAGGGACTGAAACAGAGGGGCTGAAACAGAGAGCGCGAAACAGAAGGCAAGAAACAGAGGGTGAGAAACAGAGGGGCTGTAACAGAGGGCGAGAAACAGAGGGGCAGAAACAGAGGGCGATAAACGGAGGGGCTGAAACAGAGGGGCTGAAACAGAGGGGCTGAAACAGAGGGCGAGAAACAGAGGGGCTGAAACAGAGGGCGAGAAACAGAGGGGCTGAAACAGAGGGCGAGAAACAGAGGGCGAGAATCAGAGGGACTGAAACAGAGGGGCGGAAACAGAGGGGCTGAAACAGACGACGAGAAACAGAGGGGCTGAAACAGTGGGCGTGAAACAGACGGGCTGAAACAGAGGGCGAGAAACAGAGGGTCTGAAACAGAGGGGCTGTCACAGTGGGGCTGAAACAGAGGGGCTGAAACAGAGGGCGAGAATTGGAGGAGCTGAAACAGAGGGCGAGAAACAGAGGGACTGAAACAGAGGGCGAGAAACAGAGGGGCTGAAACAGAGGGTGAGAAACAGAGGGCGAGAAACAGAGCGACTGAAACAGAGGGGCTGAAACAGAGGGGCTGAATCAGAGGGCGAGAAACAGAGGGGCTGAAGCAGAGAGGCTGAATCAGAGGGCGAGAAACAGAGGGGCTGAAGCAGAGAGGCTGAAACAGAGGGCGAGAAACAGAGCGGCTGAAACAGAGGTCAAGAAACAGAGGGTCTGAAACAGAGGGCGAGAAACAGAGGGGCTGAAACAGAGGGGCTGAAACAGAGGGGCTGAAACAGAGGGGCTGAAACAGAGGGCGAGAAACAGAGGGGCTGAAACAGAGGGCGAGAAACAGAGGGGCTGAAAGAGAGGGCGAGAAACAGAGGGCGAGAAACAGAGGGACTGAAACAGAGGGGCTGAAACAGAGGGGCTGAAACAGAGGGCGAGAAACAGAGGGTCTGAAACAGAGGGGCTGTCACAGTGGGGCTGAAACAGAGGGGCTGAAACAGAGGGCGAGAAATGGAGGGGCTGAAACAGAGGGTGAGAAACAGAGGGGCTGAAACAAAGGGTGAGAAACAGAGGGGCTGAAACAGAGGGCGAGAAACAGAGGGGCTGAAACAGAGGGGCTGAAACAGAGGGGCTGAAACAGAGGGCAAGAAACAGAGGGGCTGAAAAAGTGGGCGTGAAACAGAGGGCCTGAAACAGAGGGCGAGAAACAGAGGGGCTGAATCAGAGGAGCTGAAACAGAGGGCGAGAAACAGAGGGGCTGAAACAGAGGGCGAGAAACAGAGGGACTGAAACAGAGGGCGAGAAACAGAGGGGCTGAAACAGAGGGCGAGAAACAGAGGGGCTGAAACAGAGGGGCTGAATCAGAGGGGCTGATTCAGAGGGGCTGAAACAGAGGGGCTGAATCAGAGGGGCTGAAACAGAGGGCGAGAATCAGAGGGGCTGAAACAGATGGCGAGAAACAGAGGGGCTGAAACAGAGGGCGAGAAACAGACGGGTAAAAACAGAGGGCTAGAAACAGAGGGACTGAAACAGAGGGGCTGAAACAGAGAGCGCGAAACAGAGGGACTGAAACAGAGGGCGAGAAACAGAGGGGCTGAAACTGAGGGCGAGAAACAGACGGGCTTAAACAGAGGGCGAGAAACAGAGCGGCTGAAACAGAGGGCGAGAAACAGAGGGGCTGAAACAGAGTGGCTGAAACAGAGGGCGAGAAACAGAGGGGCTGAATCAGACGGGCTGAATCAGAGGGGCTGAAACAGAGGGCGAGAAACAGAGGGGCTTAAACAGAGGGCGAGAAACAGAGGGGCTGAAACAGAGGGCGAGATACAGAGGGGCTGAAACAGAGTGGCTGAAACAGAGGGTGAGAAACAGTGGGGCTGAAACAGAGGGGCAGAAACAGAGGGCGAGAAACAGAGGGGCTGAAACAGAGGGCGAGAAACAGAGGGGCTGAAACAGAGGGCGAGAAAGAGAGGGGCTGAAACAGAGGGCGAGAAACAGAGGGGCTGAAACAGAGGGCGAGAAACAGAGGGGCTGAAACAGAGGGGCTGAAACAGAGGGGCTGAAACAGAGGGCGAGAAACAGAGGGGCTGAAACAGATGGCGAGAAACAGAGGGTCTTGAACAGAGGGCGAGAAACAGAGGGGCTGAAACCGAGTGGCTGAAACAGAAGGGCTGAAACAGAGGGGCTGAAACAGAGTGCGAGAAACAGAGGGGCTGAAACAGAGGGGCTGAAACAGAGGGTGATAAACAGTGGGGCTGAAACAGAGGGAGAAACAGAGGGGCTGAAACAGAGGGGCTGAAACAGAGGGGCTGAATCAGAGGGGCTGATTCAGAGGGGCTGAAACAGAGGGGCTGAATCAGAGGGGCTGAAACAGAGGGCGAGAAACAGAGGGGCTGAAACAGAGGGCGAGAAACAGAGGGGCTAAACAGAGGGCGAGAAACAGACGTGCAGAAACAGAGGGCGAGAAACAGAGGGACTGAAACAAAGGGGCTGGAACAGAGAGCGCGAAACAGAGGGACTGAAACAGAGGGCGAGAAACAGAGGGGCTGAAACAGAGGGGCTGAAACAGAGGGGCTGAAACAGAGGGCAAGAAACAGAGGGGCTGAAACAGAGTGGCTGAAACAGAGGGCGAGAAACAGAGGGGCTGAATCAGACGGGCTGAATCAGAGGGGCTGAAACAGAGGGGCTGAAACAGAGGGCGAGAAACAGAGGGGCTGAAACAGAGGGCGAGAAACAGAGGGCGAGAAACAGAGGGGCTGAAAAAGAGGGGCTGAAACAGAGGGGCTGAAACAAAGCGGCTGATCCAGAGGGCGAGAAACAGAGGGGCTGAAACAGAGGGCGAGATACAGAGGGGCAGAAAGAGAGGAGCTGAAACAGAGGGCGAGAAACAGAGAGGCTGAAACAGAGGGCGAGAAACAGAGGGCCTGAAACAGAGGGCGAGAAACAGAGGGCTGAAACAGAGTGGCTGAAACAGAGGGGCTGAAACAGAGGGGCTGAAACAGAGGGCGAGATACAGAGAGGCTGAAACAGAGGGCGAGAAACAGAGTGGCTGAAACAGAGGGCAAGAAACAGAGGGGCTGAAACAGAGGGCGAGAAACAGAGGGGCTGAAACAGAGGGGCTGAAACAGAGGGCGAGAAACAGAGGGACTGAAACAGAGGGGCTGAAACAGAGGTGCTGATACAGAGGGCGAGAAACAGAGCGGCTGAAACAGAGGGCGAGAAACAGAGGGGCTGAAACAAAGGGGCTGAAACAGTGGGGCTAAAACAGAGGGGCTGAACCAGAGGGCGAGAAATAGACGGGCTGAAACAGAGGGCGAGAAACAGAGGGGCTGAAACAGAGGGCGAGAAACAGAGGGGCTGAAACAGAGGGGCTGAAACAGAGTGGCTGAAACAGAGGGCGAGAAACAGAGGGGCTGAAACAGAGGGCGAGAAACAGAGGGGCTGAAACATAGGGGCTGAAACAGAGGGTGAGAAACAGAGGGGCTGACACAGAGGGCGAGAAACAGAGGGGCTGAAACAGAGGGGCTGAAACAGAGGGGCTGAATCAGAGGGGCTGGTTCAGAGGGGCTGAATCAGAGGGGCTTAATCAGAGGGGCTGAAACAGAGGGGCTTAAATCAGAGGGGCTGAAAAAGAGGGCGAGAAACAGAGGAGCAGAAACAAAGGGGCTGAAACAGAGAGCGCGAAACAGAGGGGCTGAAACAGATGGCGAGAAACAGAGGGACTGAAACAGAGGTCGAGAAACAGAGGGACTGAAACAGAGGTCGAGAAACAGAGGGGCTGAAACAGAGGGCAAGAAACAGAGGGGCTGAAACAGAGAGGCAGAAACAGAAGGGCAGAAACAGAGGGGCTGAAACAGAGGGCGAGAAACAGAGGGGCTGAATCAGAGGGGCTGAATCATAAGGGCTGAATCAGAGGGGCTGAAACAGAGGGGCTGAAACAGAGGGCGAGAAACAGAGGGGCTGAAACAGAGGGCGAGAAACAGTGGGCGAGAAAGAGAGGGGCTGAAAAAGAGGGGCTGAAACAAAGCGGCTGATGCAGAGGGCGATAAATAGAGGGGTTGAAACAGAGGGGCTGAAACAGAGGGGCTGAAACAGAGGGCGAGAAACAGAGAGGCTGAAACAGAGGGCGAGAAACAGAGGGGCTGAAACAGAGGTCGAGAAACAGAGCGGCTGAAACAAAGGGGCTGAAACAGAGGGGCTGAAACAGAGGGTCTGAAACAGAGGGCGGGAAACAGAGAGGCTGAAACAGAGGGCGAGAAACAGAGTGGCTGAAACAGAGGGCAAGAAACAGAAGGGCTGAAACAGAGGGCGAGAAACAGAGGGGCTGAAACAGAGGGGCTGAAACAGAGGGGCTGAAACAGAGGGGCTGAAACAGAGAGCGAGAAACAGAGGTGCTGAAACAGAGGGCCAGAAACAGAGGGCGAGAAACAGAGGGACTGAAACAGTGGGGCTGCAACAGAGGGGCTGATACAGAGGGCGAGAAACAGAGCGGCTGAAACAGAGGGCGAGAAACAGAGGGGCTGAAACAAAGGGGCTGAAACAGTGGGGATAAAACAGAGGGGCTGAAACAGAGGGCGAGAAATAGAGGGGCTGAAACAGAGGGGCTGAATCGGAGGGTCTGAAACAGAGGGGCTGAAACAGAGGGGCTGAAACAGAGGGCGAGAAACAGAGGGGCTGAAACAGAGGGGCTGAATCAGAGGGGCTGAAACAGAGGGGCTGAAACAGAGGGCGAGAAACAGAGGGGCTGAAACAGAGGGCGAGAAACAGTGGGCGAGAAAGAGAGGGGCTGAAAAAGAGGGGCTGAAACAAAGCGGCTGATGCAGAGGGCGATAAATAGAGGGGTTGAAACAGAGGGGCTGAAACAGAGGGGCTGAAACAGAGGGCGAGAAACAGAGAGGCTGAAACAGAGGGCGAGAAACAGAGGGGCTGAAACAGAGGTCGAGAAACAGAGCGGCTGAAACAAAGGGGCTGAAACAGAGGGGCTGAAACAGAGGGTCTGAAACAGAGGGCGGGAAACAGAGAGGCTGAAACAGAGGGCGAGAAACAGAGTGGCTGAAACAGAGGGCAAGAAACAGAAGGGCTGAAACAGAGGGCGAGAAACAGAGGGGCTGAAACAGAGGGGCTGAAACAGAGGGGCTGAAACAGAGGGGCTGAAACAGAGAGCGAGAAACAGAGGTGCTGAAACAGAGGGCCAGAAACAGAGGGCGAGAAACAGAGGGACTGAAACAGTGGGGCTGCAACAGAGGGGCTGATACAGAGGGCGAGAAACAGAGCGGCTGAAACAGAGGGCGAGAAACAGAGGGGCTGAAACAAAGGGGCTGAAACAGTGGGGATAAAACAGAGGGGCTGAAACAGAGGGCGAGAAATAGAGGGGCTGAAACAGAGGGGCTGAATCGGAGGGTCTGAAACAGAGGGGCTGAAACAGAGGGGCTGAAACAGAGGGCGAGAAACAGAGGGGCTGAAACAGAGGGGCTGAAACAGAGGGGCTGAAACAGAGGGCGAGAAACAGAGGGGCTGAAACAGAGGGCGAGAAACAGAGGGGCTGAAACAGAGGGCGAGAAACAGAGGGGCTGAATCAGAGGGGCTGAAACAGAGGGCGAGAAACAGAGGGGCTGAAACAGAGAGTGAGAAACAGAGGGGCTGAAACAGAGGGGCTGAAACAGAGGGTGAGAAACAGAGGGGCTGAAACAGAGAGTGAGAAACAGAGGGGCTGAAACAGAGGAGCTGAAACAGAGGGGCTGATTCAGAGGGGCTGAAACAGAGGGGCTTAATCAGAGGGGCTGAAACAGAGGGCGAGAAACAGAGGGGCTGAAACAGAGGGGCTGAAACAGAGGGGCTGAAACAGAGGGCGAGAAACAGAGGGGCTGAAACAGAGGGCGAGAAACAGAGGGGCTGAAACAGAGGGCGAGAAACAGAGGGGCTGAATCAGAGGGGCTGAAACAGAGGGCGAGAAACAGAGGGGCTGAAACAGAGAGTGAGAAACAGAGGGGCTGAAACAGAGGGGCTGAAACAGAGGGTGAGAAACAGAGGGGCTGAAACAGAGAGTGAGAAACAGAGGGGCTGAAACAGAGGAGCTGAAACAGAGGGGCTGATTCAGAGGGGCTGAAACAGAGGGGCTTAATCAGAGGGGCTGAAACAGAGGGCGAGAAACAGAGGGGCTGAAACAGAGGGCGAGAAACAGAGGGGCAGAAAAAGTGGGCGATAAACAGAGGAGCAGAAACAGAGGGGCTGAAACAGAGAGCGCGAAACAGAGGGGCTGAAACAGATGGCGAGAAACAGAGGGACTGAAACAGAGGTCGAGAAACAGAGGGGCTGAAACAGAGGGCAAGAAAAAGAGGGGCTGAAACAGAGTGGCTGAAACAGAAGGGCTGAAACAGAGGGGCTGAAACAGATGGCGAGAAACAGAGGGGCTGAATCAGAGGGGCTGAATCAGAAGGGCTGAAACAGAGGGGCTGAATCAGAGGGGCTGAAACAGAAGGCGAGAAACAGAGGTACTGAAACAGAGGGCGAGAAACTGAGGGGCAGAAACAGAGGGCGAGAAACAGAGGGGCTGAAACAGAGGGTCTGAAACAGAGGGCGAGAAACAGAGGGACTGAAACAGAGGGCGAGAAACAGAGGGGCTGAAACAGAGGGTGAGAAACAGAGGGCGAGAAACAGAGGGACTGAAAAAGAGGGGCTGAAACAGAGGGGCTGAATCAGAGGGCGAGAAACAGAGGGGCTGAAACAGAGAGGCTGAAACAGAGGGCGAGAAACAGAGGGGCTGAAACAGAGGTCAAGAAACAGAGGGGCTGAAACAGAGGGCGAGAAACAGAGGGGCTGAAACAGAGGGGCTGAAACAGAGGGGCTGAAACAGAGGGGCTGAACCAGAGGGCGAGAAACCGAGGGGCTGAAACAGAGGGCGAGAAACAGAGGGGCTGAAAGAGAGGGCGAGAAACAGAGGGCGAGAAACAGAGGGACTGAAACAGAGGGGCTGAAACAGAGGGGCTGAAACAGAGGGCGAGAAACAGTGGGGCTGAAACAGAGGGGCTGACACAGTGGGGCTGAAACAGAGGGGCTGAAACAGAGGGCGAGAAATAGAGGGGCTGAAACAGAGGGTGAGAAACAGAGGGGCTGAAACAAAGGGTGAGAAACAGAGGGGCTGAAACAGAGGGCGAGAAACAGAGGGGCTGAAACAGAGGGGCTGAAACAGAGGGGCTGAAACAGAGGGCAAGAAACAGAGGGGCTGAAAAAGAGGGCGAGAAACAGAGGGCCTGAAACAGAGGGCGAGAAACAGAGGGGCTGAATCAGAGGTGCTGAAACAGAGGGCGAGAAACAGAGGGGCTGAAACAGAGGGCGAGAAAAAGAGGGACTGAAACAGAGGGCGAGAAACAGAGGGGCTGAAACAGAGGGCGAGAAACTGAGGGGCTGAAACAGAGGAGCTGAATCAGAGGGGCTGATTCAGAGGGGCTGAAACAGAGGGGCTGAATCAGAGGGGCTGAAACAGAGGGCGAGAAACAGAGGGGCTGAAACAGAGGGGCTGAAACAGAGGGGCTGAAACAGAGGGGCTGAAACAGAGAGCGAGAAACAGAGGGGCTGAAACAGAGGGCCAGAAACAGAGGGCGAGAAACAGAGGGACTGAAACAGTGGGGCTGCAACAGAGGGGCTGATACAGAGGGCGAGAAACAGAGCGGCTGAAACAGAGGGCGAGAAACAGAGGGGCTGATACAAAGAGGCTGAAACCGTGGGGATAAAACAGAGGGGCTGAAACAGAGGGCGAGAAATAGAGGGGCTGAAACAGAGGGGCTGAATCGGAGGGGCTGAAACAGAGGGGCTGAAACAGAGGGGCTGAAACAGAGGGCGAGAAACAGAGGGGCTGAAACAGAGGGGCTGAAACAGAGGGGCTGAAACAGAGGGCGAGAAACAGAGGGGCTGAAACAGAGGGCGAGAAACAGAGGGGCTGAAACAGAGGTGAGAAACAGAGGGGCTGAAACAGAGGGGCTGAAACAGAGGGTGAGAAACAGAGGGGCTGAAACAGAGGGTGAGAAACAGAGGGGCTGAAACAGAGGGGCTGAAACAGAGGGGCTGAATCAGAGGGGCTGATTCAGAGGGGCTGAAACAGAGGGGCTTAATCAGAGGGGCTGAAACAGAGGGCGAGAAACAGAGGGGCTGAAACAGAGGGCGAGAAACATAGGTGCAGAAAAAGAGGTCGAGAAACAGAGGAGCAGAAACAGAGGGCAAGAAAAAGAGGGGCTGAAACAGAGTGGCAGAAACAGAAGGGCTGAAACAGAGGGGCTGAAACAGAGGGCGAGAAACAGAGGGGCTGAATCAGAGGGGCTGAATCAGAAGGGCTGAAACAGAGGGGCTGAATCAGAGGGGCTGAAACAGAAGGCGAGAAACAGAGGTACTGAAACAGAGGGCGAGAAACTGAGGGGCAGAAACAGAGGGCGAGAAACAGAGGGGCTGAAACAGAGGGTCTGAAACAGAGGGCGAGAAACAGAGGGACTGAAACAGAGGGCGAGAAACAGAGGGGCTGAAACAGAGGGTGAGAAACAGAGGGCGAGAAACAGAGGGGCTGAAACAGAGAGTGAGAAACAGAGGGGCTGAATCAGAGGGCGAGAAACAGAGGGGCTGAAACAGAGAGTGAGAAACAGAGGGGCTGAAACAGAGGGCGAGAAACAGAGGGGCTGAAACAGAGAGTGAGAAACAGAGGGGCTGAAACAGAGGGGCTGAAACAGAGGGTGAGAAACAGAGGGGCTGAAACAGAGGGCGAGAAACAGAGGGGCTGAAACAGAGGGGCTGAAACAGAGGGGCTGAATCAGAGGGGCTGATTCAGAGGGGCTGAAACAGAGGGGCTTAATCAGAGGGGCTGAAACAGAGGGCGAGAAACAGAGGGGCTGAAACAGAGGGCGAGAAACATAGGGGCAGAAAAAGAGGTCGAGAAACAGAGGAGCAGAAACAGAGGGCAAGAAAAAGAGGGGCTGAAACAGAGTGGCAGAAACAGAAGGGCTGAAACAGAGGGGCTGAAACAGAGGGCGAGAAACAGAGGGGCTGAATCAGAGGGGCTGAATCAGAAGGGCTGAAACAGAGGGGCTGAATCAGAGGGGCTGAAACAGAAGGCGAGAAACAGAGGTACTGAAACAGAGGGCGAGAAACTGAGGGGCAGAAACAGAGGGCGAGAAACAGAGGGGCTGAAACAGAGGGTCTGAAACAGAGGGCGAGAAACAGAGGGACTGAAACAGAGGGCGAGAAACAGAGGGGCTGAAACAGAGGGTGAGAAACAGAGGGCGAGAAACAGAGGGACTGAAACAGAGGGGCTGAAACAGAGGGGCTGAATCAGAGGGCGAGAAACAGAGGGGCTGAAACAGAGAGGCTGAAACAGAGGGCGAGAAACAGAGGGGCTGAAACAGATGTCAAGAAACAGAGGGGCTGAAACAGAGAGGCTGAAACAGAGGGCGAGAAACAGAGGGGCTGAAACAGAGAGGCTGAAACAGAGGGCGAGAAACAGAGGGGCTGAAACAGATGTCAAGAAACAGAGGGGCTGAAACAGAGGGCGAGAAACAGAGGGGCTGAAACAGAGGGGCTGAAACAGAGGGGCTGAAACAGAGGGGCTGAACCAGAGGGCGAGAAACAGAGGGGCTGAAACAGAGGGCGAGAAACAGAGGGGCTGAAAGAGAGGGCGAGAAACAGAGGGCGAAAAACAGAGGGACTGAAACAGAGGGGCTGAAACAGAGGGGCTGAAACAGAGGGCGAGAAACAGTGGGGCTGAAACAGAGGGGCTGACACAGTGGGGCTGAAACAGAGGGGCTGAAACAGAGGGCGAGAAATAGAGGGGCTGAATCAGAGGGGCTGAAACAGAGGGCGAGAAACAGAGGGGCTGAAACAGAGAGTGAGAAACAGAGGGGCTGAAACAGAGGGGCTGAAACAGAGGGTGAGAAACAGAGGGGCTGAAACAGAGAGTGAGAAACAGAGGGGCTGAAACAGAGGGGCTGAAACAGAGGGGCTGATTCAGAGGGGCTGAAACAGAGGGGCTTAATCAGAGGGGCTGAAACAGAGGGCGAGAAACAGAGGGGCTGAAACAGAGGGCGAGAAACAGAGGGGCAGAAAAAGTGGGCGAGAAACAGAGGAGCAGAAACAGAGGGGCTGAAACAGAGAGCGCGAAACAGAGGGGCTGAAACAGATGGCGAGAAACAGAGGGACTGAAACAGAGGTCGAGAAACAGAGGGGCTGAAACAGAGGGCAAGAAAAAGAGGGGCTGAAACAGAGTGGCTGAAACAGAAGGGCTGAAACAGAGGGGCTGAAACAGATGGCGAGAAACAGAGGGGCTGAATCAGAGGGGCTGAATCAGAAGGGCTGAAACAGAGGGGCTGAATCAGAGGGGCTGAAACAGAAGGCGAGAAACAGAGGTACTGAAACAGAGGGCGAAAAACTGAGGGGCAGAAACAGAGGGCGAGAAACAGAGGGGCTGAAACAGAGGGTCTGAAACAGAGGGCGAGAAACAGAGGGACTGAAACAGAGGGCGAGAAACAGAGGGGCTGAAACAGAGGGTGAGAAACAGAGGGCGAGAAACAGAGGGACTGAAAAAGAGGGGCTGAAACAGAGGGGCTGAATCAGAGGGCGAGAAACAGAGGGGCTGAAACAGAGAGGCTGAAACAGAGGGCGAGAAACAGAGGGGCTGAAACAGAGGTCAAGAAACAGAGGGGCTGAAACAGAGGGCGAGAAACAGAGGGGCTGAAACAGAGGGGCTGAAACAGAGGGGCTGAAACAGAGGGGCTGAACCAGAGGGCGAGAAACCGAGGGGCTGAAACAGAGGGCGAGAAACAGAGGGGCTGAAAGAGAGGGCGAGAAACAGAGGGCGAGAAACAGAGGGACTGAAACAGAGGGGCTGAAACAGAGGGGCTGAAACAGAGGGCGAGAAACAGTGGGGCTGAAACAGAGGGGCTGACACAGTGGGGCTGAAACAGAGGGGCTGAAACAGAGGGCGAGAAATAGAGGGGCTGAAACAGAGGGTGAGAAACAGAGGGGCTGAAACAAAGGGTGAGAAACAGAGGGGCTGAAACAGAGGGCGAGAAACAGAGGGGCTGAAACAGAGGGGCTGAAACAGAGGGCAAGAAACAGAGGGGCTGAAAAAGAGGGCGAGAAACAGAGGGCCTGAAACAGAGGGCGAGAAACAGAGGGCCTGAAACAGAGGGCGAGAAACAGAGGGGCTGAATCAGAGGAGCTGAAACAGAGGGCGAGAAACAGAGGGGCTGAAACAGAGGGCGAGAAAAAGAGGGACTGAAACAGAGGGCGAGAAACAGAGGGGCTGAAACAGAGGGCGATAAACTGAGGGGCTGAAACAGAGGAGCTGAATCAGAGGGGCTGATTCAGAGGGGCTGAAACAGAGGGGCTGAATCAGAGGGGCTGAAACAGAGGGCGAGAAACAGAGGGGCTGAAACAGAGGGGCTGAAACAGAGGGGCTGAAACAGAGGGGCTGAAACAGAGAGCGAGAAACAGAGGGGCTGAAACAGAGGGCCAGAAACAGAGGGCGAGAAACAGAGGGACTGAAACAGTGGGGCTGCAACAGAGGGGCTGATACAGAGGGCGAGAAACAGAGCGGCTGAAACAGAGGGCGAGAAACAGAGGGGCTGATACAAAGAGGCTGAAACCGTGGGGATAAAACAGAGGGGCTGAAACAGAGGGCGAGAAATAGAGGGGCTGAAACAGAGGGGCTGAATCGGAGGGGCTGAAACAGAGGGGCTGAAACAGAGGGGCTGAAACAGAGGGCGAGAAACAGAGGGGCTGAAACAGAGGGGCTGAAACAGAGGGGCTGAAACAGAGGGCGAGAAACAGAGGGGCTGAAACAGAGGGCGAGAAACAGAGGGGCTGAAACAGAGGTGAGAAACAGAGGGGCTGAATCAGAGGGGCTGAAACAGAGGGCGAGAAACAGAGGGGCTGAAACAGAGAGTGAGAAACAGAGGGGCTGAAACAGAGGGGCTGAAACAGAGGGTGAGAAACAGAGGGGCTGAAACAGAGGGCGAGAAACAGAGGGGCTGAAACAGAGGGGCTGAAACAGAGGGGCTGAATCAGAGGGGCTGATTCAGAGGGGCTGAAACAGAGGGGCTTAATCAGAGGGGCTGAAACAGAGGGCGAGAAACAGAGGGGCTGAAACAGAGGGCGAGAAACATAGGGGCAGAAAAAGAGGTCGAGAAACAGAGGAGCAGAAACAGAGGGCAAGAAAAAGAGGGGCTGAAACAGAGTGGCAGAAACAGAAGGGCTGAAACAGAGGGGCTGAAACAGAGGGCGAGAAACAGAGGGGCTGAATCAGAGGGGCTGAATCAGAAGGGCTGAAACAGAGGGGCTGAATCAGAGGGGCTGAAACAGAAGGCGAGAAACAGAGGTACTGAAACAGAGGGCGAGAAACTGAGGGGCAGAAACAGAGGGCGAGAAACCGAGGGGCTGAAACAGAGGGTCTGAAACAGAGGGCGAGAAACAGAGGGACTGAAACAGAGGGCGAGAAACAGAGGGGCTGAAACAGAGGGTGAGAAACAGAGGGCGAGAAACAGAGGGACTGAAACAGAGGGGCTGAAACAGAGGGGCTGAATCAGAGGGCGAGAAACAGAGGGGCTGAAACAGCGAGGCTGAAACAGAGGGCGAGAAACAGAGGGGCTGAAACAGATGTCAAGAAACAGAGGGGCTGAAACAGAGGGCGAGAAACAGAGGGGCTGAAACAGAGGGGCTGAAACAGAGGGGCTGAAACAGAGGGGCTGAACCAGAGGGCGAGAAACAGAGGGGCTGAAACAGAGGGCGAGAAACAGAGGGGCTGAAAGAGAGGGCGAGAAACAGAGGGCGAAAAACAGAGGGACTGAAACAGAGGGGCTGAAACAGAGGGGCTGAAACAGAGGGCGAGAAACAGTGGGGCTGAAACAGAGGGTGAGAAATAGAGGGGCTGAAACAGAGGGTGAGAAACAGAGGGGCTCAAACAAAGGGTGAGAAACAGAGGGGCTGAAACAGAGGGCGAGAAACAGAGGGGCTGAAACAAAGGGGCTGAAACAGAGGGGCTGAAACAGAGGGCGAGAAATAGAGGGGCTGAAACAGAGGGTGAGAAACAGAGGGGCTCAAACAAAGGGTGAGAAACAGAGGGGCTGAAACAGAGGGCGAGAAACAGAGGGGCTGACACAGTGGGGCTGAAACAGAGGGGCTGAAACAGAGGGCGAGAAATAGAGGGGCTGAAACAGAGGGTGAGAAACAGAGGGGCTCAAACAAAGGGTGAGAAACAGAGGGGCTGAAACAGAGGGCGAGAAACAGAGGGGCTGAAACAGAGGGGCTGAAACAGAGGGGCTGAAACAGAGGGCAAGAAACAGAGGGGCTGAAAAAGAGGGCGAGAAACAGAGGGCCTGAAACAGAGGGCGAGAAACAGAGGGGCTGAATCAGAGGAGCTGAAACAGAGGGCGAGAAACAGAGGGGCTGAAACAGAGGGAGAGAAACAGAGGGACTGAAACAGAGGGCGAGAAACAGAGGGGCTGAAACAGAGGGCGAGAAACAGAGGGGCTGAAACAGAGGGGCTGAATCAGAGGGGCTGATTCAGAGGGGCTGAAACAGAGGGGCTGAATCAGAGGGGCTGAAACAGAGGGCGAGAAACAGAGGGGCTGAAACAGAGGGCGAGAAACAGAGGGGCTGAAACAGAGGGCGAGAAACAGACGGGCAGAAACAGAGGGCGAGAAACTGAGGGGCTGAAACAGAGGAGCTGAATCAGAGGGGCTGAAACAGAGGGCGAGAAACAGAGGGGCTGAAACAGAGGGCGAGAAAAAGAGGGACTGAAACAGAGGGCGAGAAACAGAGGGGCTGAAACAGAGGGCGAGAAACTGAGGGGCTGAAACAGAGGAGCTGAATCAGAGGGGCTGATTCAGAGGGGCTGAAACAGAGGGGCTGAATCAGAGGGGCTGAAACAGAGGGCGAGAAACAGAGGGGCTAAAACAGAGGGGCTGAAACAGAGGGGCTGAAACAGAGGGGCTGAAACAGAGAGCGAGAAACAGAGGGGCTGAAACAGAGGGCCAGAAACAGAGGGCGAGAAACAGAGGGACTGAAACAGTGGGGCTGCAACAGAGGGGCTGATACAGAGGGCGAGAAACAGAGCGGCTGAAACAGAGGGCGAGAAACAGAGGGGCTGATACAAAGAGGCTGAAACCGTGGGGATAAAACAGAGGGGCTGAAACAGAGGGCGAGAAATAGAGGGGCTGAAACAGAGGGGCTGAATCGGAGGGGCTGAAACAGAGGGGCTGAAACAGAGGGGCTGAAACAGAGGGCGAGAAACAGAGGGGCTGAAACAGAGGGGCTGAAACAGAGGGGCTGAAACAGAGGGCGAGAAACAGAGGGGCTGAAACAGAGGGCGAGAAACAGAGGGGCTGAAACAGAGGTGAGAAACAGAGGGGCTGAATCAGAGGGGCTGAAACAGAGGGCGAGAAACAGAGGGGCTGAAACAGAGAGTGAGAAACAGAGGGGCTGAAACAGTGGGGCTGAAACAGAGGGTGAGAAACAGAGGGGCTGAAACAGAGGGCGAGAAACAGAGGGGCTGAAACAGAGGGGCTGAAACAGAGGGGCTGAATCAGAGGGGCTGATTCAGAGGGGCTGAAACAGAGGGGCTTAATCAGAGGGGCTGAAACAGAGGGCGAGAAACAGAGGGGCTGAAACAGAGGGCGAGAAACATAGGGGCAGAAAAAGAGGTCGAGAAACAGAGGAGCAGAAACAGAGGGCAAGAAAAAGAGGGGCTGAAACAGAGTGGCAGAAACAGAAGGGCTGAAACAGAGGGGCTGAAACAGAGGGCGAGAAACAGAGGGGCTGAATCAGAGGGGCTGAATCAGAAGGGCTGAAACAGAGGGGCTGAATCAGAGGGGCTGAAACAGAAGGCGAGAAACAGAGGTACTGAAACAGAGGGCGAGAAACTGAGGGGCAGAAACAGAGGGCGAGAAACAGAGGGGCTGAAACAGAGGGTCTGAAACAGAGGGCGAGAAACAGAGGGACTGAAACAGAGGGCGAGAAACAGAGGGGCTGAAACAGAGGGTGAGAAACAGAGGGCGAGAAACAGAGGGACTGAAACAGAGGGGCTGAAACAGAGGGGCTGAATCAGAGGGCGAGAAACAGAGGGGCTGAAACAGAGAGGCTGAAACAGAGGGCGAGAAACAGAGGGGCTGAAACAGATGTCAAGAAACAGAGGGGCTGAAACAGAGGGCGAGAAACAGAGGGGCTGAAACAGAGGGGCTGAAACAGAGGGGCTGAAACAGAGGGGCTGAACCAGAGGGCGAGAAACAGAGGGGCTGAAACAGAGGGCGAGAAACAGAGGGGCTGAAAGAGAGGGCGAGAAACAGAGGGCGAAAAACAGAGGGACTGAAACAGAGGGGCTGAAACAGAGGGGCTGAAACAGAGGGCGAGAAACAGTGGGGCTGAAACAGAGGGGCTGACACAGTGGGGCTGAAACAGAGGGGCTGAAACAGAGGGCGAGAAATAGAGGGGCTGAATCAGAGGGGCTGAAACAGAGGGCGAGAAACAGAGGGGCTGAAACAGAGAGTGAGAAACAGAGGGGCTGAAACAGAGGGGCTGAAACAGAGGGTGAGAAACAGAGGGGCTGAAACAGAGAGTGAGAAACAGAGGGGCTGAAACAGAGGGGCTGAAACAGAGGGGCTGATTCAGAGGGGCTGAAACAGAGGGGCTTAATCAGAGGGGCTGAAACAGAGGGCGAGAAACAGAGGGGCTGAAACAGAGGGCGAGAAACAGAGGGGCAGAAAAAGTGGGCGAGAAACAGAGGAGCAGAAACAGAGGGGCTGAAACAGAGAGCGCGAAACAGAGGGGCTGAAACAGATGGCGAGAAACAGAGGGACTGAAACAGAGGTCGAGAAACAGAGGGGCTGAAACAGAGGGCAAGAAAAAGAGGGGCTGAAACAGAGTGGCTGAAACAGAAGGGCTGAAACAGAGGGGCTGAAACAGATGGCGAGAAACAGAGGGGCTGAATCAGAGGGGCTGAATCAGAAGGGCTGAAACAGAGGGGCTGAATCAGAGGGGCTGAAACAGAAGGCGAGAAACAGAGGTACTGAAACAGAGGGCGAGAAACTGAGGGGCAGAAACAGAGGGCGAGAAACAGAGGGGCTGAAACAGAGGGTCTGAAACAGAGGGCGAGAAACAGAGGGACTGAAACAGAGGGCGAGAAACAGAGGGGCTGAAACAGAGGGTGAGAAACAGAGGGCGAGAAACAGAGGGACTGAAAAAGAGGGGCTGAAACAGAGGGGCTGAATCAGAGGGCGAGAAACAGAGGGGCTGAAACAGAGAGGCTGAAACAGAGGGCGAGAAACAGAGGGGCTGAAACAGAGGTCAAGAAACAGAGGGGCTGAAACAGAGGGCGAGAAACAGAGGGGCTGAAACAGAGGGGCTGAAACAGAGGGGCTGAAACAGAGGGGCTGAACCAGAGGGCGAGAAACCGAGGGGCTGAAACAGAGGGCGAGAAACAGAGGGGCTGAAAGAGAGGGCGAGAAACAGAGGGCGAGAAACAGAGGGACTGAAACAGAGGGGCTGAAACAGAGGGGCTGAAACAGAGGGCGAGAAACAGTGGGGCTGAAACAGAGGGGCTGACACAGTGGGGCTGAAACAGAGGGGCTGAAACAGAGGGCGAGAAATAGAGGGGCTGAAACAGAGGGTGAGAAACAGAGGGGCTGAAACAAAGGGTGAGAAACAGAGGGGCTGAAACAGAGGGCGAGAAACAGAGGGGCTGAAACAGAGGGGCTGAAACAGAGGGCAAGAAACAGAGGGGCTGAAAAAGAGGGCGAGAAACAGAGGGCCTGAAACAGAGGGCGAGAAACAGAGGGCCTGAAACAGAGGGCGAGAAACAGAGGGGCTGAATCAGAGGAGCTGAAACCGAGGGCGAGAAACAGAGGGGCTGAAACAGAGGGCGAGAAAAAGAGGGACTGAAACAGAGGGCGAGAAACAGAGGGGCTGAAACAGAGGGCGATAAACTGAGGGGCTGAAACAGAGGAGCTGAATCAGAGGGGCTGATTCAGAGGGGCTGAAACAGAGGGGCTGAATCAGAGGGGCTGAAACAGAGGGCGAGAAACAGAGGGGCTGAAACAGAGGGGCTGAAACAGAGGGGCTGAAACAGAGGGGCTGAAACAGAGAGCGAGAAACAGAGGGGCTGAAACAGAGGGCCAGAAACAGAGGGCGAGAAACAGAGGGACTGAAACAGTGGGGCTGCAACAGAGGGGCTGATACAGAGGGCGAGAAACAGAGCGGCTGAAACAGAGGGCGAGAAACAGAGGGGCTGATACAAAGAGGCTGAAACCGTGGGGATAAAACAGAGGGGCTGAAACAGAGGGCGAGAAATAGAGGGGCTGAAACAGAGGGGCTGAATCGGAGGGGCTGAAACAGAGGGGCTGAAACAGAGGGGCTGAAACAGAGGGCGAGAAACAGAGGGGCTGAAACAGAGGGGCTGAAACAGAGGGGCTGAAACAGAGGGTGAGAAACAGAGGGGCTGAAACAGAGGGCGAGAAACAGAGGGGCTGAAACAGAGGTGAGAAACAGAGGGGCTGAATCAGAGGGGCTGAAACAGAGGGCGAGAAACAGAGGGGCTGAAACAGAGAGTGAGAAACAGAGGGGCTGAAACAGAGGGGCTGAAACAGAGGGTGAGAAACAGAGGGGCTGAAACAGAGGGCGAGAAACAGAGGGGCTGAAACAGAGGGGCTGAAACAGAGGGGCTGAATCAGAGGGGCTGATTCAGAGGGGCTGAAACAGAGGGGCTTAATCAGAGGGGCTGAAACAGAGGGCGAGAAACAGAGGGGCTGAAACAGAGGGCGAGAAACATAGGGGCAGAAAAAGAGGTCGAGAAACAGAGGAGCAGAAACAGAGGGCAAGAAAAAGAGGGGCTGAAACAGAGTGGCAGAAACAGAAGGGCTGAAACAGAGGGGCTGAAACAGAGGGCGAGAAACAGAGGGGCTGAATCAGAGGGGCTGAATCAGAAGGGCTGAAACAGAGGGGCTGAATCAGAGGGGCTGAAACAGAAGGCGAGAAACAGAGGTACTGAAACAGAGGGCGAGAAACTGAGGGGCAGAAACAGAGGGCGAGAAACAGAGGGGCTGAAACAGAGGGTCTGAAACAGAGGGCGAGAAACAGAGGGACTGAAACAGAGGGCGAGAAACAGAGGGGCTGAAACAGAGGGTGAGAAACAGAGGGCGAGAAACAGAGGGACTGAAACAGAGGGGCTGAAACAGAGGGGCTGAATCAGAGGGCGAGAAACAGAGGGGCTGAAACAGAGAGGCTGAAACAGAGGGCGAGAAACAGAGGGGCTGAAACAGATGTCAAGAAACAGAGGGGCTGAAACAGAGGGCGAGAAACAGAGGGGCTGAAACAGAGGGGCTGAAACAGAGGGGCTGAAACAGAGGGGCTGAACCAGAGGGCGAGAAACAGAGGGGCTGAAACAGAGGGCGAGAAACAGAGGGGCTGAAAGAGAGGGCGAGAAACAGAGGGCGAAAAACAGAGGGACTGAAACAGAGGGGCTGAAACAGAGGGGCTGAAACAGAGGGCGAGAAACAGTGGGGCTGAAACAGAGGGGCTGACACAGTGGGGCTGAAACAGAGGGGCTGAAACAGAGGGCGAGAAATAGAGGGGCTGAAACAGAGGGTGAGAAACAGAGGGGCTGAAACAGAGGGCGAGAAACAGAGGGGCTGAAACAGAGTGGCTGAAACAGAGGGGCTGAAACAGAGGGCAAGAAACAGAGGGGCTGAAACAGAGGGCGAGAAACAGAGGGGCTGAAACAGAGGGGCTGAAACAGAGGGGCTGAAACAGAGGGGCTGAAACAGAGAGCGAGAAACAGAGGGGCTGAAACAGAGGGCCAGAAACAGAGGGCGAGAAACAGAGGGACTGAAACAGAGGGGCTGCAACAGAGGGGCTGATACAGAGGGCGAGAAACAGAGCGGCTGAAACAGAGGGCGAGAAACAGAGGGGCTGAAACAAAGGGGCTGAAACAGTGGGGATAAAACAGAGGGGCTGAAACAGAGGGGCTGAATCGGAGGGTCTGAAACAGAGGGGCTGAAACAGAGGGGCTGAAACAGAGGGCGAGAAACAGAGGGGGTGAAACAGAGGGGCTGAAACAGAGGGGCTGAAACAGAGGGCGAGAAACAGAGGGGCTGAAACAGAGGGCGAGAAACAGAGGGGCTGAAACAGAGGGCGAGAAACAGAGGGGCTGAATCAGAGGGGCTGAAACAGAGGGCGAGAAACAGAGGGGCTGAAACAGAGAGTGAGAAACAGAGGGGCTGAAACAGAGGGGCTGAAACAGAGGGGCTGAATCAGAGGGGCTGATTCAGAGGGGCTGAAACAGAGGGGCTTAATGAGAGGGGCTGAAACAGAGGGCGAGAAACAGAGGGGCTGAAACAGAGGGCGAGAAACAGAGGGGCAGAAAAAGAGGGCGAGAAACAGAGGAGCAGAAACAGAGGGGCTGAAACAGAGAGCGCGAAACAGAGGGGCTGAAACAGATGGCGAGAAACAGAGGGACTGAAACAGAGGTCGAGAAACAGAGGGGCTGAAACAGAGGGCAAGAAAAAGAGGGGCTGAAACAGAGTGGCTGAAACAGAAGGGCTGAAACAGAGGGGCTGAAACAGATGGCGAGAAACAGAGGGGCTGAATCAGAGGGGCTGAATCAGAAGGGCTGAAACAGAGGGGCTGAATCAGAGGGGCTGAAACAGAAGGCGAGAAACAGAGGTACTGAAACAGAGGGAGAGAAACTGAGGGGCAGAAACAGAGGGCGAGAAACAGAGGGGCTGAAACAGAGGGTCTGAAACAGAGGGCGAGAAACAGAGGGACTGAAACAGAGGGCGAGAAACAGAGGGGCTGAAACAGAGGGTGAGAAACAGAGGGTGAGAAACAGAGGAACTGAAAAAGAGGGGCTGAAACAGAGGGGCTGAATCAGAGGGCGAGAAACAGAGGGGCTGAAACAGAGAGGCTGAAACAGAGGGCGAGAAACAGAGGGGCTGAAACAGAGGTCAAGAAACAGAGGGGCTGAAACAGAGGGCGAGAAACAGAGGGGCTGAAACAGAGGGGCTGAAACAGAGGGGCTGAAACAGAGGGGCTGAACCAGAGGGCGAGAAACAGAGGGGCTGAAACAGAGGGCGAGAAACAGAGGGGCTGAAAGAGAGGGCGAGAAACAGAGGGCGAGAAACAGAGGGACTGAAACAGAGGGGCTGAAACAGAGGGGCTGAAACAGAGGGCGAGAAACAGTGGGGCTGAAACAGAGGGGCTGACACAGTGGGGCTGAAACAGAGGGGCTGAAACAGAGGGCGAGAAATAGAGGGGCTGAAACAGAGGGTGAGAAACAGAGGGGCTGAAACAAAGGGTGAGAAACAGAGGGGCTGAAACAGAGGGCGAGAAACAGAGGGGCTGAAACAGAGGGGCTGAAACAGAGGGGCTGAAACAGAGGGCAAGAAACAGAGGGGCTGAAAAAGAGGGCGAGAAACAGAGGGCCTGAAACAGAGGGCGAGAAACAGAGGGGCTGAATCAGAGGTGCTGAAACAGAGGGCGAGAAACAGAGGGGCTGAAACAGAGGGCGAGAAACAGAGGGGCTGAAACAGAGGGCGAGAAACTGAGGGGCTGAAACAGAGGAGCTGAATCAGAGGGGCTGATTCAGAGGGGCTGAAACAGAGGGGCTGAATCAGAGGGGCTGAAACAGAGGGCGAGAAACAGAGGGGCTGAAACAGAGGGGCTGAAACAGAGGGGCTGAAACAGAGGGGCTGAAACAGAGAGCGAGAAACAGAGGGGCTGAAACAGAGGGCCAGAAACAGAGGGCGAGAAACAGAGGGACTGAAACAGTGGGGCTGCAACAGAGGGGCTGATACAGAGGGCGAGAAACAGAGCGGCTGAAACAGAGGGCGAGAAACAGAGGGGCTGAAACAAAGAGGCTGAAACAGTGGGAATAAAACAGAGGGGCTGAAACAGAGGGCGAGAAATAGAGGGGCTGAAACAGAGGGGCTGAATCGGAGGGGCTGAAACAGAGGGGCTGAAACAGAGGGGCTGAAACAGAGGGCGAGAAACAGAGGGGCTGAAACAGAGGGGCTGAAACAGAGGGGCTGAAACAGAGAGCGAGAAACAGAGGGGCTGAAACAGAGGGCGAGAAACAGAGGGGCTGAAACAGAGGTGAGAAACAGAGGGGCTGAATCAGAGGGGCTGAAACAGAGGGCGAGAAACAGAGGGGCTGAAACAGAGAGTGAGAAACAGAGGGGCTGAAACAGAAGGGCTGAAACAGAGGGTGAGAAACAGATGGGCTGAAACAGAGGGCGAGAAACAGAGGGGCTGAAACAGAGGGGCTGAAACAGAGGGGCTGAATCAGAGGGGCTGATTCAGAGGGGCTGAAACAGAGGGGCTTAATCAGAGGGGCTGAAACAGAGGGCGAGAAACAGAGGGGCTGAAACAGAGGGCGAGAAACAAAGGGGCAGAAAAAGAGGGCGAGAAACAGAGGAGCAGAAACAGAGGGGCTGAAACAGAGAGCGCGAAACAGAGGGGCTGAAACAGATGGCGAGAAACAGAGGGACTGAAACAGAGGTCGAGAAACAGAGGGGCTGAAACAGAGGGCAAGAAAAAGAGGGGCTGAAACAGAGTGGCTGAAACAGAAGGGCTGAAACAGAGGGGCTGAAACAGAGGGCGAGAAACAGAGGGGCTGAATCAGAGGGGGTGAATCAGAAGGGCTGAAACAGAGGGGCTGAATCAGAGGGGCTGAAACAGAAGGCGAGAAACAGAGGTACTGAAACAGAGGGCGAGAAACTGAGGGGCAGAAACAGAGGGCGAGAAACAGAGGGGCTGAAACAGAGGGTCTGAAACAGAGGGCGAGAAACAGAGGGACTGAAACAGAGGGCGAGAAACAGAGGGGCTGAAACAGAGGGTGAGAAACAGAGGGCGAGAAACAGAGGGACTGAAACAGAGGGGCTGAAACAGAGGGGCTGAATCAGAGGGCGAGAAACAGAGGGGCTGAAACAGAGAGTCTGAAACAGAGGGCGAGAAACAGAGGGGCTGAAACAGATGTCAAGAAACAGAGGGGCTGAAACAGAGGGCGAGAAACAGAGGGGCTGAAACAGAGGGGCTGAAACAGAGGGGCTGAAACAGAGGGGCTGAACCAGAGGGCGAGAAACAGAGGGGCTGAAACAGAGGGCGAGAAACAGAGGGGCTGAAAGAGAGGGCGAGAAACAGAGGGCGAAAAACAGAGGGACTGAAACAGAGGGGCTGAAACAGAGGGGCTGAAACAGAGGGCGAGAAACAGTGGGGCTGAAACAGAGGGGCTGACACAGTGGGGCTGAAACAGAGGGGCTGAAACAGAGGGCGAGAAATAGAGGGGCTGAAACAGAGGGTGAGAAACAGAGGGGCTCAAACAAAGGGTGAGAAACAGAGGGGCTGAAACAGAGGGCGAGAAACAGAGGGGCTGAAACAGAGGGGCTGAAACAGAGGGGCTGAAACAGAGGGCAAGAAACAGAGGGGCTGAAAAAGAGGGCGAGAAACAGAGGGCCTGAAACAGAGGGCGAGAAACAGAGGGGCTGAATCAGAGGAGCTGAAACAGAGGGCGAGAAACAGAGGGGCTGAAACAGAGGGCGAGAAACAGAGGGACTGAAACAGAGGGCGAGAAACAGAGGGGCTGAAACAGAGGGCGAGAAACAGAGGGGCTGAAACAGAGGGGCTGAATCAGAGGGGCTGATTCAGAGGGGCTGAAACAGAGGGGCTGAATCAGAGGGGCTGAAACAGAGGGCGAGAAACAGAGGGGCTGAAACAGAGGGCGAGAAACAGAGGGGCTGAAACAGAGGGCGAGAAACAGACGGGCAGAAACAGAGGGCTAGAAACAGAGGGACTGAAACAGAGGGGCTGAAACAGAGAGCGCGAAACAGAGGGGCTGATACAGAGGGCGAGAAACAGAGGGGCTGAAACAGAGGGCGAGAAACAGAGGGGCTTAAACAGAGGGCGAGAAACAGAGGGGCTGAAACAGAGGGCGAGAAACAGAGGGGCTGAAACAGAGTGGCTGAAACAGAGGGGCTGAAACAGAGGGCAAGAAACAGAGGGGCTGAAAAAGAGGGCGAGAAATAGAGGGCCTGAAACAGAGGGCGAGAAACAGAGGGGCTGAATCAGAGGAGCTGAATCAGAGGGCGAGAAACAGAGGGGCTGAAACAGAGGGCGAGAAACAGAGGGACTGAAACAGAGGGCGAGAAACAGAGGGGCTGAAACAGAGGGCGAGAAACAGAGGGGCTGAAACAGAGGGGCTGAATCAGAGGGGCTGATTGAGAGGGGCTGAAACAGAGGGGCTGAATCAGAGGGGCTGAAACAGAGGGCGAGAAACAGAGGGGCTGAAACAGAGGGCGAGAAACAGAGGGGCTGAAACAGAGGGCGAGAAACAGACGGGCAGAAACAGAGGGCTAGAAACAGAGGGACTGAAACAGAGGGGCTGAAACAGAGAGCGCGAAACAGAGGGACTGAAACAGAGCGCGAGAAACAGAGGGGCTGAAACAGAGGGCGGGAAACAGAGGGGCTTAAACAGAGGGCGAGAAACAGAGGGGCTGAAACAGAGGGCGAGAAACAGAGGGGCTGAAACAGAGTGGCTGAAACAGAGGGCGAGAAACAGAGGGGCTGAATCAGACGGGCTGAATCAGTGGGGCTGAAACAGAGGGCGAGAAACAGAGGGGCTGAAACAGAGGGGCTGAAACAGAGGGTGAGAAACAGAGGGGCTGAAACAGAGGGCGAGAAACAGAGGGGCTGAAACAGAGGTGCTGAAACAGAGGGGCTGAATCAGAGGGGCTGATTCAGAGGGGCTGAAACAGAGGGGCTTAATCAGAGGGGCTGAAACAGAGGGCGAGAAACAGAGGGGCTGAAACAGAGGGCGAGAAACAGAGGGGCAGAAAAAGAGGGCGAGAAACAGAGGAGCAGAAACAGAGGGGCTGAAACAGAGAGCGCGAAACAGAGGGGCTGAAACAGATGGCGAGAAACAGAGGGACTGAAACAGAGGTCGAGAAACAGAGGGGCTGAAACAGAGGGCAAGAAAAAGAGGGGCTGAAACAGAGTGGCTGAAACAGAAGGGCTGAAACAGAGGGGCTGAAACAGATGGCGAGAAACAGAGGGGCTGAATCAGAGGGGCTGAATCAGAAGGGCTGAAACAGAGGGGCTGAAACAGATGGCGAGAAACAGAGGGGCTGAATCAGAGGGGCTGAATCAGAAGGGCTGAATCGGAGGGGCTGAAACAGAGGGGCTGAAACAGAGGGGCTGAAACAGAGGGCGAGAAACAGAGGGGCTGAAACAGAGGGGCTGAAACAGAGGGGCTGAAACAGAGAGCGAGAAACAGAGGGGCTGAAACAGAGGGCGAGAAACAGAGGGGCTGAAACAGAGGTGAGAAACAGAGGGGCTGAATCAGAGGGGCTGAAACAGAGGGCGAGAAACAGAGGGGCTGAAACAGAGAGTGAGAAACAGAGGGGCTGAAACAGAAGGGCTGAAACAGAGGGTGAGAAACAGAGGGGCTGAAACAGAGGGCGAGAAACAGAGGGGCTGAAACAGAGGGGCTGAAACAGAGGGGCTGAATCAGAGGGGCTGATTCAGAGGGGCTGAAACAGAGGGGCTTAATCAGAGGGGCTGAAACAGAGGGCGAGAAACAGAGGGGCTGAAACAGAGGGCGAGAAACAAAGGGGCAGAAAAAGAGGGCGAGAAACAGAGGAGCAGAAACAGAGGGGCTGAAACAGAGAGCGCGAAACAGAGGGGCTGAAACAGATGGCGAGAAACAGAGGGACTGAAACAGAGGTCGAGAAACAGAGGGGCTGAAACAGAGGGCAAGAAAAAGAGGGGCTGAAACAGAGTGGCTGAAACAGAAGGGCTGAAACAGAGGGGCTGAAACAGAGGGCGAGAAACAGAGGGGCTGAATCAGAGGGGGTGAATCAGAAGGGCTGAAACAGAGGGGCTGAATCAGAGGGGCTGAAACAGAAGGCGAGAAACAGAGGTACTGAAACAGAGGGCGAGAAACTGAGGGGCAGAAACAGAGGGCGAGAAACAGAGGGGCTGAAACAGAGGGTCTGAAACAGAGGGCGAGAAACAGAGGGACTGAAACAGAGGGCGAGAAACAGAGGGGCTGAAACAGAGGGTGAGAAACAGAGGGCGAGAAACAGAGGGACTGAAACAGAGGGGCTGAAACAGAGGGGCTGAATCAGAGGGCGAGAAACAGAGGGGCTGAAACAGAGAGTCTGAAACAGAGGGCGAGAAACAGAGGGGCTGAAACAGATGTCAAGAAACAGAGGGGCTGAAACAGAGGGCGAGAAACAGAGGGGCTGAAACAGAGGGGCTGAAACAGAGGGGCTGAAACAGAGGGGCTGAACCAGAGGGCGAGAAACAGAGGGGCTGAAACAGAGGGCGAGAAACAGAGGGGCTGAAAGAGAGGGCGAGAAACAGAGGGCGAAAAACAGAGGGACTGAAACAGAGGGGCTGAAACAGAGGGGCTGAAACAGAGGGCGAGAAACAGTGGGGCTGAAACAGAGGGGCTGACACAGTGGGGCTGAAACAGAGGGGCTGAAACAGAGGGCGAGAAATAGAGGGGCTGAAACAGAGGGTGAGAAACAGAGGGGCTCAAACAAAGGGTGAGAAACAGAGGGGCTGAAACAGAGGGCGAGAAACAGAGGGGCTGAAACAGAGGGGCTGAAACAGAGGGGCTGAAACAGAGGGCAAGAAACAGAGGGGCTGAAAAAGAGGGCGAGAAACAGAGGGCCTGAAACAGAGGGCGAGAAACAGAGGGGCTGAATCAGAGGAGCTGAAACAGAGGGCGAGAAACAGAGGGGCTGAAACAGAGGGCGAGAAACAGAGGGACTGAAACAGAGGGCGAGAAACAGAGGGGCTGAAACAGAGGGCGAGAAACAGAGGGGCTGAAACAGAGGGGCTGAATCAGAGGGGCTGATTCAGAGGGGCTGAAACAGAGGGGCTGAATCAGAGGGGCTGAAACAGAGGGCGAGAAACAGAGGGGCTGAAACAGAGGGCGAGAAACAGAGGGGCTGAAACAGAGGGCGAGAAACAGACGGGCAGAAACAGAGGGCTAGAAACAGAGGGACTGAAACAGAGGGGCTGAAACAGAGAGCGCGAAACAGAGGGGCTGATACAGAGGGCGAGAAACAGAGGGGCTGAAACAGAGGGCGAGAAACAGAGGGGCTTAAACAGAGGGCGAGAAACAGAGGGGCTGAAACAGAGGGCGAGAAACAGAGGGGCTGAAACAGAGTGGCTGAAACAGAGGGGCTGAAACAGAGGGCAAGAAACAGAGGGGCTGAAAAAGAGGGCGAGAAACAGAGGGCCTGAAACAGAGGGCGAGAAACAGAGGGGCTGAAACAGAGGGCGAGAAACAGAGGGGCTGAAACAGAGGGGCTGAATCAGAGGGGCTGATTGAGAGGGGCTGAAACAGAGGGGCTGAATCAGAGGGGCTGAAACAGAGGGCGAGAAACAGAGGGGCTGAAACAGAGGGCGAGAAACAGAGGGGCTGAAACAGAGGGCGAGAAACAGACGGGCAGAAACAGAGGGCTAGAAACAGAGGGACTGAAACAGAGGGGCTGAAACAGAGAGCGCGAAACAGAGGGACTGAAACAGAGCGCGAGAAACAGAGGGGCTGAAACAGAGGGCGGGAAACAGAGGGGCTTAAACAGAGGGCGAGAAACAGAGGGGCTGAAACAGAGGGCGAGAAACAGAGGGGCTGAAACAGAGTGGCTGAAACAGAGGGCGAGAAACAGAGGGGCTGAATCAGACGGGCTGAATCAGTGGGGCTGAAACAGAGGGCGAGAAACAGAGGGGCTGAAACAGAGGGGCTGAAACAGATGGTGAGAAACAGAGGGGCTGAAACAGAGGGCGAGAAACAGAGGGGCTGAAACAGAGGTGCTGAAACAGAGGGGCTGAATCAGAGGGGCTGATTCAGAGGGGCTGAAACAGAGGGGCTTAATCAGAGGGGCTGAAACAGAGGGCGAGAATCAGAGGGGCTGAAACAGAGGGCGAGAAACAGAGGGGCAGAAAAAGAGGGCGAGAAACAGAGGAGCAGAAACAGAGGGGCTGAAACAGAGAGCGCGAAACAGAGGGGCTGAAACAGATGGCGAGAAACAGAGGGACTGAAACAGAGGTCGAGAAACAGAGGGGCTGAAACAGAGGGCAAGAAAAAGAGGGGCTGAAACAGAGTGGCTGAAACAGAAGGGCTGAAACAGAGGGGCTGAAACAGATGGCGAGAAACAGAGGGGCTGAATCAGAGGGGCTGAATCAGAAGGGCTGAAACAGAGGGGCTGAATCAGAGGGGCTGAAACAGAAGGCGAGAAACAGAGGTACTGAAACAGAGGGCGAGAAACTGAGGGGCAGAAACAGAGGGCGAGAAACAGAGGGGCTGAAACAGAGGGTCTGAAACAGAGGGCGAGAAACAGACGGACTGAAACAGAGGGCGAGAAACAGAGGGGCTGAAACAGAGGGTGAGAAACAGAGGGCGAGAAACAGAGGGACTGAAAAAGAGGGGCTGAAACAGAGGGGCTGAATCAGAGGGCGAGAAACAGAGGGGCTGAAACAGAGGGGCTGAAACAGAGGGCGAGAAACAGAGGGGCTGAAACAGAGGTCAAGAAACAGAGGGGCTGAAACAGAGGGCGAGAAACAGAGGGGCTGAAACAGAGGGGCTGAAACAGAGGGGCTGAAACAGAGGGGCTGAACCAGAGGGCGAGAAACCGAGGGGCTGAAACAGAGGGCGAGAAACAGAGGGGCTGAAAGAGAGGGCGAGAAACCGAGGGGCTGAAACAGAGGGCGAGAAACAGAGGGGCTGAAAGAGAGGGCGAGAAACAGAGGGCGAGAAACAGAGGGACTGAAACAGAGGGGCTGAAACAGAGGGGCTGAAACAGAGGGCGAGAAACAGTGGGGCTGAAACAGAGGGGCTGACGCAGTGGGGCTGAAACAGAGGGGCTGAAACAGAGGGCGAGAAATAGAGGGGCTGAAACAGAGGGTGAGAAACAGAGTGGCTCAAACAAAGGGTGAGAAACAGAGGGGCTGAAACAGAGGGCGAGAAACAGAGGGGCTGAAACAGAGGGGCTGAAACAGAGGGGCTGAAACAGAGGGCAAGAAACAGAGGGGCTGAAAAAGAGGGCGAGAAACAGAGGGCCTGAAACAGAGGGCGAGAAACAGAGGGGCTGAATCAGAGGAGCTGAAACAGAGGGCGAGAAACAGAGGTGCTGAAACAGAGGGCGAGAAACAGAGGGACTGAAACAGAGGGCGAGAAACAGAGGGGCTGAAACAGAGGGCGAGAAACTGAGGGGCCGAAACAGAGGAGCTGAATCAGAGGGGCTGATTCAGAGGGGCTGAAACAGAGGGGCTGAATCAGAGGGGCTGAAACAGAGGGCGAGAAACAGAGGGGCTGAAACAGAGGGGCTGAAACAGAGGGGCTGAAACAGAGGGGCTGAAACAGAGAGCGAGAAACAGAGGTGCTGAAACAGAGGGCCAGAAACAGAGGGCGAGAAACAGAGGGACTGAAACAGTGGGGCTGCAACAGAGGGGCTGATACAGAGGGCGAGAAACAGAGCGGCTGAAACAGAGGGCGAGAAACAGAGGGGCTGAAACAAAGAGGCTGAAACAGTGGGGATAAAACAGAGGGGCTGAAACAGAGGGCGAGAAATAGAGGGGCTGAAACAGAGGGGCTGAATCGGAGGGGCTGAAATAGAGGGGCTGGAACAGAGGGGCTGAAACAGAGGGCGAGAAACAGAGGGGCTGAAACAGAGGGGCTGAAACAGAGGGGCTGAAACAGAGGGCGAGAAACAGAGGGGCTGAAACAGAGGGCGAGAAACAGAGGGGCTGAAACAGAGGTGAGAAACAGAGGGGCTGAATCAGAGGGGCTGAAACAGAGGGCGAGAAACAGAGGGGCTGAAACAGAGAGTGAGAAACAGAGGGGCTGAAACAGAGGGGCTGAAACAGAGGGTGAGAAACAGAGGGGCTGAAACAGAGGGCGAGAAACAGAGGGGCTGAAACAGAGGGGCTGAAACAGAGGGGCTGAATCAGAGGGGCTGATTCAGAGGGGCTGAAACAGAGGGGCTTAATCAGAGGGGCTGAAACAGAGGGCGAGAAACAGAGGGGCTGAATCAGAGGGGCTGAATCAGAAGGGCTGAAACAGAGGGGCTGAATCAGAGGGGCTGAAACAGAAGGCGAGAAACAGAGGTACTGAAACAGAGGGCGAGAAACTGAGGGGCAGAAACAGAGGGCGAGAAACAGAGGGGCTGAAACAGAGGGTCTGAAACAGAGGGCGAGAAACAGAGGGACTGAAACAGAGGGCGAGAAACAGAGGGGCTGAAACAGAGGGTGAGAAACAGAGGGCGAGAAACAGAGGGACTGAAACAGAGGGGCTGAAACAGAGGGGCTGA
Source organism: Chiloscyllium punctatum (assembly GCF_047496795.1). Lineage (NCBI taxonomy): Eukaryota > Metazoa > Chordata > Chondrichthyes > Orectolobiformes > Hemiscylliidae > Chiloscyllium > Chiloscyllium punctatum. The sequence goes on along the minus strand of NW_027309795.1, from coordinate 1,908,911 downwards.
ATCAGAGGGCGAGAAACAGAGGGGCTGAAACAGAGAGGCTGAAACAGAGGGCGAGAAACAGAGGGGCTGAAACAGATGTCAAGAAACAGAGGGGCTGAAACAGAGGGCGAGAAACAGAGGGGCTGAAACAGAGGGGCTGAAACAGAGGGGCTGAAACAGAGGGGCTGAACCAGAGGGCGAGAAACAGAGGGGCTGAAACAGAGGGCGAGAAACAGAGGGGCTGAAAGAGAGGGCGAGAAACAGTGGGCGAAAAACAGAGGGACTGAAACAGAGGGGCTGAAACAGAGGGGCTGAAACAGAGGGCGAGAAACAGTGGGGCTGAAACAGAGGGGCTGACACAGTGGGGCTGAAACAGAGGGGCTGAAACAGAGGGCGAGAAATAGAGGGGCTGAAACAGAGGGTGAGAAACAGAGGGGCTCAAACAAAGGGTGAGAAACAGAGGGGCTGAAACAGAGGGCGAGAAAAAGAGGGGCTGAAACAGAGGGCGAGAAACAGAGGGACTGAAACAGAGGGCGAGAAACAGAGGGGCTGAAACAGAGGGCGAGAAACAGAGGGGCTGAAACAGAGGGGCTGAATCAGAGGGGCTGATTCAGAGGGGCTGAAACAGAGGGGCTGAATCAGAGGGGCTGAAACAGAGGGCGAGAAACAGAGGGGCTGAAACAGAGGGCGAGAAACAGAGGGGCTGAAACAGAGGGCGAGAAACAGACGGGCAGAAACAGAGGGCTAGAAACAGAGGGACTGAAACAGAGGGGCTGAAACAGAGAGCGCGAAACAGAGGGGCTGATACAGAGGGCGAGAAACAGAGGGGCTGAAACAGAGGGCGAGAAACAGAGGGGCTTAAACAGAAGGCGAGGAACAGAGGGGCTGAAACAGAGGGCGAGAAACAGAGGGGCTGAAACCGAGTGGCTGAAACAGAGGGGCTGAAACAGAGGGCAAGAAACAGAGGGGCTGAAACAGAGGGCGAGAAACAGAGGGGCTGAAACAGAGGGGCTGAAACAGACGGGCTGAAACAGAGGGGCTGAAACAGAGAGCGAGAAACAGAGGGGCTGAAACAGAGGGCCAGAAACAGAGGGCGAGAAACAGAGGGACTGAAACAGTGGGGCTGCAACAGAGGGGCTGATACAGAGGGCGAGAAACAGAGCGGCTGAAACAGAGGGCGAGAAACAGAGGGGCTGAAACAAAGGGGCTGAAACAGTGGGGATAAAACAGAGGGGCTGAAACAGAGGGCGAGAAATAGAGGGGCTGAAACAGAGGGGCTGAATCGGAGGGTCTGAAACAGAGGGGCTGAAACAGAGGGGCTGAAACAGAGGGCGAGAAACAGAGGGGCTGAAACAGAGGGGCTGAAACAGAGGGCGAGAAACAGAGGGGCTGAAACAGAGGGCGAGAAACAGAGGGGCTGAAACAGAGGGCGAGAAACAGAGGGGCTGAATCAGAGGGGCTGAAACAGAGGGCGAGAAACAGAGGGGCTGAAACAGAGAGTGAGAAACAGAGGGGCTGAAACAGAGGTGCTGAAACAGAGGGGCTGAATCAGAGGGGCTGATTCAGAGGGGCTGAAACAGAGGGGCTTAATCAGAGGGGCTGAAACAGAGGGCGAGAAACAGAGGGGCTGAAACAGAGGGCGAGAAACAGAGGGGCAGAAAAAGAGGGCGAGAAACAGAGGAGCAGAAACAGAGGGGCTGAAACAGAGAGCGCGAAACAGAGGGGCTGAAACAGATGGCGAGAAACAGAGGGACTGAAACAGAGGTCGAGAAACAGAGGGGCTGAAACAGAGGGCAAGAAAAAGAGGGGCTGAAACAGAGTGGCTGAAACAGAAGGGCTGAAACAGAGGGGCTGAAACAGATGGCGAGAAACAGAGGGGCTGAATCAGAGGGGCTGAATCAGAAGGGCTGAAACAGAGGGGCTGAATCAGAGGGGCTGAAACAGAAGGCGAGAAACAGAGGTACTGAAACAGAGGGCGAGAAACTGAGGGGCAGAAACAGAGGGCGAGAAACAGAGGGGCTGAAACAGAGGGTCTGAAACAGAGGGCGAGAAACAGAGGGACTGAAACAGAGGGCGAGAAACAGAGGGGCTGAAACAGAGGGTGAGAAACAGAGGGCGAGAAACAGAGGGACTGAAAAAGAGGGGCTGAAACAGAGGGGCTGAATCAGAGGGCGAGAAACAGAGGGGCTGAAACAGAGAGGCTGAAACAGAGGGCGAGAAACAGAGGGGCTGAAACAGAGGTTAAGAAACAGAGGGGCTGAAACAGAGGGCGAGAAACAGAGGGGCTGAAACAGAGGGGCTGAAACAGAGGGGCTGAAACAGAGGGGCTGAACCAGAGGGCGAGAAACAGAGGGGCTGAAACAGAGGGCGAGAAACAGAGGGGCTGAAAGAGAGGGCGAGAAACAGAGGGCGAGAAACAGAGGGACTGAAACAGAGGGGCTGAAACAGAGGGGCTGAAACAGAGGGCGAGAAACAGTGGGGCTGAAACAGAGGGGCTGACACAGTGGGGCTGAAACAGAGGGGCTGAAACAGAGGGCGAGAAATAGAGGGGCTGAAACAGAGGGTGAGAAACAGAGGGGCTGAAACAAAGGGTGAGAAACAGAGGGGCTGAAACAGAGGGCGAGAAACAGAGGGGCTGAAACAGAGGGGCTGAAACAGAGGGGCTGAAACAGAGGGCAAGAAACAGGGGGGCTGAAAAAGAGGGCGAGAAACAGAGGGCCTGAAACAGAGGGCGAGAAACAGAGGGGCTGAAACAGAGGGCGAGAAACAGAGGGACTGAAACAGAGGGCGAGAAACAGAGGGGCTGAAACAGAGGGCGAGAAACTGAGGGGCTGAAACAGAGGAGCTGAATCAGAGGGGCTGATTCAGAGGGGCTGAAACAGAGGGGCTGAATCAGAGGGGCTGAAACAGAGGGCGAGAAACAGAGGGGCTAAAACAGAGGGGCTGAAACAGAGGGGCTGAAACAGAGGGGCTGAAACAGAGAGCGAGAAACAGAGGGGCTGAAACAGAGGGCCAAAAACAGAGCGCGAGAAACAGAGGGACTGAAACAGTGGGGCGAGAAACAGAGGGGCTGAAACAAAGAGGCTGAAACAGTGGGGATAAAACAGAGGGGCTGAAACAGAGGGCGAGAAACAGAGGGGCTGAAACAGAGGGCGAGAAACAGAGGGGCAGAAAAAGAGGGCGAGAAACAGAGGAGCAGAAACAGAGGGGCTGAAACAGATGGCGAGAAACAGAGGGGCTGAATCAGAGGGGCTGAATCAGAAGGGCTGAAACAGAGGGGCTGAATCAGAGGGGCTGAAACAGAGGGACTGAAACAGAGGTCGAGAAACAGAGGGGCTGAAACAGAGGGCAAGAAAAAGAGGGGCTGAAACAGAGTGGCTGAAACAGAAGGGCTGAAACAGAGGGGCTGAAACAGAGGGCGAGAAACAGAGGGGCTGAATCAGAGGGGCTGAAACAGAGGGGCTGAAACAGAGGGGCTGAACCAGAGGGCGAGAAACAGAGGGGCTGAAACAGAGGGCGAGAAACAGAGGGGCTGAAAGAGAGGGCGAGAAACAGAGGGCGAGACACAGAGGGACTGAAACAGAGGGGCTGAAACAGAGGGGCTGAAACAGAGGGCGAGAAACAGTGGGGCTGAAACAGAGGGGCTGACACAGTGGGGCTGAAACAGAGGGGCTGAAACAGAGGGCGAGAAATAGAGGGGCTGAAACAGAGGGTGAGAAACAGAGGGGCTGAAACAAAGGGTGAGAAACAGCGGGGCTGAAACAGAGGGCGAGAAACAGAGGGGCTGAAACAGAGGGGCTGAAACAGAGGGGCTGAAACAGAGGGCAAGAAACAGAGGGGCTGAAAAAGAGGGCGAGAAACAGAGGGCCTGAAACAGAGGGCGAGAAACAGAGGGGCTGAATCAGAGGAGCTGAAACAGAGGGCGAGAAACAGAGGGGCTGAAACAGAGGGCGAGAAACAGAGGGACTGAAACAGAGGGCGAGAAACAGAGGGGCTGAAACAGAGGGCGAGAAACAAAGGGGCAGAAAAAGAGGGCGAGAAACAGAGGAGCAGAAACAGAGGGGCTGAAACAGAGAGCGCGAAACAGAGGGGCTGAAACAGATGGCGAGAAACAGAGGGACTGAAACAGAGGTCGAGAAACAGAGGGGCTGAAACAGAGGGCAAGAAAAAGAGGGGCTGAAACAGAGTGGCTGAAACAGAAGGGCTGAAACAGAGGGGCTGAAACAGAGGGCGAGAAACAGAGGGGCTGAATCAGAGGGGGTGAATCAGAAGGGCTGAAACAGAGGGGCTGAATCAGAGGGGCTGAAACAGAAGGCGAGAAACAGAGGTACTGAAACAGAGGGCGAGAAACTGAGGGGCAGAAACAGAGGGCGAGAAACAGAGGGGCTGAAACAGAGGGTCTGAAACAGAGGGCGAGAAACAGAGGGACTGAAACAGAGGGCGAGAAACAGAGGGGCTGAAACAGAGGGTGAGAAACAGAGGGCGAGAAACAGAGGGACTGAAACAGAGGGGCTGAAACAGAGGGGCTGAATCAGAGGGCGAGAAACAGAGGGGCTGAAACAGAGAGGCTGAAACAGAGGGCGAGAAACAGAGGGGCTGAAACAGATGTCAAGAAACAGAGGGGCTGAAACAGTGGGCGAGAAACAGAGGGGCTGAAACAGAGGGGCTGAAACAGAGGGGCTGAAACAGAGGGGCTGAACCAGAGGGCGAGAAACAGAGGGGCTGAAACAGAGGGCGAGAAACAGAGGGGCTGAAAGAGAGGGCGAGAAACAGAGGGCGAAAAACAGAGGGACTGAAACAGAGGGGCTGAAACAGAGGGGCTGAAACAGAGGGCGAGAAACAGTGGGGCTGAAACAGAGGGGCTGACACAGTGGGGCTGAAACAGAGGGGCTGAAACAGAGGGCGAGAAATAGAGGGGCTGAAACAGAGGGTGAGAAACAGAGGGGCTCAAACAAAGGGTGAGAAACAGAGGGGCTGAAACAGAGGGCGAGAAACAGAGGGGCTGAAACAGAGGGGCTGAAACAGAGGGGCTGAAACAGAGGGCAAGAAACAGAGGGGCTGATAAAGAGGGCGAGAAACAGAGGGCCTGAAACAGAGGGCGAGAAACAGAGGGGCTGAATCAGAGGAGCTGAAACAGAGGGCGAGAAACAGAGGGGCTGAAACAGAGGGCGAGAAACAGAGGGACTGAAACAGAGGGCGAGAAACAGAGGGGCTGAAACAGAGGGCGAGAAACAGAGGGGCTGAAACAGAGGGGCTGAATCAGAGGGGCTGATTCAGAGGGGCTGAAACAGAGGGGCTGAATCAGAGAGGCTGAAACAGAGGGCGAGAAACAGAGGGGCTGAAACAGAGGGCGAGAAACAGAGGGGCTGAAACAGAGGGCGAGAAACAGACGGGCAGAAACAGAGGGCTAGAAACAGGGGGACTGAAACAGAGGGGCTGAAACAGAGAGCGCGAAACAGAGGGGCTGATACAGAGGGCGAGAAACAGAGGGGCTGAAACAGAGGGCGAGAAACAGAGGGGCTTAAACAGAGGGCGAGAAACAGAGGGGCTGAAACAGAGTGGCTGAAACAGAGGGGCTGAAACAGAGGGCAAGAAACAGAGGGGCTGAAAAAGAGGGCGAGAAACAGAGGGCCTGAAACAGAGGGCGAGAAACAGAGGGGCTGAATCAGAGGAGCTGAATCAGAGGGCGAGAAACAGAGGGGCTGAAACAGAGGGCGAGAAACAGAGGGACTGAAACAGAGGGCGAGAAACAGAGGGGCTGAAACAGAGGGCGAGAAACAGAGGGGCTGAAACAGAGGGGCTGAATCAGAGGGGCTGATTCAGAGGGGCTGAAACAGAGGGGCTGAATCAGAGGGGCTGAAACAGAGGGCGAGAAACAGAGGGGCTGAAACAGAGGGCGAGAAACAGAGGGGCTGAAACAGAGGGCGAGAAACAGACGGGCAGAAACAGAGGGCTAGAAACAGAGGGACTGAAACAGAGGGGCTGAAACAGAGAGCGCGAAACAGAGGGACTGAAACAGAGGGCGAGAAACAGAGGGGCTGAAACAGAGGGCGGGAAACAGAGGGGCTTAAACAGAGGGCGAGAAACAGAGGGGCTGAAACAGAGGGCGAGAAACAGAGGGGCTGAAACAGAGTGGCTGAAACAGAGGGCGAGAAACAGAGGGGCTGAATCAGACGGGCTGAATCAGTGGGGCTGAAACAGAGGGCGAGAAACAGAGGGCGAGATACAGAGGGGCTGAAACAGAGGGGCTGAAACAGAGGGGCGGAAACAGAGGGCGAGAAACAGAGGGGCTGAAACAGAGGGCGAGAAACAGAGGGGCTGAAACAGAGGGGCTGAAACAGAGGGTGAGAAACAGAGGGGCTGAAACAGAGGGAGAAACAGAGGGGATGAAACAGAGGGGCTGAAACAGAGGGGCTGAATCAGAGGGGCTGATTCAGAGGGGCTGAAACAGAGGGGCTGAATCAGAGGGGCTGAAACAGAGGGCGAGAAACAGAGGGGCTGAAACAGAGGGCGAGAAACAGACGTGCAGAAACAGAGGGCGAGAAACAGAGGGACTGAAACAAAGGGGCTGGAACAGAGAGCGCGAAACAGAGGGACTGAAACAGAGGGCGAGAAACAGAGGGGCTGAAACAGAGGGCGAGAAACAGAGGGGCCGAGACAGAGGGGCTGAAACAGAGGGGCTGAAACAGAGGGCAAGAAACAGAGGGGCTGAAACAGAGTGGCTGAAACAGAGGGCGAGAAACAGAGGGGCTGAATCAGACAGGCTGAATCAGAGGGGCTGAAACAGAGGGGCTGAAACAGAGGGCGAGAAACAGAGGGGCTGAAACAGAGGGCGAGAAACAGAGGGCGAGAAACAGAGGGGCTGAAAAAGAGGGGCTGAAACAGAGGGGCTGAAACAAAGCGGCTGATACAGAGGGCGAGAAACAGAGGGGCTGAAACAGAGGGCGAGATACAGAGGGGCTGAAAGAGAGGAGCTGAAACAGAGGGCGAGAAACAGAGAGGCTGAAACAGAGGGCGAGAAACAGAGGGCCTGAAACAGAGGGCGAGAAACAGAGGGCTGAAACAGCGGGGCTGAAACAGAGGGGCTGAAACAGAGGGGCTGAAACAGAGGGCGAGATACAGAGAGGCTGAAACAGAGGGGGAGAAACAGAGTGGCTGAAACAGAGGGCAAGAAACAGAGGGGCTGAAACAGAGGGCGAGAAACAGAGGGGCTGAAACAGAGGGGCTGAAACAGAGAGCGAGAAACAGAGGGACTGAAACAGAGGGGCTGAAACAGAGGGGCTGATACAGAGGGCGAGAAACAGAGCGGCTGAAACAGAGGGCGAGAAACAGAGTGGCTGAAACAAAGGGGCTGAAACAGTGGGGCTAAAACAGAGGGGCTGAAACAGAGGGCGAGAAATAGAGGGGCTGAAACAGAGGGCGAGAAACAGAGGGGCTGAAACAGAGGGCGAGAAACAGAGGGGCTGAAACAGAGGAGCTGAAACAGAGGGGCTGAAACAGAGGGCGAGAAACAGAGGGGCTGAAACAGAGGGCGAGAAACAGAGGGGCTGAAACAGAGGGCGAGAAACAGAGGGGCTGAATCAGTGGTGCTGAAACAGAGGGCGAGAAACAGATGGGCTGAAACAGAGAGCGAGAAACAGAGGGGCTGAAACATAGGAGCTGAAACAGAGGGTGAGAAACAGAGGGGCTGAAACAGAGGGCGAGAAACAGAGGGGCTGAAACAGAGGGGCTTAAACAGAGGGGCTGAATCAGAGGGGCTGATTCAGAGTGGCTGAATCAGAGGGGCTTAATCAGAGGGGATGAAACAGAGGGGCTTAATCAGAGGGGCTGAAAAAGAGGGCGAGAAACAGAGGGGCTGAAACAGAGGGCGAGAAACAGAGGGGCAGAAACAGAGGGCGAGAAACAGAGGAGCAGAAACAGAGGGGCTGAAACAGAGAGCGTGAAACAGAGGGGCTGAAACAGATGGCGAGAAACAGAGGGACTGAAACAGAGGTCGAGAAACAGAGGGACTGAAACAGAGGTCGAGAAACAGAGGGGCTGAAACAGAGGGCAAGAAACAGAGGGGCTGAAACAGAGAGGCTGAAACAGAAGGGCAGAAACAGAGGGGCTGAAACAGTGGGCGAGAAACAGAGGAGCTGAATCAGAGGGGCTGAATCAGAAGGGCTGAAACAGAGGGCAAGAAACAGAAGGGCTGAAATAGAGTGGCTGGAACAGAGGGCGAGAAACAGAGGGGCTGAATCAGACGGGCTGAATCAGAGGGGCTGAAACAGAGGGGCTGAAACAGAGGGCGAGAAACAGAGGGGCTGAAAAAGAGGGCGAGAAACAGAGGGCGAGAAAGAGAGGTGCTGAAAAAGAGGGGCTGAAACAAAGCGGCTGATGCAGAGGGCGATAAATAGAGGGGCTGAAACAGAGGGGCTGAAACAGAGGGGCTGAAACAGAGGGCGAGAAACAGAGAGGCTGAAACAGAGGGCGAGAAACAGAGGGGCTGAAACAGAGGGCGAGAAACAGAGCGGATGAAACAGAGGGGCTGAAACAGAGGGGCTGAAACAGAAGGTCTGAAACAGAGGGCGAGAAACAGAGAGGCTGAAACAGAGGGCGAGAAACAGAGTGGCTGAAACAGAGGGCAAGAAACAGAGGGGCTGAAACAGAGGGCGAGAAACAGAGGGGCTGAAACAGAGGGGCTGAAACAGAGGGGCTGAAACAGAGGGGCTGAAACAGAGAGCGAGAAACAGAGGGGCTGAAACAGAGGGCCAGAAACAGAGGGCGAGAAACAGAGGGACTGAAACAGTGGGGCTGCAACAGAGGGGCTGATACAGAGGGCGAGAAACAGAGCGGCTGAAACAGAGGGCGAGAAACAGAGGGGCTGAAACAAAGGGGCTGAAACAGTGGGGATAAAACAGAGGGGCTGAAACAGAGGGCGAGAAATAGAGGGGCTGAAACAGAGGGGCTGAAACAGAGGGGCTGAAACAGAGGGCGAGAAACAGAGGGGCTGAAACAGAGGGGCTGAAACAGAGGGGCTGAAACAGAGGGCGAGAAACAGAGGGGCTGAAACAGAGGGCGAGAAACAGAGGGGCTGAAACAGAGGGCGAGAAACAGAGGGGCTGAATCAGAGGGGCTGAAACAGAGGGCGAGAAACAGAGGGACTGAAACAGAGGGCGAGAAACAGAGGGGCTGAAACAGAGGGCGAGAAACTGAGGGGCTGAAACAGAGGAGCTGAATCAGAGGGGCTGATTCAGAGGGGCTGAAACAGAGGGGCTGAATCAGAGGGGCTGAAACAGAGGGCGAGAAACAGAGGGGCTAAAACAGAGGGGCTGAAACAGAGGGGCTGAAACAGAGGGGCTGAAACAGAGAGCGAGAAACAGAGGGGCTGAAACAGAGGGCCAAAAACAGAGCGCGAGAAACAGAGGGACTGAAACAGTGGGGCGAGAAACAGAGGGGCTGAAACAAAGAGGCTGAAACAGTGGGGATAAAACAGAGGGGCTGAAACAGAGGGCGAGAAACAGAGGGGCTGAAACAGAGGGCGAGAAACAGAGGGGCAGAAAAAGAGGGCGAGAAACAGAGGAGCAGAAACAGAGGGGCTGAAACAGATGGCGAGAAACAGAGGGGCTGAATCAGAGGGGCTGAATCAGAAGGGCTGAAACAGAGGGGCTGAATCAGAGGGGCTGAAACAGAGGGACTGAAACAGAGGTCGAGAAACAGAGGGGCTGAAACAGAGGGCAAGAAAAAGAGGGGCTGAAACAGAGTGGCTGAAACAGAAGGGCTGAAACAGAGGGGCTGAAACAGAGGGCGAGAAACAGAGGGGCTGAATCAGAGGGGCTGAAACAGAGGGGCTGAAACAGAGGGGCTGAACCAGAGGGCGAGAAACAGAGGGGCTGAAACAGAGGGCGAGAAACAGAGGGGCTGAAAGAGAGGGCGAGAAACAGAGGGCGAGACACAGAGGGACTGAAACAGAGGGGCTGAAACAGAGGGGCTGAAACAGAGGGGCTGAAAAAGAGGGCGAGAAACAGAGGGCGAGAAAGAGAGGTGCTGAAAAAGAGGGGCTGAAACAAAGCGGCTGATGCAGAGGGCGATAAATAGAGGGGCTGAAACAGAGGGGCTGAAACAGAGGGGCTGAAACAGAGGGCGAGAAACAGAGAGGCTGAAACAGAGGGCGAGAAACAGAGGGGCTGAAACAGAGGGCGAGAAACAGAGCGGATGAAACAGAGGGGCTGAAACAGAGGGGCTGAAACAGAAGGTCTGAAACAGAGGGCGAGAAACAGAGAGGCTGAAACAGAGGGCGAGAAACAGAGTGGCTGAAACAGAGGGCAAGAAACAGAGGGGCTGAAACAGAGGGCGAGAAACAGAGGGGCTGAAACAGAGGGGCTGAAACAGAGGGGCTGAAACAGAGGGGCTGAAACAGAGAGCGAGAAACAGAGGGGCTGAAACAGAGGGCCAGAAACAGAGGGCGAGAAACAGAGGGACTGAAACAGTGGGGCTGCAACAGAGGGGCTGATACAGAGGGCGAGAAACAGAGCGGCTGAAACAGAGGGCGAGAAACAGAGGGGCTGAAACAAAGGGGCTGAAACAGTGGGGATAAAACAGAGGGGCTGAAACAGAGGGCGAGAAATAGAGGGGCTGAAACAGAGGGGCTGAAACAGAGGGGCTGAAACAGAGGGCGAGAAACAGAGGGGCTGAAACAGAGGGGCTGAAACAGAGGGGCTGAAACAGAGGGCGAGAAACAGAGGGGCTGAAACAGAGGGCGAGAAACAGAGGGGCTGAAACAGAGGGCGAGAAACAGAGGGGCTGAATCAGAGGGGCTGAAACAGAGGGCGAGAAACAGAGGGACTGAAACAGAGGGCGAGAAACAGAGGGGCTGAAACAGAGGGCGAGAAACTGAGGGGCTGAAACAGAGGAGCTGAATCAGAGGGGCTGATTCAGAGGGGCTGAAACAGAGGGGCTGAATCAGAGGGGCTGAAACAGAGGGCGAGAAACAGAGGGGCTAAAACAGAGGGGCTGAAACAGAGGGGCTGAAACAGAGGGGCTGAAACAGAGAGCGAGAAACAGAGGGGCTGAAACAGAGGGCCAAAAACAGAGCGCGAGAAACAGAGGGACTGAAACAGTGGGGCGAGAAACAGAGGGGCTGAAACAAAGAGGCTGAAACAGTGGGGATAAAACAGAGGGGCTGAAACAGAGGGCGAGAAACAGAGGGGCTGAAACAGAGGGCGAGAAACAGAGGGGCAGAAAAAGAGGGCGAGAAACAGAGGAGCAGAAACAGAGGGGCTGAAACAGATGGCGAGAAACAGAGGGGCTGAATCAGAGGGGCTGAATCAGAAGGGCTGAAACAGAGGGGCTGAATCAGAGGGGCTGAAACAGAGGGACTGAAACAGAGGTCGAGAAACAGAGGGGCTGAAACAGAGGGCAAGAAAAAGAGGGGCTGAAACAGAGTGGCTGAAACAGAAGGGCTGAAACAGAGGGGCTGAAACAGAGGGCGAGAAACAGAGGGGCTGAATCAGAGGGGCTGAAACAGAGGGGCTGAAACAGAGGGGCTGAACCAGAGGGCGAGAAACAGAGGGGCTGAAACAGAGGGCGAGAAACAGAGGGGCTGAAAGAGAGGGCGAGAAACAGAGGGCGAGACACAGAGGGACTGAAACAGAGGGGCTGAAACAGAGGGGCTGAAACAGAGGGCGAGAAACAGTGGGGCTGAAACAGAGGGGCTGACACAGTGGGGCTGAAACAGAGGGGCTGAAACAGAGGGCGAGAAATAGAGGGGCTGAAACAGAGGGTGAGAAACAGAGGGGCTGAAACAAAGGGTGAGAAACAGCGGGGCTGAAACAGAGGGCGAGAAACAGAGGGGCTGAAACAGAGGGGCTGAAACAGAGGGGCTGAAACAGAGGGCAAGAAACAGAGGGGCTGAAAAAGAGGGCGAGAAACAGAGGGCCTGAAACAGAGGGCGAGAAACAGAGGGGCTGAATCAGAGGAGCTGAAACAGAGGGCGAGAAACAGAGGGGCTGAAACAGAGGGCGAGAAACAGAGGGACTGAAACAGAGGGCGAGAAACAGAGGGGCTGAAACAGAGGGCGAGAAACTGAGGGGCTGAAACAGAGGAGCTGAATCAGAGGGGCTGATTCAGAGGGGCTGAAACAGAGGGGCTGAATCAGAGGGGCTGAAACAGAGGGCGAGAAACAGAGGGGCTAAAACAGAGGGGCTGAAACAGAGGGGCTGAAACAGAGGGGCTGAAACAGAGAGCGAGAAACAGACGGGCTGAAACAGAGGGCCAGAAACAGAGCGCGAGAAACAGAGGGACTGAAACAGTGGGGCTGCAACAGAGGGGCTGATACAGAGGGCGAGAAACAGAGCGGCTGAAACAGAGGGCGAGAAACAGAGGGGCTGAAACAAAGAGGCTGAAACAGTGGGGATAAAACAGAGGGGCTGAAACAGAGGGCGAGAAATAGAGGGGCTGAAACAGAGGGGCTGAATCGGAGGGGCTGAAACAGAGGGGCTGAAACAGAGAGGCTGAAACAGAGGGCGAGAAACAGAGGGGCTGAAACAGAGGGGCTGAAACAGAGGGGCTGAAACAGAGGGCGAGAAACAGAGGGGCTGAAACAGAGAGTGAGAAACAGAGGGGCTGAAACAGAGGGGCTGAAACAGAGGGTGAGAAACAGAGGGGCTGAAACAGAGGGCGAGAAACAGAGGGGCTGAAACAGAGGGGCTGAAACAGAGGGGCTGAATCAGAGGGGCTGATTCAGAGGGGCTGAAACAGAGGGGCTTAATCAGAGGGGCTGAAACAGAGGGGCTGAAACAGAGGGCCTGAATCAGAGGGGCTGAAACAGAGGGCGAGAAACAAAGGGGCAGAAAAAGAGGGCGAGAAACAGAGGAGCAGAAACAGAGGGGCTGAAACAGAGAGCGCGAAACAGAGGGGCTGAAACAGATGGCGAGAAACAGAGGGACTGAAACAGAGGTCGAGAAACAGAGGGGCTGAAACAGAGGGCAAGAAAAAGAGGGGCTGAAACAGAGTGGCTGAAACAGAAGGGCTGAAACAGAGGGGCTGAAACAGAGGGCGAGAAACAGAGGGGCTGAATCAGAGGGGGTGAATCAGAAGGGCTGAAACAGAGGGGCTGAATCAGAGGGGCTGAAACAGAAGGCGAGAAACAGAGGTACTGAAACAGAGGGCGAGAAACTGAGGGGCAGAAACAGAGGGCGAGAAACAGAGGGGCTGAAACAGAGGGTCTGAAACAGAGGGCGAGAAACAGAGGGACTGAAACAGAGGGCGAGAAACAGAGGGGCTGAAACAGAGGGTGAGAAACAGAGGGCGAGAAACAGAGGGACTGAAACAGAGGGGCTGAAACAGAGGGGCTGAATCAGAGGGCGAGAAACAGAGGGGCTGAAACAGAGAGGCTGAAACAGAGGGCGAGAAACAGAGGGGCTGAAACAGATGTCAAGAAACAGAGGGGCTGAAACAGTGGGCGAGAAACAGAGGGGCTGAAACAGAGGGGCTGAAACAGAGGGGCTGAAACAGAGGGGCTGAACCAGAGGGCGAGAAACAGAGGGGCTGAAACAGAGGGCGAGAAACAGAGGGGCTGAAAGAGAGGGCGAGAAACAGAGGGCGAAAAACAGAGGGACTGAAACAGAGGGGCTGAAACAGAGGGGCTGAAACAGAGGGCGAGAAACAGTGGGGCTGAAACAGAGGGGCTGACACAGTGGGGCTGAAACAGAGGGGCTGAAACAGAGGGCGAGAAATAGAGGGGCTGAAACAGAGGGTGAGAAACAGAGGGGCTCAAACAAAGGGTGAGAAACAGAGGGGCTGAAACAGAGGGCGAGAAACAGAGGGGCTGAAACAGAGGGGCTGAAACAGAGGGGCTGAAACAGAGGGCAAGAAACAGAGGGGCTGATAAAGAGGGCGAGAAACAGAGGGCCTGAAACAGAGGGCGAGAAACAGAGGGGCTGAATCAGAGGAGCTGAAACAGAGGGCGAGAAACAGAGGGGCTGAAACAGAGGGCGAGAAACAGAGGGACTGAAACAGAGGGCGAGAAACAGAGGGGCTGAAACAGAGGGCGAGAAACAGAGGGGCTGAAACAGAGGGGCTGAATCAGAGGGGCTGATTCAGAGGGGCTGAAACAGAGGGGCTGAATCAGAGAGGCTGAAACAGAGGGCGAGAAACAGAGGGGCTGAAACAGAGGGCGAGAAACAGAGGGGCTGAAACAGAGGGCGAGAAACAGACGGGCAGAAACAGAGGGCTAGAAACAGGGGGACTGAAACCGAGGGGCTGAAACAGAGAGCGCGAAACAGAGGGGCTGATACAGAGGGCGAGAAACAGAGGGGCTGAAACAGAGGGCGAGAAACAGAGGGGCTTAAACAGAGGGCGAGAAACAGAGGGGCTGAAACAGAGTGGCTGAAACAGAGGGGCTGAAACAGAGGGCAAGAAACAGAGGGGCTGAAAAAGAGGGCGAGAAACAGAGGGCCTGAAACAGAGGGCGAGAAACAGAGGGGCTGAATCAGAGGAGCTGAATCAGAGGGCGAGAAACAGAGGGGCTGAAACAGAGGGCGAGAAACAGAGGGACTGAAACAGAGGGCGAGAAACAGAGGGGCTGAAACAGAGGGCGAGAAACAGAGGGGCTGAAACAGAGGGGCTGAATCAGAGGGGCTGATTCAGAGGGGCTGAAACAGAGGGGCTGAATCAGAGGGGCTGAAACAGAGGGCGAGAAACAGAGGGGCTGAAACAGAGGGCGAGAAACAGAGGGGCTGAAACAGAGGGCGAGAAACAGACGGGCAGAAACAGAGGGCTAGAAACAGAGGGACTGAAACAGAGGGGCTGAAACAGAGAGCGCGAAACAGAGGGACTGAAACAGAGGGCGAGAAACAGAGGGGCTGAAACAGAGGGCGGGAAACAGAGGGGCTTAAACAGAGGGCGAGAAACAGAGGGGCTGAAACAGAGGGCGAGAAACAGAGGGGCTGAAACAGAGTGGCTGAAACAGAGGGCGAGAAACAGAGGGGCTGAATCAGACGGGCTGAATCAGTGGGGCTGAAACAGAGGGCGAGAAACAGAGGGCGAGATACAGAGGGGCTGAAACAGAGGGGCTGAAACAGAGGGGCGGAAACAGAGGGCGAGAAACAGAGGGGCTGAAACAGAGGGCGAGAAACAGAGGGGCTGAAACAGAGGGGCTGAAACAGAGGGTGAGAAACAGAGGGGCTGAAACAGAGGGAGAAACAGAGGGGATGAAACAGAGGGGCTGAAACAGAGGGGCTGAATCAGAGGGGCTGATTCAGAGGGGCTGAAACAGAGGGGCTGAATCAGAGGGGCTGAAACAGAGGGCGAGAAACAGAGGGGCTGAAACAGAGGGCGAGAAACAGACGTGCAGAAACAGAGGGCGAGAAACAGAGGGACTGAAACAAAGGGGCTGGAACAGAGAGCGCGAAACAGAGGGACTGAAACAGAGGGCGAGAAACAGAGGGGCTGAAACAGAGGGCGAGAAACAGAGGGGCCGAGACAGAGGGGCTGAAACAGAGGGGCTGAAACAGAGGGCAAGAAACAGAGGGGCTGAAACAGAGTGGCTGAAACAGAGGGCGAGAAACAGAGGGGCTGAATCAGACAGGCTGAATCAGAGGGGCTGAAACAGAGGGGCTGAAACAGAGGGCGAGAAACAGAGGGGCTGAAACAGAGGGCGAGAAACAGAGGGCGAGAAACAGAGGGGCTGAAAAAGAGGGGCTGAAACAGAGGGGCTGAAACAAAGCGGCTGATACAGAGGGCGAGAAACAGAGGGGCTGAAACAGAGGGCGAGATACAGAGGGGCTGAAAGAGAGGAGCTGAAACAGAGGGCGAGAAACAGAGAGGCTGAAACAGAGGGCGAGAAACAGAGGGCCTGAAACAGAGGGCGAGAAACAGAGGGCTGAAACAGCGGGGCTGAAACAGAGGGGCTGAAACAGAGGGGCTGAAACAGAGGGCGAGATACAGAGAGGCTGAAACAGAGGGGGAGAAACAGAGTGGCTGAAACAGAGGGCAAGAAACAGAGGGGCTGAAACAGAGGGCGAGAAACAGAGGGGCTGAAACAGAGGGGCTGAAACAGAGAGCGAGAAACAGAGGGACTGAAACAGAGGGGCTGAAACAGAGGGGCTGATACAGAGGGCGAGAAACAGAGCGGCTGAAACAGAGGGCGAGAAACAGAGTGGCTGAAACAAAGGGGCTGAAACAGTGGGGCTAAAACAGAGGGGCTGAAACAGAGGGCGAGAAATAGAGGGGCTGAAACAGAGGGCGAGAAACAGAGGGGCTGAAACAGAGGGCGAGAAACAGAGGGGCTGAAACAGAGGAGCTGAAACAGAGGGGCTGAAACAGAGGGCGAGAAACAGAGGGGCTGAAACAGAGGGCGAGAAACAGAGGGGCTGAAACAGAGGGCGAGAAACAGAGGGGCTGAATCAGTGGTGCTGAAACAGAGGGCGAGAAACAGATGGGCTGAAACAGAGAGCGAGAAACAGAGGGGCTGAAACATAGGAGCTGAAACAGAGGGTGAGAAACAGAGGGGCTGAAACAGAGGGCGAGAAACAGAGGGGCTGAAACAGAGGGGCTTAAACAGAGGGGCTGAATCAGAGGGGCTGATTCAGAGTGGCTGAATCAGAGGGGCTTAATCAGAGGGGATGAAACAGAGGGGCTTAATCAGAGGGGCTGAAAAAGAGGGCGAGAAACAGAGGGGCAGAAACAGAGGGCGAGAAACAGTGGAGCAGAAACAGAGGGGCTGAAACAGAGAGCGTGAAACAGAGGGGCTGAAACAGATGGCGAGAAACAGAGGGACTGAAACAGAGGTCGAGAAACAGAGGGACTGAAACAGAGGTCGAGAAACAGAGGGGCTGAAACAGAGGGCAAGAAACAGAGGGGCTGAAACAGAGAGGCTGAAACAGAAGGGCAGAAACAGAGGGGCTGAAACAGTGGGCGAGAAACAGAGGAGCTGAATCAGAGGGGCTGAATCAGAAGGGCTGAAACAGAGGGCAAGAAACAGAAGGGCTGAAATAGAGTGGCTGGAACAGAGGGCGAGAAACAGAGGGGCTGAATCAGACGGGCTGAATCAGAGGGGCTGAAACAGAGGGGCTGAAACAGAGGGCGAGAAACAGAGGGGCTGAAAAAGAGGGCGAGAAACAGAGGGCGAGAAAGAGAGGTGCTGAAAAAGAGGGGCTGAAACAAAGCGGCTGATGCAGAGGGCGATAAATAGAGGGGCTGAAACAGAGGGGCTGAAACAGAGGGGCTGAAACAGAGGGCGAGAAACAGAGAGGCTGAAACAGAGGGCGAGAAACAGAGGGGCTGAAACAGAGGGCGAGAAACAGAGCGGATGAAACAGAGGGGCTGAAACAGAGGGGCTGAAACAGAAGGTCTGAAACAGAGGGCGAGAAACAGAGAGGCTGAAACAGAGGGCGAGAAACAGAGTGGCTGAAACAGAGGGCAAGAAACAGAGGGGCTGAAACAGAGGGCGAGAAACAGAGGGGCTGAAACAGAGGGGCTGAAACAGAGGGGCTGAAACAGAGGGGCTGAAACAGAGAGCGAGAAACAGAGGGGCTGAAACAGAGGGCCAGAAACAGAGGGCGAGAAACAGAGGGACTGAAACAGTGGGGCTGCAACAGAGGGGCTGATACAGAGGGCGAGAAACAGAGCGGCTGAAACAGAGGGCGAGAAACAGAGGGGCTGAAACAAAGGGGCTGAAACAGTGGGGATAAAACAGAGGGGCTGAAACAGAGGGCGAGAAATAGAGGGGCTGAAACAGAGGGGCTGAAACAGAGGGGCTGAAACAGAGGGCGAGAAACAGAGGGGCTGAAACAGAGGGGCTGAAACAGAGGGGCTGAAACAGAGGGCGAGAAACAGAGGGGCTGAAACAGAGGGCGAGAAACAGAGGGGCTGAAACAGAGGGCGAGAAACAGAGGGGCTGAATCAGAGGGGCTGAAACAGAGGGCGAGAAACAGAGGGGCTGAAACAGAGAGCGAGAAACAGAGGGGCTGAAACAGAGGGGCTGAAACAGAGGGTGAGAAACAGAGGGGCTGAAACAGAGGGCGAGAAACAGAGGGGCTGAAACAGAGGGGCTGAAACAGAGGGGCTGAATCAGAGGGGCTGATTCAGAGGGGCTGAAACAGAGGGGCTTAATCAGAGGGGCTGAAACAGAGGGCGAGAAACAGAGGGGTACAAACAGATGGCGAGAAACAGAGGGGCAGAAAAAGAGGGCGAGAAACAGAGGAGCAGAAACAGAGGGGCTGAAACAGAGAGCGTGAAACAGAGGGGCTGAAACAGATGGCGAGAAACAGAGGGACGGAAACAGAGGTCGAGAAACAGAGGGGCTGAAACAGAGGGCAAGAAAAAGAGGGGCTGAAACAGAGTGGCTGAAACAGAAGGGCTGAAACAGAGGGGCTGAAACAGAGGGCGAGAAACAGAGGGGCTGAATCAGAGGGGCTGAATCAGAAGGGCTGAAACAGAGGGGCTGAATCAGAGGGGCTGAAACAGAAGGCGAGAAACAGAGGTACTGAAACAGAGGGCGAGAAACTGAGGGGCAGAAACAGAGGGCAAGAAACAGAGGGGCTGAAACAGAGGGTCTGAAAAAGAGGGCGAGAAACAGAGGGGCTGAAACAGAGGGCGAGAAACAGAGGGGCTGAAACAGAGGGGCTGAAACAGAGGGGCTGAAACAGAGGGCGAGAAACAGAGGTGCAGAAACTGAGGGCGAGAAACAGAGGGGCTGAAACAGAGGGGCTGAAACAGAGGGTCTGAATCAGAGGGGCTGAAACAGAGGGGCTGAAACAGAGGGCGAGAAACAAAGGGGCTGAAACAGCGGGCGAGAAACAGAGTGCGAGAAACAGAGGGGCTGAAACAGAGGGCGAAAATCAGAGGGGCTGAAACAGAGGGGCTGAAACAGACGGGCTGAAACAGAGGGCGAGAAACAGAGGGGCTGAAACAGAGGGCGAAAATCAGAGGGGCTGAAACAGAGGGCGAGAAACAGAGGGGCAGAAACAGAGGGCGAAAATCAGAGGGGCTGAAACAGAGGGCGAGAAACAGAGGGGCAGAAACAGAGGGGCTGAAACAGAGGGCGAGAAACAGAGTGGCTGAATCAGAGGGGCTGAATCAGAGGGACTGAAACAGAGGGGCTGAAACATTGGGCGAGAAACAAAGGGGCTGAAACAGCGGGCGAGATACAGAGGGCGAGAAACAGAGGGGCTGAAACAGAGGGGCTGAAACAGAGAGCGAGAAACAGAGGGGCTGAAACAGAGGGCGAGAAACAGAGGGTGAGAAACAGAGGGCGAGAAACAGAGTGGATGAAACAGAGGGGCTGAAACAAAGGGGCTGAAATAGAGGGGCTGAAACAGAGGGGCTGAATCAGAGTGGCTGAATCAGAGGGGCTGAAACAGAGGGCGAGAAACAGAGGGGCTGAAACAGAGGGGCTGAAACAGAGGGGCTGAAACAGAGATGCTGAAACAGAGGGGCTGAAACACAGGGGCTGAATCGGAGGGCGAGAAACAGAGAGGCTGAAACAGAGGGCGAGAAACAGAGGGGCTGAAACAGAGGGCAAGAAACAGAGGGGCTGAAACAGAGGGCGGGAAACAGAGGGGCTGAAACAGAGGGGCTGAAACAGAGGAAATGAAACAGAGGGGCTGAAACAGAGGGCGAGAAACAGAGGGGCTGAAACAGAGGGCGAGAAACAGAGGGGCTGAAACAGAGTGCGAGAAACAGAGAGCGAGAAACAGAGGGACTGAAACAGAGGGGCTGAAACAGAGAGGCTGAAACAGAGGGCGAGAAACAGAGGGGCTGAAACAGAGGGCGAGAAACAGAGGGGCTGAAACAGAGGGCGAGAAACAGAGGGGCTGAAACAGAGGGGCTGAAACAGTGGGGCTGAAACAGAGCGGCTGAAACAGAGGGCGAGAAACAAAGGGGCTGAAACAGCGGGCGAGATACAGAGGGCGAGAAACAGAGGGGCTGAAACAGAGGGGCTGAAACAGAGGGCGAGAAACAGAGGGGCTGAAACAGAGGGCGAGAAACAGAGGGTGAGAAACAGAGGGCGAGAAACAGAGTGGATGAAACAGAGGGGCTGAAACAAAGGGGCTGAAATAGAGGGGCTGAAACAGAGGGGCTGAATCAGAGTGGCTGAATCAGAGGGGCTGAAACAGAGGGCGAGAAACAGAGGGGCTGAAACAGAGGGGCTGAAACAGAGGGGCTGAAACAGAGGGGCTGAAACAGAGGGGCTGAAACACAGGGGCTGAATCGGAGGGCGAGAAACAGAGAGGCTGAAACAGAGGGCGAGAAACAGAGGGGCTGAAACAGAGGGCAAGAAACAGAGGGGCTGAAACAGAGGGCGGGAAACAGAGGGGCTGAAACAGAGGAAATGAAACAGAGGGGCTGAAACAGAGGGCGAGAAACAGAGGGGCTGAAACAGAGGGCGAGAAACAGAGGGGCTGAAACAGAGTGCGAGAAACAGAGAGCGAGAAACAGAGGGACTGAAACAGAGGGGCTGAAACAGAGAGGCTGAAACAGAGGGCGAGAAACAGAGGGGCTGAAACAGAGGGCGAGAAACAGAGGGGCTGAAACAGAGGGCGAGAAACAGAGGGGCTGAAACAGAGGGGCTGAAACAGTGGGGCTGAAACAGAGCGGCTGAAACAGAGGGCGAGAAATAGAGGGGCTGAAACACAGGGCGAGAAACAGAGGGGCTGAAACAGAGGGCGAGAAACAGACGGGCAGAAACAGAAGGCGAGAAACAGAGGGACTGAAACAGAGGGGCTGAAACAGAGAGCGCGAAACAGAGGGACTGAAAAAGAGGGCGAGAAACAGAGGGGCTGAAACAGAGGGCGAGAAACAGAGGGGCTTAAACAGAGGGCGAGAAACAGAGGGGCTGAAACAGAGGGCAAGAAACAGAGGGGCTGAAACAGAGTGGCTGAAACAGAGGGCGAGAAACAGAGGGGCTGAATCAGACGGGCTGAATCAGAGGGGCTGAAACAGAGGGGCTGAAACAGAGGGCGAGAAACAGAGGGGCTGAAACAGAGGGCAAGAAACAGAGGGCGAGATACAGAGGGGTTGAAACAGAGGGGCTGAAATAGAGGGGCTGAAACAGAGGGGCTGAAACAGAGGGCGAGGAAACAGAGGGGCTGAAACAGAGGGCGAGAAACAGAGGGGCTGAAGCAGAGGGTCTGCAACAGAGGGTGAGAAACAGAGGGTCTGAAACAGAGGGAGAAACAGAGGGGCTGAAACCGAGGGGCTGAAACAGAGGGGCTGAATCAGAGGGGCTGATTCAGAGGGGCTGAAACTGAGGGGCTGAATCAGAGGGGCTGAAACAGAGGGCAAGAAACAG
Source organism: Chiloscyllium punctatum (assembly GCF_047496795.1). Taxonomy (NCBI): domain Eukaryota; kingdom Metazoa; phylum Chordata; class Chondrichthyes; order Orectolobiformes; family Hemiscylliidae; genus Chiloscyllium; species Chiloscyllium punctatum. The sequence goes on along the minus strand of NW_027309795.1, from coordinate 1,887,658 downwards.
AGGGGCAGAAACAGAGGGCGAGAAACAGAGGGGCTGAAACAGAGGGCGAGAAACAGACGTGCAGAAACAGAGGGCGAGAAACAGAGGGACTGAAACAAAGGGGCTGGAACAGAGAGCGCGAAACAGAGGGACTGAAACAGAGGGCGAGAAACAGAGGGGCTGAAACAGAGGGCGAGAAACAGAGGGGCTGAATCAGAGGGGCTGAAACAGAGTGGCTGAATCAGAGGGGCTGAAACAGAGGGCGAGAAACAGAGGAGCTGAAACAGAGGGCGAGAAACAGAGGGGCTGAAACAGAGGGGCTGAAACAGAGGGGCTGAAACAGAGGGGCTGAATCAGAGGGCGAGAAACTGAGAGGCTGAAACAGAGGGCGAGAAACAGAGGAGCAGAAACAGAGGGGCTGAAACAGAGGGCAAGAAACAGAGGGGCTGAAACAGAGGGCGAGAAACAGAGGGGCTGAAACAGAGGGGCTGAAACAGAGGGGCTGAAACAGAGGGGCTGAAACAGAGGGCGAGAAACAGAGGGGCTGAAACAGAGGGCGAGAAACAGAGGGGCTGAAACAGAGTGCGAGAAACAGAGGGCGAGAAACAGAGGGACTGAAACAGAGGGGCTGAAACGGAGGGCGAGAAACAGAGGGGCTGAACCAGAGGGGCTGGAACAGAGGGGCTGAAACAGAGGGCGAGAAACAGAGGGGCTGAAACAGTGGGCGATAAACAGGGGCTGAAACAGAGGGCGAGAAACAGAGGGGCTGAATCAGAGGTGCTGAAACAGAGGGCGAGAAACAGATGGGCTGAAACAGAGAGCGAGTAACAGAGGGGCTGAAACAGAGGGGCTGAAACAGAGGGTGAGAAACAGAGGGGCTGAAACAGAGGGCGAGAAACAGAGGGGCTGAAACAGAGGGGCTGAAACAGAGGGGCTGAATCAGAGGGACTGATTCAGATGGGCTGAATCAGAGGGGTTTATTAAGAGGGGCTGAAACAGTTTGGCTTACTCAGATGGGCTGAAAAAGAGGGCGAGAAACAGAGGGGCTGAAACAGAGGGCGAGAAACAGAGGGGCAGAAACAGAGGGCGAGAAACAGAGGAGCAGAAACAGAGGGGCTGAAACAGAGAGCGCGAAACAGAGGGGCTGAAACAGATGGCGAGAAACAGAGGGACTGAAACAGAGGTCGAGAAACAGAGGGGCTGAAACAGAGGGCAAGAAACAGAGGGGCTGAAACAGAGAGGCTGAAACAGAAGGGCAGAAACAGAGGGGCTGAAACAGAGGGCGAGAAACAGAGGGGCTGAATCAGAGGGGCTGAATCAGAAGGGCTGAAACAGAGGGCAAGAAACAGAGGGGCTGGAACAGAGTGGCTGGAACAGAGGGCGAGAAACAGAGGGGCTGAATCAGACGGGCTGAATCAGAGGGGCTGAAACAGAGGGGCTGAAACAGAGGGCGAGAAACAGAGGGGCTGAAACAGAGGGCGAGAAACAGAGGGGCTGAAAAAGAGGGGCTGAAACAGAGGGGCTGAAACAAAGCGGCTGATGCAGAGGGCGAGAAATAGAGGGGCTGAAACAGAGGGGCTGAAACAGAGGGGCTGAAACAGAGAGGCTGAAACAGAGGGCGAGAAACAGAGGGGCTGAAACAGAGGGCGAGAAACAGAGGGGCTGAAACAGTGGGGCTGAAACAGAGGGGCTGAAACAGAGGGGCTGAAACAGAGGGCGAGAAACAGAGAGGCTGAAACAGAGGGCGAGAAACAGAGTGGCTGAAACAGAGGGCAAGAAACAGAGGGGCTGAAACAGGGCGAGAAAGAGAGGGGCTGAAACAGAGGGGCTGAAACAGAGGGGCTGAAACAGAGGGGCTGAAACAGAGAGCGAGAAACAGAGGGACTGAAACAGTGGGGCTGAAACACAGGGGCTGATACAGAGGGCGAGAAACAGAGCGGCTGAAACAGAGGGCGAGAAACAGAGGGGCTGAAACAAAGGGGCTGAAACAGTGGGGCTAAAACAGAGGGGCTGAAACAGAGGGCGAGAAATAGAGGGGCTGAAACAGAGGGGTTGAATCGGAGGGGCTGAAACAGAGGGGCTGAAACAGAGGGGCTGAAACAGAGGGCGAGAAACAGAGGGGCTGAAACAGAGGGGCTGAAACAGAGGGGCTGAAACAGAGGGCGAGAAACAGAGGGGCTGAAACAGAGGGTGAGAAACAGAGTGGCTGAAACAGAAGGGCTGAAACAGAGGGGCTGAATCAGAGGGGCTGAAACAGAGGGCGAGAAACAGAGGGGCTGAAACAGAGAGCGAGAAACAGAGGGGCTGAAACAGAGGGGCTGAAACAGAGGGTGAGAAACAGAGGGGCTGAAACAGAGGGCTGAAACAGAGGGGCTGAAACAGAGGGGCTGAAACAGAGGGGCTGAATCAGAGGGGCTGATTTAGAGGGGCTGAAACAGAGGGGCTTAATCAGAGGGGCTGAAACAGAGGGCGAGAAACAGAGGGGCTGAAACAGAGGGCGAGAAACAGAGGGGCAGAAAAAGAGGGCGAGAAACAGAGGAGCTGAAACAGAGGGGCTGAAACAGAGAGCGCGAAACAGAGGGGCTGAAACAGATGGCGAGAAACAGAGAGACTGAAACAGAGGTCGAGAAACAGAGGGGCTGAAACAGAGGGCAAGAAACAGAGGGGCTGAAACAGAGTGGCTGAAACAGAAGGGCTGAAACAGAGGGGCTGAAACAGAGGGCGAGAAACAGAGGGGCTGAATCAGAGGGGCTGAATCAGAAGGGCTGAAACAGAGGGGCTGAATCAGAGGGGCTGAAACAGAAGGCGAGAAACAGAGGGGCTGAAACAGAGGGCGAGAAACTGAGGGGCAGAAACAGAGGGCGAGAAACAGAGGGGCTGAAACAGAGGGTCTGAAACAGAGGGCGAGAAACAGAGGTCCTGAAACAGAGGGCGAGAAACAGAGGGGCTGAAACAGAGGGGCTGAAACAGAAGGCGAGAAACAGAGGGGCAGAAACTGAGGGCGAGAAACAGAGGGGCTGAAACAGAGGGGCTGAAACAGAGGGTCTGAATCAGAGGGGCTGAAACAGAGGGGCTGAAACAGAGGGCGAGAAACAAAGGTGCAGAAACAGAGGGCGAGAAACAGAGGGACTGAATCAAAGGGGCTGGAACAGAGAGCGCGAAACAGAGGGACTGAAACAGAGGGCGAGAAACAGAGGGGCTGAAACAGAGGGCGAGAAACAGAGGGGCTGAATCAGAGGGGCTGAAACAGAGTGGCTGAATCAGAGGGGCTGAAACAGAGGGCGAGAAACAGAGGAGCTGAAACAGAGGGCGAGAAACAGAGGGGCTGAAACAGAGGGGCTGAAACAGAGGGGCTGAAACAGAGGGGCTGAATCAGAGGGCGAGAAACTGAGAGGCTGAAACAGAGGGCGAGAAACAGAGGAGCAGAAACAGAGGGGCTGAAACAGAGGGCAAGAAACAGAGGGGCTGAAACAGAGGGCGAGAAACAGAGGGGCTGAAACAGAGGGGCTGAAACAGAGGGGCTGAAACAGAGGGGCTGAAACAGAGGGCGAGAAACAGAGGGGCTGAAACAGAGGGCGAGAAACAGAGGGGCTGAAACAGAGTGCGAGAAACAGAGGGCGAGAAACAGAGGGACTGAAACAGAGGGGCTGAAACGGAGGGCGAGAAACAGAGGGGCTGAACCAGAGGGGCTGGAACAGAGGGGCTGAAACAGAGGGCGAGAAACAGAGGGGCTGAAACAGTGGGCGATAAACAGGGGCTGAAACAGAGGGCGAGAAACAGAGGGGCTGAATCAGAGGTGCTGAAACAGAGGGCGAGAAACAGATGGGCTGAAACAGAGAGCGAGTAACAGAGGGGCTGAAACAGAGGGGCTGAAACAGAGGGTGAGAAACAGAGGGGCTGAAACAGAGGGCGAGAAACAGAGGGGCTGAAACAGAGGGGCTGAAACAGAGGGGCTGAATCAGAGGGACTGATTCAGATGGGCTGAATCAGAGGGGTTTATTAAGAGGGGCTGAAACAGAGGGGCTTACTCAGATGGGCTGAAAAAGAGGGCGAGAAACAGAGGGGCTGAAACAGAGGGCGAGAAACAGAGGGGCAGAAACAGAGGGCGAGAAACAGAGGAGCAGAAACAGAGGGGCTGAAACAGAGAGCGCGAAACAGAGGGGCTGAAACAGATGGCGAGAAACAGAGGGACTGAAACAGAGGTCGAGAAACAGAGGGGCTGAAACAGAGGGCAAGAAACAGAGGGGCTGAAACAGAGAGGCTGAAACAGAAGGGCAGAAACAGAGGGGCTGAAACAGAGGGCGAGAAACAGAGGGGCTGAATCAGAGGGGCTGAATCAGAAGGGCTGAAACAGAGGGCAAGAAACAGAGGGGCTGGAACAGAGTGGCTGGAACAGAGGGCGAGAAACAGAGGGGCTGAATCAGACGGGCTGAATCAGAGGGGCTGAAACAGAGGGGCTGAAACAGAGGGCGAGAAACAGAGGGGCTGAAACAGAGGGCGAGAAACAGAGGGGCTGAAAAAGAGGGGCTGAAACAGAGGGGCTGAAACAAAGCGGCTGATGCAGAGGGCGAGAAATAGAGGGGCTGAAACAGAGGGGCTGAAACAGAGGGGCTGAAACAGAGAGGCTGAAACAGAGGGCGAGAAACAGAGGGGCTGAAACAGAGGGCGAGAAACAGAGGGGCTGAAACAGTGGGGCTGAAACAGAGGGGCTGAAACAGAGGGGCTGAAACAGAGGGCGAGAAACAGAGAGGCTGAAACAGAGGGCGAGAAACAGAGTGGCTGAAACAGAGGGCAAGAAACAGAGGGGCTGAAACAGGGCGAGAAAGAGAGGGGCTGAAACAGAGGGGCTGAAACAGAGGGGCTGAAACAGAGGGGCTGAAACAGAGAGCGAGAAACAGAGGGACTGAAACAGTGGGGCTGAAACACAGGGGCTGATACAGAGGGCGAGAAACAGAGCGGCTGAAACAGAGGGCGAGAAACAGAGGGGCTGAAACAAAGGGGCTGAAACAGTGGGGCTAAAACAGAGGGGCTGAAACAGAGGGCGAGAAATAGAGGGGCTGAAACAGAGGGGTTGAATCGGAGGGGCTGAAACAGAGGGGCTGAAACAGAGGGGCTGAAACAGAGGGCGAGAAACAGAGGGGCTGAAACAGAGGGGCTGAAACAGAGGGGCTGAAACAGAGGGCGAGAAACAGAGGGGCTGAAACAGAGGGTGAGAAACAGAGTGGCTGAAACAGAAGGGCTGAAACAGAGGGGCTGAATCAGAGGGGCTGAAACAGAGGGCGAGAAACAGAGGGGCTGAAACAGAGAGCGAGAAACAGAGGGGCTGAAACAGAGGGGCTGAAACAGAGGGTGAGAAACAGAGGGGCTGAAACAGAGGGCTGAAACAGAGGGGCTGAAACAGAGGGGCTGAAACAGAGGGGCTGAATCAGAGGGGCTGATTCAGAGGGGCTGAAACAGAGGGGCTTAATCAGAGGGGCTGAAACAGAGGGCGAGAAACAGAGGGGCTGAAACAGAGGGCGAGAAACAGAGGGGCAGAAAAAGAGGGCGAGAAACAGAGGAGCTGAAACAGAGGGGCTGAAACAGAGAGCGCGAAACAGAGGGGCTGAAACAGATGGCGAGAAACAGAGAGACTGAAACAGAGGTCGAGAAACAGAGGGGCTGAAACAGAGGGCAAGAAACAGAGGGGCTGAAACAGAGTGGCTGAAACAGAAGGGCTGAAACAGAGGGGCTGAAACAGAGGGCGAGAAACAGAGGGGCTGAATCAGAGGGGCTGAATCAGAAGGGCTGAAACAGAGGGGCTGAATCAGAGGGGCTGAAACAGAAGGCGAGAAACAGAGGGGCTGAAACAGAGGGCGAGAAACTGAGGGGCAGAAACAGAGGGCGAGAAACAGAGGGGCTGAAACAGAGGGTCTGAAACAGAGGGCGAGAAACAGAGGTCCTGAAACAGAGGGCGAGAAACAGAGGGGCTGAAACAGAGGGGCTGAAACAGAAGGCGAGAAACAGAGGGGCAGAAACTGAGGGCGAGAAACAGAGGGGCTGAAACAGAGGGGCTGAAACAGAGGGTCTGAATCAGAGGGGCTGAAACAGAGGGGCTGAAACAGAGGGCGAGAAACAAAGGGGCTGAAACAGCGGGCGAGAAACAGAGGGCGAGAAACAGAGGGGCTGAAATAGAGGGGCTGAAACAGACGGGCTGAAACAGAGAGCCTGAAACAGAGGGCGAGAAACAGAGGGGCTGAAACAGAGGGCGAAAATCAGAGGGGCTGAAACAGAGGGCGAGAAACAGATGGGCAGAAACAGAGGGGCTGAAACAGAGGGCGAGAAACAGAGGGGCTGAATCAGAGGGGCTGAATCAGAGGGACTGAAACAGAGGGTCTGAAACAGTGGGCGAGAAACAAAGGGGCTGAAACAGCGGGCAAGAAACAGAGGGCGAGAAACAGAGGGGCTGAAACAGAGGGGCTGAAACAGACGGGCTGAAACTGAGAGCCTGAAACAGAGGGCGAGAAACAGAGGGGCTGAAACAGATGGCGAAAAACAGAGGGGCTGAAACAGAGGGCGAGAAACAGAGGGGAAGAAACAGAGGGCGAGAAACAGAGTGGATGAAACAGAGGGGCTGAAACAAAGGGGCTGAAATAGAGGGGATGAAACAGAGTGGCTGAATCAGAGGGGCTGAAACAGAGTGGCTGAATCAGAGTGGCTGAAACAGAGGCCGAGAAACAGAGGGGCTGAAACAGAGGGCGAGAAACAGAGGGGTTGAAACAGAGGGGCTGAAACAGAGGGGCTGAAACAGAGGGGCTGAATCGGAGGGCGAGAAACAGAGAGGCTGAAACAGAGGGCGAGAAACAGAGGGGCTGAAACAGAGGGCAAGAAACAGAGGGGCTTAAACAGAGGGCGAGAAACAGTGGGGCTGAAACAGAGGGGCTGAAACAGAGGGGCTGAAACAGTGGGCGAGAAACAGAGGGGCTGAAACAGAGGGGCTGAAACAGAGGGCGAGAAACAAAGTGCGAGAAACAGAGGGCGAGAAACAGAGGGACTGAAACAGACGGGCTGAAACAGAGGGGCTGAAACAGAGGGCGAGAAACAGAGGGGCTGAAACAGAGGGCGAGAAACAGAGGGGCTGAAACAGAGGGCGAGAAACAGAGGGGCTGAAACAGAGGGGCTGAAACAGTGGGGCTGAAACAGAGCGGCTGAAACAGAGGGCGAGAAATAGAGGGGCTGAAACAGAGGGCGAGAAACAGAGGGGCTGAAACAGAGGGCGAGAAACAGACGTGCAGAAACAGAGGGCGAGAAATAGAGGGACTGAAACAAAGGGGCTGGAACAGAGAGCGCGAAACAGAGGGACTGAAACAGAGGGCGAGAAACAGAGGGGCTGAAACAGAGGGCGATAAACAGAGGGGCTGAATCAGAGGGGCTGAAACAGAGTGGCTGAATCAGAGGGGCTGAAACACAGGGCGAGAAACAGAGGGGCTGAAACAGAGGGCGAGAAACAGAGGGGCTGAAACAGAGGGGCTGAAACAGAGAGGCTGAAACAGAGGGGCTGAATCCGAGGGCGAGAAACAGAGAGGCTGAAACAGAGGGCGAGAAACAGAGGGGCTGAAACATAGGGCAAGAAACAGAGGGGCTGAAAAAGAGGGCGAGAAACAGAGGGGCTGAAACAGAGGGGCTGAAACAGAGGGGCTGAAACAGAGGGCGAGAAACAGAGGGGCTGAAACAGAGTGCGAGAAACGGAGGGCAAGAAACAGAGGGACTGAAACAGAGGGGCTGAAACAGAGGGGCTGAAACAGAGGGCGAGAAACAGAGGGGCTGAAACAGAGGGCGAGAAACAGAGGGGCTGAAACAGAGGGCGAGAAACAGAGGGGCTGAAACAGAGGGGCTGAAACAGTGGGGCTGAAACAGAGCGGCTGAAACAGAGGGCGAGAAATAGAGGGGCTGAAACACAGGGCGAGAAACAGAGGGGCTGAAACAGAGGGCGAGAAACAGAGGGGCTGAAACAGAGGGGCTGAAACAGTGGGGCTGAAACAGAGGGGCTGAAACAGAGGGGCTGAAACAGAGGGCGAGAAACAGAGGGGCTGAAACAGAGGGCGAGAAACAGAGGGGCTGAAACAGAGGGCGAGAAACAGACGGACAGAAACAGAGGGCGAGAAACAGAGGGACTGAAACAGAGGGGCTGAAACAGAGAGCGCGAAACAGAGGGAATGAAACAGAGGGCGAGAAACAGAGGGGCTGAAACAGAGGGCGAGAAACAGAGGGGCTTAAACAGAGGGCAAGAAACAGAGGGGCCGAAACAGAGGGCAAGTATCAGAGGGGCTGAAACAGAGTGGCTGAAACAGAGGGCGAGAAACAGAGGGGCTGAATCAGACGGGCTGAATCAGAGGGGCTGAAACAGAGGGGCTGAAACAGAGGGCGAGAAACAGAGGGGCTGAAACAGAGGGCGAGAAACAGAGGGCGAGATACAGAGGGGCTGAAACAGAGGGGCTGAAACAGAGGGGCTGAAAGAGAGGGCGAGAAACAGAGGGGCTGAAACAGAGGGCGAGAAACAGAGGGGCTGAAACAGAGGGCGAGAAACAGAGGGGCTGAAACAGAGGGTGAGAAACTGAGGGGCTGAAACAGAGGGAGAAACAGAGGGGCTGAAACAGAGGGGCTGAAACAGAGGGGCTGAATCAGAGGGGCTGATTCAGAGGGGCTGAAACAGAGGGGCTGAATCAGAGGGGCTGAAACAGAGGGCGAGAAACAGAGGGGCTTAAAAAGAGGGCGAGAAACAGAGGGGCTGAAACAGAGGGCGAGAAACAGACGTGCAGAAACAGAGGGCGAGAAACAGAGGGACTGAAACAAAGGGGCTGGAACAGAGAGCGCGAAACAGAGGGACTGAAACAGAGGGCGAGAAACAGAGGGGCTGAAACAGAGGGCGAGAAACAGAGGAGCTGAAACAGAGGGCGAGAAACAGAGGGGCTGAAACAGAGGGGCTGAATCAGAAGGGCTGAATCAGAGGGGCTGAAACAGAGGGGCTGAAACAGAGGGCGAGAAACAGAGGGGCTGAAACAGAGGGCGAGAAACAGAGGGCGAGAAACAGTGGGGCTGAAAAAGAGGGGCTGAAACAGAGGGGCTGAAACAAAGCGGCTGATACAGAGGGCGAGAAACAGAGGGGCTGAAACAGAGGGCGAGATACAGAGGGGCTGAAAGAGAGGGGCTGAAACAGAGGGCGAGAAACAGAGAGGCTGAAACAGAGGGCGAGAAACAGAGGGCCTGAAACAGAGGGCGAGAAACAGAGGGCTGAAACAGAGGGGCTGAAACAGAGGGGCTGAAACAGAGGGGCTGAAACAGAGGGCGAGGTACAGAGAGGCTGAAACAGAGGGCGAGAAACAGAGTGGCTGAAACTGAGGGCAAGAAACAGAGGGGCTGAAACAGAGGGCGAGAAACAGAGGGGCTGAAACAGAGGAGCTGAAACAGAGGGCGAGAAACAGAGGGACTGAAACAGAGGGGCTGAAACAGAGGGGCTGATACAGAGGGCGAGAAACAGAGCGGCTGAAACAGAGGGCGAGAAACAGAGGGGCTGAAACAAAGGGGCTGAAACAGTGGGACTAAAACAGAGGGGCTGAAACAGAGGGCGAGAAATAGAGGGGCTGAAACAGAGGGCGAGAAACAGAGGGGCTGAAAGAGAGGGGCTGAAACAGAGGGCGAGAAACAGAGAGGCTGAAACAGAGGGCGAGAAACAGAGGGCCTGAAACAGAGGGCGAGAAACAGAGGGCTGAAACAGAGGGGCTGAAACAGAGGGGCTGAAACAGAGGGGCTGAAACAGAGGGCGAGATACAGAGAGGCTGAAACAGAGGGCGAGAAACAGAGTGACTGAAACTGAGGGCAAGAAACAGAGGGGCTGAAACAGAGGGGGAGAAACAGAGGGGCTGAAACAGAGGGGCTGAAACAGAGGGCGAGAAACAGAGGGACTGAAACAGAGGGGCTGAAACAGAGGGGATGATACAGAGGGCGAGAAACAGAGCGGCTGAAACAGAGGGCGAGAAACAGAGGGGCTGAAACAAAGGGGCTGAAACAGTGGGGCTAAAACAGAGGGGCTGAAACAGAGGGCGAGAAATAGAGGGGCTGATACAGAGGGCGAGACACAGAGGGGCTGAAACAGAGGGCGAGAAACAGATGGGCTGAAACAGAGGGGCTGAAACAGAGGGCGAGAAACAGAGGGTCTGAAACAGAGGGTGAGAAACCGAGGGGCTGAAACAGAGGGCGAGAAACAGAGGGGCTTAATCAGAGGGGCTGAAACAGAGGGCGAGAAACAAATGGGCTGAAACAGAGAGCGAGAAACAGAGGGGCTGAAACAGAGGGGCTGAAACAGAGGGTGAGAAACAGAGGGGCTGAAACAGAGGGCGAGAAACAGAGGGGCTGAAACAGAGGGGCTGAAACAGAGCGGCTGAATCAGAGGGGCTGAATCAGAGGGGCTTAATCAGAGGGGCTGAAACAGAGGGGCTTAATCAGAGGGGTTGAAACAGAGGGCGAGAAACAGAGGAGCAGAAACAGAGGGGCTGAAACAAAAAGCGTGAAACAGAGTGGCTGAAACAGATGGCGAGAAACAGAGGGACTGAAACAGAGGTCGAGAAACAGAGGGGCTGAAACAGAGGGCAAGAAACAGAGGGGCTGAAACAGAGAGGCTGAAACAGAAGGGCAGACACAGAGGGGCTGAAACAGAGGGCGAGAAACAAAGCGGCTGAATCAGAGGGGCTGAATCAGAAGGGCTGAAACAGAGGGCAAGAAACAGAGGGGCTGAAACAGAGTGGCTGGAACAGAGGGCGAGAAACAGAGGGGCTGAATCAGACGGGCTGAATCAGAGGGGCTGAAACAGAGGGGCTGAAACAGAGGGCGAGAAACAGAGGGTCTGAAACAGAGGGCGAGAAACAGAGGGCGAGAAACAGAGGGGCTGAAAAAGAGGGGCTGAAACAGAGGGGCTGAAACAAAGCGGCTGATGCAGAGGGCGAGAAATAGAGGGGCTGAAACAGAGGGGCTGAAACAGAGATGCTGAAACAAAGGGCGAGAAACAGAGAGGCTGAAACAGAGAGCGAGAAACAGAGGGGCTGAAACAGAGGGCGAGAAACAGAAGGGCTGAAACAGAGGGGCTGAAACAGAGGGGCTGAAACAGAGGGTCTGAAACAGAGGGCGAGAAACAGAGAGGCTGAAACAGAGGGCGAGAAACAGAGTGGCTGAAACAGAGGGCAAGAAACAGAGGGGCTGAAACAGAGGGCGAGAAACAGAGGGGCTGAAACAGAGGGCAAGAAACAGAGGGGCTGAAACAGAGGGCGAGAAACAGACGGGGAGAAACACAGGGCGAGAAACAGAGGGACTGAAACAGAGGGGCTGAAACAGAGAGCGCGAAACAGAGGGACTGAAACAGAGGGCGAGAAACAGAGGGGCTGAAACAGAGGGCGAGAAACAGAGGGGCTTAAACAGAGGGCGAGAAACAGAGGGTCTGAAACAGAGGGCAAGAAACAGAGGGGCTGAAACAGAGTGGCTGAAACAGAGGGCGAGAAAGAGAGGGGCTGAATCAGACGGGCTGAATCAGAGGGGCTGAAACAGAGGGGCTGAAACAGAGGTCGAGAAACAGAGGGGCTGGAACAGAGGGCGAGAAACAGAGGGCGAAATACAGAGGGGCTGAAACAGAGGGGCTGAAACAGAGGGGCTGAAACAGAGGGGCTGAAACAGAGGGCGAGAAACAGAGGGGCTGAAACAGAGGGCGAGAAACAGAGGGGCTGAAACAGAGGGCGAGAAACAGAGGGGCTGAAACAGAGGGGCTGAAACAGAGGGTGAGAAACAGAGCGGCTGAAACAGAGGGAGAAACAGAGCGGTGAAACAGAGGGGCTGAAACAGAGGGGCTGAATCAGAGGGGCTGATTCAGAGGGGCTGAAACAGAGGGGCTGAATCAGAGGGGCTGAAACAGAGGGCGAGAAACAGAGGGACTGAAAGAGAGGGCGAGAAACAGAGGGGCTGAAACAGAGGGTGAGAAACAGATGTGCAGAAACAGAGGGCGAGAAACAGAGGGACTGAAACAAAGGGGCTGGAACAGAGAGCGCGAAACAGAGGGACTGAAACAGAGGGCGAGAAACAGAGGGGCTGAAACAGAGGGGCTGAAACAGAGGGCGAGAAACAGAGGGACTGAAACAGAGGGGCTGAAACAGAGGGGCTGATATAGAGGGCGAGAAACAGAGGGGCTGAAACAGAGGGCGAGAAACAGAGAGGCTGAAACAGAGGGGCTGAAACAGAGGGCGAGAAACAGAGGGACTGAAACAGAGGGGCTGAAACAGAGGGGCTGAAACAAAGTGGCTGATACAGAGGGCGAGAAACAGAGGGGCTGAAACAGAGGGCGAGATACAGAGGGGCTGAAAGAGAGGGGCTGAAACAGAGGGCGAGAAACAGAGGGGCTGAAACAAAGGGGCTGAAACAGTGGGGCTAAAACAGAGGGGCTGAAACAGAGGGCGAGAAATAGAGGGACTGAAACAGAGGGCGAGAAACAGAGGGGCTGAAAGAGAGGGGCTGAAACAGAGGGCGAGAAACAGAGAGGCTGAAACAGAGGGCGAGAAACAGAGGGCCTAAAACAGAGGGCGAGAAACAGAGGGCTGAAACAGAGGGGCTGAAACAGAAGGGCTGAAACAGAGGGGCTGAAACAGAGGGCGAGATACAGAGAGGCTGAAACAGAGGCCGATAACAGAGTGGCTGAAACAGAGGGCAAGAAACAGAGGGGCTGAAACAGAGGTCGAGAAACAGTGGGGCTGAAACAGAGGGGCTGAAACAGAGGGCGAGAAACAGAGGGGCTGAAACAGAGGGGCTGAATCAGATGGGCTGAATCAGAGGGGCTGAAACAGAGGGGCTGAAACAGAGGGCGAGAAACAGAGGGGCTGAAACAGAGGGGCTGAAACAGAGGGCGAGAAACAGAGGGACTGAAACAGAGGGGCTGAAACAGAGGGGCTGATATAGAGGGCGAGAAACAGAGCGGCTGAAACAGAGGGCGAGAAACAGAGGGGGTGAAACAGAGTGGCTGAAACAGAGGGCGAGAAACAGAGGGACTGAAACAGAGGGGCTGAAACAGAGGGGCTGAAACAAAGTGGCTGATACAGAGGGCGAGAAACAGAGGGGCTGAAACAGAGGGCGAGGTACAAAGGGGCTGAAAGAGAGGGGCTGAAACAGAGGGCGAGAAACAGAGAGGCTGAAACAGAGGGCGAGAAACATAGGGACTGAAACAGAGGGCGAGAAACAGAGGGCTGAAACAGAGGGGCTGAAACAGAGGGGCTGAAACAGAGGGGCTGAAACAGAGGGCGAGATACAGAGAGGCTGAATCAGAGGGCGAGAAACAGAGTGGCTGAAACAGAGGGCAAGAAACAGAGGGGCTGAAACAGAGGGCGAGAAACAGAGGGGCTGAAACAGAGGGGCTGAAACAGAGGGCGAGAAACAGAGGGACTGAAACAGAGGGGCTGAAACAGAGGGGCTGATACAGAGGGCGAGAAACAAAGAGGCTGAAACAGAGGGCGAGAAACAGAGGGACTGAAACAGAGGGGCTGAAACAGAGGGGCTGAAACAGAGGGCGAGAAACAGAGGGACTGAAACAGAGGGGCTGAAACAGAGGGGATTATACAGAGGGCGAGAAACCGAGCGGCTGAAACAGAGGGCGAGAAACAGAGGGGCTGAAACAAAGGGGCTGAAACAGTGGGGCTAAAACAGAGGGGCTGAAACAGAGGGCGAGAAATAGAGGGGCTGAAACAGAGGGCGAGAAACAGAGGGGCTGAAACAGAGGGCGAGAAACAGAGTGGCTGAAACAGAGGGGCTGAAACAGAGGGCGAGAAACAGAGGGGCTGAAACAGAGGGCGAGAAACAGAGGGGCTGAAACAGAGGGCGAGAAACAGAGGGGCTGAATCAGAGGGGCTGAAACAGAGGGCGAGAAACAGATGGGCTGAAACAGAGAGCGAGAAACAGAGGGGCTGAAACAGAGGGTGAGAAACAGAGGGGCTGAAACAGAGTGCGAGAAACAGAGGGGCTGAAACAGAGGGGCTGAAACAGAGGGGCTGAATCAGAGGGGCTGATTCAGAGGGGCTGAATCAGAGGGGCTTAATCAGAGGGGCTGAAACAGAGGGGCTTAATCAGAGGGGCTGAAACAGAGGGCGAGAAACAGAGGGGCTGAAACAGAGGGCGAGAAACAGAGGGGCAGAAACAGAGGACGAGAAACAGAGGAGCAGAAACAGAGGGGCTGAAACAGAGAGCGCGAAACAGAGGGGCTGAAACAGATGGCGAGAAACAGAGGGACTGAAACAGAGTTCGAGAAACAGAGGGGCTGAAACAGAGGGCAAGAAACAGAGGGGCTGAAACAGAGAGGCTGAAACAGAAGAGCAGAAACAGAGGGGCTGAAACAGAGGGCGAGAAACAGTGGGGTTGAATCAGAGGGGCTGAATCAGAAGGGCTGAAACAGAGGGCAAGAAACAGACGGGCTGAAACAGAGTGGCTGGAACAGAGGGCGAGAAACAAAGGGGCTGAATCAGACGGGCTGAATCAGAGGGGCTGAAACAGAGGGGCTGAAACAGAGGGCGAGAAACAGAGGGGCTGAAACATAGGGCGAGAAACAGAGGGCGAGAAACAGAGGGGCTGAAAAAGAGGGGCTGAAACAGAGGGGCTGAAACAAAGCGGCTGATGCAGAGGGCGAGAAACAGAGAGGCTGAAACAGAGGGCGAGAAACAGAGGGGCTGAAACAGAGGGCGAGAGACAGAGGGGCTGAAACAGACGGGCAGAAACAGAGGGGCTGAAACAGAGGGTCTGAAACAGAGGGCGAGAAACAGAGAGGCTGAAACAGAGGGCAAGAAACAGAGGGGCTGAAACAGAGGGCGAGAAACAGAGGGGCTGAAACAGAGGGGCTGAAACAGAGGGGCTGAAACAGAGGGGCTGAAACAGAGAGCGAGAAACAGAGGGGCTGTAACAGAGGGCCAGGAACAGAGGGCGAGAAACAGAGGGACTGAAACAGTGGGGCTGAAACAGAGGGGCTGATACAGAGGGCGAGAAACAGAGCGGCTGAAACAGAGGGCGAGAAACAGACGGGCTGAAACAAAGGGGCTTAAACAGTGGGGCTAAAACCGAGGGGCTGAAACAGAGGGCGAGAAATAGAGGGGCTGAAACAGAGGGCGAGAAACAGAGGGGCTGAAACAGAGGGCGAGAAACAGAGGGGCTGAAACAGAGGGGCTGAAACAGAGGGGCTGAATCAGAGGGGCTGATTCAGAGGGGCTGAAACAGAGGGGCTTAATCAGAGGGGCTGAAACAGAGGGCGAGAAACAGAGGGGCTGAAACAGAGGGCGAGAAACAGAGGGGCAGAAAAAGAGGGCGAGAAACAGAGGAGCTGAAACAGAGGGGCTGAAACAGAGAGCGCGAAACAGAGGGGCTGAAACAGATGGCGAGAACCAGAGGGACTGAAACAGAGGTCGAGAAACAGAGGGGCTGAAACAGAGGGCAAGAAACAGAGGGGCTGAAACAGAGGGGCTGAAACAGAAGGGCTGAAACAGAGGGGCTGAAACAGAGGGCGAGAAACAGAGGGGCTGAATCAGAGGGGCTGAATCAGAAGGGCTGAAACAGAGGGGCTGAATCAGAGGGGCTGAAACAGAAGGCGAGAAACAGAGGGGCTGAAACAGAGGGCGAGAAACTGAGGGGCAGAAACAGAGGGCGAGAAACAGAGTGGATGAAACAGAGGGTCTGAAACAGAGTGCGAGAAACAGAGGGCGAGAAACAGAGGGGCTGAAACAGAGGGGCTGAAACAGAGGGGCTGAATCAGAGGGGCTGATTCAGAGGGGCTGAATCAGAGGGGCTTAATCAGAGGGGCTGAAACAGAGGGGCTTAATCAGAGGTGCTGAAACAGAGGGCGAGAAACAGAGGGGCTGAAACAGAGGGCGAGAAACAGAGGGGCAGAAACAGAGGGCGAGAAACAGAGGAGCAGAAACAGAGGGGCTGAAACAGAGAGCGCGAAACAGAGGGGCTGAAACAGATGGCGAGAAACAGAGGGACTGAAACAGAGTTCGAGAAACAGAGGGGCTGAAACAGAGGGCAAGAAACAGAGGGGCTGAAACAGAGAGGCTGAAACAGAAGGGCAGAAACAGATGGGCTGAATCAGAGGGGCTGATTCAGAGGGGCTGAATCAGAGGGGCTTAATCAGAGGGGCTGAAACAGAGGGGCTTTATCAGAGGGGCTGAAACAGAGGGCGAGAAACAGAGGGGCTGAAACAGAGGGCGAGAAACAGAGGGGCAGAAACAGAGGACGAGAAACAGAGGAGCAGAAACAGAGCGGCTGAAACAGAGGGCGAGAAATAGAGGGGCTGAAACACAGGGCGAGAAACAGAGGGGCTGAAACAGAGGGCGAGAAACAGAGGGGCTGAAACAGAGGGGCTGAAACAGAGGGTGAGAAACAGAGGGGCTGAAACAGAGGGAGAAACAGAGGGGTGAAACAGAGGGGCTGAAACAGAGGGGCTGAATCAGAGGGGCTGATTCAGAGGGGCTGAAACAGAGGGGCTGAATCAGAGGGGCTGAAACAGAGGGCGAGAAACAGAGGGACTGAAAGAGAGGGCGAGAAACAGAGGGGCTGAAACAGAGGGCGAGAAACAGACGTGCAGAAACAGAGGGCGAGAAACAGAGGGACTGAAACAAAGGGGCTGGAACAGAGAGCGCGAAACAGAGGGACTGAAACAGAGGGCGAGAAACAGAGGGGCTGAAACAGAGGGGCTGAAACAGAGGGCGAGAAACAGAGGGACTGAAACAGAGGGGCTGAAACAGAGGGGCTGATATAGAGGGCGAGAAACAGAGGGGCTGAAACAGAGGGCGAGAAACAGAGAGGCTGAAACAGAGGGGCTGAAACACAGGGCGAGAAACAGAGGGACTGAAACAGAGGGGCTGAAACAGCGGGGCTGAAACAAAGTGGCTGATACAGAGGGCGAGAAACAGAGGGGCTGAAACAGAGGGCGAGATACAGAGGGGCTGAAAGAGAGGGGCTGAAACAGAGGGCGAGAAACAGAGGGGCTGAAACAAAGGGGCTGAAACAGTGGGGCTAAAACAGAGGGGCTGAAACAGAGGGCGAGAAATAGAGGGACTGAAACAGAGGGCGAGAAACAGAGGGGCTGAAAGAGAGGGGCTGAAACAGAGGGCGAGAAACAGAGAGGCTGAAACAGAGGGCGAGAAACAAAGGGGCTTAAACAGTGGGGCTAAAACCGAGGGGCTGAAACAGAGGGCGAGAAATAGAGGGGCTGAAACAGAGGGCGAGAAACAGAGGGGCTGAAACAGAGGGCGAGAAACAGAGGGGCTGAAACAGAGGGGCTGAAACAGAGGGGCTGAATCAGAGGGGCTGATTCAGAGGGGCTGAAACAGAGGGGCTTAATCAGAGGGGCTGAAACAGAGGGCGAGAAACAGAGGGGCTGAAACAGAGGGCGAGAAACAGAGGGGCAGAAAAAGAGGGCGAGAAACAGAGGAGCTGAAACAGAGGGGCTGAAACAGAGAGCGCGAAACAGAGGGGCTGAAACAGATGGCGAGAACCAGAGGGACTGAAACAGAGGTCGAGAAACAGAGGGGCTGAAACAGAGGGCAAGAAACAGAGGGGCTGAAACAGAGGGGCTGAAACAGAAGGGCTGAAACAGAGGGGCTGAAACAGAGGGCGAGAAACAGAGGGGCTGAATCAGAGGGGCTGAATCAGAAGGGCTGAAACAGAGGGGCTGAATCAGAGGGGCTGAAACAGAAGGCGAGAAACAGAGGGGCTGAAACAGAGGGCGAGAAACTGAGGGGCAGAAACAGAGGGCGAGAAACAGAGTGGCTGAAACAGAGGGTCTGAAACAGAGTGCGAGAAACAGAGGGCGAGAAACAGAGGGGCTGAAACAGAGGGGCTGAAACAGAGGGGCTGAATCAGAGGGGCTGATTCAGAGGGGCTGAATCAGAGGGGCTTAATCAGAGGGGCTGAAACAGAGGGGCTTAATCAGAGGTGCTGAAACAGAGGGCGAGAAACAGAGGGGCTGAAACAGAGGGCGAGAAACAGAGGGGCAGAAACAGAGGGCGAGAAACAGAGGAGCAGAAACAGAGGGGCTGAAACAGAGAGCGCGAAACAGAGGGGCTGAAACAGATGGCGAGAAACAGAGGGACTGAAACAGAGTTCGAGAAACAGAGGGGCTGAAACAGAGGGCAAGAAACAGAGGGGCTGAAACAGAGAGGCTGAAACAGAAGGGCAGAAACAGAGGGGCTGAATCAGAGGGGCTGATTCAGAGGGGCTTAATCAGAGGGGCTGTAACAGAGGGGCTTTATCAGAGGGGCTGAAACAGAGGGCGAGAAACAGAGGGGCTGAAACAGAGGGCGAGAAACAGAGGGGCAGAAACAGAGGACGAGAAACAGAGGAGCAGAAACAGAGCGGCTGAAACAGAGGGCGAGAAATAGAGGGGCTGAAACACAGGGCGAGAAACAGAGGGGCTGAAACAGAGGGCGAGAAACAGAGGGGCTGAAACAGAGGGGCTGAAACAGAGGGTGAGAAACAGAGGGGCTGAAACAGAGGGAGAAACAGAGGGGTGAAACAGAGGGGCTGAAACAGAGGGGCTGAATCAGAGGGGCTGATTCAGAGGGGCTGAAACAGAGGGGCTGAATCAGAGGGGCTGAAACAGAGGGCGAGAAACAGAGGGACTGAAAGAGAGGGCGAGAAACAGAGGGGCTGAAACAGAGGGCGAGAAACAGACGTGCAGAAACAGAGGGCGAGAAACAGAGGGACTGAAACAAAGGGGCTGGAACAGAGAGCGCGAAACAGAGGGACTGAAACAGAGGGCGAGAAACAGAGGGGCTGAAACAGAGGGGCTGAAACAGAGGGCGAGAAACAGAGGGACTGAAACAGAGGGGCTGAAACAGAGGGGCTGATATAGAGGGCGAGAAACAGAGGGGCTGAAACAGAGGGCGAGAAACAGAGAGGCTGAAACAGAGGGGCTGAAACAGAGGGCGAGAAACAGAGGGACTGAAACAGAGGGGCTGAAACAGCGGGGCTGAAACAAAGTGGCTGATACAGAGGGCGAGAAACAGAGGGGCTGAAACAGAGGGCGAGATACAGAGGGGCTGAAAGAGAGGGGCTGAAACAGAGGGCGAGAAACAGAGGGGCTGAAACAAAGGGGCTGAAACAGTGGGGCTAAAACAGAGGGGCTGAAACAGAGGGCGAGAAATAGAGGGACTGAAACAGAGGGCGAGAAACAGAGGGGCTGAAAGAGAGGGGCTGAAACAGAGGGCGAGAAACAGAGAGGCTGAAACAGAGGGCGAGAAACAGAGAGCCTAAAACAGAGGGCGAGAAACAGAGGGCTGAAACAGAGGGGCTGAAACAGAGGGGCTGAAACAGAGGGGCTGAAACAGAGGGCGAGAAACAGAGGGGCTGAAACAGAGGGGCTGAAACAGAGGGGCTGAAATAGAGGGGCTGAAACAGAGGGGCTGAATCAGAGTGGCTGAATCAGAGGGGCTGAAACAGAGGGCGAGAAACAGAGGGGCTGAAACAGAGGGGCTGAAACAGAGGGGCTGAAACAGAGATGCTGAAACAGAGGGGCTGAAACACAGGGGCTGAATCGGAGGGCGAGAAACAGAGAGGCTGAAACAGTGGGCGAGAAACAGAGGGGCTGAAACAGAGGGCAAGAAACAGAGGGGCTGAAACAGAGGGCGGGAAACAGAGGGGCTGAAACAGAGGGGCTGAAACAGAGGAAATGAAACAGAGGGGCTGAAACAGAGGGCGAGAAACAGAGGGGCTGAAACAGAGGGCGAGAAACAGAGGGGCTGAAACAGAGTGCGAGAAACAGAGAGCGAGAAACAGAGGGACTGAAACAGAGGGGCTGAAACAGAGAGGCTGAAACAGAGGGCGAGGAACAGAGGGGCTGAAACAGAGGGCGAGAAACAGAGGGGCTGAAACAGAGGGCGAGAAACAGAGGGGCTGAAACAGAGGGGCTGAAACAGTGGGGCTGAAACAGAGCGGCTGAAACAGAGGGCGAGAAACAAAGGGGCTGAAACAGCGGGCGAGATACAGAGGGCGAGAAACAGAGGGGCTGAAACAGAGGGGCTGAAACAGAGGGCGAGAAACAGAGGGGCTGAAACAGAGGGCGAGAAACAGAGGGTGAGAAACAGAGGGCGAGAAACAGAGTGGATGAAACAGAGGGGCTGAAACAAAGGGGCTGAAATAGAGGGGCTGAAACAGAGGGGCTGAATCAGAGTGGCTGAATCAGAGGGGCTGAAACAGAGGGCGAGAAACAGAGGGGCTGAAACAGAGGGGCTGAAACAGAGGGGCTGAAACAGAGGGGCTGAAACAGAGGGGCTGAAACACAGGGGCTGAATCGGAGGGCGAGAAACAGAGAGGCTGAAACAGAGGGCGAGAAACAGAGGGGCTGAAACAGAGGGCAAGAAACAGAGGGGCTGAAACAGAGGGCGGGAAACAGAGGGGCTGAAACAGAGGAAATGAAACAGAGGGGCTGAAACAGAGGGCGAGAAACAGAGGGGATGAAACAGAGGGCGAGAAACAGAGGGGCTGAAACAGAGTGCGAGAAACAGAGAGCGAGAAACAGAGGGACTGAAACAGAGGGGCTGAAACAGAGAGGCTGAAACAGAGGGCGAGAAACAGAGGGGCTGAAACAGAGGGCGAGAAACAGAGGGGCTGAAACAGAGGGCGAGAAACAGAGGGGCTGAAACAGAGGGGCTGAAACAGTGGGGCTGAAACAGAGCGGCTGAAACAGAGGGCGAGAAATAGAGGGGCTGAAACACAGGGCGAGAAACAGAGGGGCTGAAACAGAGGGCGAGAAACAGACGGGCAGAAACAGAAGGCGAGAAACAGAGGGACTGAAACAGAGGGGCTGAAACAGAGAGCGCGAAACAGAGGGACTGAAAAAGAGGGCGAGAAACAGAGGGGCTGAAACAGAGGGCGAGAAACAGAGGGGCTTAAACAGAGGGCGAGAAACAGAGGGGCTGAAACAGAGGGCAAGAAACAGAGGGGCTGAAACAGAGTGGCTGAAACAGAGGGCGAGAAACAGAGGGGCTGAATCAGACGGGCTGAATCAGAGGGGCTGAAACAGAGGGGCTGAAACAGAGGGCGAGAAACAGAGGGGCTGAAACAGAGGGCAAGAAACAGAGGGCGAGATACAGAGGGGTTGAAACAGAGGGGCTGAAATAGAGGGGCTGAAACAGAGGGGCTGAAACAGAGGGCGAGGAAACAGAGGGGCTGAAACAGAGGGCGAGAAACAGAGGGGCTGAAGCAGAGGGGCTGCAACAGAGGGTGAGAAACAGAGGGCTGAAACAGAGGGAGAAACAGAGGGGCTGAAACAGAGGGGCTGAAACAGAGGGGCTGAATCAGAGGGGCTGATTCAGAGGGGCTGAAACTGAGGGGCTGAATCAGAGGGGCTGAAACAGAGGGCAAGAAACAGAGGGGCAGAAACAGAGGGCGAGAAACAGAGGGGCTGAAACAGAGGGCGAGAAACAGACGTGCAGAAACAGAGGGCGAGAAACAGAGGGACTGAAACAAAGGGGCTGGAACAGAGAGCGCGAAACAGAGGGACTGAAACAGAGGGCGAGAAACAGAGGGGCTGAAACAGAGGGCGAGAAACAGAGGGGCTGAATCAGAGGGGCTGAAACAGAGTGGCTGAATCAGAGGGGCTGAAACAGAGGGCGAGAAACAGAGGAGCTGAAACAGAGGGCGAGAAACAGAGGGGCTGAAACAGAGGGGCTGAAACAGAGGGGCTGAAACAGAGGGGCTGAATCAGAGGGCGAGAAACTGAGAGGCTGAAACAGAGGGCGAGAAACAGAGGAGCAGAAACAGAGGGGCTGAAACAGAGGGCAAGAAACAGAGGGGCTGAAACAGAGGGCGAGAAACAGAGGGGCTGAAACAGAGGGGCTGAAACAGAGGGGCTGAAACAGAGGGCGAGAAACAGAGGGGCTGAAACAGAGGGCGAGAAACAGAGGGGCTGAAACAGAAGGGCTGAAACAGAGGGGCTGAATCAGAGGGGCTGAAACAGAGGGCGAGAAACAGAGGGGCTGAAACAGTGAGCGAGAAACAGAGGGGCTGAAACAGAGGGGCTGAAACAGAGGGTGAGAAACAGAGGGGCTGAAACAGAGGGCTGAAACAGAGGGGCTGAAACAGAGGGGCTGAAACAGAGGGGCTGAATCAGAGGGGCTGATTCAGAGGGGCTGAAACAGAGGGGCTTAATCAGAGGGGCTGAAACAGAGGGCGAGAAACAGAGGGGCTGAAACAGAGGGCGAGAAACAGAGGGGCAGAAAAAGAGGGCGAGAAACAGAGGAGCTGAAACAGAGGGGCTGAAACAGAGAGCGCGAAACAGAGGGGCTGAAACAGATGGCGAGAAACAGAGAGACTGAAACAGAGGTCGAGAAACAGAGGGGCTGAAACAGAGGGCAAGAAACAGAGGGGCTGAAACAGAGTGGCTGAAACAGAAGGGCTGAAACAGAGGGGCTGAAACAGAGGGCGAGAAACAGAGGGGCTGAATCAGAGGGGCTGAATCAGAAGGGCTGAAACAGAGGGGCTGAATCAGAGGGGCTGAAACAGAAGGCGAGAAACAGAGGGGCTGAAACAGAGGGCGAGAAACTGAGGGGCAGAAACAGAGGGCGAGAAACAGAGGGGCTGAAACAGAGGGTCTGAAACAGAGGGCGAGAAACAGAGGTCCTGAAACAGAGGGCGAGAAACAGAGGGGCTGAAACAGAGGGGCTGAAACAGAGGGCGAGAAACAGAGGGGCAGAAACTGAGGGCGAGAAACAGAGGGGCTGAAACAGAGGGGCTGAAACAGAGGGTCTGAATCAGAGGGGCTGAAACAGAGGGGCTGAAACAGAGGGCGAGAAACAAAGGGGCTGAAACAGCGGGCGAGAAACAGAGGGCGAGAAACAGAGGGGCTGAAATAGAGGGGCTGAAACAGACGGGCTGAAACAGAGAGCCTGAAACAGAGGGCGAGAAACAGAGGGGCTGAAACAGAGGGCGAAAATCAGAGGGGCTGAAACAGAGGGCGAGAAACAGAGGGGCAGAAACAGAGGGGCTGAAACAGAGGGCGAGAAACAGAGGGGCTGAATCAGAGGGGCTGAATCAGAGGGACTGAAACAGAGGGTCTGAAACAGTGGGCGAGAAACAAAGGGGCTGAAACAGCGGGCAAGAAACAGAGGGCGAGAAACAGAGGGGCTGAAACAGAGGGGCTGAAACAGACGGGCTGAAACTGAGAGCCTGAAACAGAGGGCGAGAAACAGAGGGGCTGAAACAGAGGGCGAAAAACAGAGGGGCTGAAACAGAGGGCGAGAAACAGAGGGGAAGAAACAGAGGGCGAGAAACAGAGTGGATGAAACAGAGGGGCTGAAACAAAGGGGCTGAAATAGAGGGGATGAAACAGAGTGGCTGAATCAGAGGGGCTGAAACAGAGTGGCTGAATCAGAGTGGCTGAAACAGAGGCCGAGAAACAGAGGGGCTGAAACAGAGGGCGAGAAACAGAGGGGTTGAAACAGAGGGGCTGAAACAGAGGGGCTGAAACAGAGGGGCTGAATCGGAGGGCGAGAAACAGAGAGGCTGAAACAGAGGGCGAGAAACAGAGGGGCTGAAACAGAGGGCAAGAAACAGAGGGGCTTAAACAGAGGGCGAGAAACAGTGGGGCTGAAACAGAGGGGCTGAAACAGAGGGGCTGAAACAGTGGGCGAGAAACAGAGGGGCTGAAACAGAGGGGCTGAAACAGAGGGCGAGAAACAAAGTGCGAGAAACAGAGGGCGAGAAACAGAGGGACTGAAACAGACGGGCTGAAACAGAGGGGCTGAAACAGAGGGCGAGAAACAGAGGGGCTGAAACAGAGGGCGAGAAACAGAGGGGCTGAAACAGAGGGCGAGAAACAGAGGGGCTGAAACAGAGGGGCTGAAACAGTGGGGCTGAAACAGAGCGGCTGAAACAGAGGGCGAGAAATAGAGGGGCTGAAACAGAGGGCGAGAAACAGAGGGGCTGAAACAGAGGGCGAGAAACAGACGTGCAGAAACAGAGGGCGAGAAATAGAGGGACTGAAACAAAGGGGCTGGAACAGAGAGCGCGAAACAGAGGGACTGAAACAGAGGGCGAGAAACAGAGGGGCTGAAACAGAGGGCGATAAACAGAGGGGCTGAATCAGAGGGGCTGAAACAGAGTGGCTGAATCAGAGGGGCTGAAACACAGGGCGAGAAACAGAGGGGCTGAAACAGAGGGCGAGAAACAGAGGGGCTGAAACAGAGGGGCTGAAACAGAGAGGCTGAAACAGAGGGGCTGAATCCGAGGGCGAGAAACAGAGAGGCTGAAACAGAGGGCGAGAAACAGAGGGGCTGAAACATAGGGCAAGAAACAGAGGGGCTGAAAAAGAGGGCGAGAAACAGA
Source organism: Chiloscyllium punctatum (assembly GCF_047496795.1). Taxonomy (NCBI): domain Eukaryota; kingdom Metazoa; phylum Chordata; class Chondrichthyes; order Orectolobiformes; family Hemiscylliidae; genus Chiloscyllium; species Chiloscyllium punctatum. The sequence goes on along the minus strand of NW_027309795.1, from coordinate 1,863,313 downwards.
GGGGCTGAAACAGAGGGGCTGAAACAGAGGGGCTGAAACAGAGGGCGAGAAACAGAGGGGCTGAAACAGAGTGCGAGAAACGGAGGGCAAGAAACAGAGGGACTGAAACAGAGGGGCTGAAACAGAGGGGCTGAAACAGAGGGCGAGAAACAGAGGGGCTGAAACAGAGGGCGAGAAACAGAGGGGCTGAAACAGAGGGCGAGAAACAGAGGGGCTGAAACAGAGGGGCTGAAACAGTGGGGCTGAAACAGAGCGGCTGAAACAGAGGGCGAGAAATAGAGGGGCTGAAACACAGGGCGAGAAACAGAGGGGCTGAAACAGAGGGCGAGAAACAGAGGGGCTGAAACAGAGGGGCTGAAACAGTGGGGCTGAAACAGAGGGGCTGAAACAGAGGGGCTGAAACAGAGGGCGAGAAACAGAGGGGCTGAAACAGAGGGCGAGAAACAGAGGGGCTGAAACAGAGGGCGAGAAACAGACGGACAGAAACAGAGGGCGAGAAACAGAGGGACTGAAACAGAGGGGCTGAAACAGAGAGCGCGAAACAGAGGGAATGAAACAGAGGGCGAGAAACAGAGGGGCTGAAACAGAGGGCGAGAAACAGAGGGGCTTAAACAGAGGGCAAGAAACAGAGGGGCCGAAACAGAGGGCAAGTATCAGAGGGGCTGAAACAGAGTGGCTGAAACAGAGGGCGAGAAACAGAGGGGCTGAATCAGACGGGCTGAATCAGAGGGGCTGAAACAGAGGGGCTGAAACAGAGGGCGAGAAACAGAGGGGCTGAAACAGAGGGCGAGAAACAGAGGGCGAGATACAGAGGGGCTGAAACAGAGGGGCTGAAACAGAGGGGCTGAAAGAGAGGGCGAGAAACAGAGGGGCTGAAACAGAGGGCGAGAAACAGAGGGGCTGAAACAGAGGGCGAGAAACAGAGGGGCTGAAACAGAGGGTGAGAAACTGAGGGGCTGAAACAGAGGGAGAAACAGAGGGGCTGAAACAGAGGGGCTGAAACAGAGGGGCTGAATCAGAGGGGCTGATTCAGAGGGGCTGAAACAGAGGGGCTGAATCAGAGGGGCTGAAACAGAGGGCGAGAAACAGAGGGGCTTAAAAAGAGGGCGAGAAACAGAGGGGCTGAAACAGAGGGCGAGAAACAGACGTGCAGAAACAGAGGGCGAGAAACAGAGGGACTGAAACAAAGGGGCTGGAACAGAGAGCGCGAAACAGAGGGACTGAAACAGAGGGCGAGAAACAGAGGGGCTGAAACAGAGGGCGAGAAACAGAGGAGCTGAAACAGAGGGCGAGAAACAGAGGGGCTGAAACAGAGGGGCTGAATCAGAAGGGCTGAATCAGAGGGGCTGAAACAGAGGGGCTGAAACAGAGGGCGAGAAACAGAGGGGCTGAAACAGAGGGCGAGAAACAGAGGGGCTGAATCAGAGGGCGAGAAACAGAGGGGCTGAAACAGAGGGGCTGAAACAGAGGGGCTGAATCAGAGTGGCTGAATCAGAGTGGCTGAAACAGAGGCCGAGAAACAGAGGGGCTGAAACAGAGGGCGAGAAACAGAGGGGTTGAAACAGAGGGGCTGAAACAGAGGGGCTGAAACAGAGGGGCTGAATCGGAGGGCGAGAAACAGAGAGGCTGAAACAGAGGGCGAGAAACAGAGGGGCTGAAACAGAGGGCAAGAAACAGAGGGGCTTAAACAGAGGGCGAGAAACAGTGGGGCTGAAACAGAGGGGCTGAAACAGAGGGGCTGAAACAGTGGGCGAGAAACAGAGGGGCTGAAACAGAGGGGCTGAAACAGAGGGCGAGAAACAAAGTGCGAGAAACAGAGGGCGAGAAACAGAGGGACTGAAACAGACGGGCTGAAACAGAGGGGCTGAAACAGAGGGCGAGAAACAGAGGGGCTGAAACAGAGGGCGAGAAACAGAGGGGCTGAAACAGAGGGCGAGAAACAGAGGGGCTGAAACAGAGGGGCTGAAACAGTGGGGCTGAAACAGAGCGGCTGAAACAGAGGGCGAGAAATAGAGGGGCTGAAACAGAGGGCGAGAAACAGAGGGGCTGAAACAGAGGGCGAGAAACAGACGTGCAGAAACAGAGGGCGAGAAATAGAGGGACTGAAACAAAGGGGCTGGAACAGAGAGCGCGAAACAGAGGGACTGAAACAGAGGGCGAGAAACAGAGGGGCTGAAACAGAGGGCGATAAACAGAGGGGCTGAATCAGAGGGGCTGAAACAGAGTGGCTGAATCAGAGGGGCTGAAACACAGGGCGAGAAACAGAGGGGCTGAAACAGAGGGCGAGAAACAGAGGGGCTGAAACAGAGGGGCTGAAACAGAGAGGCTGAAACAGAGGGGCTGAATCCGAGGGCGAGAAACAGAGAGGCTGAAACAGAGGGCGAGAAACAGAGGGGCTGAAACATAGGGCAAGAAACAGAGGGGCTGAAAAAGAGGGCGAGAAACAGAGGGGCTGAAACAGAGGGGCTGAAACAGAGGGGCTGAAACAGAGGGCGAGAAACAGAGGGGCTGAAACAGAGTGCGAGAAACGGAGGGCAAGAAACAGAGGGACTGAAACAGAGGGGCTGAAACAGAGGGGCTGAAACAGAGGGCGAGAAACAGAGGGGCTGAAACAGAGGGCGAGAAACAGAGGGGCTGAAACAGAGGGCGAGAAACAGAGGGGCTGAAACAGAGGGGCTGAAACAGTGGGGCTGAAACAGAGCGGCTGAAACAGAGGGCGAGAAATAGAGGGGCTGAAACACAGGGCGAGAAACAGAGGGGCTGAAACAGAGGGCGAGAAACAGAGGGGCTGAAACAGAGGGGCTGAAACAGTGGGGCTGAAACAGAGGGGCTGAAACAGAGGGGCTGAAACAGAGGGCGAGAAACAGAGGGGCTGAAACAGAGGGCGAGAAACAGAGGGGCTGAAACAGAGGGCGAGAAACAGACGGACAGAAACAGAGGGCGAGAAACAGAGGGACTGAAACAGAGGGGCTGAAACAGAGAGCGCGAAACAGAGGGAATGAAACAGAGGGCGAGAAACAGAGGGGCTGAAACAGAGGGCGAGAAACAGAGGGGCTTAAACAGAGGGCAAGAAACAGAGGGGCCGAAACAGAGGGCAAGTATCAGAGGGGCTGAAACAGAGTGGCTGAAACAGAGGGCGAGAAACAGAGGGGCTGAATCAGACGGGCTGAATCAGAGGGGCTGAAACAGAGGGGCTGAAACAGAGGGCGAGAAACAGAGGGGCTGAAACAGAGGGCGAGAAACAGAGGGCGAGATACAGAGGGGCTGAAACAGAGGGGCTGAAACAGAGGGGCTGAAAGAGAGGGCGAGAAACAGAGGGGCTGAAACAGAGGGCGAGAAACAGAGGGGCTGAAACAGAGGGCGAGAAACAGAGGGGCTGAAACAGAGGGTGAGAAACTGAGGGGCTGAAACAGAGGGAGAAACAGAGGGGCTGAAACAGAGGGGCTGAAACAGAGGGGCTGAATCAGAGGGGCTGATTCAGAGGGGCTGAAACAGAGGGGCTGAATCAGAGGGGCTGAAACAGAGGGCGAGAAACAGAGGGGCTTAAAAAGAGGGCGAGAAACAGAGGGGCTGAAACAGAGGGCGAGAAACAGACGTGCAGAAACAGAGGGCGAGAAACAGAGGGACTGAAACAAATGGGCTGGAACAGAGAGCGCGAAACAGAGGGACTGAAACAGAGGGCGAGAAACAGAGGGGCTGAAACAGAGGGCGAGAAACAGAGGAGCTGAAACAGAGGGCGAGAAACAGAGGGGCTGAAACAGAGGGGCTGAATCAGAAGGGCTGAATCAGAGGGGCTGAAACAGAGGGGCTGAAACAGAGGGCGAGAAACAGAGGGGCTGAAACAGAGGGCGAGAAACAGAGGGCGAGAAACAGTGGGGCTGAAAAAGAGGGGCTGAAACAGAGGGGCTGAAACAAAGCGGCTGATACAGAGGGCGAGATACAGAGGGGCTGAAAGAGAGGGGCTGAAACAGAGGGCGAGAAACAGAGAGGCTGAAACAGAGGGCGAGAAACAGAGGGCCTGAAACAGAGGGCGAGAAACAGAGGGCTGAAACAGAGGGGCTGAAACAGAGGGGCTGAAACAGAGGGGCTGAAACAGAGGGCGAGATACAGAGAGGCTGAAACAGAGGGCGAGAAACAGAGTGGCTGAAACTGAGGGCAAGAAACAGAGGGGCTGAAACAGAGGGCGAGAAACAGAGGGGCTGAAACAGAGGAGCTGAAACAGAGGGCGAGAAACAGAGGGACTGAAACAGAGGGGCTGAAACAGAGGGGCTGATACAGAGGGCGAGAAATAGAGCGGCTGAAACAGAGGGCGAGAAACAGAGGGGCTGAAACAAAGGGGCTGAAACAGTGGGACTAAAACAGAGGGGCTGAAACAGAGGGCGAGAAATAGAGGGGCTGAAACAGAGGGCGAGAAACAGAGGGGCTGAAAGAGAGGGGCTGAAACAGAGGGCGAGAAACAGAGAGGCTGAAACAGAGGGCGAGAAACAGAGGGCCTGAAACAGAGGGCGAGAAACAGAGGGCTGAAACAGAGGGGCTGAAACAGAGGGGCTGAAACAGAGGGGCTGAAACAGAGGGCGAGATACAGAGAGGCTGAAACAGAGGGCGAGAAACAGAGTGACTGAAACTGAGGGCAAGAAACAGAGGGGCTGAAACAGAGGGGGAGAAACAGAGGGGCTGAAACAGAGGGGCTGAAACAGAGGGCGAGAAACAGAGGGACTGAAACAGAGGGGCTGAAACAGAGGGGATGATACAGAGGGCGAGAAACAGAGCGGCTGAAACAGAGGGCGAGAAACAGAGGGGCTGAAACAAAGGGGCTGAAACAGTGGGGCTAAAACAGAGGGGCTGAAACAGAGGGCGAGAAATAGAGGGGCTGATACAGAGGGCGAGACACAGAGGGGCTGAAACAGAGGGCGAGAAACAGATGGGCTGAAACAGAGGGGCTGAAACAGAGGGCGAGAAACAGAGGGTCTGAAACAGAGGGTGAGAAACCGAGGGGCTGAAACAGAGGGCGAGAAACAGAGGGGCTTAATCAGAGGGGCTGAAACAGAGGGCGAGAAACAAATGGGCTGAAACAGAGAGCGAGAAACAGAGGGGCTGAAACAGAGGGGCTGAAACAGAGGGTGAGAAACAGAGGGGCTGAAACAGAGGGCGAGAAACAGAGGGGCTGAAACAGAGGGGCTGAAACAGAGCGGCTGAATCAGAGGGGCTGAATCAGAGGGGCTTAATCAGAGGGGCTGAAACAGAGGGGCTTAATCAGAGGGGTTGAAACAGAGGGCGAGAAACAGAGGTGCAGAAACAGAGGGGCTGAAACAAAAAGCGTGAAACAGAGTGGCTGAAACAGATGGCGAGAAACAGAGGGACTGAAACAGAGGTCGAGAAACAGAGGGGCTGAAACAGAGGGCAAGAAACAGAGGGGCTGAAACAGAGAGGCTGAAACAGAAGGGCAGACACAGAGGGGCTGAAACAGAGGGCGAGAAACAAAGCGGCTGAATCAGAGGGGCTGAATCAGAAGGGCTGAAACAGAGGGCAAGAAACAGAGGGGCTGAAACAGAGTGGCTGGAACAGAGGGCGAGAAACAGAGGGGCTGAATCAGACGGGCTGAATCAGAGGGGCTGAAACAGAGGGGCTGAAACAGAGGGCGAGAAACAGAGGGTCTGAAACAGAGGGCGAGAAACAGAGGGCGAGAAACAGAGGGGCTGAAAAAGAGGGGCTGAAACAGAGGGGCTGAAACAAAGCGGCTGATGCAGAGGGCGAGAAATAGAGGGGCTGAAACAGAGGGGCTGAAACAGAGGGGCTGAAACAAAGGGCGAGAAACAGAGAGGCTGAAACAGAGAGCGAGAAACAGAGGGGCTGAAACAGAGGGCGAGAAACAGAAGGGCTGAAACAGAGGGGCTGAAACAGAGGGGCTGAAACAGAGGGTCTGAAACAGAGGGCGAGAAACAGAGAGGCTGAAACAGAGGGCGAGAAACAGAGTGGCTGAAACAGAGGGCAAGAAACAGAGGGGCTGAAACAGAGGGCGAGAAACAGAGGGGCTGAAACAGAGGGCAAGAAACAGAGGGGCTGAAACAGAGGGCAAGAAACAGAGGGGCTGAAACAGAGGGCGAGAAACAGACGGGGAGAAACACAGGGCGAGAAACAGAGGGACTGAAACAGAGGGGCTGAAACAGAGAGCGCGAAACAGAGGGACTGAAACAGAGGGCGAGAAACAGAGGGGCTGAAACAGAGGGCGAGAAACAGAGGGGCTTAAACAGAGGGCGAGAAACAGAGGGTCTGAAACAGAGGGCAAGAAACAGAGGGGCTGAAACAGAGTGGCTGAAACAGAGGGCGAGAAAGAGAGGGGCTGAATCAGACGGGCTGAATCAGAGGGGCTGAAACAGAGGGGCTGAAACAGAGGTCGAGAAACAGAGGGGCTGGAACAGAGGGCGAGAAACAGAGGGCGAAATACAGAGGGGCTGAAACAGAGGGGCTGAAACAGAGGGGCTGAAACAGAGGGGCTGAAACAGAGGGCGAGAAACAGAGGGGCTGAAACAGAGGGCGAGAAACAGAGGGGCTGAAACAGAGGGCGAGAAACAGAGGGGCTGAAACAGAGGGGCTGAAACAGAGGGTGAGAAACAGAGCGGCTGAAACAGAGGGAGAAACAGAGCGGTGAAACAGAGGGGCTGAAACAGAGGGGCTGAATCAGAGGGGCTGATTCAGAGGGGCTGAAACAGAGGGGCTGAATCAGAGGGGCTGAAACAGAGGGCGAGAAACAGAGGGACTGAAAGAGAGGGCGAGAAACAGAGGGGCTGAAACAGAGGGCGAGAAACAGATGTGCAGAAACAGAGGGCGAGAAACAGAGGGACTGAAACAAAGGGGCTGGAACAGAGAGCGCGAAACAGAGGGACTGAAACAGAGGGCGAGAAACAGAGGTGCTGAAACAGAGGGGCTGAAACAGAGGGCGAGAAACAGAGGGACTGAAACAGAGGGGCTGAAACAGAGGGGCTGATATAGAGGGCGAGAAACAGAGGGGCTGAAACAGAGGGCGAGAAACAGAGAGGCTGAAACAGAGGGGCTGAAACAGAGGGCGAGAAACAGAGGGACTGAAACAGAGGGGCTGAAACAGAGGGGCTGAAACAAAGTGGCTGATACAGAGGGCGAGAAACAGAGGGGCTGAAACAGAGGGCGAGATACAGAGGGGCTGAAAGAGAGGGGCTGAAACAGAGGGCGAGAAACAGAGGGGCTGAAACAAAGGGGCTGAAACAGTGGGGCTAAAACAGAGGGGCTGAAACAGAGGGCGAGAAAGAGAGGGACTGAAACAGAGGGCGAGAAACAGAGGGGCTGAAAGAGAGGGGCTGAAACAGAGGGCGAGAAACAGAGAGGCTGAAACAGAGGGCGAGAAACAGAGGGCCTAAAACAGAGGGCGAGAAACAGAGGGCTGAAACAGAGGGGCTGAAACAGAAGGGCTGAAACAGAGGGGCTGAAACAGAGGGCGATAACAGAGTGGCTGAAACAGAGGGCAAGAAACAGAGGGGCTGAAACAGAGGTCGAGAAACAGTGGGGCTGAAACAGAGGGGCTGAAACAGAGGGCGAGAAACAGAGGGGCTGAAACAGAGGGGCTGAATCAGATGGGCTGAATCAGAGGGGCTGAAACAGAGGGGCTGAAACAGAGGGCGAGAAACAGAGGGGCTGAAACAGAGGGGCTGAAACAGAGGGCGAGAAACAGAGGGACTGAAACAGAGGGGCTGAAACAGAGGGGCTGATATAGAGGGCGAGAAACAGAGCGGCTGAAACAGAGGGCGAGAAACAGAGGGGGTGAAACAGAGTGGCTGAAACAGAGGGCGAGAAACAGAGGGACTGAAACAGAGGGGCTGAAACAGAGGGGCTGAAACAAAGTGGCTGATACAGAGGGCGAGAAACAGAGGGGCTGAAACAGAGGGCGAGGTACAAAGGGGCTGAAAGAGAGGGGCTGAAACAGAGGGCGAGAAACAGAGGGACTGAAACAGAGGGCGAGAAACAGAGGGCTGAAACAGAGGGGCTGAAACAGAGGGGCTGAAACAGAGGGGCTGAAACAGAGGGCGAGATACAGAGAGGCTGAATCAGAGGGCGAGAAACAGAGTGGCTGAAACAGAGGGCAAGAAACAGAGGGGCTGAAACAGAGGGCGAGAAACAGAGGGGCTGAAACAGAGGGGCTGAAACAGAGGGCGAGAAACAGAGGGACTGAAACAGAGGGGCTGAAACAGAGGGGCTGATACAGAGGGCGAGAAACAAAGAGGCTGAAACAGAGGGCGAGAAACAGAGGGACTGAAACAGAGGGGCTGAAACAGAGGGCGAGAAACAGAGGGACTGAAACAGAGGGGCTGAAACAGAGGGGATTATACAGAGGGCGAGAAACCGAGCGGCTGAAACAGAGGGCGAGAAACAGAGGGGCTGAAACAAAGGGGCTGAAACAGTGGGGCTAAAACAGAGGGGCTGAAACAGAGGGCGAGAAATAGAGGGGCTGAAACAGAGGGCGAGAAACAGAGGGGCTGAAACAGAGGGCGAGAAACAGAGTGGCTGAAACAGAGGGGCTGAAACAGAGGGCGAGAAACAGAGGGGCTGAAACAGAGGGCGAGAAACAGAGGGGCTGAAACAGAGGGCGAGAAACAGAGGGGCTGAATCAGAGGGGCTGAAACAGAGGGCGAGAAACAGATGGGCTGAAACAGAGAGCGAGAAACAGAGGGGCTGAAACAGAGGGTGAGAAACAGAGGGGCTGAAACAGAGTGCGAGAAACAGAGGGGCTGAAACAGAGGGGCTGAAACAGAGGGGCTGAATCAGAGGGGCTGATTCAGAGGGGCTGAATCAGAGGGGCTTAATCAGAGGGGCTGAAACAGAGGGGCTTAATCAGAGGGGCTGAAACAGAGGGCGAGAAACAGAGGGGCTGAAACAGAGGGCGAGAAACAGAGGGGCAGAAACAGAGGACGAGAAACAGAGGAGCAGAAACAGAGGGGCTGAAACAGAGAGCGCGAAACAGAGGGGCTGAAACAGATGGCGAGAAACAGAGGGACTGAAACAGAGTTCGAGAAACAGAGGGGCTGAAACAGAGGGCAAGAAACAGAGGGGCTGAAACAGAGAGGCTGAAACAGAAGAGCAGAAACAGAGGGGCTGAAACAGAGGGCGAGAAACAGTGGGGTTGAATCAGAGGGGCTGAATCAGAAGGGCTGAAACAGAGGGCAAGAAACAGACGGGCTGAAACAGAGTGGCTGGAACAGAGGGCGAGAAACAGAGGGGCTGAATCAGACGGGCTGAATCAGAGGGGCTGAAACAGAGGGGCTGAAACAGAGGGCGAGAAACAGAGGGGCTGAAACAGAGGGCGAGAAACAGAGGGCGAGAAACAGAGGGGCTGAAAAAGAGGGGCTGAAACAGAGGGGCTGAAACAAAGCGGCTGATGCAGAGGGCGAGAAATAGAGGGGCTGAAACAGAGGGGCTAAAACAGAGGGGCTGAAACAGAGGGCGAGAAACAGAGAGGCTGAAACAGAGGGCGAGAAACAGAGGGGCTGAAACAGAGGGCGAGAGACAGAGGGGCTGAAACAGACGGGCAGAAACAGAGGGGCTGAAACAGAGGGTCTGAAACAGAGGGCGAGAAACAGAGAGGCTGAAACAGAGGGCAAGAAACAGAGGGGCTGAAACAGAGGGCGAGAAACAGAGGGGCTGAAACAGAGGGGCTGAAACAGAGGGGCTGAAACAGAGGGGCTGAAACAGAGAGCGAGAAACAGAGGGGCTATAACAGAGGGCCAGGAACAGAGGGCGAGAAACAGAGGGACTGAAACAGTGGGGCTGAAACAGAGGGGCTGATACAGAGGGCGAGAAACAGAGCGGCTGAAACAGAGGGCGAGAAACAGACGGGCTGAAACAAAGGGGCTTAAACAGTGGGGCTAAAACCGAGGGGCTGAAACAGAGGGCGAGAAATAGAGGGGCTGAAACAGAGGGCGAGAAACAGAGGGGCTGAAACAGAGGGCGAGAAACAGAGGGGCTGAAACAGAGGGGCTGAAACAGAGGGGCTGAATCAGAGGGGCTGATTCAGAGGGGCTGAAACAGAGGGGCTTAATCAGAGGGGCTGAAACAGAGGGCGAGAAACAGAGGGGCTGAAACAGAGGGCGAGAAACAGAGGGGCAGAAAAAGAGGGCGAGAAACAGAGGAGCTGAAACAGAGGGGCTGAAACAGAGAGCGCGAAACAGAGGGGCTGAAACAGATGGCGAGAACCAGAGGGACTGAAACAGAGGTCGAGAAACAGAGGGGCTGAAACAGAGGGCAAGAAACAGAGGGGCTGAAACAGAGGGGCTGAAACAGAAGGGCTGAAACAGAGGGGCTGAAACAGAGGGCGAGAAACAGAGGGGCTGAATCAGAGGGGCTGAATCAGAAGGGCTGAAACAGAGGGGCTGAATCAGAGGTGCTGAAACAGAAGGCGAGAAACAGAGGGGCTGAAACAGAGGGCGAGAAACTGAGGGGCAGAAACAGAGGGCGAGAAACAGAGTGGCTGAAACAGAGGGTCTGAAACAGAGTGCGAGAAACAGAGGGCGAGAAACAGAGGGGCTGAAACAGAGTGGCTGAAACAGAGGGGCTGAATCAGAGGGGCTGATTCAGAGGGGCTGAATCAGAGGGGCTTAATCAGAGGGGCTGAAACAGAGGGGCTTAATCAGAGGTGCTGAAACAGAGGGCGAGAAACAGAGGGGCTGAAACAGAGGGCGAGAAACAGAGGGGCAGAAACAGAGGGCGAGAAACAGAGGAGCAGAAACAGAGGGGCTGAAACAGAGAGCGCGAAACAGAGGGGCTGAAACAGATGGCGAGAAACAGAGGGACTGAAACAGAGTTCGAGAAACAGAGGGGCTGAAACAGAGGGCAAGAAACAGAGGGGCTGAAACAGAGAGGCTGAAACAGAAGGGCAGAAACAGAGGGGCTGAATCAGAGGGGCTGATTCAGAGGGGCTGAATCAGAGGGGCTTAATCAGAGGGGCTGAAACAGAGGGGCTTAATCAGAGGGGCTGAAACAGAGGGCGAGAAACAGAGGGGCTGAAACAGAGGGCGAGAAACAGAGGGGCAGAAACAGAGGACGAGAAACAGAGGAGCAGAAACAGAGCGGCTGAAACAGAGGGCGAGAAATAGAGGGGCTGAAACACAGGGCGAGAAACAGAGGGGCTGAAACAGAGGGCGAGAAACAGAGGGGCTGAAACAGAGGGGCTGAAACAGAGGGTGAGAAACAGAGGGGCTGAAACAGAGGGAGAAACAGAGGGGTGAAACAGAGGGGCTGAAACAGAGGGGCTGAATCAGAGGGGCTGATTCAGAGGGGCTGAAACAGAGGGGCTGAATCAGAGGGGCTGAAACAGAGGGCGAGAAACAGAGGAACTGAAAGAGAGGGCGAGAAACAGAGGGGCTGAAACAGAGGGCGAGAAACAGACGTGCAGAAACAGAGGGCGAGAAACAGAGGGACTGAAACAAAGGGGCTGGAACAGAGAGCGCGAAACAGAGGGACTGAAACAGAGGGCGAGAAACAGAGGGGCTGAAACAGAGGGGCTGAAACAGAGGGCGAGAAACAGAGGGACTGAAACAGAGGGGCTGAAACAGAGGGGCTGATATAGAGGGCGAGAAACAGAGGGGCTGAAACAGAGGGCGAGAAACAGAGAGGCTGAAACAGAGGGGCTGAAACAGAGGGCGAGAAACAGAGGGACTGAAACAGAGGGGCTGAAACAGCGGGGCTGAAACAAAGTGGCTGATACAGAGGGCGAGAAACAGAGGGGCTGAAACAGAGGGCGAGATACAGAGGGGCTGAAAGAGAGGGGCTGAAACAGAGGGCGAGAAACAGAGGGGCAGAAACAAAGGGGCTGAAACAGTGGGGCTAAAACAGAGGGGCTGAAACAGAGGGCGAGAAATAGAGGGACTGAAACAGAGGGCGAGAAACAGAGGGGCTGAAAGAGAGGGGCTGAAACAGAGGGCGAGAAACAGAGAGGCTGAAACAGAGGGCGAGAAACAGAGGGCCTAAAACAGAGGGCGAGAAACAGAGGGCTGAAACAGAGGGGCTGAAACAGAGGGGCTGAAACAGAGGGGCTGAAACAGAGGGCGAGATACAGAGAGGCTGAAACAGAGGCCGATAACAGAGTGGCTGAAACAGAGGGCAAGAAACAGAGGGGCTGAAACAGAGGTCGAGAAACAGTGGGGCTGAAACAGAGGGGCTGAAACAGAGGGCGAGAAACAGAGGGGCTGAAACAGAGGGGCTGAATCAGATGGGCTGAATCAGAGGGGCTGAAACAGAGGGGCTGAAACAGAGGGCGAGAAACAGAGGGGCTGAAACAGAGGGGCTGAAACAGAGGGCGAGAAACAGAGGGGCAGAAACAGAGGGCGAGAAACAGAGTGGCTGAAACAGAGGGTCTGAAACAGAGTGCGAGAAACAGAGGGCGAGAAACAGAGGGGCTGAAACAGAGGGGCTGAAACAGAGGGGCTGAATCAGAGGGGCTGATTCAGAGGGGCTGAATCAGAGGGGTTTAATCAGAGGGGCTGAAACAGAGGGGCTTAATCAGAGGTGCTGAAACAGAGGGCGAGAAACAGAGGGGCTGAAACAGAGGGCGAGAAACAGAGGGGCAGAAACAGAGGGCGAGAAACAGAGGAGCAGAAACAGAGGGGCTGAAACAGAGAGCGCGAAACAGAGGGGCTGAAACAGATGGCGAGAAACAGAGGGACTGAAACAGAGTTCGAGAAACAGAGGGGCTGAAACAGAGGGCAAGAAACAGAGGGGCTGAAACAGAGAGGCTGAAACAGAAGGGCAGAAACAGAGGGGCTGAATCAGAGGGGCTGATTCAGAGGGGCTGAATCAGAGGGGCTTAATCAGAGGAGCTGAAACAGAGGGGCTTAATCAGAGGGGCTGAAACAGAGGGCGAGAAACAGAGGGGCTGAAACAGAGGGCGAGAAACAGAGGGGCAGAAACAGAGGACGAGAAACAGAGGAGCAGAAACAGAGCGGCTGAAACAGAGGGCGAGAAATAGAGGGGCTGAAACACAGGGCGAGAAACAGAGGGGCTGAAACAGAGGGCGAGAAACAGAGGGGCTGAAACAGAGGGGCTGAAACAGAGGGTGAGAAACAGAGGGGCTGAAACAGAGGGAGAAACAGAGGGGTGAAACAGAGGGGCTGAAACAGAGGGGCTGAATCAGAGGGGCTGATTCAGAGGGGCTGAAACAGAGGGGCTGAATCAGAGGGGCTGAAACAGAGGGCGAGAAACAGAGGGACTGAAAGAGAGGGCGAGAAACAGAGGGGCTGAAACAGAGGGCGAGAAACAGACGTGCAGAAACAGAGGGCGAGAAACAGAGGGACTGAAACAAAGGGGCTGGAACAGAGAGCGCGAAACAGAGGGACTGAAACAGAGGGCGAGAAACAGAGGGGCTGAAACAGAGGGGCTGAAACAGAGGGCGAGAAACAGAGGGACTGAAACAGAGGGGCTGAAACAGAGGGGCTGATATAGAGGGCGAGAAACAGAGGGGCTGAAACAGAGGGCGAGAAACAGAGAGGCTGAAACAGAGGGGCTGAAACAGAGGGCGAGAAACAGAGGGACTGAAACAGAGGGGCTGAAACAGAGGGGCTGAAACAAAGTGGCTGATACAGAGGGCAAGAAACAGAGGGGCTGAAACAGAGGGCGAGATACAGAGGGGCTGAAAGAGAGGGGCTGAAACAGAGGGCGAGAAACAGAGGGGCAGAAACAAAGGGGCTGAAACAGTGGGGCTAAAACAGAGGGGCTGAAACAGAGGGCGAGAAATAGAGGGACTGAAACAGAGGGCGAGAAACAGAGGGGCTGAAAGAGAGGGGCTGAAACAGAGGGCGAGAAACAGAGAGGCTGAAACAGAGGGCGAGAAACAGAGGGCCTAAAACAGAGGGCGAGAAACAGAGGGCTGAAACAGAGGGGCTGAAACAGAGGGGCTGAAACAGAGGGGCTGAAACAGAGGGCGAGATACAGAGAGGCTGAAACAGAGGGCGATAACAGAGTGGCTGAAACAGAGGGCAAGAAACAGAGGGGCTGAAACAGAGGTCGAGAAACAGTGGGGCTGAAACAGAGGGGCTGAAACAGAGGGCGAGAAACAGAGGGGCTGAAACAGAGGGGCTGAATCAGATGGGCTGAATCAGAGGGGCTGAAACAGAGGGGCTGAAACAGAGGGCGAGAAACAGAGGGGCTGAAACAGAGGGGCTGAAACAGAGGGCGAGAAACAGAGGGACTGAAACAGAGCGGCTGAAACAGAGGGGCTGATATAGAGGGCGAGAAACAGAGCGGCTGAAACAGAGGGCGAGAAACAGAGGGGGTGAAACAGAGTGGCTGAAACAGAGGGCGAGAAACAGAGGGACTGAAACAGAGGGGCTGAAACAGAGGGGCTGAAACAAAGTGGCTGATACAGAGGGCGAGAAACAGAGGGGCTGAAACAGAGGGCGAGGTACAAAGGGGCTGAAAGAGAGGGGCTGAAACAGAGGGCGAGAAACAGAGAGGCTGAAACAGAGGGCGAGAAACAGAGGGACTGAAACAGAGGGCGAGAAACAGAGTGCTGAAACAGAGGGGCTGAAACAGAGGGGCTGAAACAGAGGGGCTGAAACAGAGGGCGAGATACAGAGAGGCTGAATCAGAGGGCGAGAAAAAGAGTGGTTGAAACAGAGGGCAAGAAACAGAGGGGCTGAAACAGAGGGCGAGAAACAGAGGGGCTGAAACAGAGGGGCTGAAACAGAGGGCGAGAAACAGAGGGACTGAAACAGAGGGGCTGAAACAGAGGGGCTGATACAGAGGGCGAGAAACAAAGAGGCTGAAACAGAGGGCGAGAAACAGAGGGACTGAAACAGAGGGGCTGAAACAGAGGGGCTGAAACAGAGGGCGAGAAACAGAGGGGATTATACAGAGGGCGAGAAACCGAGCGGCTGAAACAGAGGGCGAGAAACAGAGGGGCTGAAACAAAGGGGCTGAAACAGTGGGGCTAAAACAGAGGGGCTGAAACAGAGGGCGAGAAATAGAGGGGCTGAAACAGAGGGCGAGAAACAGAGGGGCTGAAACAGAGGGCGAGAAACAGAGTGGCTGAAACAGAGGGGCTGAAACAGAGGGCGAGAAACAGAGGGGCTGAAACAGAGGGCGAGAAACAGAGGGGCTGAAACAGAGGGCGAGAAACAGAGGGGCTGAATCAGAGGGGCTGAAACAGAGGGCGAGAAACAGATGGGCTGAAACAGAGAGCGAGAAACAGAGGGGCTGAAACAGAGGGTGAGAAACAGAGGGGCTGAAACAGAGTGCGAGAAACAGAGGGGCTGAAACAGAGGGGCTGAAACAGAGGGGCTGAATCAGAGGGGCTGATTCAGAGGGGCTGAATCAGAGGGGCTTAATCAGAGGGGCTGAAACAGAGGGGCTTAATCAGAGGGGCTGAAACAGAGGGCGAGAAACAGAGGGGCTGAAACAGAGGGCGAGAAACAGAGGGGCAGAAACAGAGGACGAGAAACAGAGGAGCAGAAACAGAGGGGCTGAAACAGAGAGCGCGAAACAGAGGGGCTGAAACAGATGGCGAGAAACAGAGGGACTGAAACAGAGTTCGAGAAACAGAGGGGCTGAAACAGAGGGCAAGAAACAGAGGGGCTGAAACAGAGAGGCTGAAACAGAAGAGCAGAAACAGAGGGGCTGAAACAGAGGGCGAGAAACAGTGGGGTTGAATCAGAGGGGCTGAATCAGAAGGGCTGAAACAGAGGGCAAGAAACAGACGGGCTGAAACAGAGTGGCTGGAACAGAGGGCGAGAAACAGAGGGGCTGAATCAGACGGGCTGAATCAGAGGGGCTGAAACAGAGGGGCTGAAACAGAGGGCGAGAAACAGAGGGGCTGAAACAGAGGGCGAGAAACAGAGGACGAGAAACAGAGGGGCTGAAAAAGAGGGGCTGAAACAGTGGGGCTGAAACAAAGCGGCTGATGCAGAGGGCGAGAAATAGAGGGGCTGAAACAGAGGGGCTAAAACAGAGGGGCTGAAACAGAGGGCGAGAAACAGAGAGGCTGAAACAGAGGGCGAGAAACAGAGGGGCTGAAACAGAGGGCGAGAGACAGAGGGGCTGAAACAGACGGGCAGAAACAGAGGGGCTGAAACAGAGGGTCTGAAACAGAGGGCGAGAAACAGAGAGGCTGAAACAGAGGGCAAGAAACAGAGGGGCTGAAACAGAGGGCGAGAAACAGAGGGGCTGAAACAGAGGGGCTGAAACAGAGGGGCTGAAACAGAGGGGCTGAAACAGAGAGCGAGAAACAGAGGGGCTGAAACAGAGGGCCAGGAACAGAGGGCGAGAAACAGAGGGACTGAAACAGTGGGGCTGAAACAGAGGGGCTGATACAGAGGGCGAGAAACAGAGCGGCTGAAACAGAGGGCGAGAAACAGACGGGCTGAAACAAAGGGGCTTAAACAGTGGGGCTAAAACCGAGGGGCTGAAACAGAGGGCGAGAAATAGAGGGGCTGAAACAGAGGGCGAGAAACAGAGGGGCTGAAACAGAGGGCGAGAAACAGAGGGGCTGAAACAGAGGGCGAGAAACAGAGGGGCTGAAACAGAGGGGCTGAAACAGAGGGGCTGAAACAGAGGGCGAGAAACAGAGGGGCTGAAACAGAGGGCGAGAAACAGAGGAGCTGAAACAGAGGGGCTGAAACAGAGGGGCTGAAACAGAGGGGCTGAAACAGAGGGGCTGAATCAGAGGGGCTGATTCAGAGGGGCTGAAACAGAGGGGCTTAATCAGAGGGGCTGAAACAGAGGGCGAGAAACAGAGGGGCTGAAACAGAGGGCGAGAAACAGAGGGGCAGAAAAAGAGGGCGAGAAACAGAGGAGCTGAAACAGAGGGGCTGAAACAGAGAGCGCGAAACAGAGGGGCTGAAACAGATGGCGAGAACCAGAGGGACTGAAACAGAGGTCGAGAAACAGAGGGGCTGAAACAGAGGGCAAGAAACAGAGGGGCTGAAACAGAGGGGCTGAAACAGAAGGGCTGAAACAGAGGGGCTGAAACAGAGGGCGAGAAACAGAGGGGCTGAATCAGAGGGGCTGAATCAGAAGGGCTGAAACAGAGGGGCTGAATCAGAGGGGCTGAAACAGAAGGCGAGAAACAGAGGGGCTGAAACAGAGGGCGAGAAACTGAGGGGCAGAAACAGAGGGCGAGAAACAGAGTGGCTGAAACAGAGGGTCTGAAACAGAGTGCGAGAAACAGAGGGCGAGAAACAGAGGGGCTGAAACAGAGGGGCTGAAACAGAGGGGCTGAATCAGAGGGACTGATTTAGAGGGGCTGAATCAGAGGGGCTTAATCAGAGGGGCTGAAACAGAGGGGCTTAATCAGAGGTGCTGAAACAGAGGGCGAGAAACAGAGGGGCTGAAACAGAGGGCGAGAAACAGAGGGGCAGAAACAGAGGGCGAGAAACAGAGGAGCAGAAACAGAGGGGCTGAAACAGAGAGCGCGAAACAGAGGGGCTGAAACAGATGGCGAGAAACAGAGGGACTGAAACAGAGTTCGAGAAACAGAGGGGCTGAAACAGAGGGCAAGAAACAGAGGGGCTGAAACAGAGAGGCTGAAACAGAAGGGCAGAAACAGAGGGGCTGAATCAGAGGGGCTGATTCAGAGGGGCTGAATCAGAGGGGCTTAATCAGAGGGGCTGAAACAGAGGGGCTTAATCAGAGGGGCTGAAACAGAGGGCGAGAAACAGAGGGGCTGAAACAGAGGGCGAGAAACAGAGGGGCTGAAACAGTGGGGCTGAAACAGAGGGGCTGAAACAGAGGGGCTGAAACAGAGGGCGAGAAACAGAGGGGCTGAAACAGAGGGCGAGAAACAGAGGGGCTGAAACAGAGGGCGAGAAACAGACGGACAGAAACAGAGGGCGAGAAACAGAGGGCGAGAAACAGAGTGGCTGAAACAGAGAGCGCGAAACAGAGGGAATGAAACAGAGGGCGAGAAACAGAGGGGCTGAAACAGAGGGCGAGAAACAGAGGGGCTTAAACAGAGGGCAAGAAACAGAGGGGCAGAAACAGAGGGCAAGTATCAGAGGGGCTGAAACAGAGTGGCTGAAACAGAGGGCGAGAAACAGAGGGGCTGAATCAGACGGGCTGAATCAGAGGGGCTGAAACAGAGGGGCTGAAACAGAGGGCGAGAAACAGAGGGGCTGAAACAGTGGGCGAGAAACAGAGGGCGAGATACAGAGGGGCTGAAACAGAGGGGCTGAAACAGAGGGGCTGAAAGAGAGGGCGAGAAACAGAGGGGCTGGAACAGAGGGCGAGAAACAGAGGGGCTGAAACAGAGGGCGAGAAACAGAGGGGCTGAAACAGAGGGGCTGAAACAGAGGGTGAGAAACTGAGGGGCTGAAACAGAGGGAGAAACAGAGGGGCTGAAACAGAGGGGCTGAAACAGAGGGGCTGAATCAGAGGGGCTGATTCAGAGGGGCTGAAACAGAGGGGCTGAATCAGAGGGGCTGAAACAGAGGGCGAGAAACAGAGGGGCTTAAAAAGAGGGCGAGAAACAGAGGGGCTGAAACAGAGGGCGAGAAACAGACGTGCAGAAACAGAGGGCGAGAAACAGAGGGACTGAAACAAAGGGGCTGGAACAGAGAGCGCGAAACAGAGGGACTGAAACAGAGGGCGAGAAACAGAGGGGCTGAAACAGAGGGCGAGAAACAGAGGAGCTGAAACAGAGGGCGAGAAACAGAGGGGCTGAAACAGAGGGGCTGAATCAGAAGGGCTGAATCAGAGGGGCTGAAACAGAGGGGCTGAAACAGAGGGCGAGAAACAGAGGGGCTGAAACAGAGGGCGAGAAACAGAGGGCGAGAAACAGTGGGGCTGAAAAAGAGGGGCTGAAACAGAGGGGCTGAAACAAAGCGGCTGATACAGAGGGCGAGAAACAGAGGGGCTGAAACAGAGGGCGAGATACAGAGGGGCTGAAAGAGAGGGGCTGAAACAGAGGGCGAGAAACAGAGAGGCTGAAACAGAGGGCGAGAAACAGAGGGCCTGAAACAGAGGGCGAGAAACAGAGGGCTGAAACAGAGGGGCTGAAACAGAGGGGCTGAAAAAGAGGGGCTGAAACAGAGGGCGAGATACAGAGTGGCTGAAACTGAGGGCAAGAAACAGAGGGGCTGAAACAGAGGGCGAGAAACAGAGGGGCTGAAACAGAGGGGCTGAAACAGAGGGCGAGAAACAGAGGGACTGAAACAGAGGGCAAGAAACAGAGGGGCTGAAACAGAGGGCGAGAAACAGAGGGGCTGAAACAGAGGGGCTGAAACAGAGGGCGAGAAACAGAGGGACTGAAACAGAGGGGCTGAAACAGAGGGGCTGATACAGAGGGCGAGAAAGAGAGCGGCTGAAACAGAGGGCGAGAAACAGAGGGGCTGAAACAAAGGGGCTGAAACAGTGGGACTAAAACAGAGGGGCTGAAACAGAGGGCGAGAAATAGAGGGGCTGAAACAGAAGGCGAGAAACAGAGGGGCTGAAAGAGAGGGGCTGAAACAGAGGGCGAGAAACAGAGAGGCTGAAACAGAGGGCGAGAAACAGCGGGCCTGAAACAGAGGGCGAGAAACAGAGGGCTGAAACAGAGGGGCTGAAACAGAGGGGCTGAAACAGAGGGGCTGAAACAGAGGGCGAGATACAGAGAGGCTGAAACAGAGGGTGAGAAACAGAGTGACTGAAACTGAGGGCAAGAAACAGAGGGGCTGAAACAGAGGGGGAGAAACAGAGGGGCTGAAACAGAGGGGCTGAAACAGAGGGCGAGAAACAGAGGGACTGAAACAGAGGGGCTGAAACAGAGGGGATGATACAGAGGGCGAGAAACAGAGCGGCTGAAACAGAGGGCGAGAAACAGAGGGGCTGAAACAAAGGGGCTGAAACAGTGGGGCTAAAACAGAGGGGCTGAAACAGAGGGCGAGAAATAGAGGGGCTGATACAGAGGGCGAGACACAGAGGGGCTGAAACAGAGGGCGAGAAACAGATGGGCTGAAACAGAGGGGCTGAAACAGAGGGCGAGAAACAGAGGGTCTGAAACAGAGGGTGAGAAACCGAGGGGCTGAAACAGAGGGCGAGAAACAGAGGGGCTTAATCAGAGGGGCTGAAACAGAGGGCGAGAAACAAATGGGCTGAAACAGAGAGCGAGAAACAGAGGGGCTGAAACAGAGGGGCTGAAACAGAGGGTGAGAAACAGAGGGGCTGAAACAGAGGGCGAGAAACAGAGGGGCTGAAACAGAGGGGCTGAAACAGAGCGGCTGAATCAGAGGGGCTGAATCAGAGGGGCTTAATCAGAGGGGCTGAAACAGAGGGGCTTAATCAGAGGGGTTGAAACAGAGGGCGAGAAACAGAGGGGCTGAAACAGAGGGCGAGAAACAGAGGAGCAGAAACAGAGGGGCTGAAACAAAAAGCGTGAAACAGAGTGGCTGAAACAGGTGGCGAGAAACAGAGGGACTGAAACAGAGGTCGAGAAACAGAGGGGCTGAAACAGAGGGCAAGAAACAGAGGGGCTGAAACAGAGAGGCTGAAACAGAAGGGCAGACACAGAGGGGCTGAAACAGAGGGCGAGAAACAAAGCGGCTGAATCAGAGGGGCTGAATCAGAAGGGCTGAAACAGAGGGCAAGAAACAGAGGGGCTGAAACAGAGTGGCTGGAACAGAGGGCGAGAAACAGAGGGGCTGAATCAGACGGGCTGAATCAGAGGGGCTGAAACAGAGGGGCTGAAACAGAGGGCGAGAAACAGAGGGTCTGAAACAGAGGGCGAGAAACAGAGGGCGAGAAACAGAGGGGCTGAAAAAGAGGGGCTGAAACAGAGGGGCTGAAACAAAGCGGCTGATGCAGAGGGCGAGAAATAGAGGGGCTGAAACAGAGGGGCTGAAGCAGAGGGGCTGAAACAGAGGGCGAGAAACAGAGAGGCTGAAACAGAGAGCGAGAAACAGAGGGGCTGAAACAGAGGGCGAGAAACAGAAGGGCTGAAACAGAGGGGCTGAAACAGAGGGGCTGAAACAGAGGGTCTGAAACAGAGGGCGAGAAACAGAGAGGCTGAATCAGAGGGCGAGAAACAGAGTGGCTGAAACAGAGGGCAAGAAACAGAGGGGCTGAAACAGAGGGCGAGAAACAGAGGGGCTGAAACAGAGGGCAAGAAACAGAGGGGCTGAAACAGAGGGCGAGAAACAAACGGGGAGAAACACAGGGCGAGAAACAGAGGGACTGAAACAGAGGGGCTGAAACAGAGAGCGCGAAACAGAGGGCGAGAAACAGAGGGGCTGAAACAGAGGGCGAGAAACAGAGGGGCTTAAACAGAGGGCGAGAAACAGAGGGGCTGAAACATAGGGCAAGAAACAGAGGGGCTGAAACAGAGTGGCTGAAACAGAGGGCGAGAAAGAGAGGGGCTGAATCAGACGGGCTGAATCAGAGGGGCTGAAACAGAGGGGCTGAAACAGAGGTCGAGAAACAGAGGGGCTGGAACAGAGGGCGAGAAACAGAGGGCGAAATACAGAGGGGCTGAAACAGAGGGGCTGAAACAGAGGGGCTGAAACAGAGGGGCTGAAACAGAGGGCGAGAAACAGAGGGGTTGAAACAGAGGGCGAGAAAGAGAGGGGCTGAAACAGAGGGCGAGAAACAGAGGGGCTGAAACAGAGGGGCTGAAACAGAGGGTGAGAAACAGAGGGGCAGAAACAGAGGGAGAAACAGAGGGGTGAAACAGAGGGGCTGAAACAGAGGGGCTGAATCAG
This sequence comes from Chiloscyllium punctatum, assembly GCF_047496795.1. Taxonomy (NCBI): domain Eukaryota; kingdom Metazoa; phylum Chordata; class Chondrichthyes; order Orectolobiformes; family Hemiscylliidae; genus Chiloscyllium; species Chiloscyllium punctatum. The sequence goes on along the minus strand of NW_027309795.1, from coordinate 1,841,630 downwards.
AGGGGCTGATTCAGAGGGGCTGAAACAGAGGGGCTGAATCAGAGGGGCTGAAACAGAGGGCAAGAAAAAGAGGGACTGAAAGAGAGGGCGAGAAACAGAGGGGCTGAAACAGAGGGCGAGAAACAGACGTGCAGAAACAGAGGGCGAGAAACAGAGGGACTGAAACAAAGGGGCTGGAACAGAGAGCGCGAAACAGAGGGACTGAAACAGAGGGCGAGAAACAGAGGGGCTGAAACAGAGGGCGAGAAACAGAGGAGCTGAAACAGAGGGCGAGAAACAGAGGGGCTGAAACAGAGGGGCTGAATCAGAAGGGCTGAATCAGAGGGGCTGAAACAGAGGGGCTGAAACAGAGGGCGAGAAACAGAGGGGCTGAAACAGAGGGCGAGAAACAGAGGGCGAGAAACAGTGGGGCTGAAAAAGAGGGGCTGAAACAGAGGGGCTGAAACAAAGCGGCTGATACAGAGGGCGAGAAACAGAGGGGCTGAAACAGAGGGCGAGATACAGAGGGGCTGAAAGAGAGGGGCTGAAACAGAGGGCGAGAAACAGAGAGGCTGAAACAGAGGGCGAGAAACAGAGGGCCTGAAACAGAGGGCGAGAAACAGAGGGCTGAAACAGAGGGGCTGAAACAGAGGGGCTGAAAAAGAGGGGCTGAAACAGAGGGCGAGATACAGAGAGGCTGAAACAGAGGGCGAGAAACAGAGTGGCTGAAACTGAGGGCAAGAAACAGAGGGGCTGAAACAGAGGGCGAGAAACAGAGGGGCTGAAACAGAGGGGCTGAAACAGAGGGCGAGAAACAGAGGGACTGAAACAGAGGGGCTGAAACAGAGGGGCTGATACAGAGGGCGAGAAACAGAGCGGCTGAAACAGAGGGCGAGAAACAGAGGGGCTGAAACAAAGGGGCTGAAACAGTGGGACTAAAACAGAGGGGCTGAAACAGAGGGCGAGAAATAGAGGGGCTGAAACAGAGGGCGAGAAACAGAGGGGCTGAAAGAGAGGGGCTGAAACAGAGGGCGAGAAACAGAGAGGCTGAAACAGAGGGCGAGAAACAGAGGGCCTGAAACAGAGGGCGAGAAACAGAGGGCTGAAACAGAGGGGCTGAAACAGAGGGGCTGAAACAGAGGGGCTGAAACAGAGGGCGAGATACAGAGAGGCTGAAACAGAGGGTGAGAAACAGAGTGACTGAAACTGAGGGCAAGAAACAGAGGGGCTGAAACAGAGGGGGAGAAACAGAGGGGCTGAAACAGAGGGGCTGAAACAGAGGGCGAGAAACAGAGGGACTGAAACAGAGGGGCTGAAACAGAGGGGATGATACAGAGGGCGAGAAACAGAGCGGCTGAAACAGAGGGCGAGAAACAGAGGGGCTGAAACAAAGGGGCTGAAACAGTGGGGCTAAAACAGAGGGGCTGAAACAGAGGGCGAGAAATAGAGGGGCTGATACAGAGGGCGAGACACAGAGGGGCTGAAACAGAGGGCGAGAAACAGATGGGCTGAAACAGAGGGGCTGAAACAGAGGGCGAGAAACAGAGGGTCTGAAACAGAGGGTGAGAAACTGAGGGGCTGAAACAGAGGGCGAGAAACAGAGGGGCTTAATCAGAGGGGCTGAAACAGAGGGCGAGAAACAAATGGGCTGAAACAGAGAGCGAGAAACAGAGGGGCTGAAACAGAGGGGCTGAAACAGAGGGTGAGAAACAGAGGGGCTGAAACAGAGGGCGAGAAACAGAGGGGCTGAAACAGAGGGGCTGAAACAGAGCGGCTGAATCAGAGGGGCTGAATCAGAGGGGCTTAATCAGAGGGGCTGAAACAGAGGGGCTTAATCAGAGGGGTTGAAACAGAGGGCGAGAAACAGAGGGGCTGAAACAGAGGGCGAGAAACAGAGGAGCAGAAACAGAGGGGCTGAAACAAAAAGCGTGAAACAGAGTGGCTGAAACAGGTGGCGAGAAACAGAGGGACTGAAACAGAGGTCGAGAAACAGAGGGGCTGAAACAGAGGGCAAGAAACAGAGGGGCTGAAACAGAGAGGCTGAAACAGAAGGGCAGACACAGAGGGGCTGAAACAGAGGGCGAGAAACAAAGCGGCTGAATCAGAGGGGCTGAATCAGAAGGGCTGAAACAGAGGGCAAGAAACAGAGGGGCTGAAACAGAGTGGCTGGAACAGAGGGCGAGAAACAGAGGGGCTGAATCAGACGGGCTGAATCAGAGGGGCTGAAACAGAGGGGCTGAAACAGAGGGCGAGAAACAGAGGGTCTGAAACAGAGGGCGAGAAACAGAGGGCGAGAAACAGAGGGGCTGAAAAAGAGGGGCTGAAACAGAGGGGCTGAAACAAAGCGGCTGATGCAGAGGGCGAGAAATAGAGGGGCTGAAACAGAGGGGCTGAAACAGAGGGGCTGAAACAGAGGGCGAGAAACAGAGAGGCTGAAACAGAGAGCGAGAAACAGAGGGGCTGAAACAGAGGGCGAGAAACAGAAGGGCTGAAACAGAGGGGCTGAAAAAGAGGGGCTGAAACAGAGGGTCTGAAACAGAGGGCGAGAAACAGAGAGGCTGAATCAGAGGGCGAGAAACAGAGTGGCTGAAACAGAGGGCAAGAAACAGAGGGGCTGAAACAGAGGGCGAGAAACAGAGGGGCTGAAACAGAGGGCAAGAAACAGAGGGGCTGAAACAGAGGGCGAGAAACAGATGGGGAGAAACACAGGGCGAGAAACAGAGGGACTGAAACAGAGGGGCTGAAACAGAGAGCGCGAAACAGAGGGACTGAAACAGAGGGCGAGAAACAGAGGGGCTGAAACAGAGGGCGAGAAACAGAGGGGCTTAAACAGAGGGCGAGAAACAGAGGGTCTGAAACAGAGGGCAAGAAACAGAGGGGCTGAAACAGAGTGGCTGAAACAGAGGGCGAGAAAGAGAGGGGCTGAATCAGACGGGCTGAATCAGAGGGGCTGAAACAGAGGGGCTGAAACAGAGGTCGAGAAACAGAGGGGCTGGAACAGAGGGCGAGAAACAGAGGGCGAAATACAGAGGGGCTGAAACAGAGGGGCTGAAACAGAGGGGCTGAAACAGAGGGCGAGAAACAGAGGGGCTGAAACAGAGGGCGAGAAACAGAGGGGCTGAAACAGAGGGCGAGAAACAGAGGGGCTGAAACAGAGGGGCTGAAACAGAGGGGCTGAAACAGAGGGCGAGAAACAGAGAGGCTGAAACAGAGAGCGAGAAACAGAGGGGCTGAAACAGAGGGCGAGAAACAGAAGGGCTGAAACAGAGGGGCTGAAACAGAGGGGCTGAAACAGAGGGTCTGAAACAGAGGGCGAGAAACAGAGAGGCTGAATCAGAGGGCGAGAAACAGAGTGGCTGAAACAGAGGGCAAGAAACAGAGGGGCTGAAACAGAGGGCGAGAAACAGAGGGGCTGAAACAGAGGGCAAGAAACAGAGGGGCTGAAACAGAGGGCGAGAAACAGACGGGGAGAAACACAGGGCGAGAAACAGAGGGACTGAAACAGAGGGGCTGAAACAGAGAGCGCGAAACAGAGGGCGAGAAACAGAGGGGCTGAAACAGAGGGCGAGAAACAGAGGGGCTGAAACAGAGGGCAAGAATCAGAGGGGCTGAAACAGAGTGGCTGAAACAGAGGGCGAGAAAGAGAGGGGCTGAATCAGACGGGCTGAATCAGAGGGGCTGAAACAGAGGGGCTGAAACAGAGGTCGAGAAACAGAGGGGCTGGAACAGAGGGCGAGAAACAGAGGGCGAAATACAGAGGGGCTGAAACAGAGGGGCTGAAACAGAGGGGCTGAAACAGAGGGGCTGAAACAGAGGGCGAGAAACAGAGGGGCTGAAACAGAGGGCGAGAAACAGAGGGGCTGAAACAGAGGGCGAGAAACAGAGGGGCTGAAACAGAGGGGCTGAAACAGAGGGTGAGAAACAGAGGGGCTGAAACAGAGGGAGAAACAGAGGGGTGAAACAGAGGGGCTGAAACAGAGGGGCTGAATCAGAGGGGCTGATTCAGAGGGGCTGAAACAGAGGGGCTGAATCAGAGGGGCTGAAACAGAGGGCGAGAAACAGAGGGACTGAAAGAGAGGGCGAGAAACAGAGGGGCTGAAACAGAGGGCGAGAAACAGACGTGCAGAAACAGAGGGCGAGAAACAGAGGGACTGAAACAAAGGGGCTTGAACAGAGAGCGCGAAACAGAGGGACTGAAACAGAGGGCGAGAAACAGAGGAGCAGAAACAGAGGGGCTGAAACAAAAAGCGTGAAACAGAGTGGCTGAAACAGATGGCGAGAAACAGAGGGACTGAAACAGAGGTCGAGAAACAGAGGGGCTGAAACAGAGGGCAAGAAACAGAGGGGCTGAAACAGAGAGGCTGAAACAGAAGGGCAGACACAGAGGGGCTGAAACAGAGGGCGAGAAACAAAGCGGCTGAATCAGAGGGGCTGAATCAGAAGGGCTGAAACAGAGTGCAAGAAACAGAGGGGCTGAAACAGAGTGGCTGGAACAGAGGGCGAGAAACAGAGGGGCTGAATCAGACGGGCTGAATCAGAGGGGCTGAAACAGAGGGGCTGAAACAGAGGGCGAGAAACAGAGGGTCTGAAACAGAGGGCGAGAAACAGAGGGCGAGAAACAGAGGGGCTGAAAAAGAGGGGCTGAAACAGAGGGGCTGAAACAAAGCGGCTGATGCAGAGGGCGAGAAACAGAGGGACTGAAAGAGAGGGCGAGAAACAGAGGGGCTGAAACAGAGGGCGAGAAACAGACGTGCAGAAACAGAGTGCGAGAAACAGAGGGACTGAATCAAAGGGGCTGGAACAGAGAGCGCGAAACAGAGGGACTGAAACAGAGGGCGAGAAACAGAGGGGCTGAAACAGAGGGGCTGAAACAGAGGGCGAGAAACAGAGGGACTGAAACAGAGGGGCAGAAACAGAGGGGCTGATATAGAGGGCGAGAAACAGAGGGGCTGAAACAGAGGGCGAGAAACAGAGAGGCTGAAACAGTGGGGCTGAAACAGAGGGCGAGAAACAGAGGGACTGAAACAGAGGGGCTGAAACAGAGGGGCTGAAACAAAGTGGCTGATACAGAGGGCGAGAAACAGAGGGCGAGATACAGAGGGGCTGAAAGAGAGGGGCTGAAACAGAGGGCGAGAAACAGAGGGGCTGAAACAAAGGGGCTGAAACAGTGGGGCTAAAACAGAGGGGCTGAAACAGAGGGCGAGAAATAGAGGGACTGAAACAGAGGGCGAGAAACAGAGGGGCTGAAAGAGAGGGGCTGAAACAGAGGGCGAGAAACAGAGAGGCTGAAACAGAGGGCGAGAAACAGAGGGCCTAAAACAGAGGGCGAGAAACAGAGGGCTGAAACAGAGGGGCTGAAACAGAGGGGCTGAAACAGAGGGGCTGAAACAGAGGGCGAGATACAGAGAGGCTGAAACAGAGGGCGATAACAGAGTGGCTGAAACAGAGGGCAAGAAACAGAGGGGCTGAAACAGAGGTCGAGAAACAGTGGGGCTGAAACAGAGGGGCTGAAACAGAGGGCGAGAAACAGAGGGGCTGAAACAGAGGGGCTGAATCAGATGGGCTGAATCAGAGGGGCTGAAACAGAGGGGCTGAAACAGAGGGCGAGAAACAGAGGGGCTGAAACAGAGGGGCTGAAACAGAGGGCGAGATACAGAGAGGCTGAATCAGAGGGCGAGAAACAGAGTGGCTGAAACAGAGGGCAAGAAACAGAGGGGCTGAAACAGTGGGCGAGAAACAGAGGGGCTGAAACAGAGGGGCTGAAACAGAGGGCGAGAAACAGAGGGACTGAAACAGAGGGGCTGAAACAGAGGGGCTGATACAGAGGGCGAGAAACAAAGAGGCTGAAACAGAGGGCGAGAAACAGAGGGACTGAAACAGAGGGGCTGAAACAGAGGGGCTGAAACAGAGGGCGAGAAACAGAGGGACTGAAACAGAGGGGCTGAAACAGTGGGGATTATACACAGGGCGAGAAACCGAGCGGCTGAAACAGAGGGCGAGAAACAGAGGGGCTGAAACAAAGGGGCTGAAACAGTGGGGCTAAAACAGAGGGGCTGAAACAGAGGGCGAGAAATAGAGGGGCTGAAAGGGCGAGAAACAGAGGGGCTGAAACAGAGGGCGAGAAACAGAGTGGCTGAAACAGAGGGGCTGAAACAGAGGGCGAGAAACAGAGGGGCTGAAACAGAGGGCGAGAAACAGAGGGGCTGAATCAGAGGGGCTGAAACAGAGGGCGAGAAACAGATGGGCTGAAACAGAGAGCGAGAAACAGAGGGGCTGAAACAGAGGGTGAGAAACAGAGGGGCTGAAACAGAGTGCGAGAAACAGAGGGGCTGAAACAGAGGGGCTGAAACAGAGGGGCTGAATCAGAGGGGCTGATTCAGAGGGGCTGAATCAGAGGGGCTTAATCAGAGGGGCTGAAACAGAGGGGCTTAATCAGACGGGCTGAAACAGAGGGCGAGAAACAGAGGGGCTGAAACAGAGGGCGAGAAACAGAGGGGCAGAAACAGAGGACGAGAAACAGAGGAGCAGAAACAGAGGGGCTGAAACAGAGAGCGCGAAACAGAGGGGCTGAAACAGATGGCGAGAAACAGAGGGACTGAAACAGAGTTCGAGAAACAGAGGGGCTGAAACAGAGGGCAAGAAACAGAGGGGCTGAAACAGAGAGGCTGAAACAGAAGAGCAGAAACAGAGGGGCTGAAACAGAGGGCGAGAAACAGAGGGGTTGAATCAGAGGGGCTGAATCAGAAGGGCTGAAACAGAGGGCAAGAAACAGACGGGCTGAAACAGAGTGGCTGGAACAGAGGGCGAGAAACAGAGGGGCTGAATCAGACGGGCTGAATCAGAGGGGCTGAAACAGAGGGGCTGAAACAGAGGGCGAGAAACAGAGGGGCTGAAACAGAGGGCGAGAAACAGAGGACGAGAAACAGAGGGGCTGAAAAAGAGGGGCTGAAACAGAGGGGCTGAAACAAAGCGGCTGATGCAGAGGGCGAGAAATAGAGGGGCTGAAACAGAGGGGCTAAAACAGAGGGGCTGAAACAGAGGGCGAGAAACAGAGAGGCTGAAACACAGGGCGAGAAACAGAGGGGCTGAAACAGAGGGCGAGAGACAGAGGGGCTGAAACAGACGGGCAGAAACAGAGGGGCTGAAACAGAGGGTCTGAAACAGAGGGCGAGAAACAGAGAGGCTGAAACAGAGGGCAAGAAACAGAGGGGCTGAAACAGAGGGCGAGAAACAGAGGGGCTGAAACAGAGGGGCTGAAACAGAGGGGCTGAAACAGAGGGGCTGAAACAGAGAGCGAGAAACAGAGGGGCTGAAACAGAGGGCCAGGAACAGAGGGCGAGAAACAGAGGGACTGAAACAGTGGGGCTGAAACAGAGGGGCTGATACAGAGGGCGAGAAACAGAGCGGCTGAAACAGAGGGCGAGAAACAGACGGGCTGAAACAAAGGGGCTTAAACAGTGGGGCTAAAACCGAGGGGCTGAAACAGAGGGCGAGAAATAGAGGGGCTGAAACAGAGGGCGAGAAACAGAGGGGCTGAAACAGAGGGCGAGAAACAGAGGGGCTGAAACAGAGGGCGAGAAACAGAGGGGCTGAAACAGAGGGGCTGAAACAGAGGGGCTGAAACAGAGGGCGAGAAACAGAGGGGCTGAAACAGAGGGCGAGAAACAGAGGAGCTGAAACAGAGTGGCTGAAACAGAGGGGCTGAAACAGAGGGGCTGAAACAGAGGGGCTGAATCAGAGGGGCTGATTCAGAGGGGCTGAAACAGAGGGTCTTAATCAGAGGGGCTGAAACAGAGGGCGAGAAACAGAGGGGCTGAAACAGAGGGCGAGAAACAGAGGGGCAGAAAAAGAGGTCGAGAAACAGAGGAGCTGAAACAGAGGGGCTGAAACAGAGAGCGCGAAACAGAGGGGCTGAAACAGATGGCGAGAACCAGAGGGACTGAAACAGAGGTCGAGAAACAGAGGGGCTGAAACAGAGGGCAAGAAACAGAGGGGCTGAAACAGAGGGGCTGAAACAGAAGGGCTGAAACAGAGGGGCTGAAACAGAGGGCGAGAAACAGAGGGGCTGAATCAGAGGGGCTGAATCAGAAGGGCTGAAACAGAGGGGCTGAATCAGAGGGGCTGAAACAGAAGGCGAGAAACAGAGGGGCTGAAACAGAGGGCGAGAAACTGAGGGGCAGAAACAGAGGGCGAGAAACAGAGTGGCTGAAACAGAGGGTCTGAAACAGAGTGCGAGAAACAGAGGGCGAGAAACAGAGGGGCTGAAACAGAGGGGCTGAAACAGAGGGGCTGAATCAGAGGGGCTGATTCAGAGGGGCTGAATCAGAGGGGCTTAATCAGAGGGGCTGAAACAGAGGGGCTTAATCAGAGGTGCTGAAACAGAGGGCGAGAAACAGAGGGGCTGAAACAGAGGGCGAGAAACAGAGGGGCAGAAACAGAGGGCGAGAAACAGAGGAGCAGAAACAGAGGGGCTGAAACAGAGAGCGCGAAACAGAGGGGCTGAAACAGATGGCGAGAAACAGAGGGACTGAAACAGAGTTCGAGAAACAGAGGGGCTGAAACAGAGGGCAAGAAACAGAGGGGCTGAAACAGAGAGGCTGAAACAGAAGGGCAGAAACAGATGGGCTGAATCAGAGGGGCTGATTCAGAGGGGCTGAATCAGAGGGGCTTAATCAGAGGGGCTGAAACAGAGGGGCTTAATCAGAGGGGCTGAAACAGAGGGCGAGAAACAGAGGGGCTGAAACAGAGGGCGAGAAACAGAGGGGCAGAAACAGAGGACGAGAAACAGAGGAGCAGAAACAGAGGGGCTGAAACAGAGAGCGCGAAACAGAGGGGCTGAAACAGATGGCGAGAAACAGAGGGACTGAAACAGAGTTCGAGAAAAGGAGGCGCTGAAACAGAGGGCAAGAAACAGAGGGGCTGAAACAGAGAGGCTGAAACAGAAGAGCAGAAACAGAGGGGCTGAAACAGAGGGCGAGAAACAGAGGGGTTGAATCAGAGGGGCTGAATCAGAAGGGCTGAAACAGAGGGCAAGAAACAGACGGGCTGAAACAGAGTGGCTGGAACAGAGGGCGAGAAACAGAGGGGCTGAATCAGATGGGCTGAATCAGAGGGGCTGAAACAGAGGGGCTGAAACAGAGGGCGAGAAACAGAGGGGCTGAAACAGAGGGCGAGAAACAGAGGGCGAGAAACAGAGGGGCTGAAAAAGAGGGGCTGAAACAGAGGGGCTGAAACAAAGCGGCTGATGCAGAGGGCGAGAAATAGAGGGGCTGAAACAGAGGGGCTAAAACAGAGGGGCTGAAACAGAGGGCGAGAAACAGAGAGGCTGAAACAGAGGGCGAGAAACAGAGGGGCTGAAACAGAGGGCGAGAGACAGAGGGGCTGAAACAGACGGGCAGAAACAGAGGGGCTGAAACAGAGGGTCTGAAACAGAGGGCGAGAAACAGAGAGGCTGAAACAGAGGGCAAGAAACAGAGGGGCTGAAACAGAGGGCGAGAAACAGAGGGGCTGAAACAGAGGGGCTGAAACAGAGGGGCTGAAACAGAGGAGCTGAAACAGAGAGCGAGAAACAGAGGGGCTGAAACAGAGGGCCAGAAACAGAGGGCGAGAAACAGAGGGACTGAAACAGTGGGGCTGAAACAGAGGGGCTGATACAGAGGGCGAGAAACAGAGCGGCTGAAACAGACGGCGAGAAACAGACGGGCTGAAACAAAGGGGCTTAAACAGTGGGGCTAAAACCGAGGGGCTGAAACAGAGGGCGAGAAATAGAGGGGCTGAAACAGAGGGCGAGAAACAGAGGGGCTGAAACAGAGGGCGAGAAACAGAGGGGCTGAAACAGAGGGCGAGAAACAGAGGGGCTGAAACAGAGGGGCTGAAACAGAGGGGCTGAAACAGAGGGCGAGAAACAGAGGGGCTGAAACAGAGGGCGAGAAACAGAGGGGCTGAAACAGAGGGCGAGAAAAAGAGGGGCTGAAACAGAGGGGCTGAAACAGAGGGGCTGAATCAGAGGGGCTGATTCAGAGGGGCTGAAACAGAGGGGCTTAATCAGAGGGGCTGAAACAGAGGGCGAGAAACAGAGGGGCTGAAACAGAGGGCGAGAAACAGAGGGGCAGAAAAAGAGGGCGAGAAACAGAGGAGCTGAAACAGAGGGGCTGAAACAGAGAGCGCGAAACAGAGGGGCTGAAACAGATGGCGAGAAACAGAGGGACTGAAACAGAGGTCGAGAAACAGAGGGGCTGAAACAGAGGGCAAGAAACAGAGGGGCTGAAACAGAGGGGCTGAAACAGAAGGGCTGAAACAGAGGGGCTGAAACAGAGGGCGAGAAACAGAGGGGCTGAATCAGAGGGGCTGAATCAGAAGGGCTGAAACAGAGGGGCTGAATCAGAGGGGCTGAAACAGAAGGCGAGAAACAGAGGGGCTGAAACAGAGGGCGAGAAACTGAGGGACAGAAAGAGAGGGCGAGAAACAGAGTGGCTGAAACAGAGGGTCTGAAACAGAGGGCGAGAAACAGAGGGGATGAAACAGAGGGCGAGAAACAGAGGGGCTGAAACAGAGGGGCTGAAGCAGAGGGGCTGAATCAGCGGGGCTGATTCAGAGGGGCTGAATCAGAGGGGCTTAATCAGAGGGGCTGAAACAGAGGGGCTTAATCAGAGGTGCTGAAACAGAGGGCGAGAAACAGAGGGGCTTAAACAGAGGGCGAGAAACAGAGGGGCAGAAACAGAGGGCGAGAAACAGAGGAGCAGAAACAGAGGGGCTGAAACAGAGAGCGCGAAACAGAGGGGCTGAAACAGATGGCGAGAAACAGAGGGACTGAAACAGAGTTCGAGAAACAGAGGGGCTGAAACAGAGGGCAAGAAACAGAGGGGCTGAAACAGAGAGGCTGAAACAGAAGGGCAGAAACAGAGGGGCTGAAACAGAGGGCGAGAAACAGAGGGGCTGAATCAGAGGGGCTGAATCAGAAGGGCTGAAACAGAGGGCAAGAAACAGACGGGCTGAAACAGAGTGGCTGGAACAGAGGGCGAGAAACAGAGGGGCTGAATCAGACGGGCTGAATCAGAGGGGCTGAAACAGAGGGGCTGAAGCAGAGGGGCTGAATCAGCGGGGCTGATTCAGAGGGGCTGAATCAGAGGGGCTTAATCAGAGGGGCTGAAACAGAGGGGCTTAATCAGAGGTGCTGAAACAGAGGGCGAGAAACAGAGCGGCTGAAACAGACGGCGAGAAACAGACGGGCTGAAGCAAAGGGGCTTAAACAGTGGGGCTAAAACCGAGGGGCTGAAACAGAGGGCGAGAAATAGAGGGGCTGAAACAGAGGGCGAGAAACAGAGGGGCTGAAACAGAGGGCGAGAAACAGAGGGGCTGAAACAGAGGGGCTGAAACAGAGGGGCTGAAACAGAGGGCGAGAAACAGAGGGGCTGAAACAGAGGGCGAGAAACAGAGGGGCTGAAACAGAGGGCGAGAAAAAGAGGGGCTGAAACAGAGGGGCTGAAACAGAGGGGCTGAATCAGAGGGGCTGATTCAGAGGGGCTGAAACAGAGGGGCTTAATCAGAGGGGCTGAAACAGAGGGCGAGAAACAGAGGGGCTGAAACAGAGGGCGAGAAACAGAGGGGCAGAAAAAGAGGGCGAGAAACAGAGGAGCTGAAACAGAGGGGCTGAAACAGAGAGCGCGAAACAGAGGGGCTGAAACAGATGGCGAGAAACAGAGGGACTGAAACAGAGGTCGAGAAACAGAGGGGCTGAAACAGAGGGCAAGAAACAGAGGGGCTGAAACAGAGGGGCTGAAACAGAAGGGCTGAAACTGAGGGGCTGAAACAGAGGGCGAGAAATAGAGGGGCTGAATCAGAGGGGCTGAATCAGAAGGGCTGAAACAGAGGGGCTGAATCAGAGGGGCTGAAACAGAAGGCGAGAAACAGAGGGGCTGAAACAGAGGGCGAGAAACTGAGGGACAGAAAGAGAGGGCGAGAAACAGAGTGGCTGAAACAGAGGGTCTGAAACAGAGGGCGAGAAACAGAGGGGATGAAACAGAGGGCGAGAAACAGAGGGGCTGAAACAGAGGGGCTGAAGCAGAGGGGCTGAATCAGCGGGGCTGATTCAGAGGGGCTGAATCAGAGGGGCTTAATCAGAGGGGCTGAAACAGAGGGGCTTAATCAGAGGTGCTGAAACAGAGGGCGAGAAACAGAGGGGCTGAAACAGAGGGCGAGAAACAGAGGGGCAGAAACAGAGGGCGAGAAACAGAGGAGCAGAAACAGAGGGGCTGAAACAGAGAGCGCGAAACAGAGGGGCTGAAACAGATGGCGAGAAACAGAGGGACTGAAACAGAGTTCGAGAAACAGAGGGGCTGAAACAGAGGGCAAGAAACTAAGGGGCTGAAACAGAGAGGCTGAAACAGAAGGGCAGAAACAGAGGGGCTGAAACAGAGGGCGAGAAACAGAGGGGCTGAATCAGAGGGGCTGAATCAGAAGGGCTGAAACAGAGGGCAAGAAACAGACGGGCTGAAACAGAGTGGCTGGAACAGAGGGCGAGAAACAGAGGGGCTGAATCAGACGGGCTGAATCAGAGGGGCTGAAACAGAGGGGCTGAAGCAGAGGGGCTGAATCAGCGGGGCTGATTCAGAGGGGCTGAATCAGAGGGGCTTAATCAGAGGTGCTGAAACAGAGGGCGAGAAACAGAGGGGCTGAAACAGAGGGCGAGAAACAGAGGGGCAGAAACAGAGGGCGAGAAACAGAGGAGCAGAAACAGAGGGGCTGAAACAGAGAGCGCGAAACAGAGGGGCTGAAACAGATGGCGAGAAACAGAGGGACTGAAACAGAGTTCGAGAAACAGAGGGGCTGAAACAGAGGGCAAGAAACAGAGGGGCTGAAACAGAGAGGCTGAAACAGAAGGGCAGAAACAGAGGGGCTGAAACAGAGGGCGAGAAACAGAGGGGCTGAATCAGAGGGGCTGAATCAGAAGGGCTGAAACAGAGGGCAAGAAACAGACGGGCTGAAACAGAGTGGCTGGAACAGAGGGCGAGAAACAGAGGGGCTGAATCAGACGGGCTGAATCAGAGGGGCTGAAACAGAGGGGCTGAAACAGAGGGCGAGAAACAGAGGGGCTGAAACAGAGGGCGAGAAACAGAGGGCGAGAAACAGAGGGGCTGAAAAAGAGGGGCTGAAACAGAGGGGCTGAAACAAAGCGGCTGATGCAGAGGGCGAGAAATAGAGGGGCTGAAACAGAGGGGCTGAAACAGAGGGCGAGAAACAGAGGGGCTGAAACAGAGGGCGAGAGACAGAGGCGCTGAAACAGAGGATCTGAAACAGAGGGCGAGAAACAGAGAGGCTGAAACAGAGGGCGAGAAACAGAGTGGCTGAAACAGAGGGCAAGAAACAGAGGGGCTGAAACAGAGGGCGAGAAACAGAGGGGCTGAAACAGAGGGCCAGATACAGAGGGCGAGAAACAGAGAGACTGAAACAGTGGGGCTGAAACAGAGGGGCTGATACAGAGGGCGAGAAACAGAGTGGCTGAAACAGAGGGCGAGAAACAGAGGGGCTGAAACAAAGGGGCTGAAACAGTGGGGCTAAAAGAGAGGGGCTGAAACAGAGGGCGAGAAATAGAGGGGCTGAAACAGAGGGCGAGAAACAGAGGGTCTGAAACAGAGGGCGAGAAACAGAGGGGCTGAAACAGAGGGCGAGAAACAGAGGGGCTGAAACAGAGGGGCTGAAACAGAGGGGCTGAAACAGAGGGCGAGAAACAGAGGGGCTGAAACAGAGGGCGAGAAACAGAGGGCCTGAAACAGGGGGCGTGAAACAGAGGGGCTGAATCAGAGGGGCTGAAACAGAGGGCGAGAAACAGAGGGGCTGAAACAGAGGGGCTGAAACAGTGGGCAAGAAACAGAGGGGCTGAAACAGAGGGGCTGAAAAAGAGGGGCTGAAACAGAGGGGCTGAAACAAAGCGGCTGATGCAGAGGGCGAGAAATGGAGGGGCTGAAACAGAGGTGCTGAAACAGAGGGGCTGAAACAGAGGGCGAGAAACAGAGGGGCTGAAACAGAGGGCGAGAGACAGAGGGGCTGAAACAGACGGGCTGAAACAGAGGGGCTGAAACAGAGGGTCTGAAACAGAGGGCGAGAAACAGAGGGCGAGAAACAGAGTGGCTGAAACAGAGGGCAAGAAACAGAGGGACTGAAACAGAGGGCGAGAAACAGAGGTGCTGAAACAGAGGGCCAGAAACAGAGGGCGAGAAACAGAGGGACTGAAACAGTGGGGCTGAAACAGAGGGGCTGATACAGAGGGCGAGAAACAGAGTGGCTGAAACAGAGGGCGAGAAACAGAGGGGCTGAAACAAAGGCGCTGAAACAGTGGGGCTAAAACAGAGGGGCTGAAACAGAGGGCGAGAAATAGAGGGGCTGAAACAGAGGGCGAGAAACAGAGGGGCTGAAACAGAGGGCGAGAAACAGAGGGGCTGAAACAGGGGGCGAGAAACAGAGGGGCTGAAACAGAGGGGCTGAAACAGAGGGGCTGAAACAGAGGGCGAGAAACAGAGGGGCTGAAACAGAGGGCGAGAAACAGAGGGGCTGAAACAGAGGGCGTGAAACAGAGGGGCTGAATCAGAGGGGCTGAAACAGAGGGCGAGAAACAGAGGGGCTGAAACAGAGAGCGAGAAACAGAGGGGCTGAAACAGAGGGGCTGAAACAGAGGGTGAGAAACAGAGAGGCTGAAACAGAGGGCGAGAAACCGAGGGGCTGAAACAGAGGCGCTTAAACAGAGGGGCTGAATCAGAGGGGCTGATTCAGAGGGGCTGAAACAGAGGGCGAGAAACAGAGGGGCTGAAACAGAGGGCGAGAAACAGAGGGGCAGAAAAAGAGGGCGAGAAACAGAGGAGCTGAAACAGAGGGGCTGAAACAGAGAGCGCGAAACAGAGGGGCTGAAACAGATGGCGAGAAACAGAGGGACTGAAACAGAGGTCGAGAAACAGAGGGGCTGAAACAGAGGGCAACAAACAGAGGGGCTGAAACAGAGGGGCTGAAACAGAAGGGCTGAAACAGAGGGGCTGAAACAGAGGGCGAGAAACAGAGGGGCTGAATCAGAGGGGCTGAATCAGAAGGGCTGAAACAGAGGGGCTGAAACAGAGGGACTGAAACAGAAGGGCTGAAACAGAGGGGCTGAAACAGAGGGCGAGAAACAGAGGGGCTGAATCAGACGGGCTGAATCAGAAGAGCTGAAACAGAAGGGCTGAAACAGAGGGCGAGAAACAGAGGGCGAGAAACAGAGGGGCTGAAAAAGAGGGGCTGAAACAGAGGGGCTGAAACAAAGCGGCTGATGCAGAGGGCGAGAAATAGAGGGGCTGAAACAGAGGGGCTAAAACAGAGGGGCTGAAACAGAGGGTCTGAAACAGAGGGCGAGAAACAGAGAGGCTGAAACAGAGGGCAAGAAACAGAGGGGCTGAAACAGAGGGCGAGAAACAGAGGGGCTGAAACAGAGGGGCTGAAACAGAGGGGCTGAAACAGAGGGGCTGAAACAGAGAGCGAGAAACAGAGGGGCTGAAACAGAGGGCCAGAAACAGAGGGCGAGAAACAGAGGGACTGAAACAGTGGGGCTGATACAGAGGGCGAGAAACAGAGCGGCTGAAACAGAGGGCGAGAAACAGACGGGCTGAAACAAAGGGGCTTAAACAGTGGGGCTAAAACCGAGGGGCTGAAACAGAGGGCGAGAAATAGAGGGGCTGAAACAGAGGGCGAGAAACAGAGGGGCTGAAACAGAGGGCGAGAAACAGAGGGGCTGAAACAAAGGGCGAGAAACAGAGGGGCTGAAACAGAGGGGCTTAAACAGAGGGGCTGAAACAGAGGGCGAGAAACAGAGGGGCTGAAACAGAGGGCGAGAAACAGAGGGGCTGAAACAGAGGGCGAGAAACAGAGGGGCTGAAACAGAGGGGCTGAAACAGAGGGGCTGAATCAGAGTGGCTGATTCAGAGGGGCTGAAACAGAGGGGCTTAATCAGAGGGGCTGAAACAGAGGGCGAGAAACAGAGGGGCTGAAACAGAGGGCGAGAAACAGAGGGGCAGAAAAAGAGGGCGAGAAACAGAGGAGCTGAAACAGAGGGGCTGTAACAGAGATCGCGAAACAGAGGGGCTGAAACAGATGGCGAGAAACAGAGGGACTGAAACAGAGGTCGAGAAACAGAGGGGCTGAAACAGAGGGCAAGAAACAGAGGGGCTGAAACAGAGGGGCTGAAACAGAAGGGCTGAAACAGAGGGGCTGAAACAGAATGCGAGAAACAGAGGGGCTGAATCAGAGGGGCTGAATCAGAAGGGCTGAAACAGAGGGGCTGAATCAGAGGGGCTGAAACAGAAGGCGAGAAACAGAGGGGCTGAAACAGAGGGCGAGAAATTGAGGGACAGAAAGAGAGGGCGAGAAACAGAGTGGCTGAAACAGAGGGTCTGAAACAGAGGGCGAGAAACAGAGGGGATGAAACAGAGGGCGAGAAACAGAGGGGCTGAAACAGAGGGGCTGAATCAGAGGGGCTGATTCAGAGGGGCTGAATCAGAGGGGCTTAATCAGAGGGGCTGAAACAGAGGGGCTTAATCAGAGGTGCTGAAACAGAGGGCGAGAAACAGAGGGGGTGAAACAGAGGGCGAGAAACAGAGGGGCAGAAACAGAGGGCGAGAAATAGAGGAGCAGAAACAGAGGGGCTGAAACAGAGAGCGCGAAACAGAGGGGCTGAAACAGATGGCGAGAAACAGAGGGACTGAAACAGAGTTCGAGAAACAGAGGGGCTGAAACAGAGGGCAAGAAACAGAGGGGCTGAAACAGTGAGGCTGAAACAGAAGGGCAGAAACAGAGGGGCTGAAACAGAGGGCGAGAAACAGAGGGGCTGAATCAGAGGGGCTGAATCAGAAGGGCTGAAACAGAGGGCAAGAAACAGACGGGCTGAAACAAAGTGGCTGGAACAGAGGGCGAGAAACAGAGGGGCTGAATCAGACGGGCTGAATCAGAGGGGCTGAAACAGAGGGGCTGAAACAGAGGGTGAGAAACAGAGGGGCTGAAACAGAGGGCGAGAAACAGAGGGCGAGAAACAGAGGGGCTGAAAAAGAGGGGCTGAAACAGAGGGGCTGAAACAAAGCGGCTGATGCAGAGGGCGAGAAATAGAGGGGCTGAAACAGAGGGGCTGAAACAGAGGGCGAGAAACAGAGGGGCTGAAACAGAGGTCGAGAAACAGAGGGGCTGAAACAGAGGGCAAGAAACAGAGGGGCTGAAACAGAGGGGCTGAAACAGAAGGGCTGAAACAGAGGGGCTGAATCAGAGGGCGAGAAACAGAGGGGCTGAATCAGAGGGGCTGAATCAGAAGGGCTGAAACAGAGGGGCTGAATCCGAGGGGCTGAAACAGAAGGCGAGAAACAGAGGGGCTGAAACAGAGGGCGAGAAACTGAGGGACAGAAAGAGAGGGCGAGAAACAGAGTGGCTGAAACAGAGGGTCTGAAACAGAGGGCGAGAAACAGAGGGGATGAAACAGAGGGCGAGAAACAGAGGGGCTGAAACAGAGGGGCTGAAGCAGAGGGGCTGAATCAGCGGGGCTGATTCAGAGGGGCTGAATCAGAGGGGCTTAATCAGAGGGGCTGAAACAGAGGGGCTTAATCAGAGGTGCTGAAACAGAGGGCGAGAAACAGAGGGGCTGAAACAGAGGGCGAGAAACAGAGGGGCAGAAACAGAGGGCGAGAAACAGAGGAGCAGAAACAGAGGGGCTGAAACAGAGAGCGCGAAACAGAGGGGCTGAAACAGATGGCGAGAAACAGAGGGACTGAAACAGAGTTCGAGAAACAGAGGGGCTGAAACAGAGGGCAAGAAACAGAGGGGCTGAAACAGAGAGGATGAAACAGAAGGGCAGAAACAGAGGGGCTGAAACAGAGGGCGAGAAACAGAGGGGCTGAATCAGAGGGGCTGAATCAGAAGGGCTGAAACAGAGGGCAAGAAACAGACGGGCTGAAACAGAGTGGCTGGAACAGAGGGCGAGAAACAGAGGGGCTGAATCAGACGGGCTGAATCAGAGGGGCTGAAACAGAGGGGCTGAAACAGAGGGCGAGAAACAGAGGGGCTGAAACAGAGGGCGAGAAACAGAGGGGATGAAACAGAGGGCGAGAAACAGAGGGGCTGAAACAGAGGGGCTGAAGCAGAGGGGCTGAATCAGCGGGGCTGATTCAGAGGGGCTGAATCAGAGGGGCTTAATCAGAGGGCGAGAAACAGAGGGGCTGAAACAGAGGGCGAGAAACAGAGGGGCAGAAACAGAGGGCGAGAAACAGAGGAGCAGAAACAGAGGGGCTGAAACAGAGAGCGCGAAACAGAGGGGCTGAAACAGATGGCGAGAAACAGAGGGACTGAAACAGAGTTCGAGAAACAGAGGGGCTGAAACAGAGGGCAAGAAACAGAGGGGCTGAAACAGAGAGGCTGAAACAGAAGGGCAGAAACAGAGGGGCTGAAACAGAGGGCGAGAAACAGAGGGGCTGAATCAGAGGGGCTGAATCAGAAGGGCTGAAACAGAGGGCAAGAAACAGACGGGCTGAAACAGAGTGGCTGGAACAGAGGGCGAGAAACAGAGGGGCTGAATCAGACGGGCTGAATCAGAGGGGCTGAAACAGAGGGGCTGAAACAGAGGGCGAGAAACAGAGGGGCTGAAACAGAGGGCGAGAAACAGAGGGCGAGAAACAGAGGGGCTGAAAAAGAGGGGCTGAAACAGAGGGGCTGAAACAAAGCGGCTGATGCAGAGGGCGAGAAATAGAGGGGCTGAAACAGAGGGGCTGAAACAGAGGGCGAGAAACAGAGGGGCTGAAACAGAGGGCGAGAGACAGAGGCGCTGAAACAGAGGATCTGAAACAGAGGGCGAGAAACAGAGAGGCTGAAACAGAGGGCGAGAAACAGAGTGGCTGAAACAGAGGGCAAGAAACAGAGGGGCTGAAACAGAGGGCGAGAAACAGAGGGGCTGAAACAGAGGGCCAGAAACAGAGGGCGAGAAACAGAGAGACTGAAACAGTGGGGCTGAAACAGAGGGGCTGATACAGAGGGCGAGAAACAGAGTGGCTGAAACAGAGGGCGAGAAACAGAGGGGCTGAAACAAAGGGGCTGAAACAGTGGGGCTAAAACAGAGGGGCTGAAACAGAGGGCGAGAAATACAGGGGCTGAAACAGAGGGCGAGAAACAGAGGGGCTGAAACAGAGGGCGAGAAACAGAGGGGATGAAACAGAGGGCGAGAAACAGAGGGGCTGAAACAGAGGGGCTGAAACAGAGGGGCTGAAACAGAGGGCGAGAAACAGAGGGGCTGAAACAGAGGGCGAGAAACAGAGGGCGAGAAACAGAGGGCGTGAAACAGAGGGGCTGAATCAGAGGGGCTGAAACAGATGGCGAGAAACAGAGGGGCTGAAACAGAGAGCGAGAAACAGAGGGCGAGAAACAGAGGGGCTGAAACAGAGGGTGAGAAACAGAGAGGCTGAAACAGAGGGCGAGAAACAGAGGGGCTGAAACAGAGGGGCTGAAACAGTGGGCAAGAAACAGAGGGGCTGAAACAGAGTGGCTGAAAAAGAGGGGCTGAAACAGAGGGGCTGAAACAAAGCGGCTGATGCAGAGGGCGAGAAATGGAGGGGCTGAAACAGAGGGGCTGAAACAGAGGGGCTGAAACAGAGGGCGAGAAACAGAGGGGCTGAAACAGAGGGCGAGAGACAGAGGGGCTGAAACAGACGGGCTGAAACAGAGGGGCTGAAACAGAGGGTCTGAAACAGAGGGCGAGAAACAGAGGGCGAGAAACAGAGTGGCTGAAACAGAGGGCAAGAAACAGAGGGACTGAAACAGAGGGCGAGAAACAGAGGTGCTGAAACAGAGGGCCAGAAACAGAGGGCGAGAAACAGAGGGACTGAAACAGTGGGGCTGAAACAGAGGGGCTGATACAGAGGGCGAGAAACAGAGTGGCTGAAACAGAGGGCGGGAAACAGAGGGGCTGAAACAAAGGGCGAGAAATAGAGGGGCTGAAACAGAGGGCGAGAAACAGAGGGGCTGAAACAGAGGGCGAGAAACAGAGGGGCTGAAACAGGGGGTGAGAAACAGAGGGGCTGAAACAGAGGGGCTGAAACAGAGGGGCTGAAACAGAGGGCGAGAAACAGAGGGGCTGAAACAGAGGGCGAGAAACAGAGGGGCTGAAACAGAGGGCGTGAAACAGAGGGGCTGAATCAGAGGGGCTGAAACAGAGGGCGAGAAACAGAGGGGCTGAAACAGAGAGCGAGAAACAGAGGGCGAGAAATAGAGGGGCTGAAACAGAGGGCGAGAAACAGAGGGGCTGAAACAGAGGGCGAGAAACAGAGGGGCTGAAACAGGGGGCGAGAAACAGAGGGGCTGAAACAGAGGGGCTGAAACAGAGGGGCTGAAACAGAGGGCGAGAAACAGAGGGGCTGAAACAGAGGGCGAGAAACAGAGGGGCTGAAACAGAGGGCGTGAAACAGAGGGGCTGAATCAGAGGGGCGGAAACAGAGAGCGAGAAACAGAGGGGCTGAAACAGAGAGCGAGAAACAGAGGGGCTGAAACAGAGGGGCTGAAACAGAGGGGCTGAAACAGAGGGCGAGAAACAGAGGGGCTGAAACAGAGGGCGAGAAACCGAGGGGCTGAAACAGAGGCGCTGAAACAGAGGGGCTGAATCAGAGGGGCTGATTCAGAGGGGCTGAAACAGAGGGCGAGAAACAGAGGGGCTGAAACAGAGGGCGAGAAACAGAGGGGCAGAAAAAGAGGGCGAGAAACAGAGGAGCTGAAACAGAGGGGCTGAAACAGAGAGCGCGAAACAGAGGGGCTGAAACAGATGGCGAGAAACAGAGGGACTGAAACAGAGGTCGAGAAACAGAGGGGCTGAAACAGAGGGCAAGAAACAGAGGGGCTGAAACAGAGGGGCTGAAACAGAAGGGCTGAAACAGAGGGGCTGAAACAGAGGGCGAGAAACAGAGGGGCTGAATCAGAAGGGCTGAAACAGAGGGGCTGAAACAGAGGGACTGAAACAGAAGGGCTGAAACAGAGGGGCTGAAACAGAGGGCGAGAAACAGAGGGGCTGAATCAGACGGGCTGAATCAGAAGAGCTGAAACAGAAGGGCTGAAACAGAGGGCGAGAAACAGAGGGCGAGAAACAGAGGGGCTGAAAAAGAGGGGCTGAAACAGAGGGGCTGAAACAAAGCGGCTGATGCAGAGGGCGAGAAATAGAGGGGCTGAAACAGAGGGGCTAAAACAGAGGGGCTGAAACAGAGGGTCTGAAACAGAGGGCGAGAAACAGAGAGGCTGAAACAGAGGGCAAGAAACAGAGGGGCTGAAACAGAGGGCGAGAAACCGAGGGGCTGAAACAGAGGGGCTGAAACAGAGGGGCTGAAACAGAGGGGCTGAAACAGAGAGCGAGAAACAGAGGGGCTGAAACAGAGGGCCAGAAACAGAGGGCGAGAAACAGAGGGACTGAAACAGTGGGGCTGAAACAGAGGGGCTGATACAGAGGGCGAGAAACAGAGCGGCTGAAACAGAGGGCGAGAAACAGACGGGCTGAAACAAAGGGGCTTAAACAGTGGGGCTAAAACCGAGGGGCTGAAACAGAGGGCGAGAAATAGAGGGGCTGAAACAGAGGGCGAGAAACAGAGGGGCTGAAACAGAGGGCGAGAAACAGAGGGGCTGAAACAGAGGGGCTTAAATAGAGGGGCTGAAACAGAGGGCGAGAAACAGAGGGGCTGAAACAGAGGGCGAGAAACAGAGGGGCTGAAACAGAGGGGCTGAATCAGAGTGGCTGATTCAGAGGGGCTGAAACAGAGGGGCTTAATCAGAGGGGCTGAAACAGAGGGCGAGAAACAGAGGGGCTGAAACAGAGGGCGAGAAACAGAGGGGCAGAAAAAGAGGGCGAGAAACAGAGGAGCTGAAACAGAGGGGCTGTAACAGAGAGCGCGAAACAGAGGGGCTGAAACAGATGGCGAGAAACAGAGGGACTGAAACAGAGGTCGAGAAACAGAGGGGCTGAAACAGAGGGCAAGAAACAGAGGGGCTGAAACAGAGGGGCTGAAACAGAAGGGCTGAAACAGAGGGGCTGAAACAGAATGCGAGAAACAGAGGGGCTGAATCAGAGGGGCTGAATCAGAAGGGCTGAAACAGAGGGGCTGAATCAGAGGGGCTGAAACAGAAGGCGAGAAACAGAGGGGCTGAAACAGAGGGCGAGAAATTGAGGGACAGAAAGAGAGGGCGAGAAACAGAGTGGCTGAAACAGAGGGTCTGAAACAGAGGGCGAGAAACAGAGGGGATGAAACAGAGGGCGAGAAACAGAGGGGCTGAAACAGAGGGGCTGAAACAGAGGGGCTGAATCAGAGGGGCTGATTCAGAGGGGCTGAATCAGAGGGGCTTAATCAGAGGGGCTGAAACAGAGGGGCTTAATCAGAGGTGCTGAAACAGAGGGCGAGAAACAGAGGGGGTGAAATAGAGTGGCTGGAACAGAGGGCGAGAAACAGAGGGGCTGAATCAGACGGGCTGAATCAGAGGGGCTGAAACAGAGGGGCTGAAACAGAGGGCGAGAAACAGAGGGGCTGAAACAGAGGGCGAGAAACAGAGGACGAGAAACAGAGGGGCTGAAAAAGAGGGGCTGAAACAGAGGGGCTGAAACAAAGCGGCTGATGCAGAGGGCGAGAAATAGAGGGGCTGAAACAGAGGGGCTAAAACAGAGGGGCTGAAACAGAGGGCGAGAAACAGAGAGGCTGAAACACAGGGCGAGAAACAGAGGGGCTGAAACAGAGGGCGAGAGACAGAGGGGCTGAAACAGACGGGCAGAAACAGAGGGGCTGAAACAGAGGGTCTGAAACAGAGGGCGAGAAACAGAGAGGCTGAAACAGAGGGCAAGAAACAGAGGGGCTGAAACAGAGGGCGAGAAACAGAGGGGCTGAAACAGAGGGGCTGAAACAGAGGGGCTGAAACAGAGGGGCTGAAACAGAGAGCGAGAAACAGAGGGGCTGAAACAGAGGGCCAGGAACAGAGGGCGAGAAACAGAGGGACTGAAACAGTGGGGCTGAAACAGAGGGGCTGATACAGAGGGCGAGAAACAGAGCGGCTGAAACAGAGGGCGAGAAACAGACGGGCTGAAACAAAGGGGCTTAAACAGTGGGGCTAAAACCGAGGGGCTGAAACAGAGGGCGAGAAATAGAGGGGCTGAAACAGAGGGCGAGAAACAGAGGGGCTGAAACAGAGGGCGAGAAACAGAGGGGCTGAAACAGAGGGCGAGAAACAGAGGGGCTGAAACAGAGGGGCTGAAACAGAGGGGCTGAAACAGAGGGCGAGAAACAGAGGGGCTGAAACAGAGGGCGAGAAACAGAGGAGCTGAAACAGAGTGGCTGAAACAGAGGGGCTGAAACAGAGGGGCTGAAACAGAGGGGCTGAATCAGAGGGGCTGATTCAGAGGGGCTGAAACAGAGGGTCTTAATCAGAGGGGCTGAAACAGAGGGCGAGAAACAGAGGGGCTGAAACAGAGGGCGAGAAACAGAGGGGCAGAAAAAGAGGTCGAGAAACAGAGGAGCTGAAACAGAGGGGCTGAAACAGAGAGCGCGAAACAGAGGGGCTGAAACAGATGGCGAGAACCAGAGGGACTGAAACAGAGGTCGAGAAACAGAGGGGCTGAAACAGAGGGCAAGAAACAGAGGGGCTGAAACAGAGGGGCTGAAACAGAAGGGCTGAAACAGAGGGGCTGAAACAGAGGGCGAGAAACAGAGGGGCTGAATCAGAGGGGCTGAATCAGAAGGGCTGAAACAGAGGGGCTGAATCAGAGGGGCTGAAACAGAAGGCGAGAAACAGAGGGGCTGAAACAGAGGGCGAGAAACTGAGGGGCAGAAACAGAGGGCGAGAAACAGAGTGGCTGAAACAGAGGGTCTGAAACAGAGTGCGAGAAACAGAGGGCGAGAAACAGAGGGGCTGAAACAGAGGGGCTGAAACAGAGGGGCTGAATCAGAGGGGCTGATTCAGAGGGGCTGAATCAGAGGGGCTTAATCAGAGGGGCTGAAACAGAGGGGCTTAATCAGAGGTGCTGAAACAGAGGGCGAGAAACAGAGGGGCTGAAACAGAGGGCGAGAAACAGAGGGGCAGAAACAGAGGGCGAGAAACAGAGGAGCAGAAACAGAGGGGCTGAAACAGAGAGCGCGAAACAGAGGGGCTGAAACAGATGGCGAGAAACAGAGGGACTGAAACAGAGTTCGAGAAACAGAGGGGCTGAAACAGAGGGCAAGAAACAGAGGGGCTGAAACAGAGAGGCTGAAACAGAAGGGCAGAAACAGAGGGGCTGAATCAGAGGGGCTGATTCAGAGGGGCTGAATCAGAGGGGCTTAATCAGAGGGGCTGAAACAGAGGGGCTTAATCAGAGGGGCTGAAACAGAGGGCGAGAAACAGAGGGGCTGAAACAGAGGGCGAGAAACAGAGGGGCAGAAACAGAGGACGAGAAACAGAGGAGCAGAAACAGAGGGGCTGAAACAGAGAGCGCGAAACAGAGGGGCTGAAACAGATGGCGAGAAACAGAGGGACTGAAACAGAGTTCGAGAAAAGGAGGCGCTGAAACAGAGGGCAAGAAACAGAGGGGCTGAAACAGAGAGGCTGAAACAGAAGAGCAGAAACAGAGGGGCTGAAACAGAGGGCGAGAAACAGAGGGGTTGAATCAGAGGGGCTGAATCAGAAGGGCTGAAACAGAGGGCAAGAAACAGACGGGCTGAAACAGAGTGGCTGGAACAGAGGGCGAGAAACAGAGGGGCTGAATCAGATGGGCTGAATCAGAGGGGCTGAAACAGAGGGGCTGAAACAGAGGGCGAGAAACAGAGGGGCTGAAACAGAGGGCGAGAAACAGAGGGCGAGAAACAGAGGGGCTGAAAAAGAGGGGCTGAAACAGAGGGGCTGAAACAAAGCGGCTGATGCAGAGGGCGAGAAATAGAGGGGCTGAAACAGAGGGGCTAAAACAGAGGGGCTGAAACAGAGGGCGAGAAACAGAGAGGCTGAAACAGAGGGCGAGAAACAGAGGGGCTGAAACAGAGGGCGAGAGACAGAGGGGCTGAAACAGACGGGCAGAAACAGAGGGGCTGAAACAGAGGGTCTGAAACAGAGGACGAGAAACAGAGAGGCTGAAACAGAGGGCAAGAAACAGAGGGGCTGAAACAGAGGGCGAGAAACAGAGGGGCTGAAACAGAGGGGCTGAAACAGAGGGGCTGAAACAGAGGAGCTGAAACAGAGAGCGAGAAACAGAGGGGCTGAAACAGAGGGCCAGAAACAGAGGGCGAGAAACAGAGGGACTGAAACAGTGGGGCTGAAACAGAGGGGCTGATACAGAGGGCGAGAAACAGAGCGGCTGAAACAGACGGCGAGAAACAGACGGGCTGAAACAAAGGGGCTTAAACAGTGGGGCTAAAACCGAGGGGCTGAAACAGAGGGCGAGAAATAGAGGGGCTGAAACAGAGGGCGAGAAACAGAGGGGCTGAAACAGAGGGCGAGAAACAGAGGGGCTGAAACAGAGGGCGAGAAACAGAGGGGCTGAAACAGAGGGGCTGAAACAGAGGGGCTGAAACAGAGGGCGAGAAACAGAGGGGCTGAAACAGAGGGCGAGAAACAGAGGGGCTGAAACAGAGGGCGAGAAAAAGAGGGGCTGAAACAGAGGGGCTGAAACAGAGGGGCTGAATCAGAGGGGCTGATTCAGAGGGGCTGAAACAGAGGGGCTTAATCAGAGGGGCTGAAACAGAGGGCGAGAAACAGAGGGGCTGAAACAGAGGGCGAGAAACAGAGGGGCAGAAAAAGAGGGCGAGAAACAGAGGAGCTGAAACAGAGGGGCTGAAACAGAGAGCGCGAAACAGAGGGGCTGAAACAGATGGCGAGAAACAGAGGGACTGAAACAGAGGTCGAGAAACAGAGGGGCTGAAACAGAGGGCAAGAAACAGAGGGGCTGAAACAGAGGGGCTGAAACAGAAAGGCTGAAACAGAGGGGCTGAAACAGAGGGCGAGAAACAGAGGGGCTGAATCAGAGGGGCTGAATCAGAAGGGCTGAAACAGAGGGGCTGAATCAGAGGGGCTGAAACAGAAGGCGAGAAACAGAGGGGCTGAAACAGAGGGCGAGAAACTGAGGGACAGAAAGAGAGGGCGAGAAACAGAGTGGCTGAAACAGAGGGTCTGAAACAGAGGGCGAGAAACAGAGGGGATGAAACAGAGGGCGAGAAACAGAGGGGCTGAAACAGAGGGGCTGAAGCAGAGGGGCTGAATCAGCGGGGCTGATTCAGAGGGGCTGAATCAGAGGGGCTTAATCAGAGGGGCTGAAACAGAGGGGCTTAATCAGAGGTGCTGAAACAGAGGGCGAGAAACAGAGGGGCTTAAACAGAGGGCGAGAAACAGAGGGGCAGAAACAGAGGGCGAGAAACAGAGGAGCAGAAACAGAGGGGCTGAAACAGAGAGCGCGAAACAGAGGGGCTGAAACAGATGGCGAGAAACAGAGGGACTGAAACAGAGTTCGAGAAACAGAGGGGCTGAAACAGAGGGCAAGAAACAGAGGGGCTGAAACAGAGAGGCTGAAACAGAAGGGCAGAAACAGAGGGGCTGAAACAGAGGGCGAGAAACAGAGGGGCTGAATCAGAGGGGCTGAATCAGAAGGGCTGAAACAGAGGGCAAGAAACAGACGGGCTGAAACAGAGTGGCTGGAACAGAGGGCGAGAAACAGAGGGGCTGAATCAGACGGGCTGAATCAGAGGGGCTGAAACAGAGGGGCTGAAGCAGAGGGGCTGAATCAGCGGGGCTGATTCAGAGGGGCTGAATCAGAGGGGCTTAATCAGAGGGGCTGAAACAGAGGGGCTTAATCAGAGGTGCTGAAACAGAGGGCGAGAAACAGAGCGGCTGAAACAGACGGCGAGAAACAGACGGGCTGAAACAAAGGGGCTTAAACAGTGGGGCTAAAACCGAGGGGCTGAAACAGAGGGCGAGAAATAGAGGGGCTGAAACAGAGGGCGAGAAACAGAGGGGCTGAAACAGAGGGCGAGAAACAGAGGGGCTGAAACAGAGGGGCTGAAACAGAGGGGCTGAAACAGAGGGCGAGAAACAGAGGGGCTGAAACAGAGGGCGAGAAACAGAGGGGCTGAAACAGAGGGCGAGAAAAAGAGGGGCTGAAACAGAGGGGCTGAAACAGAGGGGCTGAATCAGAGGGGCTGATTCAGAGGGGCTGAAACAGAGGGGCTTAATCAGAGGGGCTGAAACAGAGGGCGAGAAACAGAGGGGCTGAAACAGAGGGCGAGAAACAGAGGGGCAGAAACAGAGGGCGAGAAACAGAGGAGCTGAAACAGAGGGGCTGAAACAGAGAGCGCGAAACAGAGGGGCTGAAACAGATGGCGAGAAACAGAGGGACTGAAACAGAGGTCGAGAAACAGAGGGGCTGAAACAGAGGGCAAGAAACAGAGGGGCTGAAACAGAGGGGCTGAAACAGAAGGGCTGAAACTGAGGGGCTGAAACAGAGGGCGAGAAATAGAGGGGCTGAATCAGAGGGGCTGAATCAGAAGGGCTGAAACAGAGGGGCTGAATCAGAGGGGCTGAAACAGAAGGCGAGAAACAGAGGGGCTGAAACAGAGGGCGAGAAACTGAGGGACAGAAAGAGAGGGCGAGAAACAGAGTGGCTGAAACAGAGGGTCTGAAACAGAGGGCGAGAAACAGAGGGGATGAAACAGAGGGCGAGAAACAGAGGGGCTGAAACAGAGGGGCTGAAGCAGAGGGGCTGAATCAGCGGGGCTGATTCAGAGGGGCTGAATCAGAGGGGCTTAATCAGAGGGGCTGAAACAGAGGGGCTTAATCAGAGGTGCTGAAACAGAGGGCGAGAAACAGAGGGGCTGAAACAGAGGGCGAGAAACAGAGGGGCAGAAACAGAGGGCGAGAAACAGAGGAGCAGAAACAGAGGGGCTGAAACAGAGAGCGCGAAACAGAGGGGCTGAAACAGATGGCGAGAAACAGAGGGACTGAAACAGAGTTCGAGAAACAGAGGGGCTGAAACAGAGGGCAAGAAACTAAGGGGCTGAAACAGAGAGGCTGAAACAGAAGGGCAGAAACAGAGGGGCTGAAACAGAGGGCGAGAAACAGAGGGGCTGAATCAGAGGGGCTGAATCAGAAGGGCTGAAACAGAGGGCAAGAAACAGACGGGCTGAAACAGAGTGGCTGGAACAGAGGGCGAGAAACAGAGGGGCTGAATCAGACGGGCTGAATCAGAGGGGCTGAAACAGAGGGGCTGAAGCAGAGGGGCTGAATCAGCGGGGCTGATTCAGAGGGGCTGAATCAGAGGGGCTTAATCAGAGGTGCTGAAACAGAGGGCGAGAAACAGAGGGGCTGAAACAGAGGGCGAGAAACAGAGGGGCAGAAACAGAGGGCGAGAAACAGAGGAGCAGAAACAGAGGGGCTGAAACAGAGAGCGCGAAACAGAGGGGCTGAAACAGATGGCGAGAAACAGAGGGACTGAAACAGAGTTCGAGAAACAGAGGGGCTGAAACAGAGGGCAAGAAACAGAGGGGCTGAAACAGAGAGGCTGAAACAGAAGGGCAGAAACAGAGGGGCTGAAACAGAGGGCGAGAAACAGAGGGGCTGAATCAGAGGGGCTGAATCAGAAGGGCTGAAACAGAGGGCAAGAAACAGACGGGCTGAAACAGAGTGGCTGGAACAGAGGGCGAGAAACAGAGGGGCTGAATCAGACGGGCTGAATCAGAGGGGCTGAAACAGAGGGGCTGAAACAGAGGGCGAGAAACAGAGGGGCTGAAACAGAGGGCGAGAAACAGAGGGCGAGAAACAGAGGGGCTGAAAAAGAGGGGCTGAAACAGAGGGGCTGAAACAAAGCGGCTGATGCAGAGGGCGAGAAATAGAGGGGCTGAAACAGAGGGGCTGAAACAGAGGGCGAGAAACAGAGGGGCTGAAACAGAGGGCGAGAGACAGAGGCGCTGAAACAGAGGATCTGAAACAGAGGGCGAGAAACAGAGAGGCTGAAACAGAGGGCGAGAAACAGAGTGGCTGAAACAGAGGGCAAGAAACAGAGGGGCTGAAACAGAGGGCGAGAAACAGAGGGGCTGAAACAGAGGGCCAGATACAGAGGGCGAGAAACAGAGAGACTGAAACAGTGGGGCTGAAACAGAGGGGCTGATACAGAGGGCGAGAAACAGAGTGGCTGAAACAGAGGGCGAGAAACAGAGGGGCTGAAACAAAGGGGCTGAAACAGTGGGGCTAAAAGAGAGGGGCTGAAACAGAGGGCGAGAAATAGAGGGGCTGAAACAGAGGGCGAGAAACAGAGGGTCTGAAACAGAGGGCGAGAAACAGAGGGGCTGAAACAGAGGGCGAGAAACAGAGGGGCTGAAACAGAGGGGCTGAAACAGAGGGGCTGAAACAGAGGGCGAGAAACAGAGGGGCTGAAACAGAGGGCGAGAAACAGAGGGCCTGAAACAGGGGGCGTGAAACAGAGGGGCTGAATCAGAGGGGCTGAAACAGAGGGCGAGAAACAGAGGGGCTGAAACAGAGGGGCTGAAACAGTGGGCAAGAAACAGAGGGGCTGAAACAGAGGGGCTGAAAAAGAGGGGCTGAAACAGAGGGGCTGAAACAAAGCGGCTGATGCAGAGGGCGAGAAATGGAGGGGCTGAAACAGAGGTGCTGAAACAGAGGGGCTGAAACAGAGGGCGAGAAACAGAGGGGCTGAAACAGAGGGCGAGAGACAGAGGGGCTGAAACAGACGGGCTGAAACAGAGGGGCTGAAACAGAGGGTCTGAAACAGAGGGCGAGAAACAGAGGGCGAGAAACAGAGTGGCTGAAACAGAGGGCAAGAAACAGAGGGACTGAAACAGAGGGCGAGAAACAGAGGTGCTGAAACAGAGGGCCAGAAACAGAGGGCGAGAAACAGAGGGACTGAAACAGTGGGGCTGAAACAGAGGGGCTGATACAGAGGGCGAGAAATAGAGGGGCTGAAACAGAGGGCGAGAAACAGAGGGGCTGAAACAGAGGGCGAGAAACAGAGGGGCTGAAACAGGGGGCGAGAAACAGAGGGGCTGAAACAGAGGGGCTGAAACAGAGGGGCTGAAACAGAGGGCGAGAAACAGAGGGGCTGAAACAGAGGGCGAGAAACAGAGGGGCTGAAACAGAGGGCGTGAAACAGAGGGGCTGAATCAGAGGGGCTGAAACAGAGGGCGAGAAACAGAGGGGCTGAAACAGAGAGCGAGAAACAGAGGGGCTGAAACAGAGGGGCTGAAACAGAGGGTGAGAAACAGAGAGGCTGAAACAGAGGGCGAGAAACCGAGGGGCTGAAACAGAGGCGCTTAAACAGAGGGGCTGAATCAGAGGGGCTGATTCAGAGGGGCTGAAACAGAGGGCGAGAAACAGAGGGGCTGAAACAGAGGGCGAGAAACAGAGGGGCAGAAAAAGAGGGCGAGAAACAGAGGAGCTGAAACAGAGGGGCTGAAACAGAGAGCGCGAAACAGAGGGGCTGAAACAGATGGCGAGAAACAGAGGGACTGAAACAGAGGTCGAGAAACAGAGGGGCTGAAACAGAGGGCAACAAACAGAGGGGCTGAAACAGAGGGGCTGAAACAGAAGGGCTGAAACAGAGGGGCTGAAACAGAGGGCGAGAAACAGAGGGGCTGAATCAGAGGGGCTGAATCAGAAGGGCTGAAACAGAGGGGCTGAAACAGAGGGACTGAAACAGAAGGGCTGAAACAGAGGGGCTGAAACAGAGGGCGAGAAACAGAGGGGCTGAATCAGACGGGCTGAATCAGAAGAGCTGAAACAGAAGGGCTGAAACAGAGGGCGAGAAACAGAGGGCGAGAAACAGAGGGGCTGAAAAAGAGGGGCTGAAACAGAGGGGCTGAAACAAAGCGGCTGATGCAGAGGGCGAGAAATAGAGGGGCTGAAACAGAGGGGCTAAAACAGAGGGGCTGAAACAGAGGGTCTGAAACAGAGGGCGAGAAACAGAGAGGCTGAAACAGAGGGCAAGAAACAGAGGGGCTGAAACAGAGGGCGAGAAACAGAGGGGCTGAAACAGAGGGGCTGAAACAGAGGGGCTGAAACAGAGGGGCTGAAACAGAGAGCGAGAAACAGAGGGGCTGAAACAGAGGGCCAGAAACAGAGGGCGAGAAACAGAGGGACTGAAACAGTGGGGCTGATACAGAGGGCGAGAAACAGAGCGGCTGAAACAGAGGGCGAGAAACAGACGGGCTGAAACAAAGGGGCTTAAACAGTGGGGCTAAAACCGAGGGGCTGAAACAGAGGGCGAGAAATAGAGGGGCTGAAACAGAGGGCGAGAAACAGAGGGGCTGAAACAGAGGGCGAGAAACAGAGGGGCTGAAACAAAGGGCGAGAAACAGAGGGGCTGAAACAGAGGGGCTTAAACAGAGGGGCTGAAACAGAGGGCGAGAAACAGAGGGGCTGAAACAGAGGGCGAGAAACAGAGGGGCTGAAACAGAGGGCGAGAAACAGAGGGGCTGAAACAGAGGGGCTGAAACAGAGGGGCTGAATCAGAGTGGCTGATTCAGAGGGGCTGAAACAGAGGGGCTTAATCAGAGGGGCTGAAACAGAGGGCGAGAAACAGAGGGGCTGAAACAGAGGGCGAGAAACAGAGGGGCAGAAAAAGAGGGCGAGAAACAGAGGAGCTGAAACAGAGGGGCTGTAACAGAGATCGCGAAACAGAGGGGCTGAAACAGATGGCGAGAAACAGAGGGACTGAAACAGAGGTCGAGAAACAGAGGGGCTGAAACAGAGGGCAAGAAACAGAGGGGCTGAAACAGAGGGGCTGAAACAGAAGGGCTGAAACAGAGGGGCTGAAACAGAATGCGAGAAACAGAGGGGCTGAATCAGAGGGGCTGAATCAGAAGGGCTGAAACAGAGGGGCTGAATCAGAGGGGCTGAAACAGAAGGCGAGAAACAGAGGGGCTGAAACAGAGGGCGAGAAATTGAGGGACAGAAAGAGAGGGCGAGAAACAGAGTGGCTGAAACAGAGGGTCTGAAACAGAGGGCGAGAAACAGAGGGGATGAAACAGAGGGCGAGAAACAGAGGGGCTGAAACAGAGGGGCTGAATCAGAGGGGCTGATTCAGAGGGGCTGAATCAGAGGGGCTTAATCAGAGGGGCTGAAACAGAGGGGCTTAATCAGAGGTGCTGAAACAGAGGGCGAGAAACAGAGGGGGTGAAACAGAGGGCGAGAAACAGAGGGGCAGAAACAGAGGGCGAGAAATAGAGGAGCAGAAACAGAGGGGCTGAAACAGAGAGCGCGAAACAGAGGGGCTGAAACAGATGGCGAGAAACAGAGGGACTGAAACAGAGTTCGAGAAACAGAGGGGCTGAAACAGAGGGCAAGAAACAGAGGGGCTGAAACAGTGAGGCTGAAACAGAAGGGCAGAAACAGAGGGGCTGAAACAGAGGGCGAGAAACAGAGGGGCTGAATCAGAGGGGCTGAATCAGAAGGGCTGAAACAGAGGGCAAGAAACAGACGGGCTGAAACAAAGTGGCTGGAACAGAGGGCGAGAAACAGAGGGGCTGAATCAGACGGGCTGAATCAGAGGGGCTGAAACAGAGGGGCTGAAACAGAGGGTGAGAAACAGAGGGGCTGAAACAGAGGGCGAGAAACAGAGGGCGAGAAACAGAGGGGCTGAAAAAGAGGGGCTGAAACAGAGGGGCTGAAACAAAGCGGCTGATGCAGAGGGCGAGAAATAGAGGGGCTGAAACAGAGGGGCTGAAACAGAGGGCGAGAAACAGAGGGGCTGAAACAGAGGTCGAGAAACAGAGGGGCTGAAACAGAGGGCAAGAAACAGAGGGGCTGAAACAGAGGGGCTGAAACAGAAGGGCTGAAACAGAGGGGCTGAATCAGAGGGCGAGAAACAGAGGGGCTGAATCAGAGGGGCTGAATCAGAAGGGCTGAAACAGAGGGGCTGAATCCGAGGGGCTGAAACAGAAGGCGAGAAACAGAGGGGCTGAAACAGAGGGCGAGAAACTGAGGGACAGAAAGAGAGGGCGAGAAACAGAGTGGCTGAAACAGAGGGTCTGAAACAGAGGGCGAGAAACAGAGGGGATGAAACAGAGGGCGAGAAACAGAGGGGCTGAAACAGAGGGGCTGAAGCAGAGGGGCTGAATCAGCGGGGCTGATTCAGAGGGGCTGAATCAGAGGGGCTTAATCAGAGGGGCTGAAACAGAGGGGCTTAATCAGAGGTGCTGAAACAGAGGGCGAGAAACAGAGGGGCTGAAACAGAGGGCGAGAAACAGAGGGGCAGAAACAGAGGGCGAGAAACAGAGGAGCAGAAACAGAGGGGCTGAAACAGAGAGCGCGAAACAGAGGGGCTGAAACAGATGGCGAGAAACAGAGGGACTGAAACAGAGTTCGAGAAACAGAGGGGCTGAAACAGAGGGCAAGAAACAGAGGGGCTGAAACAGAGAGGATGAAACAGAAGGGCAGAAACAGAGGGGCTGAAACAGAGGGCGAGAAACAGAGGGGCTGAATCAGAGGGGCTGAATCAGAAGGGCTGAAACAGAGGGCAAGAAACAGACGGGCTGAAACAGAGTGGCTGGAACAGAGGGCGAGAAACAGAGGGGCTGAATCAGACGGGCTGAATCAGAGGGGCTGAAACAGAGGGGCTGAAACAGAGGGCGAGAAACAGAGGGGCTGAAACAGAGGGCGAGAAACAGAGGGGATGAAACAGAGGGCGAGAAACAGAGGGGCTGAAACAGAGGGGCTGAAGCAGAGGGGCTGAATCAGCGGGGCTGATTCAGAGGGGCTGAATCAGAGGGGCTTAATCAGAGGGCGAGAAACAGAGGGGCTGAAACAGAGGGCGAGAAACAGAGGGGCAGAAACAGAGGGCGAGAAACAGAGGAGCAGAAACAGAGGGGCTGAAACAGAGAGCGCGAAACAGAGGGGCTGAAACAGATGGCGAGAAACAGAGGGACTGAAACAGAGTTCGAGAAACAGAGGGGCTGAAACAGAGGGCAAGAAACAGAGGGGCTGAAACAGAGAGGCTGAAACAGAAGGGCAGAAACAGAGGGGCTGAAACAGAGGGCGAGAAACAGAGGGGCTGAATCAGAGGGGCTGAATCAGAAGGGCTGAAACAGAGGGCAAGAAACAGACGGGCTGAAACAGAGTGGCTGGAACAGAGGGCGAGAAACAGAGGGGCTGAATCAGACGGGCTGAATCAGAGGGGCTGAAACAGAGGGGCTGAAACAGAGGGCGAGAAACAGAGGGGCTGAAACAGAGGGCGAGAAACAGAGGGCGAGAAACAGAGGGGCTGAAAAAGAGGGGCTGAAACAGAGGGGCTGAAACAAAGCGGCTGATGCAGAGGGCGAGAAATAGAGGGGCTGAAACAGAGGGGCTGAAACAGAGGGCGAGAAACAGAGGGGCTGAAACAGAGGGCGAGAGACAGAGGCGCTGAAACAGAGGGGCTGAAACAGAGGGCGAGAAACAGAGGGGCTGAAACAGAGGGCCAGAAACAGAGGGCGAGAAACAGAGAGACTGAAACAGTGGGGCTGAAACAGAGGGGCTGATACAGAGGGCGAGAAACAGAGTGGCTGAAACAGAGGGCGAGAAACAGAGGGGCTGAAACAAAGGGGCTGAAACAGTGGGGCTAAAACAGAGGGGCTGAAACAGAGGGCGAGAAATAGAGGGGCTGAAACAGAGGGCGAGAAACAGAGGGGCTGAAACAGAGGGCGAGAAACAGAGGGGATGAAACAGAGGGCGAGAAACAGAGGGGCTGAAACAGAGGGGCTGAAACAGAGGGGCTGAAACAGAGGGCGAGAAACAGAGGGGCTGAAACAGAGGGCGAGAAACAGAGGGCGAGAAACAGAGGGCGTGAAACAGAGGGGCTGAATCAGAGGGGCTGAAACAGATGGCGAGAAACAGAGGGGCTGAAACAGAGAGCGAGAAACAGAGGGCGAGAAACAGAGGGGCTGAAACAGAGGGTGAGAAACAGAGAGGCTGAAACAGAGGGCGAGAAACAGAGGGGCTGAAACAGAGGGGCTGAAACAGTGGGCAAGAAACAGAGGGGCTGAAACAGAGTGGCTGAAAAAGAGGGGCTGAAACAGAGGGGCTGAAACAAAGCGGCTGATGCAGAGGGCGAGAAATGGAGGGGCTGAAACAGAGGGGCTGAAACAGAGGGGCTGAAACAGAGGGCGAGAAACAGAGGGGCTGAAACAGAGGGCGAGAGACAGAGGGGCTGAAACAGACGGGCTGAAACAGAGGGGCTGAAACAGAGGGTCTGAAACAGAGGGCGAGAAACAGAGGGCGAGAAACAGAGTGGCTGAAACAGAGGGCAAGAAACAGAGGGACTGAAACAGAGGGCGAGAAACAGAGGTGCTGAAACAGAGGGCCAGAAACAGAGGGCGAGAAACAGAGGGACTGAAACAGTGGGGCTGAAACAGAGGGGCTGATACAGAGGGCGAGAAACAGAGTGGCTGAAACAGAGGGCGAGAAACAGAGGGGCTGAAACAAAGGGCGAGAAATAGAGGGGCTGAAACAGAGGGCGAGAAACAGAGGTGCTGAAACAGAGGGCGAGAAACAGAGGGGCTGAAACAGGGGGTTAGAAACAGAGGGGCTGAAACAGAGGGGCTGAAACAGAGGGGCTGAAACAGAGGGCGAGAAACAGAGGGGCTGAAACAGAGGGCGAGAAACAGAGGGGCTGAAACAGAGGGCGTGAAACAGAGGGGCTGAATCAGAGGGGCTGAAACAGAGGGCGAGAAACAGAGGGGCTGAAACAGAGAGCGAGAAACAGAGGGCGAGAAATAGAGGGGCTGAAACAGAGGGCGAGAAACAGAGGGGCTGAAACAGAGGGCGAGAAACAGAGGGGCTGAAACAGGGGGCGAGAAACAGAGGGGCTGAAACAGAGGGGCTGAAACAGAGGGGCTGAAACAGAGGGCGAGAAACAGAGGGGCTGAAACAGAGGGCGAGAAACAGAGGGGCTGAAACAGAGGGCGTGAAACAGAGGGGCTGAATCAGAGGGGCGGAAACAGAGAGCGAGAAACAGAGGGGCTGAAACAGAGAGCGAGAAACAGAGGGGCTGAAACAGAGGGGCTGAAACAGAGGGGCTGAAACAGAGGGCGAGAAACAGAGGGGCTGAAACAGAGGGCGAGAAACCGAGGGGCTGAAACAGAGGCGCTGAAACAGAGGGGCTGAATCAGAGGGGCTGATTCAGAGGGGCTGAAACAGAGGGCGAGAAACAGAGGGGCTGAAACAGAGGGCGAGAAACAGAGGGGCAGAAAAAGAGGGCGAGAAACAGAGGAGCTGAAACAGAGGGGCTGAAACAGAGAGCGCGAAACAGAGGGGCTGAAACAGATGGCGAGAAACAGAGGGACTGAAACAGAGGTCGAGAAACAGAGGGGCTGAAACAGAGGGCAAGAAACAGAGGGGCTGAAACAGAGGGGCTGAAACAGAAGGGCTGAAACAGAGGGGCTGAAACAGAGGGCGAGAAACAGAGGGGCTGAATCAGAAGGGCTGAAACAGAGGGGCTGAAACAGAGGGACTGAAACAGAAGGGCTGAAACAGAGGGGCTGAAACAGAGGGCGAGAAACAGAGGGGCTGAATCAGACGGGCTGAATCAGAAGAGCTGAAACAGAAGGGCTGAAACAGAGGGCGAGAAACAGAGGGCGAGAAACAGAGGGGCTGAAAAAGAGGGGCTGAAACAGAGGGGCTGAAACAAAGCGGCTGATGCAGAGGGCGAGAAATAGAGGGGCTGAAACAGAGGGGCTAAAACAGAGGGGCTGAAACAGAGGGTCTGAAACAGAGGGCGAGAAACAGAGAGGCTGAAACAGAGGGCAAGAAACAGAGGGGCTGAAACAGAGGGCGAGAAACCGAGGGGCTGAAACAGAGGGGCTGAAACAGAGGGGCTGAAACAGAGGGGCTGAAACAGAGAGCGAGAAACAGAGGGGCTGAAACAGAGGGCCAGAAACAGAGGGCGAGAAACAGAGGGACTGAAACAGTGGGGCTGAAACAGAGGGGCTGATACAGAGGGCGAGAAACAGAGCGGCTGAAACAGAGGGCGAGAAACAGACGGGCTGAAACAAAGGGGCTTAAACAGTGGGGCTAAAACCGAGGGGCTGAAACAGAGGGCGAGAAATAGAGGGGCTGAAACAGAGGGCGAGAAACAGAGGGGCTGAAACAGAGGGCGAGAAACAGAGGGGCTGAAACAGAGGGGCTTAAATAGAGGGGCTGAAACAGAGGGCGAGAAACAGAGGGGCTGAAACAGAGGGCGAGAAACAGAGGGGCTGAAACAGAGGGGCTGAATCAGAGTGGCTGATTCAGAGGGGCTGAAACAGAGGGGCTTAATCAGAGGGGCTGAAACAGAGGGCGAGAAACAGAGGGGCTGAAACAGAGGGCGAGAAACAGAGGGGCAGAAAAAGAGGGCGAGAAACAGAGGAGCTGAAACAGAGGGGCTGTAACAGAGAGCGCGAAACAGAGGGGCTGAAACAGATGGCGAGAAACAGAGGGACTGAAACAGAGGTCGAGAAACAGAGGGGCTGAAACAGAGGGCAAGAAACAGAGGGGCTGAAACAGAGGGGCTGAAACAGAAGGGCTGAAACAGAGGGGCTGAAACAGAATGCGAGAAACAGAGGGGCTGAATCAGAGGGGCTGAATCAGAAGGGCTGAAACAGAGGGGCTGAATCAGAGGGGCTGAAACAGAAGGCGAGAAACAGAGGGGCTGAAACAGAGGGCGAGAAATTGAGGGACAGAAAGAGAGGGCGAGAAACAGAGTGGCTGAAACAGAGGGTCTGAAACAGAGGGCGAGAAACAGAGGGGATGAAACAGAGGGCGAGAAACAGAGGGGCTGAAACAGAGGGGCTGAAACAGAGGGGCTGAATCAGAGGGGCTGATTCAGAGGGGCTGAATCAGAGGGGCTTAATCAGAGGGGCTGAAACAGAGGGGCTTAATCAGAGGTGCTGAAACAGAGGGCGAGAAACAGAGGGGGTGAAATAGAGGGCGAGAAACAGAGGGGCAGAAACAGAGGGCGAGAAACAGAGGAGCAGAAACAGAGGGGCTGAAACAGAGAGCGCGAAACAGAGGGGCTGAAACAGATGGCGAGAAACAGAGGGACTGAAACAGAGTTCGAGAAACAGAGGGGCTGAAACAGAGGGCAAGAAACAGAGGGGCTGAAACAGAGAGGCTGAAACAGAAGGGCAGAAACAGAGGGGCTGAAACAGAGGGCGAGAAACAGAGGGGCTGAATCAGAGGGGCTGAATCAGAAGGGCTGAAACAGAGGGCAAGAAACAGACGGGCTGAAACAAAGTGGCTGGAACAGAGGGCGAGAAACAGAGGGGCTGAATCAGACGGGCTGAATCAGAGGGGCTGAAACAGAGGGGCTGAAACAGAGGGTGAGAAACAGAGGGGCTGAAACAGAGGGCGAGAAACAGAGGGCGAGAAACAGAGGGGCTGAAAAAGAGGGGCTGAAACAGAGGGGCTGAAACAAAGCGGCTGATGCAGAGGGCGAGAAATAGAGGGGCTGAAACAGAGGGGCTGAAACAGAGGGCGAGAAACAGAGGGGCTGAAACAGAGGGCGAGAGACAGAGGCGCTGAAACAGAGGGTCTGATACAGAGGGCGAGAAACAGAGAGGCTGAAACAGAGGGCGAGAAACAGAGTGGCTGAAACAGAGGGCAAGAAACAGAGGGGCTGAAACAGAGGGCGAGAAACAGAGGGGCTGAAACAGAGGGCCAGATACAGAGGGCGAGAAACAGAGAGACTGAAACAGTGGGGCTGAAACAGAGGGGCTGATACAGAGGGCGAGAAACAGAGCGGCTGAAACAGAGTGGCTGAAACAGAGGGCGAGAAATAGAGGGGCTGAAACAGAGGGCGAGAAACAGAGGGGCTGAAACAGAGGGCGAGAAACAGAGGGGCTGAAACAGAGGGCGAGAAACAGAGGGGCTGAAACAGAGGGGCTGAAACAGAGGGGCTGAAACAGAGGGCGAGAAACAGAGGGGCTGAAACAGAGGGCGAGAAACAGAGGGGCTGAAACAGAGGGCGTGAAACAGAGGGGCTGAATCAGAGGGGCTGAAACAGATGGCGAGAAACAGAGGGGCTGAAACAGAGAGCGAGAAACAGAGGGCGAGAAACGGAGGGGCTGAAACAGAGGGTGAGAAACAGAGAGGCTGAAACAGAGGGCGAGAAACAGAGGGGCTGAAACAGAGGGGCTGAAACAGAGGGCAAGAAACAGAGGGGCTGAAACAGAGGGGCTGAAAAAGAGGGGCTGAAACAGAGGGGCTGAAACAAAGCGGCTGATGCAGAGGGCGAGAAATAGAGGGGCTGAAACAGAGGGGCTGAAACAGAGGGGCTGAAACAAAGGGCGAGAAACAGAGGGGCTGAAACAGAGGGCGAGAGACAGAGGGGCTGAAACAGACGGGCTGAAACAGAGGGGCTGAAACAAAGGGCGAGAAACAGAGAGGCTGAAACAGAGGGCAAGAAACAGAGGGACTGAAACAGAGGGCGAGAAACAGAGGGGCTGAAACAGAGGGCCAGAAACAGAGGGCGAGAAACAGAGGGACTGAAACAGTGGGGCTGAAACAGAGGGGCTGATACAGAGGGCGAGAAACAGAGTGGCTGAAACAGAGGGCGAGAAACAGAGGGGCTGAAACAAAGGCGCTGAAACAGTGGGGCTAAAACAGAGGGGCTGAAACAGAGGGCGAGAAATAGAGGGGCTGAAACAGAGGGCAAGAAACAGAGGGGCTGAAACAGAGGGCGAGAAACAGAGGGGCTGAAACAGGGGGCGAGAAACAGAGGGGCTGAAACAGAGGGGCTGAAACAGAGGGGCTGAAACAGAGGGCGAGAAACTGAGGGGCTGAAACAGAGGGCGAGAAACAGAGGGGCTGAAACAGAGGGCGTGAAACAGAGGGGCTGAATCAGAGGGGCTGAAACAGAGGGCGAGAAACAGAGGGGCTGAAACAGAGAGCGAGAAACAGAGGGGCTGAAACAGAGGGTGAGAAACAGAGAGGCTGAAACAGAGGGCGAGAAACCGAGGGGCTGAAACAGAGGCGCTGAAACAGAGGGGCTGAATCAGAGGGGCTGATTCAGAGGGGCTGAAACAGAGGGCGAGAAACAGAGGGGCTGAAACAGAGGGCGAGAAACAGAGGGGCAGAAAAATAGGGCGAGAAACAGAGGAGCTGAAACAGAGGGGCTGAAACAGAGAGCGCGAAACAGAGGGGCTGAAACAGATGGCGAGAAACAGAGGGACTGAAACAGAGGTCGAGAAACAGAGGGGCTGAAACAGAGGGCAAGAAACAGAGGGGCTGAAACAGAGGGGCTGAAACAGAAGGGCTGAAACAGAGGGGCTGAAACAGAGGGCGAGAAACAGAGGGGCTGAATCAGAGGGGCTGAATCAGAAGGGCTGAAACAGAGGGGCTGAATCAGAGGGGCTGAAACAGAAGGCGAGAAACAAAGGGGCTGAAACAGAGGGCGAGAAACTGAGGGGCAGAAACAGAGGGCGAGAAACAGAGTGGCTGAAACAGAGGGTCTGAAACAGAGGGCGAGAAACAGAGG
Organism: Chiloscyllium punctatum; assembly: GCF_047496795.1. NCBI lineage: Eukaryota > Metazoa > Chordata > Chondrichthyes > Orectolobiformes > Hemiscylliidae > Chiloscyllium > Chiloscyllium punctatum. The sequence continues at coordinate 1,801,192 of NW_027309795.1, read as the reverse complement.
GGCTGAAACAGAGGGCGAGAAACAGAGGGGCTGAAACAGAGGGGCTGAAACTGAGGGCGAGAAACAGGGGGGCAGAAACTGAGGGCGAGAAACAGAGGGGCTGGAACAGAGGGGCTGAAACAGAGGTTCTGAATCAGAGGGGCTGAAACAGAGGGCGAGAAACAAAGGGGCTGAAACAGCGGGCGAGAAACAGAGGGCGAGAAACAGAGGGGCTGAAACAGAGGGGCTGAAACAGACGGGCTGAAACAGAGAGCCTGAAACAGAGGGCGAGAAACAGAGGGGCTGAAACAGAGGGTGACAAACAGAGGGGCTGAAACAGAGGGCGAGAAACAGAGGGGCTGAAACAGAGGGGCAGAAACAGAGGGGCTGAAACAGAGGGGCTGAAACAGAGGGCGAGAAACAGAGGGGCTGAATCAGAGGGGCTGAATCAGAGGGACTGAAACAGAGGGGCTGAAACAGTGGGCGAGAAACAAAGGGGCTGAAACAGCGGGCGAGAAACAGAGGGCGAGAAACAGAGGGGATGAAACAGAGGGGCTGAAACAGACGGGCTGAAACAGAGAGCCTGAAACAGAGGGCGAGAAACAGAGGGGCTGAAACTGAGGGCGAAAAACAGAGGGGCTGAAACAGAGGGCGAGAAACAGAGGGTGAGAAACAGAGGGCGAGAAACAGAGTGGATGAAACAGAGAGGCTGAAACAAAGGGGCTGAAATAGAGGGGCTGAAACAGAGGGGCTGAATCAGAGGGGCTGAAACAGAGTGGCTGAATCAGAGGGGCTGAAACAGAGGGCGAGAAACAGAGGGGCTGAAACAGAGGGCGAGAAACAGAGGGGCTGAAACAGAGGGGCTGAAACAGAGGGGCTGAAACAGAGGGGTTGAATCGGAGGGCGAGAAACAGAGAGGCTGAAACAGAGGGCGAGAAACAGAGGGGCTGAAACAGAGGGCAAGAAACAGAGGGGCTGAAAAAGAGGGCGAGAAACAGAGGGGCTGAAACAGAGGGGCTGAAACAGAGGGGCTGAAACAGAGGGCGAAAAACAGAGGGGCTGAAACAGAGGGCGAGAAACAGAGGGGCTGAAACAGAGTGCGAGAAACAGAGGGCGAGAAACAGAGGGACTGAAACAGAGGGGCTGAAACAGAGGGGCTGAAACAGAGGGGCTGAAACTGAGGGCGAGAAACAGAGGGGCTGAAACAGATGGCGAGAAACAGAGGGCGAGAAACAGAGGGGCTGAAACAGAGGGGCTGAAACAGTGGGGCTGAAACAGAGCGGCTGAAACAGAGGGCGAGAAATAGAGGGGCTGAAACACAGGGCGAGAAACAGAGGGGCTGAAACAGAGGGCGAGAAACAGAGGGGCTGAAACAGAGGGGCTGAAACAGAGGGGCTGAAACAGAGGGCGAGAAACAGAGGGGCTGAAAAAGAGGGCGAGATACAGAGTGGCTGAAACAGAGGGCGAGAAACAGAGGGGCTGAATCAGGGGAGCTGAAACAGAGGGCGAGAAACAGAGGGGCTGAAACAGAGGGCGAGAAACAGTGGGGCTGAAACAGAGGGGCTGAAACAGAGGGTGAGAAACAGAGGGGCTGAATCAGAGGGGCTGAATCAGAAGGGCTGAAACAGAGGGCAAGAAACAGAGGGGCTGAAACAGAGTGGCTGGAACAGAGGGCGAGAAACAGAGGGGCTGAATCAGACGGGCTGAATCAGAGGGGCTGAAACAGAGGGGCTGAAACTAAGGGCGAGAAACAGAGGGGCTGAAACAGAGGGCGAGAAACAGAGGGCGAGAAACAGAGGGGCTGAAAAAGAGGGGCTGAAACAGAGGTGCTGAAACAAAGCGGCTGATGCAGAGGGCGAGAAACAGAGGGGCTGAAACAGAGGGGCTGAAACAGAGGGGCTGAAACAGAGGGCGAGAAACAGAGAGGCTGAAACAGAGGGCGAGAAACAGAGGGGCTGAAACAGAGGGCGAGAAACAGAGGGGCTGAAACAGAGGGGCTGAAACAGAGTGCGAGAAACAGAGGGCGAGAAACAGAGGGACTGAAACAGAGGGGCTGAAACAGAGGGGCTGAAACAGAGGGCGAGAAACAGAGGGGCTGAAACAGAGGGCGAGAAACAGAGGGGCTGAAACAGAGGGCGAGAAACAGAGGGGCTAAAACAGAGGGGCTGAAACAGTGGGGCTGAAACAGAGCGGCTGAAACAGAGGGCGAGAAATAGAGGGGCTGAAACACAGGGCGAGAAACAGAGGGGCTGAAACAGAGGGCGAGAAACAGAGGGGCTGAAACAGAGGGGCTGAAACAGAGGGGCTGAAACAGAGGGCGAGAAGCAGAGGGGCTGAAAAAGAGGGCGAGAAACAGAGTGGCTGAAACAGAGGGCGAGAAACAGAGGGGCTGAATCAGAGGAGCTGAAACAGAGGGCGAGAAACAGAGGGGCTGAAACAGAGGGCGAGAAACAGTGGGGCTGAAACAGAGGGGCTGCAACAGAGGGTCAGAAACAGAGGGGCTGAAACAGAGGGCGAGAAACAGAGGGGCTGAAACAGAGGGTCTGAAACAGAGGGGCTGAATCAGAGGGGCTGATTCAGTGGGGCTGAAACAGTGGGGCTGAAGCAGAGGGGCTGAAACAGAGGGCGAGAAACAGAGGGGCTGAAACAGAGGGCGAGAAACAGAGGGGCTGAAACAGAGGGCAAGAAACAGAGGGGCTGAATCAGAGGGGCTGAAACAGAGGGCGAGAAACAGATGGGCTGAAACAGAGAGCGAGAAACAGAGGGGCGGAAACAGAGGGGCTGAAACAGAGGGTGAGAAACAGAGGGGCTGAAACAGAGGGCGAGAAACAGAGGGGCTGAAACAGAGGGGCTGAAACAGAGGGGCTGAATCAGAGGGGCTGATTCAGAGGGGCTGAATCAGAGGGGCTTAATCAGAGGGGCTGAAACAGAGGGGCTGAATCAGAGGGGCTGAAACAGAGGGCGAGAAACAGAGGGGCTGAAACAGAGGGCGAGAAACAGAGGGGCTGAAACAGAGGGCGAGAAACAGAGGAGCAGAAACAGAGGGGCTGAAACAGAGAGCGCGAAACAGAGGGGCTGAAACAGATGGCGAGAAACAGAGGGACTGAAACAGCGGGCAAGAAACAGAGGGGCTGAAACAGAGAGGCTGAAACAGAAGGGCAGAAACAGAGGGGCTGAAACAGAGGGCGAGAAACAAAGGGGCTGAATCAGAGGGGCTGAATCAGAAGGGCTGAAACAGAGGGCAAGAAACAGAGGGGCTGAAACAGAGTGGCTGGAACAGAGGGCGAGAAACAGAGGGGCTGAATCAGACGGGCTGAATCAGAGGGGCTGAAACAGAGGGGCTGAAACAGAGGGCGAGAAACAGAGGGGCTGAAAAAGAGGGGCTGAAACAGAGGTGCTGAAACAAAGCGGCTGATGCAGAGGGCGAGAAATAGAGGGGCTGAAACAGAGGGGCTGAAACAGAGGGGCTGAAACAGAGGGCGAGAAACAGAGAGGCTGAAACAGAGGACGTGAAACAGAGGGGCTGAAACAGAGGGCGAGAAACAGAGGGGCTGAAACAGAGGGGCTGAAACAGAGGGCAAGAAACAGAGGGGCTGAAACCGAGGGCGAGAAACAGAGGGGCTGAAACAGAGGGCGAGAAACAGAGGGGCTGAAACCGAGGGCGAGAAACAGACGGGCAGAAACAGAGGGCGAGAAACACAGGGACTGAAACAGAGGGGCTGAAACAGAGAGCGCGAAACAGAGGGACTGAAACAGAGGGCGAGAAACAGAGGGGCCGAAACAGAGGGCGAGAAACAGAGGGGCTTAAACAGAGGGCGAGAAACAGAGGGGCTGAAACAGAGGGCAAGAAACAGAGGGGCTGAAACAGCATGGCTGAAACAGAGGGCGAGAAACAGAGGGGCTGAATCAGACGGGCTGAATCAGAGGGGCTGAAACAGAGGGGCTGAAACAGAGGGCGAGAAACAGACTGGCTGAAACAGAGGGCGAGATACAGAGGGCGAGATACAGAGGGGCTGAAACAGAGGGGCTGAAACAGAGGGCGAGAAACAGAGGGGCTGAAACAGAGGGCGAGAAACAGAGGGGCTGAAACAGAGGGCGAGAAACAGAGGGGCTGAAACAGAGGGGTTGAAACAGAGGGTGAGAAACAGAGGGGCTGAAACAGAGGTAGAAACAGAGTGGCTGAATCAGAGGGGCTGAATCAGAGGGGCTGAAACAGAGGGCGAGAAACAGAGGGACTGAAAGAGAGGGCGAGAAACAGAGTGGCTGAAACAGAGGGCGAGAAACAGACGTGCAGAAACAGAGGGCGAGAAACAGAGGGACTGAAACAAAGGGGCTGGAACAGTGAGTGCGAAACAGAGGGACTGAAACAGAGGGCGAGAAACAGAGGGGCTGAAACAGAGGTCGAGAAACAGAGGGGCTGAAACAGAGGGCGAGAAACAGAGGGGCTGAAACAAAGGGGCAGAATCAGATGGGCTGAATCAGAGGGGCTGAAACAGAGGGGCTGAAACAGAGGGCGAGAAACAGAGGGGCTGAAACAGAGGGGCTGAAACAGAGGGCGAGAAACAGAGGGACTGAAACAGAGGGGCTGAAACAGAGGGGCTGAAACAAAGCGGCTGATACAGAGGGCGAGAAACAGAGGGGCTGAAACAGAGGGCGAGATACAGAGGGGCTGAAAGAGAGGGGCTGAAACAGAGGGCGAGAAACAGAGAGGCTGAAACAGAGGGCGAGAAACAGAGGGCCTGAAACAGAGGGCGAGAAACAGAGGGCTGAAACAGAGGGGCTGAAACAGAGGGGCTGAAACAGAGGGGCTGAAACAGAGGGCGAGAAACAGAGGGGCTGAAACAGAGGGGCTGAAACAGAGGGCGAGAAACAGAGGGACTGAAACAGAGGGGCTGAAACAGAGGGGCTGAAACAAAGCGGCTGATACAGAGGGCGAGAAACAGAGGGGCTGAAACAGAGGGCGAGATACAGAGGGGCTGAAAGAGAGGGGCTGAAACAGAGGGCGAGAAACAGAGAGGCTGAAACAGAGGGCGAGAAACAGAGGGCCTGAAACAGAGGGCGAGAAACAGAGGGGCTGAAACGGAGGGGCTGAAACAGAGGGCGAGAAAGAGAGGGACTGAAACAGAGGGGCTGAAACAGAGGGGCTGAAACAGAGGGCGAGATACAGAGAGGCTGAAACAGAGGGCGAGAAACAGAGTGGCTGAAACAGAGGGCAAGAAACAGAGGGGCTGAAACAGAGGGCGAGAAACAGAGGGGCTGAAACAGAGGGGCTGAAACAGAGGGCGAGAAACAGAGGGACTGAAACAGAGGGGCTGAAACAGAGGGGCTGATACAGAGGGCGAGAAACAGAGCGGCTGAAACAGAGGGCGAGAAACAGAGGGGCTGAAACAAAGGGGCTGAAACAGTGGGGCTAAAACAGAGGGGCTTAAACAGAGGGCGAGAAATAGAGGGGCTGAAACAGAGGGCGAGAAACAGAGGGGCTGAAACAGAGGGCGAGAAACAGAGGGGCTGAAACAGAGGGGCTGAAACAGAGGGGCTGAAACAGAGGGGATAAAACAGTGCGGCTGAAACAGAGGGCGAGAAACAGAGGGGCTGAAACAGAGGGCGAGAAACAGAGGGGCTGAAACAGAGGGCGAGAAACAGAGGGGCTGAATCAGAGGGGCTGAAACAGAGGGCGAGAAACAGATGGGCTGAAACAGAGAGCGAGAAACAGAGGGGCTGAAACAGAGGGCGAGAAACAGAGGGGCTGAAACAGAGGGGCTGAAACAGAGGGTGAGAAACAGAGGGGCTGAAACAGAGGGCGAGAAACAGAGGGGCTGAAACAGAGGGGCTGAAACAGAGGGGCTGAATCAGAGGGGCTGATTCAGAGGGGCTGAAACAGAGGGGCTTAATCAGAGGGGCTGAAACAGAGGGCGAGAAACAGAGGGGCTGAAACAGAGGGCGAGAAACAGAGGGGCAGAAACAGAGGGCGAGAAACAGAGGAGCAGAAACAGAGGGGCTGAAACAGAGAGCGCGAAACAGAGGGGCTGAAACAGATGGCGAGAAACAGAGGGACTGAAACAGAGTTCGAGAAACAGAGGGGCTGAAACAGAGGGCAAGAAACAGAGGGGCTGAAACAGAGAGGCTGAGACAGAAGGGCAGAAACAGAGGGGCTGAAACAGAGGGCGAGAAATCGAGCGGCTGAATCAGAGGGGCTGAATCAGAAGGGCTGAAACAGAGGGCAAGAAACAGAGGGGCTGAAACAGAGTGGCTGGAACAGAGGGCGAGAAACAGAGGGGCTGAATCAGACGGGCTGAATCAGAGGGGCTGAAACAGAGGGGCTGAAACAGAGGGCGAGAAACAGAGGGGCTGAAACAGAGGGTGAGAAACAGAGGGCGACAAACAGAGGGGCTGAAAATGAGGGGCTGAAACAAAGGGGCTGAAACAGAGGGGCTGAAACAGAGGGCAAGAAACAGAGAGGCTGAAACAGAGGGCGAGAAACAGAGGGGCTGAAACAGAGGGCGAGAAACAGAGGGGCTGAAACAGAGGGGCTGAAACAGAGGGGCTGAAACAGAGGGTCTGAAACAGAGGGCGAGAAACAGAGAGACTGAAACAGAGGGCGAGAAACAGAGTGGCTGAAACAGAGGGCAAGAAACAGAGGGGCTGAAACAGAGAGCGAGAAACAGAGGGGCTGAAACAGAGGGGCTGAAACAGAGGGGCTGAAACAGAGAGCGAGAAACAGAGGGGCTGAAACAGAGGGCCAGAAACAGAGGGCGAGAAACAGAGGGACTGAAACAGTGGGGCTGAAACAGAGGGGCTGATACATAGGGCGAGAAACAGAGCAGCTGAAACAGAGTGCGAGAAACAGAGGGGCTGAAACAGAGGGGCTGAAACAGAGCGCGAGAAACAGAGGGGCTGAAACAGAGGGCGAGAAACAGAGGGGCTGAATCAGAGGAGCTGAAACAGAGGGCGAGAAACAGAGGGGCTGAAACAGAGAGCGAGAAACAGAGGGGCTGAAACAGAGGGGCTGAAACAGAGGGTGAGAAACAGAGGGGCTGAAACAGAGGGCGAGAAACAGAGGCGCTGAAACAGAGGGGCTGAAACAGAGGGGCTGAATCAGAGGGGCTGATTCAGAGGGGCTGAAACAGAGGGGCTTACTCAGAGGGGCTGAAACAGAGGGCGAGAAACAGAGGGGCTGAAACAGAGGGCGAGAAACAGAGGAGCTGAAACAGAGGGGCTGAAACAGAGAGCGCGAAACAGAGGGGCTGAAACAGATGGCGAGAAACAGAGGGACTGAAACAGAGGTCGAGAAACAGAGGGGCTGAAACAGAGGGGCTGAAACAGAGGGGCTGAAACAGAGGGGATAAAACAGTGCGGCTGAAACAGAGGGCGAGAAACAGAGGGGCTGAAACAGAGGGCGAGAAACAGAGGGGCTGAAACAGAGGGCGAGAAACAGAGGGGCTGAATCAGAGGGGCTGAAACAGAGGGCGAGAAACAGATGGGCTGAAACAGAGAGCGAGAAACAGAGGGGCTGAAACAGAGGGCGAGAAACAGAGGGGCTGAAACAGAGGGGCTGAAACAGAGGGTGAGAAACAGAGGGGCTGAAACAGAGGGCGAGAAACAGAGGGGCTGAAACAGAGGGGCTGAAACAGAGGGGCTGAATCAGAGGGGCTGATTCAGAGGGGCTGAATCAGAGGGGCTTAATCAGAGGGGCTGAAACAGAGGGGCTTAATCAGAGGGGCTGAAACAGAGGGCGAGAAACAGAGGGGCTGAAACAGAGGGCGAGAAACAGAGGGGCAGAAACAGAGGGCGAGAAACAGAGGAGCAGAAACAGAGGGGCTGAAACAGAGAGCGCGAAACAGAGGGGCTGAAACAGATGGCGAGAAACAGAGGGACTGAAACAGAGTTCGAGAAACAGAGGGGCTGAAACAGAGGGCAAGAAACAGAGGGGCTGAAACAGAGAGGCTGAGACAGAAGGGCAGAAACAGAGGGGCTGAAACAGAGGGCGAGAAATCGAGCGGCTGAATCAGAGGGGCTGAATCAGAAGGGCTGAAACAGAGGGCAAGAAACAGAGGGGCTGAAACAGAGTGGCTGGAACAGAGGGCGAGAAACAGAGGGGCTGAATCAGACGGGCTGAATCAGAGGGGCTGAAACAGAGGGGCTGAAACAGAGGGCGAGAAACAGAGGGGCTGAAACAGAGGGTGAGAAACAGAGGGCGACAAACAGAGGGGCTGAAAAAGAGGGGCTGAAACAAAGGGGCTGAAACAGAGGGGCTGAAACAGAGGGCAAGAAACAGAGAGGCTGAAACAGAGGGCGAGAAACAGAGGGGCTGAAACGGAGGGCGAGAAACAGAGGGGCTGAAACAGAGGGGCTGAAACAGAGGGGCTGAAACAGAGGGTCTGAAACAGAGGGCGAGAAACAGAGAGGCTGAAACAGAGGGCGAGAAACAGAGTGGCTGAAACAGAGGGCAAGAAACAGAGGGGCTGAAACAGAGAGCGAGAAACAGAGGGGCTGAAACAGAGGGGCTGAAACAGAGGGGCTGAAACAGAGAGCGAGAAACAGAGGGGCTGAAACAGAGGGCCAGAAACAGAGGGCGAGAAACAGAGGGACTGAAACAGTGGGGCTGAAACAGAGGGGCTGATACATAGGGCGAGAAACAGAGGGGCTGAAACAGAGGGGCTGAAACAGAGGGTGAGAAACAGAGGGGCTGAAACAGAGGGCGAGAAACAGAGGCGCTGAAACAGAGGGGCTGAAACAGAGGGGCTGAATCAGAGGGGCTGATTCAGAGGGGCTGAAACAGAGGGGCTTACTCAGAGGGGCTGAAACAGAGGGCGAGAAACAGAGGGGCTGAAACAGAGGGCGAGAAACAGAGGAGCTGAAACAGAGGGGCTGAAACAGAGAGCGCGAAACAGAGGGGCTGAAACAGATGGCGAGAAACAGAAGGACTGAAACAGAGGTCGAGAAACAGAGGGGCTGAAACAGAGGGCAAGAAACAGAGGGGCTGAAACAGAGGGGCTGAAACAGAAGGGCTGAAACAGAGGGGCTGAAACAGAGGGCGAGAAACAGAGGGGCTGAAACAGAGGGCGAGAAACTGAGGGGCAGAAACAGAGGGCGAGAAACAGAGGGGCTGAAACAGAGGGTCTGAAACAGAGGGCGAGAAACAGAGGGGCTGAAACAGAGGGCGAGAAACAGAGGGGCTGAAACAGAGGGGCTAAAACAGAGGGCGAGAAACAGAGGGGCAGAAACTGAGGGCGAGAAACAGAGGGGCTGAAACAGAGGGGCTGAAACAGAGGGTCTGAATCAGAGGGGCTGAAACAGAGGGCGAGAAACAAAGGGGCTGAAACAGCGGGCGAGAAACAGAGGGCGAGAAACAGAGGGGCTGAAACAGAGGGGCTGAAACAGACGGGCTGAATCAGAGAGCCTGAAACAGAGGGCGAGAAACAGAGGGGCTGAAACAGAGGGCGAAAAACAGAGTGGCTGAAACAGAGGGCGAGAAACAGAGGGGCTGAAACAGAGGGGCAGAAACAGAGGGGCTGAAACAGAGGGGCTGAAACAGAGGGCGAGAAACAGAGGGGCTGAATCAGAGGGGCTGAATCAGAGGGACTGAAACAGAGGGGCTGAAACAGTGGGCGAGAAACAAAGGGGCTGAAACAGCGGGCGAGAAACAGAGGGCGAGAAACAGAGGGGCTTAAAGAGAGGGGCTGAAACAGATGGGCTGAAACAGAGAGCCTGAAACAGAGGGGCAGAAACAGAGGGGCTGAAACAGAGGGCGAAAAACAGAGGGGCTGAAACAGAGGGCGAGAAACAGAGGGTGAGAAACAGAGGGCGAGAAACAGAGTGGATGAAACAGAGGGGCTGAAACAAAGGGGCTGAAATAGAGGGGCTGAAACAGAGGGGCTGAATCAGAGGGGCTGAAACAGAGTGGCTGAATCAGAGGGGCTGAAACAGAGGGCGAGAAACAGAGGGGCTGAAACAGAGGGCGAGAAACAGAGCGGCTGAAACAGAGGGGCTTAAACAGAGGGGCTGAAACAGCGGGGCTGAATCCGAGGGCGAGAAAAAGAGAGGCTGAAACAGAGGGCGAGAAACAGAGGGGCTGAAACAGAGGGCAGGAAACAGAGGGGCTGAAACAGAGGGCGAGAAACAGAGGGGCTGAAACAGAGGGGCTGAAACAGAGGGGCTGAAACAGAGGTCGAGAAACAGAGGGGCTGAAACAGAGGGCGAGAAACAGAGGGGCTGAAACAGAGTGCGAGAAACAGAGGGCGAGAAACAGAGGGACTGAAACAGAGGGGCTGAAACAGAGGGGCTGAAACAGAGGGCGAGAAACAGAGGGGCTGAAACAGAGGGCGAGAAACAGAGGGGCTGAAACAGAGGGGCTGAAACAGTGGGGCTGAAACAGAGCGGCTGAAACAGAGGGCGAGAAATAGAGGGGCTGAAACAGAGGGCGAGAAACAGAGGGGCTGAAACAGAGGGCGAGAAACAGAGGGGCTGAAACAGAGGGGCTGAAACAGTGGGGCTGAAACAGAGCGGCTGAAACAGAGGGCGAGAAATAGAGGGGCTGAAACACAGGGCGAGAAACAGAGGGGCTGAAACAGAGGGCGAGATACAGAGGGGGTGAAACAGTGGGGCTGAAACAGAGGGGCTGAAACAGAGGGGCTGAAACAGAGGGCGAGAAACAGAGGGGCTGAACCAGAGGGCGAGAAACAGAGGGGCTGAAACAAGGGGTTGAAACAGAGGGTGAGAAACAGAGGGGCTGAAACAGAAGTAGAAACAGAGGGGCTGAAACAGAAGGGCTGAAACAGAGGGGCTGAATCAGAGGGGCTGCTTCAGAGGGGCTGAAACAGAGGGGCTGAATCAGAGGGGCTGAAACAGAGGGCGAGAAACAGATGGACTGAAAGAGAGGGCGAGAAACAGAGTGGCTGAAGCAGAGGGCGAGAAAGAGACGTGCAGAAACAGAGGGCGAGAAACAGAGGGACTGAAACAAAGGGGCTGGAACAGAGAGCGCGAAACAGAGGGACTGAAACAGAGGGCGAGAAACAGAGGGGCTGAAACAGAGGGCGAGAAACAGAGGGGCTGAAACAGAGGGCGAGAAACAGAGGGGCTGAAACAGAGGGGCTGAATCAGATGGGCTGAATCAGAGGGGCTGAAACAGAGGGGCTGAAACAGAGGGCGAGAAACAGAGGGACTGAAACGGAGGGGCTGAAACAGAGGGGCTGAAACAAAGCGGCTGATACAGAGGGCGAGAAACAGAGGGGCTGAAACAGAGGGCGAGATACAGAGGGGCTGAAAGAGAGGGGCTGAAACAGAGGGCGAGAAACAGAGAGGCTGAAACAGAGGGCGAGAAACAGAGGGCCTGAAACAGAGGGCGAGAAACAGAGGGCTGAAACAGAGGGGCTGAAACAGAGGGGCTGAAACAGAGGGCGAGAAACAGAGGGGCTGAAACAGAGGGGCTGAAACAGAGGGCGAGAAACAGAGGGACTGAAACAGCGGGGCTGAAACAAAGCGGCTGATACAGAGGGCGAGAAACAGAGTGGCTGAAACAGAGGGCGAGATACAGAGGGGCTGAAACAGAGGGCGAGAAACAGAGAGGCTGAAACAGAGGGCGAGAAACAGAGGGCCTGAAACAGAGGGCGAGAAACAGAGGGCTGAAACAGAGGGGCTGAAACAGAGGGGCTGAAACAGAGGGGCTGAAACAGAGGGCGAGATACAGAGAGGCTGAAACAGAGGGCGATAAACAGAGTGGCTGAAACAGAGGGCAAGAAACAGAGGGGCTGAAACAGAGGGCGAGAAACAGAGGGGCTGAAACAGAGGGGCTGAAACAGAGGGCGAGAAACAGAGGGACTGAAACAGAGGGGCTGAAACAGAGGGGCTGATACAGAGGGCGAGAAACAGAGCGGCTGAAACAGAGGGCGAGAAACAGATGGGCTGAAACAAAGGGGCTGAAACAGTGGGGCTAAAACAGAGGGGCTTAAACAGAGGGCGAGAAATAGAGGGGCTGAAACAGAGGGCGAGAAACAGAGGGGCTGAAACAGAGGGCGAGAAACAGAGGGGCTGAAACAGAGGGGCTGAAACAGAGGGGCTGAAACAGAGGGGATAAAACAGTGCGGCTGAAACAGAGGGCGAGAAACAGAGGGGCTGAAACAGAGGGCGAGAAACAGAGGGGCTGAAACAGAGGGCGAGAAACAGAGGGGCTGAAACAGAGGGGCTGAAACAGAGGGCGAGAAACAGAGGGGCTGAAACAGAGGGCGAGAAACAGAGGGGCAGAAACAGAGGGCGAGAAACAGAGGAGCAGAAACAGAGGGGCTGAAACAGAGAGCGCGAAACAGAGGGGCTGAAACAGATGGCGAGAAACAGAGGGACTGAAACAGAGTTCGAGAAACAGAGGGGCTGAAACAGAGGGCAAGAAACAGAGGGGCTGAAACAGAGAGGCTGAGACAGAAGGGCAGAAACAGAGGGGCTGAAACAGAGGGCGAGAAAATGAGGGGCTGAATCAGAGGGGCTGAATCAGAAGGGCTGAAACAGAGGGCAAGAAACAGAGGGGCTGAAACAGAGTGGCTGGAACAGAGGGCGAGAAACAGAGGGGCTGAATCAGAGGGGCTGAATCAGAGGGGCTGAAACAGAGGGGCTGAAACAGAGGGCGAGAAACAGAGGGGCTGAAACAGAGGGTGAGAAACAGAGGGGCTGAAACAGAGGGGCTGAAACAGAGGGGCTGAAACAGACGGGCTGAAACAGAGAGCCTGATACAGAGTGGCTGAAACAGAGGGGCTGAAATAGAGGGCGAGAAACAGAGGGGCTGAAACAGAGGGCGAGAAACAGAGGGGCTGAAACAGAGGGGCTGAAACAGAGGGGCTGAAACAGAGGGTCTGAAACAGAGGGCGAGAAACAGAGAGGCTGAAACAGAGGGCGAGAAACAGAGTGGCTGAAACAGAGGGCAAGAAACAGAGGGGCTGAAACAGAGAGCGAGAAACAGAGGGGCTGAAACAGAGGGGCTGAAACAGAGGGGCTGAAACAGAGAGCGAGAAACAGAGGGGCTGAAACAGAGGGCCAGAAACAGAGGGCGAGAAACAGAGGGACTGAAACAGTGGGGCTGAAACAGAGGGGCTGATACATAGGGCGAGAAACAGAGCGGCTGAAACAGAGGGCGAGAAACAGAGGGGCTGAAACAAAGGGGCCGAAACAGTGGGGCTAAAACAGAGGGGCTGAAACAGAGGGCGAGAAATAGAGGGGCTGAAACAGAGGGCGAGAAACAGAGGGGCTGAAACAGAGGGGCTGAAACAGAGCGCGAGAAACAGAGGGGCTGAAACAGAGGGCGAGAAACAGAGTGGCTGAATCAGAGGAGCTGAAACAGAGGGCGAGAAACAGAGGGGCTGAAACAGAGAGCGAGAAACAGAGGGGCTGAAACAGAGGGGCTGAAACAGAGGGTGAGAAACAGAGGGGCTGAAACAGAGGGCGAGAAACAGAGGCGCTGAAACAGAGGGGCTGAAACAGAGGGGCTTAATCAGAGGGGCTGAAACAGAGGGCGAGAAACAGAGGGGCTGAAACAGAGGGCGAGAAACAGAGGAGCTGAAACAGAGGGGCTGAAACAGAGAGCGCGAAACAGAGGGGCTGAAACAGATGGCGAGAAACAGAGGGACTGAAACAGAGGTCGAGAAACAGAGGGGCTGAAACAGAGGGCAAGAAACAGAGGGGCTGAAACAGAGGGGCTGAAACAGAAGGGCTGAAACAGAGGGGCTGAAACAGAGGGCGAGAAACAGAGGGGCTGAAACAGAGGGCGAGAAACTGAGGGGCAGAAACAGAGGGCGAGAAACAGAGGGGCTGAAACAGAGGGTCTGAAACAGAGGGCGAGAAACAGAGGGGCTGAAACAGAGGGCGAGAAACAGAGGGGCTGAAACAGAGGGGCTGAAACAGAGGGCGAGAAACAGAGGGGCAGAAACTGAGGGCGAGAAACAGAGGGGCTGAAACAGAGGGGCTGAAACAGAGGGTCTGAATCAGAGGGGCTGAAACAGAGGGCGAGAAACAAAGGGGCTGAAACAGCGGGCGAGAAACAGAGGGCGAGAAACAGAGGGGCTGAAACAGAGGGGCTGAAACAGACGGGCTGAATCAGAGAGCCTGAAACAGAGGGCGAGAAACAGAGGGGCTGAAACAGAGGGCGAAAAACAGAGGGGCTGAAACAGAGGGCGAGAAACAGAGGGGCTGAAACAGAGGGGCAGAAACAGAGGGGCTGAAACAGAGGGGCTGAAACAGAGGGCGAGAAACAGAGGGGCTGAATCAGAGGGGCTGAATCAGAGGGACTGAAACAGAGGGGCTGAAACAGTGGGCGAGAAACAAAGGGGCTGAAACAGCGGGCGAGAAACAGAGAGCGAGAAACAGAGGGGCTTAAACAGAGGGGCTGAAACAGATGGGCTGAAACAGAGAGCCTGAAACAGAGGGGCAGAAACAGAGGGGCTGAAACAGAGGGCGAAAAACAGAGGGGCTGAAACAGAGGGCGAGAAACAGAGGGTGAGAAACAGAGGGCGAGAAACAGAGTGGATGAAACAGAGGGGCTGAAACAAAGGGGCTGAAATAGAGGGGCTGAAACAGAGTGGCTGAATCAGAGGGGCTGAAACAGAGTGGCTGAATCAGAGGGGCTGAAACAGAGGGCGAGAAACAGAGGGGCTGAAACAGAGGGCGAGAAACAGAGCGGCTGAAACAGAGGGGCTTAAACAGAGGGGCTGAAACAGAGGGGCTGAATCCGAGGGCGAGAAACAGAGAGGCTGAAACAGAGGGCGAGAAACAGAGGGGCTGAAACAGAGGGCAGGAAACAGAGGGGCTGAAACAGAGGGCGAGAAACAGAGGGGCTGAAACAGAGGGGCTGAAACAGAGGGGCTGAAACAGAGGGCGAGAAACAGAGGGGCTGAACCAGAGGGCGAGAAACAGAGGGGCTGAAACAGAGTGCGAGAAACAGAGGGCGAGAAACAGAGGGACTGAAACAGAGGGGCTGAAACAGAGGGGCTGAAACAGAGGGCGAGAAACAGAGGGGCTGAAACAGAGGGCGAGAAACAGAGGGGCTGAAACAGAGGGCGAGAAACAGAGGGGCTGAAACAGAGGGGCTGAAGCAGTGGGGCTGAAACAGAGCGGCTGAAACAGAGGGTGAGAAATAGAGGGGCTGAAACACAGGGCGAGAAACAGAGGGGCTGAAACAGAGGGCGAGATACAGAGGGGCTGAAACAGAGGGGCTGAAACAGAGGGGCTGAAACAGAGGGGCGGAAACAGAGGGCGAGAAACAGACGGGCTGAAACAGAGGGCGAGAAACAGAGGGGCTGAAACAGAGGGCGAGAAACAGAGGGGCTGAAACAGAGGGGTTGAAACAGAGGGTGAGAAACAGAGGGGCTGAAACAGAGGTAGAAACAGAGGGGCTGAAACAGAAGGGCTGAAACAGAGGGGCTGAATCAGAGGGGCTGATTCAGAGGGGCTGAAACAGAGGGGCTGAATCAGAGGGGCTGAAACAGAGGGCGAGAAACAGATGGACTGAAAGAGAGGGCGAGAAACAGAGTGGCTGAAACAGAGGGCGAGAAAGAGACGTGCAGAAACAGAGGGCGAGAAACAGAGGGACTGAAACAAAGGGGCTGGAACAGAGAGCGCGAAACAGAGGGACTGAAACAGAGGGCGAGAAACAGAGGGGCTGAAACAGAGGGCGAGAAACAGAGGGGCTGAAACAGAGGGCGAGAAACAGAGGGGCTGAAACAGAGGGGCTGAATCAGATGGGCTGAATCAGAGGGGCTGAAACAGAGGGGCTGAAACAGAGGGCGAGAAACAGAGGGACTGAAACAGAGGGGCTGAAACAGAGGGGCTGAAACAAAGCGGCTGATACAGAGGGCGAGAAACAGAGGGGCTGAAACAGAGGGCGAGATACAGAGGGGCTGAAAGAGAGGGGCTGAAACAGAGGGCGAGAAACAGAGAGGCTGAAACAGAGGGCGAGAAACAGAGGGCCTGAAACAGAGGGCGAGAAACAGAGGGCTGAAACAGAGGGGCTGAAACAGAGGGGCTGAAACAGAGGGCGAGAAACAGAGGGGCTGAAACAGAGGGGCTGAAACAGAGGGCGAGAAACAGAGGGACTGAAACAGAGGGGCTGAAACAAAGCGGCTGATACAGAGGGCGAGAAACAGAGGGGCTGAAACAGAGGGCGAGATACAGAGGGGCTGAAAGAGAGGGGCTGAAACAGAGGGCGAGAAACAGAGAGGCTGAAACAGAGGGCGAGAAACAGAGGGCCTGAAACAGAGGGCGAGAAACAGAGGGCTGAAACAGAGGGGCTGAAACAGAGGGGCTGAAACAGAGGGGCTGAAACATAGGGCGAGATACAGAGAGGCTGAAACAGAGGGCGATAAACAGAGTGGCTGAAACAGAGGGCAAGAAACAGAGGGGCTGAAACAGAGGGCGAGAAACAGAGGGGCTGAAACAGAGGGGCTGAAACAGAGGGCGAGAAACAAAGGGACTGAAACAGAGGGGCTGAAACAGAGGGGCTGATACAGAGGGCGAGAAACAGAGGGGCTGAAACAGAGGGCGAGAAACAGAGGGGCTGAAACAGAGGGGTTGAAACAGAGGATGAGAAACAGAGGGGCTGAAACAGAGGTAGAAACAGAGGGGCTGAAACAGAGGGGCTGAAACAGAGGGGCTGAATCAGAGGGGCTGATTCAGAGGGGCTGAAACAGAGGGGCTGAATCAGAGGGGCTGAAACACAGGGCGAGAAACAGAGGGACTAAAAGAGAGGGCGAGAAACAGAGTGGCTGAAACAGAGGGCGAGAAACAGACGTGCAGAAACAGAGGGCGAGAAACAGAGGGACTGAAACAGAGGGCGAGAAACAGGGGGGCTGAAACAGAGGGCGAGAAACAGAGGGGCTGAAACAGAGGGCGAGAAACAGAGGGGCTGAAACAGAGGGGCTGAATCAGAGGGGCTGAAACAGAGGGGCTGAAACAGAGGGGCTGAATCAGATGGGCTGAATCAGAGGGGCTGAAACAGAGGGGCTGAAACAGAGGGCGAGAAACAGAGGGACTGAAACAGAGGGGCTGAAACAGAGGGGCTGAAACAAAGCGGCTGATACAGAGGGCGAGAAACAGAGGGGCTGAAACAGAAGGCGAGATACAGAGGGGCTGAAAGAGAGGGGCTGAAACAGAGGGCGAGAAACAGAGAGGCTGAAACAGAGGGCGAGAAACAGAGGGCCTGAAACAGAGGGCGAGAAACAGAGGGCTGAAAGAGAGGGGCTGAAATAGAGGGGCTGAAACAGAGGTGCTGAAACAGAGGGCGAGAAACAGAGGGGCTGAAACAGAGGGGCTGAAACAGAGGGCGAGAAACAGAGGGACTGAAACAGAGGGGCTGAAACAGAGGGGCTGAATCAAAGCGGCTGATACAGAGGGCGAGAAACAGAGGGGCTGAAACAGAGGGCGAGATACAGAGGGGCTGAAAGAGAGGGGCTGAAACAGAGGGCGAGAAACAGAGAGGCTGAAACAGAGGGCGAGAAACAGAAGGCCTGAAACAGAGGGCAAGAAACAGAGGGGCTGAAACAGAGGGCGAAAAACAGAGGGGCTGAAACAGAGGGGCTGAAACAGAGGGCGAGATACAGAGAGGCTGAAACAGAGGGCGAGAAACAGAGTGGCTGAAACAGAGGGCAAGAAACAGAGGGGCTGAAACAGTGGGCGAGAAACAGAGGGGCAGAAACAGAGGGGCTGAAACAGAGGGCGAGAAACAGAGGGTGAGAAACAGAGGGCGAGAAACAGAGTGGATGAAACAGAGGGGCTGAAACAAAGGGGCTGAAATAGAGGGGCTGAAACAGAGGGGCTGAATCAGAGGGGCTGAAACAGAGTGGCTGAATCAGAGGGGCTGAAACAGAGGGCGAGAAACAGAGGGGCTGAAACAGAGGGCGAGAAACAGAGCGGCTGAAACAGAGGGGCTTAAACAGAGGGGCTGAAACAGAGGGGCTGAATCCGAGGGCGAGAAACAGAGAGGCTGAAACAGAGGGCGAGAAACAGAGGGGCTGAAACAGAGGGCAGGAAACAGAGGGGCTGAAACAGAGGGCGAGAAACAGAGGGGCTGAAACAGAGGGGCTGAAACAGAGGGGCTGAAACAGAGGGCGAGAAACAGAGGGGCTGAAACAGAGGGCGAGAAACAGAGGGGCTGAAACAGAGTGCGAGAAACAGAGGGCGAGAAACAGAGGGACTGAAACAGAGGGGCTGAAACAGAGGGGCTGAAACAGAGGGCGAGAAACAGAGGGGCTGAAACAGAGGGCGAGAAACAGAGGGGCTGAAACAGAGGGCGAGAAACAGAGGGGCTGAAACAGAGGGGCTGAAACAGTGGGGCTGAAACAGAGCGGCTGAAACAGAGGGCGAGAAATAGAGGGGCTGAAACACAGGGCGAGAAACAGAGTGGCTGAAACAGAGGGCGAGATACAGAGGGGCTGAAACAGAGGGGCTGAAACAGAGGGGCTGAAACAGAGGGGCTGAAACAGAGGGCGAGAAACAGAGGGGCTGAAACAGAGGGCGAGAAACAGAGGGGCTGAAACAGAGGGCGAGAAACAGAGGGGCTGAAACAGAGGGGTTGAAACAGAGGGTGAGAAACAGAGGGGCTGAAACAGAGGTAGAAACAGAGGGGCTGAAACAGAAGGGCTGAAACAGAGGGGCTGAATCAGAGGGGCTGATTCAGAGGGGCTGAAACAGAGGGGCTGAATCAGAGGGGCTGAAACAGAGGGCGAGAAACAGATGGACTGAAAGAGAGGGCGAGAAACAGAGTGGCTGAAACAGAGGGCGAGAAAGAGACGTGCAGAAACAGAGGGCGAGAAACAGAGGGACTGAAACAAAGGGGCTGGAACAGAGAGCGCGAAACAGAGGGACTGAAACAGAGGGCGAGAAACAGAGGGGCTGAAACAGAGGGCGAGAAACAGAGGGGCTGAAACAGAGGGCGAGAAACAGAGGGGCTGAAACAGAGGGGCTGAATCAGATGGGCTGAATCAGAGGGGCTGAAACAGAGGGGCTGAAACAGAGGGCGAGAAACAGAGGGACTGAAACAGAGGGGCTGAAACAGAGGGGCTGAAACAAAGCGGCTGATACAGAGGGCGAGAAACAGAGGGGCTGAAACAGAGGGCGAGATACAGAGGGGCTGAAAGAGAGGGGCTGAAACAGAGGGCGAGAAACAGAGAGGCTGAAACAGAGGGCGAGAAACAGAGAGCCTGAAACAGAGGGCGAGAAACAGAGGGCTGAAACAGAGGGGCTGAAACAGAGGGGCTGAAACAGAGGGCGAGAAACAGAGGGGCTGAAAGAGAGGGGCTGAAACAGAGGGCGAGAAACAGAGAGGCTGAAACAGAGGGCGAGAAACAGAGGGCCTGAAACAGAGGGCGAGAAACAGAGGGCTGAAACAGAGGGGCTGAAACAGAGGGGCTGAAACAGAGGGGCTGAAACAGAGGGCGAGATACAGAGAGGCTGAAACAGAGGGCGATAAACAGAGTGGCTGAAACAGAGGGCAAGAAACAGAGGGGCTGAAACAGAGGGCGAGAAACAGAGGGGCTGAAACAGAGGGGCTGAAACAGAGGGCGAGAAACAAAGGGACTGAAACAGAGGGGCTGAAACAGAGGGGCTGATACAGAGGGCGAGAAACAGAGGGGCTGAAACAGAGGGCGAGAAACAGAGGGGCTGAAACAGAGGGGTTGAAACAGAGGGTGAGAAACAGAGGGGCTGAAACAGAGGTAGAAACAAAAGGGCTGAAACAGAGGGGCTGAAACAGAGGGGCTGAATCAGAGGGGCTGATTCAGAGGGGCTGAAACAGAGGGGCTGAATCAGAGGGGCTGAAACACAGGGCGAGAAACAGAGGGACTAAAAGAGAGGGCGAGAAACAGAGTGGCTGAAACAGAGGGCGAGAAACAGACGTGCAGAAACAGAGGGCGAGAAACAGAGGGACTGAAACAAAGGGGCTGGAACAGAGAGCGCGAAACAGAGGGACTGAAACAGAGGGCGAGAAACAGGGGGGCTGAAACAGAGGGCGAGAAACAGAGGGGCTGAAACAGAGGGCGAGAAACAGAGGGGCTGAAACAGAGGGGCTGAATCAGAGGGGCTGAAACAGAGGGGCTGAAACAGAGGGGCTGAATCAGATGGGCTGAATCAGAGGGGCTGAAACAGAGGGGCTGAAACAGAGGGCGAGAAACAGAGGGACTGAAACAGAGGGGCTGAAACAGAGGGGCTGAAACAAAGCGGCTGATACAGAGGGCGAGAAACAGAGGGGCTGAAACAGAGGGCGAGATACAGAGGGGCTGAAAGAGAGGGGCTGAAACAGAGGGCGAGAAACAGAGAGGCTGAAACAGAGGGCGAGAAACAGAGGGCCTGAAACAGAGGGCGAGAAACAGAGGGCTGAAAGAGAGGGGCTGAAATAGAGGGGCTGAAACAGAGGTGCTGAAACAGAGGGCGAGAAACAGAGGGGCTGAAACAGAGGGGCTGAAACAGAGGGCGAGAAACAGAGGCACTGAAACAGAGGGGCTGAAACAGAGGGGCTGAATCAAAGCGGCTGATACAGAGGGCGAGAAACAGAGGGGCTGAAACAGAGGGCGAGATACAGAGGGGCTGAAAGAGAGGGGCTGAAACAGAGGGCGAGAAACAGAGAGGCTGAAACAGAGGGCGAGAAACAGAAGGCCTGAAACAGAGGGCAAGAAACAGAGGGGCTGAAACAGAGGGCGAAAAACAGAGGGGCTGAAACAGAGGGGCTGAAACAGAGGGCGAGATACAGAGAGGCTGAAACAGAGGGCGAGAAACAGAGTGGCTGAAACAGAGGGCAAGAAACAGAGGGGCTGAAACAGTGGGCGAGAAACAGAGGGGCAGAAACAGAGGGGCTGAAACAGAGGGCGAAAAACAGAGGGACTGAAACAGAGGGGCTGAAACAGAGCGGCTGAAACAGAGGGCGAGAAACAGAGGGGCTGAAACAAAGGGGCTGAAACAGTGCGGCTAAAACAGAGGGGCTGAAACAGAGGGCGAGAAATAGAGGGGCTGAAACAGAGGGCGAGAAACAGAGGGGCTGAAAGAGAGGGGCTGAAACAGAGGGCGAGAAACAGAGAGGCTGAAACAGAGGGCGAGAAACAGAGGGCCTGAAACAGAGGGCGAGAAACAGAGGGCTGAAACAGAGGTACTGAAACAGAGGGGCTGAAACAGAGGGGCTGAAACAGAGGGCGAGATACAGAGAGGCTGAAACAGAGGGCGAGAAACAGAGTGGCTGAAATAAAGGGGCTGAAACAGTGGGGCTAAAACAGAGGGGCTGAAACGGAGGGCGAGAAATAGAGGGGCTGAAACAGTGGGGCTAAAACAGAGGGACTGAAACAGAGGGGCTGAAACAGAGGTGCTGAAACAGAGGGCGAGAAACAGAGGGGCTGAAACAGAGGGGCTGAAACTGAGGGCGAGAAACAGAGGGACTGAAACAGAGGGGCTGAAACAGAGGGGCTGAATCAAAGCGGCTGATACAGAGGGCGAGAAACAGAGGGGCTGAAACAGAGGGCGAGATACAGAGGGGCTGAAAGAGAGGGGCTGAAACAGAGGGCGAGAAACAGAGAGGCTGAAACAGAGGGCGAGAAACAGAAGGCCTGAAACAGAGGGCAAGAAACAGAGGGGCTGAAACAGAGGGCGAAAAACAGAGGGGCTGAAACAGAGGGGCTGAAACAGAGGGCGAGATACAGAGAGGCTGAAACAGAGGGCGAGAAACAGAGTGGCTGAAACAGAGGGCAAGAAACAGAGGGGCTGAAACAGTGGGCGAGAAACAGAGGGGCAGAAACAGAGGGGCTGAAACAGAGGGCGAAAAACAGAGGGACTGAAACAGAGGGGCTGAAACAGAGCGGCTGAAACAGAGGGCGAGAAACAGATGGGCTGAAACAAAGGGGCTGAAACAGTGCGGCTAAAACAGAGGGGCTGAAACAGATGGCGAGAAATAGAGGTGCTGAAACAGAGGGCGAGAAACAGAGGGGCTGAAAGAGAGGGGCTGAAACAGAGGGCGAGAAACAGAGAGGCTGAAACAGAGGGCGAGAAACAGAGGGCCTGAAACAGAGGGCGAGAAACAGAGGGCTGAAACAGAGGTACTGAAACAGAGGGGCTGAAACAGAGGGGCTGAAACAGAGGGCGAGATACAGAGAGGCTGAAACAGAGGGCGAGAAACAGAGTGGCTGAAACAGAGGGCAAGAAACAGAGGGGCTGAAACAGAGGGCGAGAAACAGAGGGGCTGAAACAGAGGGGCTGAAACAGAGGGGCTGAAACAGAGGGCGAGAAACAGAGGGGCTGAACCAGAGGGCGAGAAACAGAGGGGCTGAAACAGAGTGCGAGAAACAGAGGGCGAGAAACAGAGGGACTGAAACAGAGGGGCTGAAACAGAGGGGCTGAAACAGAGGGCGAGAAACAGAGGGGCTGAAACAGAGGGCGAGAAACAGAGGGGCTGAAACAGAGGGCGAGAAACAGAGGGGCTGAAACAGAGGGGCTGAAGCAGTGGGGCTGAAACAGAGCGGCTGAAACAGAGGGCGAGAAATAGAGGGGCTGAAACACAGGGCGAGAAACAGAGGGGCTGAAACAGAGGGCGAGATACAGAGGGGCTGAAACAGAGGGGCTGAAACAGAGGGGCTAAAACAGAGGGGCGGAAACAGAGGGCGAGAAACAGACGGGCTGAAACAGAGGGCGAGAAACAGAGGGGCTGAAACAGAGGGCGAGAAACAGAGGGGCTGAAACAGAGGGGTTGAAACAGAGGGTGAGAAACAGAGGGGCTGAAACAGAGGTAGAAACAGAGGGGCTGAAACAGAAGGGCTGAAACAGAGGGGCTGAATCAGAGGGGCTGATTCAGAGGGGCTGAAACAGAGGGGCTGAATCAGAGGGGCTGAAACAGAGGGCGAGAAACAGATGGACTGAAAGAGAGGGCGAGAAACAGAGTGGCTGAAACAGAGGGCGAGAAAGAGACGTGCAGAAACAGAGGGCGAGAAACAGAGGGACTGAAACAAAGGGGCTGGAACAGAGAGCGCGAAACAGAGGGACTGAAACAGAGGGCGAGAAACAGAGGGGCTGAAACAGAGGGCGAGAAACAGAGGGGCTGAAACAGAGGGCGAGAAACAGAGGGGCTGAAACAGAGGGGCTGAATCAGATGGGCTGAATCAGAGGGGCTGAAACAGAGGGGCTGAAACAGAGGGCGAGAAACAGAGGGACTGAAACAGAGGGGCTGAAACAGAGGGGCTGAAACAAAGCGGCTGATACAGAGGGCGAGAAACAGAGGGGCTGAAACAGAGGGCGAGATACAGAGGGGCTGAAAGAGAGGGGCTGAAACAGAGGGCGAGAAACAGAGAGGCTGAAACAGAGGGCGAGAAACAGAGGGCCTGAAACAGAGGGCGAGAAACAGAGGGCTGAAACAGAGGGGCTGAAACAGAGGGGCTGAAACAGAGGGCGAGAAACAGAGGGGCTGAAACAGAGGGGCTGAAACAGAGGGCGAGAAACAGAGGGACTGAAACAGAGGGGCTGAAACAAAGCGGCTGATACAGAGGGCGAGAAACAGAGGGGCTGAAACAGAGGGCGAGATACAGAGGGGCTGAAAGAGAGGGGCTGAAACAGAGGGCGAGAAACAGAGAGGCTGAAACAGAGGGCGAGAAACAGAGGGCCTGAAACAGAGGGCGAGAAACAGAGGGCTGAAACAGAGGGGCTGAAACAGAGGGGCTGAAACAGAGGGGCTGAAACAGAGGGCGAGATACAGAGAGGCTGAAACAGAGGGCGATAAACAGAGTGGCTGAAACAGAGGGCAAGAAACAGAGGGGCTGAAACAGAGGGCGAGAAACAGAGGGGCTGAAACAGAGGGGCTGAAACAGAGGGCGAGAAACAAAGGGACTGAAACAGAGGGGCTGAAACAGAGGGGCTGATACAGAGGGCGAGAAACAGAGGGGCTGAAACAGAGGGCGAGAAACAGAGGGGCTGAAACAGAGGGGTTGAAACAGAGGGTGAGAAACAGAGGGGCTGAAACAGAGGTAGAAACAGAGGGGCTGAAACAGAGGGGCTGAAACAGAGGGGCTGAATCAGAGGGGCTGATTCAGAGGGGCTGAAACAGAGGGGCTGAATCAGAGGGGCTGAAACACAGGGCGAGAAACAGAGGGACTAAAAGAGAGGGCGAGAAACAGAGTGGCTGAAACAGAGGGCGAGAAACAGACGTGCAGAAACAGAGGGCGAGAAACAGAGGGACTGAAACAGAGGGCGAGAAACAGGGGGGCTGAAACAGAGGGCGAGAAACAGAGGGGCTGAAACAGAGGGCGAGAAACAGAGGGGCTGAAACAGAGGGGCTGAATCAGAGGGGCTGAAACAGAGGGGCTGAAACAGAGGGGCTGAATCAGATGGGCTGAATCAGAGGGGCTGAAACAGAGGGGCTGAAACAGAGGGCGAGAAACAGAGGGACTGAAACAGAGGGGCTGAAACAGAGGGGCTGAAACAAAGCGGCTGATACAGAGGGCGAGAAACAGAGGGGCTGAAACAGAAGGCGAGATACAGAGGGGCTGAAAGAGAGGGGCTGAAACAGAGGGTGAGAAACAGAGAGGCTGAAACAGAGGGCGAGAAACAGAGGGCCTGAAACAGAGGGCGAGAAACAGAGGGCTGAAAGAGAGGGGCTGAAATAGAGGGGCTGAAACAGAGGTGCTGAAACAGAGGGCGAGAAACAGAGGGGCTGAAACAGAGGGGCTGAAACAGAGGGCGAGAAACAGAGGGACTGAAACAGAGGGGCTGAAACAGAGGGGCTGAATCAAAGCGGCTGATACAGAGGGCGAGAAACAGAGGGGCTGAAACAGAGGGCGAGATACAGAGGGGCTGAAAGAGAGGGGCTGAAACAGAGGGCGAGAAACAGAGAGGCTGAAACAGAGGGCGAGAAACAGAAGGCCTGAAACAGAGGGCAAGAAACAGAGGGGCTGAAACAGAGGGCGAAAAACAGAGGGGCTGAAACAGAGGGGCTGAAACAGAGGGCGAGATACAGAGAGGCTGAAACAGAGGGCGAGAAACAGAGTGGCTGAAACAGAGGGCAAGAAACAGAGGGGCTGAAACAGTGGGCGAGAAACAGAGGGGCAGAAACAGAGGGGCTGAAACAGAGGGCGAGAAACAGAGGGTGAGAAACAGAGGGCGAGAAACAGAGTGGATGAAACAGAGGGGCTGAAACAAAGGGCTGAAATAGAGGGGCTGAAACAGAGGGGCTGAATCAGAGGGGCTGAAACAGAGTGGCTGAATCAGAGGGGCTGAAACAGAGGGCGAGAAACAGAGGGGCTGAAACAGAGGGCGAGAAACAGAGCGGCTGAAACAGAGGGGCTTAAACAGAGGGGCTGAAACAGAGGGGCTGAATCCGAGGGCGAGAAACAGAGAGGCTGAAACAGAGGGCGAGAAACAGAGGGGCTGAAACAGAGGGCAGGAAACAGAGGGGCTGAAACAGAGGGCGAGAAACAGAGGGGCTGAAACAGAGGGGCTGAAACAGAGGGGCTGAAACAGAGGGCGAGAAACAGAGGGGCTGAAACAGAGGGCGAGAAACAGAGGGGCTGAAACAGAGTGCGAGAAACAGAGGGCGAGAAACAGAGGGACTGAAACAGAGGGGCTGAAACAGAGGGGCTGAAACAGAGGGCGAGAAACAGAGGGGCTGAAACAGAGGGCGAGAAACAGAGGGGCTGAAACAGAGGGCGAGAAACAGAGGGGCTGAAACAGAGGGGCTGAAACAGTGGGGCTGAAACAGAGCGGCTGAAACAGAGGGCGAGAAATAGAGGGGCTGAAACACAGGGCGAGAAACAGAGTGGCTGAAACAGAGGGCGAGATACAGAGGGGCTGAAACAGAGGGGCTGAAACAGAGGGGCTGAAACAGAGGGGCTGAAACAGAGGGCGAGAAACAGAGGGGCTGAAACAGAGGGCGAGAAACAGAGGGGCTGAAACAGAGGGCGAGAAACAGAGGGGCTGAAACAGAGGGGTTGAAACAGAGGGTGAGAAACAGAGGGGCTGAAACAGAGGTAGAAACAGAGGGGCTGAAACAGAAGGGCTGAAACAGAGGGGCTGAATCAGAGGGGCTGATTCATAGGGGCTGAAACAGAGGGGCTGAATCAGAGGGGCTGAAACAGAGGGCGAGAAACAGATGGACTGAAAGAGAGGGCGAGAAACAGAGTGGCTGAAACAGAGGGCGAGAAAGAGACGTGCAGAAACAGAGGGCGAGAAACAGAGGGACTGAAACAAAGGGGCTGGAACAGAGAGCGCGAAACAGAGGGACTGAAACAGAGGGCGAGAAACAGAGGGGCTGAAACAGAGGGCGAGAAACAGAGGGGCTGAAACAGAGGGCGAGAAACAGAGGGGCTGAAACAGAGGGGCTGAATCAGATGGGCTGAATCAGAGGGGCTGAAACAGAGGGGCTGAAACAGAGGGCGAGAAACAGAGGGACTGAAACAGAGGGGCTGAAACAGAGGGGCTGAAACAAAGCGGCTGATACAGAGGGCGAGAAACAGAGGGGCTGAAACAGAGGGCGAGATACAGAGGGGCTGAAAGAGAGGGGCTGAAACAGAGGGCGAGAAACAGAGAGGCTGAAACAGAGGGCGAGAAACAGAGAGCCTGAAACAGAGGGCGAGAAACAGAGGGCTGAAACAGAGGGGCTGAAACAGAGGGGCTGAAACAGAGGGCGAGAAACAGAGGGGCTGAAAGAGAGGGGCTGAAACAGAGGGCGAGAAACAGAGAGGCTGAAACAGAGGGCGAGAAACAGAGGGCCTGAAACAGAGGGCGAGAAACAGAGGGCTGAAACAGAGGGGCTGAAACAGAGGGGCTGAAACAGAGGGGCTGAAACAGAGGGCGAGATACAGAGAGGCTGAAACAGAGGGCGATAAACAGAGTGGCTGAAACAGAGGGCAAGAAACAGAGGGGCTGAAACAGAGGGCGAGAAACAGAGGGGCTGAAACAGAGGGGCTGAAACAGAGGGCGAGAAACAAAGGGACTGAAACAGAGGGGCTGAAACAGAGGGGCTGATACAGAGGGCGAGAAACAGAGGGGCTGAAACAGAGGGCGAGAAACAGAGGGGCTGAAACAGAGGGGTTGAAACAGAGGGTGAGAAACAGAGGGGCTGAAACAGAGGTAGAAACAAAAGGGCTGAAACAGAGGGGCTGAAACAGAGGGGCTGAATCAGAGGGGCTGATTCAGAGGGGCTGAAACAGAGGGGCTGAATCAGAGGGGCTGAAACACAGGGCGAGAAACAGAGGGACTAAAAGAGAGGGCGAGAAACAGAGTGGCTGAAACAGAGGGCGAGAAACAGACGTGCAGAAACAGAGGGCGAGAAACAGAGGGACTGAAACAAAGGGGCTGGAACAGAGAGCGCGAAACAGAGGGACTGAAACAGAGGGCGAGAAACAGGGGGGCTGAAACAGAGGGCGAGAAACAGAGGGGCTGAAACAGAGGGCGAGAAACAGAGGGGCTGAAACAGAGGGGCTGAATCAGAGGGGCTGAAACAGAGGGGCTGAAACAGAGGGGCTGAATCAGATGGGCTGAATCAGAGGGGCTGAAACAGAGGGGCTGAAACAGAGGGCGAGAAACAGAGGGACTGAAACAGAGGGGCTGAAACAGAGGGGCTGAAACAAAGCGGCTGATACAGAGGGCGAGAAACAGAGGGGCTGAAACAGAGGGCGAGATACAGAGGGGCTGAAAGAGAGGGGCTGAAACAGAGGGCGAGAAACAGAGAGGCTGAAACAGAGGGCGAGAAACAGAGGGCCTGAAACAGAGGGTGAGAAACAGAGGGCTGAAAGAGAGGGGCTGAAATAGAGGGGCTGAAACAGAGGTGCTGAAACAGAGGGCGAGAAACAGAGGGGCTGAAACAGAGGGGCTGAAACAGAGGGCGAGAAACAGAGGCACTGAAACAGAGGGGCTGAAACAGAGGGGCTGAATCAAAGCGGCTGATACAGAGGGCGAGAAACAGAGGGGCTGAAACAGAGGGCGAGATACAGAGGGGCTGAAAGAGAGGGGCTGAAACAGAGGGCGAGAAACAGAGAGGCTGAAACAGAGGGCGAGAAACAGAAGGCCTGAAACAGAGGGCAAGAAACAGAGGGGCTGAAACAGAGGGCGAAAAACAGAGGGGCTGAAACAGAGGGGCTGAAACAGAGGGCGAGATACAGAGAGGCTGAAACAGAGGGCGAGAAACAGAGTGGCTGAAACAGAGGGCAAGAAACAGAGGGGCTGAAACAGTGGGCGAGAAACAGAGGGGCAGAAACAGAGGGGCTGAAACAGAGGGTGAAAAACAGAGGGACTGAAACAGAGGGGCTGAAACAGAGCGGCTGAAACAGAGGGCGAGAAACAGAGGGGCTGAAACAAAGGGGCTGAAACAGTGCGGCTAAAACAGAGGGGCTGAAACAGAGGGCGAGAAATAGAGGGCCTGAAACAGAGGGCGAGAAACAGAGGGGCTGAAAGAGAGGGGCTGAAACAGAGGGCGAGAAACAGAGAGGCTGAAACAGAGGGCGAGAAACAGAGGGCCTGAAACAGAGGGCGAGAAACAGAGGGCTGAAACAGAGGTACTGAAACAGAGGGGCTGAAACAGAGGGGCTGAAACAGAGGGCGAGATACAGAGAGGCTGAAACAGAGGGCGAGAAACAGAGTGGCTGAAATAAAGGGGCTGAAACAGTGGGGCTAAAACAGAGGGGCTGAAACGGAGGGCGAGAAATAGAGGGGCTGAAACAGTGGGGCTAAAACAGAGGGACTGAAACAGAGGGCGAGAAACAGAGGTGCTGAAACAGAGGGCGAGAAACAGAGGGGCTGAAACAGAGGGGCTGAAACTGAGGGCGAGAAACAGAGGGACTGAAACAGAGGGGCTGAAACAGAGGGGCTGAATCAAAGCGGCTGATACAGAGGGCGAGAAACAGAGGGGCTGAAACAGAGGGCGAGATACAGAGGGGCTGAAAGAGAGGGCGAGAAACAGAAGGCCTGAAACAGAGGGCAAGAAACAGAGGGGCTGAAACAGAGGGCGAAAAACAGAGGGACTGAAACAGAGGGGCTGAAACAGAGGGGCTGAATCAAAGCAGCTGATACAGAGGGCGAGAAACAGAGGGGCTGAAACAGAGGGCGAGAAACAGAGAGGCTGAAACAGAGGGCGAGAAACAGAAGGCCTGAAACAGAGGGCAAGAAACAGAGGGGCTGAAACAGAGGGCGAAAAACAGAGGGGCTGAAACAGAGGGGCTGAAACAGAGGGCGAGATACAGAGAGGCTGAAACAGAGGGCGAGAAACAGAGTGGCTGAAACAGAGGGCAAGAAACAGAGGGGCTGAAACAGTGGGCGAGAAACAGAGGGGCAGAAACAGAGGGGCTGAAACAGAGGGCGAAAAACAGAGGGACTGAAACAGAGGGGCTGAAACAGAGCGGCTGAAACAGAGGGCGAGAAACAGAGGGGCTGAAACAAAGGGGCTGAAACAGTGCGGCTAAAACAGAGGGGCTGAAACAGAGGGCGAGAAATAGAGGTGCTGAAACAGAGGGCGAGAAACAGAGGGGCTGAAAGAGAGGGGCTGAAACAGAGGGCGAGAAACAGAGAGGCTGAAACAGAGGGCGAGAAACAGAGGGCCTGAAACAGAGGGCGAGAAACAGAGGGCTGAAACAGAGGTACTGAAACAGAGGGGCTGAAACAGAGGGGCTGAAACAGAGGGCGAGATACAGAGAGGCTGAAACAGAGGGCGAGAAACAGAGTGGCTGAAACAGAGGGCAAGAAACAGAGGGGCTGAAACAGAGGGCGAGAAACAGAGGGGCTGAAACAGAGGGGCTGAAACAGAGGGGCTGATACAGAGGGCGAGAAACAGAGCGGCTGAAACAGAGGGCGAGAAACAGAGGGGCTGAAACAAAGGGGCTGAAACAGTGGGGCTAAAACAGAGGGGCTGAAACAGAGGGCGAGAAATAGAGGGGCTGAAAGAGAGGGCGAGAAACAGTGGGGCTGAAACAGAGGGTGAGAAACAGAGGGGCTGAAACAGAGGGGCTGAAACAGAGTGGCTGAAACAGAGGGCAAGAAACAGAGGGGCTGAAACAGAGGGCGATAAACAGAGGGGCTGAAACAGAGGGCGAGAAACAGAGGGGCTGAATCAGAGGGGCTGAAACAGAGGGCGAGAAACAGATGGGCTGAAACACAGAGCGAGAAACAGAGGGGCTGAAACAGAGGGGCTGAACCAGAGGGTGAGAAACAGAGGGGCTGAAACAGAGGGCGAGAAACAGAGGGGCTGAAACAGAGGGGCTGAAACAGAGGGGCTGAATCAGAGGGGCTGATTCAGAGGGGCTGAATCAGAGGGGCTTAATCAGACGGGCTGAAACAGAGGGCGAGAACCAGAGGGGCTTAAACAGAGGGCGAGAAACAGAGGGGCAGAAACAGAGGGCGAGAAACAGAGGGGCAGAAACAGAGGGCGAGAAACAGAGGAGCAGAAACAGAGGGGCTGAAACAGAGAGCGCGAAACAGAGGGGCTGAAACAGATGGCGAGAAACAGAGGGAATGAAACAGAGTTCGAGAAACAGAGGGGCTGAAACAGAGGGCAAGAAACAGAGGGGCTGAAATAGAGAGGCTGAATCAGAAGGGCTGAAACAGAGGGCAAGAAACAGAGGGGCTGAAACAGAGTGGCTGGAACAGAGGGCGAGAAACAGAGGGGCTGAATCAGACGGGCTGAATCAGAGGGGCTGAAACAGAGGGGCTGAAACAGAGGGCGAGAAACAGAGGGGCTGAAACAGAGGGCGAGAAACAGAGGGCGAGAAACAGAGGGGCTGAAAAAGAGGGGCTGAAACAGAGGGGCTGAAACAAAGCGGCTGATGCAGAGGGCGAGAAATAGAGGGGCTGAAGCAGAGGGGCTGAAACAGAGGGGCTGAAACAGAGGGCGAGAAACAGAGAGGCTGAAACAGAGGGCGAGAAACAGAGGGGCTGAAACAGAGGGCAAGAAACAGAGGGGCTGAAACAGAGGTGCTGAAACAGAGGGGCTGAAACAGAGGGTCTGAAACAGAGGGCGAGAAACAGAGAGGCTGAAACAGAGGGCGAGAAACATAGTGGCTGAAACAGAGGGCAAGAAACAGAGGGGCTGAAACAGAGGGCGAGAAACAGAGGGGCTGAAACAGAGGGGCTGAAACAGAGGGCCAGAAACAGAGGGCGAGAAACAGAGGGACTGAAACAGTGGGGCTGAAACAGAGGGGCTGATACAGAGGGCGAGAAACAGAGCGGCTGAAACAGAGGGCGAGAAACAGAGGGGCTGAAACAAAGGGGCTGAAACAGTGGGGCTAAAACAGAGGGGCTGAAACAGAGGGCGAGAAATAGAGGGGCTGAAACAGAGGGCGAGAAACAGAGGGGCTGAAACAGAGGGCGAGAAACAGAGGGGCTGAAACAGATGGCGAGAAACAGAGGGGCTGAAACAGAGGGGCTGAAACAGAGGGGCTTAAACAGAGCGCGAGAAACAGAGGGGCTGAAACAGAGGGCGAGAAACAGAGGGGCTGAATCAGAGGGGCTGAAACAGAGGGCGAGAAACAGAGGGGCTGAAACAGAGAGCGAGAAACAGAGGGGCTGAATCAGAGGGGCTGAAACAGAGGGTGAGAAACAGAGGGGCTGAAACAGAGGGCGAGAAACAGAGGCGCTGAAACAGAGGGGCTGAAACAGAGGGGCTGAATCAGAGGGGCTGATTCAGAGGGGCTGGAACAGAGGGGCTTAATCAGAGGGGCTGAAACAGAGGGCGAGAAACAGAGGGGCTGAAACAGAGGGCGAGAAACAGAGGGGCAGAAAAAGACGGCGAGAAACAGAGGAGCTGAAACAGAGGGGCTGAAACAGAGAGCGCGAAACAGAGGGGCTGAAACAGATGGCGAGAAACAGAGGGACTGAAACAGAGGTCGAGAAACAGAGGGGCTGAAACAGAGGGCAAGAAACAGAGGGGCTGAAACAGAGGGGCTGAAACAGAAGGGCTGAAACAGAGGGGCTGAAACAGAGGGCGAGAAACAGAGGGGCTGAATCAGAGGGGCTGAATCAGAAGGGCTGAAACAGAGGGGCTGAATCAGAGGGGCTGAAACAGAAGGCGAGAAACAGATGGGCTGAAACAGAGGGCGAGAAACTGAGGGCCAGAAACAGAGGGCGAGAAACAGAGGGGCTGAATCAGAGGGTCTGAAACAGAGGGCGAGAAACAGTGGGGCTGAAACAGAGGGCGAGAAACAGAGGGGCTGAAACAGAGGGGCTGAAACAGAGGGCGAGAAACAGAGGGGCAGAAACTGAGGGCGAGAAACAGAGGGGCAGAAACAGAGGGGCTGAAACAGAGGGTCTGAATCAGAGGGGCTGAAACAGAGGGCGAGAAACAAAGGGGCTGAAACAGCTGGCGAGAAACAGAGGTCGAGAAACAGAGGGGCTGAAACAGAGGGGCTGAAACAGACGAGCTGAAACAGAGAGGCTGAAACAGAGGGCGAGAAACAGAGGGGCTGAAACAGAGGGCGAAAAACAGAGGGGCTGAAACAGAGGGCGAGAAACAGAGGGGCTGAAACAGAGGGGCAGAAACAGAGGGTCTGAATCAGAGGGGCTGAAACAGAGGGCGAGAAACAGAGCGGCTGAATCAGAGGGGCTGAATCAGAGGGACTGAAACAGAGGGGCTGAAACAGTGGGCGAGAAACAAAGGGGCTGAAACAGCGGGCGAGAAACAGAGGGCCAGAAACAGAGGGGCTGAAACAGAGGGGCTGAAACAGATGGGCTGAAACAGAGAGCCTGAAACAGAGGGCAAGAAACAGAGGGGCTGAAACAGAGGGCGAAAAACAGAGGGGCTGAAACAGAGGGCGAGAAACAGAGGGTGAGAAACAGAAGGCGAGAAACAGAGTGGATGAAACAGAGGGGCTGAAACAAAGGGGCTGAAATAGTGGGGCTGCAACAGAGGGGCTGAATCAGAGGGGCTGAAACAGAGTGGCTGAATCAGAGGGGCTGAAACAGAGGGCGAGAAACAGAGGGGCTGAAACAGAGGGCGAGAAACAGAGCGGCTGAAACAGAGGGGCTTAAACAGAGGGGCTGAAACAGAGGGGCTGAATCCGAGGGCGAGAAACAGAGAGGCTGAAACAGAGGGCGAGAAACAGAGGGGCTGAAACAGAGGGCAAGAAACAGAGGGGCTGAAACAGAGGGCGAGAAACAGAGGGGCTGAAACAGAGGGGCTGAAACAGAGGGCGAGAAACAGAGGGGCTGAAACAGAGGGCGAGAAACAGAGGGGCTGAAACAGAGTGCGAGAAACAGAGGGCGAGAAACAGAGGGACTGAAACAGAGGGGCTGAAACAGAGGGGCTGAAACAGAGGGCGAGAAACAGAGGGGCTGAAACAGAGGGCGAGAAACAGAGGGGCTGAAACAGAGGGCGAGAAACAGAGTGGCTGAAACAGAGGGGCTGCAACAGTGGGGCTGAAACAGAGCGGCTGAAACAGAGGGCGAGAAATAGAGGGGCTGAAACACAGGGCGAGAAACAGAGGGGCTGAAACAGAGGGCGAGAAACAGAGGGGCTGAAACAGAGGGGCTGAAACAGAGGGGCTGAAACAGAGGGCGAGAAACAGAGGGGCTGAAAAAGAGGGCGAGAAACAGAGTGGCTGAAACAGAGGGCGAGAAACAGAGGGTCTGAATCAGAGGAGCTGAAACAGAGGGCGAGAAACAGAGGGGCTGAAACAGAGGGCGAGAAACAGTGGGGCTGAAACAGAGGGGCTGAAACAGAGGGTGAGAAACAGAGGGGCTGAAACAGAGGGCGAGAAACAGAGGGGCTGAAACAGAGGGTCTGAAACAGAGGGGCTGAAGCAGAGGGGCTGATTCAGAGGGGCTGAAACAGTGGGGCTGAATAAGAGGGGCTGAAACAGAGGGCGAGAAACAGAGGGGCTGAAACAAAGGGGCTGAAACAGTGGGGCTGAAACAGAGGAGCTAAAACAGAGGGCGAGAAATAGAGGGGCTGAAACAGAGGGCGAGAAACAGAGGGGCTGAAACAGAGGGCCAGAAACAGAGGGGCTGAAACAGAGGGGCTGAAACAGAGGGGCTGAAACAGAGGGCGAGAAACAGAGGGTCTGAAAGAGATGGCGAGAAACAGAGGGGCTGAAACAGAGGGCGAGAAACAGAGGGGCTGAATCAGAGGGGCTGAAACAGAGGGCGAGAAACAGAGGGGCTGAAACAGAGGTGCTGAAACAGAGGGTGAGAAACAGAGGGGCTGAAACAGAGGGCGAGAAACAGAGGGGCTGAAACAGAGGGGCTGATTCAGAGGGGCTGAAACAGAGGGGCTGAATCGGAGGGGCTGAAACAGAGGGCGAGAAACAGAGGGGCTGAAACAGAGGGCGAGAAACAGAGGAGCAGAAACAGAGGGCGAGAAACAGAGTGGCTGAAACAGAGGGGCTGAAACAGAGAGTGCGAAACAGACGGGCTGAAACAGAGGGCGAGAAACAGAGGGGCTGAAACAGAGGGTCTGAAACAGAGGGGCTGAAACAAAGCGGCTGATGCAGAGGGCGAGAAATAGAGGGGCTGAAGCAGAGGGGCTGA
Source organism: Chiloscyllium punctatum (assembly GCF_047496795.1). Classification (NCBI taxonomy): domain Eukaryota; kingdom Metazoa; phylum Chordata; class Chondrichthyes; order Orectolobiformes; family Hemiscylliidae; genus Chiloscyllium; species Chiloscyllium punctatum. Next base: position 1,766,773 of record NW_027309795.1, on the reverse strand, counting down.
AACAGAGGGGCTGAAACAGAGGGCGAGAAACAGAGAGGCTGAAACAGAGGGCGAGAAACAGAGGGGCTGAAACAGAGGGCGAGAAACAGAGGGGCTGAAACAGAGGTGCTGAAACAGAGGGGCTGAAACAGAGGGTCTGAAACAGAGGGCGAGAAACAGAGAGGCTGAAACAGAGGGCGAGAAACAGAGTGGCTGAAACAGAGGGCAAGAAACAGAGGGCGAGAAACAGAGGGGCTGAAAAAGAGGGGCTGAAACAGAGGGGCTGAAACAAAGCGGCTGATGCAGAGGGCGAGAAATAGAGGGGCTGAAGCAGAGGGGCTGAAACAGAGGGGCTGAAACAGGGGGCGAGAAACAGAGAGGCTGAAACAGAGGGCGAGAAACAGAGGGGCTGAAACAGAGGGCGAGAAACAGAGGGGCTGAAACAGAGGTGCTGAAACAGAGGGGCTGAAACAGAGGGTCTGAAACAGATCGCGAGAAACAGAGAGGCTGAAACAGAGGGCGAGAAACAGAGTGGCTGAAACAGAGGGCAAGAAACAGAGGGGCTGAAACAGAGGGCGAGAAACAGAGGGGCTGAAACAGAGGGGCTGAAAGAGAGGGGCTGAAACAGAGAGCGAGAAATAGAGGGGCTGAAACAGAGGGCCAGAAACAGAGGGCGAGAAACAGAGGGACTGAAACAGTGGGGCTGAAACAGAGGGGCTGATACAGAGGGCGAGAAACAGAGCGGCTGAAACAGAGGGCGAGAAACAGAGGGGCTGAAACAAAGGGGCTGAAACAGTGGGGCTAAAACAGAGGGGCTGAAACAGAGGGCGAGAAATAGAGGGGCTGAAACAGAAGGCGAGAAACAGAGGGGCTGAAACAGAGGGCGAGAAACAGAGGGGCTGAAACAGAGGGCGAGAAACAGAGGGGCTGAAACAGAGGGGCTGAAACAGAGGGGCTGAAACAGAGCGCGAGAAACAGAGGGGCTGAAACAGAGGGCGAGAAACAGAGGGGCTGAATCAGAGGGGCTGAAACAGAGGGCGAGAAACAGAGGGGCTGAAACAGAGAGCGAGAAACAGAGGGGCTGAAACAGAGGGGCTGAAACAGAGGGTGAGAAACAGAGGGGCTGAAACAGAGGGCGAGAAACAGAGGCGCTGAAACAGAGGGGCTGAAACAGAGGGGCTGAATCAGAGGGGCTGATTCAGAGGGGCTGAAACAGAGGGGCTTAATCAGAGGGTCTGAAACAGAGGGCGAGAAACAGAGGGGCTGAAACAGAGGGCGAGAAACAGAGGGGCAGAAAAAGACGGCGAGAAACAGAGGAGCTGAAACAGAGGGGCTGAAACAGAGAGCGCGAAACAGAGGGGCTGAAACAGATGGCGAGAAACAGAGGGACTGAAACAGAGGTCGAGAAACAGAGGGGCTGAAACAGAGGGGCTGAAACAGAGGGGCTGAAACAGAGGACGAGAAACAGAGGGGCTGAATCAGAGGGGCTGAATCAGAAGGGCTGAAACAGAGGGGCTGAATCGGAGGGGCTGAAACAGAAGGCGAGAAACAGAGGGGCTGAAACAGAGGGCGAGAAACTGAGGGCCAGAAACAGAGGGCGAGAAACAGAGGGGCTGAATCAGAGGGTCTGAAACAGAGGTCTAGAAACAGAGGGGCTGAAACAGAGGGCGAGAAACAGAGGGGCTGAAACAGAGGGGCTGAAACAGAGGGCGAGAAACAGAGGGGCAGAAACTGAGGGCGAGAAACAGAGGGGCAGAAACAGAGGGGCTGAAACAGAGGGTCTGAATCAGAGGGGCTGAAACAGAGGGCGAGAAACAAAGGGGCTGAAACAGCTGGCGAGAAACAGTAGTCGAGAAACAGAGGGGCTGAAACAGAGGGGCTGAAACAGACGGGCTGAAACAGAGAGCCTGAAACAGAGGGCGAGAAACAGAGGGGCTGAAACAGAGGGCGAAAAACAGAGGGGCTGAAACAGAGGGCGAGAAACAGAGGGGCTGAAACAGAGGGGCAGAAACAGAGGGGCTGAATCAGAGGGGCTGAAACAGAGGGCGAGAAACAGAGCGACTGAATCAGAGGGGCTGAATCAGAGGGACTGAAACAGAGGGGCTGAAACAGTGGGCGAGAAACAAAGGGGCTGAAACAGCGGGCGAGAAACAGAGGGCGAGAAACAGAGGGGCTGAAACAGAGGGGCTGAAACAGATGGGCTGAAACAGAGAGCCTGAAACAGAGGGCGAGAAACAGAGGGGCTGAAACAGAGGGCGAAAAACAGAGGGGCTGAAACAGAGGGCGAGAAACAGAGGGTGAGAAACAGAAGGCGAGAAACAGAGTGGATGAAACAGAGGGGCTGAAACAAAGGGGCTGAAATAGTGGGGCTGAAACAGAGGGGCTGAATCAGACGGGCTGAAACAGAGTGGCTGAATCAGAGGGGCTGAAACAGAGGGCGAGAAACAGAGGGGCTGAAACAGAGGGCGAGAAACAGAGCGGCTGAAACAGAGGGGCTTAAACAGAGGGGCTGAAACAGAGGGGCTGAATCCGAGGGCGAGAAACAGAGGGGCTGAAACAGAGGGCGAGAAACAGAGGGCGAGAAACAGAGGGGCTGAAAAAGAGGGGCTGAAACAGAGGGGCTGAAACAAAGCGGCTGATGCAGAGGGCGAGAAATAGAGGGGCTGAAGCAGAGGGGCTGAAACAGAGGGGCTGAAACAGAGGGCGAGAAACAGAGAGGCTGAAACAGAGGGCGAGAAACAGAGGGGCTGAAACAGAGGGCGAGAAACAGAGGGGCTGAAACAGAGGTGCTGAAACAGAGGGGCTGAAACAGAGGGTCTGAAACAGAGGGCGAGAAACAGAGAGGCTGAAACAGAGGGCGAGAAACATAGTGGCTGAAACAGAGGGCAAGAAACAGAGGGGCTGAAACAGAGGGCGAGAAACAGAGGGGCTGAAACAGAGGGGCTGAAAGAGAGGGGCTGAAACAGAGAGCGAGAAACAGAGGGGCTGAAACAGAGGGCCAGAAACAGAGGGCGAGAAACAGAGGGACTGAAACAGTGGGGCTGAAACAGAGGGGCTGATACAGAGGGCGAGAAACAGAGCGGCTGAAACAGAGGGCGAGAAACAGAGGGGCTGAAACAAAGGGGCTGAAACAGTGGGGCTAAAACAGAGGGGCTGAAACAGCGGGCGAGAAATAGAGGGGCTGAAACAGAGGGCGAGAAACAGAGGGGCTGAAACAGAGGGCGAGAAACAGAGGGGCTGAAACAGAGGGCGAGAAACAGAGGGGCTGAAACAGAGGGGCTGAAACAGAGGGGCTGAAACAGAGCGCGAGAAACAGAGGGGCTGAAACAGAGGGCGAGAAACAGAGGGGCTGAATCAGAGGGGCTGAAACAGAGGGCGAGAAACAGAGGGGCTGAAACAGAGAGCGAGAAACAGAGGGGCTGAATCAGAGGGGCTGAAACAGAGGGTGAGAAACAGAGGGGCTGAAACAGAGGGCGAGAAACAGAGGCGCTGAAACAGAGGGGCTGAAACAGAGGGGCTGAATCAGAGGGGCTGATTCAGAGGGGCTGAAACAGAGGGGCTTAATCAGAGGGGCTGAAACAGAGGGCGAGAAACAGAGGGGCTGAAACAGAGGGCGAGAAACAGAGGGGCAGAAAAAGACGGCGAGAAACAGAGGAGCTGAAACAGAGGGGCTGAAACAGAGAGCGCGAAACAGAGGGGCTGAAACAGATGGCGAGAAACAGAGGGACTGAAACAGAGGTCGAGAAACAGAGGGGCTGAAACAGAGGGCAAGAAACAGAGGGGCTGAAACAGAGGGGCTGAAACAGAAGGGCTGAAACAGAGGGGCTGAAACAGAGGGCGAGAAACAGAGGGGCTGAATCAGAGGGGCTGAATCAGAAGGGCTGAAACAGAGGGGCTGAATCAGAGGGGCTGAAACAGAAGGCGAGAAACAGAGGGGCTGAAACAGAGGGCGAGAAACTGAGGGCCAGAAACAGAGGGCGAGAAACAGAGGGGCTGAATCAGAGGGTCTGAAACAGAGGGCGAGAAACAGTGGGGCTGACACAGAGGGCGAGAAACAGAGGGGCTGAAACAGAGGGGCTGAAACAGAGGGCGAGAAACAGAGGGGCAGAAACTGAGGGCGAGAAACAGAGGGGCAGAAACAGAGGGGCTGAAACAGAGGGTCTGAATCAGAGGGGCTGAAACAGAGGGCGAGAAACAAAGGGGCTGAAACAGCTGGCGAGAAACAGAGGTCGAGAAACAGAGGGGCTGAAACAGAGGGGCTGAAACAGACGAGCTGAAACAGAGAGGCTGAAACAGAGGGCGAGAAACAGAGGGGCTGAAACAGAGGGCGAAAAACAGAGGGGCTGAAACAGAGGGCGAGAAACAGAGGGGCTGAAACAGAGGGGCAGCAACAGAGGGGCTGAATCAGAGGGGCTGAAACAGAGGGCGAGAAACAGAGCGGCTGAATCAGAGGGGCTGAATCAGAGGGACTGAAACAGAGGGGCTGAAACAGTGGGCGAGAAACAAAGGGGCTGAAACAGCGGGCGAGAAACAGAGGGCCAGAAACAGAGGGGCTGAAACAGAGGGGCTGAAACAGATGGGCTGAAACAGAGAGCCTGAAACAGAGGGCGAGAAACAGAGGGGCTGAAACAGAGGGCGAAAAACAGAGGGGCTGAAACAGAGGGCGAGAAACAGAGGGTGAGAAACAGAAGGCGAGAAACAGAGTGGATGAAACAGAGGGGCTGAAACAAAGGGGCTGAAATAGTGGGGCTGCAACAGAGGGGCTGAATCAGAGGGGCTGAAACAGAGTGGCTGAATCAGAGGGGCTGAAACAGAGGGCGAGAAACAGAGGGGCTGAAACAGAGGGCGAGAAACAGAGCGGCTGAAACAGAGGGGCTTAAACAGAGGGGCTGAAACAGAGGGGCTGAATCCGAGGGCGAGAAACAGAGAGGCTGAAACAGAGGGCGAGAAACAGAGGGGCTGAAACAGAGGGCAAGAAACAGAGGGGCTGAAACAGAGGGCGAGAAACAGAGGGGCTGAAACAGAGGGGCTGAAACAGAGGGCGAGAAACAGAGGGGCTGAAACAGAGGGCGAGAAACAGAGGGGCTGAAACAGAGTGCGAGAAACAGAGGGCGAGAAACAGAGGGACTGAAACAGAGGGGCTGAAACAGAGGGGCTGAAACAGAGGGCGAGAAACAGAGGGGCTGATACAGAGGGCGAGAAACAGAGGGGCTGAAACAGAGGGCGAGATACAGAGGGGCTGAAAGAGAGGGGCTGAAACAGAGGGCGAGAAACAGAGAGGCTGAAACAGAGGGCGAGAAACAGAGGGCCTGAAACAGAGGGCGAGAAACAGAGGGCTGAAAGAGAGGGGCTGAAATAGAGGGGCTGAAACAGAGGTGCTGAAACAGAGGGCGAGAAACAGAGGGGCTGAAACAGAGGGGCTGAAACAGAGGGCGAGAAACAGAGGCACTGAAACAGAGGGGCTGAAACAGAGGGGCTGAATCAAAGCGGCTGATACAGAGGGCGAGAAACAGAGGGGCTGAAACAGAGGGCGAGATACAGAGGGGCTGAAAGAGAGGGGCTGAAACAGAGGGCGAGAAACAGAGAGGCTGAAACAGAGGGCGAGAAACAGAAGGCCTGAAACAGAGGGCAAGAAACAGAGGGGCTGAAACAGAGGGCGAAAAACAGAGGGGCTGAAACAGAGGGGCTGAAACAGAGGGCGAGATACAGAGAGGCTGAAACAGAGGGCGAGAAACAGAGTGGCTGAAACAGAGGGCAAGAAACAGAGGGGCTGAAACAGTGGGCGAGAAACAGAGGGGCAGAAACAGAGGGGCTGAAACAGAGGGTGAAAAACAGAGGGACTGAAACAGAGGGGCTGAAACAGAGCGGCTGAAACAGAGGGCGAGAAACAGAGGGGCTGAAACAAAGGGGCTGAAACAGTGCGGCTAAAACAGAGGGGCTGAAACAGAGGGCGAGAAATAGAGGGCCTGAAACAGAGGGCGAGAAACAGAGGGGCTGAAAGAGAGGGGCTGAAACAGAGGGCGAGAAACAGAGAGGCTGAAACAGAGGGCGAGAAACAGAGGGCCTGAAACAGAGGGCGAGAAACAGAGGGCTGAAACAGAGGTACTGAAACAGAGGGGCTGAAACAGAGGGGCTGAAACAGAGGGCGAGATACAGAGAGGCTGAAACAGAGGGCGAGAAACAGAGTGGCTGAAATAAAGGGGCTGAAACAGTGGGGCTAAAACAGAGGGGCTGAAACGGAGGGCGAGAAATAGAGGGGCTGAAACAGTGGGGCTAAAACAGAGGGACTGAAACAGAGGGCGAGAAACAGAGGTGCTGAAACAGAGGGCGAGAAACAGAGGGGCTGAAACAGAGGGGCTGAAACTGAGGGCGAGAAACAGAGGGACTGAAACAGAGGGGCTGAAACAGAGGGGCTGAATCAAAGCGGCTGATACAGAGGGCGAGAAACAGAGGGGCTGAAACAGAGGGCGAGATACAGAGGGGCTGAAAGAGAGGGCGAGAAACAGAAGGCCTGAAACAGAGGGCAAGAAACAGAGGGGCTGAAACAGAGGGCGAAAAACAGAGGGACTGAAACAGAGGGGCTGAAACAGAGGGGCTGAATCAAAGCAGCTGATACAGAGGGCGAGAAACAGAGGGGCTGAAACAGAGGGCGAGAAACAGAGAGGCTGAAACAGAGGGCGAGAAACAGAAGGCCTGAAACAGAGGGCAAGAAACAGAGGGGCTGAAACAGAGGGCGAAAAACAGAGGGGCTGAAACAGAGGGGCTGAAACAGAGGGCGAGATACAGAGAGGCTGAAACAGAGGGCGAGAAACAGAGTGGCTGAAACAGAGGGCAAGAAACAGAGGGGCTGAAACAGTGGGCGAGAAACAGAGGGGCAGAAACAGAGGGGCTGAAACAGAGGGCGAAAAACAGAGGGACTGAAACAGAGGGGCTGAAACAGAGCGGCTGAAACAGAGGGCGAGAAACAGAGGGGCTGAAACAAAGGGGCTGAAACAGTGCGGCTAAAACAGAGGGGCTGAAACAGAGGGCGAGAAATAGAGGTGCTGAAACAGAGGGCGAGAAACAGAGGGGCTGAAAGAGAGGGGCTGAAACAGAGGGCGAGAAACAGAGAGGCTGAAACAGAGGGCGAGAAACAGAGGGCCTGAAACAGAGGGCGAGAAACAGAGGGCTGAAACAGAGGTACTGAAACAGAGGGGCTGAAACAGAGGGGCTGAAACAGAGGGCGAGATACAGAGAGGCTGAAACAGAGGGCGAGAAACAGAGTGGCTGAAACAGAGGGCAAGAAACAGAGGGGCTGAAACAGAGGGCGAGAAACAGAGGGGCTGAAACAGAGGGGCTGAAACAGAGGGGCTGATACAGAGGGCGAGAAACAGAGCGGCTGAAACAGAGGGCGAGAAACAGAGGGGCTGAAACAAAGGGGCTGAAACAGTGGGGCTAAAACAGAGGGGCTGAAACAGAGGGCGAGAAATAGAGGGGCTGAAAGAGAGGGCGAGAAACAGTGGGGCTGAAACAGAGGGTGAGAAACAGAGGGGCTGAAACAGAGGGGCTGAAACAGAGTGGCTGAAACAGAGGGCAAGAAACAGAGGGGCTGAAACAGAGGGCGATAAACAGAGGGGCTGAAACAGAGGGCGAGAAACAGAGGGGCTGAATCAGAGGGGCTGAAACAGAGGGCGAGAAACAGATGGGCTGAAACACAGAGCGAGAAACAGAGGGGCTGAAACAGAGGGGCTGAACCAGAGGGTGAGAAACAGAGGGGCTGAAACAGAGGGCGAGAAACAGAGGGGCTGAAACAGAGGGGCTGAAACAGAGGGGCTGAATCAGAGGGGCTGATTCAGAGGGGCTGAATCAGAGGGGCTTAATCAGACGGGCTGAAACAGAGGGCGAGAACCAGAGGGGCGTAAACAGAGGGCGAGAAACAGAGGGGCAGAAACAGAGGGCGAGAAACAGAGGGGCAGAAACAGAGGGCGAGAAACAGAGGAGCAGAAACAGAGGGGCTGAAACAGAGAGCGCGAAACAGAGGGGCTGAAACAGATGGCGAGAAACAGAGGGAATGAAACAGAGTTCGAGAAACAGAGGGGCTGAAACAGAGGGCAAGAAACAGAGGGGCTGAAATAGAGAGGCTGAATCAGAAGGGCTGAAACAGAGGGCAAGAAACAGAGGGGCTGAAACAGAGTGGCTGGAACAGAGGGCGAGAAACAGAGGGGCTGAATCAGACGGGCTGAATCAGAGGGGCTGAAACAGAGGGGCTGAAACAGAGGGCGAGAAACAGAGGGGCTGAAACAGAGGGCGAGAAACAGAGGGCGAGAAACAGAGGGGCTGAAAAAGAGGGGCTGAAACAGAGGGGCTGAAACAAAGCGGCTGATGCAGAGGGCGAGAAATAGAGGGGCTGAAGCAGAGGGGCTGAAACAGAGGGGCTGAAACAGAGGGCGAGAAACAGAGAGGCTGAAACAGAGGGCGAGAAACAGAGGGGCTGAAACAGAGGGCAAGAAACAGAGGGGCTGAAACAGAGGTGCTGAAACAGAGGGGCTGAAACAGAGGGTCTGAAACAGAGGGCGAGAAACAGAGAGGCTGAAACAGAGGGCGAGAAACATAGTGGCTGAAACAGAGGGCAAGAAACAGAGGGGCTGAAACAGAGGGCGAGAAACAGAGGGGCTGAAACAGAGGGGCTGAAACAGAGGGCCAGAAACAGAGGGCGAGAAACAGAGGGACTGAAACAGTGGGGCTGAAACAGAGGGGCTGATACAGAGGGCGAGAAACAGAGCGGCTGAAACAGAGGGCGAGAAACAGAGGGGCTGAAACAAAGGGGCTGAAACAGTGGGGCTAAAACAGAGGGGCTGAAACAGAGGGCGAGAAATAGAGGGGCTGAAACAGAGGGCGAGAAACAGAGGGGCTGAAACAGAGGGCGAGAAACAGAGGGGCTGAAACAGATGGCGAGAAACAGAGGGGCTGAAACAGAGGGGCTGAAACAGAGGGGCTTAAACAGAGCGCGAGAAACAGAGGGGCTGAAACAGAGGGCGAGAAACAGAGGGGCTGAATCAGAGGGGCTGAAACAGAGGGCGAGAAACAGAGGGGCTGAAACAGAGAGCGAGAAACAGAGGGGCTGAATCAGAGGGGCTGAAACAGAGGGTGAGAAACAGAGGGGCTGAAACAGAGGGCGAGAAACAGAGGCGCTGAAACAGAGGGGCTGAAACAGAGGGGCTGAATCAGAGGGGCTGATTCAGAGGGGCTGGAACAGAGGGGCTTAATCAGAGGGGCTGAAACAGAGGGCGAGAAACAGAGGGGCTGAAACAGAGGGCGAGAAACAGAGGGGCAGAAAAAGACGGCGAGAAACAGAGGAGCTGAAACAGAGGGGCTGAAACAGAGAGCGCGAAACAGAGGGGCTGAAACAGATGGCGAGAAACAGAGGGACTGAAACAGAGGTCGAGAAACAGAGGGGCTGAAACAGAGGGCAAGAAACAGAGGGGCTGAAACAGAGGGGCTGAAACAGAAGGGCTGAAACAGAGGGGCTGAAACAGAGGGCGAGAAACAGAGGGGCTGAATCAGAGGGGCTGAATCAGAAGGGCTGAAACAGAGGGGCTGAATCAGAGGGGCTGAAACAGAAGGCGAGAAACAGATGGGCTGAAACAGAGGGCGAGAAACTGAGGGCCAGAAACAGAGGGCGAGAAACAGAGGGGCTGAATCAGAGGGTCTGAAACAGAGGGCGAGAAACAGTGGGGCTGAAACAGAGGGCGAGAAACAGAGGGGCTGAAACAGAGGGGCTGAAACAGAGGGCGAGAAACAGAGGGGCAGAAACTGAGGGCGAGAAACAGAGGGGCAGAAACAGAGGGGCTGAAACAGAGGGTCTGAATCAGAGGGGCTGAAACAGAGGGCGAGAAACAAAGGGGCTGAAACAGCTGGCGAGAAACAGAGGTCGAGAAACAGAGGGGCTGAAACAGAGGGGCTGAAACAGACAAGCTGAAACAGAGAGGCTGAAACAGAGGGCGAGAAACAGAGGGGCTGAAACAGAGGGCGAAAAACAGAGGGGCTGAAACAGAGGGCGAGAAACAGAGGGGCTGAAACAGAGGGGCAGAAACAGAGGGTCTGAATCAGAGGGGCTGAAACAGAGGGCGAGAAACAGAGCGGCTGAATCAGAGGGGCTGAATCAGAGGGACTGAAACAGAGGGGCTGAAACAGTGGGCGAGAAACAAAGGGGCTGAAACAGCGGGCGAGAAACAGAGGGCCAGAAACAGAGGGGCTGAAACAGAGGGGCTGAAACAGATGGGCTGAAACAGAGAGCCTGAAACAGAGGGCAAGAAACAGAGGGGCTGAAACAGAGGGCGAAAAACAGAGGGGCTGAAACAGAGGGCGAGAAACAGAGGGTGAGAAACAGAAGGCGAGAAACAGAGTGGATGAAACAGAGGGGCTGAAACAAAGGGGCTGAAATAGTGGGGCTGCAACAGAGGGGCTGAATCAGAGGGGCTGAAACAGAGTGGCTGAATCAGAGGGGCTGAAACAGAGGGCGAGAAACAGAGGGGCTGAAACAGAGGGCGAGAAACAGAGCGGCTGAAACAGAGGGGCTTAAACAGAGGGGCTGAAACAGAGGGGCTGAATCCGAGGGCGAGAAACAGAGAGGCTGAAACAGAGGGCGAGAAACAGAGGGGCTGAAACAGAGGGCAAGAAACAGAGGGGCTGAAACAGAGGGCGAGAAACAGAGGGGCTGAAACAGAGGGGCTGAAACAGAGGGCGAGAAACAGAGGGGCTGAAACAGAGGGCGAGAAACAGAGGGGCTGAAACAGAGTGCGAGAAACAGAGGGCGAGAAACAGAGGGACTGAAACAGAGGGGCTGAAACAGAGGGGCTGAAACAGAGGGCGAGAAACAGAGGGGCTGAAACAGAGGGCGAGAAACAGAGGGGCTGAAACAGAGGGCGAGAAACAGAGTGGCTGAAACAGAGGGGCTGCAACAGTGGGGCTGAAACAGAGCGGCTGAAACAGAGGGCGAGAAATAGAGGGGCTGAAACACAGGGCGAGAAACAGAGGGGCTGAAACAGAGGGCGAGAAACAGAGGGGCTGAAACAGAGGGGCTGAAACAGAGGGGCTGAAACAGAGGGCGAGAAACAGAGGGGCTGAAAAAGAGGGCGAGAAACAGAGTGGCTGAAACAGAGGGCGAGAAACAGAGGGTCTGAATCAGAGGAGCTGAAACAGAGGGCGAGAAACAGAGGGGCTGAAACAGAGGGCGAGAAACAGTGGGGCTGAAACAGAGGGGCTGAAACAGAGGGTGAGAAACAGAGGGGCTGAAACAGAGGGCGAGAAACAGAGGGGCTGAAACAGAGGGTCTGAAACAGAGGGGCTGAAGCAGAGGGGCTGATTCAGAGGGGCTGAAACAGTGGGGCTGAATAAGAGGGGCTGAAACAGAGGGCGAGAAACAGAGGGGCTGAAACAAAGGGGCTGAAACAGTGGGGCTGAAACAGAGGAGCTAAAACAGAGGGCGAGAAATAGAGGGGCTGAAACAGAGGGCGAGAAACAGAGGGGCTGAAACAGAGGGCCAGAAACAGAGGGGCTGAAACAGAGGGGCTGAAACAGAGGGGCTGAAACAGAGGGCGAGAAACAGAGGGTCTGAAAGAGATGGCGAGAAACAGAGGGGCTGAAACAGAGGGCGAGAAACAGAGGGGCTGAATCAGAGGGGCTGAAACAGAGGGCGAGAAACAGAGGGGCTGAAACAGAGGTGCTGAAACAGAGGGTGAGAAACAGAGGGGCTGAAACAGAGGGCGAGAAACAGAGGGGCTGAAACAGAGGGGCTGATTCAGAGGGGCTGAAACAGAGGGGCTGAATCGGAGGGGCTGAAACAGAGGGCGAGAAACAGAGGGGCTGAAACAGAGGGCGAGAAACAGAGGAGCAGAAACAGAGGGCGAGAAACAGAGTGGCTGAAACAGAGGGGCTGAAACAGAGAGTGCGAAACAGACGGGCTGAAACAGAGGGCGAGAAACAGAGGGGCTGAAACAGAGGGTCTGAAACAGAGGGGCTGAAACAAAGCGGCTGATGCAGAGGGCGAGAAATAGAGGGGCTGAAGCAGAGGGGCTGAAACAGAGGGGCTGAAACAGAGGGCGAGAAACAGAGAGGCTGAAACAGAGGGCGAGAAACAGAGGGGCTGAAACAGAGGGCGAGAAACAGAGGGGCTGAAACAGAGGTGCTGAAACAGAGGGGCTGAAACAGAGGGTCTGAAACAGAGGGCGAGAAACAGAGAGGCTGAAACAGAGGGCGAGAAACAGAGTGGCTGAAACAGAGGGCAAGAAACAGAGGGCGAGAAACAGAGGGGCTGAAAAAGAGGGGCTGAAACAGAGGGGCTGAAACAAAGCGGCTGATGCAGAGGGCGAGAAATAGAGGGGCTGAAGCAGAGGGGCTGAAACAGAGGGGCTGAAACAGGGGGCGAGAAACAGAGAGGCTGAAACAGAGGGCGAGAAACAGAGGGGCTGAAACAGAGGGCGAGAAACAGAGGGGCTGAAACAGAGGTGCTGAAACAGAGGGGCTGAAACAGAGGGTCTGAAACAGATCGCGAGAAACAGAGAGGCTGAAACAGAGGGCGAGAAACAGAGTGGCTGAAACAGAGGGCAAGAAACAGAGGGGCTGAAACAGAGGGCGAGAAACAGAGGGGCTGAAACAGAGGGGCTGAAAGAGAGGGGCTGAAACAGAGAGCGAGAAATAGAGGGGCTGAAACAGAGGGCCAGAAACAGAGGGCGAGAAACAGAGGGACTGAAACAGTGGGGCTGAAACAGAGGGGCTGATACAGAGGGCGAGAAACAGAGCGGCTGAAACAGAGGGCGAGAAACAGAGGGGCTGAAACAAAGGGGCTGAAACAGTGGGGCTAAAACAGAGGGGCTGAAACAGAGGGCGAGAAATAGAGGGGCTGAAACAGAAGGCGAGAAACAGAGGGGCTGAAACAGAGGGCGAGAAACAGAGGGGCTGAAACAGAGGGCGAGAAACAGAGGGGCTGAAACAGAGGGGCTGAAACAGAGGGGCTGAAACAGAGCGCGAGAAACAGAGGGGCTGAAACAGAGGGCGAGAAACAGAGGGGCTGAATCAGAGGGGCTGAAACAGAGGGCGAGAAACAGAGGGGCTGAAACAGAGAGCGAGAAACAGAGGGGCTGAAACAGAGGGGCTGAAACAGAGGGTGAGAAACAGAGGGGCTGAAACAGAGGGCGAGAAACAGAGGCGCTGAAACAGAGGGGCTGAAACAGAGGGGCTGAATCAGAGGGGCTGATTCAGAGGGGCTGAAACAGAGGGGCTTAATCAGAGGGTCTGAAACAGAGGGCGAGAAACAGAGGGGCTGAAACAGAGGGCGAGAAACAGAGGGGCAGAAAAAGACGGCGAGAAACAGAGGAGCTGAAACAGAGGGGCTGAAACAGAGAGCGCGAAACAGAGGGGCTGAAACAGATGGCGAGAAACAGAGGGACTGAAACAGAGGTCGAGAAACAGAGGGGCTGAAACAGAGGGGCTGAAACAGAGGGGCTGAAACAGAGGACGAGAAACAGAGGGGCTGAATCAGAGGGGCTGAATCAGAAGGGCTGAAACAGAGGGGCTGAATCGGAGGGGCTGAAACAGAAGGCGAGAAACAGAGGGGCTGAAACAGAGGGCGAGAAACTGAGGGCCAGAAACAGAGGGCGAGAAACAGAGGGGCTGAATCAGAGGGTCTGAAACAGAGGTCTAGAAACAGAGGGGCTGAAACAGAGGGCGAGAAACAGAGGGGCTGAAACAGAGGGGCTGAAACAGAGGGCGAGAAACAGAGGGGCAGAAACTGAGGGCGAGAAACAGAGGGGCAGAAACAGAGGGGCTGAAACAGAGGGTCTGAATCAGAGGGGCTGAAACAGAGGGCGAGAAACAAAGGGGCTGAAACAGCTGGCGAGAAACAGTAGTCGAGAAACAGAGGGGCTGAAACAGAGGGGCTGAAACAGACGGGCTGAAACAGAGAGCCTGAAACAGAGGGCGAGAAACAGAGGGGCTGAAACAGAGGGCGAAAAACAGAGGGGCTGAAACAGAGGGCGAGAAACAGAGGGGCTGAAACAGAGGGGCAGAAACAGAGGGGCTGAATCAGAGGGGCTGAAACAGAGGGCGAGAAACAGAGCGACTGAATCAGAGGGGCTGAATCAGAGGGACTGAAACAGAGGGGCTGAAACAGTGGGCGAGAAACAAAGGGGCTGAAACAGCGGGCGAGAAACAGAGGGCGAGAAACAGAGGGGCTGAAACAGAGGGGCTGAAACAGATGGGCTGAAACAGAGAGCCTGAAACAGAGGGCGAGAAACAGAGGGGCTGAAACAGAGGGCGAAAAACAGAGGGGCTGAAACAGAGGGCGAGAAACAGAGGGTGAGAAACAGAAGGCGAGAAACAGAGTGGATGAAACAGAGGGGCTGAAACAAAGGGGCTGAAATAGTGGGGCTGAAACAGAGGGGCTGAATCAGACGGGCTGAAACAGAGTGGCTGAATCAGAGGGGCTGAAACAGAGGGCGAGAAACAGAGGGGCTGAAACAGAGGGCGAGAAACAGAGCGGCTGAAACAGAGGGGCTTAAACAGAGGGGCTGAAACAGAGGGGCTGAATCCGAGGGCGAGAAACAGAGGGGCTGAAACAGAGGGCGAGAAACAGAGGGCGAGAAACAGAGGGGCTGAAAAAGAGGGGCTGAAACAGAGGGGCTGAAACAAAGCGGCTGATGCAGAGGGCGAGAAATAGAGGGGCTGAAGCAGAGGGGCTGAAACAGAGGGGCTGAAACAGAGGGCGAGAAACAGAGAGGCTGAAACAGAGGGCGAGAAACAGAGGGGCTGAAACAGAGGGCGAGAAACAGAGGGGCTGAAACAGAGGTGCTGAAACAGAGGGGCTGAAACAGAGGGTCTGAAACAGAGGGCGAGAAACAGAGAGGCTGAAACAGAGGGCGAGAAACATAGTGGCTGAAACAGAGGGCAAGAAACAGAGGGGCTGAAACAGAGGGCGAGAAACAGAGGGGCTGAAACAGAGGGGCTGAAAGAGAGGGGCTGAAACAGAGAGCGAGAAACAGAGGGGCTGAAACAGAGGGCCAGAAACAGAGGGCGAGAAACAGAGGGACTGAAACAGTGGGGCTGAAACAGAGGGGCTGATACAGAGGGCGAGAAACAGAGCGGCTGAAACAGAGGGCGAGAAACAGAGGGGCTGAAACAAAGGGGCTGAAACAGTGGGGCTAAAACAGAGGGGCTGAAACAGAGGGCGAGAAATAGAGGGGCTGAAACAGAGGGCGAGAAACAGAGGGGCTGAAACAGAGGGCGAGAAACAGAGGGGCTGAAACAGAGGGCGAGAAACAGAGGGGCTGAAACAGAGGGGCTGAAACAGAGGGGCTGAAACAGAGCGCGAGAAACAGAGGGGCTGAAACAGAGGGCGAGAAACAGAGGGGCTGAATCAGAGGGGCTGAAACAGAGGGCGAGAAACAGAGGGGCTGAAACAGAGAGCGAGAAACAGAGGGGCTGAATCAGAGGGGCTGAAACAGAGGGTGAGAAACAGAGGGGCTGAAACAGAGGGCGAGAAACAGAGGCGCTGAAACAGAGGGGCTGAAACAGAGGGGCTGAATCAGAGGGGCTGATTCAGAGGGGCTGAAACAGAGGGGCTTAATCAGAGGGGCTGAAACAGAGGGCGAGAAACAGAGGGGCTGAAACAGAGGGCGAGAAACAGAGGGGCAGAAAAAGACGGCGAGAAACAGAGGAGCTGAAACAGAGGGGCTGAAACAGAGAGCGCGAAACAGAGGGGCTGAAACAGATGGCGAGAAACAGAGGGACTGAAACAGAGGTCGAGAAACAGAGAGGCTGAAACAGAGGGCAAGAAACAGAGGGGCTGAAACAGAGGGGCTGAAACAGAAGGGCTGAAACAGAGGGGCTGAAACAGAGGGCGAGAAACAGAGGGGCTGAATCAGAGGGGCTGAATCAGAAGGGCTGAAACAGAGGGGCTGAATCAGAGGGGCTGAAACAGAAGGCGAGAAACAGAGGGGCTGAAACAGAGGGCGAGAAACTGAGGGCCAGAAACAGAGGGCGAGAAACAGAGGGGCTGAATCAGAGGGTCTGAAACAGAGGGCGAGAAACAGTGGGGCTGAAACAGAGGGCGAGAAACAGAGGGGCTGAAACAGAGGGGCTGAAACAGAGGGCGAGAAACAGAGGGGCAGAAACTGAGGGCGAGAAACAGAGGGGCAGAAACAGAGGGGCTGAAACAGAGGGTCTGAATCAGAGGGGCTGAAACAGAGGGCGAGAAACAAAGGGGCTGAAACAGCTGGCGAGAAACAGAGGTCGAGAAACAGAGGGGCTGAAACAGAGGGGCTGAAACAGACGAGCTGAAACAGAGAGGCTGAAACAGAGGGCGAGAAACAGAGGGGCTGAAACAGAGGGCGAAAAACAGAGGGGCTGAAACAGAGGGCGAGAAACAGAGGGGCTGAAACAGAGGGGCAGCAACAGAGGGGCTGAATCAGAGGGGCTGAAACAGAGGGCGAGAAACAGAGCGGCTGAATCAGAGGGGCTGAATCAGAGGGACTGAAACAGAGGGGCTGAAACAGTGGGCGAGAAACAAAGGGGCTGAAACAGCGGGCGAGAAACAGAGGGCCAGAAACAGAGGGGCTGAAACAGAGGGGCTGAAACAGATGGGCTGAAACAGAGAGCCTGAAACAGAGGGCGAGAAACAGAGGGGCTGAAACAGAGGGCGAAAAACAGAGGGGCTGAAACAGAGGGCGAGAAACAGAGGGTGAGAAACAGAAGGCGAGAAACAGAGTGGATGAAACAGAGGGGCTGAAACAAAGGGGCTGAAATAGTGGGGCTGCAACAGAGGGGCTGAATCAGAGGGGCTGAAACAGAGTGGCTGAATCAGAGGGGCTGAAACAGAGGGCGAGAAACAGAGGGGCTGAAACAGAGGGCGAGAAACAGAGCGGCTGAAACAGAGGGGCTTAAACAGAGGGGCTGAAACAGAGGGGCTGAATCCGAGGGCGAGAAACAGAGAGGCTGAAACAGAGGGCGAGAAACAGAGGGGCTGAAACAGAGGGCAAGAAACAGAGGGGCTGAAACAGAGGGCGAGAAACAGAGGGGCTGAAACAGAGGGGCTGAAACAGAGGGCGAGAAACAGAGGGGCTGAAACAGAGGGCGAGAAACAGAGGGGCTGAAACAGAGTGCGAGAAACAGAGGGCGAGAAACAGAGGGACTGAAACAGAGGGGCTGAAACAGAGGGGCTGAAACAGAGGGCGAGAAACAGAGGGGCTGAAACAGAGGGCGAGAAACAGAGGGGCTGAAACAGAGGGCGAGAAACAGAGTGGCTGAAACAGAGGGGCTGAAACAGTGGGGCTGAAACAGAGCGGCTGAAACAGAGGGCGAGAAATAGAGGGGCTGAAACACAGGGCGAGAAACAGAGGGGCTGAAACAGAGGGCGAGAAACAGAGGGGCTGAAACAGAGGGGCTGAAACAGAGGGGCTGAAACAGAGGGCGAGAAACAGAGGGGCTGAAAAAGAGGGCGAGAAACAGAGTGGCTGAAACAGAGGGCGAGAAACAGAGGGTCTGAATCAGAGGAGCTGAAACAGAGGGCGAGAAACAGAGGGGCTGAAACAGAGGGCGAGAAACAGTGGGGCTGAAACAGAGGGGCTGAAACAGAGGGTGAGAAACAGAGGGGCTGAAACAGAGGGCGAGAAACAGAGGGGCTGAAACAGAGGGTCTGAAACAGAGGGGCTGAAGCAGAGGGGCTGATTCAGAGGGGCTGAAACAGTGGGGCTGAATAAGAGGGGCTGAAACAGAGGGCGAGAAACAGAGGGGCTGAAACAAAGGGGCTGAAACAGTGGGGCTGAAACAGAGGAGCTAAAACAGAGGGCGAGAAATAGAGGGGCTGAAACAGAGGGCGAGAAACAGAGGGGCTGAAACAGAGGGCCAGAAACAGAGGGGCTGAAACAGAGGGGCTGAAACAGAGGGGCTGAAACAGAGGGCGAGAAACAGAGGGTCTGAAAGAGATGGCGAGAAACAGAGGGGCTGAAACAGAGGGCGAGAAACAGAGGGGCTGAATCAGAGGGGCTGAAACAGAGGGCGAGAAACAGAGGGGCTGAAACAGAGGGCGAGAAACAGAGGGGCTGAAACAGAGGTGCTGAAACAGAGGGTGAGAAACAGAGGGGCTGAAACAGAGGGCGAGAAACAGAGGGGCTGAAACAGAGGGGCTGATTCAGAGGGGCTGAAACAGAGGGGCTGAATCGGAGGGGCTGAAACAGAGGGCGAGAAACAGAGGGGCTGAAACAGAGGGCGAGAAACAGAGGAGCAGAAACAGAGGGCGAGAAACAGAGTGGCTGAAACAGAGGGGCTGAAACAGAGAGTGCGAAACAGACGGGCTGAAACAGAGGGCGAGAAACAGAGGGGCTGAAACAGAGGGTCTGAAACAGAGGGGCTGAAACAAAGCGGCTGATGCAGAGGGCGAGAAATAGAGGGGCTGAAGCAGAGGGGCTGAAACAGAGGGGCTGAAACAGAGGGCGAGAAACAGAGAGGCTGAAACAGAGGGCGAGAAACAGAGGGGCTGAAACAGAGGGCGAGAAACAGAGGGGCTGAAACAGAGGTGCTGAAACAGAGGGGCTGAAACAGAGGGTCTGAAACAGAGGGCGAGAAACAGAGAGGCTGAAACAGAGGGCGAGAAACAGAGTGGCTGAAACAGAGGGCAAGAAACAGAGGGCGAGAAACAGAGGGGCTGAAAAAGAGGGGCTGAAACAGAGGGGCTGAAACAAAGCGGCTGATGCAGAGGGCGAGAAATAGAGGGGCTGAAGCAGAGGGGCTGAAACAGAGGGGCTGAAACAGGGGGCGAGAAACAGAGAGGCTGAAACAGAGGGCGAGAAACAGAGGGGCTGAAACAGAGGGCGAGAAACAGAGGGGCTGAAACAGAGGTGCTGAAACAGAGGGGCTGAAACAGAGGGTCTGAAACAGATCGCGAGAAACAGAGAGGCTGAAACAGAGGGCGAGAAATAGAGTGGCTGAAACAGAGGGCAAGAAACAGAGGGGCTGAAACAGAGGGCGAGAAACAGAGGGGCTGAAACAGAGGGGCTGAAAGAGAGGGGCTGAAACAGAGAGCGTGAAATAGAGGGGCTGAAACAGAGGGCCAGAAACAGAGGGCGAGAAACAGAGGGACTGAAACAGTGGGGCTGAAACAGAGGGGCTGATACAGAGGGCGAGAAACAGAGCGGCTGAAACAGAGGGCGAGAAACAGAGGGGCTGAAACAAAGGGGCTGAAACAGTGGGGCTAAAACAGAGGGGCTGAAACAGAGGGCGAGAAATAGAGGGGCTGAAACAGAAGGCGAGAAACAGAGGGGCTGAAACAGAGGGCGAGAAACAGAGGGGCTGAAACAGAGGGCGAGAAACAGAGGGGCTGAAACAGAGGGGCTGAAACAGAGGGGCTGAAACAGAGCGCGAGAAACAGAGGGGCTGAAACAGAGGGCGAGAAACAGAGGGGCTGAATCAGAGGGGCTGAAACAGAGGGCGAGAAACAGAGGGGCTGAAACAGAGAGCGAGAAACAGAGGGGCTGAAACAGAGAGGCTGAAACAGAGGGTGAGAAACAGAGGGGCTGAAACAGAGGGCGAGAAACAGAGGCGCTGAAACAGAGGGGCTGAAACAGAGGGGCTGAATCAGAGGGGCTGATTCAGAGGGGCTGAAACAGAGGGGCTTAATCAGAGGGTCTGAAACAGAGGGCGAGAAACAGAGGGGCTGAAACAGAGGGCGAGAAACAGAGGGGCAGAAAAAGACGGCGAGAAACAGAGGAGCTGAAACAGAGGGGCTGAAACAGAGAGCGCGAAACAGAGGGGCTGAAACAGATGGCGAGAAACAGAGGGACTGAAACAGAGGTCGAGAAACAGAGGGGCTGAAACAGAGGGGCTGAAACAGAGGGGCTGAAACAGAGGGCGAGAAACAGAGGGGCTGAATCAGAGGGGCTGAATCAGAAGGGCTGAAACAGAGGGGCTGAATCGGAGGGGCTGAAACAGAAGGCGAGAAACAGAGGGGCTGAAACAGAGGGCGAGAAACTGAGGGCCAGAAACAGAGAGCGAGAAACAGAGGGGCTGAATCAGAGGGTCTGAAACAGAGGTCTAGAAACAGAGGGGCTGAAACAGAGGGCGAGAAACAGAGGGGCTGAAACAGAGGGGCTGAAACAGAGGGCGAGAAACAGAGGGGCAGAAACTGAGGGCGAGAAACAGAGGGGCAGAAACAGAGGGGCTGAAACAGAGGGTCTGAATCAGAGGGGCTGAAACAGAGGGCGAGAAACAAAGGGGCTGAAACAGCTGGCGAGAAACAGTAGTCGAGAAACAGAGGGGCTGAAACAGAGGGGCTGAAACAGACGGGCTGAAACAGAGAGCCTGAAACAGAGGGTGAGAAACAGAGGGGCTGAAACAGAGGGCGAAAAACAGAGGGGCTGAAACAGAGGGCGAGAAACAGAGGGGCTGAAACAGAGGGGCAGAAACAGAGGGGCTGAATCAGAGGGGCTGAAACAGAGGGCGAGAAACAGAGCGGCTGAATCAGAGGGGCTGAATCAGAGGGACTGAAACAGAGGGGCTGAAACAGTGGGCGAGAAACAAAGGGGCTGAAACAGCGGGCGAGAAACAGAGGGCGAGAAACAGAGGGGCTGAAACAGAGGGGCTGAAACAGATGGGCTGAAACAGAGAGCCTGAAACAGAGGGCGAGAAACAGAGGGGCTGAAACAGAGGGCGAAAAACAGAGGGGCTGAAACAGAGGGCGAGAAACAGAGGGTGAGAAACAGAAGGCGAGAAACAGAGTGGATGAAACAGAGGGGCTGAAACAAAGGGGCTGAAATAGTGGGGCTGAAACAGAGGGGCTGAATCAGAGGGGCTGAAACAGAGTGGCTGAATCAGAGGGGCTGAAACAGAGGGCGAGAAACAGAGGGGCTGAAACAGAGGGCGAGAAACAGAGCGGCTGAAACAGAGGGGCTTAAACAGAGGGGCTGAAACAGAGGGGCTGAATCCGAGGGCGAGAAACAGAGAGGCTGAAACAGAGGGCGAGAAACAGAGGGGCTGAAACAGAGGGCAAGAAACAGAGGGGCTGAAACAGAGGGCGAGAAACAGAGGGGCTGAAACAGAGGGGCTGAAACAGAGGGCGAGAAACAGAGGGGCTGAAACAGAGGGCGAGAAACAGAGGGGCTGAAACAGAGTGCGAGAAACAGAGGGCGAGAAACAGAGGGACTGAAACAGAGGGGCTGAAACAGAGGGGCTGAAACAGAGGGCGAGAAACAGAGGGGCTGAAACAGAGGGCGAGAAACAGAGGGGCTGAAACAGAGGGCGAGAAACAGAGGGGCTGAAACAGAGGGGCTGAAACAGTGGGGCTGAAACAGAGCGGCTGAAACAGAGGGCGAGAAATAGAGGGGCTGAAACACAGGGCGAGAAACAGAGGGGCTGAAACAGAGGGCGAGAAACAGAGGGGCTGAAACAGAGGGGCTGAAACAGAGGGGCTGAAACAGAGGGCGAGAAACAGAGGGGCTGAAAAAGAGGGCGAGAAACAGAGTGGCTGAAACAGAGGGCGAGAAACAGAGGGTCTGAATCAGAGGAGCTGAAACAGAGGGCGAGAAACAGAGGGGCTGAAACAGAGGGCGAGAAACAGTGGTGCTGAAACAGAGGGGCTGAAACAGAGGGTGAGAAACAGAGGGGCTGAAACAGAGGGCGAGAAACAGAGGGGCTGAAACAGAGGGTCTGAAACAGAGGGGCTGAAGCAGAGGGGCTGATTCAGAGGGGCTGAAACAGTGGGGCTGAATAAGAGGGGCTGAAACAGAGGGCGAGAAACAGAGGGGCTGAAACAGAGGGGCTAAAACAGAGGGCGAGAAATAGAGGGGCTGAAACAGAGGGCGAGAAACAGAGGGGCTGAAACAGAGGGCCAGAAACAGAGGGGCTGAAACAGAGGGGCTGAAACAGAGGGGCTGAGACAGAGGGCGAGAAACAGAGGGTCTGAAAGAGATGGCGAGAAACAGAGGGGCTGAAACAGAGGGCGAGAAACAGAGGGGCTGAATCAGAGGGGCTGAAACAGAGGGCGAGAAACAG
Organism: Chiloscyllium punctatum; assembly: GCF_047496795.1. Classification (NCBI taxonomy): domain Eukaryota; kingdom Metazoa; phylum Chordata; class Chondrichthyes; order Orectolobiformes; family Hemiscylliidae; genus Chiloscyllium; species Chiloscyllium punctatum. Next base: position 1,744,777 of record NW_027309795.1, on the reverse strand, counting down.
AGGGGCTGAAACAGAGGGCGAGAAACAGAGGGGCTGAAACAGAGGTGCTGAAACAGAGGGTGAGAAACAGAGGGGCTGAAACAGAGGGCGAGAAACAGAGGGGCTGAAACAGAGGGCGAGAAACACAGGAGCAGAAACAGAGGGCGAGAAACAGAGGGGCTGAAACAGAGGGGCTGAAACAGAGAGTGCGAAACAGACGGGCTGAAACAGAGGGCGAGAAACAGAGGGGCTGAAACAGAGGGTCTGAAACATAGGGGCTGAAACAGAGGGCAAGAAACAGAGGGGCTGAAACCGAGTGGCTGAAACAGAAGGGCTGAAACAGAGGGGCTGAAACAGAGGGCGAGAAACAGAGGGGCTGAATCAGAGGGGCTGAATCAGAGGGGCTGAAACAGAGGGGCTGAATCAGAGGGGCCGAAACAGAAGGCGAGAAACAGAGGTGCTGAAACAGAGGGCGAGAAACAGAGGGGCAGAAACAAAGGGCGAGAAACAGAGGGACTGAAACTGAGGGGCTGAAACAGAGGGGCTGACACAGAGGTCGAGAAACAGAGGGGCTGAAACAGAGGGCGACAAACAGAGGGGCTGAAACAAAGGGCGAGAAACAGAGGGGCTGAAACAGAGGGGCTGAACCAGAGGGGCTGAAACAGAGGGGCTGAAACGGAGGGGCTGAAACAGAGGGGCTGGAACAGAGGGGCTGAAACAGAGGGCAAGAAACAGAGGGGCTGAAACAGAGGGGCTGAAATAGATGGGCAGAAACAGAGGGCGAGAAACAGAGGGCGAGAAACAGAGGGGCTGAATCAGAGGGGCTGAAACAGAGGGGCTGAATCAGAGGGGCTGAATCAGAGGGGCTGAAACAGAGGGGCTGAAACAGAGGGCGAGAAACTAAGGTACTGAATCAGAGGGGCTGAAACAGAGGGGCTGAAACAGAGGGGCTGAAACAGACGGGCTGAATCAGAGGGGCTGAATCAGAGGGGCTGAAACAGAGGGGCTGAAACAGAGGGCGAGAAACTAAGGTACTGAATCAGAGGGGCTGAAACAGAGGGGCTGAAACAGAGGGCGAGAAACAGAGGGGCTGAAACAGAGGGCGAGAAACAGAGGGGCTGAAACAGAGGGGCTGAAACAGAGGGTGAGAAACAGAGGGGCTGAAACAGAGGGGCTGAAACAGAGGGCGAGAAACTAAGGTACTGAATCAGAGGGGCTGAAACAGAGGGGCTGAAACAGAGGGGCTGAAACAGAGGGGCTGAAACAGAGGTGCTGAAACAGACGGGCTGAAACAGAGAGCCTGAAACAGAGTGGCTGAAACAGAGGGGCTGAAACAGACGGGCTGAAACAGAGAGCCTGAAACAGAGTGGCTGAAACAGAGGGGCTGAAATAGAGGGTCTGAAACAGAGCGGCTGAATCAGAGGGGCTGAAACAGAGGGGCTGAATCAGAGGTGCTGAAACAGAGGGGCTGAAATAGAGGGGCTGAAACAGAGGGGCTGAAACAGACAGGCTGAAACAGAGAGCCTGAAACAGAGTGGCTGAAACAGAGGGGCTGAAACAGACGGGCTGAATCAGAGTGGCTGAATCAGAGGGGCTGAAACAGAGGGGCTGAAACAGAGGGCGAGAAACTAAGGTACTGAATCAGAGGGGCTGAAACAGAGGGGCTGAAACAGAGGGCGAGAAACAGAGGGGCTGAAACAGAGGGCGAGAAACAGAGGGGCTGAAACAGAGGGGCTGAAACAGAGGGTGAGAAACAGAGGGGCTGAAACAGAGGGGCTGAAACAGAGGGCGAGAAACTAAGGTACTGAATCAGAGGGGCTGAAACAGAGGGGCTGAAACAGAGGGGCTGAAACAGACGGGCTGAAACAGAGAGCCTGAAACAGAGTGGCTGAAACAGAGGGGCTGAAATAGAGGGTCTGAAACAGAGGGGCTCAATCAGAGGGGCTGAAACAGAGTGGCTGAATCAGAGGTGCTGAAACAGAGGGCGAGAAACAGAGGGGCTGAAACAGAGGGGCTGAATCAGAGGGGTTCAAACAGAGGGGCTGACACAGAGGGCGAGAAACAGAGAGGCTGAAACAGAGGGCGAGAAACAGAGGGGCTGAAAAAGAGGGCGAGAAACAGAGGGGCTGAAACAGAGGGGCTGAAACAGAGGGGCTGAAACAGAGGGCGAGAAACAGAGGGGCTGAAACAGATGTGGAGAAACAGAGGGGCTGAAACAGAGGGCGAGAAAAAGAGGGGCTGAAACAGAGGGCGAGAAACAGAGGGGCTGAAACAGAGGTGCTGAAACAGAGGGTGAGAAACAGAGGGGCTGAAACAGAGGGCGAGAAACAGAGGGGCTGAAACAGAGGGGCTGAAACAGAGGGGCTGATTCAGAGGGGCTGAAACAGAGGGGCTGAATCAGAGGGGCTGAAACAGAGGGCGAGAAACAGAGGGGCTGAAACAGAGGGCGAGAAACAGATGAGCAGAAACAGAGAGCGAGAAACAGAGGGGCTGAAACAGAGGGGCTGAAACAGAGAGTGCGAAACAGAGGGGCTGAAACAGAGGGCGAGAAACAGAGGGGCTGAAACAGAGGTCGAGAAACAGAGGGGCTGAAACAGAGGGCAAGAAACAGAGGGGCTGAAACCGAGTGGCTGAAACAGAAGGGCTGAAACAGAGGGGCTGAAACAGAGTGGGAGAAACAGAGGGGCTGAATCAGAGGGGCTGAATCAGAGGGGCTGAAACAGAGGACCTGAATCAGAGGGGCTGAAACAGAGGGCCTGAATCAGAGGGGCTGAAACAGAAGGCGAGAAACAGAGGGGCTGAAACAGAGGGCGAGAAACAGAGGGGCAGAAACAGAGGGCGAGAAACAGTGGGGCTGAAACAGAGGGCCTGAAACAGAGGGCAAGAAACAGAGGGGCTGAAAAAGAGGGCGAGAAACAGAGGGGCTGAAACAGTGGGGATGAAGCAGAGGGGCTGAAACAGTGGGCGAGAAACAGAGGGGCTGAAACAAAGGGCGAGAAACAGAGGGGCTGAAACAGAGGCGCAGAAACAGAGGGGCTGAAACAGAGGGGCTGAATCGGAGGGGCTGAAACAGAGGGGCTGAAACAGAGGGGCTGAAACAGAGGGCAAGAAACAGAGGGGCTGAAACAGAGGGGCTGAAACAGAGGGGCAGAAACAGAGGGCGAGAAACAGAGGGGCTGAATCAGAGGGGCTGAATCAGAGGGGCTGAATCAGAGGGGCTGAAACAGAGGGGCTGAAACAGAGGGCGAGAAACTAAGGTACTGAATCAGAGGGGCTGAAACAGAGGGGCTGAAACAGAGGGGCTGAAACAGACGGGCTGAAACAGAGAGCCTGAAACAGAGTGGCTGAAACAGGGGGGTTAAATAGAGGGTCTGAAACAGAGGGGCTGAATCAGAGGGGCTGAAACAGAGGGGCTGAATCAGAGGGGCTGAAACAGAGGGCGAGAAACAGAGGGGCTGAAACAGAGGGGCTGAATCAGTGGGGCTGAAACAGAGGGGCTGAAACAGAGGGCGAGAAACAGAGAGGCTGAAACAGAGGGCGAGAAACAGAGGGGCTGAAACAGAGGGCGAGAAACAGAGGGGCTGAAACAGAGGGGCTGAAACAGAGGGGATGAAACAGAGGGCGAGAAACAGAGGGGGTGAAACAGATGGCGAGAAACAGAGTGGCTGAAACAGAGGGCAAGAAACAGAGGGGCTGAATCAGAGGGGCTGAAACAGAGGGCGAGAAACAGAGGGGCTAAAACAGAGGGCGAGAAACAGAGGGGCTGAAACAGAGGTGCTGAAACAGAGGGTGAGAAACAGAGGGGCTGAAACAGAGGGCGAGAAACAGAGGGGCTGAAACAGAGGGGCTGAAACAGAGGGGCTGATTCAGAGGGGCTGAAACTGAGCGGCTGAATCAGAGGGGCTGAAACAGAGGGCGAGAAACAGAGCGGCTGAAACAGAGGGCGAGAAACAGAGGAGCAGAAACAGAGGGCGAGAAACAGAGGGGCTGAAACAGAGGGGCTGAAACAGAGAGTGCGAAACAGTGGGGCTGAAACAGAGGGCGAGAAACAGAGGGGCTGAAACAGAGGGCGAGAAACAGAGGGGCTGAAACAGAGGGCAAGAAACAGAGGGGCTGAAACCGAGTGTCTGAAACAGAAGGGCTGAAACAGAGGGGCTGAAACAGAGGGCGAGAAACAGAGGGGCTGAATCAGAGGGGCTGAATCAGAGGGGCTGAAACAGAGGGGCTGAATCAGAGGGGCTGAAACAGAAGGCGAGAAACAGAGGGGCTGAAACAGAGGGCGAGAAGCAGAGGGGCAGAAACAGAGGGCGAGAAACAGAGGGGCTGAAACAGAGGGGCTGAAACAGAGGGCAAGAAACAGAGGGGCTGAAACAGAGGGCGAGAAACAGAGGGGCTGAAACAGAGGGGCTGAAACAGAGGGGCTGAAACAGAGTGCGAGAAACAGAGGGGCTGAAACAAAGGGCGAGAAACAGAGTGGCTGAAACAGAGGGGAAGAAACAGAGGGGCTGAAACAGAGGGGCTGAATCGGAGGGGCTGAAACAGAGGGGCTGAAACAGAGGGGCTGAAACAGAGGGCAAGAAACAGAGGGGCTGAAACAGAGGGGCTGAAACAGAGGGGCAGAAACAGAGGGCGAGAAACAGAGGGGCTGAATCAGAGGGGCTGAATCAGAGGGGCTGAAACAGAGGGGCTGAAACAGAGGGCGAGAAACAGAGGGGCTGAATCAGAGGGGCTGAATCAGAGGGGTTGAAACAGAGGGGCTGAAACAGAGGGGCAGAAACAGAGGGCGAGAAACTAAGGGACTGAATCAGAGGGGCTGAAACAGAGGGGCTGACACAGAGGTCGAGAAACAGAGGGGCTGAAACAGAGGGCGACAAACAGAGGGGCTGAAACAAAGGGCGAGAAACAGAGGGGCTGAAACAGAGGGGCTGAACCAGAGGGGCTGAAACAGAGGGGCTGAAACGGAGGGGCTGAAACAGAGGGGCTGGAACAGAGGGTCTGAAACAGAGGGCAAGAAACAGAAGGGCTGAAACAGATGGGCAGAAAAAAAGGTCAAGAAACAGAGGGCGAGAAACAGAGGGGCTGAATCAGAGTGGCTGAAACAGAGGGCGAGAAACAGAGGGGCTGAATCAGAGGGGCTGAATCAGAGGGGCTGAAACAGAGGGGCTGAAACAGAGGGCGAGAAACTCAGGTACTGAATCAGAGGGGCTGAAACAGAGGGGCTGAAACAGAGGGGCTGAAACAGACGGGCTGAAACAGAGAGCCTGAAACAGAGTGGCTGAAATAGAGGGGCTGAAATAGAGGGTCTGAAACAGAGGGGCTGAATCAGAGGTGCTGAAACAGAGGGCGAGAAACAGAGGGGCTGAAACAGAGGGGCTGAATCAGAGGGGTTGAAAACGAGGGGCTGACACAGAGGCGAGAAACAGAGAGGCTGAAACAGAGGGCGAGAAACAGAGGGGCTGAAACAGAGGGCGAGAAACAGAGGGGCTGAAACAGAGGGGCTGAAACAGAGGGGCTGAAACAGAAGGGCTGAAACAGAGGGGCTGAAATAGAGTGTCTGAAACAGAGGGGCTGAATCAGAGGGGCTGAAACAGAGGGGCTGAATCAGAGGGGCTGAAACAGAGGGGCTGAAACAGAGGGCGAGAAACAGAGAGGCTGAAACAGAGGGCAAGAAACAGAGGGGCTGAAACAGAGGGCGAGAAACAGAGGGGCTGAAACAGATGGCGAGAAACAGAGGGGCTGAAACAGAGGGCGAGAAACAGAGGGGCTGAATCAGAGGGGCTGAAACAGTGGGGCTGAAACAGAGGGGCTGAAACAGAGGGCGAGAAATAGAGGGGCTGAAACAGAGGGCGAGAAACAGAGGGGCTGAAACAGAGGGCCAGAAACAGAGGGGCTGAAACAGAGGGGCTGAAACAGAGGGGCTGAAACAGAGGGCGAGAAACAGAGGGGCTGAAAGAGATGGCGAGAAACAGAGGGTCTGAAACAGAGGGCAAGAAACAGAGGGCGAGAAACAGAGGGGCTGAAACAGAGGGCGAGAAACAGAGGGGCTGAAACAGAGGTGCTGAAACAGAGGGTGAGAAACAGAGGGGCTAAAACAGAGGGCGAGAAACAGAGGGGCTGAAACAGAGGGGCTGAAACAGAGGGGCTGATTCAGAGGGGCTGAAACAGAGGGGCTGAATCAGAGGGGCTGAAACAGAGGGCGAGAAAGAGAGGGGCTGAAACAGAAGGCGAGAAACAGAGGAGCAGAAACAGAGAGCGAGAAACAGAGGGGCTGAAACAGAGGGGCTGAAACAGAGAGTGCGAAACAGAGGGGCTGAAACAGAGGGCGAGAAACAGAGGGGCTGAAACAGAGGTCGAGAAACAGAGGGGCTGAAACAGAGGGCAAGAAACAGAGGGGCTGAAACCGAGTGGCTGAAACAGAAGGGCTGAAACAGAGGGGCTGAAACAGAGTGCGAGAAACAGAGGGGCTGAATCAGAGGGGCTGAATCAGAGGGGCTGAAACAGAGGGCCTGAATCAGAGGGGCTGAAACAGAGGGCCTGAATCAGAGGGGCTGAAACAGAAGGCGAGAAACAGAGGGGCTGAAACAGAGGGCGAGAAACAGAGGGGCAGAAACAGAGGGCGAGAAACAGTGGGGCTGAAACAGAGGGCCTGAAACAGAGGGCAAGAAACAGAGGGGCTGAAAAAGAGGGCGAGAAACAGAGGGGCTGAAACAGTGGGGATGAAGCAGAGGGGCTGAAACAGTGGGCGAGAAACAGAGGGGCTGAAACAAAGGGCGAGAAACAGAGGGGCTGAAACAGAGGGGCAGAAACAGAGGGGCTGAAACAGAGGGGCTGAATCGGAGGGGCTGAAACAGAGGGGCTGAAACAGAGGGGCTGAAACAGAGGGCAAGAAACAGAGGGGCTGAAACAGAGGGGCTGAAACAGAGGGGCAGAAACAGAGGGCGAGAAACAGAGGGGCTGAATCAGAGGGGCTGAATCAGAGGGGCTGAATCAGAGGGGCTGAAACAGAGGGGCTGAAACAGAGGGCGAGAAACTAAGGTACTGAATCAGAGGGGCTGAAACAGAGGGGCTGAAACAGAGGGGCTGAAACAGACGGGCTGAAACAGAGAGCCTGAAACAGAGTGGCTGAAACAGGGGGGTTAAATAGAGGGTCTGAAACAGAGGGGCTGAATCAGAGGGGCTGAAACAGAGGGGCTGAATCAGAGGGGCTGAAACAGAGGGCGAGAAACAGAGGGGCTGAAACAGAGGGGCTGAATCAGTGGGGCTGAAACAGAGGTGCTGAAACAGAGGGCGAGAAACAGAGAGGCTGAAACAGAGGGCGAGAAACAGAGGGGCTGAAACAGAGGGGATGAAACAGAGGGCGAGAAACAGAGTGGCTGAAACAGAGGGCAAGAAACAGAGGGGCTGAATCAGAGGGGCTGAAACAGAGGGCGAGAAACAGAGGGGCTAAAACAGAGGGCGAGAAACAGAGGGGCTGAAACAGAGGTGCTGAAACAGAGGGTGAGAAACAGAGGGGCTGAAACAGAGGGCGAGAAACAGAGGGGCTGAAACAGAGGGGCTGAAACAGAGGGGCTGATTCAGAGGGGCTGAAACAGAGGGGCTGAATCAGAGGGGCTGAAACAGAGGGCGAGAAACAGAGCGGCTGAAACAGAGGGCGAGAAACAGAGGAGCAGAAACAGAGGGCGAGAAACAGAGGGGCTGAAACAGAGGGGCTGAAACAGAGAGTGCGAAACAGTGGGGCTGAAACAGAGGGCGAGAAAAAGAGGGGCTGAAACAGAGGGCGAGAAACAGAGGGGCTGAAACAGAGGGCAAGAAACAGAGGGGCTGAAACCGAGTGTCTGAAACAGAAGGGCTGAAACAGAGGGGCTGAAACAGAGGGCGAGAAACAGAGGGGCTGAATCAGAGGGGCTGAATCAGAGGGGCTGAAACAGAGGGGCTGAATCAGAGGGGCTGAAACAGAAGGCGAGAAACAGAGGGGCTGAAACAGAGGGCGAGAAGCAGAGGGGCAGAAATAGAGGGCGAGAAACAGCGGGGCTGAAACAGAGGGGCTGAAACAGAGGGCAAGAAACAGAGGGGCTGAAACAGAGGGCGAGAAACAGAGGGGCTGAAACAGAGGGGCTGAAACAGAGGGGCTGAAACAGAGTGCGAGAAACAGAGGGGCTGAAACAAAGGGCGAGAAACAGAGTGGCTGAAACAGAGGGGAAGAAACAGAGGGGCTGAAACAGAGGTGCTGAATCGGAGGGGCTGAAACAGAGGGGCTGAAACAGAGGGGCTGAAACAGAGGGCAAGAAACAGAGGGGCTGAAACAGAGGGGCTGAAACAGAGGGGCAGAAACAGAGGGCGAGAAACAGAGGGGCTGAATCAGAGGGGCTGAATCAGAGGGGCTGAAACAGAGGGGCTGAAACAGAGGGCGAGAAACAGAGGGGCTGAATCAGAGGGGCTGAATCAGAGGGGTTGAAACAGAGGGGCTGAAACAGAGGGGCAGAAACAGAGGGCGAGAAACTAAGGGACTGAATCAGAGGGGCTGAAACAGAGGGTCTGACACAGAGGTCGAGAAACAGAGGGGCTGAAACAGAGGGCGACAAACAGAGGGGCTGAAACAAAGGGCGAGAAACAGAGGGGCTGAAACAGAGGGGCTGAACCAGAGGGGCTGAAACAGAGGGGCTGAAACGGAGGGGCTGAAACAGAGGGGCTGGAACAGAGGGTCTGAAACAGAGGGCAAGAAACAGAAGGGCTGAAACAGATGGGCAGAAAAAAAGGTCGAGAAACAGAGGGCAAGAAACAGAGGGGCTGAATCAGAGTGGCTGAAACAGAGGGCGAGAAACAGAGGGGCTGAATCAGACGGGCTGAATCAGAGGGGCTGAAACAGAGGGGCTGAAACAGAGGGCGAGAAACTCAGGTACTGAATCAGAGGGGCTGAAACAGAGGGGCTGAAACAGAGGGGCTGAAACAGACGGGCTGAAACAGAGAGCCTGAAACAGAGTGGCTGAAATAGAGGGGCTGAAATAGAGGGTCTGAAACAGAGGGGCTGAATCAGAGGTGCTGAAACAGAGGGCGAGAAACAGAGGGGCTGAAACAGAGGGGCTGAATCAGAGGGGTTGAAAACGAGGGGCTGACACAGAGGCGAGAAACAGAGAGGCTGAAACAGAGGGCGAGAAACAGAGGGGCTGAAACAGAGGGCGAGAAACAGAGGGGCTGAAACAGAGGGCGAGAAACAGAGGGGCTGAAACAGAGGGCAAGAAACAGAGTGGCTGAAACCGAGTGTCTGAAACAGAAGGGCTGAAACAGAGGGGCTGAAACAGAGGGCGAGAAACAGAGGGGCTGAATCAGAGGGGCTGAATCAGAGGGGCTGAAACAGAGGGGCTGAATCAGAGGGGCTGAAACAGAGGGCGAGAAACAGAGGGGCTGAAACAGAGGGCGAGATGCAGAGGGGCAGAAACAGAGGGCGAGAAACAGAGGGGCTGAAACAGAGGGGCTGAAACAGAGGGCAAGAAACAGAGGGGCTGAAACAGAGGGGCTGAAACAAAGGGCGAGAAACAGAGTGGCTGAAACAGAGGGGCAGAAACAGAGGGGCTGAAACAGAGGGGCTGAATCGGAGGGGCTGAAACAGAGGGGCTGAAACAGAGGGGCTGAAACAGAGGGCAAGAAACAGAGGGGCTGAAACAGAGGGGCTGAAACAGACGGGCAGAAACAGAGGGCGAGAAACAGAGGGGCTGAATCAGAGGGGCTGAATCAGAGGGGCTGAAACAGAGGGGCTGAAACAGAGGGCGAGAAACAGAGGGGCTGAATCAGAGGGGCTGAATCAGAGGGGCTGAAACAGAGGGGCTGAAACAGAGGGCGAGAAACTAAGGGACTGAATCAGAGGGGCTGAAACAGAGGGGCTGAAACAGACGGGCTGAAACAGAGAGCCTGAAACAGAGGGGCTGAAACAGAGGGGCTGAAATAGAGGGGCTGAAACAGAGGGGCTGAAACAGAGGGCGAGAAACTAAGGTACTGAATCAGAGGGGCTGAAACAGAGGGGCTGAAACAGACGGGCTGAAACAGAGAGCCTGAAACAGAGTGGCTGAAACAGAGGGGCTGAAATAGAGGGTCTGAAACAGAGGGGCTGAATCAGAGGGGCTGAAACAGAGGGGCTGAATCAGAGGGGCTGAAACAGAGGGGCTGAAACAGAGGGCGAGAAACAGAGAGGCTGAAACAGAGGGCAACAAACAGAGGGGCTGAAACAGAGGGCGAGAAACAGAGGGGCTGAAACAGAGGGGCTGAAACAGAGGGGCTGAAACAGAGGGCGAGAAACGGAGGCTCTGAAACAGATGGCGAGAAACAGAGGGGCTGAAACAGAGGGCGAGAAACAGAGGGGCTGAAACAGAGGTCGATAAACAGAGGGGCTGAAACAGAGGGCAAGAAACAGAGGGGCTGAAACCGAGTGGCTGAAACAGAAGGGCTGAAACAGAGGGGCTGAAACAGAGGGCGAGAAACAGAGGGGCTGAATCAGAGGGGCTGAATCAGAGGGGCTGAAACAGAGGGCCTGAATCAGAGGGGCTGAAACAGAAGGCGAGAAACAGAGGGGCTGAAACAGAAGGCGAGAAACAGAGGAGCAGAAACAGAGAGCGAGAAACAGTGGGGCTGAAACAGAGGGCCTGAAACAGAGGGCAAGAAACAGAGGGGCTGAAACAGAGGGCGCGAAACAGAGGGGCTGAAACAGTGTGCGAGAAACAGAGGGGCTGAAACAAAGGGCGAGAAACAGAGGGGCTGAAACAGAGGGGCAGAAACAGAGGGGCTGAAACAGAGGGGCTGAATCGGAGGGGCTGAAACAGAGGGGCTGAAACAGAGGGGCTGAAACAGAGGGCAAGAAACAGAGGGGCTGAAACAGAGGGGCTGAAACAGAGGGGCAGAAACAGAGGGCGAGAAACAGAGGGGCTGAATCAGAGGGGCTGGATCAGAGGGGCTGAATCAGAGGGGCTGAAACAGAGGGGCTGAAACAGAGGGCGAGAAACTAAGGTACTGAATCAGAGGGGCTGAAACAGTGGGGCTGAAACAGAGGGGCTGAAACAGACGGGCTGAAACAGAGAGCCTGAAACAGAGTGGCTGAAACAGAGGGGCTGAAATAGAGGGTCTGAAACAGAGGGGCTGAATCAGAGTGGCTGAAACAGAGGGGCTGAATCAGAGGGGCTGAAACAGAGGGCGAGAAACAGAGGGGCTGAAACAGAGGGGCTGAATCAGAGGGGCTGAAACAGAGGGGCTGAAACAGAGGGCGAGAAACAGAGAGGCGGAAACAGAGGGCGAGAAACAGAGGGGCTGAAACAGATGGCGAGAAACAGAGGGGCTGAAACAGAGGGGCTGAAACAGAGGGGCTGAAACAGAGGGCGAGAAACAGAGGGGGTGAAACAGATGGCGAGAAACAGAGGGGCTGAAACAGAGGGCGAGAAACAGAGGGGCTGAATCAGAGGGGCTGAAACAGAGGGCGTGAAACAGAGGGGCTAAAACAGAGGGCGAAAAACAGAGGGGCTGAAACAGAGGTGCTGAAACAGAGGGTGAGAAACAGAGGGGCTGAAACTGAGGGCAAGAAACAGAGGGGCTGAAACCGAGTGTCTGAAACAGAAGGGCTGAAACAGAGGGGCTAAAACAGAGGGCGAGAAACAGAGGGGCTGAATCAGAGGGGCTGAATCAGAGGTGCTGAAACAGAGGGGCTGAATCAGAGGGGCTGAAACAGAGGGCGAGAAACAGAGGGGCTGAAACAGAGGGCGAGAAGCAGAGGGGCAGAAACAGAGGGCGAGAAACAGAGGGGCTGAAACAGAGGGGCTGAAACAGAGGGCAAGAAACAGAGGGGCTGAAACAGAGGGGCTGAAACAAAGGGCGAGAAACAGAGTGGCTGAAACAGAGGGGCAGAAACAGAGGGGCTGAAACAGAGGGGCTGAATCGGAGGGGCTGAAACAGAGGGGCTGAAACAGAGGGGCTGAAACAGAGGGGCTGATTCAGAGGGGCTGAAACAGAGGGGCTGAATCAGAGGGGCTGAAACAGAGGGCGAGAAACAGAGCGGCTGAAACAGAGGGCGAGAAACAGAGGAGCAGAAACAGAGGGCGAGAAACAGAGGGGCTGATACAGAGGGGCTGAAACAGAGAGTGCGAAACAGAGGGGCTGAAACAGAGGGCGAGAAACAGAGGGGCTGAAACAGAGGGCGAGAAACAGAGGGGCTGAAACAGAGGGCAAGAAACAGAGTGGCTGAAACCGAGTGTCTGAAACAGAAGGGCTGAAACAGAGGGGCTGAAACAGAGGGCGAGAAACAGAGGGGCTGAATCAGAGGGGCTGAAACAGAGGGGCTGAAACAGAGGGCGAGAAACTAAGGGACTGAATCAGAGGGGCTGAAACAGAGGGGCTGAAACAGACGGGCTGAAACAGAGAGCCTGAAACAGAGGGGCTGAAACAGAGGGGCTGAAATAGAGGGGCTGAAACAGAGGGGCTGAAACAGAGGGCGAGAAACTAAGGTACTGAATCAGAGGGGCTGAAACAGAGGGGCTGAAACAGACGGGCTGAAACAGAGAGCCTGAAACAGAGTGGCTGAAACAGAGGGGCTGAAATAGAGGGTCTGAAACAGAGGGGCTGAATCAGAGGGGCTGAAACAGAGGGGCTGAATCAGAGGGGCTGAAACAGAGGGGCTGAAACAGAGGGTGAGAAACAGAGAGGCTGAAACAGAGGGCAACAAACAGAGGGGCTGAAACAGAGGGCGAGAAACAGAGGGGCTGAAACAGAGGGGCTGAAACAGAGGGGCTGAAACAGAGGGCGAGAAACGGAGGGGCTGAAACAGATGGCGAGAAACAGAGGGGCTGAAACAGAGGGCGAGAAACAGAGGGGCTGAATCAGAGGGGCTGAAACAGAGGGCGAGAAACAGAGGGGCTGAAACAGAGGGCGAGAAACAGAGGGGCTGAAACAGAGGTGCTGAAACAGAGGGTGAGAAACAGAGGGGCTGAAACAGAGGTCGATAAACAGAGGGGCTGAAACAGAGGGCAAGAAACAGAGGGGCTGAAAACGAGTGTCTGAAACAGAAGGGCTGAAACAGAGGGGCTGAAACAGAGGGCGAGAAACAGAGGGGCTGAATCAGAGGGGCTGAATCAGAGGGGCTGAAACAGAGGGCCTGAATCAGAGGGGCTGAAACAGAAGGCGAGAAACAGAGGGGCTGAAACAGAGGGCGAGAAACAGAGGGGCAGAAACAGAGGGCGAGAAACAGTGGGGCTGAAACAGAGGGCCTGAAACAGAGGGCAAGAAACAGAGGGGCTGAAACAGAGGGCGAGAAACAGAGGGGCTGAAACAGTGGGGCTGAAGCAGAGGGGCTGAAACAGTGTGCGAGAAACAGAGGGGCTGAAACAAAGGGCGAGAAACAGAGGGGCTGAAACAGAGGGGCAGAAACAGAGGGGCTGAAACAGAGGGGCTGAATCGGAGGGGCTGAAACAGAGGGGCTGAAACAGAGGGGCTGAAACAGAGGGCAAGAAACAGAGGGGCTGAAACAGAGGGGCTGAAACAGAGGGGCAGAAACAGAGGGCGAGAAACAGAGGGGCTGAATCAGAGGGGCTGGATCAGAGGGGCTGAATCAGAGGGGCTGAAACAGAGGGGCTGAAACAGAGGGCGAGAAACTAAGGTACTGAATCAGAGGGGCTGAAACAGAGGGGCTGAAACAGAGGGGCTGAAACAGACGGGCTGAAACAGAGAGCCTGAAACAGAGTGGCTGAAACAGAGGGGCTGAAATAGAGGGTCTGAAACAGAGGGGCTGAATCAGAGTGGCTGAAACAGAGGGGCTGAATCAGAGGGGCTGAAACAGAGGGCGAGAAACAGAGGGGCTGAAACAGAGGGGCTGAATCAGAGGGGCTGAAACAGAGGGGCTGAAACAGAGGGCGAGAAACAGAGAGGCTGAAACAGAGGGCGAGAAACAGAGGGGCTGAAACAGAGGGCGAGAAACAGAGGGGCTGAAACAGAGGGGCTGAAACAGAGGGGCTGAAACAGAGGGCGAGAAACAGAGGGGGTGAAACAGATGGCGAGAAACAGAGGGGCTGAAACAGAGGGCGAGAAACAGAGGGGCTGAATCAGAGGGGCTGAAACAGAGGGCGTGAAACAGAGGGGCTAAAACAGAGGGCGAGAAACAGAGGGGCTGAAACAGAGGTGCTGAAACAGAGGTTGAGAAACAGAGGGGCTGAAACAGAGGGCGAGAAACAGAGGGGCTGAAACAGAGGGGCTGAAATAGAGGGTCTGAAACAGAGGGGCTGAATCAGAGGGGCTGAAACGAAGGGGCTGAATCAGAGGGGCTGAAACAGAGGGCGAGAAACAGAGGGGCTGAAACAGAGGTGCTGAATCAGAGGGGCTGAAACAGAGGGGCTGAAACAGAGGGGCTGAATCAGAGGGGCTGAAACAGAGGGGCTGAAACAGAGGGCGAGAAACAGAGGGGCTGATACAGAGGGGCTGAAACAGAGAGTGCGAAACAGAGGGGCTGAAACAGAGGGGCTGAAACAGAGGGCGAGAAAGAGAGGGGGTGAAACAGATGGCGAGAAACAGAGGGGCTGAAACAGAGGGCGAGAAACAGAGGGGCTGAATCAGAGGGGCTGAAACAGAGGGCGAGAAACAGAGGGGCTAAAACTGAGGGCGAGAAACAGAGGGGCTGAAACAGAGGTGCTGAAACAGAGGGTGAGAAACAGAGGGGCTGAAACAGAGGGCGAGAAACAGAGGGGCTGAAACTGAGGGGCTGAAACAGAGGGTCTGATTCAGAGGGGCTGAAACAGAGGGGCTGAATCAGAGGGGCTGAAACAGAGGGCGAGAAACAGAGCGGCTGAAACAGAGGGCGAGAAACAGAGGAGCAGAAACAGAGGGCGAGAAACAGAGGGGTTGATACAGAGGGGCTGAAACAGAGGGGCTGAAACAGAGGGGCTGATTCAGAGGGGCTGAAACAGAGGGGCTGAATCAGAGGGGCTGAAACAGAGGGCGAGAAACAGAGCGGCTGAAACAGAGGACGAGAAACAGTTGAGCAGAAACAGAGGGCGAGAAACAGAGGGGCTGATACAGAGGGGCTGAAACAGAGAGTGCGAAACAGAGGGGCTGAAACAGAGGGCGAGAAACAGAGGGGCTGAAACAGAGGGCGAGAAACAGAGGGGCTGAAACTGAGGGCAAGAAACAGAGGGGCTGAAACCGAGTGTCTGAAACAGAAGGGCTGAAACAGAGGGGCTGAAACAGAGGGCGAGAAACAGAGGGGCTGAATCAGAGGGGCTGAATCAGAGGGGCTGAAACAGAGGGGCTGAATCAGAGGGGCTGAAACAGAAGGCGAGAAACAGAGGGGCTGAAACAGAGGGCGAGAAGCAGACGGGCAGAAACAGAGGGCGAGAAACAGAGGGGCTGAAACAGAGGGGCTGAAACAGAGGGCAAGAAACAGAGGGGCTGAAACAGAGGGGCTGAAACAAAGGGCGAGAAACAGAGTGGCTGAAACAAAGGGGCAGAAACAGAGGGGCTGAAACAGAGGGGCTGAATCGGAGGGGCTGAAACAGAGGGGCTGAAACAGAGGGGCTGAAACAGAGGGGCTGATTCAGAGGGGCTGAAACAGAGGGGCTGAATCAGAGGGGCTGAAACAGAGGGCGAGAAACAGAGCGGCTGAAACAGAGGGCGAGAAACAGAGGAGCAGAAACAGAGGGCGAGAAACAGAGGGGCTGATACAGAGGGGCTGAAACAGAGAGTGCGAAACAGAGGGGCTGAAACAGAGGGCGAGAAACAGAGGGGCTGAAACAAAGGGCGAGAAACAGAGGGGCTGAAACAGAGGGCAAGAAACAGAGTGGCCGAAACCGAGTGTCTGAAACAGAAGGGCTGAAACAGAGGGGCTGAAACAGAGGGCGAGAAACAGAGGGGCTGAATCAGAGGGGCTGAATCAGAGGGGCTGAAACAGAGGGGCTGAATCAGAGGGGCTGAAACAGAAGGCGAGAAACAGAGGGGCTGAAAAAGAAGGCGAGAAGCAGAGGGGCAGAAACAGAGGGCGAGAAACAGAGGGGCTGAAACAGAGGGGCTGAAACAGAGGGCAAGAAACAGAGGGGCTGAAACAGAGGGGCTGAAACAAAGGGCGAGAAACAGAGTGGCTGAAACAGAGGGGCAGAAACAGAGGGGCTGAAACAGAGGGGCTGAATCGGAGGGGCTGAAACAGAGGGGCTGAAACAGAGGGGCTGAAACAGAGGGCAAGAAACAGAGGGGCTGAAACAGAGGGGCTGAAACAGACGGGCAGAAACAGAGGGCGAGAAACAGAGGGGCTGAATCAGAGGGGCTGAATCAGAGGGGCTGAAACAGAGGGGCTGAAACAGAGGGCGAGAAACAGAGGGGCTGAATCAGAGGGGCTGAATCAGAGGGGCTGAAACAGAGGGGCTGAAACAGAGGGCGAGAAACTAAGGGACTGAATCAGAGGGGCTGAAACAGAGGGGCTGAAACAGACGGGCTGAAACAGAGAGCCTGAAACAGAGGGGCTGAAACAGAGGGGCTGAAATAGAGGGGCTGAAACAGAGGGGCTGAAACAGAGGGCGAGAAACTAAGGTACTGAATCAGAGGGGCTGAAACAGAGGGGCTGAAACAGACGGGCTGAAACAGAGAGCCTGAAACAGAGTGGCTGAAACAGAGGGGCTGAAATAGAGGGTCTGAAACAGAGGGGCTGAATCAGAGGGGCTGAAACAGAGGGGCTGAATCAGAGGGGCTGAAACAGAGGGGCTGAAACAGAGGGCGAGAAACAGAGAGGCTGAAACAGAGGGCAACAAACAGAGGGGCTGAAACAGAGGGCGAGAAACAGAGGGGCTGAAACAGAGGGGCTGAAACAGAGGGGCTGAAACAGAGGGCGAGAAACGGAGGGGCTGAAACAGATGGCGAGAAACAGAGGGGCTGAAACAGAGGGCGAGAAACAGAGGGCGAGAAACAGAGGGACTGAAACAGAGGGCGAGAAACAGAGGGGCTGAAACAGAGGGCGAGAAACAGAGGGGCTGAAACAGAGGTGCTGAAACAGAGGGTGAGAAACAGAGGGGCTGAAACAGAGGGCGAGAAACAGAGGGGCTGAAACAGAGGTCGATAAACAGAGGGGCTGAAACAGAGGGCAAGAAACAGAGGGGCTGAAACCGAGTGGCTGAAACAGAAGGGCTGAAACAGAGGGGCTGAAACAGAGGGCGAGAAACAGAGGGGCTGAATCAGAGGGGCTGAATCAGAGGGGCTGAAACAGAGGGCCTGAATCAGAGGGGCTGAAACAGAAGGCGAGAAACAGAGGGGCTGAAACAGAGGGGCTGAAACAGAGGGCAAGAAACAGAGGGGCTGAAACAGAGGGGCTGAAACAAAGGGCGAGAAACAGAGTGGCTGAAACAGAGGGGCAGAAACAGAGGGGCTGAAACAGAGGGGCTGAATCGGAGGGGCTGAAACAGAGGGGCTGAAACAGAGGGGCTGAAACAGAGGGCAAGAAACAGAGGGGCTGAAACAGAGGGGCTGAAACAGACGGGCAGAAACAGAGGGCGAGAAACAGAGGGGCTGAATCAGAGGGGCTGAATCAGAGGGGCTGAAACAGAGGGGCTGAAACAGAGGGCGAGAAACAGAGGGGCTGAATCAGAGGGGCTGAATCAGAGGGGCTGAAACAGAGGGGCTGAAACAGAGGGCGAGAAACTAAGGGACTGAATCAGAGGGGCTGAAACAGAGGGGCTGAAACAGACGGGCTGAAACAGAGAGCCTGAAACAGAGGGGCTGAAACAGAGGGGTTGAAATAGAGGGGCTGAAACAGAGGGGCTGAAACAGAGGGCGAGAAACTAAGGTACTGAATCAGAGGGGCTGAAACAGAGGGGCTGAAACAGACGGGCTGAAACAGAGAGCCTGAAACAGAGTGGCTGAAACAGAGGGGCTGAAATAGAGGGTCTGAAACAGAGGGGCTGAATCAGAGGGGCTGAAACAGAGGGGCTGAATCAGAGGGGCTGAAACAGAGGGGCTGAAACAGAGGGCGAGAAACAGAGAGGCTGAAACAGAGGGCAACAAACAGAGGGGCTGAAACAGAGGGCGAGAAACAGAGGGGCTGAAACAGAGGGGCTGAAACAGAGGGGCTGAAACAGAGGGCGAGAAACGGAGGGGCTGAAACAGATGGCGAGAAACAGAGGGGCTGAAACAGAGGGCGAGAAACAGAGGGCGAGAAACAGAGGGACTGAAACAGAGGGCGAGAAACAGAGGGGCTGAAACAGAGGGCGAGAAACAGAGGGGCTGAAACAGAGGTGCTGAAACAGAGGGTGAGAAACAGAGGGGCTGAAACAGAGGGCGAGAAACAGAGGGGCTGAAACAGAGGTCGATAAACAGAGGGGCTGAAACAGAGGGCAAGAAACAGAGGGGCTGAAACCGAGTGGCTGAAACAGAAGGGCTGAAACAGAGGGGCTGAAACAGAGGGCGAGAAACAGAGGGGCTGAATCAGAGGGGCTGAATCAGAGGGGCTGAAACAGAGGGCCTGAATCAGAGGGGCTGAAACAGAAGGCGAGAAACAGAGGGGCTGAAACAGAGGGCGAGAAACAGAGGGGCAGAAACAGAGGGCGAGAAACAGTGGGGCTGAAACAGAGGGCCTGAAACAGAGGGCAAGAAACAGAGGGGCTGAAACAGAGGGCGAGAAACAGAGGGTCTGAAACAGTGGGGCTGAAGCAGAGGGGCTGAAACAGTGGGCGAGAAACAGAGGGGCTGAAACAAAGGGCGAGAAACAGAGGGGCTGAAACAGAGGGGCAGAAACAGAGGGGCTGAAACAGAGGGGCTGAAACAGAGGGCGAGAAACAGAGGGGGTGAAACAGATGGCGAGAAACAGAGGGGCTGAAACAGAGGGCGAGAAACAGAGGGGCTGAATCAGAGGGGCTGAAACAGAGGGCGAGAAACAGAGGGGCTAAAACAGAGGGCGAGAAACAGAGGGGCTGAAACAGAGGTGCTGAAACAGAGGGTGAGAAACAGAGGGGCTGAAACAGAGGGCGAGAAACAGAGGGGCTGAAACAGAGGGGCTGAAACAGAGGGGCTGATTCAGAGGGGCTGAAACAGAGGGGCTGAATCAGAGGGGCTGAAACAGAGGGCGAGAAACAGAGCGGCTGAAACAGAGGGCGAGAAACAGAGGAGCAGAAACAGAGGGCGAGAAACAGAGGGGCTGATACAGAGGGGCTGAAACAGAGAGTGCGAAACAGAGGGGCTGAAACAGAGGGCGAGAAACAGAGGGGCTGAAACAGAGGGCGAGAAACAGAGGGGCTGAAACAGAGGGCAAGAAACAGAGGGGCTGAAACCGAGTGTCTGAAACAGAAGGGCTGAAACAGAGGGGCTGAAACAGAGGGCGAGAAACAGAGGGGCTGAATCAGAGGGGCTGAATCAGAGGGGCTGAAACAGAGGGGCTGAATCAGAGGGGCTGAAACAGAAGGCGAGAAACAGAGGGGCTGAAACAGAGGGCGAGAAGCAGAGGGGCAGAAACAGAGGGCGAGAAACAGAGGGGCTGAAACAGAGGGGCTGAAACAGAGGGCAAGAAACAGAGGGGCTGAAACAGAGGGGCTGAAACAAAGGGCGAGAAACAGAGTGGCTGAAACAGAGGGGCAGAAACAGAGGGGCTGAAACAGAGGGGCTGAATCGGAGGGGCTGAAACAGAGGGGCTGAAACAGAGGGGCTGAAACAGAGGGGCTGATTCAGAGGGGCTGAAACAGAGGGGCTGAATCAGAGGGGCTGAAACAGAGGGCGAGAAACAGAGCGGCTGAAACAGAGGGCGAGAAACAGAGGAGCAGAAACAGAGGGCGAGAAACAGAGGGGCTGATACAGAGGGGCTGAAACAGAGAGTGCGAAACAGAGGGGCTGAAACAGAGGGCGAGAAACAGAGGGGCTGAAACAGAGGGCAAGAAACAGAGGGGCTGAAACAGAGGGCACGAAACAGAGGGGCTGAAACCGAGTGTCTGAAACAGAAGGGCTGAAACAGAGGGGCAGAAACAGAGGGCGAGAAACAGAGGGGCTGAAACAGAGGGGCTGAAACAGAGGGCAAGAAACAGAGGGGCTGAAACAGAGGGGCTGAAACAAAGGGCTAGAAACAGAGTGGCTGAAAGAGAGGGGCAGAAACAGAGGGGCTGAAACAGAGGGGCTGAATCGGAGGGGCTGAAACAGAGGGGCTGAAACAGAGGGGCTGAAACAGAGGGCAAGAAACAGAGGGGCTGAAACAGAGGGGCTGAAACAGACGGGCAGAAACAGACGGCGAGAAACAGAGGGGCTGAATCAGAGGGGCTGAATCAGAGGGGCTGAAACAGACGGGCTGAAACAGAGGGCGAGAAACAGAGGGGCTGAATCAGAGGGGCTGAATCAGAGGGGCTGAAACTAAGGGACTGAATCAGAGGGGCTTAAACAGAGGGGCTGAAACAGACGGGCTGAAACAGAGAGCCTGAAACAGAGGGGCTGAAACAGAGGGGCTGAAATAGAGGGGCTGAAACAGAGGGGCTGAAACAGAGGGCGAGAAACTAAGGTACTGAATCAGAGGGGCTGAAACAGAGGGGCTGAAACAGACGGGCTGAAACAGAGAGCCTGAAACAGAGTGGCTGAAACAGAGGGGCTGAAATAGAGGGTCTGAAACAGAGGGGCTGAATCAGAGGGGCTGAAACAGAGGGGCTGAATCAGAGGGGCTGAAACAGAGGGGCTGAAACAGAGGGCGAGAAACAGAGAGGCTGAAACAGAGGGCAACAAACAGAGGGGATGAAACAGAGGGCGAGAAACAGAGGGGCTGAAACAGAGGGGCTGAAACAGAGGGGCTGAAACAGAGGGCGAGAAACAGAGGGGCTGAAACAGAGGGCGAGAAACAGAGGGGCTGAATCAGAGTGGCTGAAACAGAGGGCGAGAAACAGAGGGGCTGAAACAGAGGGCGAGAAACAGAGGGGCTGAAACAGAGGTGCTGAAACAGAGGGTGAGAAACAGAGGGGCTGAAACAGAGGGCGAGAAACAGAGGGGCTGAAACAGAGGTCGATAAACAGAGGGGCTGAAACAGAGGGCAAGAAACAGAGGGACTGAAACCGAGTGGCTGAAACAGAAGGGCTGAAACAGAGGGGCTGAAACAGAGGGCGAGAAACAGAGGGGCTGAATCAGAGGGGCTGAATCAGAGGGGCTGAAACAGAGGGTCTGAATCAGAGGGGCTGAAACAGAAGGCGAGAAACAGAGGGGCTGAAACAGAGGGCGAGAAACAGAGGGGCAGAAACAGAGGGCGAGAAACAGTGGGGCTGAAACAGAGGGCCTGAAACAGAGGGCAAGAAATAGAGGGGCTGAAACAGAGGGCGAGAAACAGAGGGGCTGAAACAGTGGGGCTGAAGCAGATAGGCTGAAACAGTGTGCGAGAAACAGAGGGGCTGAAACAAAGGGCGAGAAACAGAGGGGCTGAAACAGAGGGGCAGAAACAGAGGGGCTGAAACAGAGGGGCTGAATCGGAGGGGCTGAAACAGAGGGGCTGAAACAGAGGGGCTGAAACAGAGGGCAAGAAACAGAGGGGCTGAAACAGAGGGGCTGAAACAGAGGGGCAGAAACAGAGGGCGAGAAACAGAGGGGCTGAATCAGAGGGGCTGGATCAGAGGGGCTGAATCAGAGGGGCTGAAACAAAGGGGCTGAAACAGAGGGCGAGAAACTAAGGTACTGAATCAGAGGGGCTGAAACAGAGGGGCTGAAACAGAGGGGCTGAAACAGACGGGCTGAAACAGAGAGCCTGAAACAGAGTGGCTGAAACAGAGGGGCTGAAATAGAGGGTCTGAAACAGAGGGGCTGAATCAGAGTGGCTGAAACAGAGGGGCTGAATCAGAGGGGCTGAAACAGAGGGCGAGAAACAGACGGGCTGAAACAGAGGGGCTGAATCAGAGGGGCTGAAACAGAGGGGCTGAAACAGAGGGGGAGAAACAGAGGGGCTGAAACAGAGGGCTAGAAACAGAGGGGCTGAAACAGAGGGGCTGAAACAGAGGGGCTGAAACAGAGGGCGAGAAACAGAGGGGGTGAAACAGATGGCGAGAAACAGAGGGGCTGAAACAGAGGGCGAGAAACAGAGGGGCTGAATCAGAGGGGCTGAAACAGAGGGCGTGAAACAGAGGGGCTAAAACAGAGGGCGAGAAACAGAGGGGCTGAAACAGAGGTGCTGAAACAGAGGGTGAGAAACAGAGGGCGAGAAACAGAGGGGCTGAAACAGAGGGGCTGAAACAGAGGGGCTCATTCAGAGGGGCTGAAACAGAGGGGCTGAATCAGAGGGGCTGAAACAGAGGGCGAGAAACAGAGCGGCTGAAACAGAGGGCGAGAAACAGAGGAGCAGAAACAGAGGGCGAGAAACAGAGGGGCTGAAACAGAGGGGCTGAAACAGAGAGTGCGAAACAGAGGGGCTGAAACAGAGGGCGAGAAACAGAGGGGCTGAAACAGAGGGCGAGAAACAGAGGGGCTGAAACAGAGGGCAAGAAACAGAGGGGCTGAAACCGAGTGTCTGAAACAGAAGGGCTGAAACAGAGGGGCTGAAACAGAGGGCGAGAAACAGAGGGGCTGAATCAGAGGGGCTGAATCAGAGGGACTGAAACAGAGGGGCTGAATCAGAGGGGCTGAAACAGAAGGCGAGAAACAGAGGGGCTGAAACAGAGGGCGAGAAGCAGAGGGGCAGAAACAGAGGGCGAGAAACAGAGGAGCTGAAACAGAGGGGCTGAAATAGAGGGTCTGAAACAGAGGGGCTGAATCAGAGGGGCTGAAACAGAGGGGCTGAATCAGAGGGGCTGAAACAGAGGGCGAGAAACAGAGGGGCTGAAAAAGAGGGGCTGAATCAGAGGGGCTGAAACAGAGGGGCTGAAACAGAGGGCAAGAAACAGAGAGGCTGAAACAGAGGGCGGGAAACAGAGGGGCTGAAACAGAGGGCGAGAAACAGAGGGGCTGAAACAGAGGGTCTGAAACAGAGGGGCTGAAACAGAGGGCGAGAAACAGAGGGGGTGAAACAGATGGCGAGAAACAGAGGGGCTGAAACAGAGGGCGAGAAACAGAGGGGCTGAATCAGAGGGGCTGAAACAGAGGGCGAGAAACAGAGGGGCTAAAACAGAGGGCGAGAAACAGAGGGGCTGAAACAGAGGTGCTGAAGCAGAGGGTGAGAAGCAGAGGGGCTGAAACAGAGGGCGAGAAACAGAGGGGCTGAAACAGAGGGGCTGAAACAGAGGGGCTGATTCAGAGGGGCTGAAACAGAGCGGCTGAATCAGAGGGGCTGAAACAGAGGGCGAGAAACAGAGCGGCTGAAACAGAGGGCGAGAAACAGAGGAGCAGAAACAGAGGGCGAGAAACAGAGGGGCTGATACAGAGGGGCTGAAACAGAGAGTGCGAAACAGAGGGGCTGAAACAGAGGGCGAGAAACAGAGGGGCTGAAACAGAGGGCGAGAAACAGAGGGGCTGAAACAGAGGGCAAGAAACAGAGGGGCTGAAACCGAGTGTCTGAAACAGAAGGGCTGAAACAGAGGGGCTGAAACAGAGGGCGAGAAACAGAGGGGCTGAATCAGAGGGGCTGAATCAGAGGGGCTGAAACAGAGGGGCTGAATCAGAGGGGCTGAAACAGAAGGCGAGAAACAGAGGGGCTGAAACAGAGGGCGAGAAGCAGAGGGGCAGAAACAGAGGGCGAGAAACAGAGGGGCTGAAACAGAGGGGCTGAAACAGAGGGCAAGAAACAGAGGGGCTGAAACAGAGGGGCTGAAACAGAGGGGCTGATTCAGAGGGGCTGAAACACAGGGGCTGAATCAGAGGGGCTGAAACAGAGGGCGAGAAACAGAGCGGCTGAAACAGAGGGCGAGAAACAGAGGAGCAGAAACAGAGTGGCTGAAACAGAGGGGCAGAAACAGAGGGGCTGAAACAGAGGGGCTGAATCGGAGGGGCTGAAACAGAGGGGCTGAAACAGAGGGGCTGAAACAGAGGGGCTGATTCAGAGGGGCTGAAACAGAGGGGCTGAATCAGAGGGGCTGAAACAGAGGGCGAGAAACAGAGCGGCTGAAACAGAGGGCGAGAAACCGAGGAGCAGAAACAGAGGGCGAGAAACAGAGGGGCTGATACAGAGGGGCTGAAACAGAGAGTGCGAAACAGAGTGGCTGAAACAGAGGGCGAGAAACAGAGGGGCTGAAACAAAGGGCGAGAAACAGAGGGGCTGAAACAGAGGGCAAGAAACAGAGTGGCCGAAACCGAGTGTCTGAAACAGAAGGGCTGAAACAGAGGGGCTGAAACAGAGGGCGAGAAACAGAGGGGCTGAATCAGAGGGGCTGAATCAGAGGGGCTGAAACAGAGGGGCTGAATCAGAGGGGCTGAAACAGAAGGCGAGAAACAGAGGGGCTGAAAAAGAAGGCGAGAAGCAGAGGGGCAGAAACAGAGGGCGAGAAACAGAGGGGCTGAAACAGAGGGGCTGAAACAGAGGGCAAGAAACAGAGGGGCTGAAACAGAGGGGCTGAAACAAAGGGCGAGAAACAGAGGGGCTGAAACAGAGGGGCAGAAACAGAGGGGCTGAAACAAAGGGGCTGAATCGGAGGGGCTGAAACAGAGGGGCTGAAACAGAGGGGCTGAAACAGAGGGCAAGAAACAGAGGGGCTGAAACAGAGGGGCTGAAACAGACGGGCAGAAACAGAGGGCGAGAAACAGAGGGGCTGAATCAGAGGGGCTGAATCAGAGGGGCTGAAACAGAGGGGCTGAAACAGAGGGCGAGAAACAGAGGGGCTGAATCAGAGGGGCTGAATCAGAGGGGCTGAAACAGAGGGGCTGAAACAGAGGGCAAGAAACTAAGGGACTGAATCAGAGGGGCTGAAACAGAGGGGCTGAAACAGACGGGCTGAAACAGAGAGCCTGAAACAGAGGGGCTGAAACAGAGGGGCTGAAATAGAGGGGCTGAAACAGAGGGGCTGAAACAGAGGGCGAGAAACTAAGGTACTGAATCAGAGGGGCTGAAACAGAGGGGCTGAAACAGACGGGCTGAAACAGAGAGCCTGAAACAGAGTGGCTGAAACAGAGGGGCTGAAATAGAGGGTCTGAAACAGAGGGGCTGAATCAGAGGGGCTGAAACAGAGGGGCTGAATCAGAGGGGCTGAAACAGAGGGGCTGAAACAGAGGGCGAGAAACAGAGAGGCTGAAACAGAGGGCAACAAACAGAGGGGCTGAAACAGAGGGCGAGAAACAGAGGGGCTGAAACAGAGGGGCTGAAACAGAGGGGCTGAAACAGAGGGCGAGAAACGGAGGGGCTGAAACAGATGGCGAGAAACAGAGGGGCTGAAACAGAGGGCGAGAAACAGAGGGGCTGAATCAGAGGGGCTGAAACAGAGGGCGAGAAACAGAGGGGCTGAAACAGAGGGCGAGAAACAGAGGGGCTGAAACAGAGGTGCTGAAACAGAGGGTGAGAAACAGAGGGGCTGAAACAGAGGGCGAGAAACAGAGGGGCTGAAACAGAGGTCGATAAACAGAGGGGCTGAAACAGAGGGCAAGAAACAGAGGGGCTGAAACCGAGTGGCTGAAACAGAAGGGCTGAAACAGAGGGGCTGAAACAGAGGGCGAGAAACAGAGGGGCTGAATCAGAGGGGCTGAATCAGAGGGGCTGAAACAGAGGGCCTGAATCAGAGGGATTGAAACAGAAGGCGAGAAACAGAGGGGCTGAAACAGTGGTGCTGAAGCAGAGGGGCTGAAACAGTGGGCGAGAAACAGAGGGGCTGAAACAAAGGGCGAGAAACAGAGGGGCTGAAACAGAGGGTCAGAAACAGAGGGGCTGAAACAGAGGGGCTGAAACAGAGGGCGAGAAACAGAGGGGGTGAAACAGATGGCGAGAAACAGAGGGGCTGAAACAGAGGGCGAGAAACAGAGGGGCTGAATCAGAGGGGCTGAAACAGAGGGCGAGAAACAGAGGGGCTAAAACAGAGGGCGAGAAACAGAGGGGCTGAAACAGAGGTGCTGAAACAGAGGGTGAGAAACAGAGGGGCTGAAACAGAGGGCGAGAAACAGAGGGGCTGAAACAGAGGGGCTGAAACAGAGGGGCTGATTCAGAGGGGCTGAAACAGAGGGGCTGAATCAGAGGGGCTGAAACAGAGGGCGAGAAACAGAGCGGCTGAAACAGAGGGCGAGAAACAGAGGAGCAGAAACAGAGGGCGAGAAACAGAGGGGCTGATACAGAGGGGCTGAAACAGAGAGTGCGAAACAGAGGGGCTGAAACAGAGGGCGAGAAACAGAGGAGCTGAAACAGAGGGCGAGAAACAGAGGGGCTGAAACAGAGGGCAAGAAACAGAGGGGCTGAAACCGAGTGTCTGAAACAGAAGGGCTGAAACAGAGGGGCTGAAACAGAGGGCGAGAAACAGAGGGGCTGAATCAGAGGGGCTGAATCAGAGGGGCTGAAACAGAGGGGCTGAATCAGAGGGGCTGAAACAGAAGGCGAGAAACAGAGGGGCTGAAACAGAGGGCGAGAAGCAGAGGGGCAGAAACAGAGGGCGAGAAACAGAGGGGCTGAAACAGAGGGGCTGAAACAGAGGGCAAGAAACAGAGGGGCTGAAACAGAGGGGCTGAAACAAAGGGCGAGAAACAGAGTGGCTGAAACAGAGGGGCAGAAACAGAGGGGCTGAAACAGAGGGGCTGAATCGGAGGGGCTGAAAAAGAGGGGCTGAAACAGAGGGGCTGAAACAGAGGGGCTGATTCAGAGGGGCTGAAACAGAGGGGCTGAATCAGAGGGGCTGAAACAGAGGGCGAGAAACAGAGCGGCTGAAACAGAGGGCGAGAAACAGAGGAGCAGAAACAGAGGGCGAGAAACAGAGGGGCTGATACAGAGGGGCTGAAACAGAGAGTGCGAAACAGAGGGGCTGAAACAGAGGGCGAGAAACAGAGGGGCTGAAACAGAGTGCGAGAAACAGAGGGGCTGAAACAAAGGGCAAGAAACAGAGGGGATGAAACCGAGTGTCTGAAACAGAAGGGCTGAAACAGAGGGGCTGAAACAGAGGGCGAGAAACAGAGGGGCTGAAACAGAGGGGCTGAAACAGAGGGCAAGAAACAGAGGGGCTGAAACAGAGGGGCTGAAACAAAGGGCGAGAAACAGAGTGGCTGAAACAGAGGGGCAGAAACAGAGGGGCTGAAACAGAGGGGCTGAATCGGAGGGGCTGAAACAGAGGGGCTGAAACAGAGGGGCTGAAACAGAGGGCAAGAAACAGAGGGGCTGAAACAGAGGGGCTGAAACAGACGGGCAGAAACAGAGGGCGAGAAACAGAGGGGCTGAATCAGAGGGGCTGAATCAGAGGGGCTGAAACAGAGGGGCTGAAACAGAGGGCGAGAAACAGAGGGGCTGAATCAGAGGGGCTGAATCAGAGGGGCTGAAACTAAGGGACTGAATCAGAGGGGCTTAAACAGAGGGGCTGAAACAGACGGGCTGAAACAGAGAGCCTGAAACAGAGGGGCTGAAACAGAGGGGCTGAAATAGAGGGGCTGAAACAGAGGGGCTGAAACAGAGGGCGAGAAACTAAGGTACAGAATCAGAGGGGCTGAAACAGAGGGGCTGAAACAGACGGGCTGAAACAGAGAGCCTGAAACAGAGTGGCTGAAACAGAGTGGCTGAAACAGAGGGGCTGAAATAGAGGGTCTGAAACAGAGGGGCTGAATCAGAGGGGCTGAAACAGAGGGGCTGAATCAGAGGGGCTGAAACAGAGGGGCTGAAACAGAGGGCGAGAAACAGAGAGGCTGAAACAGAGGGCAACAAACAGAGGGGATGAAACAGAGGGCGAGAAACAGAGGGGCTGAAACAGAGGGGCTGAAACAGAGGGGCTGAAACAGAGGGCGAGAAACAGAGGGGCTGAAACAGAGGGCGAGAAACAGAGGGGCTGAATCAGAGGGGCTGAAACAGAGGGCGAGAAACAGAGGGGCTGAAACAGAGGGCGAGAAACAGAGGGGCTGAAACAGAGGTGCTGAAACAGAGGGTGAGAAACAGAGGGGCTGAAACAGAGGGCGAGAAACAGAGGGGCTGAAACAGAGGTCGATAAACAGAGGGGCTGAAACAGAGGGCAAGAAACAGAGGGACTGAAACCGAGTGTCTGAAACAGAAGGGCTGAAACAGAGGGGCTGAAACAGAGGGCGAGAAACAGAGGGGCTGAATCAGAGGGGCTGAATCAGAGGGGCTGAAACAGAGGGCCTGAATCAGAGGGGCTGAAACAGAAGGCGAGAAACAGAGGGGCTGAAACAGAGGGCGAGAAACAGAGGGGCAGAAACAGAGGGCGAGAAACAGTGGGGCTGAAACAGAGGGCCTGAATCAGAGGGCAAGAAATAGAGGGGCTGAAACAGAGGGCGAGAAACAGAGGGGCTGAAACAGTGGGGCTGAAGCAGATAGGCTGAAACAGTGTGCGAGAAACAGAGGGGCTGAAACAAAGGGCGAGAAACAGAGGGGCTGAAACAGAGGGGCAGAAACAGAGGGGCTGAAACAGAGGGGCTGAATCGGAGGGGCTGAAACAGAGGGGCTGAAACAGAGGGGCTGAAACAGAGGGCAAGAAACAGAGGGGCTGAAACAGAGGGGCTGAAACAGAGGGGCAGAAACAGAGGGCGAGAAACAGAGGGGCTGAATCAGAGGGGCTGGATCAGAGGGGCTGAATCAGAGGGGCTGAAACAGAGGGGCTGAAACAGAGGGCGAGAAACTAAGGTACTGAATCAGAGGGGCTGAAACAGAGGGGCTGAAACAGAGGGGCTGAAACAGACGGGCTGAAACAGAGAGCCTGAAACAGAGTGGCTGAAACAGAGGGGCTGAAATAGAGGGTCTGAAACAGAGGGGCTGAATCAGAGTGGCTGAAACAGAGGGGCTGAATCAGAGGGGCTGAAACAGAGGGCGAGAAACAGAGGGGCTGAAACAGAGGGGCTGAATCAGAGGGGCTGAAACAGAGGGGCTGAAACAGAGGGCGAGAAACAGAGAGGCTGAAACAGAGGGGGAGAAACAGAGGGGCTGAAACAGAGGGGCTGAAACAGTGGGGCTGAAACAGAGGGCGAGAAACAGAGGGGGTGAAACAGATGGCGAGAAACAGCGGGGCTGAAACAGAGGGCGAGAAACAGAGGGGCTGAATCAGAGGGGCTGAAACAGAGGGCGTGAAACAGAGGGGCTAAAACAGAGGGCGAGAAACAGAGGGGCTGAAACAGAGGTGCTGAAACAGAGGGTGAGAAACAGAGGGCGAGAAACAGAGGGGCTGAAACGGAGGGGCTGAAACAGAGGGGCTGATTCAGAGGGGCTGAAACAGAGGGGCTGAATCAGAGGGGCTGAAACAGAGGGCGAGAAACAGAGCGGCTGAAACAGAGGGCGAGAAACAGAGGAGCAGAAACAGAGGGCGAGAAACAGAGGGGCTGAAACAGAGGGGCTGAAACAGAGAGTGCGAAACAGAGGGGCTGAAACAGAGGGCGAGAAACAGAGGGGCTGAAACAGAGGTCGAGAAACAGAGGGGCTGAAACAGAGGGCAAGAAACAGAGGGGCTGAAACCGAGTGTCTGAAACAGAAGGGCTGAAACAGAGGGGCTGAAACAGAGGGCGAGAAACAGAGGGGCTGAATCAGAGGGGCTGAATCAGAGGGACTGAAACAGAGGGGCTGAATCAGAGGGGCTGAAACAGAAGGCGAGAAACAGAGGGGCTGAAACAGAGGGCGAGAAGCAGAGGGGCAGAAACAGAGGGCGAGATACAGAGGGGCTGAAACAGAGGGGCTGAAATAGAGGGTCTGAAACAGAGGGGCTGAATCAGAGGGGCTGAAACAGAGGGGCTGAATCAGAGGGGCTGAAACAGAGGGCGAGAAACAGAGGGGCTGAAAAAGAGGGGCTGAATCAGAGGGGCTGAAACAGAGGGGCTGAAACAGAGGGCGAGAAACAGAGAGGCTGAAACAGAGGGCGAGAAACAGAGGGGCTGAAACAGAGGGCGAGAAACAGAGGGGCTGAAACAGAGGGGCTGAAACAGAGGGGCTGAAACAGAGGGCGAGAAACAGAGGGGGTGAAACAGATGGCGAGAAACAGAGGGGCTGAAACAGAGGGCGAGAAACAGAGGGGCTGAATCAGAGGGGCTGAAACAGAGGGCGAGAAACAGAGGGGCTAAAACAGAGGGCGAGAAACAGAGGGGCTGAAACAGAGGTGCTGAAACAGAGGGTGAGAAGCAGAGGGGCTGAAACAGAGGGCGAGAAACAGAGGGGCTGAAACAGAGGGGCTGATTCAGAGGGGCTGAAACAGAGCGGCTGAATCAGAGGGGCTGAAACAGAGGGCGAGAAACAGAGGAGCAGAAACAGAGGGCGAGAAACAGAGGGGCTGATACAGAGGGGCTGAAACAGAGAGTGCGAAACAGAGGGGCTGAAACAGAGGGCGAGAAACAGAGGGGCTGAAACAGAGGGCAAGAAACAGAGGGGCTGAAACCGAGTGTCTGAAACAGAAGGGCTGAAACAGAGGGGCTGAAACAGAGGGCGAGAAACAGAGGGGCTGAATCAGAGGGGCTGAATCAGAGGGGCTGAAACAGAGGGGCTGAATCAGAGGGGCTGAAACAGAAGGCGAGAAACAGAGGGGCTGAAACAGAGGGCGAGAAGCAGAGGGGCAGAAACAGAGGGCGAGAAACAGAGGGGCTGAAACAGAGGGGCTGAAACAGAGGGCAAGAAACAGAGGGGCTGAAACAGAGGGGCTGAAACAAAGGGCGAGAAACAGAGTGGCTGAAACAGAGGGGCAGAAACAGAGGGGCTGAAACAGAGGGGCTGAATCGGAGGGGCTGAAACAGAGGGGCTGAAACAGAGGGGCTGAAACAGAGGGCAAGAAACAGAGGGCGAGAAACAGAGGGGCTGAATCAGAGGGGCTGAATCAGAGCGGCTGAAACAGAGGGGCTGAAACAGAGGGCGAGAAACAGAGGGGCTGAATCAGAGGGGCTGAATCAGAGGGCCTGAAACAGAGGGGCTGAAACAGAGGGCGAGAAACTAAGGGACTGAATCAGAGGGGCTGAAACAGAGTGGCTGAAACAGACGGGCTGAAACAGAGAGCCTGAAACAGAGTGGCTGAAACAGAGGGGCTGAAATAGAGGGGCTGAAACAGAGGGGCTGAAACAGAGGGCGAGAAACTAAGGTACTGAATCAGAGGGGCTGAAACAGAGGGGCTGAAACAGACGGGCTGAAACAGAGAGCCTGAAACAGAGTGGCTTAAACAGAGGGGCTGAAATAGAGGGTCTGAAACAGAGGGGCTGAATCAGAGGGGCTGAAACAGAGGGGCTGAATCAGAGGGCGAGAAACAGAGAGGCTGAAACAGAGGGCAACAAACAGAGGGGCTGAAACAGAGGGGCTGAAACAGAGGGCGAGAAACAGAGAGGCGGAAACAGAGGGCAACAAACAGAGGGGCTGAAACAGAGGGCGAGAAGCAGAGGGGCTGAAACAGAGGGGCTGAAACAGAGGGGCTGAAACAGAGGGCGAGAAACAGAGGGGCTGAAACAGATGGCGAGAAACAGAGGGGCTGAAACAGAGGGCGAGAAACAGAGGGGCTGAATCAGAGGGGCTGAAACAGAGGGCGAGAAACAGAGGGGCTGAAACAGAGGAGCTGAAACAGAGGGTGAGAAACAGAGGGGCTGAAACAGAGGGGCTGAAACAGAGGGGCTGAAATTGAGGGTCTGAAACAGAGGGGCTGAATCAGAGGGGCTGAAACAGAGGGGCTGAATCAGAGGTGCTGAAACAGAGGGCGAGAAACAGAGGGGCTGAAACAGAGGGGCTGAATCAGAGGGGTTGAAACAGAGGGGCTGACAAAGAGGGCGAGAAACAGAGAGACTGAAACAGAGGGCGAGAAACAGTGGGGCTGAAACAGAGGGCGAGAAACAGAGGGGCTGAAACAGAGGGGCTGAAACAGAGGGGCTGAAACAGAGGGCGAGAAACAGAGGGGCTGAAACAGATGTGGAGAAACAGAGGGGCTGAAACAGAGGGCGAGAAACAGAGAGGCTGAATCAGAGGGGCTGAAACAGAGGGCGAGAAACAGAGGGGCTGAAACAGAGTGCGAGAAACAGAGGGGCTGAAACAGAGGTGCTGAAACAGAGGGTGAGAAACAGAGGGGCTGAAACAGAGGGGCTGAAACAGAGGGCGAGAAACTAAGGGACTGAATCAGAGGGGCTGAAACAGAGTGGCTGAAACAGACGGGCTGAAACAGAGAGCCTGAAACAGAGTGGCTGAAACAGAGGGGCTGAAATAGAGGGGCTGAAACAGAGGGGCTGAAATAGAGGGTCTGAAACAGAGGGTCTGAATCAGAGGGGCTGAAACAGAGGGGCTGAATCAGAGGGCGAGAAACAGAGAGGCTGAAACAGAGGGCAACAAACAGAGGGGCTGAAACAGAGGGGCTGAAACAGAGGGCGAGAAACAGAGAGGCTGAAACAGAGGGCAACAAACAGAGGGGCTGAAACAGAGGGCGAGAAGCAGAGGGGCTGAAACAGAGGGGCTGAAACAGAGGGGCTGAAACAGAGGGCGAGAAACAGAGGGCCTGAAACAGATGGCGAGAAACAGAGGGGCTGAAACAGAGGGCGAGAAACAGAGGGGCTGAAACAGAGGGCGAGAAACAGAGGGGCTGAAACAGAGGAGCTGAAACAGAGGGTGAGAAACAGAGGGGCTGAAACAGAGGGGCTGAAACAGAGGGGCTGAAATTGAGGGTCTGAAACAGAGGGGCTGAATCAGAGGGGCTGAAACAGAGGGGCTGAATCAGAGGTGCTGAAACAGAGGGCGAGAAACAGAGGGGCTGAAACAGAGGGGCTGAATCAGAGGGGTTGAAACAGAGGGGCTGACAAAGAGGGCGAGAAACAGAGAGACTGAAACAGAGGGCGAGAAACAGTGGGGCTGAAACAGAGGGCGAGAAACAGAGGGGCTGAAACAGAGGGGCTGAAACAGAGGGGCTGAAACAGAGGGCGAGAAACAGAGGGGCTGAAACAGATGTGGAGAAACAGAGGGGCTGAAACAGAGGGCGAGAAACAGAGAGGCTGAATCAGAGGGGCTGAAACAGAGGGCGAGAAACAGAGGGGCTGAAACAGAGTGCGAGAAACAGAGGGGCTGAAACAGAGGTGCTGAAACAGAGGGTGAGAAACAGAGGGGCTGAAACAGAGGGCGAGAAACAGAGGGGCTGGAACAGAGGGGCTGAAACAGAGGGGCTGATTCAGAGGGGCTGAAACAGAGGGGCTGAATCAGAGGGGCTGAAACAGAGGGCGAGAAACAGAGGGGCTGAAACAGAGGGCGAGAAACAGAGGAGCAGAAACAGAGGGCGAGAAACAGAGGGGCTGAAACAGAGGGGCTGAAACAGAGAGTGCGAAACAGACGGGCTGAAACAGAGGGCGAGAAACAGAGGGGCTGAAACAGAGGTCGAGGAACAGAGGGGCTGAAACAGAGGGCAAGAAACAGAGGGGCTGAAACCGAGTGTCTGAAACAGAAGGGCTGAAACAGAGGGGCTGAAACAAAGGGCGAGAAACAGAGGGGCTGAATCAGAGGGGCTGAATCAGAGGGGCTGAAACAGAGGGCCTGAATCAGAGGGGCTGAAACAGAAGGCGAGAAACAGAGGGGCTGAAACAGAGGGCGAGAAACAGAGGGGCAGAAACAGAGGGCGAGAAACAGTGGGGCTGAAACAGAGGGCCTGAAACAGAGGGCAAGAAACAGAGGGGCTGAAACAGAGGGCGAGAAACAGAGGGGCTGAAACAGTGGGGCTGAAGCAGGGGGCTGAAACAGTGGGCGAGAAACAGAGGGGCTGAAACAAAGGGCGAGAAACAGAGGGGCTGAAACAGAGGGGCAGAAACAGAGGGGCTGAAACAGAGGGCGAGAAACAGAGGGGCTGAAACAGAGGGGCTGAAACAGAGGGCGAGAAACAGAGAGGCTGAAACAGAGGGCGAGAAACAGAGGGGCTGAAACAGAGGGCGAGAAACAGAGGGGCTGAAACAGAGGGGCTGAAACAGAGGGGC
The DNA here is from genome assembly GCF_047496795.1 of Chiloscyllium punctatum. NCBI lineage: Eukaryota > Metazoa > Chordata > Chondrichthyes > Orectolobiformes > Hemiscylliidae > Chiloscyllium > Chiloscyllium punctatum. The sequence continues at coordinate 1,710,910 of NW_027309795.1, read as the reverse complement.
TGAAACAGAGGGCGAGAAACAGAGGGGGTGAAACAGATGGCGAGAAACAGAGGGGCTGAAACAGAGGGCAAGAAACAGAGGGGCTGAAACCGAGTGTCTGAAACAGAAGGGCTGAAACAGAGGGGCTGAAACAGAGGGCGAGAAACAGAGGGGCTGAATCAGAGGGGCTGAATCAGAGGGACTGAAACAGAGGGGCTGATTCAGAGGGGCTGAAACAGAAGGCGAGAAACAGAGGGGCTGAAACAGAGGGCGAGAAGCAGAGGGGCAGAAACAGAGGGCGAGATACAGAGGGGCTGAAACAGAGGGGCTGAAATAGAGGGTCTGAAACAGAGGGGCTGAATCAGAGGGGCTGAAACAGAGGGGCTGAATCAGAGGGGCTGAAACAGAGGGCGAGAAACAGAGGGGCTGAAAAAGAGGGGCTGAATCAGAGGGGCTGAAACAGAGGGGCTGAAACAGAGGGCGAGAAACAGAGAGGCTGAAACAGAGGGCGAGAAACAGAGGGGCTGAAACAGAGGGCGAGAAACAGAGGGGCTGAAACAGAGGGGCTGAAACAGAGGGGCTGAAACAGAGGGCGAGAAACAGAGGGGGTGAAACAGATGGCGATAAACAGAGGGGCTGAAACAGAGGGCGAGAAACAGAGGGGCTGAATCAGAGGGGCTGAAACAGAGGGCGAGAAACAGAGGGGCTAAAACAGAGGGCGAGAAACAGAGGGGCTGAAACAGAGGTGCTGAAACAGAGGGTGAGAAGCAGAGGGGCTGAAACAGAGGGCGAGAAACAGAGGGGCTGAAACAGAGGGGCTGATTCAGAGGGGCTGAAACAGAGCGGCTGAATCAGAGGGGCTGAAACAGAGGGCGAGAAACAGAGCGGCTGAAACAGAGGGCGAGAAACAGAGGAGCAGAAACAGAGGGCGAGAAACAGAGGGGCTGATACAGAGGGGCTGAAACAGAGAGTGCGAAACAGAGGGGCTGAAACAGAGGGCGAGAAACAGAGGGGCTGAAACAGAGGGCAAGAAACAGAGGGGCTGAAACCGAGTGTCTGAAACAGAAGGGCTGAAACAGAGGGGCTGAAACAGAGGGCGAGAAACAGAGGGGCTGAATCAGAGGGGCTGAATCAGAGGGGCTGAAACAGAGGGGCTGAATCAGAGGGGCTGAAACAGAAGGCGAGAAACAGAGGGGCTGAAACAGAGGGCGAGAAGCAGAGGGGCAGAAACAGAGGGCGAGAAACAGAGGGGCTGAAACAGAGGGGCTGAAACAGAGGGCAAGAAACAGAGGGGCTGAAACAGAGGGGCTGAAACAAAGGGCGAGAAACAGAGTGGCTGAAACAGAGGGGCAGAAACAGAGGGGCTGAAACAGAGGGGCTGAATCGGAGGGGCTGAAACAGAGGGGCTGAAACAGAGGGGCTGAAACAGAGGGCAAGAAACAGAGGGCGAGAAACAGAGGGGCTGAATCAGAGGGGCTGAATCAGAGGGGCTGAAACAGAGGGGCTGAAACAGAGGGCGAGAAACAGAGGGGCTGAATCAGAGGGGCTGAATCAGAGGGCCTGAAACAGAGGGGCTGAAACAGAGGGCGAGAAACTAAGGGACTGAATCAGAGGGGCTGAAACAGAGTGGCTGAAACAGACGGGCTGAAACAGAGAGCCTGAAACAGAGTGGCTGAAACAGAGGGGCTGAAATAGAGGGGCTGAAACTGAGGGGCTGAAACAGAGGGCGAGAAACTAAGGTCCTGAATCAGAGGGGCTGAAACAGACGGGCTGAAACAGAGAGCCTGAAACAGAGTGGCTTAAACAGAGGGGCTGAAATAGAGGGTCTGAAACAGAGGGGCTGAATCAGAGGGGCTGAAACAGAGGGGCTGAATCAGAGGGCGAGAAACAGAGAGGCTGAAACAGAGGGCAACAAACAGAGGGGCTGAAACAGAGGGCGAGAAACAGAGAGGCTGAAACAGAGGGCAACAAACAGAGGGGCTGAAACAGAGGGCGAGAAGCAGAGGGGCTGAAACAGAGGGGCTGAAACAGAGGGGCTGAAACAGATGGCGAGAAACAGAGGGGCTGAAACAGAGGGCGAGAAACAGAGGGGCTGAATCAGAGGGGCTGAAACAGAGGGCGAGAAACAGAGGGGCTGAAACAGAGGTGCTGAAACAGAGGGTGAGAAACAGAGGGGCTGAAACAGAGGGGCTGAAACAGAGGGTGAGAAACAGAGGGGCTGAAACAGAGGGGCTGAAACAGAGGGGCTGAAATTGAGGGTCTGAAACAGAGGGGCTGAATCAGAGGGGCTGAAACAGAGGGGCTGAATCAGAGGTGCTGAAACAGAGGGCGAGAAACAGAGGGGCTGAAACAGAGGGGCTGAATCAGAGGGGTTGAAACAGAGGGGCTGACAAAGAGGGCGAGAAACAGAGAGACTGAAACAGAGGGCGAGAAACAGTGGGGCTGAAACAGAGGGCGAGAAACAGAGGGGCTGAAACAGAGGGGCTGAAACAGAGGGGCTGAAACAGAGGGCGAGAAACAGAGGGGCTGAAACAGATGTGGAGAAACAGAGGGGCTGAAACAGAGGGCGAGAAACAGAGAGGCTGAATCAGAGGGGCTGAAACAGAGGGCGAGAAACAGAGGGGCTGAAACAGAGTGCGAGAAACAGAGGGGCTGAAACAGAGGTGCTGAAACAGAGGGTGAGAAACAGAGGGGCTGAAACAGAGGGCGAGAAACAGAGGGGCTGGAACAGAGGGGCTGAAACAGAGGGGCTGATTCAGAGGGGCTGAAACAGAGGGGCTGAATCAGAGGGGCTGAAACAGAGGGCGAGAAACAGAGGGGCTGAAACAGAGGGCGAGAAACAGAGGAGCAGAAACAGAGGGCAAGAAACAGAGGGGCTGAAACAGAGGGGCTGAAACAGAGAGTGCGAAACAGAGGGGCTGAAACAGAGGTCGAGGAACAGAGGGGCTGAAACAGAGGGCAAGAAACAGAGGGGCTGAAACCGAGTGTCTGAAACAGAAGGGCTGAAACAGAGGGGCTGAAACAGAGGGCGAGAAACAGAGGGGCTGAATCAGAGGGGCTGAATCAGAGGGGCTGAAACAGAGGGCCTGAATCAGAGGGGCTGAAACAGAAGGCGAGAAACAGAGGGGCTGAAACAGAGGGCGAGAAACAGAGGGGCAGAAACAGAGGGCGAGAAACAGTGGGGCTGAAACAGAGGGCCTGAAACAGAGGGCAAGAAACAGAGGGGCTGAAACAGAGGGCGAGAAACAGAGGGGCTGAAACAGTGGGGCTGAAGCAGAGGGGCTGAAACAGTGGGCGAGAAACAGAGGGGCTGAAACAAAGGGCGAGAAACAGAGGGGCTGAAACAGAGGGGCAGAAACAGAGGGGCTGAAACAGAGGGCGAGAAACAGAGGGGCTGAAACAGAGGGGCTGAAACAGAGGGCGAGAAACAGAGAGGCTGAAACAGAGGGCGAGAAACAGAGGGGCTGAAACAGAGGGCGAGAAACAGAGGGGCTGAAACAGAGGGGCTGAAACAGAGGGGCTGAAACAGAGGGCGAGAAACAGAGGGGGTGAAAGAGATGGCGAGAAACAGAGGGGCTGAAACAGAGGGCGAGAAACAGAGGGGCTGAATCAGAGGGGCTGAAACAGAGGGCGAGAAACAGAGGGGCTAAAACAGAGGGCGAGAAACAGAGGGGCTGAAACAGAGGTGCTGAAACAGAGGGTGAGAAGCAGAGGGGCTGAAACAGAGGGCGAGAAACAGAGGGGCTGAAACAGAGGGGCTGAAACAGAGGGGCTGATTCAGAGGGGCTGAAACAGAGGGGCTGAATCAGAGGGGCTGAAACAGAGGGCGAGAAACAGAGCGGCTGAAACAGAGGGCGAGAAACAGAGGAGCAGAAACAGAGGGCGAGAAACAGAGGGGCTGATACAGAGGGGCTGAAACAGAGAGTGCGAAACAGAGGGGCTGAAACAGAGGGCGAGAAACAGACGGGCTGAAACAGAGGGCGAGAAACAGAGGGGCTGAAACAGAGGGCAAGAAACAGAGGGGCTGAAACCGAGTGTCTGAAACAGAAGGGCTGAAACAGAGGGGCTGAACCAGAGGGCGAGAAACAGAGGGGCTGAATCAGAGGGGCTGAATCAGAGGGGCTGAAACAGAGGGGCTGAATCAGAGGGTCTGAAACAGAAGGCGAGAAACAGAGGGGCTGAAACAGAGGGCGAGAAGCAGAGGGGCAGAAACAGAGGGCGAGAAACAGAGGGGCTGAAACAGAGGGGCTGAAACAGAGGGCAAGAAACAGAGGGGCTGAAACAGAGGGGCTGAAACAAAGGGCGAGAAACAGAGTGGCTGAAACAGAGGGGCAGAAACAGAGGGGCTGAAACAGAGGGGCTGAATCGGAGGGGCTGAAACAGAGGGGCTGAAACAGAGGGGCTGAAACAGAGGGCAAGAAACAGAGGGCGAGAAACAGAGGGGCTGAATCAGAGGGGCTGAATCAGAGGGGCTGAAACAGAGGGGCTGAAACAGAGGGCGAGAAACAGAGGGGCTGAATCAGAGGGGCTGAATCAAAGGGCCTGAAACAGAGGGGCTGAAACAGAGGGCGAGAAACTAAGGGACTGAATCAGAGGGGCTGAAACAGAGTGGCTGAAACAGACGGGCTGAAACAGAGAGCCTGAAACAGACTGGCTGAAACAGAGGGGCTGAAACAGAGGGGCTGAAACAGAGGGGCTGAAACAGAGGGCGAGAAACTAAGGTACTGAATCAGAGTGTCTGAAACAGAGGGGCTGAAACAGACGGGCTGAAACAGAGAGCCTGAAACAGAGTGGCTTAAACAGAGGGGCTGAAATAGAGGGTCTGAAACAGAGGGGCTGAATCAGAGGGGCTGAAACAGAGGGGCTGAATCAGAGGGCGAGAAACAGAGAGGCTGAAACAGAGGGCAACAAACAGAGGGGCTGAAACAGAGGGGCTGAAACAGAGGGCGAGAAACAGAGAGGCTGAAACAGAGGGCAACAAACAGAGGGGCTGAAACAGAGGGCGAGAAACAGAGGGGCTGAAACAGAGGGGCTGAAACAGAGGGGCTGAAACAGAGGGCGAGAAACAGAGGGGCTGAAACAGATGGCGAGAAACAGAGGGGCTGAAACAGAGGGCGAGAAACAGAGGGGCTGAATCAGAGGGGCTGAAACAGAGGGCGAGAAACAGAGGGGCTGAAACAGAGGTGCTGAAAAAGAGGGTGAGAAACAGAGGGGCAGAAACAGAGGTGCTGAAACAGAGGGTGAGAAACAGAGGGGCTGAAACAGAGGGGCTGAAACAGAGGGGCTGAAATTGAGGGTCTGAAACAGAGGGTCTGAAACAGAGGGGCTGAATCAGAGGGGCTGAAACAGAGGGGCTGAATCAGAGGGGTTGAAACAGAGGGGCTGACAAAGAGGGCGAGAAACAGAGAGACTGAAACAGAGGGCGAGAAACAGAGGGGCTGAAACAGAGGGCGAGAAACAGAGGGGCTGAAACAGAGGGGCTGAAACAGAGGGGCTGAAACAGAGGGCGAGAAACAGAGGGGCTGAAACAGATGTGGAGAAACAGAGGGGCTGAAACAGAGGGCGAGAAACAGAGAGGCTGAATCAGAGGGGCTGAAACAGAGGGCGAGAAACAGAGGGGCTGAAACAGAGTGCGAGAAACAGAGGGGCTGAAACAGAGGTGCTGAAACAGAGGGTGAGAAACAGAGGGGCTGAAACAGAGGGCGAGAAACAGAGGGGCTGGAACAGAGGGGCTGAAACAGAGGGGCTGATTCAGAGGGGCTGAAACAGAGGGGCTGAATCAGAGGGGCTGAAACAGAGGGCGAGAAACAGAGGGGCTGAAACAGAGGGCGAGAAACAGAGGAGCAGAAACAGAGGGCGAGAAACAGAGGGGCTGAAACAGAGGGGCTGAAACAGAGAGTGCGAAACAGAGGGGCTGAAACAGAGGGCGAGAAACAGAGGGGCTGAAACAGAGGGCGAGAAACAGAGGGGCTGAAACAGAGGGCAAGAAACAGAGGGGCTGAAACCGAGTGTCTGAAACAGAGGGCAAGAAACAGAAGGGCTGAAACAGAGGGCGAGAAACAGAGGGGCTGAAACAGAGGGCGAGAAACAGAGGGGCTGAATCAGAGGGGCTGAATCAGAGGGGCTGAAACAGAGGGCCTGAATCAGAGGGGCTGAACCAGAAGGCGAGAAACAGAGGGGCTGAAACAGAGGGCGAGAAACAGAGGGGCAGAAACAGAGGGCGAGAAACAGTGGGGCTGAAACAGAGGGCCTGAAACAGAGGGCAAGAAACAGAGGGGCTGAAACAGAGGGCGAGAAACAGAGGGGCTGAAACAGTGGGGCTGAAGCAGAGGGGCTGAAACAGTGGGCGAGAAACAGAGGGGCTGAAACAAAGGGCGAGAAACAGAGGGGCTGAAACAGAGGGGCAGAAACAGAGGGGCTGAAACAGAGGGCAAGAAACAGAGGGGCTGAAACAGAGGGGCTGAAACAGAGGGGCAGAAACAGAGGGCGAGAAACAGAGGGGCTGAATCAGAGGGGCTGAATCAGAGGGGCTGAATCAGAGGGGCTGAAACAGAGGGGCTGAAACAGAGGGCGAGAAACTAAGGTACTGAATCAGAGGGGCTGAAACAGAGGGGCTGAAACAGAGGGGCTGAAACAGACGGGCTGAAACAGAGAGCCTGAAACAGAGTGGCTGAAACAGAGGGGCTGAAATAGAGGGTCTGAAACAGAGGGGCTGAATCAGAGTGGCTGAAACAGAGGGGCTGAATCAGAGGGGCTGAAACAGACGGCGAGAAACAGAGGGGCTGAAACAGAGGGGCTGAATCAGAGGGGCTGAAACAGAGGGGCTGAAACAGAGGGCGAGAAACAGAGAGGCTGAAACAGAGGGCGAGAAACAGAGGGACTGAAACAGAGGGCGAGAAACAGAGGGGCTGAAACAGAGGGGCTGAAACAGAGGGGCTGAAACAGAGGGCGAGAAACAGAGGGGGTGAAACAGATGGCGAGTAACAGAGGGGCTGAAACAGAGGGCGAGAAACAGAGGGGCTGAATCAGAGGGGCTGAATCAGAGGGGCTGAAACAGAGGGCCTGAATCAGAGGGGCTGAACCAGAAGGCGAGAAACAGAGGGGCTGAAACAGAGGGCGAGAAACAGAGGGGCAGAAACAGAGGGCGAGAAACAGTGGGGCTGAAACAGAGGGCCTGAAACAGAGGGCAAGAAACAGAGGGGCTGAAACAGAGGGCGAGAAACAGAGGGGCTGAAACAGTGGGGCTGAAGCAGAGGGGCTGAAACAGTGGGCGAGAAACAGAGGGGCTGAAACAAAGGGCTGAATCGGAGGGGCTGAAACAGAGGGGCAGAAACAGAGGGGCTGAAACAGAGGGCAAGAAACAGAGGGGCTGAAACAGAGGGGCTGAAACAGAGGGGCAGAAACAGAGGGCGAGAAACAGAGGGGCTGAATCAGAGGGGCTGAATCAGAGGGGCTGAATCAGAGGGGCTGAAACAGAGGGGCTGAAACAGAGGGCGAGAAACTAAGGTACTGAATCAGAGGGGCTGAAACAGAGGGGCTGAAACAGAGGGGCTGAAACAGACGGGCTGAAACAGAGAGCCTGAAACAGAGTGGCTGAAACAGAGGGGCTGAAATAGAGGGTCTGAAACAGAGGGGCTGAATCAGAGTGGCTGAAACAGAGGGGCTGAATCAGAGGGGCTGAAACAGACGGCGAGAAACAGAGGGGCTGAAACAGAGGGGCTGAATCAGAGGGGCTGAAACAGAGGGGCTGAAACAGAGGGCGAGAAACAGAGAGGCTGAAACAGAGGGCGAGAAACAGAGGGACTGAAACAGAGGGCGAGAAACAGAGGGGCTGAAACAGAGGGGCTGAAACAGAGGGGCTGAAACAGAGGGCGAGAAACAGAGGGGGTGAAACAGATGGCGAGTAACAGAGGGGCTGAAACAGAGGGCGAGAAACAGAGGGGCTGAATCAGAGGGGCTGAAACAGAGGGCGAGAAACAGAGGGGCTAAAACAGAGGGCGAGAAACAGAGGGGCTGAAACAGAGGTGCTGAAACAGAGGGTGAGAAACAGAGGGGCTGAAACAGAGGGCGAGAAACAGAGGGGATGAAACAGAGGGGCTGAAACAGAGGGGCTGATTCAGAGGGGCTGAAACAGAGGGGCTGAATCAGAGGGGCTGAAACAGAGGGCGAGCAACAGAGCGGCTGAAACAGAGGGCGAGAAACAGAGGAGCAGAAACAGAGGGCGAGAAACAGAGGGGCTGAAAAGGAGGGGCTGAAACAGAGAGTGCGAAACAGAGGGGCTGAAACAGAGGGCGAGAAACAGAGGGGCTGAAACAGAGGGCGAGAAACAGAGGGGCTGAAACAGAGGGCAAGAAACAGAGGGGCTGAAACCGAGTGTCTGAAACAGAAGGGCTGAAACAGAGGGGCTGAAACAGAGGGCGAGAAACAGAGGGGCTGAATCAGAGGGGCTGAATCAGAGGGGCTGAAACAGAGGGCCTGAATCAGAGGGGCTGAAACAGAAGGCGAGAAACAGAGGGGCTGAAACAGAGGGCGAGAAACAGAGGGGCAGAAACAGAGGGCGAGAAACAGTGGGGCTGAAACAGAGGGCTGGAAACAGAGGGCAAGAAACAGAGGGGCTGAAACAGAGGGCGAGAAACAGAGGGGCTGAAACAGTGGGGCTGAAGCAGAGGGGCTGAAACAGTGGGCGAGAAACAGAGGGGCTGAAACAAAGGGCGAGAAACAGAGGGGCTGAAACAGAGGGGCAGAAACAGAGGGGCTGAAACAGAGGGGCTGAATCGGAGGGGCTGAAACAGAGGGGCTGAAACAGAGGGGCTGAAACAGAGGGCAAGAAACAGAGGGGCTGAAACAGAGGGGCTGAAACAGAGGGGCAGAAACAGAGGGCGAGAAACAGAGGGGCTGAATCAGAGGGGCTGAATCAGAGGGGCTGAATCAGAGGGGCTGAAACAGAGGGGCTGAAACAGAGGGCGAGAAACTAAGGTACTGAATCAGAGGGGCTGAAACAGAGGGGCTGAAACAGAGGGGCTGAAACAGACGGGCTGAAACAGAGAGCCTGAAACAGAGTGGCTGAAACAGAGGGGCTGAAATAGAGGGTCTGAAACAGAGGGGCTGAATCAGAGTGGCTGAAACAGAGGGGCTGAATCAGAGGGGCTGAAACAGAGGGCGAGAAACAGAGGGGCTGAAACAGAGGGGCTGAATCAGAGGGGCTGAAACAGAGGGGCTGAAACAGAGGGCGAGAAACAGAGAGGCTGAAACAGAGGGCGAGAAACAGAGGGACTGAAACAGAGGGCGAGAAACAGAGGGGCTGAAACAGAGGGGCTGAAACAGAGGGGCTGAAACAGAGGGCGAGAAACAGAGAGGGGTGAAACAGATGGCGAGAAACAGAGGGGCTGAAACAGAGGGCGAGAAACAGAGGGGCTGAATCAGAGGGGCTGAAACAGAGGGCGAGAAACAGAGGGGCTAAAACAGAGGGCGAGAAACAGAGGGGCTGAAACAGAGGTGCTGAAACAGAGGGTGAGAAACAGAGGGGCTGAAACAGAGGGCGAGAAACAGAGGGGCTGAAACAGAGGGGCTGAAACAGAGGGGCAGATTCAGAGGGGCTGAAACAGAGGGGCTGAATCAGAGGGGCTGAAACAGAGGGCGAGCAACAGAGCGGCTGAAACAGAGGGCGAGAAACAAAGTAGCAGAAACAGAGGGCGAGAAACAGAGGGGCTGAAACAGAGGGGCTGAAACAGAGAGTGCGAAACAGAGGGGCTGAAACAGAGGGCGAGAAACAGAGGGGCTGAAACAGAGGGCGAGAAACAGAGGGGCTGAAACAGAGGGCAAGAAACAGAGGGGCTGAAACCGAGTGTCCGAAACAGAAGGGCTGAAACAGAGGGGCTGAAACAGGGCGAGAAACAGAGGGGCTGAATCAGAGGGGCTGAATCAGAGGGGCTGAAACAGAGGGGCTGAATCAGAGGGCGAGAAGCAGAGGGGCAGAAACAGAGGGCGAGAAACAGAGGGGCTGAAACAGAGGGGCTGAAACAGAGGGCAAGAAACAGAGGGGCTGAAACAGAGGGCGAGAAGCAGAGGGGCAGAAACAGAGGGCGAGAAACAGAGGGGCTGAAACAGAGGGGCTGAAACAGAGGGCAAGAAACAGAGGGGCTGAAACAGAGGGCGAGAAACAGAGGGGCTGAAACAGAGGGGCTGAAACAGAGGGCGAGAAACAGAGGGGCTGAAACAGAGGGCGAGAAACAGAGGGGCTGAAATAGAGGGCGAGAAACAGAGGGGCTGAAACAGAGGGGCTGAAACAGAGGGGCTGAAACAGAGGGCGAGAAACAGAGGGGGTGAAACAGATGGCGAGAAACAGAGGGGCTGATACAGAGGGCGAGAAACAGAGGGGCTGAATCAGAGGGGCTGAAACAGAGGGCGAGAAACAGAGGGGCTAAAACAGAGGGCAAGAAACAGAGGGGCTGAAACAGAGGTGCTGAAACAGAGGGTGAGAAGCAGAGGGGCTGAAACAGAGGGCGAGAAACAGAGGGGCTGAAACAGAGGGGCTGAAACAGAGGGGCTGATTCAGAGAGGCTGAAACAGAGGGGCTGAATCAGAGGGGCTGAAACAGAGGGCGAGAAACAGAGCGGCTGAAACAGAGGGCGAGAAACAGAGGAGCAGAAACAGAGGGCGAGAAACAGAGGGGCTGATACAGAGGGGCTGAAACAGAGAGTGCGAAACAGAGGGGCTGAAACAGAGGGCGAGAAACAGAGGGGCTGAAACAGAGGTCGAGAAACAGAGGGGCTGAAACAGAGGGCAAGAAACAGAGGGGCTGAAACCGAGTGTCTGAAACAGAAGGGCTGAAACAGAGGGGCTGAAACAGAGGGCGAGAAACAGAGGGGCTGAATCAGAGGGGCTGAATCAGAGGGGCTGAAACAGAGGGGCTGAATCAGAGGGGCTGAAACAGAAGGCGAGAAACAGAGGGGCTGAAACAGAGGGCGAGAAGCAGAGGGGCAGAAACAGAGGGCGAGAAACAGAGGGGCTGAAACAGAGGGGCTGAAACAGAGGGCAAGAAACAGAGGGGCTGAAACAGAGGGGCTGAAACAAAGGGCGAGAAACAGAGTGGCTGAAACAGAGGGGCAGAAACAGAAGGGCTGAAACAGAGGGGCTGAATCGGAGGGGCTGAAACAGAGGGGCTGAAACAGAGGGGCTGAAACAGAGGGGCAGAAACAGAGGGCGAGAAACAGAGGGGCTGAATCAGAGGGGCTGAATCAGAGGGGCTGAAACAGAGGGGCTGAAACAGAGGGCGAGAAACAGAGGGGCTGAATCAGAGGGGCTGAATCAGAGGGCTTGAAACAGAGGGGCTGAAACAGAGGGCGAGAAACTAAGGGACTGAATCAGAGGGGCTGAAACAGAGTGGCTGAAACAGACGGGCTGAAACAGAGAGCCTGAAACAGAGGGGCTGAAACAGAGGGGCTGAAATAGAGGGGCTGAAACAGAGGGGCTGAAACAGAGGGCGAGAAACTAAGGTACTGAATCAGAGGGGCTGAAACAGAGGGGCTGAAACAGACGGGCTGAAACAGAGAGCCTGAAACAGAGTGGCTTAAACAGAGGGGCTGAAATAGAGGGTCTGAAACAGAGGGGCTGAATCAGAGGGGCTGAAACAGAGGGGCTGAATCAGAGGGCGAGAAACAGAGAGGCTGAAACAGAGGTCAACAAACAGAGGGGCTGAAACAGAGGGGCTGAAACAGAGGGCGAGAAACAGAGAGGCTGAAACAGAGGGCAACAAACAGAGGGGCTGAAACAGAGGGCGAGAAACAGAGGGGCTGAAACAGAGGGGCTGAAACAGAGGGGCTGAAACAGAGGGCGAGAAACAGAGGGGCTGAAACAGATGGCGAGAAACAGAGGGGCTGAAACAGAGGGCGAGAAACAGAGGGGCTGAATCAGAGGGGCTGAAACAGAGGGCGAGAAACAGAGGGGCTGAAACAGAGGTGCTGAAAAAGAGGGTGAGAAACAGAGGGGCTGAAACAGAGGTGCTGAAACAGAGGGTGAGAAACAGAGGGGCTGAAACAGAGGGGCTGAAACAGACGTGCTGAAACAGAGAGCCTGAATCAGAGTGGCTGAAACAGAGGGGCTGAAATTGAGGGTCTGAAACAGAGGGGCTGAATCAGAGGGGCTGAAACAGAGGGGCTGAATCAGAGGTGCTGAAACAGAGGGCGAGAAACAGAGGGGCTGAAACAGAGGGGCTGAATCAGAGGGGTTGAAACAGAGGGGCTGACAAAGTGGGCGAGAAACAGAGAGACTGAAACAGAGGGCGAGAAACAGAGGGGCTGAAACAGAGGGCGAGAAACAGAGGGGCTGAAACAGAGGGGCTGAAACAGAGGGGCTGAAACAGAGGGCGAGAAACAGAGGGGCTGAAACAGATGTGGAGAAACAGAGGGGCTGAAACAGAGGGCGAGAAACAGAGAGGCTGAATCAGAGGGGCTGAAACAGAGGGCGAGAAACAGAGGGGCTGAAACAGAGGGCGAGAAACAGAGGGGCTGAAACAGAGGTGCTGAAACAGAGGGTGAGAAACAGAGGGGCTGAAACAGAGGGCGAGAAACAGAGGGGCTGGAACAGAGGGGCTGAAACAGAGGGGCTGATTCAGAGGGGCTGAAACAGAGGGGCTGAATCAGAGGGGCTGAAACAGAGGGCGAGAAACAGAGGGACTGAAACAGAGGTCGAGGAACAGAGGGGCTGAAACAGAGGGCAAGAAACAGAGGGGCTGAAACCGAGTGTCTGAAACAGAAGGGCTGAAACAGAGGGGCTGAAACAAAGGGCGAGAAACAGAGGGGCTGAATCAGAGGGGCTGAATCAGAGGGGCTGAAACAGAGGGCCTGAATCAGAGGGGCTGAAACAGAAGGCGAGAAACAGAGGGGCTGAAACAGAGGGCGAGAAACAGAGGGGCAGAAACAGAGGGCGAGAAACAGTGGGGCTGAAACAGAGGGCCTGAAACAGAGGGCAAGAAACAGAGGGGCTGAAACAGAGGGCGAGAAACAGAGGGGCTGAAACAGTGGGGCTGAAGCAGGGGGCTGAAACAGTGGGCGAGAAACAGAGGGGCTGAAACAAAGGGCGAGAAACAGAGGGGCTGAAACAGAGGGGCAGAAACAGAGGGGCTGAAACAGAGGGCGAGAAACAGAGGGGCTGAAACAGAGGGGCTGAAACAGAGGGCGAGAAACAGAGAGGCTGAAACAGAGGGCGAGAAACAGAGGGGCTGAAACAGAGGGCGAGAAACAGAGGGGCTGAAACAGAGGGGCTGAAACAGAGGGGCTGAAACAGAGGGCGAGAAACAGAGGGGGTGAAACAGATGGCGAGAAACAGAGGGGCTGAAACAGAGGGCAAGAAACAGAGGGGCTGAAACCGAGTGTCTGAAACAGAAGGGCTGAAACAGAGGGGCTGAAACAGAGGGCGAGAAACAGAGGGGCTGAATCAGAGGGGCTGAATCAGAGGGACTGAAACAGAGGGGCTGATTCAGAGGGGCTGAAACAGAAGGCGAGAAACAGAGGGGCTGAAACAGAGGGCGAGATACAGAGGGGCTGAAACAGAGGGGCTGAAATAGAGGGTCTGAAACAGAGGGGCTGAATCAGAGGGGCTGAAACAGAGGGGCTGAATCAGAGGGGCTGAAACAGAGGGCGAGAAACAGAGGGGCTGAAAAAGAGGGGCTGAATCAGAGGGGCTGAAACAGAGGGGCTGAAACAGAGGGCGAGAAACAGAGAGGCTGAAACAGAGGGCGAGAAACAGAGGGGCTGAAACAGAGGGCGAGAAACAGAGGGGCTGAAACAGAGGGGCTGAAACAGAGGGGCTGAAACAGAGGGCGAGAAACAGAGGGGGTGAAACAGATGGCGATAAACAGAGGGGCTGAAACAGAGGGCGAGAAACAGAGGGGCTGAATCAGAGGGGCTGAAACAGAGGGCGAGAAACAGAGGGGCTAAAACAGAGGGCGAGAAACAGAGGGGCTGAAACAGAGGTGCTGAAACAGAGGGTGAGAAGCAGAGGGGCTGAAACAGAGGGCGAGAAACAGAGGGGCTGAAACAGAGGGGCTGATTCAGAGGGGCTGAAACAGAGCGGCTGAATCAGAGGGGCTGAAACAGAGGGCGAGAAACAGAGCGGCTGAAACAGAGGGCGAGAAACAGAGGAGCAGAAACAGAGGGCGAGAAACAGAGGGGCTGATACAGAGGGGCTGAAACAGAGAGTGCGAAACAGAGGGGCTGAAACAGAGGGCGAGAAACAGAGGGGCTGAAACAGAGGGCAAGAAACAGAGGGGCTGAAACCGAGTGTCTGAAACAGAAGGGCTGAAACAGAGGGGCTGAAACAGAGGGCGAGAAACAGAGGGGCTGAATCAGAGGGGCTGAATCAGAGGGGCTGAAACAGAGGGGCTGAATCAGAGGGGCTGAAACAGAAGGCGAGAAACAGAGGGGCTGAAACAGAGGGCGAGAAGCAGAGGGGCAGAAACAGAGGGCGAGAAACAGAGGGGCTGAAACAGAGGGGCTGAAACAGAGGGCAAGAAACAGAGGGGCTGAAACAGAGGGGCTGAAACAAAGGGCGAGAAACAGAGTGGCTGAAACAGAGGGGCAGAAACAGAGGGGCTGAAACAGAGGGGCTGAATCGGAGGGGCTGAAACAGAGGGGCTGAAACAGAGGGGCTGAAACAGAGGGCAAGAAACAGAGGGCGAGAAACAGAGGGGCTGAATCAGAGGGGCTGAATCAGAGGGGCTGAAACAGAGGGGCTGAAACAGAGGGCGAGAAACAGAGGGGCTGAATCAGAGGGGCTGAATCAGAGGGCCTGAAACAGAGGGGCTGAAACAGAGGGCGAGAAACTAAGGGACTGAATCAGAGGGGCTGAAACAGAGTGGCTGAAACAGACGGGCTGAAACAGAGAGCCTGAAACAGAGTGGCTGAAACAGAGGGGCTGAAATAGAGGGGCTGAAACTGAGGGGCTGAAACAGAGGGCGAGAAACTAAGGTACTGAATCAGAGGGGCTGAAACAGACGGGCTGAAACAGAGAGCCTGAAACAGAGTGGCTTAAACAGAGGGGCTGAAATAGAGGGTCTGAAACAGAGGGGCTGAATCAGAGGGGCTGAAACAGAGGGGCTGAATCAGAGGGCGAGAAACAGAGAGGCTGAAACAGAGGGCAACAAACAGAGGGGCTGAAACAGAGGGGCTGAAACAGAGGGCGAGAAACAGAGAGGCTGAAACAGAGGGCAACAAACAGAGGGGCTGAAACAGAGGGCGAGAAGCAGAGGGGCTGAAACAGAGGGGCTGAAACAGAGGGGCTGAAACAGATGGCGAGAAACAGAGGGGCTGAAACAGAGGGCGAGAAACAGAGGGGCTGAATCAGAGGGGCTGAAACAGAGGGCGAGAAACAGAGGGGCTGAAACAGAGGTGCTGAAACAGAGGGTGAGAAACAGAGGGGCTGAAACAGAGGGGCTGAAACAGAGGGTGAGAAACAGAGGGGCTGAAACAGAGGGGCTGAAACAGAGGGGCTGAAATTGAGGGTCTGAAACAGAGGGGCTGAATCAGAGGGGCTGAAACAGAGGGGCTGAATCAGAGGTGCTGAAACAGAGGGCGAGAAACAGAGGGGCTGAAACAGAGGGGCTGAATCAGAGGGGTTGAAACAGAGGGGCTGACAAAGAGGGCGAGAAACAGAGAGACTGAAACAGAGGGCGAGAAACAGTGGGGCTGAAACAGAGGGCGAGAAACAGAGGGGCTGAAACAGAGGGGCTGAAACAGAGGGGCTGAAACAGAGGGCGAGAAACAGAGGGGCTGAAACAGATGTGGAGAAACAGAGGGGCTGAAACAGAGGGCGAGAAACAGAGAGGCTGAATCAGAGGGGCTGAAACAGAGGGCGAGAAACAGAGGGGCTGAAACAGAGTGCGAGAAACAGAGGGGCTGAAACAGAGGTGCTGAAACAGAGGGTGAGAAACAGAGGGGCTGAAACAGAGGGCGAGAAACAGAGGGGCTGGAACAGAGGGGCTGAAACAGAGGGGCTGATTCAGAGGGGCTGAAACAGAGGGGCTGAATCAGAGGGGCTGAAACAGAGGGCGAGAAACAGAGGGGCTGAAACAGAGGGCGAGAAACAGAGGAGCAGAAACAGAGGGCGAGAAACAGAGGGGCTGAAACAGAGGGGCTGAAACAGAGAGTGCGAAACAGAGGGGCTGAAACAGAGGTCGAGGAACAGAGGGGCTGAAACAGAGGGCAAGAAACAGAGGGGCTGAAACCGAGTGTCTGAAACAGAAGGGCTGAAACAGAGGGGCTGAAACAGAGGGCGAGAAACAGAGGGGCTGAATCAGAGGGGCTGAATCAGAGGGGCTGAAACAGAGGGCCTGAATCAGAGGGGCTGAAACAGAAGGCGAGAAACAGAGGGGCTGAAACAGAGGGCGAGAAACAGAGGGGCAGAAACAGAGGGCGAGAAACAGTGGGGCTGAAACAGAGGGCCTGAAACAGAGGGCAAGAAACAGAGGGGCTGAAACAGAGGGCGAGAAACAGAGGGGCTGAAACAGTGGGGCTGAAGCAGAGGGGCTGAAACAGTGGGCGAGAAACAGAGGGGCTGAAACAAAGGGCGAGAAACAGAGGGGCTGAAACAGAGGGGCAGAAACAGAGGGGCTGAAACAGAGGGCGAGAAACAGAGGGGCTGAAACAGAGGGGCTGAAACAGAGGGCGAGAAACAGAGAGGCTGAAACAGAGGGCGAGAAACAGAGGGGCTGAAACAGAGGGCGAGAAACAGAGGGGCTGAAACAGAGGGGCTGAAACAGAGGGGCTGAAACAGAGGGCGAGAAACAGAGGGGGTGAGAGAGATGGCGAGAAACAGAGGGGCTGAAACAGAGGGCGAGAAACAGAGGGGCTGAATCAGAGGGGCTGAAACAGAGGGCGAGAAACAGAGGGGCTAAAACAGAGGGCGAGAAACAGAGGGGCTGAAACAGAGGTGCTGAAACAGAGGGTGAGAAGCAGAGGGGCTGAAACAGAGGGCGAGAAACAGAGGGGCTGAAACAGAGGGGCTGAAACAGAGGGGCTGATTCAGAGGGGCTGAAACAGAGGGGCTGAATCAGAGGGGCTGAAACAGAGGGCGAGAAACAGAGCGGCTGAAACAGAGGGCGAGAAACAGAGGAGCAGAAACAGAGGGCGAGAAACAGAGGGGCTGATACAGAGGGGCTGAAACAGAGAGTGCGAAACAGAGGGGCTGAAACAGAGGGCGAGAAACAGAGGGGCTGAAACAGAGGGCGAGAAACAGAGGGGCTGAAACAGAGGGCAAGAAACAGAGGGGCTGAAACCGAGTGTCTGAAACAGAAGGGCTGAAACAGAGGGGCTGAACCAGAGGGCGAGAAACAGAGGGGCTGAATCAGAGGGGCTGAATCAGAGGGGCTGAAACAGAGGGGCTGAATCAGAGGGTCTGAAACAGAAGGCGAGAAACAGAGGGGCTGAAACAGAGGGCGAGAAGCAGAGGGGCAGAAACAGAGGGCGAGAAACAGAGGGGCTGAAACAGAGGGGCTGAAACAGAGGGCAAGAAACAGAGGGGCTGAAACAGAGGGGCTGAAACAAAGGGCGAGAAACAGAGTGGCTGAAACAGAGGGGCAGAAACAGAGGGGCTGAAACAGAGGGGCTGAATCGGAGGGGCTGAAACAGAGGGGCTGAAACAGAGGGGCTGAAACAGAGGGCAAGAAACAGAGGGCGAGAAACAGAGGGGCTGAATCAGAGGGGCTGAATCAGAGGGGCTGAAACAGAGGGGCTGAAACAGAGGGCGAGAAACAGAGGGGCTGAATCAGAGGGGCTGAATCAAAGGGCCTGAAACAGAGGGGCTGAAACAGAGGGCGAGAAACTAAGGGACTGAATCAGAGGGGCTGAAACAGAGTGGCTGAAACAGACGGGCTGAAACAGAGAGCCTGAAACAGACTGGCTGAAACAGAGGGGCTGAAACAGAGGGGCTGAAACAGAGGGGCTGAAACAGAGGGCGAGAAACTAAGGTACTGAATCAGAGTGTCTGAAACAGAGGGGCTGAAACAGACGGGCTGAAACAGAGAGCCTGAAACAGAGTGGCTTAAACAGAGGGGCTGAAATAGAGGGTCTGAAACAGAGGGGCTGAATCAGAGGGGCTGAAACAGAGGGGCTGAATCAGAGGGCGAGAAACAGAGAGGCTGAAACAGAGGGCAACAAACAGAGGGGCTGAAACAGAGGGGCTGAAACAGAGGGCGAGAAACAGAGAGGCTGAAACAGAGGGCAACAAACAGAGGGGCTGAAACAGAGGGCGAGAAACAGAGGGGCTGAAACAGAGGGGCTGAAACAGAGGGGCTGAAACAGAGGGCGAGAAACAGAGGGGCTGAAACAGATGGCGAGAAACAGAGGGGCTGAAACAGAGGGCGAGAAACAGAGGGGCTGAATCAGAGGGGCTGAAACAGAGGGCGAGAAACAGAGGGGCTGAAACAGATGTGCTGAAAAAGAGGGTGAGAAACAGAGGGGCAGAAACAGAGGTGCTGAAACAGAGGGTGAGAAACAGAGGGGCTGAAACAGAGGGGCTGAAACAGAGGGGCTGAAATTGAGGGTCTGAAACAGAGGGTCTGAAACAGAGGGGCTGAATCAGAGGGGCTGAAACAGAGGGGCTGAATCAGAGGGGTTGAAACAGAGGGGCTGACAAAGAGGGCGAGAAACAGAGAGACTGAAACAGAGGGCGAGAAACAGAGGGGCTGAAACAGAGGGCGAGAAACAGAGGGGCTGAAACAGAGGGGCTGAAACAGAGGGGCTGAAACAGAGGGCGAGAAACAGAGGGGCTGAAACAGATGTGGAGAAACAGAGGGGCTGAAACAGAGGGCGAGAAACAGAGAGGCTGAATCAGAGGGGCTGAAACAGAGGGCGAGAAACAGAGGGGCTGAAACAGAGTGCGAGAAACAGAGGGGCTGAAACAGAGGTGCTGAAACAGAGGGTGAGAAACAGAGGGGCTGAAAAAGAGGGCGAGAAACAGAGGGGCTGGAACAGAGGGGCTGAAACAGAGGGGCTGATTCAGAGGGGCTGAAACAGAGGGGCTGAATCAGAGGGGCTGAAACAGAGGGCGAGAAACAGAGGGGCTGAAACAGAGGGCGAGAAACAGAGGAGCAGAAACAGAGGGCGAGAAACAGAGGGGCTGAAACAGAGGGGCTGAAACAGAGAGTGCGAAACAGAGGGGCTGAAACAGAGGGCGAGAAACAGAGGGGCTGAAACAGAGGGCGAGAAACAGAGGGGCTGAAACAGAGGGCAAGAAACAGAGGGGCTGAAACCGAGTGTCTGAAACAGAAGGGCTGAAACAGAGGGGCTGAAACAGAGGGCGAGAAACAGAGGGGCTGAATCAGAGGGGCTGAATCAGAGGGGCTGAAACAGAGGGCCTGAATCAGAGGGGCTGAACCAGAAGGCGAGAAACAGAGGGGCTGAAACAGAGGGCGAGAAACAGAGGGGCAGAAACAGAGGGCGAGAAACAGTGGGGCTGAAACAGAGGGCCTGAAACAGAGGGCAAGAAACAGAGGGGCTGAAACAGAGGGCGAGAAACAGAGGGGCTGAAACAGTGGGGCTGAAGCAGAGGGGCTGAAACAGTGGGCGAGAAACAGAGGGGCTGAAACAAAGGGCGAGAAACAGAGGGGCTGAAACAGAGGGGCAGAAACAGAGGGGCTGAAACAGAGGGGCTGAATCGGAGGGGCTGAAACAGAGGGGCTGAAACAGAGGGGCTGAAACAGAGGGCAAGAAACAGAGGGGCTGAAACAGAGGGGCTGAAACAGAGGGGCAGAAACAGAGGGCGAGAAACAGAGGGGCTGAATCAGAGGGGCTGAATCAGAGGGGCTGAATCAGAGGGGCTGAAACAGAGGGGCTGAAACAGAGGGCGAGAAACTAAGGTACTGAATCAGAGGGGCTGAAACAGAGGGGCTGAAACAGAGGGGCTGAAACAGACGGGCTGAAACAGAGAGCCTGAAACAGAGTGGCTGAAACAGAGGGGCTGAAATAGAGGGTCTGAAACAGAGGGGCTGAATCAGAGTGGCTGAAACAGAGGGGCTGAATCAGAGGGGCTGAAACAGACGGCGAGAAACAGAGGGGCTGAAACAGAGGGGCTGAATCAGAGGGGCTGAAACAGAGGGGCTGAAACAGAGGGCGAGAAACAGAGAGGCTGAAACAGAGGGCGAGAAACAGAGGGACTGAAACAGAGGGCGAGAAACAGAGGGGCTGAAACAGAGGGGCTGAAACAGAGGGGCTGAAACAGAGGGCGAGAAACAGAGGGGGTGAAACAGATGGCGAGTAACAGAGGGGCTGAAACAGAGGGCGAGAAACAGAGGGGCTGAATCAGAGGGGCTGAAACAGAGGGCGAGAAACAGAGGGGCTAAAACAGAGGGCGAGAAACAGAGGGGCTGAAACAGAGGTGCAGAAACAGAGGGTGAGAAACAGAGGGGCTGAAACAGAGGGCGAGAAACAGAGGGGATGAAACAGAGGGGCTGAAACAGAGGGGCTGATTCAGAGGGGCTGAAACAGAGGGGCTGAATCAGAGGGGCTGAAACAGAGGGCGAGCAACAGAGCGGCTGAAACAGAGGGCGAGAAACAGAGGAGCAGAAACAGAGGGCGAGAAACAGAGGGGCTGAAAAGGAGGGGCTGAAACAGAGAGTGCGAAACAGAGGGGCTGAAACAGAGGGCGAGAAACAGAGGGGCTGAAACAGAGGGCGAGAAACAGAGGGGCTGAAACAGAGGGCAAGAAACAGAGGGGCTGAAACCGAGTGTCTGAAACAGAAGGGCTGAAACAGAGGGGCTGAAACAGAGGGCGAGAAACAGAGGGGCTGAATCAGAGGGGCTGAATCAGAGGGCGAGAAACAGAGGGGCTGAATCAGAGGGGCTGAATCAGAGGGGCTGAATCAGAGGGGCTGAAACAGAGGGGCTGAAACAGAGGGCGAGAAACTAAGGTACTGAATCAGAGGGGCTGAAACAGAGGGGCTGAAACAGAGGGGCTGAAACAGACGGGCTGAAACAGAGAGCCTGAAACAGAGTGGCTGAAACAGAGGGGCTGAAATAGAGGGTCTGAAACAGAGGGGCTGAATCAGAGTGGCTGAAACAGAGGGGCTGAATCAGAGGGGCTGAAACAGAGGGCGAGAAACAGAGGGGCTGAAACAGAGGGGCTGAATCAGAGGGGCTGAAACAGAGGGGCTGAAACAGAGGGCGAGAAACAGAGAGGCTGAAACAGAGGGCGAGAAACAGAGGGACTGAAACAGAGGGCGAGAAACAGAGGGGCTGAAACAGAGGGGCTGAAACAGAGGGGCTGAAACAGAGGGCGAGAAACAGAGAGGGGTGAAACAGATGGCGAGAAACAGAGGGGCTGAAACAGAGGGCGAGAAACAGAGGGGCTAAAACAGAGGGCGAGAAACAGAGGGGCTGAAACAGAGGTGCTGAAACAAAGGGTGAGAAACAGAGGGGCTGAAACAGAGGGCGAGAAACAGAGGGGCTGAAACAGAGGGGCTGAAACAGAGGGGCAGATTCAGAGGGGCTGAAACAGAGGGGCTGAATCAGAGGGGCTGAAACAGAGGGCGAGCAACAGAGCGGCTGAAACAGAGGGCGAGAAACAGAGGAGCAGAAACAGAGGGCGAGAAACAGAGGGGCTGAAACAGAGGGGCTGAAACAGAGAGTGCGAAACAGAGGGGCTGAAACAGAGGGCGAGAAACAGAGGGGCTGAAACAGAGGGCGAGAAACAGAGGGGCTGAAACAGAGGGCAAGAAACAGAGGGGCTGAAACCGAGTGTCCGAAACAGAAGGGCTGAAACAGAGGGGCTGAAACAGGGCGAGAAACAGAGGGGCTGAATCAGAGGGGCTGAATCAGAGGGGCTGAAACAGAGGGGCTGAATCAGAGGGGCTGAAACAGAAGGCGAGAAACAGAGGGGCTGAAACAGAGGGCGAGAAGCAGAGGGGCAGAAACAGAGGGCGAGAAACAGAGGGGCTGAAACAGAGGGGCTGAAACAGAGGGCAAGAAACAGAGGGGCTGAAACAGAGGGCGAGAAACAGAGGGGCTGAAACAGAGGGGCTGAAACAGAGGGCGAGAAACAGAGGGGCTGAAACAGAGGGCGAGAAACAGAGGGGCTGAAACAGAGGGCGAGAAACAGAGGGGCTGAAACAGAGGGGCTGAAACAGAGGGGCTGAAACAGAGGGCGAGAAACAGAGGGGGTGAAACAGATGGCGAGAAACAGAGGGGCTGATACAGAGGGCGAGAAACAGAGGGGCTGAATCAGAGGGGCTGAAACAGAGGGCGAGAAACAGAGGGGCTAAAACAGAGGGCAAGAAACAGAGGGGCTGAAACAGAGGTGCTGAAACAGAGGGTGAGAAGCAGAGGGGCTGAAACAGAGGGCGAGAAACAGAGGGGCTGAAACAGAGGGGCTGAAACAGAGGGGCTGATTCAGA
Organism: Chiloscyllium punctatum; assembly: GCF_047496795.1. Classification (NCBI taxonomy): domain Eukaryota; kingdom Metazoa; phylum Chordata; class Chondrichthyes; order Orectolobiformes; family Hemiscylliidae; genus Chiloscyllium; species Chiloscyllium punctatum. The sequence goes on along the minus strand of NW_027309795.1, from coordinate 1,688,547 downwards.
GGGGCTGAAACAGAGGGGCTGAATCAGAGGGGCTGAAACAGAGGGCGAGAAACAGAGCGGCTGAAACAGAGGGCGAGAAACAGAGGAGCAGAAACAGAGGGCGAGAAACAGAGGGGCTGATACAGAGGGGCTGAAACAGAGAGTGCGAAACAGAGGGGCTGAAACAGAGGGCGAGAAACAGAGGGGCTGAAACAGAGGTCGAGAAACAGAGGGGCTGAAACAGAGGGCAAGAAACAGAGGGGCTGAAACCGAGTGTCTGAAACAGAAGGGCTGAAACAGAGGGGCTGAAACAGAGGGCGAGAAACAGAGGGGCTGAATCAGAGGGGCTGAATCAGAGGGGCTGAAACAGAGGGGCTGAATCAGAGGGGCTGAAACAGAAGGCGAGAAACAGAGGGGCTGAAACAGAGGGCGAGAAGCAGAGGGGCAGAAACAGAGGGCGAGAAACAGAGGGGCTGAAACAGAGGGGCTGAAACAGAGGGCAAGAAACAGAGGGGCTGAAACAGAGGGGCTGAAACAAAGGGCGAGAAACAGAGTGGCTGAAACAGAGGGGCAGAAACAGAAGGGCTGAAACAGAGGGGCTGAATCGGAGGGGCTGAAACAGAGGGGCTGAAACAGAGGGGCTGAAACAGAGGGGCAGAAACAGAGGGCGAGAAACAGAGGGGCTGAATCAGAGGGGCTGAATCAGAGGGGCTGAAACAGAGGGGCTGAAACAGATGGCGAGAAACAGAGGGGCTGAATCAGAGGGGCTGAATCAGAGGGCTTGAAACAGAGGGGCTGAAACAGAGGGCGAGAAACTAAGGGACTGAATCAGAGGGGCTGAAACAGAGTGGCTGAAACAGACGGGCTGAAACAGAGAGCCTGAAACAGAGGGGCTGAAACAGAGGGGCTGAAATAGAGGGGCTGAAACAGAGGGGCTGAAACAGAGGGCGAGAAACTAAGGTACTGAATCAGAGGGGCTGAAACAGAGGGGCTGAAACAGACGGGCTGAAACAGAGAGCCTGAAACAGAGTGGCTTAAACAGAGGGGCTGAAATAGAGGGTCTGAAACAGAGGGGCTGAATCAGAGGGGCTGAAACAGAGGGGCTGAATCAGAGGGCGAGAAACAGAGAGGCTGAAACAGAGGTCAACAAACAGAGGGGCTGAAACAGAGGGGCTGAAACAGAGGGCGAGAAACAGAGAGGCTGAAACAGAGGGCAACAAACAGAGGGGCTGAAACAGAGGGCGAGAAACAGAGGGGCTGAAACAGAGGGGCTGAAACAGAGGGGCTGAAACAGAGGGCGAGAAACAGAGGGGCTGAAACAGATGGCGAGAAACAGAGGGGCTGAAACAGAGGGCGAGAAACAGAGGGGCTGAATCAGAGGGGCTGAAACAGAGGGCGAGAAACAGAGGGGCTGAAACAGAGGTGCTGAAAAAGAGGGTGAGAAACAGAGGGGCTGAAACAGAGGTGCTGAAACAGAGGGTGAGAAACAGAGGGGCTGAAACAGAGGGGCTGAAACAGACGTGCTGAAACAGAGAGCCTGAATCAGAGTGGCTGAAACAGAGGGGCTGAAATTGAGGGTCTGAAACAGAGGGGCTGAATCAGAGGGGCTGAAACAGAGGGGCTGAATCAGAGGTGCTGAAACAGAGGGCGAGAAACAGAGGGGCTGAAACAGAGGGGCTGAATCAGAGGGGTTGAAACAGAGGGGCTGACAAAGTGGGCGAGAAACAGAGAGACTGAAACAGAGGGCGAGAAAAAGAGGGGCTGAAACAGAGGGCGAGAAACAGAGGGGCTGAAACAGAGGGGCTGAAACAGAGGGGCTGAAACAGAGGGCGAGAAACAGAGGGGCTGAAACAGATGTGGAGAAACAGAGGGGCTGAAACAGAGGGCGAGAAACAGAGAGGCTGAATCAGAGGGGCTGAAACAGAGGGCGAGAAACAGAGGGGCTGAAACAGAGGGCGAGAAACAGAGGGGCTGAAACAGAGGTGCTGAAACAGAGGGTGAGAAACAGAGGGGCTGAAACAGAGGGCGAGAAACAGAGGGGCTGGAACAGAGGGGCTGAAACAGAGGGGCTGATTCAGAGGGGCTGAAACAGAGGGGCTGAATCAGAGGGGCTGAAACAGAGGGCGAGAAACAGAGGGGCTGAAACAGAGGGCGAGAAACAGAGGAGCAGAAACAGAGGGCGAGAAACAGAGGGGCTGAAACAGAGGGGCTGAAACAGAGAGTGCGAAACAGAGGGGCTGAAACAGAGGGCGAGAAACAGAGGGGCTGAAACAGAGGTCGAGAAACAGAGGGGCTGAAACAGAGGGCAAGAAACAGAGGGGCTGAAACCGAGTGTCTGAAACAGAAGGGCTGAAACAGAGGGGCTGAAACAGAGGGCGAGAAACAGAGGGGCTGAATCAGAGGGGCTGAATCAGAGGGGCTGAAACAGAGGGCCTGAATCAGAGGGGCTGAAACAGAAGGCGAGAAACAGAGGGGCTGAAACAGAGGGCGAGAAACAGAGGGGCAGAAACAGAGGGCGAGAAACAGTGGGGCTGAAACAGAGGGCCTGAAACAGAGGGCAAGAAACAGAGGGGCTGAAACAGAGGGCGAGAAACAGAGGGGCTGAAACAGTGGGGCTGAAGCAGAGGGGCTGAAACAGTGGGCGAGAAACAGAGGGGCTGAAACAAAGGGCGAGAAACAGAGGGGCTGAAACAGAGGGGCAGAAACAGAGGGGCTGAAACAGAGGGGCTGAATCGGAGGGGCTGAAACAGAGGGGCTGAAACAGAGGGGCTGAAACAGAGGGCAAGAAACAGAGGGGCTGAAACAGAGGGGCTGAAACAGAGGGGCAGAAACAGAGGGCGAGAAACAGAGGGGCTGAATCAGAGGGGCTGAATCAGAGGGGCTGAATCAGAGGGGCTGAAACAGAGGGGCTGAAACAGAGGGCGAGAAACTAAGGTACTGAATCAGAGGGGCTGAAACAGAGGGGCTGAAACAGAGGGGCTGAAACAGACGGGCTGAAACAGAGAGCCTGAAACAGAGTGGCTGAAACAGAGGGGCTGAAATAGAGGGTCTGAAACAGAGGGGCTGAATCAGAGTGGCTGAAACAGAGGGGCTGAATCAGAGGGGCTGAAACAGAGGGCGAGAAACAGAGGGGCTGAAACAGAGGGGCTGAATCAGAGGGGCTGAAACAGAGGGGCTGAAACAGAGGGCGAGAAACAGAGAGGCTGAAACAGAGGGCGAGAAACAGAGGGACTGAAACAGAGGGCGAGAAACAGACGGGCTGAAACAGAGGGGCTGAAACAGAGGGGCTGAAACAGAGGGCGAGAAACAGAGGGGGTGAAACAGATGGCGAGTAACAGAGGGGCTGAAACAGAGGGCGAGAAACAGAGGGGCTGAATCAGAGGGGCGGAAACAGAGGGCGAGAAACAGAGGGGCTAAAACAGAGGGCGAGAAACAGAGGGGCTGAAACAGAGGTGCTGAAACAGAGGGTGAGAAACAGAGGGGCTGAAACAGAGGGCGAGAAACAGAGGGGCTGAAACAGAGGGGCTGATTCAGAGGGGCTGAAACAGAGGGGCTGAATCAGAGGGGCTGAAACAGAGGGCGAGAAACAGAGCGGCTGAAACAGAGGGCGAGAAACAGAGCGGCTGAAACAGAGGGCGAGAAACAGAGGGGCTGAAACAGAGGGGCTGAAACAGAGAGTGCGAAACAGAGGGGCTGAAACAGAGGGCGAGAAACAGAGGGGCTGAAACAGAGGGCGAGAAACAGAGGGGCTGAAACAGAGGGCAAGAAACAGAGGGGCTGAAACCGAGTGTCTGAAACAGAAGGGCTGAAACAGAGGGGCTGAAACAGAGGGCGAGAAACAGAGGGGCTGAATCAGAGGGGCTGAATCAGAGGGGCTGAAACAGAGGGCCTGAATCAGAGGGGCTGAAACAGAAGGCGAGAAACAGAGGGGCTGAAACAGAGGGCGAGAAACAGAGGGGCAGAAACAGAGGGCGAGAAACAGTGGGGCTGAAACAGAGGGCTGGAAACAGAGGGCAAGAAACAGAGGGGCTGAAACAGAGGGCGAGAAACAGAGGGGCTGAAACAGTGGGGCTGAAGCAGAGGGGCTGAAACAGTGGGCGAGAAACAGAGGGGCAGAAACAATGGGCGAGAAACAGAGGGGCTGAAACAGAGGGGCAGAAACAGAGGGGCTGAAACAGAGGGGCTGAATCGGAGGGGCTGAAACAGAGGGGCTGAAACAGAGGGGCTGAAACAGAGGGCAAGAAACAGAGGGGCTGAAACAGAGGGGCTGAAACAGAGGGGCAGAAACAGAGGGCGAGAAACAGAGGGGCTGAATCAGAGGGGCTGAATCAGAGGGGCTGAATCAGAGGGGCTGAAACAGAGGGGCTGAAACAGAGGGCGAGAAACTAAGGTACTGAATCAGAGGGGCTGAAACAGAGGGGCTGAAACAGAGGGGCTGAAACAGACGGGCTGAAACAGAGAGCCTGAAACAGAGTGGCTGAAACAGAGGGGCTGAAATAGAGGGTCTGAAACAGAGGGGCTGAATCAGAGTGGCTGAAACAGAGGGGCTGAATCAGAGGGGCTGAAACAGAGGGCGAGAAACAGAGGGGCTGAAACAGAGGGGCTGAATCAGAGGGGCTGAAACAGAGAGGCTGAAACAGAGGGCGAGAAACAGAGAGGCTGAAACAGAGGGCGAGAAACAGAGGGGCTGAAACAGAGGGGCTGAAACAGACGTGCTGAAACAGAGAGCCTGAATCAGAGTGGCTGAAACAGAGGGGCTGAAATTGAGGGTCTGAAACAGAGGGGCTGAATCAGAGGGGCTGAAACAGAGGGGCTGAATCAGAGGTGCTGAAACAGAGGGCGAGAAACAGAGGGGCTGAAACAGAGGGGCTGAATCAGAGGGGTTGAAACAGAGGGGCTGACAAAGTGGGCGAGAAACAGAGAGACTGAAACAGAGGGCGAGAAACAGAGGGGCTGAAACAGAGGGCGAGAAACAGAGGGGCTGAAACAGAGGGGCTGAAACAGAGGGGCTGAAACAGAGGGCGAGAAACAGAGGGGCTGAAACAGATGTGGAGAAACAGAGGGGCTGAAACAGAGGGCGAGAAACAGAGAGGCTGAATCAGAGGGGCTGAAACAGAGGGGCTGAAACAGAGAGTGCGAAACAGAGGGGCTGAAACAGAGGGCGAGAAACAGAGGGGCTGAAACAGAGGGCGAGAAACAGAGGGGCTGAAACAGAGGGCAAGAAACAGAGGGGCTGAAACCGAGTGTCTGAAACAGAAGGGCTGAAACAGAGGGGCTGAAACAGAGGGCGAGAAACAGAGGGGCTGAATCAGAGGGGCTGAATCAGAGGGGCTGAAACAGAGGGCCTGAATCAGAGGGGCTGAAACAGAAGGCGAGAAACAGAGGGGCTGAAACAGAGGGCGAGAAACAGAGGGGCAGAAACAGAGGGCGAGAAACAGTGGGGCTGAAACAGAGGGCTGGAAACAGAGGGCAAGAAACAGAGGGGCTGAAACAGAGGGCGAGAAACAGAGGGGCTGAAACAGTGGGGCTGAAGCAGAGGGGCTGAAACAGTGGGCGAGAAACAGAGGGGCAGAAACAATGGGCGAGAAACAGAGGGGCTGAAACAGAGGGGCAGAAACAGAGGGGCTGAAACAGAGGGGCTGAATCGGAGGGGCTGAAACAGAGGGGCTGAAACAGAGGGGCTGAAACAGAGGGCAAGAAACAGAGGGGCTGAAACAGAGGGGCTGAAACAGAGGGGCAGAAACAGAGGGCGAGAAACAGAGGGGCTGAATCAGAGGGGCTGAATCAGAGGGGCTGAATCAGAGGGGCTGAAACAGAGGGGCTGAAACAGAGGGCGAGAAACTAAGGTACTGAATCAGAGGGGCTGAAACAGAGGGGCTGAAACAGAGGGGCTGAAACAGACGGGCTGAAACAGAGAGCCTGAAACAGAGTGGCTGAAACAGAGGGGCTGAAATAGAGGGTCTGAAACAGAGGGGCTGAATCAGAGTGGCTGAAACAGAGGGGCTGAATCAGAGGGGCTGAAACAGAGGGCGAGAAACAGAGGGGCTGAAACAGAGGGGCTGAATCAGAGGGGCTGAAACAGAGAGGCTGAAACAGAGGGCGAGAAACAGAGAGGCTGAAACAGAGGGCGAGAAACAGAGGGGCTGAAACAGAGGGGCTGAAACAGACGTGCTGAAACAGAGAGCCTGAATCAGAGTGGCTGAAACAGAGGGGCTGAAATTGAGGGTCTGAAACAGAGGGGCTGAATCAGAGGGGCTGAAACAGAGGGGCTGAATCAGAGGTGCTGAAACAGAGGGCGAGAAACAGAGGGGCTGAAACAGAGGGGCTGAATCAGAGGGGTTGAAACAGAGGGGCTGACAAAGTGGGCGAGAAACAGAGAGACTGAAACAGAGGGCGAGAAACAGAGGGGCTGAAACAGAGGGCGAGAAACAGAGGGGCTGAAACAGAGGGGCTGAAACAGAGGGGCTGAAACAGAGGGCGAGAAACAGAGGGGCTGAAACAGATGTGGAGAAACAGAGGGGCTGAAACAGAGGGCGAGAAACAGAGAGGCTGAATCAGAGGGGCTGAAACAGAGGGCGAGAAACAGAGGAGCTGAAACAGAGGGCGAGAAACAGAGGGGCTGAAACAGAGGTGCTGAAACAGAGGGTGAGAAACAGAGGGGCTGAAACAGAGGGCGAGAAACAGAGGGGCTGGAACAGAGGGGCTGAAACAGAGGGGCTGATTCAGAGGGGCTGAAACAGAGGGGCTGAATCAGAGGGGCTGAAACAGAGGCCGAGAAACAGAGGGGCTGAAACAGAGGGCGAGAAACAGAGGAGCAGAAACAGAGGGCGAGAAACAGAGGGGCTGAAACAGAGGGGCTGAAACAGAGAGTGCGAAACAGAGGGGCTGAAACAGAGGGCGAGAAACAGAGGGGCTGAAACAGAGGTCGAGAAACAGAGGGGCTGAAACAGAGGGCAAGAAACAGAGGGGCTGAAACCGAGTGTCTGAAACAGAAGGGCTGAAACAGAGGGGCTGAAACAGAGGGCGAGAAACAGAGGGGCTGAATCAGAGGGGCTGAATCAGAGGGGCTGAAACAGAGGGCCTGAATCAGAGGGGCTGAAACAGAAGGCGAGAAACAGAGGGGCTGAAACAGAGGGCGAGAAACAGAGGGGCAGAAACAGAGGGCGAGAAACAGTGGGGCTGAAACAGAGGGCCTGCAACAGAGGGCAAGAAACAGAGGGGCTGAAACAGAGGGCGAGAAACAGAGGGGCTGAAACAGTGGGGCTGAAGCAGAGGGGCTGAAACAGTGGGCGAGAAACAGAGGGGCTGAAACAAAGGGCGAGAAACAGAGGGGCTGAAACAGAGGGGCAGAAACAGAGGGGCTGAAACAGAGGGGCTGAATCGGAGGGGCTGAAACAGAGGGGCTGAAACAGAGGGGCTGAAACAGAGGGCAAGAAACAGAGGGGCTGAAACAGAGGGGCTGAAACAGAGGGGCAGAAACAGAGGGCGAGAAACAGAGGGGCTGAATCAGAGGGGCTGAATCAGAGGGGCTGAATCAGAGGGGCTGAAACAGAGGGGCTGAAACAGAGGGCGAGAAACTAAGGTACTGAATCAGAGGGGCTGAAACAGAGGGGCTGAAACAGAGGGGCTGAAACAGACGGGCTGAAACAGAGAGCCTGAAACAGAGTGGCTGAAACAGAGGGGCTGAAATAGAGGGTCTGAAACAGAGGGGCTGAATCAGAGTGGCTGAAACAGAGGGGCTGAATCAGAGGGGCTGAAACAGAGGGCGAGAAACAGAGGGGCTGAAACAGAGGGGCTGAATCAGAGGGGCTGAAACAGAGGGGCTGAAACAGACGGCGAGAAACAGAGAGGCTGAAACAGAGGGCGAGAAACAGAGGGACTGAAACAGAGGGCGAGAAACAGAGGGGCTGAAACAGAGGGGCTGAAACAGAGGGGCTGAAACAGAGGGCGAGAAACAGAGGGGGTGAAACAGATGGCGAGTAACAGAGGGGCTGAAACAGAGGGCGAGAAACAGAGGGGCTGAATCAGAGGGGCGGAAACAGAGGGCGAGAAACAGAGGGGCTAAAACAGAGGGCGAGAAACAGAGGGGCTGAAACAGAGGTGCTGAAACAGAGGGTGAGAAACAGAGGGGCTGAAACAGAGGGCGAGAAACAGAGGGGCTGAAACAGAGGGGCTGAAACAGAGGGGCTGATTCAGAGGGGCTGAAACAGAGGGGCTGAATCAGAGGGGCTGAAACAGAGGGCGAGAAACAGAGCGGCTGAAACAGAGGGCGAGAAACAGAGGAGCAGAAACAGAGGGCGAGAAACAGAGGGGCTGAAACAGAGGGGCTGAAACAGAGAGTGCGAAACAGAGGGGCTGAAACAGAGGGCGAGAAACAGAGGGGCTGAAACAGAGGGCGAGAAACAGAGGGGCTGAAACAGAGGGCAAGAAACAGAGGGGCTGAAACCGAGTGTCTGAAACAGAAGGGCTGAAACAGAGGGGCTGAAACAGAGGGCGAGAAACAGAGGGGCTGAATCAGAGGGGCTGAATCAGAGGGGCTGAAACAGAGGGCCTGAATCAGAGGGGCTGAAACAGAAGGCGAGAAACAGAGGGGCTGAAACAGAGGGCGAGAAACAGAGGGGCAGAAACAGAGGGCGAGAAACAGTGGGGCTGAAACAGAGGGCTGGAAACAGAGGGCAAGAAACAGAGGGGCTGAAACAGAGGGCGAGAAACAGAGGGGCTGAAACAGTGGGGCTGAAGCAGAGGGGCTGAAACAGTGGGCGAGAAACAGAGGGGCAGAAACAATGGGCGAGAAACAGAGGGGCTGAAACAGAGGGGCAGAAACAGAGGGGCTGAAACAGAGGGGCTGAATCGGAGGGGCTGAAACAGAGGGGCTGAAACAGAGGGGCTGAAACAGAGGGCAAGAAACAGAGGGGCTGAAACAGAGGGGCTGAAACAGAGGGGCAGAAACAGAGGGCGAGAAACAGAGGGGCTGAATCAGAGGGGCTGAATCAGAGGGGCTGAATCAGAGGGGCTGAAACAGAGGGGCTGAAACAGAGGGCGAGAAACTAAGGTACTGAATCAGAGGGGCTGAAACAGAGGGGCTGAAACAGAGGGGCTGAAACAGACGGGCTGAAACAGAGAGCCTGAAACAGAGTGGCTGAAACAGAGGGGCTGAAATAGAGGGTCTGAAACAGAGGGGCTGAATCAGAGTGGCTGAAACAGAGGGGCTGAATCAGAGGGGCTGAAACAGAGGGCGAGAAACAGAGGGGCTGAAACAGAGGGGCTGAATCAGAGGGGCTGAAACAGAGAGGCTGAAACAGAGGGCGAGAAACAGAGAGGCTGAAACAGAGGGCGAGAAACAGAGGGACTGAAACAGAGGGCGAGAAACAGAGGGGCTGAAACAGAGGGGCTGAAACAGAGGGGCTGAAACAGAGGGCGAGAAACAGAGGGGGTGAAACAGATGGCGAGAAACAGAGGGGCTGAAACAGAGGGCGAGAAACAGAGGGGCTGAATCAGAGGGGCTGAAACAGAGGGCGAGAAACAGAGGGGCTAAAACAGAGGGCGAGAAACAGAGGGGCTGAAACAGAGGTGCTGAAACAGAGGGTGAGAAACAGAGGGGCTGAAACAGAGGGCGAGAAACAGAGGGGCTGAAACAGAGGGGCTGAAACAGAGGGGCAGATTCAGAGGGGCTGAAACAGAGGGGCTGAATTAGAGGGGCTGAAACAGAGGGCGAGCAACAGAGCGGCTGAAACAGAGGGCGAGAAACAGAGGAGCAGAAACAGAGGGCGAGAAACAGAGGGGCTGAAACAGAGGGGCTGAAACAGAGAGTGCGAAACAGAGGGGCTGAAACAGAGGGCGAGAAACAGAGGGGCTGAAACAGAGGGCGAGAAACAGAGGGGCTGAAACAGAGGGCAAGAAACAGAGGGGCTGAAACCGAGTGTCCGAAACAGAAGGGCTGAAACAGAGGGGCTGAAACAGAGGGCGAGAAACAGAGGGGCTGAATCAGAGGGGCTGAATCAGAGGGGCTGAAACAGAGGGGCTGAATCAGAGGGGCTGAAACAGAAGGAGAGAAACAGAGGGGCTGAAACAGAGGGCGAGAAGCAGAGGGGCAGAAACAGAGGGCGAGAAACAGAGGGGCTGAAACAGAGGGGCTGAAACAGAGGGCAAGAAACAGAGGGGCTGAAACAGAGGGGCTGAAACAAAGGGCGAGAAACAGAGTGGCTGAAACAGAGGGGCAGAAACAGAGGGGCTGAAACAGAGGGGCTGAATCGGAGGGGCTGAAACAGAGGGGCAGAAACAGAGGGCGAGAAACAGAGGGGCTGAATCAGAGGGGCTGAATCAGAGGGGCTGAAACAGAGGGGCTGAAACAGAGGGCGAGAAACAGAGGGGCTGAATCAGAGGGGCTGAATCAGAGGGCCTGAAACAGAGGGGCTGAAACAGAGGGCGAGAAACTAAGGGACTGAATCAGAGGGGCTGAAACAGAGTGGCTGAAACAGACGGGCTGAAACAGAGAGCCTGAAACAGAGGGGCTGAAACAGAGGGGCTGAAATAGAGGGGCTGAAACAGAGGGGCTGAAACAGAGGGCGAGAAACTAAGGTACTGAATCAGAGGGGCTGAAACAGAGGGGCTGAAACAGACGGGCTGAAACAGAGAGCCTGAAACAGAGTGGCTTAAACAGAGGGGCTGAAATAGAGGGTCTGAAACAGAGGGGCTGAATCAGAGGGGCTGAAACAGAGGGGCTGAATCAGAGGGCGAGAAACAGAGAGGCTGAAACAGAGGGCAACAAACAGAGGGGCTGAAACAGAGGGGCTGAAACAGAGGGCGAGAAACAGAGAGGCTGAAACAGAGGGCAACAAACAGAGGGGCTGAAACAGAGGGCGAGAAACAGAGGGGCTGAAACAGAGGGGCTGAAACAGAGGGGCTGAAACAGAGGGCGAGAAACAGAGGGGCTGAAACAGATGGCGAGAAACAGAGGCGCTGAAACAGAGGGCGAGAAACAGAGGGGCTGAATCAGAGGGGCTGAAACAGAGGGCGAGAAACAGAGGGGCTGAAACAGAGGGCGAGAAACAGAGGGGCTGAAACAGAGGTGCTGAAACAGAGGGTGAGAAACAGAGGGGCTGAAACAGAGGGGCTGAAACAGAGGGGCTGAAACAGACGTGCTGAAACAGAGAGCCTGAATCAGAGTGGCTGAAACAGAGGGGCTGAAATTGAGGGTCTGAAACAGAGGGGCTGAATCAGAGGGGCTGAAACAGAGGGGCTGAATCAGAGGTGCTGAAACAGAGGGCGAGAAACAGAGGGGCTGAAACAGAGGGGCTGAATCAGAGGGGTTGAAACAGAGGGGCTGACAAAGAGGGCGAGAAACAGAGAGACTGAAACAGAGGGCGAGAAACAGAGGGGCTGAAACAGAGGGCGAGAAACAGAGGGGCTGAAACAGAGGGGCTGAAACAGAGGGGCTGAAACAGAGGGCGAGAAACAGAGGGGCTGAAACAGATGTGGAGAAACAGAGGGGCTGAAACAGAGGGCGAGAAACAGAGAGGCTGAATCAGAGGGGCTGAAACAGAGGGCGAGAAACAGAGGGGCTGAAACAGAGGGCGAGAAACAGAGGGGCTGAAACAGAGGTGCTGAAACAGAGGGTGAGAAACAGAGGGGCTGAAACAGAGGGCGAGAAACAGAGGGGCTGGAACAGAGGGGCTGAATCAGAGGGGCTGATTCAGAGGGGCTGAAACAGAGGGGCTGAATCAGAGGGGCTGAAACAGAGGGCGAGAAACAGAGGGGCTGAAACAGAGGGCGAGAAACATAGGAGCAGAAACAGAGGGCGAGAAACAGAGGGGCTGAAACAGAGGGGCTGAAACAGAGAGTGCGAAACAGAGGGGCTGAAACAGAGGGCGAGAAACAGAGGGGCTGAAACAGAGGTCGAGAAACAGAGGGGCTGAAACAGAGGGCAAGAAACAGAGGGGCTGAAACCGAGTGTCTGAAACAGAAGGGCTGAAACAGAGGGGCTGAAACAGAGGGCGAGAAACAGAGGGGCTGAATCAGAGGGGCTGAATCAGAGGGGCTGAAACAGAGGGCCTGAATCAGAGGGGCTGAAACAGAAGGCGAGAAACAGAGGGGCTGAAACAGAGGGCGAGAAACAGAGGGGCAGAAACAGAGGGCGAGAAACAGTGGGGCTGAAACAGAGGGCCTGAAACAGAGGGCAAGAAACAGAGGGGCTGAAACAGAGGGCGAGAAACAGAGGGGCTGAAACAGTGGGGCTGAAGCAGAGGGGCTGAAACAGTGGGCGAGAAACAGAGGGGCTGAAACAAAGGGCGAGAAACAGAGGGGCTGAAACAGAGGGGCAGAAACAGAGGGGCTGAAACAGAGGGGCTGAATCGGAGGGGCTGAAACAGAGGGGCTGAAACAGAGGGGCTGAAACAGAGGGCAAGAAACAGAGGGGCTGAAACAGAGGGGCTGAAACAGAGGGGCAGAAACAGAGGGCGAGAAACAGAGGGGCTGAATCAGAGGGGCTGAATCAGAGAGGCTGAATCAGAGGGGCTGAAACAGAGGGGCTGAAACAGAGGGCGAGAAACTAAGGTACTGAATCAGAGGGGCTGAAACAGAGGGGCTGAAACAGAGGGGCTGAAACAGACGGGCTGAAACAGAGAGCCTGAAACAGAGTGGCTGAAACAGAGGGGCTGAAATAGAGGGTCTGAAACAGTGGGGCTGAATCAGAGTGGCTGAAACAGAGGGGCTGAATCAGAGGGGCTGAAACAGAGGGCGAGAAACAGAGGGGCTGAAACAGAGGGCGAGAAACAGAGGGGCTGAAACAGAGGTGCTGAAACAGAGGGTGAGAAACAGAGGGGCTGAAACAGAGGGCGAGAAACAGAGGGGCTGAAACAGAGGGGCTGAAACAGAGGGGCTGATTCAGAGGGGCTGAAACAGAGGGGCTGAATCAGGGGGGCTGAAACAGAGGGCGAGCAACAGAGGGGCTGAAACAGAGGGCGAGAAACAGAGGGGCTGAATCAGAGGGGCTGAAACAGAGGGGCTGAAACAGAGGGCGAGAAACAGAGAGGCTGAAACAGAGGGCGAGAAACAGAGGGACTGAAACAGAGGGCGAGAAACAGAGGGGCTGAAACAGAGGGGCTGAAACAGAGGGGCTGAAACAGAGGGCGAGAAACAGAGGGGGTGAAACAGATGGCGAGAAACAGAGGGGCTGAAACAGAGGGCGAGAAACAGAGGGGCTGAATCAGAGGGGCTGAAACAGAGGGCGAGAAACAGAGGGGCTAAAACAGAGGGCGAGAAACAGAGGGGCTGAAACAGAGGTGCTGAAACAGAGGGTGAGAAACAGAGGGGCTGAAACAGAGGGCGAGAAACAGAGGGGCTGAAACAGAGGGGCTGAAACAGAGGGGCTGATTTAGAGGGGCTGAAACAGAGGGGCTGAATCAGGGGGGCTGAAACAGAGGGCGAGCAACAGAGCGGCTGAAACAGAGGGCGAGAAACAGAGGAGCAGAAACAGAGGGCGAGAAACAGAGGGGCTGAAACAGAGGGGCTGAAACAGAGAGTGCGAAACAGAGGGGCTGAAACAGAGGGCGAGAAACAGAGGGGCTGAAACAGAGGGCGGGAAACAGAGGGGCTGAAACAGAGGGCAAGAAACAGAGGGGCTGAAACCGAGTGTCTGAAACAGAAGGGCTGAAACAGAGGGGCTGAAACAGAGGACGAGAAACAGAGGGGCTGAATCAGAGGGGCTGAATCAGAGGGGCTGAAACAGAGGGGCTGAATCAGAGGGGCTGAAACAGAAGGCGAGAAACAGAGGGGCTGAAACAGAGGGCGAGAAGCAGAGGGGCAGAAACAGAGGGCGAGAAACAGAGGGGCTGAAACAGAGGGGCTGAAACAGAGGGCAAGAAACAGAGGGGCTGAAACAGAGGGCGAGAAACAGAGGGGCTGAAACAGAGGGGCTCAAACAGAGGGGCTGAAACAGAGTGCGAGAAACAGAGGGGCTGAAACAAAGGGCGAGAAACAGAGTGGCTGAAACAGAGGGGCAGAAACAGAGGGGCTGAAACAGAGGGGCTGAATCGGAGGGGCTGAAACAGAGGGGCTGAAACACAGGGGCTGAAACAGAGGGCAAGAAACAGAGGGGCTGAAACAGAGGGGCTGAAACAGAGGGCGAGAAACAGAGGGGCTGAATCAGAGGGGCTGAATCAGAGGGGCTGAAACAGAGGGGCTGAAACAGAGGGCGAGAAACTAAGGGACTGAATCAGAGGGGCTGAAACAGAGGGGCTGAAACAGACGGGCTGAAACAGAGAGCCTGAAACAGAGGGGCTGAAACAGAGGGGCTGAAATAGAGGGGCTGAAACAGAGGGGCTGAAACAGAGGGCGAGAAACTAAGGTACTGAATCAGAGGGGCTGAAACAGAGGGGCTGAAACAGACGGGCTGAAACAGAGAGCCTGAAACAGAGTGGCTGAAACAGAGTTGCTGAAATAGTGGGTCTGAAACAGAGGGGCTGAATCAGAGGGGCTGAAACAGAGGGGCTGAATCAGAGGGGCTGAAACAGAGGGGCTGAAACAGAGGGCGAGAAACAGAGAGGCTGAAACAGAGGGCAAGAAACAGAGGGGCTGAAACAGAGGGCGAGAAACAGAGGGGCTGAAACAGAGGGCGAGAAACAGAGGGGCTGAAACAGAGGGCGAGAAACAGAGGGGCTGAAACAGATGGCGAGAAACAGAGGGGCTGAAACAGAGGGCGAGAAACAGAGTGGCTGAATCAGAGGGGCTGAAACAGAGGGCGAGAAACAGAGGGGCTGAAACAGAGGGCGAGAAACAGAGGGGCTGAAACAGAGTTGCTGAAACAGAGGGTGAGAAACAGAGGGGCTGAAACAGAGGGCGAGAAACAGAGGGGCTGAAACAGAGGGGCTGAATCGGAGGGGCTGATTCAGAGGGGCTGAAACAGAGGGGCTGAATCAGAGGGGCTGAAACAGAGGGCGAGAAACAGAGGGGCTGAAACAGAGGGCGAGAAACAGAGGAGCAGAAACAGAGGGCGAGAAACAGAGGGGCTGAAACAGAGAGTGCGAAACAGAGTGGCTCAAACAGAGGGCGAGAAACAGAGGGGCTGAAACAGAGGGCGAGAAACAGAGGGGCTGAAACAGAGGGCAAGAAACAGAGGGGCTGAAACCGAGTGGCTGAAACAGAAGGGCTGAAACAGAGGGGCTGAAACAGAGGGCGAGAAACAGAGGGGCTGAATCAGAGGGGCTGAATCAGAGGGGCTGAAACAGAGGGGCTGAATCAGAGGGGCTGAAACAGAAGGCGAGAAACAGAGGGCGAGAAACAGAGGGGCAGAAACAGAGGGCGAGAAACAGAGGGGCTGAAACAGAGGGGCTGAAACAGAGGGCAAGAAACAGACGGGGCTGAAACAGAGGGCGAGAAACAGAGGGGCTGAAACAGAGGGGCTGAAACAGAGGGGCTGAAACAGAGGGCGAGAAACAGAGGGGCTGAAACAAAGGGCGAGAAACAGAGGGGCTGAAACAGAGGGGCAGAAACAGAGGGGCTGAAACAGAGGGGCTGAATCGGAGGGGCTGAAACAGAATTGCTGAAACAGAGGGGCTGAAACAGAGGGCAAGAAACAGAGGGGCTGAAACAGAGGGGCTGAAACAGAGGGGCAGAAACAGAGGGCGAGAAAAAGAGGGGCTGAATCAGAGGGGTGAATCAGAGGGGCTGAAACAGAGGGGCTGAAACAGAGGGCGAGAAACAGAGGTGCTGAATCAGAGGGGCTGAATCAGAGGGGCTGAAACAGAGGGGCTGAAACAGAGGGCGAGAAACTAAGGGACTGAATCAGAGGGGCTGAAACAGAGGGGCTGAAACAGACGGGCTGAAACAGAGAGCCTGAAACAGAGGGGCTGAAACAGAGGGGCTGAAATAGAGGGGCTGAAACAGAGGGGCTGAATCAGAGGGGCTGAAAC
This sequence comes from Chiloscyllium punctatum, assembly GCF_047496795.1. NCBI lineage: Eukaryota > Metazoa > Chordata > Chondrichthyes > Orectolobiformes > Hemiscylliidae > Chiloscyllium > Chiloscyllium punctatum. The sequence goes on along the minus strand of NW_027309795.1, from coordinate 1,672,660 downwards.
AGAGGGCGAGAAACAGAGGGGCTGAAACAGAGGGCGAGAAACAGAGGTGCTGAAACAGAGGGGCTGAATCAGAGGGGCTGAAACACAGGGGCTGAAACAGAGGGCGAGAAACAGAGAGGCTGAAACAGAGGGCGAGAAACAGAGGGGCTGAAACAGAGGGCAAGAAACAGAGGGGCTGAAACAGAGGGCGAGAAACAGATGGGCTGGAACAGAGGGGCTGAAACAGAGGGGCTGAAACAGAGGGGCTGAAACAGAGGGCGAGAAACAGAGGGGCTGAAACAGAGGGCAAGAAACAGAGGGGCTGAAACAGAGGGTGAGAAACAGAGGGCGAGAAACAGAGGGACTGAAACAGAGGGGCTGAAACAGAGGGGCTGAAACAGAGGGCGAGAAACAGAGGGGCTGAAACAGAGGGGCTGAAACAGTGGGGCTGAAACAGAGGGGCTCAAACAGAGGGCGAGAAATAAAGGGGCTGAAACAGAGGGCGAGAAACAGAGGGGCTGAAACAGAGGGCGAGAAACAGAGGGGCTGAAACAGAGGGCGAGAAACAGAGGGGCTGAAAGAGAGGGGCTGAAACAGAGGGGCTGAAACAGAGGGCAAGAAATAGAGGGGCTGAAAAGGAGGGCGAGAAACAGAGGGGCTGAAACAGAGGGTGAGAAACAGAGGGGCTGAATCAGAGGGGCTGAAACAGATGCCGAGAAACAGAGGGGCTGAAACAGAGGGCGAGAAACAGAGGGGCTGAAACAGAGGGGCTGAAACAGAGGGTGAGAAACAGAGGGGCTTAAAAAGAGGGCGAGAAACAGAGGGGCTGAAACAGAGGGGCTGAAACAGAGGGGCTGAATCAGAGGGGCTGAAACAGAGGGCAAGAAACAGAGGGGCAGAAACAGAGGGCAAGAAACAGAGGGGCTGAAACAGAGGGCGAGAAACAGACGGGCAGAAACAGAGGGCGAGAAACAGAGGGACTGAAACAGAGGGGCTGAAACAGAGAGCGCGAAACAGAGGGACTGAAACAGAGGGCGAGAAACAGAGGGGCTGAAACAGAGGGCGAGAAACAGAGGGGCTGAAACAGAGGGCGAGAAACAGAGGGGCTGAAACAGAGGGCCAGAAACAGACGGGCAGAAAAAGAGGGCGAGAAACAGAGGGACTTAAACAAAGGGGCTGAAACAGAGAGCGCGAAACAGAGGGACTGAAACTAAGGGCGAGAAACAGAGGGGCAGAAACAGAGGGCAAGAAACAGAGGGGCTGAAACAGAGGGCGAGAAACAGACGGGCAGAAACAGAGGGCGAGAAACAGAGGGACTGAAACAGAGGGGCTGAAACAGAGAGCGCGAAACAGAGGGACTGAAACAGAGGGCGAGAAACAGAGGGGCTGAAACAGAGGGCGAGAAACAGAGGGGCTGAAACAGAGGGCGAGAAACAGAGGGGCTGAAACAGAGGGCCAGAAACAGACGGGCAGAAAAAGAGGGCGAGAAACAGAGGGACTTAAACAAAGGGGCTGAAACAGAGAGCGCGAAACAGAGGGACTGAAACAGAGGGCGAGAAACAGAGGGGCTGAAACAGAGGGCAAGAAACAGAGGGGCTGAAACAGAGGGCGAGAAACAGAGGGGCTGTAACAGAGGGCAAGAAACAGAGGGGCTGAAACAGAGTGGCTGAAACAGAGGGCGAGAAACAGAGGGGCTGAATCAGACAGGCTGAATCAGATGGGCTGAAACAGAGGTGCTGAAACAGAGGGCGAGAAACAGAGTGGCTGAAACAGAGGGCGAGAAACAGAGGGCGAGAAACAGAGAGGCTGAAAAAGTGGGGCTGAAACAGACGGCAAGAAACAGAGGGGCTGAAACAGAGGGGCTGAAACAGAGGGGCTGAAACAGAGGGGCTGAAACAGAGGGCGAGAAACAGAGAGGCTGAAACAGAGGGCGAGAAACAGAGTGGCTGAATCAGAGGGGCTGAAATAGAGGGCGAGAAACAGAGGGGCTGAAACAGAGGGGCTGAAACAGAGGGGCTGAAACAGAGGGGCTGAAACAGAGGGCGAGAAACAGAGAGGCTGAAACAGAGGGCGAGAAACAGAGTGGCTGAAACAGAGGGCAAGAAACAGAGGGGCTGAAACAGAGGGCGAGAAACTGAGGGGCTGAAACAGAGGGGCTGAAACAGAGGGGCTGAAACAGAGGGCGAGAAACAGAGGGGCTGAATCAGAGGGGCTGAATCAGAGGGGCTGAAACAGAGGGCCTGAATCAGAGGGGCTGAAACAGAAGGCGAGAAACAGAGGGGCTGAAAGAGAGGGCCTGAATCAGAGGGGCTGAAACAGAAGGTGAGAAACAGAGGGGCTGAAACAGAGGGCGAGAAAGAGAGGGGCAGAAACAGAGGGCGAGAAACAGTGGGGCTGAAACAGAGGGGCAGAAACAGAGGGCAAGAAACAGAGGGGCTGAAACAGAGGGCGAGAAACAGAGGGGCTGAAACAGAGGGGCTGAAGCAGAGGGGCTGAAACAGAGGGCGAGAAACAGAGGGGCTGAAACAGAGGGCCAGAAACAGACGGGCAGAAAAAGAGGGCGAGAAACAGAGGGACTGAAACAAAGGGGCTGAAACAGAGAGCGCGAAACAGAGGGACTGAAACAGAGGGCGAGAAACAGAGGGGCTGAAACAGAGGGCAAGAAACAGAGGGGCTGAAACAGAGGGCGAGAAACAGAGGGGCTGTAACAGAGGGCAAGAAACAGAGGGGCTGAAACAGAGTGGCTGAAACAGAGGGCGAGAAACAGAGGGGCTGAATCAGACAGGCTGAATCAGATGGGCTGAAACAGAGGTGCTGAAACAGAGGGCGAGAAACAGAGTGGCTGAAACAGAGGGCGAGAAACAGAGGGCGAGAAACAGAGAGGCTGAAAAAGTGGGGCTGAAACAGAGGGCAAGAAACAGAGGGGCTGAAACAGAGGGGCTGAAACAGAGGGGCTAAAACAGAGGGGCTGAAACAGAGGGCGAGAAACAGAGGGGCTGAAACAGAGGGGCTGAAACAGAGGGGCTGAAACAGAGGGGCTGAAACAGAGGGCGAGAAACAGAGAGTCTGAAACAGAGGGCGAGAAACAGAGTGTCTGAAACAGAGGGCAAGAAACAGAGGGGCTGAAACAGAGGGCGAGAAACTGAGGGGCTGAAACAGAGGGGCTGAAACAGAGGGGCTGAAACAGAGGGCGAGAAACAGAGGGGCTGAATCAGAGGGGCTGAATCAGAGGGGCTGAAACAGAGGGCCTGAATCAGAGGGGCTGAAACAGAAGGCGAGAAACAGAGGGGCTGAAAGAGAGGGCCTGAATCAGAGGGGCTGAAACAGAAGGCGAGAAACAGAGGGGCTGAAACAGAGGGCGAGAAAGAGAGGGGCAGAAACAGAGGGCGAGAAACAGTGGGGCTGAAACAGAGGGGCAGAAACAGAGGGCAAGAAACAGAGGGGCTGAAACAGAGGGCGAGAAACATAGGGGCTGAAACAGAGGGGCTGAAGCAGAGGGGCTGAAACAGAGGGCGAGAAACAGAGGGGCTGAAACAAAGGGCGAGAAACAGAGGGGCTGAAACAGAGGGGCAGAAAGAGAGGGGCTGAAACAGAGGGGCTGAATCGGAGGGGCTGAAACAGAGGGTCTGAAACAGAGGGGCTGAAACAGAGTGCGAAACAGAGGGGCTGAAACAGAGGGCGAGAAACAGAGGGGCTGAAACAGAGGGCGAGAAACAGAGGGGCTGAAACAGAGGGCAAGAAACAGAGGGGCTGAAACCGAGTGTCTGAAACAGAAGGGCTGAAACAGAGGGGCTGAAACAGAGGGCGAGAAACAGAGGGGCTGAATAAGAGGGGCTGAATCAGAGGGGCTGAAACAAAGGGGCTGAATCAGAGGGGCTGAAACAGAAGGCGAGAAACAGACGGGCTGAAACAGAGGGCGAGAAACAGAGGGGCAGAAACAGAGGGCGAGAAACAGAGGGGCTGAAACAGACGGGCTGAAACAGAGGGCAAGAAACAGAGGGGCTGAAACAGAGGGCGAGAAACAGAGGTGCTGAAACAGAGGGGCTGAAACAGAGGGGCTGAAACAGAGGGCGAGAAACAGAGGGGCTGAAACAAAGGGCGAGAAACAGAGGGGCTGAAACAGAGGGGCAGAAACAGAGGGGCTGAAACAGAGGGGCTGAATCGGAGGGGCTGAAACAGAGGGGCTGAAACAGAGGGGCTGAAACAGAGGGCAAGAAACAGAGGGGCTGAAACAGAGGGGCTGAAACAGAGGGGCAGAAACAGAGGGCGAGAAACAGAGGGGCTGAATCAGAGGGACTGAATCAGAGGGGCTGAAACAGAGGGGCTGAAACAGAGGGCGAGAAACAGAGGGGCTGAATCAGAGGTGCTGAATCAGAGGGGCTGAAACAGAGGGCCTGAAACAGAGGGCGAGAAACTAAGGGACTGAATCAGAGGGGCTGAAACAGAGGGGCTGAAACAGAGTGCGAAACAGAGGGGCTGAAACAGAGGGCGAGAAACAGAGGGGCTGAAACAGAGGGCGAGAAACAGAGGGGCTGAAACAGAGGGCAAGAAACAGAGGCGCTGAAACCGAGTGTCTGAAACAGAAGGGCTGAAACAGAGGGGCTGAAACAGAGGGCGAGAAACAGAGGGGCTGAATAAGAGGGGCTGAATCAGAGGGGCTGAAACAAAGGGGCTGAATCAGAGGGGCTGAAACAGAAGGCGAGAAACAGACGGGCTGAAACAGAGGGCGAGAAACAGAGGGGCAGAAACAGAGGGCGAGAAACAGAGGGGCTGAAACAGACGGCCTGAAACAGAGGGCAAGAAACAGAGGGGCTGAAACAGAGGGCGAGAAACAGAGGTGCTGAAACAGAGGGGCTGAAACAGAGGGGCTGAAACAGAGGGCGAGAAACAGAGGGGCTGAAACAAAGGGCGAGAAACAGAGGGGCTGAAACAGAGGGGCAGAAACAGAGGGGCTGAAACAGAGGGGCTGAATCGGAGGGGCTGAAACAGAGGGGCTGAAACAGAGGGGCTGAAACAGAGGGCAAGAAACAGAGGGGCTGAAACAGAGGGGCTGAAACAGAGGGGCAGAAACAGAGGGCGAGAAACAGAGGGGCTGAATCAGAGGGACTGAATCAGAGGGGCTGAAACAGAGGGGCTGAAACAGAGGGCGAGAAACAGAGGGGCTGAATCAGAGGGGCTGAATCAGAGGGGCTGAAACAGAGGGCCTGAAACAGAGGGCGAGAAACTAAGGGACTGAATCAGAGGGGCTGAAACAGAGGGGCTGAAACAGAGGGGCTGAAACAGAGGGGCTGAAATAGAGGGGCGGAAACAGAGGGGCTGAAACAGAGGGCGAGAAACTAAGGTACTGAATCAGAGGGCGAGAAACAGAGGGGCTGAAACAGAGGGGCTGAAACAGACGGGCTGAAACAGAGGGCCTGAAACAGAGTGGCTGAAACAGAGGGGCTGAAATAGAGGGTCTGAAACTGAGGGGCTGAATCAGAGGGGCTGAAACAGAGGGGCTGAATCAGAGGGGCTGAAACAGAGGGGCTGAAACAGAAGGCGAGAAACAGAGAGGCTGAAACAGAGGGCGAGAAACAGAGGGGCTGAAACAGAGGGCGAGAAACAGAGGGGCTGAAACAGAGGGGCTGAAACAGAGGGGCTGAAACAGAGGGCGAGAAACAGAGGGGCTGAAACAGATGGCGAGAAACAGAGGGGCTGAAACAGAGGGCGAGAAACAGAGGGGCTGAAACAGAGGGCGAGAAACAGAGGTGCTGAAACAGAGGTGCAGAAACAGAGGGTGAGAAACAGAGGGGCTGAAACAGAGTGCGAGAAACAGAGGGGCTGAAACAGAGGGGCTGATTCAGAGGGGCTGAAACAGAGGGGCTGAATCAGAGGGGCTGAAACAGAGGGCGAGAAACAGAGGGGCTGAAACAGAGGGCGAGAAACAGAGGAGCAGAAACAGAGGGCGAGAAACAGAGGGGCTGAAACAGAGGGGCTGAAGCAGAGAGTGCGAAACAGACGGGCTGAAACAGAGGGCGAGAAACAGAGGGGCTGAAACAAAGGGCGAGAAACAGAGGGGCTGAAACAGAGGGCGAGAAACAGAGGGGCTGAAACAGAGGGGCTGAAACCGAGAGTGCGAAACAGACGGGCTGAAACAGAGGGCGAGAAACAGAGAGGCTGAAACAGAGGGCGAGAAACAGAGTGGCTGAAACAGAGGGCAAGAAACAGAGGGGCTGAAACAGAGGGCGAGAAACTGAGGGGCTGAAACAGAGGGGCTGAAACAGAGGGGCTGAAACAGAGGGCGAGAAACAGAGGGGCTGAATCAGAGGGGCTGAATCAGAGGGGCTGAAACAGAGGGCCTGAATCAGAGGGGCTGAAACAGAAGGCGAGAAACAGAGGGGCTGAAAGAGAGGGCCTGAATCAGAGGGGCTGAAACCGAAGGCGAGAAACAGAGGGGCTGAAACAGAGGGCGAGAAAGAGAGGGGCAGAAACAGAGGGCGAGAAACAGTGGGGCTGAAACAGAGGGGCAGAAACAGAGGGCAAGAAACAGGGTGGCTGAAACAGAGGGCGAGAAACAGAGGGGCTGAAACAGAGGGGCTGAAGCAGAGGGGCTGAAACAGAGGGCGAGAAACAGAGGGGCTGAAACAGAGGGCCAGAAACAGACGGGCAGAAAAAGAGGGCGAGAAACAGAGGGACTGAAACAAAGGGGCTGAAACAGAGAGCGCGAAACAGAGGGACTGAAACAGAGGGCGAGAAACAGAGGGGCTGAAACAGAGGGCAAGAAACAGAGGGGCTGAAACAGAGGGCGAGAAACAGTGGGGCTGTAACAGAGGGCAAGAAACAGAGGGGCTGAAACAGAGTGGCTGAAACAGAGGGCGAGAAACAGAGGGGCTGAATCAGACAGGCTGAATCAGATGGGCTGAAACAGAGGTGCTGAAACAGAGGGCGAGAAACAGAGTGGCTGAAACAGAGGGCGAGAAACAGAGGGCGAGAAACAGAGAGGCTGAAAAAGTGGGGCTGAAACAGAGGGCAAGAAACAGAGGGGCTGAAACAGAGGGGCTGAAACAGAGGGGCTGAAACAGAGGGGCTGAAACAGAGGGCGAGAAACAGAGAGGCTGAAACAGAGGGCGAGAAACAGAGTGGCTGAATCAGAGGGGCTGAAACTGAGGGCGAGAAACAGAGGGGCTGAAACAGAGGGGCTGAAACAGAGGGGCTGAAACAGAGGGGCTGAAACAGAGGGCGAGAAACAGAGAGGCTGAAACAGAGGGCGAGAAACAGAGTGGCTGAAACAGAGGGCAAGAAACAGAGGGGCTGAAACAGAGGGCGAGAAACTGAGGGGCTGAAACAGAGGGGATGAAACAGAGGGGCTGAAACAGAGGGCGAGAAACAGAGGGGCTGAATCAGAGGGGCTGAATCAGAGGGGCTGAAACAGAGGGCCTGAATCAGAGGGGCTGAAACAGAAGGCGAGAAACAGAGGGGCTGAAAGAGAGGGCCTGAATCAGAGGGGCTGAAACAGAAGGCGAGAAACAGAGGGGCTGAAACAGAGGGCGAGAAAGAGAGGGGCAGAAACAGAGGGCGAGAAACAGTGGGGCTGAAACAGAGGGGCAGAAACAGAGGGCAAGAAACAGAGGGGCTGAAACAGAGGGCGAGAAACAGAGGGGCTGAAACAGAGGGGCTGAAGCAGAGGGGCTGAAACAGAGGGCGAGAAACAGAGGGGCTGAAACAAAGGGCGAGAAACAGAGGGGCTGAAACAGAGGGGCAGAAAGAGAGGGGCTGAAACAGAGGGGCTGAATCGGAGGGGCTGAAACAGAGGGTCTGAAACAGAGGGGCTGAAACAGAGTGCGAAACAGAGGGGCTGAAACAGAGGGCGAGAAACAGAGGGGCTGAAACAGAGGGCGAGAAACAGAGGGGCTGAAACAGAGGGCAAGAAACAGAGGGGCTGAAACCGAGTGTCTGAAACAGAAGGGCTGAAACAGAGGGGCTGAAACAGAGGGCGAGAAACAGAGGGGCTGAATAAGAGGGGCTGAATCAGAGGGGCTGAAACAGAAGGCGAGAAACAGACGGGCTGAAACAGAGGGCGAGAAACAGAGGGGCAGAAACAGAGGGCGAGAAACAGAGGGGCTGAAACAGACGGGCTGAAACAGAGGGCAAGAAACAGAGGGGCTGAAACAGAGGGCGAGAAACAGAGGTGCTGAAACAGAGGGGCTGAAACAGAGGGGCTGAAACAGAGGGCGAGAAACAGAGGGGCTGAAACAAAGGGCGAGAAACAGAGGGGCTGAAACAGAGGGGCAGAAACAGAGGGGCTGAAACAGAGGGGCTGAATCGGAGGGGCTGAAACAGAGGGGCTGAAACAGAGGGGCTGAAACAGAGGGCAAGAAACAGAGGGGCTGAAACAGAGGGGCTGAAACAGAGGGGCAGAAACAGAGGGCGAGAAACAGAGGGGCTGAATCAGAGGGACTGAATCAGAGGGGCTGAAACAGAGGGGCTGAAACAGAGGGCGAGAAACAGAGGGGCTGAATCAGAGGGGCTGAATCAGAGGGGCTGAAACAGAGGGCCTGAAACAGAGGGCGAGAAACTAAGGGACTGAATCAGAGGGGCTGAAACAGAGGGGCTGAAACAGAGGGGCTGAAACAGAGGGGCTGAAATAGAGGGGCGGAAACAGAGGGGCTGAAACAGAGGGCGAGAAACTAAGGTACTGAATCAGAGGGCGAGAAACAGAGGGGCTGAAACAGAGGGGCTGAAACAGACGGGCTGAAACAGAGGGCCTGAAACAGAGTGGCTGAAACAGAGGGGCTGAAATAGAGGGTCTGAAACTGAGGGGCTGAATCAGAGGGGCTGAAACAGAGGGGCTGAATCAGAGGGGCTGAAACAGAGGGGCTGAAACAGAAGGCGAGAAACAGAGAGGCTGAAACAGAGGGCGAGAAACAGAGGGGCTGAAACAGAGGGCGAGAAACAGAGGGGCTGAAACAGAGGGGCTGAAACAGAGGGGCTGAAACAGAGGGCGAGAAACAGAGGGGCTGAAACAGATGGCGAGAAACAGAGGGGCTGAAACAGAGGGCGAGAAACAGAGGGGCTGAAACAGAGGGCGAGAAACAGAGGTGCTGAAACAGAGGTGCAGAAACAGAGGGTGAGAAACAGAGGGGCTGAAACAGAGTGCGAGAAACAGAGGGGCTGAAACAGAGGGGCTGATTCAGAGGGGCTGAAACAGAGGGGCTGAATCAGAGGGGCTGAAACAGAGGGCGAGAAACAGAGGGGCTGAAACAGAGGGCGAGAAACAGAGGAGCAGAAACAGAGGGCGAGAAACAGAGGGGCTGAAACAGAGGGGCTGAAGCAGAGAGTGCGAAACAGACGGGCTGAAACAGAGGGCGAGAAACAGAGGGGCTGAAACAAAGGGCGAGAAACAGAGGGGCTGAAACAGAGGGCGAGAAACAGAGGGGCTGAAACAGAGGGGCTGAAACCGAGAGTGCGAAACAGACGGGCTGAAACAGAGGGCGAGAAACAGAGAGGCTGAAACAGAGGGCGAGAAACAGAGTGGCTGAAACAGAGGGCAAGAAACAGAGGGGCTGAAACAGAGGGCGAGAAACTGAGGGGCTGAAACAGAGGGGCTGAAACAGAGGGGCTGAAACAGAGGGCGAGAAACAGAGGGGCTGAATCAGAGGGGCTGAATCAGAGGGGCTGAAACAGAGGGCCTGAATCAGAGGGGCTGAAACAGAAGGCGAGAAACAGAGGGGCTGAAAGAGAGGGCCTGAATCAGAGGGGCTGAAACCGAAGGCGAGAAACAGAGGGGCTGAAACAGAGGGCGAGAAAGAGAGGGGCAGAAACAGAGGGCGAGAAACAGTGGGGCTGAAACAGAGGGGCAGAAACAGAGGGCAAGAAACAGGGTGGCTGAAACAGAGGGCGAGAAACAGAGGGGCTGAAACAGAGGGGCTGAAGCAGAGGGGCTGAAACAGAGGGCGAGAAACAGAGGGGCTGAAACAGAGGGCCAGAAACAGACGGGCAGAAAAAGAGGGCGAGAAACAGAGGGACTGAAACAAAGGGGCTGAAACAGAGAGCGCGAAACAGAGGGACTGAAACAGAGGGCGAGAAACAGAGGGGCTGAAACAGAGGGCAAGAAACAGAGGGGCTGAAACAGAGGGCGAGAAACAGAGGGGCTGTAACAGAGGGCAAGAAACAGAGGGGCTGAAACAGAGTGGCTGAAACAGAGGGCGAGAAACAGAGGGGCTGAATCAGACAGGCTGAATCAGATGGGCTGAAACAGAGGTGCTGAAACAGAGGGCGAGAAACAGAGTGGCTGAAACAGAGGGCGAGAAACAGAGGGCGAGAAACAGAGAGGCTGAAAAAGTGGGGCTGAAACAGAGGGCAAGAAACAGAGGGGCTGAAACAGAGGGGCTGAAACAGAGGGGCTGAAACAGAGGGGCTGAAACAGAGGGCGAGAAACAGAGAGGCTGAAACAGAGGGCGAGAAACAGAGTGGCTGAATCAGAGGGGCTGAAACTGAGGGCGAGAAACAGAGGGGCTGAAACAGAGGGGCTGAAACAGAGGGGCTGAAACAGAGGGGCTGAAACAGAGGGCGAGAAACAGAGAGGCTGAAACAGAGGGCGAGAAACAGAGTGGCTGAAACAGAGGGCAAGAAACAGAGGGGCTGAAACAGAGGGCGAGAAACTGAGGGGCTGAAACAGAGGGGATGAAACAGAGGGGCTGAAACAGAGGGCGAGAAACAGAGGGGCTGAATCAGAGGGGCTGAATCAGAGGGGCTGAAACAGAGGGCCTGAATCAGAGGGGCTGAAACAGAAGGCGAGAAACAGAGGGGCTGAAAGAGAGGGCCTGAATCAGAGGGGCTGAAACAGAAGGCGAGAAACAGAGGGGCTGAAACAGAGGGCGAGAAAGAGAGGGGCAGAAACAGAGGGCGAGAAACAGTGGGGCTGAAACAGAGGGGCAGAAACAGAGGGCAAGAAACAGAGGGGCTGAAACAGAGGGCGAGAAACAGAGGGGCTGAAACAGAGGGGCTGAAGCAGAGGGGCTGAAACAGAGGGCGAGAAACAGAGGGGCTGAAACAAAGGGCGAGAAACAGAGGGGCTGAAACAGAGGGGCAGAAAGAGAGGGGCTGAAACAGAGGGGCTGAATCGGAGGGGCTGAAACAGAGGGTCTGAAACAGAGGGGCTGAAACAGAGTGCGAAACAGAGGGGCTGAAACAGAGGGCGAGAAACAGAGGGGCTGAAACAGAGGGCGAGAAACAGAGGGGCTGAAACAGAGGGCAAGAAACAGAGGGGCTGAAACCGAGTGTCTGAAACAGAAGGGCTGAAACAGAGGGGCTGAAACAGAGGGCGAGAAACAGAGGGGCTGAATAAGAGGGGCTGAATCAGAGGGGCTGAAACAGAAGGCGAGAAACAGACGGGCTGAAACAGAGGGCGAGAAACAGAGGGGCAGAAACAGAGGGCGAGAAACAGAGGGGCTGAAACAGACGGGCTGAAACAGAGGGCAAGAAACAGAGGGGCTGAAACAGAGGGCGAGAAACAGAGGTGCTGAAACAGAGGGGCTGAAACAGAGGGGCTGAAACAGAGGGCGAGAAACAGAGGGGCTGAAACAAAGGGCGAGAAACAGAGGGGCTGAAACAGAGGGGCAGAAACAGAGGGGCTGAAACAGAGGGGCTGAATCGGAGGGGCTGAAACAGAGGGGCTGAAACAGAGGGGCTGAAACAGAGGGCAAGAAACAGAGGGGCTGAAACAGAGGGGCTGAAACAGAGGGGCAGAAACAGAGGGCGAGAAACAGAGGGGCTGAATCAGAGGGACTGAATCAGAGGGGCTGAAACAGAGGGGCTGAAACAGAGGGCGAGAAACAGAGGGGCTGAATCAGAGGGGCTGAATCAGAGGGGCTGAAACAGACGGCCTGAAACAGAGGGCGAGAAACTAAGGGACTGAATCAGAGGGGCTGAAACAGAGGGGCTGAAACAGAGGGGCTGAAACAGAGGGGCTGAAATAGAGGAGCGGAAACAGAGGGGCTGAAACAGAGGGCGAGAAACTAAGGTACTGAATCAGAGGGCGAGAAACAGAGGGGCTGAAACAGAGGGGCTGAAACAGACGGGCTGAAACAGAGGGCCTGAAACAGAGTGGCTGAAACAGAGGGGCTGAAATAGAGGGTCTGAAACTGAGGGGCTGAATCAGAGGGGCTGAAACAGAGGGGCTGAATCAGAGGGGCTGAAACAGAGGGGCTGAAACAGAGTGCGAGAAACAGAGAGGCTGAAACAGAGGGCGAGAAACAGAGGGGCTGAAACAGAGGGCGAGAAACAGAGGGGCTGAAACAGAGGGGCTGAAACAGAGGGGCTGAAACAGAGGGCGAGAAACAGAGGGGCTGAAACAGATGGCGAGAAACAGAGGGGCTGAAACAGAGGGCGAGAAACAGAGGGGCTGAAACAGAGGGCGAGAAACAGAGGTGCTGAAACAGAGGTGCAGAAACAGAGGGTGAGAAACAGAGGGGCTGAAACAGAGTGCGAGAAACAGAGGGGCTGAAACAGAGGGGCTGATTCAGAGGGGCTGAAACAGAGGGGCTGAATCAGAGGGGCTGAAACAGAGGGCGAGAAACAGAGGGGCTGAAACAGAGGGCGAGAAACAGAGGAGCAGAAACAGAGGGCGAGAAACAGAGGGGCTGAAACAGAGGGGCTGAAACAGAGAGTGCGAAACAGACGGGCTGAAACAGAGGGCGAGAAACAGAGGGGCTGAAACAAAGGGCGAGAAACAGAGGGGCTGAAACAGAGCGCAAGAAACAGAGGGGCTGAAACCGAGTGGATGAAACAGAAGGGCTGAAACAGAGGGGCTGAAACAGAGGGCGAGAAACAGAGGGGCTGAATCAGAGGGGCTGAACCAGAGGGGCTGAAACAGAGGGGCTGAATCAGAGGGGCTGAAACAGAAGGCGAGAAACAGAGGGGCTGAAACAGAGGGCGAGAAACAGAGGGGCAGAAACAGAGGGCGAGAAACAGAGGGGCTGAAACAGAGGGGCTGAAACAGAGGGGCTGAAACAGAGGGCAAGAAACAGAGGGGCTGAAACAGAGGGGCTGAAACAGAGGGGCTGAAACAGAGGGGCTGAAACAGAGGAGCAGAAACAGAGGGCGAGAAACAGAGGGGCTGAAACAGAGGGGCTGAAACAGAGAGTGCGAAACAGACGGGCTGAAACAGAGGGCGAGAAACAGAGGGGCTGAAACAAAGGGCGAGAAACAGAGGGGCTGAAACAGAGGGCGAGAAACAGAGGGGCTGAAACAGAGGGGCTGAAACAGAGAGTGCGAAACAGACCGGCTGAAACAGAGGGCGAGAAACAGAGAGGCTGAAACAGAGGGCGAGAAACAGAGTGGCTGAAACAGAGGGCAAGAAACAGAGGGGCTGAAACAGAGGGCGAGAAACTGAGGGGCTGAAACAGAGGGGCTGAAACAGAGGGGCTGAAACAGAGGGCGAGAAACAGAGGGGCTGAATCAGAGGGGCTGAATCAGAGGGGCTGAAACAGAGGGCCTGAATCAGAGGGGCTGAAACAGAAGGCGAGAAACAGAGGGGCTGAAAGAGAGGGCCTGAATCAGAGGGGCTGAAACAGAAGGCGAGAAACAGAGGGGCTGAAACAGAGGGCGAGAAAGAGAGGGGCAGAAACAGAGGGCGAGAAACAGTGGGGCTGAAACAGAGGGGCAGAAACAGAGGGCAAGAAACAGGGTGGCTGAAACAGAGGGCGAGAAACAGAGGGGCTGAAACAGAGGGGCTGAAGCAGAGGGGCTGAAACAGAGGGCGAGAAACAGAGGGGCTGAAACAGAGGGCCAGAAACAGACGGGCAGAAAAAGAGGGCGAGAAACAGAGGGACTGAAACAAAGGGGCTGAAACAGAGAGCGCGAAACAGAGGGACTGAAACAGAGGGCGAGAAACAGATGGGCTGAAACAGAGGGCAAGAAACAGAGGGGCTGAAACAGAGGGCGAGAAACAGAGGGGCTGTAACAGAGGGCAAGAAACAGAGGGGCTGAAACAGAGTGGCTGAAACAGAGGGCGAGAAACAGAGGGGCTGAATCAGACAGGCTGAATCAGATGGGCTGAAACAGAGGTGCTGAAACAGAGGGCGAGAAACAGAGTGGCTGAAACAGAGGGCGAGAAACAGAGGGCGAGAAACAGAGAGGCTGAAAAAGTGGGGCTGAAACAGAGGGCAAGAAACAGAGGGGCTGAAACAGAGGGGCTGAAACAGAGGGGCTGAAACAGAGGGGCTGAAACAGAGGGCGAGAAACAGAGAGGCTGAAACAGAGGGCGAGAAACAGAGTGGCTGAATCAGAGGGGCTGAAACTGAGGGCGAGAAACAGAGGGGCTGAAACAGAGGGGCTGAAACAGAGGGGCTGAAACAGAGGGGCTGAAACAGAGGGCGAGAAACAGAGAGGCTGAAACAGAGGGCGAGAAACAGAGTGGCTGAAACAGAGGGCAAGAAACAGAGGGGCTGAAACAGAGGGCGAGAAACTGAGGGGCTGAAACAGAGGGGATGAAACAGAGGGGCTGAAACAGAGGGCGAGAAACAGAGGGGCTGAATCAGAGGGGCTGAATCAGAGGGGCTGAAACAGAGGGCCTGAATCAGAGGGGCTGAAACAGAAGGCGAGAAACAGAGGGGCTGAAAGAGAGGGCCTGAATCAGAGGGGCTGAAACAGAAGGCGAGAAACAGAGGGGCTGAAACAGAGGGCGAGAAAGAGAGGGGCAGAAACAGAGGGCGAGAAACAGTGGGGCTGAAACAGAGGGGCAGAAACAGAGGGCAAGAAACAGAGGGGCTGAAACAGAGGGCGAGAAACAGAGGGGCTGAAACAGAGGGGCTGAAGCAGAGGGGCTGAAACAGAGGGCGAGAAACAGAGGGGCTGAAACAAAGGGCGAGAAACAGAGGGGCTGAAACAGAGGGGCAGAAAGAGAGGGGCTGAAACAGAGGGGCTGAATCGGAGGGGCTGAAACAGAGGGTCTGAAACAGAGGGGCTGAAACAGAGTGCGAAACAGAGGGGCTGAAACAGAGGGCGAGAAACAGAGGGGCTGAAACAGAGGGCGAGAAACAGAGGGGCTGAAACAGAGGGCAAGAAACAGAGGGGCTGAAACCGAGTGTCTGAAACAGAAGGGCTGAAACAGAGGGGCTGAAACAGAGGGCGAGAAACAGAGGGGCTGAATAAGAGGGGCTGAATCAGAGGGGCTGAAACAGAAGGCGAGAAACAGACGGGCTGAAACAGAGGGCGAGAAACAGAGGGGCAGAAACAGAGGGCGAGAAACAGAGGGGCTGAAACAGACGGGCTGAAACAGAGGGCAAGAAACAGAGGGGCTGAAACAGAGGGCGAGAAACAGAGGTGCTGAAACAGAGGGGCTGAAACAGAGGGGCTGAAACAGAGGGCGAGAAACAGAGGGGCTGAAACAAAGGGCGAGAAACAGAGGGGCTGTAACAGAGGGGCAGAAACAGAGGGGCTGAAACAGAGGGGCTGAATCGGAGGGGCTGAAACAGAGGGGCTGAAACAGAGGGGCTGAAACAGAGGGCAAGAAACAGAGGGGCTGAAACAGAGGGGCTGAAACAGAGGGGCAGAAACAGAGGGCGAGAAACAGAGGGGCTGAATCAGAGGGACTGAATCAGAGGGGCTGAAACAGAGGGGCTGAAACAGAGGGCGAGAAACAGAGGGGCTGAATCAGAGGGGCTGAATCAGAGGGGCTGAAACAGACGGCCTGAAACAGAGGGCGAGAAACTAAGGGACTGAATCAGAGGGGCTGAAACAGAGGGGCTGAAACAGAGGGGCTGAAACAGAGGGGCTGAAATAGAGGGGCGGAAACAGAGGGGCTGAAACAGAGGGCGAGAAACTAAGGTACTGAATCAGAGGGCGAGAAACAGAGGGGCTGAAACAGAGGGGCTGAAACAGACGGGCTGAAACAGAGGGCCTGAAACAGAGTGGCTGAAACAGAGGGGCTGAAATAGAGGGTCTGAAACTGAGGGGCTGAATCAGAGGGGCTGAAACAGAGGGGCTGAATCAGAGGGGCTGAAACAGAGGGGCTGAAACAGAGTGCGAGAAACAGAGAGGCTGAAACAGAGGGCGAGAAACAGAGGGGCTGAAACAGAGGGCGAGAAACAGAGGGGCTGAAACAGAGGGGCTGAAACAGAGGGGCTGAAACAGAGGGCGAGAAACAGAGGGGCTGAAACAGATGGCGAGAAACAGAGGGGCTGAAACAGAGGGCGAGAAACAGAGGGGCTGAAACAGAGGGCGAGAAACAGAGGTGCTGAAACAGAGGTGCAGAAACAGAGGGTGAGAAACAGAGGGGCTGAAACAGAGTGCGAGAAACAGAGGGGCTGAAACAGAGGGGCTGATTCAGAGGGGCTGAAACAGAGGGGCTGAATCAGAGGGGCTGAAACAGAGGGCGAGAAACAGAGGGGCTGAAACAGAGGGCGAGAAACAGAGGAGCAGAAACAGAGGGCGAGAAACAGAGGGGCTGAAACAGAGGGGCTGAAACAGAGAGTGCGAAACAGACGGGCTGAAACAGAGGGCGAGAAACAGAGGGGCTGAAACAAAGGGCGAGAAACAGAGGGGCTGAAACAGAGCGCAAGAAACAGAGGGGCTGAAACCGAGTGGATGAAACAGAAGGGCTGAAACAGAGGGGCTGAAACAGAGGGCGAGAAACAGAGGGGCTGAATCAGAGGGGCTGAATCAGAGGGGCTGAAACAGAGGGGCTGAATCAGAGGGGCTGAAACAGAAGGCGAGAAACAGAGGGGCTGAAACAGAGGGCGAGAAACAGAGGGGCAGAAACAGAGGGCGAGAAACAGAGGGGCTGAAACAGAGGGGCTGAAACAGAGGGGCTGAAACAGAGGGCAAGAAACAGAGGGGCTGAAACAGAGGGGCTGAAACAGAGGGGCTGAAACAGAGGGGCTGAAACAGAGGAGCAGAAACAGAGGGCGAGAAACAGAGGGGCTGAAACAGAGGGGCTGAAACAGAGAGTGCGAAACAGACGGGCTGAAACAGAGGGCGAGAAACAGAGGGGCTGAAACAAAGGGCGAGAAACAGAGGGGCTGAAACAGAGGGCGAGAAACAGAGGGGCTGAAACAGAGGGGCTGAAACAGAGAGTGCGAAACAGACGGGCTGAAACAGAGGGCGAGAAACAGAGAGGCTGAAACAGAGGGCGAGAAACAGAGTGGCTGAAACAGAGGGCAAGAAACAGAGGGGCTGAAACAGAGGGCGAGAAACTGAGGGGCTGAAACAGAGGGGCTGAAACAGAGGGGCTGAAACAGAGGGCGAGAAACAGAGGGGCTGAATCAGAGGGGCTGAATCAGAGGGGCTGAAACAGAGGGCCTGAATCAGAGGGGCTGAAACAGAAGGCGAGAAACAGAGGGGCTGAAAGAGAGGGCCTGAATCAGAGGGGCTGAAACAGAAGGCGAGAAACAGAGGGGCTGAAACAGAGGGCGAGAAAGAGAGGGGCAGAAACAGAGGGCGAGAAACAGTGGGGCTGAAACAGAGGGGCAGAAACAGAGGGCAAGAAACAGGGTGGCTGAAACAGAGGGCGAGAAACAGAGGGGCTGAAACAGAGGGGCTGAAGCAGAGGGGCTGAAACAGAGGGCGAGAAACAGAGGGGCTGAAACAGAGGGCCAGAAACAGACGGGCAGAAAAAGAGGGCGAGAAACAGAGGGACTGAAACAAAGGGGCTGAAACAGAGAGCGCGAAACAGAGGGACTGAAACAGAGGGCGAGAAACAGATGGGCTGAAACAGAGGGCAAGAAACAGAGGGGCTGAAACAGAGGGCGAGAAACAGAGGGGCTGTAACAGAGGGCAAGAAACAGAGGGGCTGAAACAGAGTGGCTGAAACAGAGGGCGAGAAACAGAGGGGCTGAATCAGACAGGCTGAATCAGATGGGCTGAAACAGAGGTGCTGAAACAGAGGGCGAGAAACAGAGTGGCTGAAACAGAGGGCGAGAAACAGAGGGCGAGAAACAGAGAGGCTGAAAAAGTGGGGCTGAAACAGAGGGCAAGAAACAGAGGGGCTGAAACAGAGGGGCTGAAACAGAGGGGCTGAAACAGAGGGGCTGAAACAGAGGGCGAGAAACAGAGAGGCTGAAACAGAGGGCGAGAAACAGAGTGGCTGAATCAGAGGGGCTGAAACTGAGGGCGAGAAACAGAGGGGCTGAAACAGAGGGGCTGAAACAGAGGGGCTGAAACAGAGGGGCTGAAACAGAGGGCGAGAAACAGAGAGGCTGAAACAGAGGGCGAGAAACAGAGTGGCTGAAACAGAGGGCAAGAAACAGAGGGGCTGAAACAGAGGGCGAGAAACTGAGGGGCTGAAACAGAGGGGATGAAACAGAGGGGCTGAAACAGAGGGCGAGAAACAGAGGGGCTGAATCAGAGGGGCTGAATCAGAGGGGCTGAAACAGAGGGCCTGAATCAGAGGGGCTGAAACAGAAGGCGAGAAACAGAGGGGCTGAAAGAGAGGGCCTGAATCAGAGGGGCTGAAACAGAAGGCGAGAAACAGAGGGGCTGAAACAGAGGGCGAGAAAGAGTGGGGCAGAAACAGAGGGCGAGAAACAGTGGGGCTGAAACAGAGGGGCAGAAACAGAGGGCAAGAAACAGAGGGGCTGAAACAGAGGGCGAGAAACAGAGGGGCTGAAACAGAGGGGCTGAAGCAGAGGGGCTGAAACAGAGGGCGAGAAACAGAGGGGCTGAAACAAAGGGCGAGAAACAGAGGGGCTGAAACAGAGGGGCAGAAAGAGAGGGGCTGAAACAGAGGGGCTGAATCGGAGGGGCTGAAACAGAGGGTCTGAAACAGAGGGGCTGAAACAGAGTGCGAAACAGAGGGGCTGAAACAGAGGGCGAGAAACAGAGGGGCTGAAACAGAGGGCGAGAAACAGAGGGGCTGAAACAGAGGGCAAGAAACAGAGGGGCTGAAACCGAGTGTCTGAAACAGAAGGGCTGAAACAGAGGGGCTGAAACAGAGGGCGAGAAACAGAGGGGCTGAATAAGAGGGGCTGAATCAGAGGGGCTGAAACAGAAGGCGAGAAACAGACGGGCTGAAACAGAGGGCGAGAAACAGAGGGGCAGAAACAGAGGGCGAGAAACAGAGGGGCTGAAACAGACGGGCTGAAACAGAGGGCAAGAAACAGAGGGGCTGAAACAGAGGGCGAGAAACAGAGGTGCTGAAACAGAGGGGCTGAAACAGAGGGGCTGAAACAGAGGGCGAGAAACAGAGGGGCTGAAACAAAGGGCGAGAAACAGAGGGGCTGAAACAGAGGGGCAGAAACAGAGGGGCTGAAACAGAGGGGCTGAATCGGAGGGGCTGAAACAGAGGGGCTGAAACAGAGGGGCTGAAACAGAGGTCAAGAAACAGAGGGGCTGAAACAGAGGGGCTGAAACAGAGGGGCAGAAACAGAGGGCGAGAAACAGAGGGGCTGAATCAGAGGGACTGAATCAGAGGGGCTGAAACAGAGGGGCTGAAACAGAGGGCGAGAAACAGAGGGGCTGAATCAGAGGGGCTGAATCAGAGGGGCTGAAACAGAGGGCCTGAAACAGAGGGCGAGAAACTAAGGGACTGAATCAGAGGGGCTGAAACAGAGGGGCTGAAACAGAGGGGCTGAAACAGAGGGGCTGAAATAGAGGGGCTGAAACAGAGGGGCTGAAACAGACGGGCTGAAACAGAGGGCCTGAAACAGAGTGGCTGAAACAGAGGGGCTGAAATAGAGGGTCTGAAACTGAGGGGCTGAATCAGAGGGGCTGAAACAGAGGGGCTGAATCAGAGGGGCTGAAACAGAGGGGCTGAAACAGAGTGCGAGAAACAGAGAGGCTGAAACAGAGGGCGAGAAACAGAGGGGCTGAAACAGAGGGCGAGAAACAGAGGGGCTGAAACAGAGGGGCTGAAACAGAGGGGCTGAAACAGAGGGCGAGAAACAGAGGGGCTGAAACAGATGGCGAGAAACAGAGGGGCTGAAACAGAGGGCGAGAAACAGAGGGGCTGAAACAGAGGGCGAGAAACAGAGGTGCTGAAACAGAGGTGCAGAAACAGAGGGTGAGAAACAGAGGGGCTGAAACAGAGTGCGAGAAACAGAGGGGCTGAAACAGAGGGGCTGATTCAGAGGGGCTGAAACAGAGGGGCTGAATCAGAGGGGCTGAAACAGAGGGCGAGAAACAGAGGGGCTGAAACAGAGGGCGAGAAACAGAGGAGCAGAAACAGAGGGCGAGAAACAGAGGCGCTGAAACAGAGGGGCTGAAACAGAGAGTGCGAAACAGACGGGCTGAAACAGAGGGCGAGAAACAGAGGGGCTGAAACAAAGGGCGAGAAACAGAGGGGCTGAAACAGAGCGCAAGAAACAGAGGGGCTGAAACCGAGTGGATGAAACAGAAGGGCTGAAACAGAGGGGCTGAAACAGAGGGCGAGAAACAGAGGGGCTGAATCAGAGGGGCTGAATCAGAGGGGCTGAAACAGAGGGGCTGAATCAGAGGGGCTGAAACAGAAGGCGAGAAACAGAGGGGCTGAAACAGAGGGCGAGAAACAGAGGGGCAGAAACAGAGGGCGAGAAACAGAGGGGCTGAAACAGAGGGGCTGAAACAGAGGGGCTGAAACAGAGGGCAAGAAACAGAGGGGCTGAAACAGAGGGCGAGAAACAGAGGGGCTGAAACAGAGGGGCTGAAACAGAGGGGCTGAAACAGAGGGCGAGAAACAGAGGGGCTGAAACAAAGGGCGAGAAACAGAGGGGCTGAAACAGAGAGGCAGAAACAGAGGGGCTGAAACAGAGGGGCTGAATCGGAGGGGCTGAAACAGAGGGGCTGAAACAGAGGGGCTGAAACAGAGGGCAAGAAACAGAGGGGCTGAAACAGAGGGGCTGAAACAGAGGGGCAGAAACAGAGGGCGAGAAACAGAGGGGATGAAACAGAGGGGCTGAAACAGAGGGCGAGAAACAGAGGGGCTGAATCAGAGGGGCTGAATCAGAGGGGCTGAAACAGAGGGCCTGAAACAGAGGGCGAGAAACTAAGGGACTGAATCAGAGGGGCTGAAACAGAGGGGCTGAAACAGACGGGCTGAAACAGAGAGCCTGAAACAGAGGGGCTGAAACAGAGGGGCTGAAATAGAGGGGCTGAAACAGAGGGGCTGAATCAGAGGGGCTGAAACAGAGGGGCTGAATCAGAGGGGCTGAAACAGAGGGCGAGAAACAGAGGGGCTGAAACAGAGGGGCTGAATCAGAGGGGCTGAAACAGAGGGGCTGAAACAGAAGGCGAGAAACAGAGAGGCTGAAACAGAGGGCGAGAAACAGAGGGGCTGAAACAGAGGGCAAGAAACAGAGGGGCTGAAACAGAGGGCGAGAAACAGAGGGGCTGAAACAGAGGGGCTGAAACAGAGGGGCTGAAACAGAGGGGCTGAAACAGAGGGCGAGAAACAGAGGGGCTGAAACAGAGGGCGAGAAACAGAGGGGCTGAAACAGAGGGTGAGAAACAGAGGGCGAGAAACAGAGGGACTGAAACAGAGGGTCTGAAACAGAGGGGCTGAAACAGAGGGCGAGAAACAGAGGAGCTGAAACAGAGGGCGAGAAACAGAGGGGCTGAAACAGAGGGCGAGAAACAGAGGGGCTGAAACAGAGTGGCTGAAACAGTGGGGCTGAAACAGAGGGGCTGAAACAGAGCGCGAGAAATAAAGGGGCTGAAACGGAGGGCGAGAAACAGAGGGGATGAAACAGAGGGCGAGAATCAGAGGGGCTGAAACAGAGGGCGAGAAACAGAGGGGCTGAAACAGAGGGCAAGAAATAGAGGGGCTGAAAAAGAGGGCGAGAAACAGAGGGGCTGAAACAGAGGGTGAGAAACAGAGGGGCTGAAACAGAGGGCGAGAAACAGAGGGGCTGAAACAGAGGGGCTGAAACAGAGGGTGAGATACAGAGGGGCTGAAACAGAGGGCGTTCAACAGAGGGGCTGAAACAGAGGGCGTTCAACAGAGGGGCTGAAACAGAGGGGCTGAAACAGAGGGGCTGAATCAGAGTGGCTGATTCAGAGGGTCTGAAACAGAGGGGCTGAATCAGAGGGGCGGAAAAACAGGGTGAGAAACAGAGGGGCTGAAACAGAGGGCAAGAAACAGAGGGGCTGAAACAGAGTGGCTGAAACAGAGGGCGAGAAACAGAGGGGCTGAATCAGACAGGCTGAATCAGTTGTGCTGAAACAGAGGGGCTGAAACAGAGGGCGAGAAACAGGGCGAGAAACAGAGGGGCTGAAAAAGTGGGGCTGAAACAAAGGGGCTGAAACAAAGCGCCTGATACCGAGGGCGAGAAACAGAGGGGCTGAAACAGAGGGCGAGAAACAGAGGGGCTGAAACAGAGGGGCTGAAACAGACGGGCTGAAACAGTGGGGCTGAAACAGAGGGCGAGAAACAGAGAGGCTGAAACACAGGGCGAGAAACAGAGGGGCTGAAAC
This sequence comes from Chiloscyllium punctatum, assembly GCF_047496795.1. NCBI lineage: Eukaryota > Metazoa > Chordata > Chondrichthyes > Orectolobiformes > Hemiscylliidae > Chiloscyllium > Chiloscyllium punctatum. The sequence goes on along the minus strand of NW_027309795.1, from coordinate 1,650,316 downwards.
AGAAGGCGAGAAACAGAGGGGCTGAAACAGAGGGACTGAAACAGAGGGGCTGAAACAGAGGGGCTGAAACAGAGGGCGAGAAACAGAGTGGCTGAAACAGAGGGTGAGAAACAGAGTGGCTGAAACAGAGGGCGAGAAACAGAGGGGCTGAAACAGAGGGGCTGAAACAGAGGGGCGGAAACAGAGGGGCTGAAAAAGAGAGCGAGAAACAGAGGGGCTGAAACAGAGGGCCAGAAACAGAGTGGCTGAAACAGAGGGCGAGAAACAGAGGGGCTGAAACAGAGGGCAAGAAACAGAGGGGCTGAAACAGAGGGCGAGAAACAGAGGGGCAGAAACAGAGGGGCTGAAACAGAGGGGCGGAAACAGAGGGGCTGAAACAGAGAGCGAGAAACAGAGGGGCTGAAACAGAGGGGCGGAAACAAAGGGGCTGAAACAGAGGGCGAGAAACATCGTGGCTGAAACAAAGGGGCTGAAACAGTGGGGCTAAAATAGAGGGGCTGAAACAGAGGGCGAGAAATAGAGGGGCTGAAACAGAGGGCGAGAAACGGAGGGGCTGAAACAGAGGGCGAGAAACAGAGGGGCTGAAACAGAGGGCGAGAAACAGAGGGGCTGAAACTGATGGCGAGAAACAGAGGGGCTGAAACAGAGGGCGAGAAACAGAGGGGCTGAATCAGAGGGGCTGAAACAGAGGGTGAGAAACAGAGGGGCTGAAACAGAGGGCGAGAAACAGAGGGGCAGAAACAGAGGGGCTGAAACAGAGGGGCGGAAACAGAGGGGCTGTAACAGAGAGCGAGAAACAGAGGGGCTGAAACAGAGGGGCGGAAACAGAGGGGCTGAAACAGAGGGCGAGAAACATAGTGGCTGAAACAAAGGGGCTGAAACAGTGGGGCTAAAATAGAGGGGCTGAAACAGAGGGCGAGAAATAGAGGGGCTGAAACAAAGGGCGAGAAACGGAGGGGCTGAAAAAGAGGGCGAGAAACAGAGGGGCTGAAACAGAGGGCGAGAAACAGAGGGGCTGAAACAGAGGGGCTGAAACAGAGGGGCTGAAACAGAGGGCGAGAAACAGAGGGGCTGAAACAGAGGGCGAGAAACAGAGGGGCTGAAACAGAGGGCGAGAAACAGAGGGGCTGAAACAGAGGGCGAGAATCAGAGGGGCTGAAACAGAGGGGCTGAAACAGAGGGGCTGAAACAGAGGGCGAGAAACAGAGGGGCTGAAACAGAGGGCGAGAAACAGAGGGGCTGAATCAGAGGGGCTGAAACAGACGGCGAGAAACAGAGGGGCTGAAACAGAGGGGCTGAAACAGAGGGGCTGAAACAGAGGGGCTGAATCGGAGGGGCTGAAACAGAGGGGCTGAAACAGAGGGGCTGAAACAGAGGGCAAGAAACAGAGGGGCTGAAACAGAGGGGCTGAAACAGAGGGGCAGAAACAGAGGGCGAGAAACAGAGGGGCTGAATCAGAGGGGCTGAATCAGAGGGGCTGAAACAGAGGGGCTGAAACAGAGGGCGAGAAACAGAGGGGCTGAATCAGAGGGGCTGAATCAGAGGGGCTGAAACAGAGGGCCTGAAACAGAGGGCGAGAAACTAAGGGACTGAATCAGAGGGGCTGAAACAGAGGGGCTGAAACAGACGGGCTGGAAAAGAGAGCCTGAAACAGAGGGGCTGAAACAGAGGGGCTGAAATAGAGGGGCTGAAACAGAGGGGCTTAAACAGAGGGCGAGAAACTAAGGTACTGGATCAGAGGGGCTGAAACAGAGGGGCTGAAACAGAGGGGCTGAAACAGACGGGCTGAAACAGAGAGCCTGAAACAGAGTGGCTGAAACAGAGGGGCTGAAATAGAGGGTCTGAAACAGAGGGGCTGAATCAGAGGGGCTGAAACAGAGGGGCTGAATCAGAGGGGCTGAAACAGAGGGGCTGAAACAGAGGGCGAGAAACAGAGAGGCTGAAACAGAGGGCGAGAAACAGAGGGGCTGAAACAGAGGGCGAGAAACAGAGGGGCTGAAACAGAGGGGCTGAAACAGAGGGGCTGAAACAGAGGGCGAGAAACAGAGGGGCTGAAACTGATGGCGAGAAACAGAGGGGCTGAAACAGAGGGCGAGAAACAGAGGGGCTGAATCAGAGGGGCTGAAACAGAGGGCGAGAAACAGAGGGGCTGAAACAGAGGGCGAGAAACAGAGGGGCTGAAACAGAGGTGCTGAAACAGAGGGTGAGAAACAGAGGGGCTGAAACAGAGGGCGAGAAACAGAGGGGCTGAAACAGAGGGGCTGAAACAGAGGGGCTGATTCAGAGGGGCTGAAACAGAGGGGCTGAATCAGAGGGGCTGAAACAGAGGGCGAGAAACAGAGGGGCTGAAACAGAGGGCGAGAAACAGAGGAGCAGAAACAGAGGGCGAGAAACAGAGGGGCTGAAACAGAGGGGCTGAAACAGAGAGTGCGAAACAGAGGGGCTGAAACAGAGGGCGAGAAACAGAGGAGCTGAAACAGAGGGTGAGAAACAGAAGGGCTGAAACAGAGGGCAAGAAACAGAGGGGCTGAAACCGCGTGGCTGAAACAGAAGGGCTGAAACAGAGGGGCTGAAACAGAGGGCGAGAAACAGAGAGGCTGATACAGAGGGGCTGAAACAGAGGGGCTGAAACAGAGAGCGAGAAACAGAGGGGCTGAAACAAAGGGCGAGAAACAGAGGGGCTGAAACAGAGGGGCAGAAACAGAGGGGCTGAAACAGAGGGGCTGAATCGGAGGGGCTGAAACAGAGGGGCTGAAACAGAGGGGCTGAAACAGAGGGCAAGAAACAGAGGGGCTGAAACAGAGAGCGAGAAACAGAGGGGCAGAAACAGAGGGCGAGAAACAGAGGGGCTGAAACAGAGGGCGAGAAACAGAGGGCGAGAAACAGAGGGGCTGAAACAGAGGGGCTGAAACAGAGGGCGAGAAACGAAGGGACTGAATCAGAGGGGCTGAAACAGAGGGGCTGAAACAGACGGGCTGAAACAGAGAGCCAGAAACAGAGGGGCTGAAACAGAGGGGCTGAAATAGAGGGGCTGAAACAGAGGGGCTGAATCAGAGGGGCTGAAACAGAGGGGCTGAATCAGAGGGGCTGAAACAGAGGGCGAGAAACAGAGGGGCTGAAACAGAGGGGCTGAATCAGAGGGGCTGAAACAGAGGGGCTGAAACAGAGGGCGAGAAACAGAGAGGCTGAAACAGAGGGCGAGAAACAGAGGGGCTGAAACAGAGGGCAAGAAACAGAGGGGCTGAAACAGAGGGCGAGAAACAGAGGGGCTGAAACAGAGGGGCTGAAACAGAGGGGCTGAAACAGAGGGGCTGAAACAGAGGGCGAGAAACAGAGGGGCTGAAACAGAGGGGCTGAAACAGAGGGACTGAAACAGTTGGGCTGAAACAGAGGGGCTGAAACAGACGGCGAGAAACAGAGGGGCTGAAACAGAGGGGCTGAAACAGAGGGCGAGAAACAGAGGGGCTGAAACAGAGGGGCTGAAACAGAGGGCGAGAAACAGAGGGGCTGAAACAAAGGGCGAGAAACAGAGGGGCTGAAACAGAGGGGCTGAAACAGAGGGCGAGAAACAGAGGGGCTGAAACAAAGGGCGAGAAACAGAGGGGCTGAAACAGAGGGGCAGAAACAGTGGGGCTGAAACAGAGGGGCTGAATCGGAGGGGCTGAAACAGAGGGGCTGAAACAGAGGGCGAGAAACAGAGGGGCTGAAACAGAGGGGCTGAAACAGAGGGACTGAAACAGTTGGGCTGAAACAGAGGGGCTGAAACAGACGGCGAGAAACAGAGGGGCTGAAACAGAGGGGCTGAAACAGAGGGCGAGAAACAGAGGGGCTGAAACAGAGGGGCTGAAACAGAGGGCGAGAAACAGAGGGGCTGAAACAGAGGGCGAGAAACAGAGGGGCTGAAACAGAGGGGCTGAAACAGAGGGCGAGAAACAGAGGGGCTGAAACAAAGGGCGAGAAACAGAGGGGCTGAAACAGAGGGGCAGAAACAGAGGGGCTGAAACAGAGGGGCTGAATCGGAGGGGCTGAAACAGAGGGCGACAAACAGAGGGGCTGAAACAGAGGGGCTGAAACAGAGCGGCTGAAACAGAGGGGCAGAAACAGAGGGCGAGAAACAGAGGGGCTGAAACAGAGGGCGAGAAACAGAGGGCGAGAAACAGAGGGGCTGAATCAGAGGGGCTGAATCAGAGGGGCTGAAACAGAGGGGCTGAAACAGAGGGCGAGAAACGAAGGGACTGAATCAGAGGGGCTGAAACAGAGGGGCTGAAACAGACAGGCTGAAACAGAGAGCCAGAAACAGAGGGGCTGAAACAGAGGGGCTGAAATAGAGGTGCTGAAACACAGGGGCTGAATCAGAGGGGCTGAAACAGAGGGGCTGAATCAGAGGGGCTGAAACAGAGGGCGAGAAACAGAGGGGCTGAAACAGAGGGGCTGAATCAGAGGGGCTGAAACAGAGGGGCTGAAACAGAGGGCGAGAAACAGAGAGGCTGAAACAGAGGGCGAGAAACAGAGGGGCTGAAACAGAGGGCAAGAAACAGAGGGGCTGAAACAGAGGGCGAGAAACAGAGGGGCTGAAACAGAGGGGCTGAAACAGAGGGGCTGAAACAGAGGGGCTGAAACAGAGGGCGAGAAACAGAGGGGCTGAAACAGAGGGCGAGAAACAGAGGGGCTGAAACAGAGGGCGAGAAACAGAGGGCGAGAAACAGAGGGACTGAAACAGAGGGCGAGAAACAGAGGGGCTGAAACAGAGGGCGAGAAACAGAGGGGCTGAAACAGAACGCGAGAAACAGAGGGGCTGAAACAGAGGGGCTGAAACAGAGGGGCTGAAACAGTGGGGCTGAAACAGAGGGGCTGAAACAGAGGGGATGAAACAGAGGGCGAGAAACAGAGGGGCTGAAACAGAGGGAGAGAAACAGAGGGGCTGAAACAGAAGGCGAGAAACAGAGGGGCTGAAACCGAGGGGCTGAAACAGAGGGGCTGAAACAGTGGGGCTGAAACAGAGGGGCTGAAACAGAGGGGATGAAACAGAGGGCGAGAATCAGAGGGGCTGAAACAGAGGACGAGAAACAGAGGGGCTGAAACAGAGGGGCTGAAACAGAGGGCAAGAAATAGAGGGGCTGAAAAAGAGGGCGAGAAACAGAGGGGCTGAAACAGAGGGTGAGAAACAGAGGGGCTGAATCAGAGGGGCTGAAACAGATGCCGAGAAACAGAGGGGCTGAAACAGAGGTAGAGAAACAGAGGGGTTGAAACAGAGGGGCTGAAACAGAGGGTGAGAAACAGAGGGGCTGAAACAGAGGGCGAGAAACAGAGGGGCTGAAACAGAGGGGCTGAAACAGAGGGGCTGAATCAGAGTGGCTGATTCAGAGGGTCTGAAACAGAGGGGCTGAATCAGAGGGGCGGAAAAAGAGGGCGAGAAACAGAGGGGCAGAAACAGAGGGCAAGAAACAGAGGGACTGAAACAGAGGGGCTGAAACAGAGAGCGCGAAACAGAGGGGCTGAAACAGGGGGCGAGAAACAGAGGGGCTGAAACAGAGGGCGAGAAACAGAGGGGCTAAAACAGAGGGCGAGAAACAGAGGGGCTGAAACAGAGTGGCTGAAACAGAGGGCGAGAAACAGAGGGGCTGAATCAGACAGGCTGAATCAGATCGGCTGAAACAGAGGGGCAGAAACTGAGGGTGAGAAACAGAGTGGCTGAAACAGAGGGCGAGAAACAGAGGGCGAGAAACAGAGGGGCTGAAAAAGTGGGGCTGAAACAAAGGGGCTGAAACAAAGCGCCAGATACAGAGGGCGAGAAACAGAGGGGCTGAAACAGAGGGCGAGAAACAGAGGGGCTGAAACAGAGGGGCTGAAACAGACGGTCTGAAACAGAGGGGCTGAAACACAGGGCGAGAAACAGAGGGGCTGAAACAGAGGGCGAGAAACAGAGGGGCTGAAACAGAGGGACTGAAACAGAGGGGCTGAAACAGAGGGACTGAAACAGAGGGCGAGAAACAGAGATGCTGAAACAGAGGGCGAGAAACAGAGTGGCTGAAACAGAGGGCGAGAAACAGAGGGGCTGAAACAGAGGGGCTGAAACAGAGGGGCGGAAACAGAGGGGCTGAAACAGAGAGCGAGAAACAGAGGGGCTGAAACAGAGGGCCAGAAACAGAGTGGCTGAAACAGAGGGCGAGAAACAGAGGGGCTGAAACAGAGGGCAAGAAACAGAGGGGCTGAAACAGAGGGCGAGAAACAGAGGGGCTGAAACAGAGGGGCTGAAACAGAGGGGCGGAAACAGAGGGGCTGAAACAGAGAGCGAGAAACAGAGGGGCTGAAACAGAGGGGCGGAAACAGAGGGGCTGAAACAGAGGGGCTGAAACAAAGGGGCTGAAACAGTGGGGCTAAAATAGAGGGGCTGAAACAGAGGGCGAGAAATAGAGGGGCTGAAACAGAGGGCGAGAAACCGAGGGGCTGAAACAGAGGGCGAGAAACAGACGGGCTGAAACAGAGGGCGAGAAACAGAGGGGCTGAAACAGAGGGGCTGAAACAGAGGGGCTGAAACAGAGGGCGAGAAACAGAGGGGCTGAAACAGAGGGCGAGAAACAGAGGGGCTGAAACAGAGGGCGAGAAACAGAGGGGCTGAAACAGAGGGGCTGAAACAGAGGGGCTGAAACAGAGGGCGAGAAACAGAGGGGCTGAAACAGAGGGCGTGAAACAGAGGGGCTGAATCAGAGGGGCTGAAACAGAGGGCGAGAAACAGAGGGGCTGAAACAGAGGGGCTGAAACAGAGGGGCTGAAATAGAGGGGCTGAATCCGAGGGCAAGAAACAGAGAGGCTGAAACAGAGGGCGAGAACCAGAGGGCTGAAAGAGAGGGCAAGAAACAGAGGGGCTGAAACAGAGGGCGAGAAACAGAGGGGCTGAAACAGAGGGGCTGAAACAGAGGGGCTGAAACAGAGGGCGAGAAACATAGGGCGAGAAACAGAGGGGCTGAAAAAGAGGGGCTGAAACAGAGGGGCTGAAACAAAGCGGCTGATACAGAGTGCGAGAAACAGAGCGGCTGAAACCGAGGGCAAGAAACTGAGGGGCTGAAACAGAGGGCGAGAAACAGAGGGGCTGAAACAGAGGGGCTGAAACAGAGGGGCTGAAACAGAGAGCGAGAAAAAGAGGGGCTGAAACAGAGGGCCAGAAACAGAGGGCGAGAAACAGAGGGACTGAAACAGTGGGGCTGAAACAGAGGGGCTGATACAGAGGGCGAAAAACAGAGCGGCTGAAACAGAGGGCGAGAAACAGAGGGCGAGAAACAGAGGGACTGAAACAGAGGGCGAGAAACAGAGGGGCTGAAACAGAGGGCGAGAAACAGAGGGGCTGAAACAGAACGCGAGAAACAGAGGGGCTGAAACAGAGGGGCTGAAACAGAGGGGCTGAAACAGTGGGGCTGAAACAGAGGGGCTGAAACAGAGGGGATGAAACAGAGGGCGAGAAACAGAGGGGCTGAAACAGAGGGCGAGAAACAGAGGGGCTGAAACAGAAGGCGAGAAACAGAGGGGCTGAAACAGAGGGGCTGAAACAGAGGGGCTGAAACAGTGGGGCTGAAACAGAGGGGCTGAAACAGAGGGGATGAAACAGAGGGCGAGAATCAGAGGGGCTGAAACAGAGGACGAGAAACAGAGGGGCTGAAACAGAGGGGCTGAAACAGAGGGCAAGAAATAGAGGGGCTGAAAAAGAGGGCGAGAAACAGAGGGGCTGAAACAGAGGGTGAGAAACAGAGGGGCTGAATCAGAGGGGCTGAAACAGATGCCGAGAAACAGAGGGGCTGAAACAGAGGTAGAGAAACAGAGGGGTTGAAACAGAGGGGCTGAAACAGAGGGTGAGAAACAGAGGGGCTGAAACAGAGGGCGAGAAACAGAGGGGCTGAAACAGAGGGGCTGAAACAGAGGGGCTGAATCAGAGTGGCTGATTCAGAGGGTCTGAAACAGAGGGGCTGAATCAGAGGGGCGGAAAAAGAGGGCGAGAAACAGAGGGGCAGAAACAGAGGGCAAGAAACAGAGGGACTGAAACAGAGGGGCTGAAACAGAGAGCGCGAAACAGAGGGGCTGAAACAGAGGGCGAGAAACAGAGGGGCTGAAACAGAGGGCGAGAAACAGAGGGGCTAAAACAGAGGGCGAGAAACAGAGGGGCTGAAACAGAGTGGCTGAAACAGAGGGCGAGAAACAGAGGGGCTGAATCAGACAGGCTGAATCAGATCGGCTGAAACAGAGGGGCAGAAACTGAGGGTGAGAAACAGAGTGGCTGAAACAGAGGGCGAGAAACAGAGGGCGAGAAACAGAGGGGCTGAAAAAGTGGGGCTGAAACAAAGGGGCTGAAACAAAGCGCCAGATACAGAGGGCGAGAAACAGAGGGGCTGAAACAGAGGGCGAGAAACAGAGGGGCTGAAACAGAGGGGCTGAAACAGACGGTCTGAAACAGAGGGGATGAAACACAGGGCGAGAAACAGAGGGGCTGAAACAGAGGGCGAGAAACAGAGGGGCTGAAACAGAGGGACTGAAACAGAGGGGCTGAAACAGAGGGGCTGAAACAGAGAGCGCGAAACAGAGGGGCTGAAACAGAGGGCGAGAAACAGAGGGGCTGAAACAGAGGGCGAGAAACAGAGGGGCTAAAACAGAGGGCGAGAAACAGAGGGGCTGAAACAGAGTGGCTGAAACAGAGGGCGAGAAACAGAGGGGCTGAATCAGACAGGCTGAATCAGATCGGCTGAAACAGAGGGGCAGAAACTGAGGGTGAGAAACAGAGTGGCTGAAACAGAGGGCGAGAAACAGAGGGCGAGAAACAGAGGGGCTGAAAAAGTGGGGCTGAAACAAAGGGGCTGAAACAAAGCGCCAGATACAGAGGGCGAGAAACAGAGGGGCTGAAACAGAGGGCGAGAAACAGAGGGGCTGAAACAGAGGGGCTGAAACAGACGGTCTGAAACAGAGGGGCTGAAACACAGGGCGAGAAACAGAGGGGCTGAAACAGAGGGCGAGAAACAGAGGGGCTGAAACAGAGGGACTGAAACAGAGGGGCTGAAACAGAGGGACTGAAACAGAGGGCGAGAAACAGAGTGGCTGAAACAGAGGGCGAGAAACAGAGTGGCTGAAACAGAGGGCGAGAAACAGAGGGGCTGAAACAGAGGGGCTGAAACAGAGGGGCGGAAACAGAGGGGCTGAAACAGAGAGCGAGAAACAGAGGGGCTGAAACAGAGGGCCAGAAACAGAGTGGCTGAAACAGAGGGCGAGAAACAGAGGGGCTGAAACAGAGGGCAAGAAACAGAGGGGCTGAAACAGAGGGCGAGAAACAGAGGGGCTGAAACAGAGGGGCTGAAACAGAGGGGCGGAAACAGAGGGGCTGAAACAGAGAGCGAGAAACAGAGGGGCTGAAACAGAGGGGCGGAAACAGAGGGGCTGAAACAGAGGGGCTGAAACAAAGGGGCTGAAACAGTGGGGCTAAAATAGAGGGGCTGAAACAGAGGGCGAGAAATAGAGGGGCTGAAACAGAGGGCGAGAAACCGAGGGGCTGAAACAGAGGGCGAGAAACAGACGGGCTGAAACAGAGGGCAAGAAACAGAGGGGCTGAAACAGAGGGGCTGAAACAGAGGGGCTGAAACAGAGGGGCTGAAACAGAGGGCGAGAAACAGAGGGGCTGAAACAGAGGGCGAGAAACAGAGGGGCTGAAACAGAGGGGCTGAAACAGAGGGGCTGAAATAGAGGGGCTGAATCCGAGGGCAAGAAACAGAGAGGCTGAAACAGAGGGCGAGAACCAGAGGGCTGAAAGAGAGGGCAAGAAACAGAGGGGCTGAAACAGAGGGCGAGAAACAGAGGGGCTGAAACAGAGGGGCTGAAACAGAGGGGCTGAAACAGAGGGCGAGAAACATAGGGCGAGAAACAGAGGGGCTGAAAAAGAGGGGCTGAAACAGAGGGGCTGAAACAAAGCGGCTGATACAGAGTGCGAGAAACAGAGCGGCTGAAACCGAGGGCAAGAAACTGAGGGGCTGAAACAGAGGGCGAGAAACAGAGGGGCTGAAACAGAGGGTCTGAAACAGAGGGGCTGAAACAGAGAGCGAGAAACAGAGGGGCTGAAACAGAGGGCCAGAAACAGAGGGCGAGAAACAGAGGGACTGAAACAGTGGGGCTGAAACAGAGGGGCTGATACAGAGGGCGAAAAACAGAGCGGCTGAAACAGAGGGCGAGAAACAGAGGGGCTGAAACAGAGGGCAAGAAACAGAGGGGCTGAATCAGAGGGGCTGAAACAGAGGGCGAGAAACAGAGGGGCTGAAACAGAGGGCGAGAAACAGAGGGGCAGAAACTGAGGGCGAGAAACAGAGGGGCTGAAACAGAGGGGCTGAAACAGAGGGCGAGAAACAGAGGGGCAGAAACTGAGGGCGAGAAACAGAGGGGCTGAAACAGAGGGGCTGAAACAGAGGTGCTGAATCAGAGGGGCTGAAGCAGAGGGGCTGAAACAGAGGGCGAAAAACAGAGGGGCTGAAACAGAGGGCGAGAAACAGAGCGGCTGAAACAGAGGGGCAGAAACAGAGGGGCTGAAACAGAGGGGCTGAAACAGAGGGCGAGAAACAGAGCGGCTGAAACAGAGGGGCAGAAACAGAGGGGCTCAATCAGTGGGACTGAAACAGAGGGGCTGAAACAGAGGGCGAGAAACAAAGGGGCTGAAACAGCGGGCGAGAAACAGAGGGCGAGAAACAGAGGGGCTGAAACAGAGGGGCTGAAACAGACGGGCTGAAACAGAGAGCCTGAAACAGAGGGCGAGAAACAGAGGGGCTGAAACAGAGGGCGAAAAAAAGAGGGGCTGAAACAGAGTGCGAGAAACAGTGGGTGAGAAACAGAGGGCGAGAAACAGAGTGGATGAAACAGAGGGGCTGAAACAAAGGGGCTGAAATAGAGGGGCTGAAACAGAGGGGCTGAATCAGAGGGGCTGAAACAGAGGGCGAGAAACAGAGGGGCTGAAACAGAGGGCGAGAAACAGAGGGGCTGAAACAGAGGGGCTGAAATAGAGGGGCTGAAACAGAGGGGCTGAATCCGAGGGCAAGAAACAGAGAGGCTGAAACAGAGGGCGAGAACCAGAGGGGCTGAAACAGAGGGCAAGAAACAGAGGGGCTGAAACAGAGGGGCTGAAACAGAGGGGCTGAAACAGAGGGCGAGAAACAGAGGGCGAGAAACAGAGGGGCTTAAAAAGAGGGGCTGAAACAGAGGGGCTGAAACAAAGCGGCTGATACAGAGGGCGAGAAACGGAGGGGCTGAAACAGAGGGCGAGATACAGAGGGGCTGAAAGAGAGGGGCTGAAACAGAGGGCGAGAAACAGAGGGCTGAAACAGAGGGGCTGAAACAGAGGGGCTGAAACAGAGGGGCTGAAACAGAGGGCGAGATACAGAGAGGCTGAAACAGAGGGCGAGAAACAGAGTGGCTGAAACAGAGGGCAAGAAACAGAGGGGCTGAAACAGAGGGCGAGAAACAGAGGAGCTGAAACAGAGGGTCTGAAACAGAGGGCGAGAAACAGAGGGACTGAAACGGCGGCGAGAAACAGAGGGGCTGAAACAGAGGGCGAGAAACAGAGGGGCTGAATCAGAGGGGCTGAAACAGAGGGAGAGAAACAGAGGGGCTGAAACAGAGAGCGAGAAACAGAGGGGCTGAAACAGAGGCTCTGAAACAGAGGGTGAGAAACAGAGGGGCTGAAACAGAGGGCGAGAAACAGAGGGGCTGAAACAGAGGGGCTGAAACAGAGGGACTGAATCAGAGGGGCTGATTCAGAGGGGCTGAAACAGAGGGGCTTAATCAGTGGGGCTGAAACAGAGGGCGAGAAACAGAGGGGCAGAAACAGAGGGCGAGAAACTGAGGAGCTGAAACAGAGGGGCTGAAACAGAGAGCGCGAAACAGAGGGGCTGAAACAGAGGGGCTGAAACAGAAGGGCTGAAACAGAGGGGCTGAAACAGAGGGCGAGAAACAGAGGGGCTGAATCAGAGGGGCTGAATCAGAAGGGCTGAAACAGAGGGGCTGAATCAGAGGGGCTGAAACAGAAGGCGAGAAAGAGAGGGGCTGAAACAGAGGGCGAGAAACTGAGGGGCAGAAACAGAGTGCGAGAAACAGAGCGGCTGAAACAGAGGGGCTGAAACAGCGGGCGAGAAACAGAGGGGCTGAAACAGAGGGCGAGAAACAGAGGGGCAGAAACTGAGAGCGAGAAACAGAGGGGCTGAAACAGAGGGGCTGAAACAGAGGGGCCGAATCAGAGGGGCTGAAACAGAGGGGCTGAAACAGAGGGCGAAAAACAGAGGGGCTGAAACAGAGGGCGAGAAACAGAACGGCTGAAACAGAGGGGCAGAAACAGAGGGGCTGAAACAGAGGGGCTGAAACAGAGGGCGAGAAACAGAGGGGCTGAATCAGAGGGGCTGAATCAGTGGGACTGAAACAGAGGGGCTGAAACAGAGGGCGAGAAACAAAGGGGCTGAAACAGCGGGCGAGAAACAGAGGGCGAGAAACAGAGGGGCTGAAACAGAGGGGCTGAAACAGACGGGCTGAAACAGAGAGCCTGAAACAGAGGGCAAGAAACAGAGGGGCTGAAACAGAGGGCGAAAAACAGAGGGGCTGAAACAGAGGGCGAGAAACAGAGGGTGAGAAACAGAGGGCGAGAAACAGAGTGGATGAAACAGAGGGGCTGAAACAAAGGGGCTGAAATAGAGGGGCTGAAACAGAGGGGCTGAATCAGAGGGGCTGAAACAGAGTGGTTGAATCAGAGAGGCTGAAACAGAGGGCGAGAAACAGAGGGGCTGAAACAGAGGGGCTGAAACAGAGGGGCTGAAACAGAGGGGCTGAATCCGAGGGCAAGAAACAGAGAGGCTGAAACAGAGGGCGAGAACCAGAGGGGCTTAAACAGAGGGCAAGAAACAGAGGGGCTGAAACAGAGGGCGAGAAACAGAGGGGCTGAAACAGAGGGGCTGAAACAGAGGGGCTGAAACAGAGGGGCTGAAACAGAGGGCGAGAAACAGAGGGCGAGAAACAGAGGGGCTGAAAAAGAGGGGCTGAAACAGAGGGGCTGAAACAAATCGGCTGATACAGAGGGCGAGAAACAGAGGGGCTGAAACAGAGGGCGAGATACAGAGGGGCTGAAAGAGAGGGGCTGAAACAGAGGGTGAGAAACAGAGAGGCTGAAACAGAGGGCGAGAAACAGAGGGCCTGAAACAGAGGGCGAGAAAGAGAGGGCTGAAACAGAGGGGCTGAAACAGAGGGGCTGAAACAGAGGGGCTGAAACAGAGGGCGAGATACAGAGAGGCTGAAACAGAGGGCGAGAAACAGAGTGGCTGAAACAGAGGGCAAGAAACAGAGGGGCTGAAACAGAGGGCGAGAAACAGAGGGGCTGAAACAGAGTGGCTGAAACAGAAGGGCTGAATCAGAGGGGCTGATTCAGAGGGGCTGAAACAGAGGGGCTTAATCAGTGGGGCTGAAACAGAGGGCGGGAAACAGAGGGGCAGAAACAGAGGGCGAGAAACAGAGGAGCTGAAACAGAGGGGCTGAAACAGAGAGCGCGAAACAGAGGGGCTGAAACATATGGCGAGAAACAGAGGGACTGAAACAGAGGTCGAGAAACAGAGGGGCTGAAACAGAGGGCAAGAAACAGAGGGGCTGAAACAGAGTGGCTGAAACAGAAGGGCTGAAACAGAGGGGCTGAAACAGAGGGCGAGAAACAGAGGGGCTGGATCAGAGGGGCTGAAACAGAGTGGCTGAAACAGAGGGCAAGAAACAGAGGGGCTGAAACAGAGGGCGAGAAACAGAGGAGCTGAAACAGAGGGTCTGAAACAGAGGGCGAGAAACAGAGGGACTGAAACGGCGGCGAGAAACAGAGGGGCTGAAACAGAGGGCGAGAAACAGAGGGGCTGAATCAGAGGGGCTGAAACAGAGGGAGAGAAACAGAGGGGCTGAAACAGAGAGCGAGAAACAGAGGGGCTGAAACAGAGGTTCTGAAACAGAGGGTGAGAAACAGAGGGGCTGAAACAGAGGGCGAGAAACAGAGGGGCTGAAACAGAGGGGCTGAAACAGAGGGACTGAATCAGAGGGGCTGATTCAGAGGGGCTGAAACAGAGGGGCTTAATCAGTGGGGCTGAAACAGAGGGCGAGAAACAGAGGGGCAGAAACAGAGGGCGAGAAACTGAGGAGCTGAAACAGAGGGGCTGAAACAGAGAGCGCGAAACAGAGGGGCTGAAACAGAGGGGCTGAAACAGAAGGGCTGAAACAGAGGGGCTGAAACAGAGGGCGAGAAACAGAGGGGCTGAATCAGAGGGGCTGAATCAGAAGGGCTGAAACAGAGGGGCTGAATCAGAGGGGCTGAAACAGAAGGCGAGAAAGAGAGGGGCTGAAACAGAGGGCGAGAAACTGAGGGGCAGAAACAGAGTGCGAGAAACAGAGGGGCTGAAACAGAGGGGCTGAAACAGAGGGCGAGAAACAGAGGGGCTGAAACAGAGGGCGAGAAACAGAGGGGCAGAAACTGAGAGCGAGAAACAGAGGGGCTGAAACAGAGGGGCTGAAACAGAGGGGCCGAATCAGAGGGGCTGAAACAGAGGGGCTGAAACAGAGGGCGAAAAACAGAGGGGCTGAAACAGAGGGCGAGAAACAGAACGGCTGAAACAGAGGGGCAGAAACAGAGGGGCTGAAACAGAGGGGCTGAAACAGAGGGCGAGAAACAGAGGGGCTGAATCAGAGGGGCTGAATCAGTGGGACTGAAACAGAGGGGCTGAAACAGAGGGCGAGAAACAAAGGGGCTGAAACAGCGGGCGAGAAACAGAGGGCGAGAAACAGAGGGGCTGAAACAGAGGGGCTGAAACAGACGGGCTGAAACAGAGAGCCTGAAACAGAGGGCAAGAAACAGAGGGGCTGAAACAGAGGGCGAAAAACAGAGGGGCTGAAACAGAGGGCGAGAAACAGAGGGTGAGAAACAGAGGGCGAGAAACAGAGTGGATGAAACAGAGGGGCTGAAACAAAGGGGCTGAAATAGAGGGGCTGAAACAGAGGGGCTGAATCAGAGGGGCTGAAACAGAGTGGTTGAATCAGAGAGGCTGAAACAGAGGGCGAGAAACAGAGGGGCTGAAACAGAGGGGCTGAAACAGAGGGGCTGAAACAGAGGGGCTGAATCCGAGGGCAAGAAACAGAGAGGCTGAAACAGAGGGCGAGAACCAGAGGGGCTTAAACAGAGGGCAAGAAACAGAGGGGCTGAAACAGAGGGCGAGAAACAGAGGGGCTGAAACAGAGGGGCTGAAACAGAGGGGCTGAAACAGAGGGGCTGAAACAGAGGGCGAGAAACAGAGGGCGAGAAACAGAGGGGCTGAAAAAGAGGGGCTGAAACAGAGGGGCTGAAACAAATCGGCTGATACAGAGGGCGAGAAACAGAGGGGCTGAAACAGAGGGCGAGATACAGAGGGGCTGAAAGAGAGGGGCTGAAACAGAGGGTGAGAAACAGAGAGGCTGAAACAGAGGGCGAGAAACAGAGGGCCTGAAACAGAGGGCGAGAAAGAGAGGGCTGAAACAGAGGGGCTGAAACAGAGGGGCTGAAACAGAGGGGCTGAAACAGAGGGCGAGATACAGAGAGGCTGAAACAGAGGGCGAGAAACAGAGTGGCTGAAACAGAGGGCAAGAAACAGAGGGGCTGAAACAGAGGGCGAGAAACAGAGGGGCTGAAACAGAGTGGCTGAAACAGAAGGGCTGAATCAGAGGGGCTGATTCAGAGGGGCTGAAACAGAGGGGCTTAATCAGTGGGGCTGAAACAGAGGGCGGGAAACAGAGGGGCAGAAACAGAGGGCGAGAAACAGAGGAGCTGAAACAGAGGGGCTGAAACAGAGAGCGCGAAACAGAGGGGCTGAAACATATGGCGAGAAACAGAGGGACTGAAACAGAGGTCGAGAAACAGAGGGGCTTAAACAGAGGGCAAGAAACAGAGGGGCTGAAACAGAGTGGCTGAAACAGAAGGGCTGAAACAGAGGGGCTGAAACAGAGGGCGAGAAACAGAGGGGCTGGATCAGAGGGGCTGAAACAGAGGGGCTGAATCCGAGGGCAAGAAACAGAGAGGCTGAAACAGAGGGGCTGAATCAGAGGGCCTGAAACAGAAGGCGAGAAACAGAGGGGCTGAAACAGAGGGCGAGAAACTGAGGGGCAGAAACAGAGTGCGAGAAACAGAGGGGCTGAAACAGAGGGGCTGAAACAGAGGGCGAGAAACAGAGGGGCTGAAACAGAGGGCGAGAAACAGAGGGGCAGAAACTGAGGGCGAGAAACAGAGGGGCTGAAACAGAGGGTCTGAAACAGAGGGGCTGAATCAGAGGGGCTGAAGCAGAGGGGCTGAAACAGAGGGCGAAAAACAGAGGGGCTGAAACAGAGGGCGAGAAACAGAGCGGCTGAAACAGAGGGGCAGAAACAGAGGGGCTGAAACAGAGGGGCTGAAACAGAGGGCGAGAAACCGAGCGGCTGAATCAGAGGGGCTGAATCAGTGGGACTGAAACAGAGGGGCTGAAACAGAGGGCGAGAAACAAAGGGGCTGAAACAGCGGGCGAGAAACAGAGGGCGAGAAACAGAGGGGCTGAAACAGAGGGGCTGAAACAGACGGGCTGAAACAGAGAGCCTGAAACAGAGGGCGAGAAACAGAGGGGCTGAAACAGAGGGCGAAAAAAAGAGGGGCTGAAACAGAGTGCGAGAAACAGAGGGTGAGAAACAGAGGGCGAGAAACAGAGTGGATGAAACAGAGGGGCTGAAACAAAGGGGCTGAAATAGAGGGGCTGAAACAGAGTGGCTGAATCAGAGGGGCTGAAACAGAGGGCGAGAAACAGAGGGGCTGAAACAGAGGGCGAGAAACAGAGGGGCTGAAACAGAGGGGCTGAAATAGAGGGGCTGAAACAGAGGGGCTGAATCCGAGGGCAAGAAACAGAGAGGCTGAAACAGAGGGCGAGAACCAGACGGGCTGAAACAGAGGTCAAGAAACAGAGGGGCTGAAACAGAGGGCGAGAAACAGAGGGGCTGAAACAGAGGGTGAGAAACAGAGGGCTGAAACAGAGGGGCTGAAACAGAGTGGCTGAATCAGAGGGGCTGAAACAGAGGGCGAGAAACAGAGGGGCTGAAACAGAGGGCGAGAAACAGAGGGGCTGAAACAGAGGGGCTGAAATAGAGGGGCTGAAACAGAGGGGCTGAATCCGAGGGCAAGAAACAGAGAGGCTGAAACAGAGGGCGAGAACCAGAGGGGCTGAAACAGAGGGCAAGAAACAGAGGGGCTGAAACAGAGGGCGAGAAACAGAGGGGCTGAAACAGAGGGGCTGAAACAGAGGGGCTGAAACAGAGGGGCTGAAACAGAGGGCGAGAAACAGAGGGCGAGAAACAGAGGGGCTGAAAAAGAGGGGCTGAAACAGAGGGGCTGAAACAAAGCGGCTGATACAGAGGGCGAGAAACAGAGGGGCTGAAACAGAGTTCGAGATACAGAGGGGCTGAAAGAGAGGGGCTGAAAGAGAGGGCGAGAAACAGAGAGGCTGAAACAGAGGGCGAGAAACAGAGGGCCTGAAACAGAGGGCGAGAAACAGAGGGCTGAAACAGAGGGGCTGAAACAGAGGGGCTGAAACAGAGGGGCTGAAACAGAGGGCGAGATACAGAGAGGCTGAAACAGAGGGCGAGAAACAGAGTGGCTGAAACAAAGGGCAAGAAACAGAGGGGCTGAAACAGAGGGCGAGAAACAGAGGGGCTGAAACAGAGGGGCTGAAACAGAGGGCGAGAAACAGAGGGACTGAAACGGCGGCGAGAAACAGAGGGGCTGAAACAGAGGGCGAGAAACAGAGGGGCTGAATCAGAGGGGCTGAAACAGAGGGAGAGAAACAGAGGGGCTGAAACAGAGAGCGAGAAACAGAGGGGCTGAAACAGAGGCTCTGAAACAGAGGGTGAGAAACAGAGGGGCTGAAACAGAGGGCGAGAAACAGAGGGGCTGAAACAGAGGGGCTGAAACAGAGGGGCTGAATCAGAGGGGCTGATTCAGAGGGGCTGAAACAGAGGGGCTTAATCAGTGGGGCTGAAACAGAGGGCGAGAAACAGAGGGGCAGAAACAGAGGGCGAGAAACTGAGGAGCTGAAACAGAGGGGCTGAAACAGAGAGCGCGAAACAGAGGGGCTGAAACATATGGCGAGAAACAGAGGGACTGAAACAGAGGTCGAGAAACAGAGGGGCTGAAACAGAGGGCAAGAAACAGAGGGGCTGAAACAGAGTGGCTGAAACAGAAGGGCTGAAACAGAGGGGCTGAAACAGAGGGCGAGAAACAGAGGGGCTGAATCAGAGGGGCCGAATCAGAAGGGCTGAAACAGAGGGGCTGAATCAGAGGGGCTGAAACAGAAGGCGAGAAAGAGAGGGGCTGAAACAGAGGGCGAGAAACTGAGGGGCAGAAACAGAGTGCGAGAAACAGAGGGGCTGAAACAGAGGGGCTGAAACAGAGGGCGAGAAACAGAGGGGCTGAAACAGAGGGCGAGAAACAGAGGGGCAGAAACTGAGAGCGAGAAACAGAGGGGCTGAAACAGAGGGGCTGAAACAGAGGGGCCGAATCAGAGGGGCTGAAACAGAGGGGCTGAAACAGAGGGCGAAAAACAGAGGGGCTGAAACAGAGGGCGAGAAACAGAACGGCTGAAACAGAGGGGCAGAAACAGAGGGGCTGAAACAGAGGGGCTGAAACAGAGGGCGAGAAACAGAGGGGCTGAATCAGAGGGGCTGAATCAGTGGGACTGAAACAGAGGGGCTGAAACAGAGGGCGAGAAACAAAGGGGCTGAAACAGCGGGCGAGAAACAGAGGGCGAGAAACAGAGGGGCAGAAACAGAGGGGCTGAAACAGACGGGCTGAAACAGAGAGCCTGAAACAGAGGGCGAGAAACAGAGGGGCTGAAACAGAGGGCGAAAAACAGAGGGGCTGAAACAGAGGGCGAGAAACAGAGGGTGAGAAACAGAGGGCGAGAAACAGAGTGGATGAAACAGAGGGGCTGAAACAAAGGGGCTGAAATAGAGGGGCTGAAACAGAGGGGCTGAATCAGAGGGGCTGAAACAGAGTGGTTGAATCAGAGAGGCTGAAACAGAGGGCGAGAAACAGAGGGGCTGAAACAGAGGGGCTGAAACAGAGGGGCTGAAACAGAGGGGCTGAATCCGAGGGCAAGAAACAGAGAGGCTGAAACAGAGGGCGAGAACCAGAGGGGCTTAAACAGAGGGCAAGAAACAGAGGGGCTGAAACGGAGGGCGAGAATCAGAGGGGCTGAAACAGAGGGGCTGAAACAGAGGGGCTGAAACAGAGGGGCTGAAACAGAGGGCGAGAAACAGAGGGCGAGAAACAGAGGGGCTGAAAAAGAGGGGCTGAAACAGAGGGGCTGAAACAAATCGGCTGATACAGAGGGCGAGAAACAGAGGGGCTGAAACAGAGGGCGAGATACAGAGGGGCTGAAAGAGAGGGGCTGAAACAGAGGGTGAGAAACAGAGAGGCTGAAACAGAGGGCGAGAAACAGAGGGCCTGAAACAGAGGGCGAGAAACAGAGGGCTGAAACAGAGGGGCTGAAACAGAGGGGCTGAAACAGAGGGGCTGAAACAGAGGGCGAGATACAGAGAGGCTGAAACAGAGGGCGAGAAACAGAGTGGCTGAAACAGAGGGCAAGAAACAGAGGGGCTGAAACAGAGGGCGAGAAACAGAGGGGCTGAAACAGAGGGGCTGAAACAGAGGGCGAGATACAGAGGGACTGAAACATAGGGGCTGAAACAGAGGGGCTGATACAGAGGGCGAGAAACAGAGCGGCTGAAACAGAGGGCGAGAAACAGAGGGGCTGAAACAAAGGGGCTGAAACAGAGGGCGAGAAACAGAGGGACTGAAACAGAGGGGCTGAAACAGAGGGGCTGATACAGAGGGCGAGATACAGAGCGGCTGAAACAGAGGGCGAGAAACAGAGGGGCTGAAACAAAGGGGCTGAAACAGTGGGGCTAAAACAGAGGGGCTGAAACAGAGGGCGAGAAATAGAGGGGCTGAAACAGAGGGCGAGAAACAGAGGGGCTGAAAGAGAGGGGCTGAAACAGAGGGCGAGAAACAGAGAGGCTGAAACAGAGGGCGAGAAACAGAGGGCCTGAAACAGAGGGCGAGAAACAGAGGGCTGAAACAGAGGGGCTGAAACAGAGGGGCTGAAACAGAGGGGCTGAAACAGAGGGCGAGATACAGAGAGGCTGAAACAGAGGGCGAGAAACAGAGTGGCTGAAACAGAGGGCAAGAAACAGAGGGGCTGAAACAGAGCGCGAGAAACAGAGGGGCTGAAACAGAGGGGCTGAAACAGAGGGCGAGAAACAGAGGGACTGAAACAGAGGGGCTGAAACAGAGGGGCTGATACAGAGGGCGAGAAACAGAGCGGCTGAAACAGAGGGCGAGGAACAGGGGCTGAAACAAAGGGGCTGAAACAGTGGGGCTCAAACAGAGGGGCTGAAACAGAGGGCGAGAAATAGAGGGGCTGAAACAGAGGGCGAGAAACAGAGGGGCTGAAAGAGAGGGGCTGAAACAGAGGGCGAGAAACAGAGAGGCTGAAACAGAGGGCGAGAAACAGAGGGCCTGAAACAGAGGGCGAGAAACAGAGGGCTGAAACAGAGGGGCTGAAACAGAGGGGCTGAAACAGAGGGGCTGAAACAGAGGGCGAGATACAGAGAGGCTGAAACAGAGGGCGAGAAACAGAGTGGCTGAAACAGAGGGCAAGAAACAGAGGGGCTGAAACAGAGCGCGAGAAACAGAGGGGCTGAAACAGAGGGGCTGAAACAGAGGGCGAGAAACAGAGGGACTGAAACAGAGGGGCTGAAACAGAGGGGCTGATACAGAGGGCGAGAAACAGAGCGGCTGAAACAGAGGGCGAGGAACAGGGGCTGAAACAAAGGGGCTGAAACAGTGGGGCTCAAACAGAGGGGCTGAAACAGAGGGCGAGAAATAGAGGGGCTGAAACAGAGGGCGAGAAACAGAGGGGCTGAAACAGAGGGCGAGAAACAGAGGGGCTGAAACAGAGGGGCTGAAACAGAGGGGCTGAAACAGAGGGGCTGAAACAGAGGGGCTGAAACAAAGGGCGAGAAACAGAGGGGCTGAAACAGAGGGCGAGAAACAGAGGGGCTGAATCAAAGGGGCTAAAACAGAGGGGCTGAATCAGAGGGGCTGATTCAGAGGGGCTGAAACAGAGGGGCTTAATCAGTGGGGCTGAAACAGAGGGCGAGAAACAGAGGGGCAGAAACAGAGGGCGAGAAACAGAGGAGCTGAAACAGAGGGGCTGAAACAGAGAGCGCGAAACAGAGGGGCTGAAACATATGGCGAGAAACAGAGGGACTGAAACAGAGGTCGAGAAACAGAGGGGCTGAAACAGAGGGCAAGAAACAGAGGGGCTGAAACAGAGTGGCTGAAACAGAAGGGCTGAAACAGAGGGGCTGAAACAGAGGGCGAGAAACAGAGGGGCTGAATCAGAGGGGCTGAATCAGAAGGGCTGAAACAGAGGGGCTGAATCAGAGGGGCTGAAACAGAAGGCGAGAAACAGAGGGGCTGAAACAGAGGGCGAGAAACTGAGGGGCAGAAACAGAGTGCGAGAAACAGAGGGGCTGAAACAGAGGGGCTGAAACAGAGGGCGAGAAACAGAGGGGCTGAAACAGAGGGCGAGAAACAGAGGGGCAGAAACTGAGGGCGAGAAACAGAGGGGCTGAAACAGAGGGGCTGAAACAGAGGGGCTGAATCAGAGGGGCTGAAACAGAGGGGCTGAAACAGAGGGCGAAAAACAGAGGGGCTGAAACAGAGGGCGAGAAACAGAGCGGCTGAAACAGAGGGGCAGAAACAGAGGGGCTGAAACAGAGGGGCTGAAACAGAGGGCGAGAAACAGAGCGGCTGAATCAGAGGGGCTGAATCAGTGGGACTGAAACAGAGGGGCTGAAACAGAGGGCGAGAAACAAAGGGGCTGAAACAGCGGGCGAGAAACAGAGGGCGAGAAACAGAGGGGCTGAAACAGAGGGGCTGAAACAGACGGGCTGAAACAGAGAGCCTGAAACAGAGGGCGAGAAACAGAGGGGCTGAAACAGAGGGCGAAAAACAGAGGGGCTGAAACAGAGGGCGAGAAACAGAGGGTGAGAAACAGAGGGCGAGAAACAGAGTGGATGAAACAGAGGGGCTGAAACAAAGGGGCTGAAATAGAGGGGCTGAAACAGAGGGGCTGAATCAGAGGGGCTGAAACAGAGTGGCTGAATCAGAGGGGCTGAAACAGAGGGCGAGAAACAGAGGGGCTGAAACAGAGGGCGAGAAACAGAGGGGCTGAAACAGAGGGGCTGAAACAGAGGGGCTGAAACAGAGGGGCTGAATCCGAGGGCGAGAAACAGAGAGGCTGAAACAGAGGGCGAGAACCAGAGGGGCTGAAACAGAGGGCAAGAAACAGAGGGGCTGGAACAGCGGGCGAGAAACAGAGGGGCTGAAACAGAGGGGCTGAAACAGAGGGGCTGAAACAGAGGGGCTGAAACAGAGAGCGGGAAACAGAGGGCGAGAAACAGAGGGGCTGAAAAAGAGGGGCTGAAACAGAGGGGCTGAAACAAAGCGGCTGATACAGAGGGCGAGAAACAGAGGGGCTGAAACAGAGGGCGAGATACAGAGGGGCTGAAAGAGAGGGGCTGAAACAGAGGATAAGAAACAGAGAGGCTGAAACAGAGGGCGAGAAACAGAGGGCCTGAAGCAGAGGGCGAGAAACAGAGGGCTGAAACAGAGGGGCTGAAACAGAGGGGCTGAAACAGAGGGGCTGAAACAGAGGGCGAGATACAGAGAGGCTGAAACAGAGGGCGAGAAACAGAGTGGCTGAAACAGAGGGCAAGAAACAGAGGGGCTGAAACAGAGGGCGAGAAACAGAGGGGCTGAAACAGAGGGGCTGAAACAGAGGGCGAGATACAGAGGGACTGAAACATAGGGGCTGAAACAGAGGGGCTGATACAGAGGGCGAGAAACAGAGCGGCTGAAACAGAGGGCGAGAAACAGAGGGGCTGAAACAAAGGGGCTGAAACAGAGGGCGAGAAACAGAGGGACTGAAACAGAGGGGCTGAAACAGAGGGGCTGATACAGAGGGCGAGATACAGAGCGGCTGAAACAGAGGCGAGAAACAGAGGGGCTGAAACAAAGGGGCTGAAACAGTGGGGCTAAAACAGAGGGGCTGAAACAGAGGGCGAGAAATAGAGGGGCTGAAACAGAGGGCGAGAAACAGAGGGGCTGAAAGAGAGGGGCTGAAACAGAGGGCGAGAAACAGAGAGGCTGAAACAGAGGGCGAGGAACAGAGGGCCTGAAACAGAGGGCGAGAAACAGAGGGCTGAAACAGAGGGGCTGAAACAGAGGGGCTGAAACAGAGGGGCTGAAACAGAGGGCGAGATACAGAGAGGCTGAAACAGAGGGCGAGAAACAGAGTGGCTGAAACAGAGGGCAAGAAACAGAGGGGCTGAAACAGAGGGCGAGAAACAGAGGGGCTGAAACAGAGGGGCTGAAACAGAGGGCGAGAAACAGAGGGACTGAAACAGAGGGGCTGAAACAGAGGGCGAGAAACAAAGGGGCTGAAACAGCGGGCGAGAAACAGAGGGCGAGGAACAGGGGCTGAAACAAAGGGGCAGAAACAGTGGGGCTAAAACAGAGGGGCTGAAACAGAGGGCGAGAAATAGAGGGGCTGAAACAGAGGGCGAGAAACAGAGGGGCTGAAACAGAGGGCGAGAAACAGAGGGGCTGAAACAGAGGGGCTGAAACAGAGGGGCTGAAACAGAGGGCGAGAAACAGAGGGGCTGAAACAGAGGGCGAGAAACAGAGGGGCTGAATCAGAGGGGCTGAAACAGAGGGCGAGAAACAGAGGGGCTGAAACAGAGGGCGAGAAACAGAGGGGCAGAAACAGAGGGCGAGAAACAGAGGAGCAGAAACAGAGGGGCTGAAACAGAGAGCGCGAAACAGAGGGGCTGAAACAGATGGCGAGAAACAGAGGGACTGAAACAGAGTTCGAGAAACAGAGGGGCTGAAACAGAGGGCAAGAAACAGAGGGGCTGAAACAGAGAGGCTGAAACAGAAGGGCAGAAACAGAGAGGCTGAAACAGAGGGCGAGAAACAGAGGGGCTGAATCAGAGGGGCTGAATCAGAAGGGCTGAAACAGAGGGCAAGAAACAGAGGGGCTGAAACAGAGTGGCTGGAACAGAGGACGAGAAACAGAGGGGCTGAGTCAGACGGGCTGACTCAGAGGGGCTGAAATAGAGGGGCTGAAACAGAGGGAGAGAAACAGAGGGGCTGAAACAGAGGGCGAGAAACAGAGGGCGAGAAACAGAGGGGCTGAAAAAGAGGGGCTGAAACAGAGGGGCTGAAACAAAGCGGCTGATGCAGAGGGCGAGAAATAGAGGGGCTGAAACAGAGGGGCTGAAACAGAGGGGCTGAAACAGAGGACGAGAAACAGAGAGGCTGAAACAGAGGGCGAGAAACAGAGGGGCTGAAACAGAGGGCGAGAAACAGAGGGGATGAAACAGAGGAGCTGAAACAGAGGGCGAGAAACAGAGGGGCTGAAACAGAGGGGCTGAAACAGAGGGGCTGAAACAGAGGGGCTGAAACAGAGAGCGAGAAACAGAGGGGCTGAAACAGAGGGCCAGAAACACAGGGCGAGAAACAGAGGGACTGAAACAGTGGGTCTGAAACAGAGGGGCTGATACAGAGGGCGAGAAACAGAGCGGCTGAAACAGAGGGCGAGAAACAGAGGGGCTGAAACAAAGGGGCTGAAACAGTGGGGCTAAAACAGAGGGGCTGAAACAGAGGGCGAGAAATAGAGGGGCTGAAACAGAGGGCGAGAAACAGAGGGGCTGAAACAGAGGGCGAGAAACAGAGGGGCTGAAACAGAGGGCAAGAAACAGAGGGGCTGAATCAGAGGGGCTGAAACAGAGGGCGAGAAACAGAGGGGCTGAAACAGAAGGCGAGAAACAGAGGGGCTGAAACAGAGGGCGAGAAACTGAGGGGCAGAAACAGAGTGCGAGAAACAGAGGGGCTGAAACAGAGGGGCTGAAACAGAGGGTGAGAAACAGAGGGGCTGAAACTGAGGGCGAGAAACAGAGGGGCAGAAACTGAGGGCGAGAAACAGAGGGGCTGAAACAGAGGGTCTGAAACAGAGGGGCTGAATCAGAGGGGCTGAAACAGAGGGGCTGAAACAGAGGGCGAAAAACAGAGGGGCTGAAACAGAGGGCGAGAAACAGAGCGGCTGAAACAGAGGGGCAGAAACAGAGGGGCTGAAACAGAGGGGCTGAAACAGAGGGCGAGAAACAGAGGGGCTGAATCAGAGGGGCTGAATCAGAGGGACTGAAACAGAGGGGCTGAAACAGAGGGCGAGAAACAAAGGGGCTGAAACAGCGGGCGAGAAACGGAGGGCGAGAAACAGAGGGGCTGAAACAGAGGGGCTGAAACAGACGGGCTGAAACAGAGAGCCTGAAACAGAGGGCGAGAAACAGAGGGGCTGAAACAGAGGGCGAAAAACAGAGGGGCTGAAACAGAGGGCGAGAAACAGAGGGTGAGAAACAGAGGGCGAGAAACAGAGTGGATGAAACAGAGGGGCTGAAACAAAGGGGCTGAAATATTGGGGCTGAAACAGAGGGGCTGAATCAGAGGGGCTGAAACAGAGTGGCTGAATCAGAAGGGCTGAAACAGAGGGCGAGAAACAGAGGGGCTGAAACAGAGGGCGAGAAACAGAGGGGCTGAAACAGAGGGGCTGAAACAGAGGGGCTGAAACAGAGAGCCTGAAACAGAAGGGCAGAAACAGAGAGGCTGAAACAGAGGGCGAGAAACAGAGGGGCTGAATCAGAGGGGCTGAATCAGAAGGGCTGAAACAGAGGGCAAGAAACAGAGGGGCTGAAACAGAGTGGCTGGAACAGAGGGCGAGAAACAGAGGGGCTGAATCAGACGGGCTGAATCAGAGGGGCTGAAACAGAGGGGCTGAAACAGAGGGTGAGAAACAGAGGGGCTGAAACAGAGGGCGAGAAACAGAGGGCGAGAAACGGAGGGGCTGAAAAAGAGGGGCTGAAACAGAGGGGCTGAAACAAAGCGGCTGATGCAGAGGGCGAGAAATAGAGGGGCTGAAACAGAGGGGCTGAAACAGAGGGGCTGAAACAGAGGGCGAGAAACAGAGAGGCTGAAACAGAGGGCGAGAAACAGAGGGGCTGAAACAGAGGGCGAGAAACAGAGGGGCTGAAACAGAGTGGCTGAAACAGAGGCGCTGAAACAGAGGGCGAGAAACAGAGGGGCTGAAACAGAGGGCAAGAAACAGAGGGGCTGAAACAGAGTGGCTGGAACAGAGGGCGAGAAACAGAGGGGCTGAATCAGACGGGCTGAATCAGAGGGGCTGAAACAGAGGGGCTGAAACAGAGGGCGAGAAACAGAGGGGCTGGAACAGAGGGCGAGAAACAGAGGGCGAGAAACAGAGGGGCTGAAAAAGAGGGGCTGAAACAGAGGGGCTGAAACAAAGCGGCTGATGCAGAGGGCGAGAAATAGAGGGGCTGAAACAGAGGGGCTGAAACAGAGGGGCTGAAACAGAGGGCGAGAAACAGAGAGGCTGAAACAGAGGGCGAGAAACCGAGGGGCTGAAACAGAGGGCGAGAAACAGAGGGGCTGAAACAGAGGGGCTGAAACAGAGGGTCTGAAACAGAGGGCGAGAAACAGAGGGGCTGAAACAGAGGGGCTGAAACAGAGGGGCTGAAACAGAGAGCGAGAAACAGAGGGGCTGAAACAGAGGGCCAGAAACAGAGGGCGAGAAACAGAGGGACTGAAACAGTGGGTCTGAAACAGAGGGGCTGATACAGAGGGCGAGAAACAGAGTGGCTGAAACAGAGGGCGAGAAACAGAGGGGCTGAAACAAAGGGGCTGAAACAGTGGGGCTAAAACAGAGGGGCTGAAACAGAGGGCGAGAAATAGAGGGGCTGAAACAGAGTGCGAGAAACAGAGGGGCTGAAACAGAGGGCGAGAAACAGAGGGGATGAAACAGAGGGCGAGAAACAGAGGGGCTGAAACAGAGGGGCTGAAACAGAGGGGCTGAAACAGAGGGCGAGAAACAGAGGGGCTGAAAAAGAGGGCGAGAAACAGAGGGGCTGAAACAGAGGGCGAGAAACAGAGGGGCTGAATCAGAGGGGCTGAAACAGAAGGCGAGAAACAGAGGGGCTGAAACAGAGGGCGAGAAACTGAGGGGCAGAAACAGAATGCGAGAAACAGAGCGGCTGAAACAGAGGGGCAGAAACAGAGGGGCTGAAACAGAGGGGCTGAAACAGAGGGCGAGAAACAGAGGGGCTGAATCAGAGGGGCTGAATCAGAGGGACTGAAACAGAGGGGCTGAAACAGAGGGCGAGAAACAAAGGGGCTGTAACAGCCGGCGAGAAACAGAGGGCGAGAAACAGAGGGGCTGAAACAGAGGGGCTGAAACAGACGGGCTGAAACAGAGAGCCTCAAACAGAGGGCGAGAAACAGAGGGGCTGAAACAGAGGGCGAAAAACAGAGGGGCTGAATCAGAGGGCGAGAAACAGAGGGTGAGAAACAGAGGGCGAGAAACAGAGTGGATGAAACAGAGGGGCTGAAACAAAGGGGCTGAAATAGAGGGGCTGAAACAGAGGGGCTGAATCAGAGGGGCTGAAACAGAGTGGCTGAATCAGAGGGGCTGAAACAGAGGGCGAGAAACAGAGGGGCTGAAACAGAGGGCGAGAAACAGAGGGGCTGAAACAGAGGGGCTGAAACAGAGGGGCTGAAACAGAGGGGCTGAATCCGAGGGCAAGAAACAGAGAGGCTGAAACAGAGGGCGAGAACCAGAGGGGCTGAAACAGAGGGCAAGAAACAGAGGGGCTGAAACAGAGGGCGAGAAACAGAGGGGCTGAAACAGAGGGGCTGAAACAGAGGGGCTGAAACAGAGGGGCTGAAACAGAGGGCGAGAAACAGAGGGCGAGAAACAGAGGGGGTGAAAAAGAGGGGCTGAAACAGAGGGGCTGAAACAAAGCGGCTGATACAGAGGGCGAGAAACAGAGGGGCTGAAACAGAGGGCGAGATACAGAGGGGCTGAAGAGAGGGGCTGAAACAGAGGGCGAGAAACAGAAAGGCTGAAACAGAGGGCGAGAAACAGAGTGCCTGAAACAGAGGGCGAGAAACAGAGGGCTGAAACAGAGGGGCTGAAACAGAGGGGCTGAAACAGAGGGCAAGAAACAGAGGGGCTGAAACAGAGGGCTAGAAACAGAGGGGCTGAAACAGAGGGGCTGAAACAGAGGGCGAGAAACAGAGGGACTGAAACAGAGGGGCTGAAACAGAGGGGCTGATACAGAGGCGAGAAACAGAGCGGCTGAAACAGATGGCGAGAAACAGAGGGGCTGAAACAAAGGGGCTGAAACAGTGGGGCTAAAACAGAGGGGCTGAAACAGAGGGCGAGAAATAGAGGGGCTGAAACAGAGGGCGAGAAACAGAGGGGCTGAAAGAGAGGGGCTGAAACAGAGGGCGAGAAACAGAGAGGCTGAAACAGAGGGCGAGAAACAGAGGGCCTGAAACAGAGGGCGAGAAACAGAGGGCTGAAACAGAGGGGCTGAAACAGAGGGGCTGAAACAGAGGGGCTGAAACAGAGGGCGAGATACAGAGAGGCTGAAACAGAGGGCGAAAAACAGAGTGGCTGAAACAAGGGCAAGAAACAGAGGGGCTGAAACAGAGGGCGAGAAACAGAGGGGCTGAAACAGTGGGGCTGAAACAGAGGGCGAGAAACAGAGGGACTGAAACAGAGGGGCTGAAACAGAGGGGCTGATACAGAGGGCGAGAAACAGAGCGGCTGAAACAGAGGGCGAGAAACAGAGGGGCTGAAACAATGGGGCTGAAACAGTGGGGCTAAAACAGAGGGGCTGAAACAGAGGGCGAGAAATCGAGGGGCTGAAACAGAGGGCGAGAAACAGAGGGGCTGAAACAGAGGGCGAGAAACAGAGGGGCTGAAACAGAGGGGCTGAAACAGAGGGGCTGAAACAGAGGGCGAGAAACAGAGGGGCTGAAACAAAGGGCGAGAAACAGAGGGGCTGAAACAGAGGGCGAGAAACAGAGGGGCTGATTCAGAGGGGCTGAAACAGAGGGCGAGAAACAGATGGGCTGAAACAGAGAGCGAGAAACAGAGGGGCTGAAACAGAGGGTGAGAAACAGAGGGGCTGAAACAGAGGGCGAGAAACAGAGGGCCTGAAACAGAGGTGCTGATTCAGAGGGGCTGAATCAGAGGGGCTGAATCAGAGGGGCTGAAACAGAGTGGCTTAATCAGAGGGGCTGAAACAGAGGGCGAGAAACAGAGGGGCTGAAACAGAGGGCGAGAAACAGAGGGGCAGAAACAGAGGGCGAGAAACAGAGGAGCAGAAACAGAGGGGCTGAAACAGTAAGCGCGAAACAGAGGGGCTGAAACAGATGGCGAGAAACAGAGGGAGTGAAACAGAGTTCGAGAAACAGAGGGGCTGAAACAGAGGGCAAGAAACAGAGGGCCTGAAACAGAGGGCGAGAAACAGAGGGCTGAAACAGAGGGGCTGAAACAGAGGGGCTGAAACAGAGGGGCTGAAACAGATGGCGAGATACAGAGAGGCTGAAACAGAGGGCGAGAAACTGAGTGGCTGAAACAGAGGGCAAGAAACAGAGGGGCTGAAACAGAGGGGCTGAAACAGAGGGCGAGAAACAAAGGGGCTGAAACAGCGGGCGAGAAACAGAGGGCGAGAAACAGAGGGGCTGAAACAGAGGGGCTGAAACAGACGGGCTGAAACAGAGAGCCTGAAACAGAGGGCGAGAAACAGAGGGGCTGAAACAGAGGGCGAAAAACAGAGGGGCTGAAACAGAGGGCGAGAAACAGAGGGTGAGAAACAGAGGGCGAGAAACAGAGTGGATGAAACAGAGGGGCTGAAACAAAGGGGCTGAAATATTGGGGCTGAAACAGAGGGGCTGAATCAGAGGGGCTGAAACAGAGTGGCTGAATCAGAAGGGCTGAAACAGAGGGCGAGAAACAGAGGGGCTGAAACAGAGGGTGAGAAACAGAGGGGCTGAAACAGAGGGGCTGAAACAGAGGGGCTGAAACAGAGAGGCTGAAACTGAAGGGCAGAAACAGAGAGGCTGAAACAGAGGGCGAGAAACAGAGGGGCTGAATCAGAGGGGCTGAATCAGAAGGGCTGAAACAGAGGGCAAGAAACAGAGGGGCTGAAACAGAGTGGCTGGAACAGAGGGCGAGAAACAGAGGGGCTGAATCAGACGGGCTGAATCAGAGGGGCTGAAACCGAGGGGCTGAAACAGAGGGCGAGAAACAGAGGGGCTGAAACAGAGGGCGAGAAACAGAGGGCGAGAAACAGAGGGGCTGAAAAATAGGGGCTGAAACAGAGGGGCTGAAACAAAGCGGCTGATGCAGAGGGCGAGAAATAGAGGGGCTGAAACAGAGGGGCTGAAACAGAGGGGCTGAAACAGAGGGCGAGAAACAGAGAGGCTGAAACAGAGGGCGAGAAACAGAGGGGCTGAAACAGAGAGCGAGAAACAGAGGGGCTGAAACAGAGGGGCTGAAACAGAGGGGCTGAAACAGAGGGTCTGAAACAGAGGGCGAGAAACAGAGGGGCTGAAAGAGAGGGGCTGAAACAGAGGGGCTGAAACAGAGGGGCTGAAACAGAGAGCGAGAAACAGAGGGGCTGAAACAGAGGGCCAGAAATAGAGGGCGAGAAACAGAGGGACTGAAACAGTGGGTCTGAAACAGAGGGGCTGATACAGAGGGCGAGAAACAGAGCGGCTGAATCAGAGGGCGAGAAACAGAGGGGCTGAAACAAAGGGGCTGAAACAGTGGGGCTAAAACAGAGGGGCTGAAATAGAGGGCGAAAAACAGAGGGGCTGAAACAGAGGGCGAGAAACAGAGGGGCTGAAACAGAGGGGCTGAAACAGAGGGGTTGAAACAGAGGGCAAGAAACAGAGGGGCTGAAACAGAGGGCGAGAAACAGAGGGGCTGAAACAGAGGGCGAGAAACAGAGGGGCTGAATCTGAGGGGCTGAAACAGAAGGCGAGAAACAGAGGGGCTGAAACAGAGGGCGAGAAACTGAGGGGCAGAAACAGAGAGCGAGAAACAGAGCGGCTGAAACAGAGGGACTGAAACAGAGGGCGAGAAACAGAGGGGCTGAAACAGAGGGCGAGAAACAGAGGGGCAGAAACTGAGGGCGAGAAACAGAGGGGCTGAAACAGAGGGGCTGAAACAGAGGGGCTGAATCAGAGGGGCTGAAACAGAGGGGCTGAAACAGAGGGCGAGAAACAAAGGGGCTGAAACAACGGGCGAGAAACAGAGGGCAAGAAACAGAGGGGCTGAAACAGAGGGGCTGAAACAGACGGGCTGAAACAGAGAGCCTGAAACAGAGGGGCTGAAACAGAGGGCGAAAAACAGAGGGGCTGAAACAGAGGGCGAGAAACAGAGCGGCTGAAACAGAGTGGCAGAAACAGAGGGGTTGAAACAGAGGGGCTGAAACAGAGGGCGAGAAACAGAGGGGCTGAATCAGAGGGGCTGAATCAGAGGGACTGAAACAGAGGGGCTGAAACAGAGGGCGAGAAACAAAGGGGCTGAAACAGCGGGCGAGAAACAGAGGGCGAGAAACAGAGGGGCTGAAACAGAGGGGCTGAAACAGACGGGCTGAAACACAGAGCCTGAAACAGAGGGCGAGAAACAGAGGGGCTGAAACAGAGGGCGAAAAACAGAGGGGCTGAAACAGAGGGCGAGAAACAGAGGGTGAGAAACAGAGGGCGAGAAACAGAGTGGATGAAACAGAGGGGCTGAAACAAAGGGTCTGAAATAGAGGGGCTGAAACAGAGGGGCTGAATCAGAGGGGCTGAAACAGAGTGGCTGAATCAGAGGGGCTGAAACAGAGGGCGAGAAACAGAGGGGCTGAAACAGAGGGCGAGAAACAAAGGGGCTGAAACAGAGGGGCTGAAACAGAGAGGCTGAAACAGAGGGGCTGAATCCGAGGGCAAGAAACAGAGAGGCTGAAACAGAGGGCGAGAACCAGAGGGGCTGAAACAGAGGGCAAGAAACAGAGGGGCTGAAACAGAGGGCGAGAAACAGAGGGGCTGAAACAGAGGGGCTGAAACAGAGGGGCTGAAACAGAGGGGCTGAAACAGATGGCGAGAAACAGAGGGCGAGAAACAGAGGGGCTGAAAAAGAGGGGCTGAAACAGAGGGGCTGAAACAAAGCGGCTGATACAGAGGGCGAGAAACAGAGGGGCTGAAACAGAGGGCGAGATACAGAGGGGCTGAAAGAGAGGGGCTGAAACAGAGGGTGAGAAACAGAGAGGCTGAAACAGAGGGCGAGAAACAGAGGGCCTGAAACAGAGGGCGAGAAACAGAGGGCTGAAACAGAGGGGCTGAAACAGAGGGGCTGAAACAGAGGGGCTGAAACAGAGGGCGAGATACAGAGAGGCTGAAACAGAGTGCGAGAAACAGAGTGGCTCAAACAGAGGGCAAAAAACAGAGGGGCTGAAACAGAGGGCGAGAAACAGAGGGGCTGAAACAGAGGGGCTGAAACAGAGGGCGAGAAACAGAGGGACTGAAACAGAGGGGCTGATACAGAGGTGAGAAACAGAGGGGCTGAAACAGATGGCGAGAAACAGAGGGGCTGAAACAAAGGGGCTGAAACAGTGGGGCTAAAACAGAGAGGCTGAAACAGAGGGCGAGAAATAGAGGGGCTGAAACAGAGGGCGAGAAACAGAGGGGCTGAAAGAGAGGGGCTGAAACAGAGGGCGAGAAACAGAGAGGCTGAAACAGAGGGCGAGAAACAGAGGGCCTGAAACAGAGGGCGAGAAACAGAGGGCTGAAAAAGAGGGGCTGAAACAGAGGGGCTGCAACAGAGGGGCTGATACAGAGGGCGAGATACAGAGAGGCTGAAACAGAGGGCGAGAAACAGAGTGGCTGAAACAGAGGGCAAGAAACAGAGGGGCTGAAACAGAGGGCGAGAAACAGAGGGGCTGAAACAGAGGGGCTGAAACAGAGGGCGAGAAACAGAGGGACTGAAACAGAGGGGCTGAAACAGAGGGGCTGATACAGAGGGCGAGAAACAGAGCGGCTGAAACAGAGGGCGAGAAACAGAGGGGCTGAAACAAAGGGGCTGAAACAGTGGGGCTAAAACAGAGGGGCTGAAACAGAGGGCGAGAAATCGAGGGGCTGAAACAGAGGGCGAGAAACAGAGGGGCTGAAACAGAGGGCGAGAAACAGAGGGCCTGAAACAGAGGGCGAGAAACAGAGGGGCTGAAACAAAGGGCGAGAAACAGAGGGGCTGAAACAGAGGGCGAGAAACAGAGGGGCTGAATCAGAGGGGCTGAAACAGAGGGCGAGAAACAGATGGGCTGAAACAGAGAGCGAGAAACAGTGGGGCTGAAACAGAGGGGCTGAAACAGAGGGTGAGAAACAGAGGGGCTGAAACAGAGGGCGAGAAACAGAGGGGCTGAAACAGAGGGCGAGAAACAGAGGGGCTGAATCAGAGGGGCTTAATCAGAGGGGCTGAAACAGAGGGGCTTAATCAGAGGGGCTGAAACAGAGGGCGAGAAACAGAGGGGCTGAAACAGAGGGCGAGAAACAGAGGGGCTGAAACAGAGAGCGCGAAACAGAGGGGCTGAAACAGATGGCAAGAAACAGAGGGACTGAAACAGAGTTCGAGAAACAGAGGGCCTGAAACAGAGGGCGAGAAACAGAGGGCTGAAACAGAGGGGCTGAAACAGAGGGGCTGAAACAGAGGGGCTGAAACAGAGGGCGAGATACAGAGAGGCTGAAACAGAGGGCGAGAAACAGAGTGGCTGAAACAGAGGGCAAGAAACAGAGGGGCTGAAACAGAGGGCGAGAAACAGAGGGGCTGAAACAGAGGGGCTGATACAGAGGGCGATTTACAGAGCGGCTGAAACAGAGGGCGAGAAACAGAGGGGCTGAAACAAAGGGGCTGAAACAGTGGGGCTAAAACAGAGGGGCTGAAACAGAGGGCGAGAAATAGAGGGGCTGAAACAGAGGGTGAGAAACAGAGGGGCTGAAACAGAGGGCGAGAAACAGAGGGGCTGAAACAGAGGGGCTGAAACAGAGGGGCTGAAACAGAGGGCGAGAAACAGAGGGGCTGAAAGAAAGGGCGAGAAACAGAGGGGCTGAAACAGAGGCCGAGAAACAGAGGGGCTGAATCAGAGGGGCTGAAACAGAGGGCGAGAAACAAATGGGCTGAAACAGAGAGCGAGAAACAGAGGGGCTGAAACAGAGGGGCTGAAACAGAGGGTGAGAAACAGAGGGGCAGAAACAGAGGGCGAGAAACTGAGGGGCAGAAACAGAGGTGCTGATTCAGAGGGGCTTAATCAGAGGGGCTGAAACAGAGGGGCTTAATCAGAGGGGCTGAAACAGAGGGCGAGAAACAGAGGGGCTGAAACAGAGGGCGAGAAACAGAGGAGCAGAAACAGAGGGGCTGAAACAGAGAGCGCGAAACAGAGGGGCTGAAACAGATGGCGAGAAACAGAGGGACTGAAACAGAGTTCGAGAAACAGAGGGGCTGAAACAGAGGGCAAGAAACAGAGGGGCTGAAACAGAGAGGCTGAAACAGAAGGGCAGAAACAGAGAGGCTGAAACAGAGGGCGAGAAACAGAGGGGCTGAATCAGAGGGGCTGAATCAGAAGGGCTGAAACAGAGGGCAAGAAACAGAGGGGCTGAAACAGAGTGGCTGGAACAGAGGGCGAGAAACAGAGGGGTTGAATCAGACGGGCTGAATCAGAGGGGCTGAAACAGAGGGGCTGAAACAGAGGGCGAGAAACAGAGGGGCCGAAACAGAGGGCGAGAAACAGAGGGGCTGAAAAAGTGGGGCTTTAACAGAGGGGCTGAAACAAAGCGGCTGATGCAGAGGGCGAGAAATAGAGGGGCTGAAACAGAGGGGCTGAAACAGAGGGGCTGAAACAAAGGGGCTGAAACAGAGGGCGAGAAACAGAGGGGCTGAATCAGAGGGGCTGAATCAGAAGGGCGAGAAACAGAGGGGCTGAAACAGAGGGGCTGAAACAGAGGGGCTGAAACAGAGGGTCTGAAACAGAGGGCGAGAAACAGAGAGGCTGAAACAGAGGGCGAGAAACAGAGTGGCTGAAACAGAGGGCAAGAAACAGAGGGGCTGAAACAGAGCGGGAGAAACAGAGGGGCTGAAACAGAGGGGCTGAAACAGAGAGCGAGAAACAGAGGGGCTGAAACAGAGGGGCTGAAACAGAGGGCGAGAAACAGAGGGACTGAAACAGTGGGGCTGAAACAGAGGGGCTGATACAGAGGGCGAGAAACAGAGCGGCTGAAACAGAGGGCGAGAAACAGAGGGGCTGAAACAAAGGGGCTGAAACAGTGGGGCTAAAACAGAGGGGCTGAAACAGAGGGCGAGAAATAGAGGGGCTGAAACAGAGGGCGAGAAACAGAGGGGCTGAAACAGAGGGCGAGAAACAGAGGGGCTGAAACAGAGGGCGAGAAACAGAGGGGCTGAAACAGAGGGCGAGAAACAGAGGGGCTGAAACAGGGGGGCTGAAACAGAGGGGCTGAAACAGAAGGGCTGAAACAGAGGGGCTGAAACAGAGGGCGAGAAACAGAGGGGCTGAAACAGAGGGGCTGAAATAGAAGGGCTGAAACAGAGCGGCTGAAACAGAGGGCGAGAAACAGAGGGGCTGAATCAGAGGGGCTGAATCAGAAGGGCTGAAACTGAGGGGCTGAATCAGAGGGGCTGATACAGAAGGCGAGAAACAGAGGGGCTGAAACAGAGGGCGAGAAACTGAGGGGCAGAAACAGAGGGCGAGAAACAGAGGGGCTGAAACAGAGGGTCTGAAACAGAGGGCGAGAAACAGAGGGGCTGAAACAGAGGGCGAGAAACAGAGGGGCTGAAACAGAGGGGCTGAAACAGAGGGCGAGAAACAGAGGGGCAGAAACTGAGGGCGAGAAACAGAGGGGCTGAAACAGAGGGGCTGAAACAGAGGGTCTGAATCAGAGGTGCTGAAACAGAGGGGCTGAAACAGAGGGCAAGAAACAACGGGGCTGAAACAGCGGGCGAGAAACAGAGTGCGAGAAACAGAGGGGCTGAAAGAGAGGGGCTGAATCCGAGGGCGAGAAACAGAGAGGCTGAAACAGAGGGCGAGAAACAGAGGGGCTGAAACAGAGGGGGAAAAACAGAGGGGCTGAAACAGAGGGCGCGAAACAGAGGGGCTGAAACAGAGGGGCAGAAACAGAGGGGCTGAAACAGAGGGGCTGAAACAGAGGGCGAGAAACAGAGGGGCTGAATCAGAGGGGCTGAATCAGAGGGACTGAAACAGAGGGGCTGAAACAGCTGGCGAGAAACAGAGGGCGAGAAACAGAGGGGCTGAAACAGAGGGGCTGAAACAGACGGGCTGAAACAGAGAGCCTGAAACAGAGGGCGAGAAACAGAGGGGCTGAAACAGAGGGCGAAAAACAGAGGGGCTGAAACAGAGGGCGAGAAACAGAGGGTGAGAAACAGAGGGCGAGAAACAGAGTGGATGAAACAGAGGGGCTGAAACAAAGGGGCTGAAATAGAGGGGCTGAAACAGAGGAGCTGAATCAGAGGGGCTGAAACAGAGTGGCTGAATCAGAGGAGCTGAAACAGAGGGCGAGAAACAGAGGGGCTGAAACAGAGGGCGAGAAACAGAGCTGCTGAAACAGAGGGGCTGAAACAGAGGGGCTGAAAGAGAGGGGCTGAATCCGAGGGCGAGAAACAGAGAGGCTGAAACAGAGGGCGAGAAACAGAGGGGCTGAAACAGAGGGCAAGAAACAGAGGGGCTGAAACAGAGGGCGAGAAACAGAGGGGCTGAAACAGAGGGGCTGAAACAGAGGGGCTGAAACAGAGGGGCTGAAACAGAGGGTGAGAAACGGAGGGGCTGAAACAGAGGGCGAGAAACAGAGGGGCTGAAAAAGAGTGCGAGAAACAGAGGGCGAGAAACAGAGGGACTGAAACAGAGGGGCTGAAACAGAGGGGCTGAAACAGAGGGCGAGAAACAGAGGGGTTGAAACAGAGGGGCTGAAACAGAGGGGCTGAAAGAGGGCGAGAAACAGAGGGGCTGAAACAGAGGAGCTGAAACAGTGTGGCTGAAACAGAGTGGCTGAAACAGAGGGCGAGAAATAGAGGGGCTGAAACACAGGGCGAGAAACAGAGGGGCTGAAACAGAGGGCGAGAAACAGAGGGGCTGAAACAGAGGGGCTGAAACAGAGGGGCTGAAACAGAGGGCGAGAAACAGAGGGGCTGAAAAAGAGGGCGAGAAACAGAGTGGCTGAAACAGAGGGCGAGAAATAGAGGGGCTGAATCAGAGGAGCTGAAACAGAGGGCGAGAAATAGAGGGGCTGAAACAGAGGGCGAGGAACAGTGGCGCTGAAACAGAGGGGCTGAAACAGAGGGTGACAAACAGAGGGGCTGAAACAGAGGGCGAGAAACAGAGGGGCTGAAACAGAGGGTCTGAAACAGAGGGGCTGAATCAGAGGGGCTGATTCAGAGGGGCTGAAACAGTGGGGCTGAATAAGAGGGGCTGAAACAGAGGGCGAGAAACAGAGGGACTGAAACAAAGGGGCTGAAACAGTGGAGCTGAAACAGAGGGGCTGAAACAGAGGGCGAGAAATAGAGGGGCTGAAACAGAGGGCGAGAAACAGAGGGGCTGCAATAGAGGGCGAGAATCAGAGGGGCTGAAACAGAGGGGCTGAAACAGAGGGGCTGAAACAGAGGGCGAGAAACAGATGGGCTGAAAGAGATGGCGAGAAACAGAGGGGCTGAAACAGAGGGCGAGAAACAGAGGGCCTGAAACAGAGGGCGAGAATCAGAGGGGCTGAAACAGAGGTGCTGAAACAGAGGGTGAGAAACAGAGGGGCTGAAACAGAGGGCGAGAAACAGAGGGGCTGAAACAGAGGGGCTGAAACAGAGGGGCTGATTCAGAGGGGCTGAAACAGAGGGGCTGAATCGGAGGGGCTGAAACAGAGGGCGAGAAACAGAGGGGCTGAAACAGAGAGCGAGAAACAGAGGAGCAGAAACAGAGGGCGAGAAACAGAGGGGCTGAAACAGAGGGGCTGAAACAGAGAGTGCGAAACAAAGGGGCTGAAACAGAGGGCGAGAAACAGAGGGGCTGAAACAGAGGGTCTGAAACAGAGGGGCTGAAACAGAGGGCAAGAAACAGAGGGGCTGAAACCGAGTGGCTGAAACAGAAGGGCTGAAACAGAAGGGCTGAAACAGAGGGCGAGAAACAGAGGGGCTGAATCAGAGGGGCTGAATCAGAGGGGCTGAAACAGAGGGCCTGAATCAGAGGGGCTGAAACAGAAGGCGAGAAACAGAGGGGCTGAAACAGAGGGCGAGAAACAGAGGGGCAGAAACAAAGGGCGAGAAACAGAGTGGCTGAAGCAGAGGGGATGAAACAGAGGGCAAGAAACAGAGGGGCTGAAACAGAGGGCGAGAAACAGAGGGGCTGAAACAGAGGGGCTGAAACAGAGGGGCTGAAACAGAGGGCGAGAAACAGAGGGGCTGAAACAGAGGGCGACAAACAGAGGGGCTGAAACAAAGGGCGAGAAACAGAGGGGCTGAAACAGAGGGGCTGAACCAGAGGGGCTGAAACAGAGGGGCTGAAACGGAGGGGCTGAAACAGAGGGGCTGGAACAGAGGGGCTGAAACAGAGGGCAAGAAACATAGGGGCTGAAACAGAGGGGCTGAAACAGATGGGCAGAAACAGAGGGCGAGAAACAGAGGGCGAGAAACAGAGGGGCTGAATCAGAGGGGCTGAAACAGAGGGCGAGAAACAGAGGGGCTGAATCAGAGTGGCTGAATCAGAGGGGCTGAAACAGAGGGGCTGAAACAGAGGGTGAGAAACTAAGGTACTGAATCAGAGGGGCTGAAGCAGAGGGGCTGAAACAGACGGGCTGAAACAGAGAGCCTGAAACAGAGCGGCTGAAACAGAGGGGCTGAAACAGAGGGCGAGAAACAGAGGGGCTGAAACAGAGGGCGAGAAACAGAGGGGCTGAAACAGAGGGGCTGAAACAGAGGGGCTGAAACAGAGGGCGAGAAACAGAGGGGCTGAAACAGTTGTGGAGAAACACAGGGGCTGAAACTGAGGTCGAGAAACAGAGAGGCTGAATCAGAGGGGCTGAAACAGAGGGCGAGAAACAGAGGGGCTGAAACAGAGGGCGAGAAACAGAGGGGCTGAAACAGAGGTGCTGAAACAGAGGATGAGAAACTGAGCGGCTGAAACAGAGGGCGAGAAACAGAGGGGCTGAAACAGAGGGGCTGAAACAGAGGGGCTGATTCAGAGGGGCTGAAACAGAGGGGCTGAATCAGAGGGGCTGAAACAGAGGGCGAGAAACAGAGGGGCTGAAACAGAGGGCGAGAAACAGAGGAGCAGAAACAGAGGGCGAGAAACAGAGGGGCTGAAACAGAGGGGCTGAAACAGAGAATGCGAAACAGAGGGGCTGAAACAGAGGGCGAGAAACAGAGGGGCTGAAACAGAGGTCGAGAAACAGAGGGGCTGAAACAGAGGGCAAGAAACAGAGGGGCTGAAACCGAGTGGCTGAAACAGAAGGGCTGAAACAGCGGGGCTGAAACAGAATGCGAGAAACAGAGGGGCTGAATCAGAGGAGCTGAATCAGAGGGGCTGAAACAGAGGGCCTGAATCAGAGGGGCTGAAACAGAAGGCGAGAAACAGAGGGGCTGAAACAGAGGGCGAGAAACAGAGGGGCAGAAACAGAGGGCGAGAAACAGTGGGGCTGAAACAGAGGGCCTGAAACAGAGGGCAAGAAACAGAGGGGCTGAAACAGAGGGCGAGAAACAGAGGGGCTGAAACAGAGGGGCTGAAGCAGAGGGGCTGAAACAGAGGGCGAGAAACAGAGGGGCTGAAACAAAGGGTGTGTAACAGAGGGGCTGAAACAGAGGGGCAGAAACAGAGGGGCTGAAACAGAGGTGCTGAATCGGAGGGGCTGAATCAGAGGGGCAGAAACAGAGGGCAAGAAACAGAGGGGCTGAAACAGAGGGGCTGAAACAGAGGGGCTGAAACAGAGGGCGAGAAACAGAGGGGCTGAATCAGAGGGGCTGAATCAGAGGGGCTGAATCAGAGGGGCTGAAACAGAGGGGCTGAAACAGAGGGCGAGAAATTAAGGTACTGAATCAGAGGGGCTGAAACAGAGGGGCTGAAACAGAGGGGCTGAAACAGACGGGCTGAAACAGAGAGCCTGAAACAGAGTGGCTGAAACAGAGGGGCTGAAATAGAGGGTCTGAAACAGAGGGGCTGAATCAGAGGGGCTGAAACAGAGGGGCTGAATCAGAGGGGCTGAAACAGAGGGCGAGAAACAGAGGGGCTGAAACAGAGGGGATAAAACAGAGGGGCTAAAACAGAGGGGCTGAAACAGAGGGCGAGAAACAAAGAGGCTGAAACAGAGGGCGAGAAACAGAGGGGCTGAAACAGAGGGCGAGAAACAGAGGGGCTGAAACAGAGGGGCTGAAACAGAGGGGCTGAAATAGAGGGCGAGAAACAGAGGGGCTGAAACAGATGGTGAGAAACAGAGGGGCTGAAACAGAGGGCGAGAAACAGAGGGTCTGAATCAGAGGGGCTGAAACAGAGGGCGAGAAACAGAGGGGCTGAAACAGAGGGCGAGAAACAGAGGGGCTGAAACAGAGGTGATGAAACAGAGGGTGAGAAACAGAGGGGCTGAAACAGAGGGCGAGAAACAGAGGGGCTGAAACAGAGGGGCTGAAACAGAGGGGCTGATTCAGAGGGGCTGAAACAGAGGGGCTGAATCAGAGGGGCTGAAACAGAGGGCGAGAAACAGAGCGGCTGAAACAGAGGGCGAGAAACAGAGGAGCAGAAACAGAGGGCGAGAAACAGAGGGGCTGAAACAGAGGGGCTGAAACAGAGAGTGCGAAACAGAGGGGCTGAAACAGAGGGCGAGAAATAGAGGGGCTGAAACAGAGGGCGAGAAACAGAGGGGCTGAAACAGAGGGCAAGAAACAGAGGGGCTGAAACCGAGTGGCTGAAACAGAAGGGCTGAAACAGAGGGGCTGAAACAGAGGGCGAGAAACAGAGGGGCTGAATCAGAGGGGCTGAAGCAGAGGGGCTGAAACAGAGGGGCTGAATCAGAGGGGCTGAAACAGAAGGCGAGAAACAGAGGGGCTGAAACAGAGGGCGAGAAACAGAGGGGCAGAAACAGAGGGCGACAAACAGAGGGGCTGAAACAGAGGGGCTGAAACAGAGGGCAAGAAACAGAGGGGCTGAAACAGAGGGCGAGAAACAGAGGGGCTGAAACAGAGGGGCTGAAACAGAGGGGCTGAAACAGAGGGCGAGAAACAGAGGGGCTGAAACAAAGGGCGAGAAACAGAGGGGCTGAAACAGAGGGGCAGAAACAGAGGGGCTGAAACGGAGGGGCTGAATCGGAGGGGCTGAAACAGAGGGGCTGAAACAGAGGGGCTGAAACAGAGGGCAAGAAACAGAGGGGCTGAAACAGAGGGGCTGAAACAGAGGGGCAGAAACAGAGGGCGATAAACAGAGGGGCTGAATCAGAGGGGCTGAATCAGAGGGGCTGAAACAGAGGGGCTGAAACAGAGGGCGAGAAACAGAGGGGCTGAATCAGAGGGGCTGAATCAGAGGGGCTGAAACAGAGGGGCTGAAACAGAGGGCGAGAAACAGAGGGGCTGAAACAGAGGGAGAGAAACAGAGGGGCTGAAACAGACGGGCTGAAACAGAGAGCCTGAAACAGAGGGGCTGAAACAGAGGTGCTGAAATAGAGGGGCTGAAACAGAGGGGCTGAAACAGAGGGCGTGAAACTAAGGTACTGAATCAGAGGGGCTGAAACAGAGGGGCTGAAACAGACGGGCTGAAACAGAGAGCCTGAAACAGAGTGGCTGAAACAGAGGGGCTGAAATAGAGGGTCTGAAACAGAGGGGCTGATTCAGAGGGGCTGAAACAGAGGGGCTGAATCAGAGGGGCTGAAACAGAGGGGCTGAAACAGAGGGCGAGAAACAGAGAGGCTGAAACAGAGGGCGAGAAACAGAGGGGCTGAAACAGAGGGCGAGAAACAGAGGGGCTGAAACAGAGGGGCTGAAACAGAGGGGCTGAAACAGAGAGCGAGAAACAG
The DNA here is from genome assembly GCF_047496795.1 of Chiloscyllium punctatum. Taxonomy (NCBI): domain Eukaryota; kingdom Metazoa; phylum Chordata; class Chondrichthyes; order Orectolobiformes; family Hemiscylliidae; genus Chiloscyllium; species Chiloscyllium punctatum. The sequence goes on along the minus strand of NW_027309795.1, from coordinate 1,608,207 downwards.
AGGGACTGAAACAGAGGGCAAGAGACAGAGGGGCTGAAACCGAGTGGCTGAAACAGAAGGGCTGAAACAGAGGGGCTGAAACAGAGGGCGAGAAACAGAGGGGCTGAATCAGAGGGGCTGAAGCAGAGGGGCTGAAACAGAGGGGCTGAATCAGAGGGGCTGAAACAGAAGGCGAGAAACAGAGGGGCTGAAACAGAGGGCGAGAAACAGAGGGGCAGAAACAGAGGGCGACAAACAGAAGGGCTGAAACAGAGGGGCTGAAACAGAGGGCAAGAAACAGAGGGGCTGAAACAGAGGGCGAGAAACAGAGGGGCTGAAACAGAGGGGCTGAAACAGAGGGGCTGAAACAGAGGGCGAGAAACAGAGGGGCTGAAACAAAGGGCGAGAAACAGAGGGGCTGAAACAGAGGGGCAGAAACAGAGGGGCTGAAACGGAGGGGCTGAATCGGAGGGGCTGAAACAGAGGGGCTGAAACAGAGGGCAAGAAACAGAGGGGCTGAAACAGAGGGGCTGAAACAGAGGGGCAGAAACAGAGGGCGAGAAACAGAGGGGCTGAATCAGAGGGGCTGAATCAGAGGGGCTGAAACAGAGGGGCTGAAACAGAGGGCGAGAAACAGAGGGGCTGAATCAGAGGTGCTGAATCAGAGGGGCTGAAACAGAGGGGCTGAAACAGAGGGCGAGAAACAGAGGGGCTGAAACAGAGGGAGAGAAACAGAGGGGCTGAAACAGACGGGCTGAAACAGAGAGCCTGAAACAGAGGGGCTGAAACAGAGGGGCTGAAATAGAGGGGCTGAAACAGAGGGGCTGAAACAGAGGGCGTGAAACTAAGGTACTGAATCAGAGGGGCTGAAACAGAGGGGCTGAAACAGACGGGCTGAAACAGAGAGCCTGAAACAGAGTGGCTGAAACAGAGGGGCTGAAATAGAGGGTCTGAAACAGAGGGGCTGATTCAGAGGGGCTGAAACAGAGGGGCTGAATCAGAGGGGCTGAAACAGAGGGGCTGAAACAGAGGGCGAGAAACAGAGAGGCTGAAACAGAGGGCGAGAAACAGAGGGGCTGAAACAGAGGGCGAGAAACAGAGGGGCTGAAACAGAGGGGCTGAAACAGAGGGGCTGAAACAGAGGGCGAGAAACAGAGGGACTGAAACAGATGGCGAGAAACAGTGCGGCTGAAACAGAGGGCGAGAAACAGAGGGGCTGAATCAGAGGGGCTGAAACAGAGGGCGAGAAACAGAGGGGCTGAAACAGAGGGCGAGAAACAGAGGGGCTGAAACAAAGGGCGAGAAACAGAGGGGCTGAAACAGAGGGGCAGAAACAGAGGGGCTGAAACGGAGGGGCTGAATCGGAGGGGCTGAAACAGAGGGGCTGAAACAGAGGGGCTGAAACAGAGGGCGAGAAACAGAGGGGCTGAAACAGAGGGAGAGAAACAGAGGGGCTGAAACAGACGGGCTGAAACAGAGAGCCTGAAACAGAGGGGCTGAAACAGAGGGGCTGAAATAGAGGGGCTGAAACAGAGGGGCTGAAACAGAGGGCGTGAAACTAAGGTACTGAATCAGAGGGGCTGAAACAGAGGGGCTGAAACAGACGGGCTGAAACAGAGAGCCTGAAACAGAGTGGCTGAAACAGAGGGGCTGAAATAGAGGGTCTGAAACAGAGGGGCTGATTCAGAGGGGCTGAAACAGAGGGGCTGAATCAGAGGGGCTGAAACAGAGGGGCTGAAACAGAGGGCGAGAAACAGAGAGGCTGAAACAGAGGGCGAGAAACAGAGGGGCTGAAACAGAGGGCGAGAAACAGAGGGGCTGAAACAGAGGGGCTGAAACAGAGGGGCTGAAACAGAGGGCGAGAAACAGAGGGACTGAAACAGATGGCGAGAAACAGTGCGGCTGAAACAGAGGGCGAGAAACAGAGGGGCTGAATCAGAGGGGCTGAAACAGAGGGCGAGAAACAGAGGGGCTGAAACAGAGGGGCTGAAACAGAGGGGCTGAAACAGAGGGCGAGAAACAGAGGGGCTGAAACAGAGGGCGAGAAACAGAGGGGCTGAATCAGAGGGGCTGAAACAGAGGGCGAGAAACAGAGGGGCTGAAACAGAGGGGCTGAAACAGAGGGGCTGAAACAGAGAGCGAGAAACAGAGGGGCTGAAACAGAGGGCCAGAAACAGAGGGGCTGAAACCGAGTGGCTGAAACAGAAGGGCTGAAACAGAGGGGCTGAAACAGAGGGCGAGAAACAGAGGGGCTGAATCAGAGGGGCTGAATCAGAGGGGCTGAAACAGAGGGCCTGAATCAGAGGGGCTGAAACAGAAGGCGAGAAACAGAGGGGCTGAAAGAGAGGGCCTGAATCAGAGGGGCTGAAACAGAAGGCGAGATACAGAGGGGCAGAAACAGAGGGCGAGAAGCAGTGGGGCTGAAAGAGAGGGGCTGAAACAGAGGGCAAGAAACAGAGGGGCTGAAACAGAGGGCGAGAAACAGAGGGGCTGAAACAGAGGGCGAGAAAAAGAGGGGCTGAAACAAAGGGCGAGAAACAGAGGGGCTGAAACAGAGGGGCAGAAACAGAGGGGCTGAAACAGAGGGGCTTAATCGGAGGGGCTGAAACAGAGGGGCTGAAACAGAGGGGCTGAAACAGAGAGTGCGAAACAGAGGGGCTGAAAGAGAGGGCGAGAAACAGAGGGGCTAAAACAGAGGGCGATAAACAGAGGGGCTGAAACAGAGGTCAAGAAACATAGGGGCTGAAACCGAGTGGCTGAAACAGAAGGGCTGAAACAGAGGGGCTGAAACAGAGGGCGAGAAACAGAGGAGCTGAATCAGAGGGGCTGAAACAGAGGGGCTGAAACAGAGGGGCTGAATCAGAGGGGCTGAAACAGAAGGCGAGAAACAGAGGGGCAGAAACAGAGGGCGAGAAACAGTGGGGCTGAAACAGAGGGGCTGAAACAGAGGGCAAGAAACAGAGGGGCTGAAACAGAGGGCGAGAAACAGAGGGGCTGAAACAGAGGGCAAGAAACAGAGGGGCTGAAACAGAGGGGCTGAAACAGAGGGCGAGAAACAGAGGGGCTGAAACAAAGGGCGAGGAACAGAGGGGCGGAAACAGAGGGGCAGAAACAGAGGGGCTGAAACAGAGGGGCTGAATCGGAGGGGCTGAAACAGAGGGGCTGAAACAGAGGGGCTGAAACAGAGGGCAAGAAACAGAGGGGCTGAAACAGAGGGGCTGAAACAGAGGGGCAGAAACAGAGGGCGAGAAACAGAGGGGCTGAATCAGAGGGGCTGAATCAGAGGGGCTGAAACAGAGGGGCTGAAACAGAGGGCGAGAAACAGAGAGGCTGAATCAGAGGGGCTGAATCAGAGGGGCTGAAACAGAGGGGCTAAAACAGAGGGCGAGAAACTAAGGGACTGAATCAGAGGGGCTGAAACAGAGGGGCTGAAATAGAGGGTCTGAAACAGAGGGGCTGATTCAGAGGGGCTGAAACAGAGGGGCTGAAACAGAGGGGCTGAAACAGAGGGCGAGAAACAGAGGGACTGAAACAGATGGCGAGAAACAGTGCGGCTGAAACAGAGGGCGAGAAACAGAGGGGCTGAATCAGAGGGGCTGAAACAGAGGGCGAGAAACAGAGGGGCTGAAACAGAGGGCGAGAAACAGAGGGGCTGAAACAAAGGGCGAGAAACAGAGGGGCTGAAACAGAGGGGCAGAAACAGAGGGGCTGAAACAGAGGGGCTGAAACAGAGGGCGAGAAACAGAGGGGCTGAAACAGAGGGAGAGAAGCAGAGGGGCTGAAACAGACGGGCTGAAACAGAGAGATTGAAACAGAGGGGCTGAATCAGAGGGGCTGAAATAGAGGGGCTGAAACAGAGGGGCTGAAACAGAGGGCGTGAAACTAAGGTACTGAATCAGAGGGGCTGAAACAGAGGGGCTGAAACAGACGGGCTGAAACAGAGAGCCTGAAACAGAGTGGCTGAAACAGAGGGGCTGAAATAGAGGGTCTGAAACAGAGGGGCTGATTCAGAGGGGCTGAAACAGAGGGGCTGAATCAGAGGGGCTGAAACAGAGGGGCTGAAACAGAGGGCGAGAAACAGAGAGGCTGAAACAGAGGGCGAGAAACAGAGGGGCTGAAACAGAGGGCGAGAAACAGAGGGGCTGAAACAGAGGGGCTGAAACAGAGGGGCTGAAACAGAGGGCGAGAAACAGAGGGACTGAAACAGATGGCGAGAAACAGTGCGGCTGAAGCAGAGGGCGAGAAACAGAGGGGCTGAATCAGAGGGGCTGAAACAGAGGGCGAGAAACAGAGGGGCTGAAACAGAGGGGCTGAAACAGAGGGGCTGAAACAGAGGGCGAGAAACAGAGGGGCTGAAACAGAGGGCGAGAAACAGAGGGGCTGAATCAGAGGGGCTGAAACAGAGGGCGAGAAACAGAGGGGCTGAAACAGAGGGGCTGAAACAGAGGGGCTGAAACAGAGGGCAAGAAACAGAGGGGCTGAAACAGAGGGCGAGAAACAGAGGGGCTGAAACAGAGGGGCTGAAACAGAGGGGCTGAAACAGAGAGCGAGAAACAGAGGGGCTGAAACAGAGGGGCTGAAACAGAGGGGCTGAAACAGAGGGGCTGAATCAGAGGGGCTGAAACAGAAGGCGAGAAACAGAGGGGCAGAAACAGAGGGCGAGAAACAGTGGGGCTGAAACAGAGGGGCTGAAACAGAGGGCAAGAAACAGAGGGGCTGAAACAGAGGGCGAGAAACAGAGGGGCTGAAACAGAGGGCAAGAAACAGAGGGGCTGAAACAGAGGGCGAGAAACAGAGGGGCTGAAACAGAGGGGCTGAAACAGAGGGGCTGAAACAGAGAGCGAGAAACAGAGGGGCTGAAACAGAGGGCCAGAAACAGAGGGGCTGAAACCGAGTGGCTGAAACAGAAGGGCTGAAACAGAGGGGCTGAAATAGAGGGCGAGAAACAGAGGGGCTGAATCAGAGGGGCTGAATCAGAGGGGCTGAAACAGAGGGCCTGAATCAGAGGGGCTGAAACAGAAGGCGAGAAACAGAGGGGCTGAAAGAGAGGGCCTGAATCAGAGGGGCTGAAACAGAAGGCGAGATACAGAGGGGCAGAAACAGAGGGCGAGAAGCAGTGGGGCTGAAAGAGAGGGGCTGAAACAGAGGGCAAGAAACAGAGGGGCTGAAACAGAGGGCGAGAAACAGAGGGGCTGAAACAGAGGGCGAGAAAAAGAGGGGCTGAAACAAAGGGCGAGAAACAGAGGGGCTGAAACAGAGGGGCAGAAACAGAGGGGCTGAAACAGAGGGGCTTAATCGGAGGGGCTGAAACAGAGGGGCTGAAACAGAGGGGCTGAAACAGAGAGTGCGAAACAGAGGGGCTGAAAGAGAGGGCGAGAAACAGAGGGGCTAAAACAGAGGGCGATAAACAGAGGGGCTGAAACAGAGGTCAAGAAACAGAGGGGCTGAAACCGAGTGGCTGAAACAGAAGGGCTGAAACAGAGGGGCTGAAACAGAGGGCGAGAAACAGAGGAGCTGAATCAGAGGGGCTGAAACAGAGGGGCTGAAACAGAGGGGCTGAATCAGAGGGGCTGAAACAGAAGGCGAGAAACAGAGGGGCAGAAACAGATTGCGAGAAACAGTGGGGCTGAAACAGAGGGGCTGAAACAGAGGGCAAGAAACAGAGGGGCTGAAACAGAGGGCGAGAAACAGAGGGGCTGAAACAGAGGGCAAGAAACAGAGGGGCTGAAACAGAGGGGCTGAAACAGAGGGCGAGAAACAGAGGGGCTGAAACAAAGGGCGAGAAACAGAGGGGCGGAAACAGAGGGGCAGAAACAGAGGGGCTGAAACAGAGGGGCTGAATCGGAGGGGCTGAAACAGAGGGGCTGAAACAGAGGGGCTGAAACAGAGGGCAAGAAACAGAGGGGCTGAAACAGAGGGGCTGAAACAGAGGGGCAGAAACAGAGGGCGAGAAACAGAGGGGCTGAATCAGAGGGGCTGAATCAGAGGGGCTGAAACAGAGGGGCTGAAACAGAGGGCGAGAAACAGAGAGGCTGAATCAGAGGGGCTGAATCAGAGGGGCTGAAACAGAGGGGCTAAAACAGAGGGCGAGAAACTAAGGGACTGAATCAGAGGGGCTGAAACAGAGGGGCTGAAATAGAGGGTCTGAAACAGAGGGGCTGATTCAGAGGGGCTGAAACAGAGGGGCTGAATCAGAGGGGCTGAAACAGAGGGGCTGAAACAGAGGGCGAGAAACAGAGAGGCTGAAACAGAGGGGCTGAAACAGAGGGGCTGAAATAGAGGGGCTGAAACAGAGGGGCTGAAACAGAGGGCGAGAAACTAAGGTACTGAATCAGAGGGGCTGAAACAGAGGGGCTGAATCAGAGGGGCTGAAACAGAGGGGCTGAATCAGAGGGGCTGAAACAGAGGGGCTGAAACAGAGGGCGAGAAACAGAGAGGCTGAAACAGAGGGCGAGAAACAGAGGGGCTGAAACAGAGGGCGAGAAACAGAGGGGCTGAAACAGATGGCGAGAAACAGAGGGGCTGAAACAGAGGGCGAGAAACAGAGGGGCTGAATCAGAGGGGCTGAAACAGAGGGCGAGAAACAGAGGGGCTGAAACAGAGGGGCTGAAACAGAGGGGCTGAAACAGAGGGCGAGAAACAGAGGGGCTGAAACAGAGGGCGAGAAACAGAGGGGCTGAAACAGAGGGCAAGAAACAGAGGGGCTGAAACAGAGGGCGAGAAACAGAGGGCAAGAAACAGAGGGGCTGAAACAGAGGGGCTGAAACAGAGGGGCTGAAACAGTGGGCGAGAAACAGAGGGGCTGAAACAGAGGACGAGAAACAGAGGGCGAGAAACAGAGGGACTGAAACAGAGGGTCTGAAACAGAGGGGCTGAAACAGAGGGCGAGAAACAGAGGGGCTGAAACGGAGGGCGAGAAACAGAGGGGCTGAAACAGAGGGCGAGAACCAGAGGGGCTGAATCAGAGGGGCTGAATCAGAGGGGCTGAAACAGAGGGCGAGAAACAGAGGGGCTGAAAGAGAGGGCCTGAATCAGAGGGGCTGAAACAGAAGGCGAGAAACAGAGGGGCAGAAACAGAGGGCGAGAAACAGTGGGGCTGAAACAGAGGGGCTGAAACAGAGGGCAAGAAACAGAGGGGCTGAAACAGAGGGCGAGAAACAGAGGGGCTGAAACAGAGGGGCTGAAGCAGAGGATCTGAAACAGAGGGCGAGAAACAGAGGGGCTGAAACAAAGGGCGAGAAACAGAGGGGCTGAAACAGAGGGGCAGAAACAGAGGGGCTGAAACAGAGGGGCTGAATCGGAGGGGCTGAAACAGAGGGGCTGAAACAGAGGAGCTGAAACAGAGAGTGCGAAACAGAGGGGCTGAAACAGAGGGCGAGAAACAGAGGGGCTAAAACAGAGGGCGATAAACAGAGGGGCTGAAACAGAGGGCAAGAAACAGAGGGGCTGAAACCGAGTGGCTGAAACAGAAGGGCTGAAACAGAGGGGCTGAAACAGAGGGCGAGAAACAGAGGAGCTGAATCAGAGGGGCTGAAACAGAGGGGCTGAAACAGAAGGGCTGAATCAGAGGGGCTGAAACAGAAGGCGAGAAACAGACGGGCTGAAACAGAGGGCGAGAAACAGAGGGGCAGAAACAGAGGGCGAGAAACAGTGGGGCTGAAACAGAGGGGCTGAAACAGAGGGCAAGAAACAGAGGGGCTGAAACAGAGGGCGAGAAACAGAGGGGCTGAAACAGAGGGGCTGAAACAGAGGGGCTGAAACAGAGGGCGAGAAACAGAGGGGCTGAAACAAAGGGCGAGAAACAGAGGGGCGGAAACAGAGGGGCAGAAACAGAGGGGCTGAAACAGAGGGGCTGAATCGGAGGGGCTGAAACAGAGGGGCTGAAACAGAGGGGCTGAAACAGAGGGCAAGAAACAGAGGGGCTGAAACAGAGGGGCTGAAACAGAGGGGCAGAAACAGAGGGCGAGAAACAGAGGGGCTGAATCAGAGTGGCTGAATCAGAGGGGCTGAAACAGAGGGGCTGAAACAGAGGGCGAGAAACAGAGGGGCTGAATCAGAGGGGCTGAATCAGAGGGGCTGAAACAGAGGGGCTGAAACAGAGGGGGAGAAACTAAGGGACTGAATCAGAGGGGCTGAAAGAGTGGGGCTGAAACAGACGGGCTGAAACAGAGAGCCTGAAACAGAGGGGCTGAAACAGAGGGGCTGAAATAGAGGGGCTGAAACAGAGGGGCTGAAACAGAGGGCGAGAAACTAAGGTACTGAATCAGAGGGGCTGAAACAGAGGGGCTGAATCAGAGGGGCTGAAACAGAGGGGCTGAATCAGAGGGGCTGAAACAGAGGGGCTGAAACAGAGGGCGAGAAACAGAGGGGCTGAAACAGAGGGCGAGAAACAGAGGGGCTGAAACAGAGGGGCTGAAACAGAGGGGCTGAAACAGAGGGCGAGAAACAGAGGGGCTGAAACAGATGGCGAGAAACAGAGGGGCTGAAACAGAGGGCGAGAAACAGAGGGGCTGAAACAGAGGGCGAGAAACAGAGGGGCTGAAACAGAGGTGCTGAAACAGAGGGTGAGAAACAGAGGGGCTGAAACAGAGGGCGACAAACAGAGGGGCTGAAACAGAGGGGCTGATTCAGAGGGGCTGAAACAGAGGGGCTGAATCAGAGGTGCTGAAACAGAGGGCGAGAAACAGAGGGGCTGAAACAGAGGGCGAGAAACAGAGGAGCAGAAACAGAGGGCAAGAAACAGAGGGGCTGAAACCGAGTGGCTGAAACAGAAGGGCTGAAACAGAGGGGCTGAAACAGAGGGCGAGAAACAGAGGGGCTGAATCAGAGGGGCTGAATCAGAGGGGCTGAAACAGAAGGCGAGAAACAGAGGGGCTGAAACAGAGGGCGAGAAACAGAGGGGCAGAAACAGAGGGCGAGAAACAGAGGGGCTGAAACAGAGGGGCTGAAACAGAGGGGCTGAAACAGAGGGCAAGAAACAGAGGGGCTGAAACAGAGGGCGAGAAACAGAGGGGCTGAAACAGAGGGGCTGAAACAGAGGGGCTGAAACAGAGGGCGAGAAACAGAGGGGCTGGAACAAAGGGCGAGAAACAGAGGGGCTGAAACAGAGGGGCAGAAACAGAGGGGCTGAAACAGAGGGGCTGAATCGGAGGGGCTGAAACAGAGGGGCTGAAACAGAGCGGGTGAAACAGAGGGCAAGAAACAGAGGGGCTGAAACAGAGGGGCTGAAACAGAGGGGCAGAAACAGAGGGCGAGTAATAGAGGGGCTGAAACAGAGGGGCTGAAACAGAGGGCGAGAAACAGAGGGGCTGAATCAGAGGGGCTGAATCAGAGGGGCTGAAACAGAGGGGCTGAAACAGAGGGCGAGAAACTAAGGGACTGAATCAGAGGGGCTGAAACAGAGGGGCTGAAACAGACGGGCTGAAACAGAGAGCCTGAAACAGAGGGGCTGAAACAGAGGGGCTGAAATAGAGGGGCTGAATCAGAGGAAGAGAAACAGAGGGGCTGAAACAGAGGGGCTGAAACAGAGGGGCTGAATCAGAGGGGCTGAATCAGAGGAAGAGAAACAGAGGGACTGAAACAGAGGGGCTGAATCAGAGGGGCTGAATCAGAGGGGCTGAAACAGAGGGGCTGAAACAGAGGGCGAGAAACAGAGAGGCTGAATCAGAGGGGCTGAATCAGAGGGGCTGAAACAGAGGGGCTAAAACAGAGGGCGAGAAACTAAGGGACTGAATCAGAGGGGCTGAAACAGAGGGGCTGAAATAGAGGGTCTGAAACAGAGGGGCTGATTCAGAGGGGCTGAAACAGAGGGGCTGAATCAGAGGGGCTGAAACAGAGGGGCTGAAACAGAGGGCGAGAAACAGAGAGGCTGAAACAGAGGGGCTGAAACAGAGGGGCTGAAATAGAGGGGCTGAAACAGAGGGGCTGAAACAGAGGGCGAGAAACTAAGGTACTGAATCAGAGGGGCTGAAACAGAGGGGCTGAATCAGAGGGGCTGAAACAGAGGGGCTGAATCAGAGGGGCTGAAACAGAGGGGCTGAAACAGAGGGCGAGAAACAGAGAGGCTGAAACAGAGGGCGAGAAACAGAGGGGCTGAAACAGAGGGCGAGAAACAGAGGGGCTGAAACAGAGGGCGAGAAACAGAGGGGCTGAAACAGAGGGCGAGAAACAGAGGGGCTGAAACAGAGGGCAAGAAACAGAGGGGCTGAAACAGAGGGCGAGAAACAGAGGGCAAGAAACAGAGGGGCTGAAACAGAGGGGCTGAAACAGAGGGGCTGAAACAGTGGGCGAGAAACAGAGGGGCTGAAACAGAGGACGAGAAACAGAGGGCAAGAAACAGAGGGACTGAAACAGAGGGTCTGAAACAGAGGGGCTGAAACAGAGGGCGAGAAACAGAGGGGCTGAAACGGAGGGCGAGAAACAGAGGGGCTGAAACAGAGGGCGAGAACCAGAGGGGCTGAATCAGAGGGGCTGAATCAGAGGGGCTGAAACAGAGGGCGAGAAACAGAGGGGCTGAAAGAGAGGGCCTGAATCAGAGGGGCTGAAACAGAAGGCGAGAAACAGAGGGGCAGAAACAGAGGGCGAGAAACAGTGGGGCTGAAACAGAGGGGCTGAAACAGAGGGCAAGAAACAGAGGGGCTGAAACAGAGGGCGAGAAACAGAGGGGCTGAAACAGAGGGGCTGAAGCAGAGGATCTGAAACAGAGGGCGAGAAACAGAGGGGCTGAAACAAAGGGCGAGAAACAGAGGGGCTGAAACAGAGGGGCAGAAACAGAGGGGCTGAAACAGAGGGGCTGAATCGGAGGGGCTGAAACAGAGGGGCTGAAACAGAGGAGCTGAAACAGAGAGTGCGAAACAGAGGGGCTGAAACAGAGGGCGAGAAACAGAGGGGCTAAAACAGAGGGCGATAAACAGAGGGGCTGAAACAGAGGGCAAGAAACAGAGGGGCTGAAACCGAGTGGCTGAAACAGAAGGGCTGAAACAGAGGGGCTGAAACAGAGGGCGAGAAACAGAGGAGCTGAATCAGAGGGGCTGAAACAGAGGGGCTGAAACAGAAGGGCTGAATCAGAGGGGCTGAAACAGAAGGCGAGAAACAGACGGGCTGAAACAGAGGGCGAGAAACAGAGGGGCAGAAACAGAGGGCGAGAAACAGTGGGGCTGAAACAGAGGGGCTGAAACAGAGGGCAAGAAACAGAGGGGCTGAAACAGAGGGCGAGAAACTGAGGGGCTGAAACAGAGGGGCTGAAACAGAGGGGCTGAAACAGAGGGCGAGAAACAGAGGGGCTGAAACAAAGGGCGAGAAACAGAGGGGCGGAAACAGAGGAGCAGAAACAGAGGGGCTGAAACAGAGGGGCTGAATCGGAGGGGCTGAAACAGAGGGGCTGAAACAGAGGGGCTGAAACAGAGGGCAAGAAACAGAGGGGCTGAAACAGAGGGGCTGAAACAGAGGGGCAGAAACAGAGGGCGAGAAACAGAGGGGCTGAATCAGAGTGGCTGAATCAGAGGGGCTGAAACAGAGGGGCTGAAACAGAGGGCGAGAAACAGAGGGGCTGAATCAGAGGGGCTGAATCAGAGGGGCTGAAACAGAGGGGCTGAAACAGAGGGGGAGAAACTAAGGGACTGAATCAGAGGGGCTGAAAGAGTGGGGCTGAAACAGACGGGCTGAAACAGAGAGCCTGAAACAGAGGGGCTGAAACAGAGGGGCTGAAATAGAGGGGCTGAAACAGAGGGGCTGAAACAGAGGGCGAGAAACTAAGGTACTGAATCAGAGGGGCTGAAACAGAGGGGCTGAATCAGAGGGGCTGAAACAGAGGGGCTGAATCAGAGGGGCTGAAACAGAGGGGCTGAAACAGAGGGCGAGAAACAGAGGGGCTGAAACAGAGGGCGAGAAACAGAGGGGCTGAAACAGAGGGGCTGAAACAGAGGGGCTGAAACAGAGGGCGAGAAACAGAGGGGCTGAAACAGATGGCGAGAAACAGAGGGGCTGAAACAGAGGGCGAGAAACAGAGGGGCTGAAACAGAGGGCGAGAAACAGAGGGGCTGAAACAGAGGTGCTGAAACAGAGGGTGAGAAACAGAGGGGCTGAAACAGAGGGCGACAAACAGAGGGGCTGAAACAGAGGGGCTGATTCAGAGGGGCTGAAACAGAGGGGCTGAATCAGAGGTGCTGAAACAGAGGGCGAGAAACAGAGGGGCTGAAACAGAGGGCGAGAAACAGAGGAGCAGAAACAGAGGGCAAGAAACAGAGGGGCTGAAACCGAGTGGCTGAAACAGAAGGGCTGAAACAGAGGGGCTGAAACAGAGGGCGAGAAACAGAGGGGCTGAATCAGAGGGGCTGAATCAGAGGGGCTGAAACAGAAGGCGAGAAACAGAGGGGCTGAAACAGAGGGCGAGAAACAGAGGGGCAGAAACAGAGGGCGAGAAACAGAGGGGCTGAAACAGAGGGGCTGAAACAGAGGGGCTGAAACAGAGGGCAAGAAACAGAGGGGCTGAAACAGAGGGCGAGAAACAGAGGGGCTGAAACAGAGGGGCTGAAACAGAGGGGCTGAAACAGAGGGCGAGAAACAGAGGGGCTGGAACAAAGGGCGAGAAACAGAGGGGCTGAAACAGAGGGGCAGAAACAGAGGGGCTGAAACAGAGGGGCTGAATCGGAGGGGCTGAAACAGAGGGGCTGAAACAGAGCGGGTGAAACAGAGGGCAAGAAACAGAGGGGCTGAAACAGAGGGGCTGAAACAGAGGGGCAGAAACAGAGGGCGAGTAATAGAGGGGCTGAAACAGAGGGGCTGAAACAGAGGGCGAGAAACAGAGGGGCTGAATCAGAGGGGCTGAATCAGAGGGGCTGAAACAGAGGGGCTGAAACAGAGGGCGAGAAACTAAGGGACTGAATCAGAGGGGCTGAAACAGAGGGGCTGAAACAGACGGGCTGAAACAGAGAGCCTGAAACAGAGGGGCTGAAACAGAGGGGCTGAAATAGAGGGGCTGAATCAGAGGAAGAGAAACAGAGGGGCTGAAACAGAGGGGCTGAAACAGAGGGGCTGAATCAGAGGGGCTGAATCAGAGGAAGAGAAACAGAGGGACTGAAACAGAGGGGCTGAATCAGAGGGGCTGAAACAGAGGGGCTGAAACAGAGGGCGAGAAACAGAGAGGCTGAAACAGAGGGCGAGAAACAGAGGGGCTGAAACAGAGGGCAAGAAACAGAGGGGCTGAAACAGAGGGCGAGAAACAGAGGGGCTGAAACAGAGGGGCTGAAACAGAGGGGCTGAAACAGAGGGGCTGAAACAGTGGGCGAGAAACAGAGGGGCTGAAACAGAGGGCGAGAAACAGAGGGCGAGAAACAGAGGGACTGAAACAGAGGGTCTGAAACAGAGGGGCTGAAACAGAGGGCGAGAAACAGAGGGGCTGAAACGGAGGGCGAGAAACAGAGGGGCTGAAACAGAGGGCGAGAACCAGAGGGGCTGAATCAGAGGGGCTGAATCAGAGGGGCTGAAACAGAGGGCGAGAAACAGAGGGGCTGAAAGAGAGGGCCTGAATCAGAGGGGCTGAAACAGAAGGCGAGAAACAGAGGGGCAGAAACAGAGGGCGAGAAACAGTGGGGCTGAAACAGAGGGGCTGAAACAGAGGGCAAGAAACAGAGGGGCTGAAACAGAGGGCGAGAAACAGAGGGGCTGAAACAGAGGGGCTGAAGCAGAGGATCTGAAACAGAGGGCGAGAAACAGAGGGGCTGAAACAAAGGGCGAGAAACAGAGGGGCTGAAACAGAGGGGCAGAAACAGAGGGGCTGAAACAGAGGGGCTGAATCGGAGGGGCTGAAACAGAGGGGCTGAAACAGAGGAGCCGAAACAGAGAGTGCGAAACAGAGGGGCTGAAACAGAGGGCGAGAAACAGAGGGGCTAAAACAGAGGGCGATAAACAGAGGGGCTGAAACAGAGGGCAAGAAACAGAGGGGCTGAAACCGAGTGGCTGAAACAGAAGGGCTGAAACAGAGGGGCTGAAACAGAGGGCGAGAAACAGAGGAGCTGAATCAGAGGGGCTGAAACAGAGGGGCTGAAACAGAAGGGCTGAATCAGAGGGGCTGAAACAGAAGGCGAGAAACAGACGGGCTGAAACAGAGGGCGAGAAACAGAGGGGCAGAAACAGAGGGCGAGAAACAGTGGGGATGAAACAGAGGGGCTGAAACAGAGGGCAAGAAACAGAGGGGCTGAAACAGAGGGCGAGAAACAGAGGGGCTGAAACAGAGGGGCTGAAACAGAGGGGCTGAAACAGAGGGCGAGAAACAGAGGGGCTGAAACAAAGGGCGAGAAACAGAGGGGCGGAAACAGAGGGGCAGAAACAGAGGGGCTGAAACAGAGGGGCTGAATCGGAGGGGCTGAAACAGAGGGGCTGAAACAGAGGGGCTGAAACAGAGGGCAAGAAACAGAGGGGCTGAAACAGAGGGGCTGAAACAGAGGGGCAGAAACAGAGGGCGAGAAACAGAGGGGCTGAATCAGAGTGGCTGAATCAGAGGGGCTGAAACAGAGGGGCTGAAACAGAGGGCGAGAAACAGAGGGGCTGAATCAGAGGGGGTGAATCAGAGGGGCTGAAACAGAGGGGCTGAAACAGAGGGGGAGAAACTAAGGGACTGAATCAGAGGGGCTGAAAGAGTGGGGCTGAAACAGACGGGCTGAAACAGAGAGCCTGAAACAGAGGGGCTGAAACAGAGGGGCTGAAATAGAGGGGCTGAAACAGAGGGGCTGAAACAGAGGGCGAGAAACTAAGGTACTGAATCAGAGGGGCTGAAACAGAGGGGCTGAATCAGAGGGGCTGAAACAGAGGGGCTGAATCAGAGGGGCTGAAACAGAGGGGCTGAAACAGAGGGCGAGAAACAGAGGGGCTGAAACAGAGGGCGAGAAACAGAGGGGCTGAAACAGAGGGGCTGAAACAGAGGGGCTGAAACAGAGGGCGAGAAACAGAGGGGCTGAAACAGATGGCGAGAAACAGAGGGGCTGAAACAGAGGGCGAGAAACAGAGGGGCTGAAACAGAGGGCGAGAAACAGAGGGGCTGAAACAGAGGTGCTGAAACAGAGGGTGAGAAACAGAGGGGCTGAAACAGAGGGCGACAAACAGAGGGGCTGAAACAGAGGGGCTGATTCAGAGGGGCTGAAACAGAGGGGCTGAATCAGAGGTGCTGAAACAGAGGGCGAGAAACAGAGGGGCTGAAACAGAGGGCGAGAAACAGAGGAGCAGAAACAGAGGGCAAGAAACAGAGGGGCTGAAACCGAGTGGCTGAAACAGAAGGGCTGAAACAGAGGGGCTGAAACAGAGGGCGAGAAACAGAGGGGCTGAATCAGAGGGGCTGAATCAGAGGGGCTGAAACAGAAGGCGAGAAACAGAGGGGCTGAAACAGAGGGCGAGAAACAGAGGGGCAGAAACAGAGGGCGAGAAACAGAGGGGCTGAAACAGAGGGGCTGAAACAGAGGGGCTGAAACAGAGGGCAAGAAACAGAGGGGCTGAAACAGAGGGCGAGAAACAGAGGGGCTGAAACAGAGGGGCTGAAACAGAGGGGCTGAAACAGAGGGCGAGAAACAGAGGGGCTGGAACAAAGGGCGAGAAACAGAGGGGCTGAAACAGAGGGGCAGAAACAGAGGGGCTGAAACAGACCGGCTGAATCGGAGGGGCTGAAACAGAGGGGCTGAAACAGAGCGGGTGAAACAGAGGGCAAGAAACAGAGGGGCTGAAACAGAGGGGCTGAAACAGAGGGGCAGAAACAGAGGGCGAGAAATAGAGGGGCTGAAACAGAGGGGCTGAAACAGAGGGCGAGAAACAGAGGGGCTGAATCAGAGGGGCTGAATCAGAGGGGCTGAAACAGAGGGGCTGAAACAGAGGGCGAGAAACTAAGGGACTTAATCAGAGGGGCTGAAACAGAGGGGCTGAAACAGACGGGCTGAAACAGAGAGCCTGAAACAGAGGGGCTGAAACAGAGGGGCTGAAATAGAGGGGCTGAATCAGAGGAAGAGAAACAGAGGGGCTGAAACAGAGGGGCTGAAACAGAGGGGCTGAATCAGAGGGGCTGAATCAGAGGAAGAGAAACAGAGGGACTGAAACAGAGGGGCTGAATCAGAGGGGCTGAAACAGAGGGGCTGAAACAGAGGGCGAGAAACAGAGAGGCTGAAACAGAGGGCGAGAAACAGAGGGGCTGAAACAGAGGGCAAGAAACAGAGGGGCTGAAACAGAGGGCGAGAAACAGAGGGGCTGAAACAGAGGGGCTGAAACAGAGGGGCTGAAACAGAGGGGCTGAAACAGTGGGCGAGAAACAGAGGGGCTGAAACAGAGGGCGAGAAACAGAGGGCGAGAAACAGAGGGACTGAAACAGAGGGTCTGAAACAGAGGGGCTGAAACAGAGGGCGAGAAACAGAGGGGCTGAAACGGAGGGCGAGAAACAGAGGGGCTGAAACAGAGGGCGAGAACCAGAGGGGCTGAATCAGAGGGGCTGAATCAGAGGGGCTGAAACAGAGGGCCTGAATCAGAGAGGCTGAAACAGAAAGCGAGAAACACAGGGGCTGAAAGAGAGGGCCTGAATCAGAGGGGCTGAAACTTAAGGCGAGAAACAGAGGGGCTGAAACAGAGGGCGAGAAACAGAGGGGCTGAAACAGAGGGCGAGAAACGGGGGGCTGAAACAGAGGGCGAGAAACAGAGGGGCTGAAACAGAGGGGCTGAAGCAGAGGGGCTGAAACAGAGGGCGAGATACAGAGGGGCTGAAACAAAGGGCGAGAAACAGAGGGGCTGAAACAGAGGGGCAGAAACAGAGGGGCTGAAACTGAGGGGCTGAATCGGAGGGTCTGAAACAGAGGGGCTGAAACAGAGGGGCTGAAACAGAGAGTGCGAAACAGAGGGGCTGAAACAGAGGGCGAGAAACAGAGGGGCTAAAACAGAGGGCGATAAACAGAGGGGCTGAAACAGAGGGCAAGAAACAGAGGGGCTGAAACCGATTGGCCGAAACAGAAGGGCTGAAACAGAGGGGCTGAAACAGAGGGGGAGAAACAGAGGGGCTGAATCAGAGGGGCTGAAACAGAGGGGCTGAAACAGAGGGGCTGAATCAGAGGGGCTGAAACAGAAGGCGAGAAACAGACGGGCTGAAACAGAGGGCGAGAAACAGAGGGGCAGAAACAGAGGGCGAGAAGCAGAGGGGCTGAAACAGAGGGGCTGAAACAGAGTGCAAGAAACAGAGGGGCTGAAACAGAGGGCGAGAAACAGAGGGGCTGAAACAGAGGGGCTGAAACAGACGGCGAGAAACAGAGGGGCTGAAACAAAGGGCGAGAAACAGAGGGGCGGAAACAGAGGGGCAGAAACAGAGGGGCTGAAACAGAGGGGCTGAATCGGAGGGGCTGAAACAGAGGGGCTGAAACAGAGGGGCTGAAACAGAGGGCAAGAAACAGAGGGGCTGAAACAGAGGGGCTGAAACAGAGGGGCAGAAACAGAGGGCGAGAAACAGAGGGGCTGAATCAGAGGGGCTGAATCAGAGGGGCTGAAACAGAGGGGCTGAAACAGAGGGCGAGAAACAGAGGGGCTGAATCAGAGGGGCTGAAATAGAGGGGCTGAAACAGAGGGGCTGAAACAGAGGGCGAGAAACTAAGGTACTGAATCAGAGGGGCTGAAACAGAGGGGCTGAATCAGAGGGGCTGAAACAGAGGGACTGAATCAGAGGGGCTGAAACAGAGGGGCTGAAACAGAGGGCGAGAAACAGAGAGGCTGAAACAGAGGGCGAGAAACACAGGGGCTGAAACAGAGGGCGAGAAACAGAGGGGCTGAAACAGAGGGGCTGAAACAGAGGGCGAGACACAGAGGGGCTGAAACAGAGGGCGAGAAACAGAGGGGCTGAAACAGAGGTGCTGAAACAGAGGGTGAGAAACAAAGGGGCTGAAACAGAGGGCGAGAAACAAAGGGGCAGAATCAGAGGGGCTGAAACAGAGGGCGAGACACAGAGGGGCTGAAACAGAGGGCGAGAAACAGAGGGGCTGAAACAGAGGTGCTGAAACAGAGGGTGAGAAACAGAGGGGCAGAAACAGAGGGCGAGAAACAGAGGGGCTGAAACAGAGGGGCTGAAACAGAGGGGCTGATTCAGAGGGGCTGAAACAGAGGGGCTGAATCAGAGGGGCTGAAACAGAGGGCGAGAAACAGAGGGGCTGAAACAGAGGGCGAGAAACAGAGGAGCAGAAACAGAGGGCGAGAAACAGAGGGGCTGAAACAGAGGGGCTGAAATAGAGGGGCTGAAACAGAGGGGCTGAAACAGAGGGCGAGAAACTAAGGTACTGAATCAGAGGGGCTGAAACAGAGGGGCTGAATCAGAGGGGCTGAAACAGAGGGGCTGAATCAGAGAGGCTGAAACAGAGGGGCTGAAACAGAGGGCGAGAAACAGAGAGGCTGAAACAGAGGGCGAGAAACAGAGGGGCTGAAACAGAGGGCGAGAAACAGAGGGGCTGAAACAGAGGGGCTGAAACAGAGGGGCTGAAACAGAGGGCGAGAAACAGAGGGGCTGAAACAGATGGCGAGAAACAGAGGGGCTGAAACAGAGGGCGAGAAACAGAGGGGCTGAATCAGAGGGGCTGAAACAGAGGGCGAGACACAGAGGGTCTGAAACAGAGGGCGAGAAAGAGAGGGGCTGAAACAGAGGTGCTGAAACAGAGGGTGAGAAACAGAGGGGCAGAAACAGAGGGCGAGAAACAGAGGGGCTGAAACAGAGGGGCTGAAACAGAGGGGCTGATTCAGAGCGGATGAAACAGAGGGGCTGAATCAGAGGGGCTGAAACAGAGTGTGAGAAACAGAGGGGCTGAAACAGAGGGCGAGAAACAGAGGAGCAGAAACAGAGGACGAGATACAGAGGGGCTGAAACGGAGGGCGAGAAACAGAGGGGCTGAAACAGAGGGCGAGAAACAGAGGGGCTGAAACAGAGGGCAAGAAACAGAGGGGCTGAAACCGAGTGGCTGAAACAGAAGGGCTGAAACAGAGGGGCTGAAACAGAGGGCGAGAAACAGAGGGGCTGAATCAGAGGGGCTGAATCAGAGGGGCTGAAACAGAGGGGCTGAATCAGAGGGGCTGAAACAGAAGGCGAGAAACAGAGGGGCTGAAACAGAGGGCGAGAAACAGAGGGGCAGAAACAGAGGGCGAGAAACAGAGGGGCTGAAACAGAGGGGCTGAAACAGAGGCGCTGAAACAGAGGGCAAGAAACAGAGGGGCTGAAACAGAGGGCGAGAAACAGAGGGGCTGAAACAGAGGGGCTGAAACAGAGGGGCTGAAACAGAGGGCGAGAAACAGAGGGGCTGAAACAAAGGGCGAGAAACAGAGGGGCTGAAACAGAGGGGCAGAAACAGAGGGGCTGAAACAGAGGGGCTGAATCGGAGGGGCTGAAACAGAGGGGCTGAAACAGAGGGGCTGAAACAGAGGGCAAGAAACAGAGGGGCTGAAACAGAGGGGCTGAAACAGAGGGGCAGAAACAGAGGGCGAGAAACGAAGGGGCTGAAACAGAGGGGCTGAAACAGAGGGCGAGAAACAGAGGGGCTGAATCAGAGGGGCTGAATCAGAGGGGCTGAAACAGAGCGGCTGAAACAGAGGGCGACAAACTAAGGGACTGAATCAGAGGGGCTGAAACAGAGGGGCTGAAACAGAGGGGCTGAAATAGAGGGGCTGAAACAGAGGGGCTGAATCAGAGGGGCTGAAACAGAGGGGCTGAATCAGAGGGGCTGAAACAGAGGGCGAGAAACAGAGTGCCTGAAACAGAGGGGCTGAATCAGAGGGGCTTAAACAGAGGGGCTGAAACAGAGGGCGAGAAACAGAGAGGCTGAAACAGAGGACGAGAAACAGAGGGGCTGAAACAGAGGGCAAGAAACAGAGGGGCTGAAACAGAGGGCGAGAAACAGAGGGGCTGAAACAGAGGGGCTGAAACAGAGGGGCTGAAACAGAGGGGCTGAAACAGAGGGCGAGAAACAGAGGGGCTGAAACAGAGGGCGAGAAACAGAGGGGCTGAAACAGAGGGCGAGAAACAGAGGGAGAGAAACAGAGGGACTGAAACAGAGGGTCTGAAACAGAGGGGCTGAAACAGAGGGCGAGAAACAGAGGGGCTGAAACGGAGGGCGAGAAACAGAGGGGCTGAAACAGAGGGCGAGAAACAGAGGGGCTGAAACAGAGGGGCTGAAACAGTGGTGCTGAAACAGAGGGGCTGAAACAGAGGGTGAGAAATACAGGGGCTGAAACAGAGGGCGAGAAACAGAGGGGCTGAAACAGAGGGCGAGAAACAGAGGGGCTGAAACAGAGGGCGAGAAACAGAGG
Source organism: Chiloscyllium punctatum (assembly GCF_047496795.1). Classification (NCBI taxonomy): domain Eukaryota; kingdom Metazoa; phylum Chordata; class Chondrichthyes; order Orectolobiformes; family Hemiscylliidae; genus Chiloscyllium; species Chiloscyllium punctatum. The sequence goes on along the minus strand of NW_027309795.1, from coordinate 1,587,933 downwards.
GGCTGAAACAGAGGGGCTGAAACAGAGGGGCTGAAACAGAGGGCAAGAAATAGAGGGGCTGAAAAAGAGGGCGAGAAACAGAGGGGCTGAAACAGAGGGTGAGAAACAGAGGGGCTGAATCAGAGGGGCTGAAACAAATGCCGAGAAACAGAGGGGCTGAAACAGAGGGCGAGAAACAGAGGGGCTGAAACAGAGGGGCTGAAACAGAGGGTGAGAAACAGAGGGGCTGAAACAGAAGGCGAGAAACAGAGGGGCTGAATCAGAGTGGCTGATTCAGAGGGTCTGAAACAGAGATGCTGAATCAGAGGGGCGGAAACAGAGGGCGAGAAACAGAGGGGCAGAAACAGAGGGCAAGAAACAGAGGGGCTGAAACAGAGGGCGAGAAACAGACGGGCAGAAACAGAGAGCGAGAAACAGAGGGACTGAAACAGAGGGGCTGAAAAAGAGAGCGCGAAACAGAGGGACTGAAACAGAGGGCGAGAAACAGAGGGGCTGAAACAGAGGGCGAGAAACAGAGGGGCTGAAACAGAGGGCGACAAACAGAGGGCGAGAAACAGACGGGCAGAAACAGAGGGCGAGAAACAGAGGGACTGAAACAAAGGGGCTGAAACAGAGAGTGCGAAACAGAGGTACTGAAACAGAGGGCGAGAAACAGAGGGGCTGAAACAGCCGGCAAGAAACAGAGGGGCTGAAACAGAGGGCGAGAAACAGAGGGGCTGAAACAGAGGGCAAGAAACAGAGGGGCTGAAACAGAGTGGCTGAAACAGAGGGCGAGAAACAGAGGGGCTGAATCAGACAGGCTGAATCAGATGGGCTGAAACAGAGGGGCTGAAACAGAGGGCGAGGAACAGAGTGGCTGAAACAGAGGGCGAGAAACAGAGGGCGAGAAACTGAGGGGCTGAAAAAGTGGGGCTGAAACAAAGGGGCTGAAACAAAGCGCCTGATACAGAGGGCGAGAAACAGAGGGGCTGAAACAGAGGGCGAGAAACAGAGGGGCTGAAACAGACGGGCTGAAACAGTGGGGCTGAAACAGAGGGCGAGAAACAGAGAGGCTGAAACACAGGGCGAGAAACAGAGGGGCTGAAACAGAGGGCGAGAAACAGAGGGGCTGAATCAGAGGGGCTGAATCAGAGGGGCTGAAACAGAGGGGCTGAAACAGAGGGCGAGAAACAGAGAGGCTGAATCAGAGGGGCTGAATCAGAGGGGCTGAAACAGAGGAGCTAAAACAGAGGGCGAGAAACTAAGGGACTGAATCAGAGGGGCTGAAACAGTGGGGCTGAAACAGACGGGCTGAAACAGAGAGCCTGAAACAGAGGGGCTGAAACAGAGGGCGAGAAACTAAGGGACTGAATCAGAGGGGCTGAAACAGTGGGGCTGAAACAGACGGGCTGAAACAGAGAGCCTGAAACAGAGGGGCTGAAACAGAGGGGCTGAATCAGAGGGGCTGAAACAGAGGGGCTGAATCAGAGGGGCTGAAACAGAGGGGCTGAAACAGAGGGCGAGAAACAGAGAGGCTGAAACAGAGGGCGAGAAACAGAGGGGCTGAAACAGAGGGCGAGAAACAGAGGGGCTGAAACAGATGGCGAGAAACAGAGGGGCTGAAACAGAGGGCGAGAAACAGATGGGCTGAATCAAAGGGGCTGAAACAGAGGGCAAGAAACAGAGGGGCTGAAACAGAGGGGTTGAAACAGAGGGGCTGAAACAGAGGGCGAGAAACAGAGGGGCTGAAACAGAGGGCGAGAACCAGAGGGGCTGAATCAGAGGGGCTGAAACAGAGGGCGAGAAACAGAGGGGCTGAAACAGAGGGGCTGAAACAGAGGGGCTGAAACAGAGGGCAAGAAACAGAGGGGCTGAAACAGAGGGCGAGAAACAGAGGGGCTGAAACAGAGGGGCTGAAACAGAGGGGCTGAAACAGAGAGCGAGAAACAGAGGGGCTGAAACAGAGGGCCAGAAACAGAGGGGCTGAAACCGAGTGGCTGAAACAGAAGGGCTGAAACAGAGGGGCTGAAACAGAGGGTGAGAAACAGAGGGGCTGAATCAGAGGGGCTGAATCAGAGGGGCTGAAACAGAGGGCCTGAATCAGAGGGGCTGAAACAGAAGGCGAGAAACAGAGGGGCTGAAAGAGAGGGCCTGAATCAGAGGGGCTGAAACAGAAGGCGAGAAACAGAGGGGCAGAAACAGAGGGCGAGAAACAGTGGGGCTGAAACAGAGGGGCTGAAACAGAGGGCAAGAAACAGAGGGGCTGAAACAGAGGGCGAGAAACAGAGGGGCTGAAACAGAGGGGCTGAAGCAGAGTATCTGAAACAGAGGGCGAGAAACAGAGGGGCTGAAACAAAGGGCGAGAAACAGAGGGGCTGAAACAGAGGGGCAGAAACAGAGGGGCTGAAACAGAGGGGCTGAATCGGAGGGGCTGAAACAGAGGGGCTGAAACAGAGGGGCTGAAACAGAGAGTGCGAAACAGAGGGGCTGAAACAGAGGGTGAGAAACAGAGGGGCTAAAACAGAGGGCGATAAACAGAGGGGCTGAAACAGAGGGCAAGAAACAGAGGGGCTGAAACCGAGTGGCTGAAACAGAAGGGCTGAAACAGAGGGGCTGAAACAGAGGGCGAGAAACAGAGGAGCTGAATCAGAGGGGCTGAAACAGAGGGGCTGAAACAGAAGGGCTGAATCAGAGGGGCTGAAACAGAAGGCGAGAAACAGAGGGGCTGAAACAGAGGGCGAGAAACAGAGGGGCAGAAACAGAGGGCGAGAAACAGTGGGGCTGAAACAGAGGGGCTGAAACAGAGGGCAAGAAACAGAGGGGCTGAAACAGAGGGCGAGAAACAGAGGGGCTGAAACAGAGGGGCTGAAACAGAGGGGCTGAAACAGAGGGCGAGAAACAGAGGGGCTGAAACAAAGGGCGAGAAACAGAGGGGCGGAAACAGAGGGGCAGAAACAGAGGGGCTGAAACAGAGGGGCTGAATCGGAGGGGCTGAAACAGAGGGGCTGAAACAGAGGGGCTGAAACAGAGGGCAAGAAACAGAGGGGCTGAAACAGAGGGGCTGAAACAGAGGGGCAGAAACAGAGGGCGAGAAACAGAGGGGCTGAATCAGATGGGCTGAATCAGAGGGGCTGAAACAGAGGGGCTGAAACAGAGGGCGAGAAACAGAGGGGCTGAATCAGAGGGGCTGAATCAGAGGGGCTGAAACAGAGGGGCTGAAACAGAGGGGGAGAAACTAAGGGACTGAATCAGAGGGGCTGAAAGAGTGGGGCTGAAACAGACGGGCTGAAACAGAGAGCCTGAAACAGAGGGGCTGAAACAGAGGGGCTGAAATAGAGGGGCTGAAACAGAGGGGCTGAAACAGAGGGCGAGAAACTAAGGTACTGAATCAGAGGGGCTGAAACAGAGGGGCTGAATCAGAGGGGCTGAAACAGAGGGGCTGAAACAGAGGGCGAGAAACAGAGGGGCTGAAACAGAGGGCCAGAAACAGAGGGGCTGAAACAGAGGGGCTGAAACAGAGGGGCTGAAACAGAGGGCGAGAAACAGAGGGGCTGAAACAGATGGCGAGAAACAGAGGGGCTGAAACAGAGGGCGAGAAACAGCGGGGCTGAATCAGAGGGGCTGAAACAGAGGGCGAGAAACAGAGGGGCTGAAACAGAGGGCGAGAAACAGAGGGGCTGAAACAGAAGTGCTGAAACAGAGGGTGAGAAACAGAGGGGCTGAAACAGAGGGCGAGAAACAGAGGGGCTGAAACAGAGGGGCTGATTCAGAGGGGCTGAAACAGAGGGGCTGAATCAGAGGTGCTGAAACAGAGGGCGAGAAACAGAGGGGCTGAAACAGAGGGCGAGAAACAGAGGAGCAGAAACAGAGGGCGAGAAACAGAGGGGCTGAAACAGAGGGGCTGAAACAGAGAGTGCGAAACAGAGGGGCTGAAACAGAGGGCGAGAAACAGAGGGGCTGAAACAGAGGGCGAGAAACAGAGGGGCTGAAACAGAGGGCAAGAAACAGAGGGGCTGAAACCGAGTGGCTGAAACAGAAGGGCTGAAACAGAGGGGCTGAAACAGAGGGCGAGAAACAGAGGGGCTGAATCAGAGGGGCTGAATCAGAGGGGCTGAAACAGAGGGGCTGAATCAGAGGGGCTGAAACAGAAGGCGAGAAACAGAGGGGCTGAAACAGAGGGCGAGAAACAGAGGGGCAGAAACAGAGGGCGAGAAACAGAGGGGCTGAAACAGAGGGGCTGAAACAGAGGGGCTGAAACAGAGGGCAAGAAACAGAGGGGCTGAAACAGAGGGCGAGAAACAGAGGGGCTGAAACAGAGGGGCTGAAACAGAGGGGCTGAAACAGAGGGCGAGAAACAGAGGGGCTGAAACAAAGGGCGAGAAACAGAGGGGCTGAAACAGAGGGGCAGAAACAGAGGGGCTGAAACAGAGGGGCTGAATCGGAGGGGCTGAAACAGAGGGGCTGAAACAGAGCGGGTGAAAAAGAGGGCAAGAAACAGAGGGGCTGAAACAGAGGGGCTGAAACAGAGGGGCAGAAACAGAGGGCGAGAAATAGAGGGGCTGAAACAGAGGGGCTGAAACAGAGGGCGAGAAACAGAGGGGCTGAATCAGAGGGGCTGAATCAGAGGGGCTGAAACAGAGGGGCTGAAACAGAGGGCGAGAAACTAAGGGACTGAATCAGAGGGGCTGAAACAGAGGGGCTGAATCAGACGGGCTGAAACAGAGAGCCTGAAACAGAGGGGCTGAAACAGAGGGGCTGAAATAGAGGGGCTGAATCAGAGGAAGAGAAACAGAGGGGCTGAAACAGAGGGGCTGAAACAGAGGGGCTGAATCAGAGGGGCTGAATCAGAGGAAGAGAAACAGAGGGGCTGAAACAGAGGGGCTGAATCAGAGGGGCTGAAACAGAGGGGCTGAAACAGAGGGCGAGAAACAGAGAGGCTGAAACAGAGGGCGAGAAACAGAGGGGCTGAAACAGAGGGCAAGAAACAGAGGGGCTGAAACAGAGGGCGAGAAACAGAGGGGCTGAAACAGAGGGGCTGAAACAGAGGGGCTGAAACAGAGGGGCTGAAACAGAGGGCGACAAACAGAGGGGCTGAAACAGAGGGCGAGAAACAGAGGGGCTGAAACAGAGGGCGAGAAACAGAGGGCGAGAAACAGAGGGACTGAAACAGAGGGTCTGAAACAGAGGGGCTGAAACAGAGGGCGAGAAACAGAGGGGCTGAAACGGAGGGCGAGAAACAGAGGGGCTGAAACAGAGGGCGAGAAACAGAGGGGCTGAATCAGAGGGGCTGAATCAGAGGGGCTGAAACAGAGGGCCTGAATCAGAGGGGCTGAAACAGAAAGCGAGAAACAGAGGGGCTGAAACAGAGGGGCTGAAACAGAGGGGCTGAAACAGAGGGCGAGAAACAGAGGGGCTGAAACAGAGGGCGAGAAACAGAGGGGCTGAAACAGAGGGCGAGAAACAGAGGGCGAGAAACAGAGGGACTGAAACAGAGGGTCTGAAACAGAGGGGCTGAAACAAGGGCGAGAAACAGAGGGGCTGAAACGGAGGGCGAGAAACAGAGGGGCTGAAACAGAGGGCGAGAAACAGAGGGGCTGAATCAGAGGGGCTGAATCAGAGGGGCTGAAACAGAGGGCCTGAATCAGAGGGGCTGAAACTTAAGGCGAGAAACAGAGGGGCTGAAACAGAGGGCGAGAAACAGAGGGGCTGAAACAGAGGGCGAGAAACAGAGGGGCTGAAACAGAGGGCGAGAAACAGAGGGGCTGAAACAGAGGGGCTGAAGCAGAGGGGCTGAAACAGAGGGCGAGAAACAGAGGGGCTGAAACAAAGGGCGAGAAACAGAGGGGCTGAAACAGAGGGGCAGAAACAGAGGGGCTGAAACTGAGGGGCTGAATCGGAGGGTCTGAAACAGAGGGGCTGAAACAGAGGGGCTGAAACAGAGAGTGCGAAACAGAGGGGCTGAAACAGAGGGCGAGAAACAGAGGGGCTAAAACAGAGGGCGATAAACAGAGGGGCTGAAACAGAGGGCAAGAAACAGAGGGGCTGAAACCGAGTGGCCGAAACAGAAGGGCTGAAACAGAGGGGCTGAAACAGAGGGGGAGAAACAGAGGGGCTGAATCAGAGGGGCTGAAACAGAGGGGCTGAAACAGAGGGGCTGAATCAGAGGGGCTGAAACAGAAGGCGAGAAACAGACGGGCTGAAACAGAGGGCGAGAAACAGAGGGGCAGAAACAGAGGGCGAGAAGCAGAGGGGCTGAAACAGAGGGGCTGAAACAGAGTGCAAGAAACAGAGGGGCTGAAACAGAGGGCGAGAAACAGAGGGGCTGAAACAGAGGGGCTGAAACAGAGGGGCTGAAACAGACGGCGAGAAACAGAGGGGCTGAAACAAAGGGCGAGAAACAGAGGGGCGGAAACAGAGGGGCAGAAACAGAGGGGCTGAAACAGAGGGGCTGAATCGGAGGGGCTGAAACAGAGGGGCTGAAACAGAGGGGCTGAAACAGAGGGCAAGAAACAGAGGGGCTGAAACAGAGGGGCTGAAACAGAGGGGCAGAAACAGAGGGCGAGAAACAGAGGGGCTGAATCAGAGGGGCTGAATCAGAGGGGCTGAAACAGAGGGGCTGAAACAGAGGGCGAGAAACAGAGGGGCTGAATCAGAGGGGCTGAAATAGAGGGGCTGAAACAGAGGGGCTGAAACAGAGGGCGAGAAACTAAGGTACTGAATCAGAGGGGCTGAAACAGAGGGGCTGAATCAGAGGGGCTGAAACAGAGGGGCTGAATCAGAGGGGCTGAAACAGAGGGGCTGAAACAGAGGGCGAGAAACAGAGAGGCTGAAACAGAGGGCGAGAAACACAGGGGCTGAAACAGAGGGCGAGAAACAGAGGGGCTGAAACAGAGGGGCTGAAACAGAGGGCGAGAAACAGAGGGGCTGAAACAGATGGTGAGAAACAGAGGGGCTGAAACAGAGGGCGAGAAACAAAGGGGCTGAATCAGAGGGGCTGAAACAGAGGGCGAGACACAGAGGGGCTGAAACAGAGGGCGAGAAACAGAGGGGCTGAAACAGAGGTGCTGAAACAGAGGGTGAGAAACAGAGGGGCAGAAACAGAGGGCGAGAAACAGAGGGGCTGAAACAGAGGGGCTGAAACAGAGGGGCTGATTCAGAGGGGCTGAAACAGAGGGGCTGAATCAGAGGGGCTGAAACAGAGGGCGAGAAACAGAGGGGCTGAAACAGAGGGCGAGAAACAGAGGAGCAGAAACAGAGGGCGAGAAACAGAGGGGCTGAAACAGAGGGGCTGAAATAGAGGGGCTGAAACAGAGGGGCTGAAACAGAGGGCGAGAAACTAAGGTACTGAATCAGAGGGGCTGAAACAGAGGGGCTGAATCAGAGGGGCTGAAACAGAGGGGCTGAATCAGAGAGGCTGAAACAGAGGGGCTGAAACAGAGGGCGAGAAACAGAGAGGCTGAAACAGAGGGCGAGAAACAGAGGGGCTGAAACAGAGGGCGAGAAACAGAGGGGCTGAAACAGAGGGGCTGAAACAGAGGGGCTGAAACAGAGGGCGAGAAACAGAGGGGCTGAAACAGATGGCGAGAAACAGAGGGGCTGAAACAGAGGGCGAGAAACAGAGGGGCTGAATCAGAGGGGCTGAAACAGAGGGCGAGACACAGAGGGTCTGAAACAGAGGGCGAGAAAGAGAGGGGCTGAAACAGAGGTGCTGAAACAGAGGGTGAGAAACAGAGGGGCAGAAACAGAGGGCGAGAAACAGAGGGGCTGAAACAGAGGGGCTGAAACAGAGGGGCTGATTCAGAGCGGATGAAACAGAGGGGCTGAATCAGAGGGGCTGAAACAGAGTGCGAGAAACAGAGGGGCTGAAACAGAGGGCGAGAAACAGAGGAGCAGAAACAGAGGGCGAGAAACAGAGGGGCTGAAACAGAGGGCGAGAAACAGAGGGGCTGAAACAGAGGGCGAGAAACAGAGGGGCTGAAACAGAGGGCAAGAAACAGAGGGGCTGAAACCGAGTGGCTGAAACAGAAGGGCTGAAACAGAGGGGCTGAAACAGAGGGCGAGAAACAGAGGGGCTGAATCAGAGGGGCTGAATCAGAGGGGCTGAAACTGAGGGGCTGAATCAGAGGGGCTGAAACAGAAGGCGAGAAACAGAGGGGCTGAAACAGAGGGCGAGAAACAGAGGGGCAGAAACAGAGGGCGAGAAACAGAGGGGCTGAAACAGAGGGGCTGAAACAGAGGGGCTGAAACAGAGGGCAAGAAACAGAGGGGCTGAAACAGAGGGCGAGAAACAGAGGGGCTGAAACAGAGGGGCTGAAACAGAGGGGCTGAAACAGAGGGCGAGAAACAGAGGGGCAGAAACAAAGGGCGAGAAACAGAGGGGCTGAAACAGAGGGGCAGAAACAGAGGGACTGAAACAGAGGGGCTGAATCGGAGGGGCTGAAACAGAGGGGCTGAAACAGAGGGGCTGAAACAGAGGGCAAGAAACAGAGGGGCTGAAACAGAGGGGCTGAAACAGAGGGGCAGAAACAGAGGGCGAGAAACGAAGGGGCTGAAACAGAGGGGCTGAAACAGAGGGCGAGAAACAGAGGGGCTGAATCAGAGGGGCTGTATCAGAGGGGCTGAAACAGAGCGGCTGAAACAGAGGGCGACAAACTAAGGGACTGAATCAGAGGGGCTGAAACAGAGGGGCTGAAACAGACGGGCTGAAACAGAGAGCCTGAAACAGAGGGGCTGAAACAGAGGGGCTGAAACAGAGGGTCTGAAACAGAGGGGCTGAAACAGAGGGCGAGAAACAGAGGGGCTGAAACGGAGGGCGAGAAACAGAGGGGCTGAAACAGAGGGCGAGAAACAGAGGGGCTGAATCAGAGGGGCTGAATCAGAGGGGCTGAAACAGAGGGCCTGAATCAGAGGGGCTGAAACTTAAGGCGAGAAACAGAGGGGCTGAAACAGAGGGCGAGAAACAGAGGGGCTGAAACAGAGGGCGAGAAACAGAGGGGCTGAAACAGAGGGCGAGAAACAGAGGGCGAGAAACAGAGGGACTGAAACAGAGGGTCTGAAACAGAGGGGCTGAAACAGAGGGCGAGAAACAGAGGGGCTGAAACGGAGGGCGAGAAACAGAGGGGCTGAAACAGAGGGCGAGAAACAGAGGGGCTGAATCAGAGGGGCTGAATCAGAGGGGCTGAAACAGAGGGCCTGAATCAGAGGGGCTGAAACTTAAGGCGAGAAACAGAGGGGCTGAAACAGAGGGCGAGAAACAGAGGGGCTGAAACAGAGGGCGAGAAACAGAGGGGCTGAAACAGATGGCGAGAAACAGAGGGGCTGAAACAGAGGGGCTGAAGCAGAGGGGCTGAAACAGAGGGCGAGAAACAGAGGGGCTGAAACAAAGGGCGAGAAACAGAGGGGCTGAAACAGAGGGGCAGAAACAGAGGGGCTGAAACTGAGGGGCTGAATCGGAGGGTCTGAAACAGAGGGGCTGAAACAGAGGGGCTGAAACAGAGAGTGCGAAACAGAGGGGCTGAAACAGAGGGCGAGAAACAGAGGGGCTAAAACAGAGGGCGATAAACAGAGGGGCTGAAACAGAGGGCAAGAAACAGAGGGGCTGAAACCGAGTGGCCGAAACAGAAGGGCTGAAACAGAGGGGCTGAAACCGAGGGGGAGAAACAGAGGGGCTGAATCAGAGGGGCTGAAACAGAGGGGCTGAAACAGAGGGGCTGAATCAGAGGGGCTGAAACAGAAGGCGAGAAACAGACGGGCTGAAACAGAGGGCGAGAAACAGAGGGGCAGAAACAGAGGGCGAGAAGCAGAGGGGCTGAAACAGAGGGGCTGAAACAGAGTGCAAGAAACAGAGGGGCTGAAACAGAGGGCGAGAAACAGAGGGGCTGAAACAGAGGGGCTGAAACAGAGGGGCTGAAACAGACGGCGAGAAACAGAGGGGCTGAAACAAAGGGCGAGAAACAGAGGGGCGGAAACAGAGGGGCAGAAACAGAGGGGCTGAAACAGAGGGGCTGAATCGGAGGGGCTGAAACAGAGGGGCTGAAACAGAGGGGCTGAAACAGAGGGCAAGAAACAGAGGGGCTGAAACAGAGGGGCTGAAACAGAGGGGCAGAAACAGAGGGCGAGAAACAGAGGGGCTGAATCAGAGGGGCTGAATCAGAGGGGCTGAAACAGAGGGGCTGAAACAGAGGGCGAGAAACAGAGGGGCTGAATCAGAGGGGCTGAAATAGAGGGGCTGAAACAGAGGGGCTGAAACAGAGGGCGAGAAACTAAGGTACTGAATCAGAGGGGCTGAAACAGAGGGGCTGAATCAGAGGGGCTGAAACAGAGGGGCTGAATCAGAGGGGCTGAAACAGAGGGGCTGAAACAGAGGGCGAGAAACAGAGGGGCTGAATCAGAGGGGCTGAATCAGAGGGGCTGAAACAGAGGGCCTGAATCAGAGGGGCTGAAACTTAAGGCGAGATACAGAGGGGCTCAAACAGAGGGCGAGAAACAGAGGGGCTGCAACAGAGGGCGAGAAACAGAGGGGCTGAAACAGACGGGCTGAAACAGATGGGCTGAAACAGAGAGCAAGAAATAGAGGGGCTGAAAAAGAGGGCGAGAAACAGAGGGGCTGAAACAGAGGGTGAGAAACAGAGGCGCTGAATCAGAGGGGCTGAAACAAATGCCGAGAAACAGAGGGGCTGAAACAGAGGGCGAGAAACAGAGGGGCTGAAACAGAGGGGCTGAAACAGAGGGTGAGAAACAGAGGGGCTGAAACAGAGGGTGAGAAACAGAGGGGCTGAAACAGAGGGGCAGAAACAGAGGGGCTGAATCAGAGTGGCTGATTCAGAGGGTCTGAAACAGAGATGCTGAATCAGAGTGGCGGAAACAGAGGGCGAGAAACAGAGGGGCAGAAACAGAGGGCAAGAAACAGAGGGGCTGAAACAGAGGGCGAGAAACAGACGGGCAGAAACAGAGAGCGAGAAACAGAGGGACTGAAACAGAGGGGCTGAAAAAGAGAGCGCGAAACAGAGGGACTGAAACAGAGGGCGAGAAACAGAGGGGCTGAAACAGAGGGCGAGAAACAGAGGGGCTGAAACAGAGGGCGACAAACAGAGGGGCTGAAACAGAGGGCGAGAAACAGACGGGCAGAAACAGAGGGCGAGAAACAGAGGGACTGAAACAAAGGGGCTGAAACAGAGAGCGCGAAACAGAGGTACTGAAACAGAGGGCGAGAAACAGAGGGGCTGAAACAGCGGGCAAGAAACAGAGGGGCTGAAACAGAGGGCGAGAAACAGAGGGGCTGAAACAGAGGGCAAGAAACAGAGGGGCTGAAACAGAGTGGCTGAAACAGAGGGCGAGAAACAGAGGGGCTGAATCAGACAGGCTGAATCAGATGGGCTGAAACAGAGGGGCTGAAACAGAGGGCGAGAAACAGAGTGGCTGAAACAGAGGGCGAGAAACAGAGGGCGAGAAACAGAGGGGCTGAAAAAGTGGGGCTGAAACAAAGGGGCTGAAACAAAGCACCTGATACAGAGGGCGAGAAACAGAGGGGCTGAAACAGAGGGCGAGAAACAGAGGGGCTGAAACAGAGGGGCTGAAACAGTGGGGCTGAAACAGAGGGCGAGAAACAGAGAGGCTGAAACACAGGGCGAGAAACAGAGGGGCTGAAACAGAGGGCGAGAAACAGAGGGGCTGAAACAGAGGGCAAGAAACAGAGGGGCTGAAACAGAGGGCGAGAAACAGAGGGGCTGAAACAGAGGGGCTGAAACAGAGAGCGAGAAACAGAGGGGCTGAAACAGAGGGGCTGAAACAGAGGGGCGGAAACAGAGGGGCTGAAACTGAGAGCGAGAAACAGAGGGGCTGAAACAGAGGGGCTGAACCAGAGGGCGAGAAACAAAGGGGCTGAAACAGAGGGCGAGAAACAGAGGGGCTGAAACAGAGGGCGAGAAACAGAGGGCGAGAAACAGAGGGACTGAAACAGAGGGTCTGAAACAGAGGGCGAGAAACAGAGTGGCTGAAACAGAGCGCGAGAAACAGAGGGGCTGAATCAGAGGGGCTGAAACAGAGGGGCTGAAACAGAGGGGCTGAATCAGAGGGGCTGAAACAGAAGGCGAGAAACAGAGGGGCTGAAACAGAGGGCGAGAAACAGAGGGGCAGAAACAGAGGGCGAGAAACAGAGGGGCTGAAACAGAGGTGCTGAAACAGAGGGCAAGAAACAGAGGGGCTGAAACAGAGGGCGAGAAACAGAGGGGCTGAAACAGAGGGGCTGATACAGAGGGACTGAATCAGAGGGCGAGAAACAGAGGGGCTGAAACAGAGGGCGAGAAACAGAGGGCGAGAAACAGAGGGCCAGAAACAGAGGGTCTGAAACAGAGGGGCTGAAACAGAGGGCGAGAAACAGAGTGGCTGAAACAGAGGGGCTGAATCAGAGGGGCTTAAACAGAGGGGCTGAAACAGAGGGCAAGAAACAGAGAGGCTGAAACAGAGGGCGAGAAACAGAGGGGCTGAAACAGAGGGCAAGAAACAGAGGGGCTGAAACAGAGGGCGAGAAACAGAGGGGCTGAAACAGAGGGGCTGAAACAGAGGGGCTGAAACAGAGGGGCTGAAACAGAGGGCGAGAAACAGAGGGGCTGAAACAGAGGGCGAGAAACAGAGGGGCTGAAACAGAGGGCGAGAAACAGAGGGACTGAAACAGAGGGTCTGAAACAGAGGGGCTGAAACAGAGGGCGAGAAACAGAGGGGCTGAAACGGAGGGCGAGAAACAGAGGGGCTGAAACAGAGGGCGAGAAACAGAGGGGCTGAAACAGAGGGGCTGAAACAGTGGGGCTGAAACAGAGGGGCTGAAACAGAGGGTGAGAAATACAGGGGCTGAAACAGAGGTCGAGAAACAGAGGGGCTGAAACAGAGGGCGAGAAACAGAGGGGCTGAAACAGAGGGCGAGAAACAGAGGGGCTGAAACAGAGGGGCTGAAACAGAGGGGCTGAAACAGAGGGCAAGAAATAGAGGGGCTGAAAAAGAGGGCGAGAAACAGAGGGGCTGAAACAGAGGGTGAGAAACAGAGGGGCTGAATCAGAGGGGCTGAAACAAATGCCGAGAAACAGAGGGGCTGAAACAGAGGGCGAGAAACAGAGGGGCTGAAACAGAGGGGATGAAACAGAGGGTGAGAAACAGAGGGGCTGAAACAGAGGGCGAGAAACAGAGGGGCTGAAACAGAGGGGCAGAAACAGAGGGGCTGAATCAGAGTGGCTGATTCAGAGGGTCTGAAACAGAGATGCTGAATCAGAGTGGCGGAAACAGAGGGCGAGAAACAGAGGGGCAGAAACAGAGGGCAAGAAACAGAGGGGCTGAAACAGAGGGCGAGAACAGACGGGCAGAAACAGAGAGCGAGAAACAGAGGGACTGAAACAGAGGGGCTGAAAAAGAGAGCGCGAAACAGAGGGACTGAAACAGAGGGCGAGAAACAGAGGGGCTGAAACAGAGGGCGAGAAACAGAGGGGCTGAAACAGAGGGCGACAAACAGAGGGGCTGAAACAGAGGGCGAGAAACAGACGGGCAGAAACAGAGGGCGAGAAACAGAGGGACTGAAACAAAGGGGCTGAAACAGAGAGCGCGAAACAGAGGTACTGAAACAGAGGGCGAGAAACAGAGGGGCTGAAACAGCGGGCAAGAAACAGAGGGGCTGAAACAGAGGGCGAGAAACAGAGGGGCTGAAACAGAGGGCAAGAAACAGAGGGGCTGAAACAGAGTGGCTGAAACAGAGGGCGAGAAACAGAGGGGCTGAATCAGACAGGCTGAATCAGATGGGCTGAAACAGAGGGGCTGAAACAGAGGGCGAGAAACAGAGTGGCTGAAACAGAGGGCGAGAAACAGAGGGGCTGAAAAAGTGGGGCTGAAACAAAGGGGCTGAAACAAAGCGCCTGATACAGAGGGCGAGAAACAGTGGGGCTGAAACAGAGGGCGAGAAACAGAGGGGCTGAAACAGAGGGGCTGAAACAGTGGGGCTGAAACAGAGGGCGAGAAACAGAGAGGCTGAAACACAGGGCGAGAAACAGAGGGGCTGAAACAGAGGGCGAGAAACAGAGGGGCTGAAACAGAGGGCAAGAAACAGAGGGGCTGAAACCGAGGGCGAGAAACAGAGGGGCTGAAACAGAGGGGCTGAAACAGAGAGCGAGAAACAGAGGGGCTGAAACAGAGGGGCTGAAACAGAGGGGCGGAAACAGAGGGGCTGAAACAGAGAGCGAGAAACAGAGGGGCTGTAACAGAGGGGCTGAACCAGAGGGCGAGAAACAGAGGGGCTGAAACAGAGGGCGAGAAACAGAGGGGCTGAAACAGAGGGCGTGAAACAGAGGGCGAGAAACAGAGGGACTGAAACAGAGGGTCTGAAACAGAGGGCGAGAAACAGAGTGGCTGAAACAGAGGGCGAGAAACAGAGGGGCTGAATCAGAGGGGCTGAAACAGAGGGGCTGAAACAGAGGGGCTGAATCAGAGGGGCTGAAACACAAGGCGAGAAACAGAGGGGCTGAAACAGAGGGCGAGAAACAGAGGGGCAGAAACAGAGGGCGAGAAACAGAGGGGCTGAAACAGAGGTGCTGAAACAGAGGGCAAGAAACAGAGGGGCTGAAACAGAGGGCGAGAAACAGAGGGGCTGAAACAGAGGGGCTGATACAGAGGGACTGAATCAGAGGGCGAGAAACAGAGGGGCTGAAACAGAGGGCGAGAAACAGAGGGCGAGAAACAGAGGGCCAGAAACAGAGGGTCTGAAACAGAGGGGCTGAAACAGAGGGCGAGAAACAGAGGGGCTGAAACAGAGGGCGAGAAACAGAGGGGCAGAAACAGAGGGCGACAAACAGAGGGGCTGAAACAGAGGGGCTGAAACAGAGGGCAAGAAACAGAGGGGCTGAATCAGAGGGGCTGAAACAAATGCCGAGAAACAGAGGGGCTGAAACAGAGGGGCTGAAACAGAGGGCGAGAAACAGAGGGGCTGAAACGGAGGGCGAGAAACAGAGGGGCTGAAACAGAGGGCGAGAAACAGAGGGGCTGAAACAGAGGGGCTGAAACAGTGGGGCTGAAACAGAGGGGCTGAAACAGAGGGTGAGAAATACAGGGGCTGAAACAGAGGGCGGGAAACAGAGGGGCTGAAACAGAGGGCGAGAAACAGAGGGGCTGAAACAGAGGGCGAGAAACAGAGGGGCTGAAACAGAGGGGCTGAAACAGAGGGGCTGAAACAGAGGGCAAGAAATAGAGGGGCTGAAAAAGAGGGCGAGAAACAGAGGGGCTGAAACAGAGGGTGAGAAACAGAGGGGCTGAATCAGAGGGGCTGAAACAAATGCCGAGAAACAGAGGGGCTGAAACAGAGGGTGAGAAACAGAGGGGCTGAAACAGAGGGCGAGAAACAGAGGGGCTGAAACAGAGGGGCAGAAACAGAGGGGCTGAATCAGAGTGGCTGATTCAGAGGGTCTGAAACAGAGATGCTGAATCAGAGTGGCGGAAACAGAGGGCGAGAAACAGAGGGGCAGAAACAGAGGGCAAGAAACAGAGGGGCTGAAACAGAGGGCGAGAAACAGACGGGCAGAAACAGAGAGCGAGAAACAGAGGGACTGAAACAGAGGGGCTGAAAAAGAGAGCGCAAAACAGAGGGACTGAAACAGAGGGCGAGAAACAGAGGGGCTGAAACAGAGGGCGAGAAACAGAGGGGCTGAAACAGAGGGCGACAAACAGAGGGGCTGAAACAGAGGGCGAGAAACAGACGGGCAGAAACAGAGGGCGAGAAACAGAGGGACTGAAACAAAGGGGCTGAAACAGAGAGCGCGAAACAGAGGTACTGAAACAGAGGGCGAGAAACAGCGGGGCTGAAACAGCGGGCAAGAAACAGCGGGGCTGAAACAGAGGGCGAGAAACAGAGGGGCTGAAACAGAGGGCAAGAAACAGAGGGGCTGAAACAGAGTGGCTGAAACAGAGGGCGAGAAACAGAGGGGCTGAATCAGACAGGCTGAATCAGATGGGCTGAAACAGAGGGGCTGAAACAGAGGGCGAGAAACAGAGTGGCTGAAACAGAGGGCGAGAAACAGAGGGCGAGAAACAGAGGGGCTGAAAAAGTGGGGCTGAAACAAAGGGGCTGAAACAAAGCGCCTGATACAGAGGGCGAGAAACAGAGGGGCTGAACCAGAGGGCGAGAAACAGAGGGGCTGAAACAGAGGGGCTGAAACAGTGGGGCTGAAACAGAGGGCGAGAAACAGAGAGGCTGAAACACAGGGCGAGAAACAGAGGGGCTGAAACAGAGGGCGAGAAACAGAGGGGCTGAAACAGAGGGGCTGAAACAGAGAGCGAGAAACAGAGGGGCTGAAACAGAGGGACTGAAACAGAGGGGCTGAAACAGAGAGCGCGAAACAGGGGGACTGAAACAGAGGGCGAGAAACAGAGGGGCTGAAACAGAGGGCGAGAAACAGAGGGGCTGAAACAGAGGGCGAGAAACAGAGGGGCTGAAACAGAGGGCGAGAAACAGAGGGCGAGAAACAGAGGGACTGAAACAGAGGGTCTGAAAGAGAGGGCGAGAAACAGAGTGGCTGAAACAGAGGGCGAGAAACAGAGGGGCTGAATCAGAGGGGCTGAAACAGAGTGGCTGAAACAGAGGGGCTGAATCAGAGGGGCTTAAACAGAAGGCGAGAAACAGAGGGGCTGAAACAGAGGGCGAGAAACAGAGGGGCAGAAACAGAGGGCGAGAAACAGTGGGGCTGAAACAGAGGTGCTGAAACAGAGGGCAAGAAACAGAGGGGCTGAAACAGAGGGCGAGAAACAGAGGGGCTGAAACAGAGGGGCTGATACAGAGGGACTGAATCAGAGGGCGAGAAACAGAGGGGCTGAAACAGAGGGCGAGAAACAGAGGGCGAGAAACAGAGGGCCAGAAACAGAGGGTCTGAAGCAGAGGGGCTGAAACAGAGGGCGAGAAACAGAGTGGCTGAAACAGAGGGCGAGAAACAGAGGGGCTGAATCAGAGGGGCTGAATCAGAGGGGCTGAAACAGAGGGGCTGAATCAGAGGGGCTGAAACAGAAGGCGAGAAACAGAGGGGCTGAAACAGAGGGCGAGAAACAGAGGGGCAGAAACAGAGGGCGACAAACAGAGGGGCTGAAACAGAGGGGCTGAAACAGAGGGCAAGAAACAGAAGGGGTTAAATCAGAGGGGCTGAAACAAATGCCGAGAAACAGAGGGGCTGAAACAGAGGGCGAGAAACAGAGGGGCTGAAACAGAGGGGCTGAAACAGAGGGTGAGAAACAGAGGGGCTGAAACAGAGTGCGAGAAACAGAGGGGCTGAAACAGAGGGGCAGAAACAGAGGGGCTGAATCAGAGTGGCTGATTCAGAGGGTCTGAAACAGAGATGCTGAATCAGAGGGGCGGAAACAGAGGGCGAGAAACAGAGGGTCAGAAACAGAGGGCAAGAAACAGAGGGGCTGAAACAGAGGGCGAGAAACAGACGGGCAGAAACAGAGAGCGAGAAACAGAGGGACTGAAACAGAAGGGCTGAAAAAGAGAGCGCGAAACAGAGGGACTGAAACAGAGGGCGAGAAACAGAGGGGCTGAAACAGAGGGCGACAGAGGGGCTGAAACAGAGGGCGAGAAACAGACGGGCAGAAACAGAGGGCGAGAAACAGAGGGACTGAAACAAAGGGGCTGAAACAGAGAGCGCGAAACAGAGGTACTGAAACAGAGGGCGAGAAACAGAGGGGCTGAAACAGCGGGCAAGAAACAGAGGGGCTGAAACAGAGGGCGAGAAACAGAGGGGCTGAAACAGAGTGCAAGAAACAGAGGGGCTGAAACAGAGTGGCTGAAACAGAGGGCGAGAAACAGAGGGGCTGAATCAGACAGGCTGAATCAGATGGGCTGAAACAGAGGGGCTGAAACAGAGGGCGAGAAACAGAGTGGCTGAAACAGAGGGCGAGAAACAGAGGGCGAGAAACAGAGGGGCTGAAAAAGTGGGGCTGAAACAAAGGGGCTGAAACAAAGCGCCTGATACAGAGGGCGAGAAACAGAGGGGCTGAAATAGAGGGCGAGAAACAGAGGGGCTGAAACAGAGGGGCTGAAACAGTGGGGCTGAAACAGAGGGCGAGAAACAGAGAGGCTGAAACACAGGGCGAGAAACAGAGGGGCTGAAACAGAGGGCGAGAAACAGAGGGGCTGAAACAGAGGGCAAGAAACAGAGGGGCTGAAACAGAGGGCGAGAAACAGAGGGGCTGAAACAGAGGGGCTGAAACAGAGAGCGAGAAACAGAGGGGCTGAAACAGAGGGGCTGAAACAGAGGGGTGGAAACAGAGGGGCTGAAACAGAGAGCGAGAAACAGAGGAGCTGAAACAGAGGTGCTGAACCAGAGGGCGAGAAACAGAGGGGCTGAAACAGAGGGCGAGAAACAGAGGGGCTGAAACAGAGGGCGAGAAACAGAGTGGCTGAAACAGAGGGCGAGAAACAGAGGGGCTGAAACAGAGGGCGAGAAACAGAGTGGCTGAAACAGAAGGGCTGAAACAGAGGGGCGGAAACAGAGGGGCTGAAACAGAGAGCGAGAAACAGAGGGGCTGAAACAGAGGGGCGGAAACATAGGGGCTGAAACAGAGGGTGAGAAACATAGTGGCTGAAACAAAGGGGCTGAAACAGTGGGGCTAAAATAGAGGGGCTGAAACAGAGGGCGAGAAATAGAGGGGCTGAAACAGAGTGCGAGAAACAGAGGGGCAGAAACAGAGGGCGAGAAACAGTGGGGCTGAAACAGAGGGGCTGAAACAGAGGGCAAGAAACAGAGGGGCTGAAAAAGAGGGGCTGAAACAGAGGGCAAGAAATAGAGGGGCTGAAAAAGAGGGCGAGAAACAGAGGGGCTGAAACAGAGGGTGAGAAACAGAGGGGCTGAATCAGAGGGGCTGAAACAAATGCCGAGAAACAGAGGGGCTGAAACAGAGTGCGAGAAACAGAGCGGCTGAAACAGAGGGGCTGAAACAGAGGACGAGAAACAGAGGGGCTGAAACAGAGGGGCTGAAGCAGAGGGGCTGAAACAGAGGGCGAGAAACAGAGGGGCTGAAACAAAGGGCGAGAAACAGAGGGGCTGAAACAGAGGGGCAGAAACAGAGGGGCTGAAACAGAGGGGCTGAATCGGAGGGGCTGAAACAGAGTGGCTGAAACAGAGGGGCTGAAACAGAGAGTGCGAAACAGAGGGGCTGAAACAGAGGGCGAGAAACAGAGGGGCTAAAACAGAGGGCGATAAACAGAGGGGCCGAAACAGAGGGCAAGAAACAGAGGGGCTGAAACCGAGTGGCTCAAACAGAAGGGCTGAAACAGAGGGGCTGAAACAGAGGGCGAGAAACAGAGGGGCTGAATCAGAGGGGCTGAAACAGAGGGGCTGAAACAGAGGGGCTGAATCAGAGGGGCTGAAACAGAAGGCGAGAAACAGAGGGGCTGAAACAGAGGGCGAGAAACAGAGGGGCAGAAACAGAGGGCGAGAAACAGGGGGGCTGAAACAGAGGTGCTGAAACAGAGGGCAAGAAACAGAGGGGCTGAAACAGAGGGCGAGAAACAAAGGGGCTGAAACAAAGGGGCTGAAACATAGGGGCTGAAACAGAGGGTGAGAAACATAGTGGCTGAAACAAAGGGGCTGAAACAGTGGGGCTAAAATAGAGGGGCTGAAACAGAGGGCGAGAAATAGAGGGGCTGAAACAGAGTGCGAGAAACAGAGGGGCAGAAACAGAGGGCGAGAAACAGTGGGGCTGAAACAGAGGGGCTGAAACAGAGGGCAAGAAACAGAGGGGCTGAAAAAGAGGGGCTGAAACAGAGGGCAAGAAATAGAGGGGCTGAAAAAGAGGGCGAGAAACAGAGGGGCTGAAACAGAGGGTGAGAAACAGAGGGGCTGAATCAGAGGGGCTGAAACAAATGCCGAGAAACAGAGGGGCTGAAACAGAGTGCGAGAAACAGAGCGGCTGAAACAGAGGGGCTGAAACAGAGGACGAGAAACAGAGGGGCTGAAACAGAGGGGCTGAAGCAGAGGGGCTGAAACAGAGGGCGAGAAACAGAGGGGCTGAAACAAAGGGCGAGAAACAGAGGGGCTGAAACAGAGGGGCAGAAACAGAGGGGCTGAAACAGAGGGGCTGAATCGGAGGGGCTGAAACAGAGTGGCTGAAACAGAGGGGCTGAAACAGAGAGTGCGAAACAGAGGGGCTGAAACAGAGGGCGAGAAACAGAGGGGCTAAAACAGAGGGCGATAAACAGAGGGGCCGAAACAGAGGGCAAGAAACAGAGGGGCTGAAACCGAGTGGCTCAAACAGAAGGGCTGAAACAGAGGGGCTGAAACAGAGGGCGAGAAACAGAGGGGCTGAATCAGAGGGGCTGAAACAGAGGGGCTGAAACAGAGGGGCTGAATCAGAGGGGCTGAAACAGAAGGCGAGAAACAGAGGGGCTGAAACAGAGGGCGAGAAACAGAGGGGCAGAAACAGAGGGCGAGAAACAGGGGGGCTGAAACAGAGGTGCTGAAACAGAGGGCAAGAAACAGAGGGGCTGAAACAGAGGGCGAGAAACAGAGGGGCTGAAACAAAGGGGCTGAAACAGAGGGGCTGAAACAGAGGGGCTGATACAGAGGGGCTGAAACAGAGGGCGAGAAACAGAGGGGCTGAAACAGAGGGCGAGAAACAGAGGGGCAGAAACAGAGGGCGACAAACAGAGGGGCAGAAACAGAGGGGCTGAAACAGAGGGCAAGAAACAGAGGGGCTGAAACAGAGGGCGAGAAACAGAGGGGCTGAAACAGAGGGGCTGAAACAGAGGGGCTGAAACAGAGGGCGAGAAACACAGGGGCTGAAACAAAGGGCGAGAAACAGAGGGGCTGAAACAGAGGGGCAGAAACAGAGGGGCTGAAACAGAGGGGCTGAATCGGAGGGGCTCAAACAGAGGGGATGAAACAGAGGGGCTGAAACAGAGGGCAAGAAACAGAGGGGCTGAAACAGAGGGGCTGAAACAGAGGGGCAGAAACAGAGGGCGAGAAACAGAGGGGCTGAAACAGAGGGCGAGAAACAGAGGGGCTGAATCAGAGGGGCTAAATCAGAGGGGCTGAAACAGAGGGGCTGAAACAGAGGGCGAGAAACAGAGGGGCTGAAACAGAGGGAGAGAAACAGAGGGGCTGAAACAGACGGGCTGAAACAGAGAGCCTGAAAGAGAGGGGCTGAAACAGAGGGGCTGAAATAGAGGGGCTGAAACAGAGGGGCTGAAACAGAGGGCGTGAAACTAAGGTACTGAATCAGAGGGGCTGAAACAGAGGGGCTGAAACAGACGGGCTGAAACAGAGAGCCTGAAACAGAGTGGCTGAAACAGAGGGGCTGAAATAGAGGGTCTGAAACAGAGGGGCTGATTCAGAGGGGCTGAAACAGAGGGGCTGAATCAGAGGGGCTGAAACAGAGGGGCTGAAACAGAGGGCGAGAAACAGAGAGGCTGAAACAGAGGGCGAGAAACAGAGGGGCTGAAACAGAGGGCGAGAAACAGAGGGGCTGAAAGAGAGGGGCTGAAACAGAGGGGCTGAAACAGAGGGCGAGAAACAGAGGGGCTGAAACAGAGGGCGAGAAACAGAGGGGCTGAAGCAGAGGGGCTGAAACAGAAGGCGAGAAACAGAGGGGCTGAAACAGAGGGGCTGAAACAGAGGGGCTGAAACAGAGGGCAAGAAACAGAGGGGCTGAAACAGAGGGCGAGAAACAGAGGGGCTAAAACAGAGGGCGATAAACAGAGGGACTGAAACAGAGGGCAAGAAACAGAGGGGCTGAAACCGAGTGGCTGAAACAGAAGGGCTGAAACAGAGGGGCTGAAACAGAGGGCGAGAAACAGAGGAGCTGAATCAGAGGGGCTGAAACAGAGGGGCTGAAACAGAGGGGCTGAATCAGAGGGGCTGAAACAGAAGGCGAGAAACAGAGGGGCTGAAACAGAGGGCGAGAAACAGAGGGGCAGAAACAGAGGGCGAGAAACAGTGGGGCTGAAACAGAGGGGCTGAAACAGAGGGCAAGAAACAGAGGGGCTGAAACAGAGGGCGAGAAACAGAGGGGCTGAAACAGAGGGGCTGAAACAGAGGGGCTGAAACAGAGGGCGAGAAACAGAGGGGCTGAAACAAAGGGCGAGAAACAGAGGGGCGGAAACAGAGGGGCAGAAACAGAGGGGCTGAAACAGAGGGGCTGAATCGGAGGGGCTGAAACAGAGGGGCTGAAACAGAGGGGCTGAAACAGAGGGCGAGAAACAGAGGGCGAGGAACAGAGGGGCTGAAACAGAGGGGCTGAAACAGAGGGGCTGAAACAAAGCGGCTGAAACAGAGGGCGAGAAACAGAGGGGCTGAAACAGAGGGCGAGAAACAGAGGGGCTGAATCAGAGGGGCTGAAACAGAGGGCGAGAAACAGAGGGGCTGAAACAGAGGGGCTGAAACAGAGGGGCTGAAACAGAGGGCGAGAAACAGAGAGGCTGAAACAGAGGGCGAGAAACAGAGGGGCTGAAACAGAGGGCGAGAAACAGAGGGGCTGAAAGAGAGGGGCTGAAACAGAGGGGCTGAAACAGAGGGCGAGAAACAGAGGGGCTGAAACAGAGGGGCTAAAACAGAGGGCGATAAACAGAGGGACTGAAACAGAGGGCAAGAAACAGAGGGGCTGAAACCGAGTGGCTGAAACAGAAGGGCTGAAACAGAGGGGCTGAAACAGAGGGCGAGAAACAGAGGAGCTGAATCAGAGGGGCTGAAACAGAGGGGCTGAAACAGAGGGGCTGAATCAGAGGGGCTGAAACAGAAGGCGAGAAACAGAGGGGCTGAAACAGAGGGCGAGAAACAGAGGGGCAGAAACAGAGGGCGAGAAACAGTGGGGCTGAAACAGAGGGGCTGAAACAGAGGGCAAGAAACAGAGGGGCTGAAACAGAGGGCGAGAAACAGAGGGGCTGAAACAGAGGGGCTGAAACAGAGGGGCTGAAACAGAGGGCGAGAAACAGAGGGGCTGAAACAAAGGGCGAGAAACAGAGGGGCGGAAACAGAGGGGCAGAAACAGAGGGGCTGAAACAGAGGGGCTGAATCGGAGGGGCTGAAACAGAGGGGCTGAAACAGAGGGGCTGAAACAGAGGGCGAGAAACAGAGGGCGAGGAACAGAGGGGCTGAAACAGAGGGGCTGAAACAGAGGGGCTGAAACAAAGCGGCTGAAACAGAGGGCGAGAAACAGAGGGGCTGAAACAGAGGGCGAGAAACAGAGGGGCTGAATCAGAGGGGCTGAAACAGAGGGCGAGAAACAGAGGGGCTGAAACAGAGGGGCTGAAACAGAGGGGCTGAAACAGAGGGCAAGAAACAGAGGGGCTGAAACAGAGGGCGAGAAACAGAGGGGCTGAAACAGAGGGGCTGAAACAGAGGGGCTGAAACAGAGAGCGAGAAACAGAGGGGCTGAAACAGAGGGCCAGAAACAGAGGGGCTGAAACCGAGTGGCTGAAACAGAAGGGCTGAAACAGAGGGGCTGAAACAGAGGGCGAGAAACAGAGGGGCTGAATCAGAGGGGCTGAATCAGAGGAGCTGAAACAGAGGGGCTGAAACAGAGGGTCTGAATCAGAGGGGCTGAAACAGAAGGCGAGAAACAGAGGGGCTGAAAGAGAGGGCCTGAATCAGAGGGGCTGAAACAGAAGGCGAGAAACAGAGGGGCAGAAACAGAGGGCGAGAAGCAGTGGGGCTGAAACAGAGGGGCTGAAACAGGGGGCAAGAAACAGAGGGGCTGAAACAGAGGGCGAGAAACAGAGGGGCTGAAACAGAGGGCCTGAATCAGAGGGGCTGAAACAGAAGGCGAGAAACAGAGGGGCTGAAAGAGAGGGCCTGAATCAGAGGGGCTGAAACAGAAGGCGAGCAACAGAGGGGCAGAAACAGAGGGCGAGAAGCAGTGGGGCTGAAACAGAGGGGCTGAAACAGAGGGCAAGAAACAGAGGGGCTGAAACAGAGGGCGAGAAACAGAGGGGCTGAAACAGAGGGGCTGAAGCAGAGGATCTGAAACAGAGGGCGAGAAACAGAGGGGCTGAAACAAAGGGCGAGAAACAGAGGGGCTGAAACAGAGGGGCAGAAACAGAGGAGCTGAAACAGAGGGGCTGAATCGGAGGGGCTGAAACAGAGGGGCTGAAACAGAGGGGCTGAAACAGAGAGTGCGAAACAGAGGGGCTGAAACAGAGGGCGAGAAACAGAGGGGCTAAAACAGAGGGCGATAAACAGAGGGACTGAAACAGAGGGCAAGAAACAGAGGGGCTGAAACCGAGTGGCTGAAACAGAAGGGCTGAAACAGAGGGGCTGAAACAGAGGGCGAGAAACAGAGGAGCTGAATCAGAGGGGCTGAAACAGAAGGCGAGAAACAGACGGGCTGAAACAGAGGGCGAGAAACAGAGGGGCAGAAACAGAGGAGCTGAAACAGAGGGGCTGAATCGGAGGGGCTGAAACAGAGGGGCTGAAACAGAGGGGCTGAAACAGAGAGTGCGAAACAGAGGGGCTGAAACAGAGGGCGAGAAACAGAGGGGCTAAAACAGAGGGCGATAAACAGAGGGACTGAAACAGAGGGCAAGAAACAGAGGGGCTGAAACCGAGTGGCTGAAACAGAAGGGCTGAAACAGAGGGGCTGAAACAGAGGGCGAGAAACAGAGGAGCTGAATCAGAGGGGCTGAAACAGAAGGCGAGAAACAGACGGGCTGAAACAGAGGGCGAGAAACAGAGGGGCAGAAACAGAGGGCGAGAAACAGTGGGGCTGAAACAGAGGGGCTGAAACAGAGGGGCTGAAACAGAGGGCGAGAAACAGAGGGGCTGAAACAGAGGGGCTGAAACAGAGGGGCTGAAACAGAGGGCGAGAAACAGAGGGGCTGAAACAAAGGGCGAGAAACAGAGGGGCGGAAACGGAGGGGCAGAAACAGAGGGGCTGAAACAGAGGGGCTGAATCGGAGGGGCTGAAACAGAGGGGCTGAAACAGAGGGGCTGAAACAGAGGGCAAGAAACAGAGGGGCTGAAACAGAGGGGCTGAAACAGAGGGGCAGAAACAGAGGGCGAGAAACAGAGGGGCTGAATCAGAGGGGCTGAATCAGAGGGGCTGAAACAGAGGGGCTGAAACAGAGGGCGAGAAACAGAGGGGCTGAATCAGAGGGGCTGAATCAGAGGGGCTGAAACAGAGGGGCTAAAACAGAGGGCGAGAAACTAAGGGACTGAATCAGAGGGGCTGAAACAGTGGGGCTGAAACAGACGGGCTGAAACAGAGAGCCTGAAACAGAGGGGCTGAAACAGAGGGGCTGAAATAGAGGGGCTGAAACAGAGGGGCTGAAACAGAGGGCGAGAAACTAAGGTACTGAATCAGAGGGGCTGAAACAGAGGGGCTGAATCAGAGGGGCTGAAACAGAGGGGCTGAATCAGAGGGGCTGAAACAGAGGGGCTGAAACAGAGGGCGAGAAACAGAGAGGCTGAAACAGAGGGCGAGAAACACAGGGGCTGAAACAGATGGCGAGAAACAGAGGGGCTGAAACAGAGGGCGAGAAACAGAGGGGCTGAATCAGAGGGGCTGAAACAGAGGGGCTGAAACAGAGGGCGAGAAACAGAGGGGCTGAAACAGAGGGGCTGAAACAGAAGGCGAGAAACAGAGGGGCTGAAACAGAGGGCGAGAAACAGAGGGGCAGAAACAGAGGGCGAGAAACAGAGGGGCTGAAACAGAGGTGCTGAAACAGAGGGCAAGAAACAGAGGGGCTGAAACAGAGGGCGAGAAACAGAGGGGCTGAAACAAAGGGGCTGAAACAGAGGGGCTGAAACAGAGGGGCTGATACAGAGGGGCTGAAACAGAGGGCGAGAAACAGAGTGGCTGAAACAGAGGGCGAGAAACAGAGGGGCTGAATC
Source organism: Chiloscyllium punctatum (assembly GCF_047496795.1). Lineage (NCBI taxonomy): Eukaryota > Metazoa > Chordata > Chondrichthyes > Orectolobiformes > Hemiscylliidae > Chiloscyllium > Chiloscyllium punctatum. The sequence goes on along the minus strand of NW_027309795.1, from coordinate 1,562,113 downwards.
AGAGGGGCTGAAACAGAGGGGCTGAAACAGAGGGGCTGAACCAGAGGGGCTGAAGCAGAGGATCTGAAACACAGGGCGAGAAACAGAGGGGCTGAAACAAAGGGCGAGAAACAGAGGGGCTGAAACAGAGGGGCTGAATCGGAGGGGCTGAAACAGAGGGGCTGAAACAGAGGGGCTGAAACAGAGAGTGCGAAACAGAGGGGCTGAAACAGAGGTCGAGAAACAGAGGGGCTAAAACAGAGGGCGATAAACAGAGGGACTGAAACAGAGGGCAAGAAACAGAGGGGCTGAAACCGAGTGGCTGAAACAGAAGGGCTGAAACAGAGGGGCTGAAACAGAGGGCGAGAAACAGAGGAGCTGAATCAGAGGGGCTGAAACAGAGGGGATGAAACAGAGGGGCTGAATCAGAGGGGCTGAAACAGAAGGCGAGAAACAGAGGGGCTGAAACAGAGGGCGAGAAACAGAGGGGCAGAAACAGAGGGCGAGAAACAGTGGGGCTGAAACAGAGGGGCTGAAACAGAGGGCAAGAAACAGAGGGGCTGAAACAGAGGGCGAGAAACAGAGGGGCTGAAACAGAGGGGCTGAAACAGAGGGGCTGAAACAGAGGGCGAGAAACAGAGGGGCTGAAACAAAGGGCGAGAAACAGAGGGGCGGAAACAGAGGGGCAGAAACAGAGGGGCTGAAACAGAGGGGCTGAATCGGAGGGGCTGAAACAGAGGGGCTGAAACAGAGGGGCTGAAACAGAGGGGGAGAAACAGAGGGCGAGGAACAGAGGGGCTGAAACAGAGGGGCTGAAACAGAGGGGCTGAAACAAAGCGGCTGAAACAGAGGGCGAGAAACAGAGGGGCTGAAACAGAGGGCGAGAAACAGAGGGGCTGAATCAGAGGGGCTGAAACAGAGGGCGAGAAACAGAGGGGCTGAAACAGAGGGGCTGAAACAGAGGGGCTGAAACAGAGGGCAAGATACAGAGGGGCTGAAACAGAGGGCGAGAAACAGAGGGGCTGAAGCAGAGGGGCTGAAACAGAGGGGCTGAAACCGAGAGCGAGAAACAGAGGGGCTGAAACAGAGGGCCAGAAACAGAGGGGCTGAAACCGAGTGGCTGAAACAGAAGGGCTGAAACAGAGGGGCTGAAACAGAGGGCGAGAAACAGAGGGGCTGAATCAGAGGGGCTGAATCAGAGGGGCTGAAACAGAGGGCCTGAATCAGAGGGTCTGAAACAGAAGGCGAGAAACAGAGGGGCTGAAAGAGAGGGCCTGAATCAGAGGGGCTGAAACAGAAGGCGAGAAACAGAGGGGCAGAAACAGAGGGCGAGAAGCAGTGGGGCTGAAACAGAGGGCAAGAAACAGAAGGGCTGAAACAGAGGGCGAGAAACAGAGGGGCTGAAACAGAGGGGCTGAAGCAGAGGATCTGAAACAGAGGGCGAGAAAAAGAGGGGCTGAAACAAAGGGCGAGAAACAGAGGGGCTGAAACAGAGGGGCAGAAACAGAGGGGCTGAAACAGAGGGGCTGAATCGGAGGGGCTGAAACAGAGGGGCTGAAACAGAGGGGCTGAAACAGAGAGTGCGAAACAGAGGGGCTGAAACAGAGGGCGAGAAACAGAGGGGCTAAAACCGAGTGGCTGAAACAGAAGGGCTGAAACAGAGGGGCTGAAACAGAGGGCGAGAAACAGAGGAGCTGAATCAGAGGGGCTGAAACAGAAGGCGAGAAACAGACGGGCTGAAACAGAGGGCGAGAAACAGTGGGGCTGAAACAGAGGGGCTGAAACAGAGGGCAAGAAACAGATGGGCTGAAACAGAGGGCGAGAAACAGAGGGGCTGAAACAGAGGGGCTGAAACAGAGGGGCTGAAACAGAGGGCGAGAAACAGAGGGGCTGAAACAGAGGGCGAGAAACAGAGGGGCTGAAACAGAGGGGCTGAAACAGAGAGCGAGAAACAGAGGGGCTGAAACAGAGGGACTGAAACAGAGGGGCTGAAACAGAGAGCGCGAAACAGGGGGACTGAAACAGAGGGCGAGAAACAGAGGGGCTGAAACAGAGGGCGAGAAACAGAGGGGCTGAAACAGAGGGCGAGAAACAGAGGGGCTGAAACAGAGGGCGAGAAACAGAGGGCGAGAAACAGAGGGACTGAAACAGAGGGTCTGAAACAGAGGGCGAGAAACAGAGTGGCTGAAACAGAGGGCGAGAAACAGAGGGGCTGAATCAGAGGGGCTGAAACAGAGTGGCTGAAACAGAGGGGCTGAATCAGAGGGGCTGAAACAGAAGGCGAGAAACAGAGGGGCTGAAACAGAGGGCGAGAAACAGAGGGGCAGAAACAGAGGGCGAGAAACAGTGGGGCTGAAACAGAGGTGCTGAAACAGAGGGCAAGAAACAGAGGGGCTGAAACAGAGGGCGAGAAACAGAGGGGCTGAAACAGAGGGGCTGATACAGAGGGACTGAATCAGAGGGCGAGAAACAGAGGGGCTGAAACAGAGGGCGAGAAACAGAGGGCGAGAAACAGAGGGCCAGAAACAGAGGGTCTGAAGCAGAGGGGCTGAAACAGAGGGCGAGAAACAGAGTGGCTGAAACAGAGGGCGAGAAACAGAGGGGCTGAATCAGAGGGGCTGAATCAGAGGGGCTGAAACAGAGGGGCTGAATCAGAGGGGCTGAAACAGAAGGCGAGAAACAGAGGGGCTGAAACAGAGGGCGAGAAACAGAGGGGCAGAAACAGAGGGCGACAAACAGAGGGGCTGAAACAGAGGGGCTGAAACAGAGGGCAAGAAACAGAAGGGGTTAAATCAGAGGGGCTGAAACAAATGCCGAGAAACAGAGGGGCTGAAACAGAGGGCGAGAAACAGAGGGGCTGAAACAGAGGGGCTGAAACAGAGGGTGAGAAACAGAGGGGCTGAAACAGAGTGCGAGAAACAGAGGGGCTGAAACAGAGGGGCAGAAACAGAGGGGCTGAATCAGAGTGGCTGATTCAGAGGGTCTGAAACAGAGATGCTGAATCAGAGGGGCGGAAACAGAGGGCGAGAAACAGAGGGTCAGAAACAGAGGGCAAGAAACAGAGGGGCTGAAACAGAGGGCGAGAAACAGACGGGCAGAAACAGAGAGCGAGAAACAGAGGGACTGAAACAGAAGGGCTGAAAAAGAGAGTGCGAAACAGAGGGACTGAAACAGAGGGCGAGAAACAGAGGGGCTGAAACAGAGGGCGACAGAGGGGCTGAAACAGAGGGCGAGAAACAGACGGGCAGAAACAGAGGGCGAGAAACAGAGGGACTGAAACAAAGGGGCTGAAACAGAGAGCGCGAAACAGAGGTACTGAAACAGAGGGCGAGAAACAGAGGGGCTGAAACAGCGGGCAAGAAACAGAGGGGCTGAAACAGAGGGCGAGAAACAGAGGGGCTGAAACAGAGGGCAAGAAACAGAGGGGCTGAAACAGAGTGGCTGAAACAGAGGGCGAGAAACAGAGGGGCTGAATCAGACAGGCTGAATCAGATGGGCTGAAACAGAGGGGCTGAAACAGAGGGCGAGAAACAGAGTGGCTGAAACAGAGGGCGAGAAACAGAGGGCGAGAAACAGAGGGGCTGAAAAAGTGGGGCTGAAACAAAGGGGCTGAAACAAAGCGCCTGATACAGAGGGCGAGAAACAGAGGGGCTGAAATAGAGGGCGAGAAACAGAGGGGCTGAAACAGAGGGGCTGAAACAGTGGGGCTGAAACAGAGGGCGAGAAACAGAGAGGCTGAAACACAGGGCGAGAAACAGAGGGGCTGAAACAGAGGGCGAGAAACAGAGGGGCTGAAACAGAGGGCAAGAAACAGAGGGGCTGAAACAGAGGGCGAGAAACAGAGGGGCTGAAACAGAGGGGCTGAAACAGAGAGCGAGAAACAGAGGGGCTGAAACAGAGGGGCTGAAACAGAGGGGTGGAAACAGAGGGGCTGAAACAGAGAGCGAGAAACAGAGGAGCTGAAACAGAGGTGCTGAACCAGAGGGCGAGAAACAGAGGGGCTGAAACAGAGGGCGAGAAACAGAGGGGCTGAAACAGAGGGCGAGAAACAGAGGGCGAGAAACAGAGGGACTGAAACAGAGGGTCTGAAACAGAGGGTCTGAAACAGAGGGCGAGAAACAGAGTGGCTGAAACAGAGGGCGAGAAACAGAGGGGCTGAAACAGAGGGCGAGAAACAGAGTGGCTGAAACAGAAGGGCTGAAACAGAGGGGCGGAAACAGAGGGGCTGAAACAGAGAGCGAGAAACAGAGGGGCTGAAACAGAGGGGCGGAAACATAGGGGCTGAAACAGAGGGTGAGAAACATAGTGGCTGAAACAAAGGGGCTGAAACAGTGGGGCTAAAATAGAGGGGCTGAAACAGAGGGCGAGAAATAGAGGGGCTGAAACAGAGTGCGAGAAACAGAGGGGCAGAAACAGAGGGCGAGAAACAGTGGGGCTGAAACAGAGGGGCTGAAACAGAGGGCAAGAAATAGAGGGGCTGAAAAAGAGGGCGAGAAACAGAGGGGCTGAAACAGAGGGTGAGAAACAGAGGGGCTGAATCAGAGGGGCTGAAACAAATGCCGAGAAACAGAGGGGCTGAAACAGAGTGCGAGAAACAGAGCGGCTGAAACAGAGGGGCTGAAACAGAGGACGAGAAACAGAGGGGCTGAAACAGAGGGGCTGAAGCAGAGGGGCTGAAACAGAGGGCGAGAAACAGAGGGGCTGAAACAAAGGGCGAGAAACAGAGGGGCTGAAACAGAGGGGCAGAAACAGAGGGGCTGAAACAGAGGGGCTGAATCGGAGGGGCTGAAACAGAGTGGCTGAAACAGAGGGGCTGAAACAGAGAGTGCGAAACAGAGGGGCTGAAACAGAGGGCGAGAAACAGAGGGGCTAAAACAGAGGGCGATAAACAGAGGGGCCGAAACAGAGGGCAAGAAACAGAGGGGCTGAAACCGAGTGGCTCAAACAGAAGGGCTGAAACAGAGGGGCTGAAACAGAGGGCGAGAAACAGAGGGGCTGAATCAGAGGGGCTGAAACAGAGGGGCTGAAACAGAGGGGCTGAATCAGAGGGGCTGAAACAGAAGGCGAGAAACAGAGGGGCTGAAACAGAGGGCGAGAAACAGAGGGGCAGAAACAGAGGGCGAGAAACAGGGGGGCTGAAACAGAGGTGCTGAAACAGAGGGCAAGAAACAGAGGGGCTGAAACAGAGGGCGAGAAACAGAGGGGCTGAAACAAAGGGGCTGAAACAGAGGGGCTGAAACAGAGGGGCTGATACAGAGGGGCTGAAACAGAGGGCGAGAAACAGAGGGGCTGAAACAGAGGGCGAGAAACAGAGGGGCAGAAACAGAGGGCGACAAACAGAGGGGCTGAAACAGAGGGGCTGAAACAGAGGGCAAGAAACAGAGGGGCTGAAACAGAGGGCGAGAAACAGAGGGGCTGAAACAGAGGGGCTGAAACAGAGGGCGAGAAACACAGGGGCTGAAACAAAGGGCGAGAAACAGAGGGGCTGAAACAGAGGGGCAGAAACAGAGGGGCTGAAACAGAGGGGCTGAATCGGAGGGTCTCAAACAGAGGGGCTGAAACAGAGGGGCTGAAACAGAGGGCAAGAAACAGAGGGGCTGAAACAGAGGGGCTGAAACAGAGGGGCAGAAACAGAGGGCGAGAAACAGAGGGGCTGAATCAGAGGGGCTGAATCAGAGGGGCTGAAACAGAGGGGCTGAAACAGAGGGCGAGAAACAGAGGGGCTGAATCAGAGGGGCTAAATCAGAGGGGCTGAAACAGAGGGGCTGAAACAGAGGGCGAGAAACAGAGGGGCTGAAACAGAGGGAGAGAAACAGAGGGGCTGAAACAGACGGGCTGAAACAGAGAGCCTGAAAGAGAGGGGCTGAAACAGAGGGGCTGAAATAGAGGGGCTGAAACAGAGGGGCTGAAACAGAGGGCGTGAAACTAAGGTACTGAATCAGAGGGGCTGAAACAGAGGGGCTGAAACAGACGGGCTGAAACATAGAGCCTGAAACAGAGTGGCTGAAACAGAGGGGCTGAAATAGAGGGTCTGAAACAGAGGGGCTGATTCAGAGGGGCTGAAACAGAGGGGCTGAATCAGAGGGGCTGAAACAGAGGGGCTGAAACAGAGGGCGAGAAACAGAGAGGCTGAAACAGAGGGCGAGAAACAGAGGGGCTGAAACAGAGGGCGAGAAACAGAGGGGCTGAAAGAGAGGGGCTGAAACAGAGGGGCTGAAACAGAGGGCGAGAAACAGAGGGGCTGAAACAGAGGGCGAGAAACAGAGGGGCTGAAGCAGAGGGGCTGAAACAGAAGGCGAGAAACAGAGGGGCTGAAACAGAGGGGCTGAAACAGAGGGCGAGAAACAGAGGGGCTGAAACAGAGGGCGAGAAACAGAGGGGCTAAAACAGAGGGCGATAAACAGAGGGACTGAAACAGAGGGCAAGAAACAGAGGGGCTGAAACAGAGGGTCTGAAAGAGAGGGCGAGAAACAGAGTGGCTGAAACAGAGGGCGAGAAACAGAGGGGCTGAATCAGAGGGGCTGAAACAGAGTGGCTGAAACAGAGGGGCTGAATCAGAGGGGCTGAAACAGAAGGCGAGAAACAGAGGGGCTGAAACAGAGGGCGAGAAACAGAGGGGCAGAAACAGAGGGCGAGAAACAGTGGGGATGAAACAGAGGTGCTGAAACAGAGGGCAAGAAACAGAGGGGCTGAAACAGAGGGCGAGAAACAGAGGGGCTGAAACAGAGGGGCTGATACAGAGGGACTGAATCAGAGGGCGAGAAACAGAGGGGCTGAAACAGAGGGCGAGAAACAGAGGGCGAGAAACAGAGGGCCAGAAACAGAGGGTCTGAAGCAGAGGGGCTGAAACAGAGGGCGAGAAACAGAGTGGCTGAAACAGAGGGCGAGAAACAGAGGGGCTGAATCAGAGGGGCTGAATCAGAGGGGCTGAAACAGAGGGGCTGAATCAGAGGGGCTGAAACAGAAGGCGAGAAACAGAGGGGCTGAAACAGAGGGCGAGAAACAGAGGGGCAGAAACAGAGGGCGACAAACAGAGGGGCTGAAACAGAGGGGCTGAAACAGAGGGCAAGAAACAGAAGGGGTTAAATCAGAGGGGCTGAAACAAATGCCGAGAAACAGAGGGGCTGAAACAGAGGGCGAGAAACAGAGGGGCTGAAACAGAGGGGCTGAAACAGAGGGTGAGAAACAGAGGGGCTGAAACAGAGTGCGAGAAACAGAGGGGCTGAAACAGAGGGGCAGAAACAGAGGGGCTGAATCAGAGTGGCTGATTCAGAGGGTCTGAAACAGAGATGCTGAATCAGAGGGGCGGAAACAGAGGGCGAGAAACAGAGGGTCAGAAACAGAGGGCAAGAAACAGAGGGGCTGAAACAGAGGGCGAGAAACAGACGGGCAGAAACAGAGAGCGAGAAACAGAGGGACTGAAACAGAAGGGCTGAAAAAGAGAGCGCGAAACAGAGGGACTGAAACAGAGGGCGAGAAACAGAGGGGCTGAAACAGAGGGCGACAGAGGGGCTGAAACAGAGGGCGAGAAACAGACGGGCAGAAACAGAGGGCGAGAAACAGAGGGACTGAAACAAAGGGGCTGAAACAGAGAGCGCGAAACAGAGGTACTGAAACAGAGGGCGAGAAACAGAGGGGCTGAAACAGCGGGCAAGAAACAGAGGGGCTGAAACAGAGGGCGAGAAACAGAGGGGCTGAAACAGAGTGCAAGAAACAGAGGGGCTGAAACAGAGTGGCTGAAACAGAGGGCGAGAAACAGAGGGGCTGAATCAGACAGGCTGAATCAGATGGGCTGAAACAGAGGGGCTGAAACAGAGGGCGAGAAACAGAGTGGCTGAAACAGAGGGCGAGAAACAGAGGGCGAGAAACAGAGGGGCTGAAAAAGTGGGGCTGAAACAAAGGGGCTGAAACAAAGCGCCTGATACAGAGGGCGAGAAACAGAGGGGCTGAAATAGAGGGCGAGAAACAGAGGGGCTGAAACAGAGGGGCTGAAACAGTGGGGCTGAAACAGAGGGCGAGAAACAGAGAGGCTGAAACACAGGGCGAGAAACAGAGGGGCTGAAACAGAGGGCGAGAAACAGAGGGGCTGAAACAGAGGGCAAGAAACAGAGGGGCTGAAACAGAGGGCGAGAAACAGAGGGGCTGAAACAGAGGGGCTGAAACAGAGAGCGAGAAACAGAGGGGCTGAAACAGAGGGGCTGAAACAGAGGGGTGGAAACAGAGGGGCTGAAACAGAGAGCGAGAAACAGAGGAGCTGAAACAGAGGTGCTGAACCAGAGGGCGAGAAACAGAGGGGCTGAAACAGAGGGCGAGAAACAGAGGGGCTGAAACAGAGGGCGAGAAACAGAGGGCGAGAAACAGAGGGACTGAAACAGAGGGTCTGAAACAGAGGGTCTGAAACAGAGGGCGAGAAACAGAGTGGCTGAAACAGAGGGCGAGAAACAGAGGGGCTGAAACAGAGGGCGAGAAACAGAGTGGCTGAAACAGAAGGGCTGAAACAGAGGGGCGGAAACAGAGGGGCTGAAACAGAGAGCGAGAAACAGAGGGGCTGAAACAGAGGGGCGGAAACATAGGGGCTGAAACAGAGGGTGAGAAACATAGTGGCTGAAACAAAGGGGCTGAAACAGTGGGGCTAAAATAGAGGGGCTGAAACAGAGGGCGAGAAATAGAGGGGCTGAAACAGAGTGCGAGAAACAGAGGGGCAGAAACAGAGGGCGAGAAACAGTGGGGCTGAAACAGAGGGGCTGAAACAGAGGGCAAGAAACAGAGGGGCTGAAAAAGAGGGGCTGAAACAGAGGGCAAGAAATAGAGGGGCTGAAAAAGAGGGCGAGAAACAGAGGGGCTGAAACAGAGGGTGAGAAACAGAGGGGCTGAATCAGAGGGGCTGAAACAAATGCCGAGAAACAGAGGGGCTGAAACAGAGTGCGAGAAACAGAGCGGCTGAAACAGAGGGGCTGAAACAGAGGACGAGAAACAGAGGGGCTGAAACAGAGGGGCTGAAGCAGAGGGGCTGAAACAGAGGGCGAGAAACAGAGGGGCTGAAACAAAGGGCGAGAAACAGAGGGGCTGAAACAGAGGGGCAGAAACAGAGGGGCTGAAACAGAGGGGCTGAATCGGAGGGGCTGAAACAGAGTGGCTGAAACAGAGGGGCTGAAACAGAGAGTGCGAAACAGAGGGGCTGAAACAGAGGGCGAGAAACAGAGGGGCTAAAACAGAGGGCGATAAACAGAGGGGCCGAAACAGAGGGCAAGAAACAGAGGGGCTGAAACCGAGTGGCTCAAACAGAAGGGCTGAAACAGAGGGGCTGAAACAGAGGGCGAGAAACAGAGGGGCTGAATCAGAGGGGCTGAAACAGAGGGGCTGAAACAGAGGGGCTGAATCAGAGGGGCTGAAACAGAAGGCGAGAAACAGAGGGGCTGAAACAGAGGGCGAGAAACAGAGGGGCAGAAACAGAGGGCGAGAAACAGGGGGGCTGAAACAGAGGTGCTGAAACAGAGGGCAAGAAACAGAGGGGCTGAAAGAGAGGGCGAGAAACAGAGGGGCTGAAACAAAGGGGCTGAAACAGAGGGGCTGAAACAGAGGGGCTGATACAGTGGGGCTGAAACAGAGGGCGAGAAACAGAGGGGCTGAAACAGAGGGCGAGAAACAGAGGGGCAGAAACAGAGGGCGACAAACAGAGGGGCTGAAACAGAGGGGCTGAAACAGAGGGCAAGAAACAGAGGGGCTGAAACAGAGGGCGAGAAACAGAGGGGCTGAAACAGAGGGGCTGAAACAGAGGGGCTGAAACAGAGGGCGAGAAACACAGGGGCTGAAACAAAGGGCGAGAAACAGAGGGGCTGAAACAGAGGGGCAGAAACAGAGGGGCTGAAACAGAGGGGCTGAATCGGAGGGGCTCAAACAGAGGGGCTGAAACAGAGGGGCTGAAACAGAGGGCAAGAAACAGAGGGGCTGAAACAGAGGGGCTGAAACAGAGGGGCAGAAACAGAGGGCGAGAAACAGAGGGGCTGAATCAGAGGGGCTGAATCAGAGGGGCTGAAACAGAGGGGCTGAAACAGAGGGCGAGAAACAGAGGGGCTGAATCAGAGGGGCTAAATCAGAGGGTCTGAAACAGAGGGGCTGAAACAGAGGGCGAGAAACAGAGGGGCTGAAACAGAGGGAGAGAAACAGAGGGGCTGAAACAGACGGGCTGAAACAGAGAGCCTGAAAGAGAGGGGCTGAAACAGAGGGGCTGAAATAGAGGGGCTGAAACAGAGGGGCTGAAACAGAGGGCGTGAAACTAAGGTACTGAATCAGAGGGGCTGAAACAGAGGGGCTGAAACAGACGGGCTGAAACAGAGAGCCTGAAACAGAGTGGCTGAAACAGAGGGGCTGAAATAGAGGGTCTGAAACAGAGGGGCTGATTCAGAGGGACTGAAACAGAGGGGCTGAATCAGAGGGGCTGAAACAGAGGGGCTGAAACAGAGGGCGAGAAACAGAGAGGCTGAAACAGAGGGCGAGAAACAGAGGGGCTGAAACAGAGGGCGAGAAACAGAGGGGCTGAAAGAGAGGGGCTGAAACAGAGGGGCTGAAACAGAGGGCTAGAAACAGAGGGGCCGAAACAGAGGGCGAGAAACAGAGGGGCTGAAGCAGAGGGGCTGAAACAGAAGGCGAGAAACAGAGGGGCTGAAACAGAGGGGCTGAAACAGAGGGGCTGAAACAGAGAGTGCGAAACAGAGGGGCTGAAACAGAGGGCGAGAAACAGAGGGGCTAAAACAGAGGGCGATAAACAGAGGGACTGAAACAGAGGGCAAGAAACAGAGGGGCTGAAACCGAGTGGCTGAAACAGAAGGGCTGAAACAGAGGGGCTGAAACAGAGGGCGAGAAACAGAGGAGCTGAATCAGAGGGGCTGAAACAGAGGGGCTGAAACAGAGGGGCTGAATCAGAGGGGCTGAAACAGAAGGCGAGAAACAGAGGGGCTGAAACAGAGGGCGAGAAACAGAGGGGCAGAAACAGAGGGCGAGAAACAGTGGGGCTGAAACAGAGGGGCTGAAACAGAGGGCAAGAAACAGAGGGGCTGAAACAGAGGGCGAGAAACAGAGGGGCTGAAACAGAGGGGCTGAAACAGAGGGGCTGAAACAGAGGGCGAGAAACAGAGGGGCTGAAACAAAGGGCGAGAAACAGAGGGGCGGAAACAGAGGGGCAGAAACAGAGGGGCTGAAACAGAGGGGCTGAATCGGAGGGGCTGAAACAGAGGGGCTGAAACAGAGGGGCTGAAACAGAGGGCGAGAAACAGAGGGCGAGGAACAGAGGGGCTGAAACAGAGGGGCTGAAACAGAGGGGCTGAAACAAAGCGGCTGAAACAGAGGGCGAGAAACAGAGGGGCTGAAACAGAGGGCGAGAAACAGAGGGGCTGAATCAGAGGGGCTGAAACAGAGGGCGAGAAACAGAGGGGCTGAAACAGAGGGGCTGAAAAAGAGGGGCTGAAACAGAGGGCAAGAAACAGAGGGGCTGAAACAGAGGGCGAGAAACAGAGGGGCTGAAACAGAGGGGCTGAAACAGAGGGGCTGAAACAGAGAGCGAGAAACAGAGGGGCTGAAACAGAGGGCCAGAAACAGAGGGGCTGAAACCGAGTGGCTGAAACAGAAGGGCTGAAACAGAGGGGCTGAAACAGAGGGCGAGAAACAGAGGGGCTGAATCAGAGGGGCTGAATCAGAGGAGCTGAAACAGAGGGGCTGAAACAGAGGGTCTGAATCAGAGGGGCTGAAACAGAAGGCGAGAAACAGAGGGGCTGAAAGAGAGGGCCTGAATCAGAGGGGCTGAAACAGAAGGCGAGAAACAGAGGGGCAGAAACAGAGGGCGAGAAGCAGTGGGGCTGAAACAGAGGGGCTGAAACAGAGGGCAAGAAACAGAGGGGCTGAAACAGAGGGCGAGAAACAGAGGGGCTGAAACAGAGGGCCTGAATCAGAGGGGCTGAAACAGAAGGCGAGAAACAGAGGGGCTGAAAGAGAGGGCCTGAATCAGAGGGGCTGAAACAGAAGGCGAGCAACAGAGGGGCAGAAACAGAGGGCGAGAAGCAGTGGGGCTGAAACAGAGGGGCTGAAACAGAGGGCAAGAAACAGAGGGGCTGAAACAGAGGGCGAGAAACAGAGGGGCTGAAACAGAGGGGCTGAAGCAGAGGATCTGAAACAGAGGGCGAGAAACAGAGGGGCTGAAACAAAGGGCGAGAAACAGAGGGGCTGAAACAGAGGGGCAGAAACAGAGGAGCTGAAACAGAGGGGCTGAATCGGAGGGGCTGAAACAGAGGGGCTGAAACAGAGGGGCTGAAACAGAGAGTGCGAAACAGAGGGGCTGAAACAGAGGGCGAGAAACAGAGGGGCTAAAACAGAGGGCGATAAACAGAGGGACTGAAACAGAGGGCAAGAAACAGAGGGGCTGAAACCGAGTGGCTGAAACAGAAGGGCTGAAACAGAGGGGCTGAAACAGAGGGCGAGAAACAGAGGAGCTGAATCAGAGGGGCTGAAACAGAAGGCGAGAAACAGACGGGCTGAAACAGAGGGCGAGAAACAGAGGGGCAGAAACAGAGGGCGAGAAACAGTGGGGCTGAAACAGAGGGGCTGAAACAGAGGGGCTGAAACAGAGGGCGAGAAACAGAGGGGCTGAAACAGAGGGGCTGAAACAGAGGGGCTGAAACAGAGGGCGAGAAACAGAGGGGCTGAAACAAAGGGCGAGAAACAGAGGGGCGGAAACGGAGGGGCAGAAACAGAGGGGCTGAAACAGAGGGGCTGAATCGGAGGGGCTGAAACAGAGGGGCTGAAACAGAGGGGCTGAAACAGAGGGCAAGAAACAGAGGGGCTGAAACAGAGGGGCTGAAACAGAGGGGCAGAAACAGAGGGCGAGAAACAGAGGGGCTGAATCAGAGGGGCTGAATCAGAGGGGCTGAAACAGAGGGGCTGAAACAGAGGGCGAGAAACAGAGGGGCTGAATCAGAGGGGCTGAATCAGAGGGGCTGAAACAGAGGGGCTAAAACAGAGGGCGAGAAACTAAGGGACTGAATCAGAGGGGCTGAAACAGTGGGGCTGAAACAGACGGGCTGAAACAGAGAGCCTGAAACAGAGGGGCTGAAACAGAGGGGCTGAAATAGAGGGGCTGAAACAGAGGGGCTGAAACAGAGGGCGAGAAACTAAGGTACTGAATCAGAGGGGCTGAAACAGAGGGGCTGAATCAGAGGGGCTGAAACAGAGGGGCTGAATCAGAGGGGCTGAAACAGAGGGGCTGAAACAGAGGGCGAGAAACAGAGAGGCTGAAACAGAGGGCGAGAATCACAGGGGCTGAAACAGATGGCGAGAAACAGAAAGGCTGAAACAGAGGGCGAGAAACAGAGGGGCTGAATCAGAGGGGCTGAAACAGAGGGGCTGAAACAAAGGGCGAGAAACAGAGGGGCTGAAACAGAGGGGCTGAAACAGAAGGCGAGAAACAGAGGGGCTGAAACAGAGGGCGAGAAACAGAGGGGCAGAAACAGAGGGCGAGAAACAGAGGGGCTGAAACAGAGGTGCTGAAACAGAGGGCAAGAAACAGAGGGGCTGAAACAGAGAGCGAGAAACAGAGGGGCTGAAACAAAGGGGCTGAAACAGAGGGGCTGAAACAGAGGGGCTGATACAGAGGGGCTGAAACAGAGGGCGAGAAACAGAGTGGCTGAAACAGAGGGCGAGAAACAGAGGGGCTGAATCAGAGGGGCTGAAACAGAGGGGCTGAAACAGAGGGGCTAAATCAGAGGGGCTGAAGCAGAGGATCTGAAACAGAGGGCGAGAAACAGAGGGGCTGAAACAAAGGGCGAGAAACAGAGGGGCTGAAACAGAGGGGCAGAAACAGAGGGGCTGAAACAGAGGGGCTGAATCGGAGGGGCTGAAACAGAGGGGCTGAAACAGAGGGGCTGAAACAGAGAGTGCGAAACAGAGGGGCTGAAACAGAGGTCGAGAAACAGAGGGGCTAAAACAGAGGGCGATAAACAGAGGGACTGAAACAGAGGGCAAGAAACAGAGGGGCTGAAACTGAGTGGCTGAAACAGAAGGGCTGAAACAGAGGGGCTGAAACAGAGGGCGAGAAACAGAGGAGCTGAATCAGAGGGGCTGAAACAGAGGGGATGAAACAGAGGGGCTGAATCAGAGGGGCTGAAACAGAAGGCGAGAAACAGACGGGCTGAAACAGAGGGCGAGAAACAGAGGGGCAGAAACAGAGGGCGAGAAACAGTGGGGCTGAAACAGAGGGGCTGAAACAGAGGGCAAGAAACAGAGGGGCTGAAACAGAGGGCGAGAAACAGAGGGGCTGAAACAGAGGGGCTGAAACAGAGGGGCTGAAACAGAGGGCGAGAAACAGAGGGGCTGAAACAAAGGGCGAGAAACAGAGGGGCGGAAACAGAGGGGCAGAAACAGAGGGGCTGAAACAGAGGGGCTGAATCGGAGGGGCTGAAACAGAGGGGCTGAAACAGAGGGGCTGAAACAGAGGGCGAGAAACAGAGGGCGAGGAACAGAGGGGCTGAAACAGAGGGGCTGAAACAGAGGGGCTGAAACAAAGCGGCTGAAACAGAGGGCGAGAAACAGAGGGGCTGAAACAGAGGGCGAGAAACAGAGGGGCTGAATCAGAGGGGCTGAAACAGAGGGCGAGAAACAGAGGGGCTGAAACAGAGGGGCTGAAACAGAGGGGCTGAAACAGAGGGCAAGATACAGAGGGGCTGAAACAGAGGGCGAGAAACAGAGGGGCTGAAGCAGAGGGGCTGAAACAGAGGGGCTGAAACAGAGAGCGAGAAACAGAGGGGCTGAAACAGAGGGCCAGAAACAGAGGGGCTGAAACCGAGTGGCTGAAACAGAAGGGCTGAAACAGAGGGGCTGAAACAGAGGGCGAGAAACAGAGGGGCTGAATCAGAGGGGCTGAATCAGAGGGGCTGAAACAGAGGGCCTGAATCAGAGGGTCTGAAACAGAAGGCGAGAAACAGAGGGGCTGAAAGAGAGGGCCTGAATCAGAGGGGCTGAAACAGAAGGCGAGAAACAGAGGGGCAGAAACAGAGGGCGAGAAGCAGTGGGGCTGAAACAGAGGGGCTGAAACAGAGGGCAAGAAACAGAAGGGCTGAAACAGAGGGCGAGAAACAGAGGGGCTGAAACAGAGGGGCTGAAGCAGAGGATCTGAAACAGAGGGCGAGAAAAAGAGGGGCTGAAACAAAGGGCGAGAAACAGAGGGGCTGAAACAGAGGGGCAGAAACAGAGGGGCTGAAACAGAGGGGCTGAATCGGAGGGGCTGAAACAGAGGGGCTGAAACAGAGGGGCTGAAACAGAGAGTGCGAAACAGAGGGGCTGAAACAGAGGGCGAGAAACAGAGGGGCTAAAACCGAGTGGCTGAAACAGAAGGGCTGAAACAGAGGGGCTGAAACAGAGGGCGAGAAACAGAGGAGCTGAATCAGAGGGGCTGAAACAGAAGGCGAGAAACAGACGGGCTGAAACAGAGGGCGAGAAACAGTGGGGCTGAAACAGAGGGGCTGAAACAGAGGGCAAGAAACAGAGGGGCTGAAACAGAGGGCGAGAAACAGAGGGGCTGAAACAGAGGGGCTGAAACAGAGGGGCTGAAACAGAGGGCGAGAAACAGAGGGGCTGAAACAAAGGGCGAGAAACAGAGGGGCTGAAACAGAGGGGCTGAATCGGAGGGGCTGAAACAGAGGGGCTGAAACAGAGGGGCTGAAACAGAGGGCAAGAAACAGAGGGGCTGAAACAGAGGGGCTGAAACAGAGGGGCAGAAACAGAGGGCGAGAAACAGAGGGGCTGAATCAGAGGGGCTGAATCAGAGGGGCTGAAACAGAGGGGCTAAAACAGAGGGCGAGAAACTAAGGGACTGAATCAGAGGGGCTGAAACAGTGGGGCTGAAACAGACGGGCTGAAACAGAGAGCCTGAAACAGAGGGGCTGAAACAGAGGGGCTGAAATAGAGGGGCTGAAACAGAGGGGCTGAAACAGAGGGCGAGAAACTAAGGTACTGAATCAGAGGGGCTGAAACAGAGGGGCTGAATCAGAGGGGCTGAAACAGAGGGGCTGAAACAGAGGGCGAGAAACAGAGAGGCTGAAACAGAGGGCGAGAAACAGAGGGGCTGAAACAGATGGCGAGAAACAGAGGGGCTGAAACAGAGGGCGAGAAACAGAGGGGCTGAATCAGAGGGGCTGAAACAGAGGGCGAGAAACAGAGGGGCTGAAACAGAGGGGCTGAAACAGAGGGCGAGAAACAGAGGGGCTGAAACAGAGGGCGAGAAACAGAGGGGCTGAATCAGAGTGGCTGAAACAGAGGGCGAGAAACAGAGGGGCTGAAACAGAGGGGCTGAAACAGAGGGGCTGAAACAGAGGGCAAGAAACAGAGGGGCTGAAACAGAGGGCGAGAAACAGAGGGGCTGAAACAGAGGGGCTGAAACAGAGGGGCTGAAACAGAGAGCGAGAAACAGAGGGGCTGAAACAGAGGGCCAGAAACAGAGGGGCTGAAACCGAGTGGCTGAAACAGAAGGGCTGAAACAGAGGGGCTGAAACAGAGGGCGAGAAACAGAGGGGCTGAATCAGAGGGGCTGAATCAGAGGGGCTGAAACAGAGGGCCTGAATCAGAGGGGCTGAAACAGAAGGCGAGAAACAGAGGGGCTGAAAGAGAGGGCCTGAATCAGAGGGGCTGAAACAGAAGGCGAGAAACAGAGGGGCAGAAACAGAGGGCGAGAAACAGTGGGGCTGAAACAGAGGGGCTGAAACAGAGGGCAAGAAACAGAGGGGCTGAAACAGAGGGCGAGAAACAGAGGGGCTGAAACAGAGGGGCTGAAGCAGAGGATCTGAAACAGAGGGCGAGAAACAGAGGGGCTGAAACAAAGGGCGAGAAACAGAGGGGCTGAAACAGAGGGGCAGAAACAGAGGGGCTGAAACAGAGGGGCTGAATCGGAGGGGCTGAAACAGAGGGGCTGAAACAGAGGGGCTGAAACAGAGAGTGCGAAACAGAGGGGCTGAAACAGAGGGCGAGAAACAGAGGGGCTAAAACAGAGGGCAAGAAACAGAGGGGCCGAAACCGAGTGGCTAAAACAGAAGGGCTGAAACAGAGGGGCTGAAACAGAGGGCGAGAAACAGAGGAGCTGAATCAGAGGGGCTGAAACAGAGGGGCTGAAACAGAGGGGCTGAATCAGAGGGGCTGAAACAGAAGGCGAGAAACAGAGGGGCTGAAACAGAGGGCGAGAAACAGAGGGGCAGAAACAGAGGGCGAGAAACAGTGGGGCTGAAACAGAGGGGCTGGAACAGAGGGCAAGAAACAGAGGGGCTGAAACAGAGGGCGAGAAACAGAGGGGCTGAAACAGAGGGGCTGAAACAGAGGGGCTGAAACAGAGGGCGAGAAACAGAGGGGCTGAAACAAAGGGCGAGAAACAGAGGGGCTGAAACAGAGGGGCAGAAACAGAGGGGCTGAAACAGAGGGGCTGAATCGGAGGGGCTGAAACAGAGGGGCTGAAACAGAGGGGCTGAAACAGAGGGCAAGAAACAGAGGGGCTGAAACAGAGGGGCTGAAACAGAGGGGCAGAAACAGAGGGCGAGAAACAGAGGGGCTGAATCAGAGGGGCTGAATCAGAGGGGCTGAATCAGAGGGGCTGAAACAGAGGGCGAGAAACAGAGGGGCTGAATCAGAGGGGCTGAATCAGAGGGGCTGAAACAGAGGAGCTAAAACAGAGAGCGAGAAACTAAGGGTCTGAATCAGAGGGGCTGAAACAGTGGGGCTGAAACAGACGGGCTGAAACAGAGAGCCTGAAACAGAGGGGCTGAAACAGAGGGGCTGAAATAGAGGGGCTGAAACAGAGGGGCTGAAACAGAGGGCGAGAAACTAAGGTACTGAATCAGAGGGGCTAAAACAGAGGGGCTGAATCAGAGGGGCTGAAACAGAGGGGCTGAATCAGAGGGGCTGAAACAGAGGGGCTGAAACAGAGGGCGAGAAACAGAGGGGCTGAAACAGAGGGCGAGAAACAGAGGGGCTGAAACAGAGGGGCTGAAACAGAGGGCGAGAAACAGAGGGGCTGAAACAGATGGCGAGAAACAGAGGGGCTGAAACAGAGGGCGAGAAAGAGAGGGGCTGAATCAGAGGGTCTGAAACAGAGGGCGAGAAACAGAGGGGCTGAAACAGAGGGCGAGAAACAGAGTGGCTGAAACAGAGGTGCTAAAACAGAGGGTGAGAAACAGAGGGGCTTAAACAGAGGGCGAGAAACAGAGGGGCTGAAACAGAGGGGCTGATTCAGAGGGGCTGAAACAGAGGGGCTGAATCAGAGGGGCTGAAACAGAGGGCGAGAAACAGAGGGGCTGAAACAGAGGGCGAGAAACAGAGGGGCTGATACCGAGTGGCTGAAACAGAGGGGCTGAAACAGAGGGGCTGAAACAGAGAGTGCGAAACAGAGGGGCTGAAACAGAGGGCGAGAAACAGAGGGGCTGAAACAAAGGGCGAGAAACAGAGGGGCTGAAACAGAGGGCAAGAAACAGAGGGGCTGAAACCGAGTGGCTGAAACAGAAGGGCTGAAACAGAGGGGCTGAAACAGAGGGCGAGAAACTGAGGGGCTGAATCAGAGGGGCTGAATCAGAGGGGCTGAAACAGAGGGGCTGAATCAGAGGGGCTGAAACAGAAGGCGAGAAACAGAGGGGCTGAAACAGAGGGCGAGAAACAGAGGGCGAGAAACAGAGAGGCTGAAACAGAGGGGCTGAAACAGAGGGGCTGAAACAGAGGGCGAGAAACAGAGGGGCTGAAACAGAGGGGCTGAAACAGAGGGGCTGAAACAGAGGGCAAGAAACAGAGGGGCTGAAACAGAGGGCGAGAAACAGAGGGGCTGAAACAGAGGGGCTGAAACAGAGGGGCTGAAACAGAGGGCGAGAAACAGAGGGGCTGAAACAAAGGGCGAGAAACAGATGGGCTGAAACAGAGGGGCAGAAACAGAGGGGCTGAAACAGAGGGGCTGAATCGGAGGGGCTGAAACAGAGGGGCTGAAACAGAGGGGCTGAAACAGAGGGCAAGAAACAGAGGGGCAGAAACAGAGGGGCTGAAACAGAGGGGCAGAAACAGAGGGCGAGAAATAGAGGGGCTGAAACAGATGGGCTGAAACAGAGGGCGAGAAACAGAGGGGCTGAATCAGAGGGGCTGAATCAGAGGGGCTGAAACAGAGGGGCTGAAACAGAGGGCGAGATACTAAGGGACTGAATCAGAGGGGCTGAAACAGAGGGGCTGAAACAGACGGGCTGAAACAGAGAGCCTGAAACAGAGGGGCTGAAACAGAGGGGCTGAAATAGAGGGGCTGAAACAGAGGGGCTGAATCAGAGGGGCTGAAACAGAGGGGCTGAATCAGAGGGGCTGAAACTGAGGGCGAGAAACAGAGGGGCTGAAACAGAGGGGCTGAAACAGAGGGGCTGAAACAGAGGGGCTGAAACAGAGGGCGAGAAACAGAGAGGCTGAAACAGAGGGCGAGAAACAGAGGGGTTGAAACAGAGGGCAAGAAACAGAGGGGCTGAAACAGAGGGCGAGAAACAGAGGGGCTGAAACAGAGCGGCTGAAACAGAGGGGCTGAAACAGAGGGGCTGAAACAGAGGGCGAGAAACAGAGGGGCTGAAACAGAGGGCGAGAAACAGAGGGGCTGAAACAGAGGGCGAGAAACAGAGGGCGAGAAACAGAGGGACTGAAACAGAGGGTCTGAAACAGAGGGGCTGAAACAGAGGGCGAGAAACAGAGGGGCTGAAACGGAGGGCGAGAAACAGAGGGGCTGAAACAGAGGGCGAGAAACAGAGGGGCTGAATCAGAGGGGCTGAATCAGAGGGGCTGAAACAGAGGGCCTGAATCAGAGGGGCTGAAACAGAAAGCGAGAACCACAGGGGCTGAAAGAGAGGGCCTGAATCAGAGGGGCTGAAACAGAAGGCGAGAAACAGAGGGGCTGAAACAGAGGGCGAGAAACAGAGGGGCAGAAACAGAGGGCGAGAAACAGTGGGGCTGAAACAGAGGGGCTGAAACAGAGGGCAAGAAACAGAGGGGCTGAAACAGAGGGCGAGAAATAGAGGGGCTGAAACAGAGGGGCTGAAGCAGAGGGGCTGAAACAGAGGGCGAGAAACAGAGGGGCTGAAACAAAGGGCGAGAAACAGAGGGGCTGAAACAGAGGGGCAGAAACAGAGGGGCTGAAACAGAGGGGCTGAATCGGAGGGGCTGAAACAGAGGGGCTGAAACAGAGGGGCTGAAACAGAGAGTGCGAAACAGAGGGGCTGAAACAGAGGGCGAGAAACAGAGGGGCTAAAACAGAGGGCGATAAACAGAGGGGCTGAAACAGAGGGCAAGAAACAGAGGGGCTGAAACCGAGTGGCTGAAACAGAAGGGCTGAAACAGAGGGGCTGAAACAGAGGGCGCGAAACAGAGGGGCTGAATCAGAGGGGCTGAAACAGAGGGCGAGAAACAGAGGGGCTGAAACAGAGGGGCTGAAACAGAAGGCGAGAAACAGACGGGCTGAAACAGAGGGCGAGACACAGAGGGGCAGAAACAGAGGGCGAGAAACAGAGGGGCTGAAACAGAGGGGCTGAAACAGAGGGCAAGAAACAGAGGGGCTG
The DNA here is from genome assembly GCF_047496795.1 of Chiloscyllium punctatum. Taxonomy (NCBI): domain Eukaryota; kingdom Metazoa; phylum Chordata; class Chondrichthyes; order Orectolobiformes; family Hemiscylliidae; genus Chiloscyllium; species Chiloscyllium punctatum. The sequence continues at coordinate 1,541,543 of NW_027309795.1, read as the reverse complement.
AAACAGAGGGCGAGAAACAGAGGGGCTGAAACAGAGGGGCTGAAACAGAGGGGCTGAAACAGAGGGCGCGTAACAGAGGGGCTGAATCAGAGGGGCTGAAATAGAGGGGCTGAAACAGAGGGGCTGAAACAGAGGGCGAGAAACTAAGGTACTGAATCAGAGGGGCTGAAACAGAGGGGCTGAATCAGAGGGGCTGAAACAGAGGGGCTGAATCAGAGGGGCTGAAACAGAGGTGCTGAAACAGAGGGCGAGAAACAGAGACGCTGAAACAGAGGGCGAGAAACAGAGGGGCTGAAACAGAGGGCGAGAAACAGAGGGGCTGAAACAGAGGGGCTGAAACAGAGGGGCTGAAACAGAGGGCGAGAAACAGAGGGGCTGAAACAGATGGCGAGAAACAGAGGGGCTGAAACAGAGGGCGAGAAACAGAGGGGCTGAATCAGAGGGGCTGAAACAGAGGGCGAGACACAGAGGGGCTGAAACAGAGGGCGAGAAACAGAGGGGCTGAAACAGAGGGGCTGAAACAGAGGGGCTGATTCAGAGGGGCTGAAACAGATGGGCTGAAACAGAGGGCAAGAAACAGAGGGGCTGAAACAGAGGGGCTGAAACAGAGGGGCTGAAACAGAGGGCGAGAAATAGAGGGGCTGAAACAGAGGGGCTGAAACAGAGGGCGAGAAACAGAGGGGCTGAATCAGAGGGGCTGAATCAGAGGGGCTGAAACAGAGGGGCTGAAACAGAGGGCGAGAAACTAAGGGACTGAATCAGAGGGGCTGATACAGAGGGGCTGAAACAGACGGGCTGAAACAGAGAGCCTGAAACAGAGGGGCTGAAATAGAGGGGCTGAAACAGAGGGGCTGAATCAGAGGGGCTGAAACAGAGGGGCTGAATCAGAGGGGCTGAAACAGAGGGCGAGAAACAGAGGGGCTGAATCAGAGGGGCTGAATCAGAGGGGCTGAAACAGAGGGGCTGAAACAGAGGGCGAGAAACAGAGAGGCTGAAACAGAGGGCGAGAAACAGAGGGGCTGAAACAGAGGGCAAGAAACAGAGGGCGAGAAACAGAGGGGCTGAAACAGAGGGGCTGAAACAGAGGGGCTGAAACAGAGGGGCTGAAACAGAGGGCGAGAAACAGAGGGGCTGAATCAGAGGGCGAGAAACAGAGGGGCTGAAACAGAGGGCGAGAAACAGAGGGCGAGAAACAGAGGGACTGAAACAGAGGGTCTGAAACAGAGGGGCTGAAACAGAGGGCGAGAAACAGAGGGGCTGAAACGGAGGGCGAGAAACAGAGGGGCTGAAACAGAGGGCGAGAAACAGAGGGGCTGAATCAGAGGGGCTGAATCAGAGGGGCTGAAACAGAGGGCCTGAATCAGAGGGGCTGAAACAGAAAGCGAGAAACACAGGGGCTGAAAGAGAGGGCCTGAATCAGAGGGGCTGAAACAGAAGGCGAGAAACAGAGGGGCTGAAACAGAGGGCGAGAAACAGAGGGGCAGAAACAGAGGGCGAGAAACAGTGGGGCTGAAACAGAGGGGCTGAAACAGAGGGCAAGAAACAGAGGGGCTGAAACAGAGGGCGAGAAACAGAGGGGCTGAAACAGAGGGGCTGAAGCAGAGGGGCTGAAACAGAGGGCGAGAAACAGAGGGGCTGAAACAAAGGGCGAGAAACAGAGGGGCTGAAACAGAGGGGCAGAAACAGAGGGGCTGAAACAGAGGGGCTGAATCGGAGGGGCTGAAACAGAGGGGCTGAAACAGAGGGGCTGAAACAGAGAGTGCGAAACAGAGGGGCTGAAACAGAGGGCGAGAAACAGAGGGGCTAAAACAGAGGGCGATAAACAGAGGGGCTGAAACAGAGGGCAAGAAACAGAGGGGCTGAAACCGAGTGGCTGAAACAGAAGGGCTGAAACAGAGGGGCTGAAACAGAGGGCGAGAAACAGAGGGGCTGAATCAGAGGGGCTGAAACAGAGGGGCTGAAACAGAGGGGCTGAATCAGAGGGGCTGAAACAGAAGGCGAGAAACAGAGGGGCTGAAACAGAGGGCGAGAAACAGAGGGGCAGAAACAGAGGGCGAGAAACAGAGGGGCTGAAACAGAGGGGCTGAAACAGAGGGCAAGAAACAGAGGGGCTGAAACAGAGTGCGAGAAACAGAGGGGCTGAAACAGAGGGGCTGAAACAGAGGGCGAGAAACAGAGGGGCTGAAACAAAGGGCGAGAAACAGAGGGGCTGAAAGAGAGGGGCAGAAACAGAGGGGCTGAAACAGAGGGGCTGAATCGGAGGGGCTGAAACAGAGGGGCTGAAACAGAGGGGCTGAAACAGAGGGCAAGAAACAGAGGGGCTGAAACAGAGGGGCTGAAACAGAGGGGCAGAAACAGAGGGCGAGAAACAGAGGGGCTGAATCAGAGGGGCTGAATCAGAGGGGCTGAAACAGAGGGGCTGAAACAGAGGGCGAGAAACAGAGGGGCTGAATCAGAGGGGCTGAAATAGAGGGGCTGAAACAGAGGGGCTGAAACAGAGGGCGAGAAACTAAGGTACTGAATCAGAGGGTCTGAAACAGAGGGGCTGAATCAGAGGGGCTGAAACAGAGGGGCTGAATCAGAGGGGCTGAAACAAAGGGGCTGAAACAGAGGGCGAGAAACAGAGAGGCTGAAACAGAGGGCGAGAAACAGAGGGGCTGAAACAGAGGGCGAGAAACAGAGGGGCTGAAAAAGAGGGGCTGAAACAGAGGGGCTGAAACAGAGGGCGAGAAACAGAGGGGCTGAAACAGATGGCGAGAAACAGAGGGGCTGAAACAGAGGGTGAGAAACAGAGGGGCTGAATCAGAGGGGCTGAAACAGAGGGCGAGACACAGAGGGGCTGAAACAGAGGGCGAGAAACAGAGGGGCTGAAACAGAGGTGCTGAAACAGAGGGTGAGAAACAGAGGGGCAGAAACAGAGGGCGAGAAACAGAGGGGCTGAAACAGAGGGGCTGAAACAGAGGGGCTGATTCAGAGGGGCTGAAACAGAGGGGCTGAATCAGAGGGGCTGGAACAGAGGGCGAGAAACAGAGGGGCTGAAACAAAGGGCGAGAAACAGAGGGGCTGAAACAGAGGCCGAGAAACAGAGGGACTGAAACAGAGGGCGAGAAACAGAAGGCGAGAAACAGAGGGACTGAAACAGAGGGTCTGAAACAGAGGGGCTGAATCAGAGAGCCTGAAACAGAGGGGCTGAAACAGAGGGGCTGAAATAGAGGGGCTGAAACAGAGGGGCTGAAACAGAGGGCGAGATACTAAGGTACTGAATCAGAGGGGCTGAAACAGAGGGGCTGAATCAGAGGGGCTGAAACAGAGGGGCTGAATCAGAGGTGCTGAAACAGAGGGGCTGAAACAGAGGGCGAGAAACAGAGAGGCTGAAACAGAGGGCGAGAAACAGAGGGGCTGAAACAGAGGGCGAGAAACAGAGGGGCTGAAACAGAGGGGCTGAATCAGAGGGGCTGAAACAGAGGGGCTGAAACAGAGGGCGAGAAACAGAGAGGCTGAAACAGAGGGCGAGAAACAGAGGGGCTGAAACAGAGGTCGAGAAACAGAGGGGCTGAAACAGAGGGGCTGAAACAGAGGGGCTGAAACAGAGGGCGAGAAACAGAGGGGCTGAGTCAGAGGGGCTGAAACAGAGGGCGAGAAACAGAGGGGCTGAAACAGAGGGCGAGAAACAAAGGGGCTGAAACAGAGGTGCTGAAACAGAGGGTGAGAAACAGAGGGGCTGAAACAGAGGGCGAGAAACAGAGGGGCTGAAACAGAGGGGCTGAAACAGAGGGGCTGATTCAGAGGGGCTGAAACAGAGGGGCTGAATCAGAGGGGCTGAAACAGAGGGCGAGAAACAGAGGGGCTGAAACAGAGGGCGAGAAACAGAGGAGCAGAAACAGAGGGCGAGAAACAGAGGGCCTGGATCAGAGGGGCTGAAACAGAGAGTGCAAAACAGAGGGGCTGAAACAGAGGGCGAGAAACAGAGGGGCTGAAACAGAGGGCGAGAAACAGAGTGGCTGAAACAGAGGGCAAGAAACAGAGGGGCTGAAACCGAGTGGCGGAAACAGAAGGGCTGAAACAGAGGGGCTGAAACGGAGGGGCTGAAACAGAGGGCGAGAAACAGAGGGGCTGAGTCAGAGGGGCTGAAACAGAGGGCGAGAAACAGAGGGGCTGAAACAGAGGGCGAGAAACAGAGGGGCTGAAACAGAGGTGCTGAAACAGAGATTGAGAAACAGAGGGGCTGAAACAGAGGACGAGAAACAGAGGGGCTGAAACAGAGGGGCTGAAACAGAGGGGCTGATTCAGAGGGGCTGAAACAGTGGGGCTGAATCAGAGGGGCTGAAACAGAGGGCGAGAAACAGAGGGGCTGAAACAGAGGGCGAGAAACAGAGGAGCAGAAACAGAGGGCGAGAAACAGAGGGCCTGGATCAGAGGGGCTGAAACAGAGAGTGCAAAACAGAGGGGCTGAAACAGAGGGCGAGAAACAGAGAGGCTGAAACAGAGGGCGAGAAACAGAGGGGCTGAAACAGAGGGCAAGAAACAGAGGGGCTGAAACCGAGTGGCTGAAACAGAAGGGCTGAAACAGAGGGGCTGAATCAGAGGGGCTGAAACAGAAGGCGAGAAACAGAGGGGCTGAAACAGAGGGCGAGAAACAGAGGGGCAGAAACAGAGGGCGAGAAACAGAGGGGCTGAAACAGAGGGGCTGAAACAGAGGGGCTGAAACAGAGGGCAAGAAACAGAGGGGCTGAAACAGAGGGCGAGAAACAGAGGGGCTGAAACAGAGGGGCTGAAACAGAGGGGCTGAAACAGAGGGCGAGAAACAGAGGGGCTGAAACAAAGGGCGAGAAACAGAGGGGCTGAAACAGAGGGGCTGAAACAGAGGGGCTGAATCGGAGGGGCTGAAACAGAGGGGCTGAAACAGAGGGGCTGAAACAGAGGGCAAGAAACAGAGGGGCTGAAACAGAGGGGCTGAAACAGAGGGGCAGAAACAGAGGGCGAGAAACAGAGGGGCTGAAACAGAGGGGCTGAAACAGAGGGCGAGAAACAGAGGGTCTGAATCAGAGGGGCTGAATCAGAGGGGCTGAAACAGAGAGGCTGAAACAGAGGGCGATAAACTAAGGGACTGAATCAGAGGGGCTGAAACAGAGGGGCTGAAACAGACGGGCTGAAACAGAGGGGCTGAAATAGAGGGTCTGAAACAGAGGGGCTGAATCAGAGGGGCTGAAACAGAGGGGCTGAATCAGAGGGGCTGAAACAGAGGGCGAGAAACAGAGGGGCTGAAACAGAGGGGCTGAATCAGAGGGGCTGAAACAGAGGGGCTGAAACAGAGGGTGAGAAACAGAGAGGCTGAAACAGAGGGCGAGAAACAGAGGGGCTGAAACAGAGGGCAAGAAACAGAGGGGCTGAAACAGAGGGGCTGAAACAGAGGGGCTGAAACAGAGGGGCTGAAACAAAGGGCGAGAAACAGAGGGGCTGAAACAGAGGCCGAGAAACAGAGGGACTGAAACAGAGGGCGAGAAACAGAAGGCGAGAAACAGAGGGACTGAAACAGAGGGTCTGAAACAGAGGGGCTGAAACAGAGGGCGAGAAACAGAGGGGCTGAAACGGAGGGCGAGAAACAGAGGGGCTGAAACAGAGGGCGAGAAACAGAGGGGCTGAAACAGAGGGCGAGAAACAGAGGGGCTGAAACAGAGGGGCTGAAACAGTGGGGCTGAAACAGAGGGGCTGAAACAGAGGGTGAGAAATAAAGGGGCTTAAACAGAGGGCGAGAAACAGAGGGGCTGAAACAGAGGGCGAGAAACAGAGGGGCTGAAACAGAGGGCGAGAAACAGAGGGGCTGAAACAGAGGGGCTGAAACAGAGGGGCAGAAACAGAGGTCAAGATATAGAGGGGCTGAAAAAGAGGGCGAGAAACAGAGGGGCTGAAACAGAGGGTGAGAAACAGAGGGGCTGAATCAGAGGGGCTGAAACAAATGCCGAGAAACAGAGGGGCTGAAACAGAGGGCGAGAAACAGAGGGGCTGAAACAGAGGGGCTGAAACAGAGGGTGAGAAACAGAGGGGCTGAAACAGAGGGCGAGAAACAGAGGGGCTGAAACAGAGGGGCAGAAACAGGGGGGCTGAATCAGAGTGGCTGATTCAGAGGGTCTGAAACAGAGGGGCTGGATCAGAGGGGCGGAAACAGAGGGCGAGAAATAGAGGTGCAGAAACAGAGGGCAAGAAACAGAGGGGCTGAAACAGAGGGCGAGAAACAGACGGGCAGAAACAGAGAGCGAGAAACAGAGGGACTGAAACAGAGGGGCTGAAACAGAGAGCGCGAAACAGAGGGACTGAAACAGAGGGCGAGAAACAGAGGCGCTGAAACAGAGGGCAAGAAACAGAGGGGCTGAAACAGAGGGCGAGAAACAGAGGGGCTGAAACAGAGGGCAAGAAACAGAGGGGCTGAAACAGAGTGGCTGAAACAGAGGGCGAGAAACAGAGGGGCTGAATCAGACAGGCTGAATCAGATGGACTGAAACAGAGGGGCTGAAACAGAGGGCGAGAAACAGAGGGCGAGAAACAGAGGGGCTGAAAAAGTGGGGCTGAAACAAAGGGGCTGAAACAAAGCGCCTGATACAGAGGGCGAGAAACAGAGGGGCTGAAACAGAGGGCGAGAAACAGTGGGGCTGAAACAGAGGGGCTGAAACAGTGGGGCTGAAACAGAGGGCGAGAAACAGAGAGGCTGAAACACAGGGCGAGAAACAGAGGGGCTGAAACAGAGGGCGAGAAACAGAGGGGCTGAAACAGAGGGACTGAAACAGAGGGGCTGAAACAGAGGGGCTAAAACAGAGGGGCTGAAACAGAGGGCAAGAAACAGAGGTGCTGAAACAGAGGGGCTGAAACAGAGGGGCAGAAACAGAGGGCGAGAAACAGAGGGGCTGAATCAGAGGGGCTGAATCAGAGGGGCTGAAACAGAGGGGCTGAAACAGAGGGCGAGAAACAGAGGGGCTGAATCAGAGGGGCTGAATCAGAGGGGCTGAAACAGAGGGGCTGAAACAGAGGGCGAGAAACTAAGGGACTGAATCAGAGGGGCTGAAACAGAGGGTCTGAAACAGACGGGCTGAAACAGAGAGCCTGAAACAGAGGGGCTGAAACAGAGGGGCTGAAATAGAGGGGCTGAAACAGAGGGGCTGAAACAGAGGGCGAGAAACTAAGGTACTGAATCAGAGGGGCTGAAACAGAGGGGCTGAATCAGAGGGGCTGAAACAGAGGGGCTGAATCAGAGGGGCTGAAACAGAGGGGCTGAAACAGAGGGCGAGAAACAGAGAGGCTGAAACAGAGGGCGAGAAACAGAGGGGCTGAAACAGAGGGCGAGAAACAGAGGGGCTGAAACAGAGGGGCTGAAACAGAGGGGCTGAAACAGAGGGCGAGAAACAGAGGGGCTGAAACAGATGGCGAGAAACAGAGGGGCTGAAACAGAGGGCGAGAAACAGAGGGGCTGAATCAGAGGGGCTGAAACAGAGGGCGAGAAACAGAGGGGCTGAAACAGAGGTGCTGAAACAGAGGGTGAGAAACAGAGGGGCTGAAACAGAGGGCGAGAAACAGAGGGGCTGAAACAGAGGGGCTGAAACAGAGGGCGAGAAACAGAGGGGCTGAAACAGAGGGCGAGAAACAGAGGGGCTGAAACAGAGGTGCTGAAACAGAGGGTGAGAAACAGAGGGGCTGAAACAGAGGGCGAGAAACAGAGGGGCTGAAACAGAGGGGCTGAAACAGAGGGGCTGATTCAGAGGGGCTGAAAAAGAGGGGCTGAATCAGAGGGGCTGAAACAGAGGGCGAGAAACAGAGGGGCTGAAACAGAGGGCAAGAAACATAGGAGCAGAAACAGAGGACGAGAAACAGAGGGGCTGAAACAGAGGGGCTGAAACAGAGAGTCCGAAACAGAGGGGCTGAAACAGAGGGCGGGAAACAGAGGGGCTGAAACAGAGGGCGAGAAACAGAGGGGCTGAAACAGAGGGAAAGAAACAGAGGGGCTGAAACAGAGGGGCTGAAACAGAAGGGCTGAAACAGAGGGGCTGAAACAGAGGGCGAGAAACAGAGGGGCTGAATCAGAGGGGCTGAATCAGAGGGGCTGAAACAGAGGGGCTGAATCAGAGGGGCTGAAACAGAAGGCGAGAAACAGAGGGGCTGAAACAGAGGGCGAGAGATAGAGGGGCAGAAACAGAGGGCGAGAAACAGAGGGGCTGAAACAGAGGGGCTGAAACAGAGGGGCTGAAACAGAGGGCAAGAAACAGAGGGGCTGAAACAGAGGGCGAGAAACAGAGGGGCTGAAACAGAGGGGCTGAAACAGAGGGGCTGAAACAGAGGGCGAGAAACAGAGGGGCTGAAACAAAGGGCGAGAAACAGAGGGGCTGAAACAGAGGGGCAGAAACAGAGGGGCTGAAACAGGGGGGCTGAATCGGAGGGGCTGAAACAGAGGGGCTGGAACAGAGGGGCTGAAACAGAGGGCAAGAAACAGAGGGGCTGAAACAGAGGGGCTGAAACAGAGGGGCAGAAACAGAGGGCGAGAAACAGAGGGGCTGTAACAGAGGGGCTGAAACAGAGGGCGAGAAACAGAGGGGCTGAATCAGAGGGGCTGAATCAGAGTGGCTGAAACAGAGGGCCTGAAACAGAGGGCGAGAAACTAAGGGACTGAATCAGAGGGGCTGAAATAGAGGGGCTGAAACAGACGGGCTGAAACAGAGAGCCTGAAACAGAGGGGCTGAAACAGAGGGGCTGAAATAGAGGGGCTGAAACAGAGGGGCTGAATCAGAGGGGCTGAAACAGAGGGGCTGAATCAGAGGGGCTGAAACAGAGGGCGAGAAACAGAGGGGCTGAAACAGAGGGGCTGAATCAGAGGGGCTGAAACAGAGGGGCTGAAACAGAGGGCGAGAAACAGAGAGGCTGAAACAGAGGGCGAGAAACAGAGGGGCTGAAACAGAGGGCAAGAAACAGAGGGGCTGAAACAGAGGGCGAGAAACAGACGGGCTGAAACAGAGGGGCTGAAACAGAGGGGCTGAAACAGAGGGCGAGAAACAGAGGGGCTGAAACAGAGGGCGAGAAACAGAGGGGCTGAAACAGAGGGCGAGAAACAGAGGGAGAGAAACAGAGGGACTGAAACAGAGGGTCTGAAACAGAGGGGCTGAAACAGAGGGCGAGAAACAGAGGGGCTGAAACGGAGGGCGAGAAACAGAGGGGCTGAAACAGAGGGCGAGAAACAGAGGGGCTGAAACAGAGGGCGAGAAACAGAGGGGCTGAAACAGAGGGCGAGAAACAGAGGGGCTGAAACAGAGGGGCTGAAACAGAGGGCAAGAAATAGAGGGGCTGAAAAAGCGGGCAAGAAACAGAGGGGCTGAAACAGAGGGTGAGAAACAGAGGGGCTGTATCAGAGGGGCTGAAACAAATGCTGAGAAACAGAGGGGCTGAAACAGAGGGCGAGAAACAGAGGGGCTGAAACAGAGGGGCTGAAACAGAGGGACTGAAACAGAGGGGCTGAAACAGAGGGCGAGAAACAGAGGGGCTGAAACAGAGGGGCAGAAACAGAGGGGCTGAATCAGAGTGGCTGATTCAGAGGGTCTGAAACAGAGGGGCTGAATCAGAGGGGCGGAAACAGAGGGCGAGAAACAGAGGGGCAGATACAGAGGGCAAGAAACAGAGGGGCTGAAACAGAGGGCGAGAAACAGACGGGCAGAAACAGAGAGCGAGAAACAGAGGGACTGAAACAGAGGGGCTGAAACAGAGAGGGCGAAACAGAGGGACTGAAACCGAGGGCGAGAAACAGAGGGGCTGAAACAGAGGGCGAGAAACAGAGGGGCTGAAACAGAGGGCGAGAAACAGAGGGGCTGAAACAGAGGGCGAGAAACAGACGGGCAGAAACAGAGGGCGAGAAACAGAGGGACTGAAACAAAGGGGCTGAATCAGAGAGCGCGAAACAGAGGGACTGAAACAGAGGGCGAGAAACAGAGGGGCTGAAACAGCGGGCAAGAAACAGAGGGGCTGAAACAGAGGGCGAGAAACAGAGGGGCTGAAACAGAGGGCAAGAAACAGAGGGGCTGAAACAGAGTGTCTGAAACAGAGGGCGAGAAACAGAGGGGCTGAATCAGACAGGCTGAATCAGATGGGCTGAAACAGAGGGGCTGAAACAGAGGGCGAGAAACAGAGGGGCTGAAACAGAGGGCGAGAAACAGAGGGCGAGAAACAGAGGGACTGAAACAGAGGGTCTGAAACAGAGGGGCTGAAAAAGAGGGCGAGAAACAGAGGGGCTGAAACGGAGGGCGAGAAACAGAGGGGCTGAAACAGAGGGGCTGAAACCGTGGGGCTGAAACAGAGGGGCTGAAACAGAGGGTGAGAAATAAAGGGGCTGAAACAGAGGGCGAGCAACAGAGGGGCTGAAACAGAGGGCGAGAAACAGAGGGGCTGAAACAGGGGGCGAGAAACAGAGGGGCTGAAACAGAGGGGCTGAAACAGAGGGCAAGAAATAGAGGGGCTGAAAAAGCGGGCAAGAAACAGAGGGGCTGAAACAGAGGGTGAGAAACAGAGGGGCTGAATCAGAGGGGCTGAAACAAATGCCGAGAAACAGAGGGGCTGAAACAGAGGGCGAGAAACAGAGGGGCTGAAACAGAGGGGCTGAAACAGAGGGACTGAAACAGAGGGGCTGAAACAGAGGGCGAGAAACAGAGGGGCTGAAACAGAGGCGCAGAAACAGAGGGGCTGAATCAGAGTGGCTGATTCAGAGGGTCTGAAACAGAGGGGCTGAATCAGAGGGGCGGAAACAGAGGGCGAGAAACAGAGGGGCAGATACAGAGGGCAAGAAACAGAGGGGCTGAAACAGAGGGCGAGAAACAGACGGGCAGAAACAGAGAGCGAGAAACAGAGGAATGAAACAGAGGGGCTGAAACAGAGAGCGCGAAACAGAGGGACTGAAACAGAGGGCGAGAAACAGAGGGGCTGAAACAGAGGGCGAGAAACAGAGGGGCTGAAACAGAGGGCGAGAAACAGAGGGGCTGAAACAGAGGGCGAGAAACAGACGGGCAGAAACAGAGGGCGAGAAACAGAGGGACTGAAACAAAGGGGCTGAAACAGAGAGCGCGAAACAGAGGGACTGAAACAGAGGGCGAGAAACAGAGGGGCTGAAACAGCGGGCAAGAAACAGAGGGGCTGAAACAGAGGGCGAGAAACAGAGGGGCTGAAACAGAGGGCAAGAAACAGAGGGGCTGAAACAGAGTGTCTGAAACAGAGGGCGAGAAACAGAGGGGCTGAATCAGACAGGCTGAATCAGATGGGCTGAAACAGAGGGGCTGAAACAGAGGGCGAGAAACAGAGTGGCTGAAACAGAGGGCGAGAAACAGAGGGCGAGAAAAAGAGGGGCTGAAAAAGTGGGGCTGAAACAAAGTGGCTGAAACAAAGCGCCTGATACAGAGGGCGAGAAACAGAGGGGCTGAAACAGAGGGCGAGAAACAGAGGGGCTGAAACAGAGGGGCTGAAACAGAGGGCGAGAAACAGAGGGGCTGAAACAGAGGGCAAGAAACAGAGGGGCTGAAACGGAGTGGCTGAAACAGAAGGGCTGAATCAGAGGGGCTGAAACAGAGGGGCTGAATCAGAGGGGCTGAAACAGAAGGCGAGAAACAGAGGGGCTGAAACAGAGGGCGAGAAACAGAGGGGCAGAAACAGAGGGCGAGAAACAGAGGGGCTGAAACAGAGGGGCTGAAACAGAGGGGCTGAAACAGAGGGCAAGAAACAGAGGGGCTGAAACAGAGGGTGAGAAACAGACGGGCTGAAACAGAGAGCGAGAAACAGAGGGGCTGAAACAGAGGGGCTGAAACAGAGAGCGCGAAACAGAGGGACTGAAACAGAGGGCGAGAAACAGAGGGGCAGAAACAGAGGGCGAGAAACAGAGGGGCTGAAACAGAGGGCGAGAAACAGAGGGGCTGAAACAGAGGGCGAGAAACAGACGGGCAGAAACAGAGGGCGAGAAACAGAGGGACTGAAACAAAGGGGCTGAAACAGAGAGCGCGAAACAGAGGGGCTGAAACAGCGGGCAAGAAACAGAGGGGCTGAAACAGAGGGCGAGAAACAGAGGGGCTGAAACAGAGGGCAAGAAACAGAGGGGCTGAAACAGAGTGTCTGAAACAGAGGGCGAGAAACAGAGGGGCTGAATCAGACAGGCTGAATCAGATGGGCTGAAACAGAGGGGCTGAAACAGAGGGCGAGAAACAGAGGGGCTGAAACAGAGGGGCTGAAACAGAGGGACTGAAACAGAGGGGCTGAAACAGAGGGCGAGAAACAGAGGGGCTGAAACAGAGGGGCAGAAACAGAGGGGCTGAATCAGAGTGGCTGATTCAGAGGGTCTGAAACAGAGGGGCTGAATCAGAGGGGCGGAAACAGAGGGCGAGAAACAGAGTGGCAGATACAGAGGGCAAGAAACAGAGGGGCTGAAACAGAGGGCGAGAAACAGACGGGCAGAAACAGAGAGCGAGAAACAGAGGGACTGAAACAGAGGGGCTGAAACAGAGAGCGCGAAACAGAGGGACTGAAACAGAGGGCGAGAAACAGAGGGGCTGAAACAGAGGGCGAGAAACAGAGGGGTTGAAACAGAGGGCGAGAAACAGAGGGGCTGAAACAGAGGGCGAGAAACAGACGGGCAGAAACAGAGGGCGAGAAACAGAGGGACTGAAACAAAGGGGCTGAAACAGAGAGCGCGAAACAGAGGGACTGAAACAGAGGGCGAGAAACAGAGGGGTTGAAACAGCGGGCAAGAAACAGAGGGGCTGAAACAGAGGGCGAGAAACAGAGGGGCTGAAACAGAGGGCAAGAAACAGAGGGGCTGAAACAGAGTGTCTGAAACAGAGGGCGAGAAACAGAGGGGCTGAATCAGACAGGCTGAATCAGATGGGCTGAAACAGAGGGGCTGAAACAGAGGGCGAGAAACAGAGTGGCTGAAACAGAGGGCGAGAAACAGAGGGGCTGAAACAGAGGGCGAGAAACAGACGGGCTGAAACAGAGGGGCTGAAACAGAGGGGCTGAAACAGAGGGCGAGAAACAGAGGGGCTGAAACAGAGGGCGAGAAACAGAGGGGCTGAAACAGAGGGCGAGAAACAGAGGGAGACAAACAGAGGGACTGAAACAGAGGGTCTGAAACAGAGGGGCTGAAACAGAGGGCGAGAAACAGAGGGGCTGAAACGGAGGGCGAGAAACAGAGGGGCTGAAACAGAGGGCGAGAAACAGAGGGGCTGAAACAGAGGGCGAGAAACAGAGGGGCTGAAACAGAGGGCGAGAAACAGAGGGGCTGAAACAGAGGGGCTGAAACAGAGGGGCTGAAACAGAGGGCAAGAAATAGAGGGGCTGAAAAAGCGGGCAAGAAACAGAGGGGCTGAAACAGAGGGTGAGAAACAGAGGGGCTGTATCAGAGGGGCTGAAACAAATGCTGAGAAACAGAGGGGCTGAAACAGAGGGCGAGAAACAGAGGGGCTGAAACAGAGGGGCTGAAACAGAGGGACTGAAACAGAGGGGCTGAAACAGAGGGCGAGAAACAGAGGGGCTGAAACAGAGGGCGAGAAACAGAGGGGCTGAAACAGAGGGACTGAAACAGAGGGGCTGATACAGAGGGCGAGAAACAGAGGGGCTGAAACAGAGGGCGAGAAACAGAGGGGCTGAAACAGAGGGGCTGAAACAGAGGGCGAGAAACAGAGGGGCTGAAACAGAGGGCAAGAAACAGAGGGGCTGAAACGGAGTGGCTGAAACAGAAGGGCTGAATCAGAGGGGCTGAAACAGAGGGGCTGAATCAGAGGGGCTGAAACAGAAGGCGAGAAACAGAGGGGCTGAAACAGAGGGCGAGAAACAGAGGGGCAGAAACAGAGGGCGAGAAACAGAGGGGCTGAAACAGAGGGGCTGAAACAGAGGGGCTGAAACAGAGGGCAAGAAACAGAGGGGCTGAAACAGAGGGCGAGAAACAGAGGGGCTAAAACAGAGGGGCTGAAACAGAGGGGCTGAAACAGAGGGCGAGAAACAGAGGGGCTGAAACAAAGGGCGAGAAACAGAGGGGCTGAAACAGAGGGGCAGAAACAGAGGGGCTGAAACAGAGGGGCTGAATCGGAGGGGCTGAAACAGAGGGGCTGAAACAGAGGGGCTGAAACAGAGGGCAAGAAACAGAGGGGATGAAACCGAGGGGCTGAAACAGAGGGGCAGAAACAGAGGGCGAGAAACAGAGGGGCTGAAACAGAGGGGCTGAAACAGAGGGCGAGAAACAGAGGGTCTGAATCAGAGGGGCTGAATCAGAGGGGCTGAAACAGAGGGGCTGAAACAGAGGGCGAGAAACTAAGGGACTGAATCAGAGGGGCTGAAACAGAGGGGCTGAAACAGACGGGCTGAAACAGAGAGCCTGAAACAGAGGGGCTGAAACAGAGGGGCTGAAATAGAGGGGCTGAAACAGAGGGGCTGAATCAGAGGGGCTGAAACAGAGGGGCTGAATCAGAGGGGCTGAAACAGAGGGCGAGAAACAGAGGGGCTGAAACAGAGGGGCTGAATCAGAGGGGCTGAAACAGAGGGGCTGAAACAGAGGGCGAGAAACAGAGAGGCTGAAACAGAGGGCGAGAAACAGAGGGGCTGAAACAGAGGGCAAGAAACAGAGGGGCTGAAACAGAGGGCGAGAAACAGAGGGGCTGAAACAGAGGGGCTGAAACAGAGGGGCTGAAACAAAGGGCGAGAAACAGAGGGGCTGAAACAGAGGGCGAGAAACAGAGGGGCTGAAACAGAGGGCGAGAAACAGAGGGCGAGAAACAGAGGGACTGAAACAGAGGGTCTGAAACAGAGGGGCTGAAACAGACGGGCTGAAACAGAGAGCCTGAAACAGAGGGGCTGAAACAGAGGGGCTGAAATAGAGGGGCTGAAACAGAGGGGCTGAATCAGAGGGGCTCAAACAGAGAGTGCGAAACAGAGGGGCTGAAACAGAGGGCGAGAAACAGAGGGGCTAAAACACAGGGCGATAAACAGAGGGGCTGAAACAGAGGGCAAGAAAGAGAGGGGCTGAAACCGAGTGGCTGAAACAGAAGGACTGAAACAGAGGGGCTGAAACAGAGGGCGAGAAACAGAGGGGCTGAATCAGAGGGGCTGAAACAGAGGGGCTGAATCAGAAGGCGAGAAACAGACGGGCTGAAACAGAGGGCGAGAATCAGAGGGGCAGAAACAGTGTGCGAGAAACAGAGGGGCTGAAACAGAGGGGCTGAAACAGAGGGCAAGAAACAGAGGGGCTGAAACAGAGGGCGAGAAACAGAGGGGCTGAAACAGAGGGGCTGAAACAGAGAGGCTGAAACAGAGGGCGAGAAACAGAGGGGCTGAAACAAAGGGCGAGAAACAGAGGGGCGGAAACAGAGGGGCAGAAACAGAGGGGCTGAAACAGAGGGGCTGAATCGGAGGGGCTGAAACAGAGGGGCTAAAACAGAGGGGCTGAAACAGAGGGCAAGAAACAGAGGGGCTGAAACAGAAGGGCTGAAACAGAGGGGCAGAAACAGAGGGCGAGAAACAGAGGGGCTGAATCAGAGGGGCTGAATCAGAGGGGCTGAAACAGAGGGGCTGAAACAGAGGGCGAGAAACAGAGGGGCTGAATCAGAGGGGCTGAATCAGAGGGGCTGAAACAGAGGGGCTGAAACAGAGGGCGAGAAACTAAGGGACTGAATCAGAGGGGCTGAAACAGAGGGTCTGAAACAGACGGGCTGAAACAGAGAGCCTGAAACAGAGGGGCTGAAACAGAGGGGCTGAAATAGAGGGGCTGAAACAGAGGGGCTGAAACAGAGGGCGAGAAACTAAGGTACTGAATCAGAGGGACTGAAACAGAGGGGCTGAATCAGAGGGGCTGAAACAGAGGGGCTGAATCAGAGGGGCTGAAACAGAGGGGCTGAAACAAAGGGCGAGAAACAGAGAGGCTGAAACAGAGGGCAAGAAACAGAGGGGCTGAAACAGAGGGCGAGAAACAGAGGGGCTGAAACAGAGGGGCTGAAACAGAGGGGCTGAAACAGAGGGCGAGAAACAGAGGGGCTGAAACAGATGGCGAGAAACAGAGGGGCTGAAACAGAGGGCGAGAAACAGAGGGGCTGAATCAGAGGGGCTGAAACAGAGGGCGAGAAACAGAGGGGCTGAAACAGAGGGCGAGAAACAGAGGGGCTGAAACAGAGGTGCTGAAACAGAGGGTGAGAAACAGAGGGGCTGAAACAGAGGGCGAGAAAAAGAGGGGCTGAAACAGAGGGGCTGATACAGAGGGGCTGAAAAAGAGGGGCTGAATCAGAGGGGCTGAAACAGAGGGCGAGAAACAGAGGGGCTGAAACAGAGGGCGAGAAACAGAGGAGCAGAAACAGAGGACGAGAAACAGAGGGGCTGAAACAGAGGGGCTGAAACAGAGAGTGCGAAACAGAGGGGCTGAAACAGAGGGCGAGAAACAGAGGGGCTGAAACAGAGGGCGAGAAACAGAGGGGCTGAAACAGAGGGAAAGAAACAGAGGGGCTGAAACCGAGTGGCTGAAACAGAAGGGCTGAAACAGAGGGGCTGAAACAGAGGGCGAGAAACAGAGGGGCTGAATCAGAGGGGCTGAATCAGAGGGGCTGAAACAGAGGGGCTGAATCAGAGGGGCTGAAACAGAAGGCGAGAAACAGAGGGGCTGAAACAGAGGGCGAGAAACAGAGGGGCAGAAACAGAGGGCAAGAAACAGAGGGGCTGAAACAGAGGGCGAGAAACAGAGGGGATGAAACAGAGGGGCTGAAACAGAGGGGCTGAAACAGAGGGCGAGAAACAGAGGGGCTGAAACAAAGGGCGAGAAACAGAGGGGCTGAAACAGAGGGGCAGAAACAGAGGGGCTTAAACAGAGGGGCTGAATCGGAGGGGCTGAAACAGAGGGGCTGGAACAGAGGGGCTGAAACAGAGGGCAAGAAACAGAGGGGCAGAAACAGAGGGGCTGAAACAGAGGGGCAGAAACAGAGGGCGAGAAACAGAGGGGCTGAAACAGAGTGGCTGAAACAGAGGGCGAGAAACAGAGGGGCTGAATCAGAGGGGCTGAATCAGAGGGGCTGAAACAGAGGGCCTGAAACAGAGGGCGAGAAACTAAGGGACTGAATCAGAGGGGCTGAAACAGAGGGGCTGAAACAGACGGGCTGAAACAGAGAGCCTGAAACAGAGGGGCTGAAACAGAGGGGCTGAAATAGAGGGGCTGAAACAGAGGGGCTGAATCAGAGGGGCTGAAACAGAGGGGCTGAATCAGAGGGGCTGAAACAGAGGGCGAGAAACAGAGGGGCTGAAACAGAGGGGCTGAATCAGAGGGGCTGAAACAGAGGGGCTGAAACAGAGGGCGAGAAACAGAGAGGCTGAAACAGAGGGCGAGAAACAGAGGGGCTGAAACAGAGGGCAAGAAACAGAGGGGCTGAAACAGAGGGCGAGAAACAGAGGGGCTGAAACAGAGGGGCTGAAACAGAGGGGCTGAAACAGAGGGCGAGAAACAGAGGGGCTGAAACAGAGGGCGAGAAACAGAGGGGCTGAAACAGAGGGCGAGAAACAGAGGGCGAGAAACAGAGGGACTGAAACAGAGGGTCTGAAACAGAGGGGCTGAAACAGAGGGCGAGAAACAGAGGGGCTGAAACGGAGGGCGAGAACAGAGGGGCTGAAACAGAGGGCGAGAAACAGAGGGGCTGAAACAGAGGGGCTGAAACAGAGGGCGAGAAACAGAGGGGCTGAAACAGAGGGTCTGAAACAGAGGGGCTGAAACAGACGGGCTGAAACAGAGAGCCTGAAACAGAGGGGCTGAAACAGAGGGGCTGAAATAGAGGGGCTGAAACAGAGGGGCTGAATCAGAGGGGCTGAAACAGAGAGTGCGAAATAGAGGGGCTGAAACAGAGGGCGAGAAACAGAGGGGCTAAAACAGAGGGCGATAAACAGAGGGGCTGAAACAGAGGGCAAGAAAGAGAGGGGCTAAAACAGAGGGCGATAAACAGAGGGGCTGAAACAGAGGGCAAGAAAGAGAGGGGCTGAAACCGAGTGGCTGAAACAGAAGGGCTGAAACAGAGGGGCTGAAACAGTGGGCGAGAAACAGAGGGGCTGAATCAGAGGGGCTGAAACAGAGGGGCTGAATCAGAAGGCGAGAAACAGACGGGCTGAAACAGAGGGCGAGAAACAGAGGGGCAGAAACAGAGGGCGAGAAACAGAGGGGCTGAAACAGAGGGGCTGAAACAGAGGGCAAGAAACAGAGGGGCTGAAACAGAGGGCGAGAAACAGAGGGGCTGAAACAGAGGGGCTGAAACAGAGGGGCTGAAACAGAGGGCCAGAAACAGAGGGGCTGAAACAAAGGGCGAGAAACAGAGGGGCGGAAACAGAGGGGCAGAAACAGAGGGGCTGAAACAGAGGGGCTGAATCGGAGGGGCTGAAACAGAGGGGCTAAAACAGAGGGGCTGAAACAGAGGGCAAGAAACAGAGGGGCTGAAACAGAGGGGCTGAAACAGAGGGGCAGAAACAGAGGGCCAGAAACAGAGGGGCTGAATCAGAGGGGCTGAATCAGAGGGGCTGAAACAGAGGGGCTGAAACAGAGGGCGAGAAACAGAGGGGCTGAATCAGAGGGGCTGAATCAGAGGGGCTGAAACAGAGGGGCTGAAACAGAGGGCGAGAAACTAAGGGGCTGAAACAGAGGGGCTGAAACAGAGGGTCTGAAACAGAGGGGCTGAATCGGAGGGGCTGAAACAGAGGGGCTGGAACAGAGGGGCTGAAACAGAGGGCAAGAAACAGAGGGGCTGAAACAGAGGGGCTGAAACAGAGGGGCAGAAACAGAGGGCGAGAAACAGAGGGGCTGAAACAGAGGGGCTGAAACAGAGGGCGAGAAACAGAGGGGCTGAATCAGAGGGGCTGAATCAGAGGGGCTGAAACAGAGGGCCTGAAACAGAGGGCGAGAAACTAAGGGACTGAATCAGAGGGGCTGAAACAGAGGGGCTGAAACAGACGGGCTGAAACAGAGAGCCTGAAACAGAGGGGCTGAAACAGAGGGGCTGAAATAGAGGGGCTGAAACAGAGGGGCTGAATCAGAGGGGCTGAAACAGAGGGGCTGAATCAGAGGGGCTGAAACAGAGGGCGAGAAACAGAGGGGCTGAAACAGAGGGGCTGAATCAGAGGGGCTGAAACAGAGGGGCTGAAACAGAGGGCGAGAAACAGAGAGGCTGAAACAGAGGGCGAGAAACAGAGGGGCTGAAACAGAGGGCAAGAAACAGAGGGGCTGAAACAGAGGGCGAGAAACAGACGGGCTGAAACAGAGGGGCTGAAACAGAGGGGCTGAAACAGAGGGCGAGAAACAGAGGGGCTGAAACAGAGGGCGAGAAACAGAGGGGCTGAAACAGAGGGCGAGAAACAGAGGGCGAGAAACAGAGGGACTGAAACAGAGGGTCTGAAACAGAGGGGCTGAAACAGAGGGCGAGAAACAGAGGGGCTGAAACGGAGGGCGAGAAACAGAGGGGCTGAAACAGAGGGCGAGAAACAGAGGGGCTGAAACAGAGGGGCTGAAACAGAGGGCGAGAAACAGAGGGTCTGAAACCGAGGGGCTGAAACAGACGGGCTGAAACAGAGAGCCTGAAACAGAGGGGCTGAAACAGAGGGGCTGAAATAGAGGGGCTGAAACAGAGGGGCTGAATCAGAGGGGCTGAAACAGAGAGTGCGAAACAGAGGGGCTGAAACAGAGGGCGAGAAACAGAGGGGCTAAAACAGAGGGCGATAAACAGAGGGGCTGAAACAGAGGGCAAGAAAGAGAGGGGCTAAAACAGAGGGTGATAAACAGAGGGGCTGAAACAGAGGGCAAGAAAGAGAGGGGCTGAAACCGAGTGGCTGAAACAGAAGGGCTGAAACAGAGGGGCTGAAACAGAGGGCGAGAAACAGAGGGGCTGAATCAGAGGGGCTGAAACAGAGGGGCTGAATCAGAAGGCGAGAAACAGACGGGCTGAAACAGAGGGCGAGAAACAGAGGGGCAGAAACAGAGGGCGAGAAACAGAGGGGCTGAAACAGAGGGGCTGAAACAGAGGGCAAGAAACAGAGGGGCTGAAACAGAGGGCGAGAAACAGAGGGGCTGAAACAGAGGGGCTGAAACAGAGGGCGAGAAACAGAGGGGCTGAAACAAAGGGCGAGAAACAGAGGGGCGGAAACAGAGGGGCAGAAACAGAGGGGCTGAAACAGAGGGGCTGAATCGGAGGGGCTGAAACAGAGGGCAAGAAACAGAGGGGCTGAAACAGAGGGCAAGAAACAGAGGGTCTGAAACAGAGGGGCTGAAACAGAGGGGCTGAAACAGAGGGCGAGAAACAGAGGGGCTGAATCAGAGGGGCTGAATCAGAGGGGCTGAAACAGAGGGGCTGAAACAGAGGGCGAGAAACAGAGGGGCTGAATCAGAGGGGCTGAATCAGAGGGGCTGAAACAGAGGGGCTGAAACAGAGGGCGAGAAACTAAGGGACTGAATCAGAGGGGCTGAAACAGAGGGGCTGAAACAGACGGGCTGAAATAGAGGGGCTGAAAGAGAGGGGCTGAAACAGAGGGCGAGAAACTAAGGTAATGAATCAGAGGGGCTGAAACAGAGGGGCTGAATCAGAGGGGCTGAAACAGAGGTGCTGAATCAGAGGGGCTGAAACAGAGGGGCTGAAACAGAGGGCGAGAAACAGAGAGGCTGAAACAGAGGGCGAGAAACAGAGGGGCTGAAACAGAGGGCGAGAAACAGAGGGGCTGAAACAGAGGGGCTGAAACAGAGGGGCTGAAACAGAGGGCGAGAAACAGAGGGGCTGAAACAGATGGCGAGAAACAGAGGGGCTGAAACAGAGGGCGAGAAACAGAGGGGCTGAATCAGAGGGGCTGAAACAGAGGGCGAGAAACAGAGGGGCTGAAACAGAGGGCGAGAAACAGAGGGGCTGAAACAGAGGTGCTGAAACAGAGGGTGAGAAACAGAGGGGCTGAAACAGAGGGCGAGAAACAGAGGGGCTGAAACAGAGGGACTGAAACAGAGGGGCTGATTCAGAGGGGCTGAAAAAGAGGGGCTGAATCAGAGGGGCTGAAACAGAGGGCGAGAAACAGAGGGGCTGAAACAGAGGGCGAGAAACAGAGGAGCAGAAACAGAGGACGAGAAACAGAGGGGCTGAAACAGAGGGGCTGAAACAGAGAGTGCGAAACAGAGGGGCTGAAACAGAGGGCGAGAAACAGAGGGGCTGAAACAGAGGGCGAGAAACAGAGGGGCTGAAACAGAGGGAAAGAAACAGAGGGGCTGAAACCGAGTGGCTGAAACAGAAGGGCTGAAACAGAGGGGCTGAAACAGAGGGCGAGAAACAGAGGGGCTGAATCAGAGGGGCTGAATCAGAGGGGCTGAAACAGAGGGGCTGAATCAGAGGGGCTGAAACAGAAGGCGAGAAACAGAGGGGCTGAAACAGAGGGCGAGAAACAGAGGGGCTGAAACAGAGGGGCTGAAACAGAGGGGCTGAAACAGAGGGCAAGAAACAGAGGGGCTGAAACAGAGGGCGAGAAACAGAGGGGCTGAAACAGAGGGGCTGAAACAGAGGGCGAGAAACAGAGGGGCTGAAACAAAGGGCGAGAAACAGAGGGGCTGAAACAGAGGGGCAGAAACAGAGGGGCTGAAACAGAGGGGCTGAATCGGAGGGGCTGAAACAGAGGGGCTGGAACAGAGGGGCTGAAACAGAGGGCAAGAAACAGAGGGGCTGAAACAGAGGGGCTGAAACAGAGGGGCAGAAACAGAGGGCGAGAAACAGAGGGGCTGAAACAGAGGGGCTGAAACAGAGGGCGAGAAACAGAGGGGCTGAATCAGAGGGGCTGAATCAGAGGGGCTGAAACAGAGGGCCTGAAACAGAGGGCGAGAAACTAAGGGACTGAATCAGAGGGGCTGAAACAGAGGGGCTGAAACAGACGGGCTGAAACAGAGAGCCTGAAACAGAGGGGCTGAAACAGAGGGGCTGAAATAGAGGTGCTGAAACAGAGGGGCTGAATCAGAGGGGCTGAAACAGAGGGGCTGAATCAGAGGGGCTGAAACAGAGGGCGAGAAACAGAGGGGCTGAAACAGAGGGGCTGAATCAGAGGGGCTGAAACAGAGGGGCTGAAACAGAGCGCGAGAAACAGAGAGGCTGAAACAGAGGGCGAGAAACAGAGGGGCTGAAACAGAGGGCAAGAAACAGAGGGGCTGAAACAGAGGGCGAGAAACAGACGGGCTGAAACAGAGGGGCTGAAACAGAGGGCGAGAAACAGAGGGGCTGAAACAGAGGGCGAGAAACAGAGGGGCTGAAACAGAGGGCGAGAAACAGAGGGCGAGAAACAGAGGGACTGAAACAGAGGGTCTGAAACAGAGGGGCTGAAACAGAGGGCGAGAAACAGAGGGGCTGAAACGGAGGGCGAGAAACAGAGGGTCTGAAACAGAGGGCGAGAAACAGAGGGGCTGAAACAGAGGGGCTGAAACAGAGGGCGAGAAACAGAGGGTCTGAAACCGAGGGGCTGAAACAGACGGGCTGAAACAGAGAGCCTGAAACAGAGGGGCTGAAACAGAGGGGCTTAAATAGAGGAGCTCAAACAGAGGGGCTGAATCAGAGGGGCTGAAACAGAGAGTGCGAAACAGAGGGGCTGAAACAGAGGGCGAGAAACAGAGGGGCTAAAACAGAGGGCGATAACCAGAGGGGCTGAAACAGAGGGCAAGAAAGAGAGGGGCTAAAACAGAGGGCGATAAACAGAGGGGCTGAAACAGAGGGCAAGAAAGAGAGGGGCTGAAACCGAGTGGCTGAAACAGAAGGGCTGAAACAGAGGGGCTGAAACAGAGGGCGAGAAACAGAGGGGCTGAATCAGAGGGGCTGAAACAGAGGGGCTGAATCAGAAGGCGAGAAACAGACGGGCTGAAACAGAGGGCGAGAAACAGAGGGGCAGAAACAGAGGGCGAGAAACAGAGGGGCTGAAACAGAGGGGCTGAAACAGAGGGCAAGAAACAGAGGGGCTGAAACAGAGGGCGAGAAACAGAGGTGCTGAAACAGAGGGGCTGAAACAGAGGGCGAGAAACAGAGGGGCTGAAACAAAGGGCGAGAAACAGAGGGGCGGAAACAGAGGGGCAGAAACAGAGGGGCTGAAACAGAGGGGCTGAATCGGAGGGGCTGAAACAGAGGGGCTAAAACAGAGGGGCTGAAACAGAGGGCAAGAAACAGAGGGGCTGAAACAGAGGGGCTGAAACAGAGGGGCAGAAACAGAGGGCGAGAAACAGAGGGGCTGAATCAGAGGGGCTGAATCAGAGGGGCTGAAACAGAGGGGCTGAAACAGAGGGCGAGAAACAGAGGGGCTGAATCAGAGGGGCTGAATCAGAGGGGCTGAAACAGAGGGGCTGAAACAGAGGGCGAGAAACTAAGGGACTGAATCAGAGGGGCTGAAACAGAGGGGCTGAAACAGAGGGGCTGAAATAGAGGGGCTGAAACAGAGGGGCTGAAACAGAGGGCGAGAAACTAAGGTAATGAATCAGAGGGGCTGAAACAGAGGGGCTGAATCAGAGGGGCTGAAACAGAGGTGCTGAATCAGAGGGGCTGAAACAGAGGGGCTGAAACAGAGGGCGAGAAACAGAGAGGCTGAAACAGAGGGCGAGAAACAGAGGGGCTGAAACAGAGGGCGAGAAACAGAGGGGCTGAAACAGAGGGGCTGAAACAGAGGGGCTGAAACAGAGGGCGAGAAACAGAGGGGCTGAAACAGATGGCGAGAAACAGAGGGGCTGAAACAGAGGGCGAGAAACAGAGGGGCTGAATCAGAGGGGCTGAAACAGAGGGCGAGAAACAGAGGGGCTGAAACAGAGGGCGAGAAACAGAGGGGCTGAAACAGAGGTGCTGAAACAGAGGGTGAGAAACAGAGGGGCTGAAACAGAGGGCGAGAAACAGAGGGGCTGAAACAGAGGGACTGAAACAGAGGGGCTGATTCAGAGGGGCTGAAAAAGAGGGGCTGAATCAGAGGGGCTGAAACAGAGGGCGAGAAACAGAGGGGCTGAAACAGAGGGCGAGAAACAGAGGAGCAGAAACAGAGGACGAGAAACAGAGGGGCTGAAACAGAGGGGCTGAAACAGAGAGTGCGAAACAGAGGGGCTGAAACAGAGGGCGAGAAACAGAGGGGCTGAAACAGAGGGCGAGAAACAGAGGGGCTGAAACAGAGGGAAAGAAACAGAGGGGCTGAAACCGAGTGGCTGAAACAGAAGGGCTGAAACAGAGGGGCTGAAACAGAGGGCGAGAAACAGAGGGGCTGAATCAGAGGGGCTGAATCAGAGGGGCTGAAACAAGGGGCTGAATCAGAGGGGCTGAAACAGAAGGCGAGAAACAGAGGGGCTGAAACAGAGGGCGAGAAACAGAGGGGCAGAAACAGAGGGCGAGAAACAGAGGGGCTGAAACAGAGGGGCTGAAACAGAGGGGCTGAAACAGAGGGCAAGAAACAGAGGGGCTGAAACAGAGGGCGAGAAACAGAGGGGCTGAAACAGAGGGGCTGAAACAGAGGGGCTGAAACAGAGGGCGAGAAACAGAGGGGCTGAAACAAAGGGCGAGAAACAGAGGGGCTGAAACAGAGGGGCAGAAACAGAGGGGCTGAAACAGAGGGGCTGAATCGGAGGGGCTGAAACAGAGGGGCTGGAACAGAGGGGCTGAAACAGAGGGCAAGAAACAGAGGGGCTGAAAAAGGTTCTGAAACAGAGGGGCAGAAACAGAGGGCGAGAAACAGAGGGGCTGAAACAGAGGGGCTGAAACAGAGGGCGAGAAACAGAGGGGCTGAATCAGAGGGGCTGAAAAAGAGGGGCTGAATCAGAGGGGCTGAAACAGAGGGCGAGAAACAGAGGGGCAGAAACAGAGGGCGAGAAACAGAGGGGCTGAAACAGAGGGGCTGAAACAGAGAGCGAGAAACAGAGGGGCTGAATCAGAGGGGCTGAATCAGAGGGGCTGAAACAGAGGGGCTGAAACAGAGGGCGAGAAACAGAGGGGCTGAAACAGAGGGCGAGAAACAGAGGGGCTGAAACAGAGGGGCTGAAACAGAGGGCGAGAAACAGAGGGACTGAAACAGAGGGTCTGAAACAGAGGGGCTGAAACAGAGGGCGAGAAACAGAGGGGCTGAAACGGAGGGCGAGAAACAGAGGGGCTGAAACAGAGGGCGAGAAACAGAGGGGCTGAAACAGAGGGGCTGAAACAGTGGGGCTGAAACAGAGGGGCTGAAACAGAGGGTGAGAAATAAAGGGGCTGAAACAGAGGGCGAGAAACAGAGGGGCTGAAACAGAGGGCGAGAAACAGAGGGGCTGAAACAGAGGGCGAGAAACAGAGGGGCTGAAACAGAGGGCAAGAAATAGAGGGGCTGAAAAAGAGGGCAAGAAACAGTGGGGCTGAAACAGAGGGTGAGAAACAGAGGGGCTGAATCAGAGGGGCTGAAACAAATGCCGAGAAACAGAGGGGCTGAAACAGAGGGCGAGAAACAGAGGGGCTGAAACAGAGGGGCTGAAACAGAGGGACTGAAACAGAGGGGCTGAAACAGAGGGCGAGAAACAGAGGGGCTGAAACAGAGGGGCAGAAACAGAGGGGCTGAATCAGAGTGGCTGATTCAGAGGGTCTGAAACAGAGGGGCTGAATCAGAGGGGCGGAAACAGAGGGCGAGAAACAGAGGGGCAGATACAGAGGGCAAGAAACAGAGGGGCTGAAACAGAGGGCGAGAAACAGACGGGCAGAAACAGAGAGCGAGAAACAGAGGGACTGAAACAGAGGGGCTGAAACAGAGAGCGCGAAACAGAGGGACTGAAACAGAGGGGCTGAAACAGAGGGGCTGAAACAGAGGGCGAGAAACAGAGGAGCTGAAACAGAGGGCGAGAAACAGACGGGCAGAAACAGAGTGCGAGAAACAGAGGGACTGAAACAAAGGTGCTGAAACAGAGAGCGCGAAACAGAGGGACTGAAACAGAGGGCGAGAAACAGAGGGGCTGAAACAGCGGGCAAGAAACAGAGGGGCTGAAACAGAGGGCGAGAAACAGAGGGGCTGAAACAGAGGGCAAGAAACAGAGGGGCTGAAACAGAGTGTCTGAAACAGAGGGCGAGAAACAGAGGGGCTGAATCAGACAGGCTGAATCAGATGGGCTGAAACAGAGGGGCTGAAACAGAGGGCGAGAAACAGAGTGGCTGAAACAGAGGGCGAGAAACAGAGGGCGAGAAACAGAGGGGCTGAAAAAGTGGGGCTGAAACAAAGTGGCTGAAACAAAGCGCCTGATACAGAGGGCGAGAAACAGAGGGGCTGAAACAGAGGGCGAGAAACAGAGGGGCTGAAACAGAGGGGCTGAAACAGAGGGCGAGAAACAGAGGGGCTGAAACAGAGGGCGAGAAACAGAGGGGCTGAAACGGAGTGGCTGAAACAGAAGGGCTGAAACAGAGGGGCTGAAACAGAGTGCGAGAAACAGAGAGGCTGAATCAGAGGGGCTGAATCAGAGGGGCTGAAACAGAGGGGCTGAATCAGAGGGGCTGAAACAGAAGGCGAGAAACAGAGGGGCTGAAACAGAGGGCGAGAAACAGAGGGGCAGAAACAGAGGGCGAGAAACAGAGGGGCTGAAACAGAGGGGCTGAAACAGAGGGGCTGAAACAGAGGGCAAGAAACAGAGGGGCTGAAACAGAGGGCGAGAAACAGAGGGGCTGAAACAGAGGGGCTGAAACAGAGGGGCTGAAACAGACGGCGAGAAACAGAGGGGCTGAAACAAAGGGCGAGAAACAGAGGGGCTGAAACAGAGGGGCAGAAACAGAGGGGCTGAAACAGAGGGGCTGAATCGGAGGGGCTGAAACAGAGCGGCTGAAACAGAGGGGCTGAAACAGAGGGCAAGAAACAGAGGGGATGAAACAGAGGGGCTGAAACAGAGGGGCAGAAACAGAGGGCGAGAAACAGAGGGGCTGAAACAGAGGGGCTGAAACAGAGGGCGAGAAACAGAGGGGCTGAATCAGAGGGGCTGAATCAGAGGGGCTGAAACAGAGGGGCTGAAACAGAGGGCGAGAAACTAAGGGACTGAATCAGAGGGGCTGAAACAGAGGGGCTGAAACAGACGGGCTGAAACAGAGAGCCTGAAACAGAGGGGCTGAAACAGAAGGGCTGTAATAGAGGGGCTGAAACAGAGGGGCTGAATCAGAGGGGCTGAAACAGAGGGGCTGAATCAGAGGGGCTGAAACAGCGGGCGAGAAACAGAGGGGCTGAAACAGAGGGGCTGAATCAGAGGGGCTGAAACAGAGGGGCTGAAACAGAGGGCGAGAAACAGAGAGGCTGAAACAGAGGGCGAGAAACAGAGGGGCTGAAACAGAGGGCAAGAAACAGAGGGGCTGAAACAGAGGGCAAGAAACAGAGGGGCTGAAACAGAGGGGCTGAAACAGAGGGGCTGAAACAGAGGGGCTGAAACAAAGGGCGAGAAACAGAGGGGCTGAAACAGAGGGCGAGAAACAGAGGGGCTGAAACAGAGGGCGAGAAACAGAGGGCGAGAAACAGAGGGACTGAAACAGAGGGTCTGAAACAGAGGGGCTGAAACAGACGGGCTGAAACAGAGAGCCTGAAACAGAGGGGCTGAAACAGAGGGGCTGAAATAGAGGGGCTGAAACAGAGGGGCTGAATCAGAGGGGCTGAAACAGAGGGGCTGAATCAGAGGGGCTGAAACAGAGGGCGAGAAACAGAGGGGCTGAAACAGAGGGGCTGAATCAGAGGGATTGAAACAGAGGGGCTGAAACAGAGGGCGAGAAACAGAGAGGCTGAAACAGAGGGCGAGAAACAGAGGGGCTGAAACAGAGGGCAAGAAACAGAGGGGCTGAAACAGAGGGCGAGAAACAGAGGGGCTGAAACAGAGGGGCTGAAACAGAGGGGCTGAAACAGAGGGGCTGAAACAAAGGGCGAGAAACAGAGGGGCTGAAACAGAGGGCGAGAAACAGAGGGGCTGAAACAGAGGGGCAGAAACAGAGGGCGAGAAACAGAGGGACTGAAACAGAGGGTCTGAAACAGAGGGGCTGAAACAGCGGGCGAGAAACAGAGGGGCTGAAACGGAGGGCGAGAAACAGAGGGGCTGAAACAGAGGGCGAGAAACAGAGGGGCTGAAACAGAGGGGCTGAAACAGTGGGGCTGAAACAGAGGGGCTGAAACAGAGGGTGAGAAATAAAGGGGCTGAAACAGAGGGCGAGAAACAGAGGGGCTGAAACAGAGGGCGAGAAACAGAGGGGCTGAAACAGAGGGCGAGAAACAGAGGGGCTGAAACAGAGGGGCTGAAACAGAGGGGCTGAAACAGAGGGCAAGAAATAGAGGGGCTGAAAAAGAGGGCGAGAAACAGAGGGGCTGAAACAGAGGGTGAGAAACAGAGGGGCTGAATCAGAGGGGCTGAAACAAATGCCGAGAAACAGAGAGGCTGAAACAGAGGGCGAGAAACAGAGGGGCTGAAACAGAGGGGCTGAAACAGAGGGGCAGAAACAGAGGGGCTGAATCAGAGTGGCTGATTCAGAGGGTCTGAAACAGAGGGGCTGAATCAGAGGGGCGGAAACAGAGGGCGAGAAACAGAGGGGCAGAAACAGAGGGCAAGAAACAGAGGGGCTGAAACAGAGGGCGAGAAACAGACGGGCAGAAACAGAGAGCGAGAAACAGAGGGACTGAAACAGAGGGGCTGAAACAGAGAGCGCGAAACAGAGGGACTGAAACAGAGGGGCTGAAACAGAGGGCGAGAAACAGAGGGGCTGAAACAGAGGGCGAGAAACAGAGGGGCTGAAAAAGAGGGCAAGAAACAGAGGGGCTGAAACAGAGTGGCTGAAACAGAGGGCGAGAAACAGAGGGGCTGAAACAGAGGGGCTGAAACAGAGGGCGAGAAACAGAGGGGCTGAAAAAGTGGGGCTGAAACAAAGGGGCTGAAACAAAGCGCCTGATACAGAGGGCGAGAAACAGAGGGGCTGAAACAGAGGGCGAGGAACAGAGGGGCTGAAACAGAGGGGCTGAAACAGTGGGGCTGAAACAGAGGGCGAGAAACAGAGAGGCTGAAACACAGGGCGAGAAACAGAGGGGCTGAAACAGAGGGCGAGAAACAGAGGGGCTGAAACAGAGGGCGAGAAACAGAGGGGCTGAAACAGAGGGGCTGAAAGAGAGGGCGAGAAACAGAGTGGCTGAAACAGAGAGCGAGAAACAGAGTGGCTGAAACAGAGGGCAAGAAACAGAGGGGCTGAAACAGAGGGGCGGAAACAGAGGAGCTGAAACAGAGGGTGAGAAACATAGTGGCTGAAACAAAGGGGCTGAAACAGTGGGGCTAAAATAGAGGGGCTGAAACAGAGGGCGAGAAATAGAGGTGCTGAAACAGAGGGCGAGAAACCGGGAGGCTGAAACAGAGGGCGAGAAACAGAGGGGCTGAAACAGAGGGCGAGAAACAGAGGGGCTGAAACAGAGGGCAAGAAACAGAGGGGCTGAAACCGAGTGGCTGAAACAGCGGGCGAGAAACAGAGGGGCTGAATCAGACAGGCTGAATCAGATGGGCTGAAACAGAGGGGCTGAAACAGAGGGCGAGAAACAGAGGGCGAGAAACAGAGGGGCTGAAAAAGTGGGGCTGAAACAAAGGGGCTGAAACAAAGCGCCTGATACAGAGGGCGAGAAACAGAGGGGCTGAAACAGAGGGCGAGGAACAGAGGGGCTGAAACAGAGGGGCTGAAACAGTGGGGCTGAAACAGAGGGCGAGAAACAGAGAGGCTGAAACACAGGGCGAGAAACAGAGGGGCTGAAACAGAGGGCGAGAAACAGAGGGGCTGAAACAGAGGGCGAGAAACAGAGGGGCTGAAACAGAGGGGCTGAAACAGAGGGCGAGAAACAGAGTGGCTGAAACAGAGAGCGAGAAACAGAGTGGCTGAAACAGAGGGCAAGAAACAGAGGGGCTGAAACAGAGGGCGAGAAACAGAGGGGCTGAAACAGAGGGGCTGAAACAGAGGGGCGGAAACAGAGGGGCTGAAACAGAGAGCGAGAAACAGAGGGGCTGAAACAGAGGGGCTGAAACAGAGGGCGAGAAACAGAGGGGCTGAAACAGAGGGCGAGAAACAGAGGGGCTGAAACAGAGGGCGAGAAACAGAGGGCGAGAAACAGAGGGACTGAATCAGAGGGGCTGAAACAGAGGGTCTGAAACAGACGGGCTGAAACAGAGAGCCTGAAACAGAGGGGCTGAAACAGAGGGGCTGAAATAGAGGGGCTGAAACAGAGGGGCTGAAACAGAGGGCGAGAAACTAAGGTACTGAATCAGAGGGGCTGAAACAGAGGGGCTGAATCAGAGGGGCTGAAACAGAGGGGCTGAATCAGAGGGGCTGAAACAGAGGGGCTGAAACAGAGGGCGAGAAACAGAGAGGCTGAAACAGAGGGCGAGAAACAGAGGGGCTGAAACAGAGGGCGAGAAACAGAGGGGCTGAAACAGAGGGGCTGAAACAGAGGGGCTGAAACAGAGGGCGAGAAACAGAGGGGCTGAAACAGATGGCGAGAAACAGAGGGGCTGAAACAGAGGGCGAGAAACAGAGGGGCTGAAACAGAGGTGCTGAAACAGAGGGTGAGAAACAGAGGGGCTGAAACAGAGGGCGAGAAACAGAGGGGCTGAAACAGAGGGGCTGAAACAGAGGGGCTGATTCAGAGGGGCTGAAAAAGAGGGGCTGAATCAGAGGGGCTGAAACAGAGGGCGAGAAACAGAGGGCGAGAAACAGAGGGGCTGAAACAGAGGGGCTGAAACAGAGGGCGTGAAACAGAGGGGCTGAAACAGAGGGCGAGAAACAGAGGGGCTGAAACAGAGGGCGAGAAACAGAGGGGCTGAAACAGAGGGAAAGAAACAGAGGGGCTGAAACCGAGTGGCTGAAACAGAAGGACTGAAACAGAGGGGCTGAAACAGAGGGCGAGAAACAGAGGGGCTGAATCAGAGGGGCTGAATCAGAGGGGCTGAAACAGAGGGGCTGAATCAGAGGGTCTGAAACAGAAGTCGAGAAACAGAGGGGCTGAAACAGAGGGCGAGAAACAGAGGGGCAGAAACAGAGGGCGAGAAACAGAGGGGCTGAAACAGAGGGGCTGAAACAGAGGGGCTGAAACAGAGGGCAAGAAACAGAGGGGCTGAAACAGAGGGCGAGAAACAGAGGGGCTGAAACAGAGGGGCTGAAACAGAGGGGCTGAAACAGAGGGCGAGAAACAGAGGGGCTGAAACAAAGGGCGAGAAACAGAGGGGCTGAAACAGAGGGGCAGAAACAGAGGGGCTGAAACAGAGGGGCTGAATCGGAGGGGCTGAAACAGAGGGGCTGGAACAGAGGGGCTGAAACAGAGGGCAAGAAACAGAGGGGCTGAAACAGAGGGGTTGAAACAGAGGGGCAGAAACAGAGTGCGAGAAACAGAGGGGCTGAAACAGAGGGGCTGAAACAGAGGGCGAGAAACAGAGGGGCTGAATCAGAGGGGCTGAATCAGAGGGGCTGAAACAGAGGGGCTGAAACAGAGGGGCTGAAATAGAGGGACTGAAACAGAGGGGCTGAATCAGAGGGGCTGAAACAGAGGGGCTGAATCAGAGGGGCTGAAACAGAGGGCGAGAAACAGAGGTGCTGAAACAGAGGGGCTGAATCAGAGGGGCTGAAACAGAGGGGCTGAAACAGAGGGCGAGAAACAGAGAGGCTGAAACAGAGGGCGAGAAACAGAGGGGCTGAAACAGAGGGCAAGAAACAGAGGGGCTGAAACAGAGGGCGAGAAACAGACGGGCTGAAACAGAGGGGCTGAAACAGAGGGGCTGAAACAGAGGGCGAGAAACAGAGGGGCTGAATCAGAGGGGCTGAATCAGAGGGGCTGAAACAGAGGGGCTGAAACAGAGGGCGAGAAACAGAGGGGCTGAATCAGAGGGGCTGAATCAGAGGGGCTGAAACAGAGGGGCTGAAACAGAGGGCGAGAAACTAAGGGACTGAATCAGAGGGGCTGAAACAGAGGGGCTGAAACAGAGGGGCTGAAATAGAGGGGCTGAAACAGAGGGGCTGAAACAGAGGAGAGAAACTAAGGTAATGAATCAGAGGGGCTGAAACAGAGGGGCTGAATCAGAGGGGCTGAAACAGAGGTGCTGAATCAGAGGGGCTGAAACAGAGGGGCTGAAACAGAGGGCGAGAAACAGAGAGGCTGAAACAGAGGGCGAGAAACAGAGGGGCTGAATCAGAGGGCGAGAAACAGAGGGGCTGAATCAGAGGGGCTGAAACAGAGGGCTAGAAACAGAGAGGCTGAAACAGATGGCGAGAAACAGAGGGGCTGAAACAGAGGGCGAGAAACAGAGGGGCTGAATCAGAGAGGCTGAAACAGAGGGCGAGAAACAGAGGGGCTGAAACAGAGGGCGAGAAACAGAGGGGCTGAAACAGAGGTGCTGAAACAGAGGGTGAGAAACAGAGGGGCTGAAACAGAGGGCGAGAAACAGAGGGGCTGAAACAGAGGGACTGAAACAGAGGGGCTGATTCAGAGGGGCTGAAAAAGAGGGGCTGAATCAGAGGGGCTGAAACAGAGGGCGAGAAACAGAGGGGCTGAAACAGAGGGCGAGAAACAGAGGAGCAGAAACAGAGGACGAGAAACAGAGGGGCTGAAACAGAGGGGCTGAAACAGAGAGTGCGAAACAGAGGGGCTGAAACAGAGGGCGAGAAACAGAGGGGCTGAAACAGAGGGCGAGAAACAGAGGGGCTGAAACAGAGGGAAAGAAACAGAGGGGCTGAAACCGAGTGGCTGAAACAGAAGGGCTGAAACAGAGGGGCTGAAACAGAGGGCGAGAAACAGAGGGGCTGAATCAGAGGGGCTGAATCAGAGGGGCTGAAACAGAGGGGCTGAATCAGAGGGGCTGAAACAGAAGGCGAGAAACAGAGGGGCTGAAACAGAGGGCGAGAAACAGAGGGGCAGAAACAGAGGGCGAGAAACAGAGGGGCTGAAACAGAGGGGCTGAAACAGAGGGGCTGAAACAGAGGGCAAGAAACAGAGGGGCTGAAACAGAGGGCGAGAAACAGAGGGGCTGAAACAGAGGGGCTGAAACAGAGGGGCTGAAACAGAGGGCGAGAAACAGAGGGGCTGAAACAAAGGGCGAGAAACAGAGGGGCTGAAACAGAGGGGCAGAAACAGAGGGGCTGAAACAGAGGGGCTGAAACAGAGGGGCTGAAACAGAGGAGAGAAACTAAGGTAATGAATCAGAGGGGCTGAAACAGAGGGGCTGAATCAGAGGGGCTGAAACAGAGGTGCTGAATCAGAGGGGCTGAAACAGAGGGGCTGAAACAGAGGGCGAGAAACAGAGAGGCTGAAACAGAGGGCGAGAAACAGAGGGGCTGAATCAGAGGGCGAGAAACAGAGGGGCTGAATCAGAGGGGCTGAAACAGAGGGCTAGAAACAGAGAGGCTGAAACAGATGGCGAGAAACAGAGGGGCTGAAACAGAGGGCGAGAAACAGAGGGGCTGAATCAGAGAGGCTGAAACAGAGGGCGAGAAACAGAGGGGCTGAAACAGAGGGCGAGAAACAGAGGGGCTGAAACAGAGGTGCTGAAACAGAGGGTGAGAAACAGAGGGGCTGAAACAGAGGGACTGAAACAGAGGGGCTGATTCAGAGGGGCTGAAAAAGAGGGGCTGAATCAGAGGGGCTGAAACAGAGGGCGAGAAACAGAGGGGCTGAAACAGAGGGCGAGAAACAGAGGAGCAGAAACAGAGGACGAGAAACAGAGGGGCTGAAACAGAGGGGCTGAAACAGAGAGTGCGAAACAGAGGGGCTGAAACAGAGGGCGAGAAACAGAGGGGCTGAAACAGAGGGCGAGAAACAGAGGGGCTGAAACAGAGGGAAAGAAACAGAGGGGCTGAAACCGAGTGGCTGAAACAGAAGGGCTGAAACAGAGGGGCTGAAACAGAGGGCGAGAAACAGAGGGGCTGAATCAGAGGGGCTGAATCAGAGGGGCTGAAACAGAGGGGCTGAATCAGAGGGGCTGAAACAGAAGGCGAGAAACAGAGGGGCTGAAACAGAGGGCGAGAAACAGAGGGGCAGAAACAGAGGGCGAGAAACAGAGGGGCTGAAACAGAGGGGCTGAAACAGAGGGGCTGAAACAGAGGGCAAGAAACAGAGGGGCTGAAACAGAGGGCGAGAAACAGAGGGGCTGAAACAGAGGGGCTGAAACAGAGGGGCTGAAACAGAGGGCGAGAAACAGAGGGGCTGAAACAAAGGGCGAGAAACAGAGGGGCTGAAACAGAGGGGCAGAAACAGAGGGGCTGAAACAGAGGGGCTGAATCGGAGGGGCTGAAACAGAGGGGCTGGAACAGAGGGGCTGAAACAGAGGGCAAGAAACAGAGGGGCTGAAACAGAGGGGCTGAAACAGAGGGGCAGAAACAGAGGGCGAGAAACAGAGGGGCTGAAACAGAGGGGCTGAAACAGAGGGCGAGAAACAGAGGGGCTGAATCAGAGGGGCTGAATCAGAGGGGCTGAAACAGAGGGCCTGAAACAGAGGGCGAGAAACTAAGGGACTGAATCAGAGGGGCTGAAACAGAGGGGCTGAAACAGACGGGCTGAAACAGAGAGCCTGAAACAGAGGGGCTGAAACAGAGGGGCTGAAATAGAGGGGCTGAAACAGAGGGGCTGAATCAGAGGGGCTGAAACAGAGGGGCTGAATCAGAGGGGCTGAAACAGAGGGCGAGAAACAGAGGGGCTGAAACAGAGGGGCTGAATCAGAGGGGCTGAAACAGAGGGGCTGAAACAGAGCGCGAGAAACAGAGAGGCTGAAACAGAGGGCGAGAAACAGAGGGGCTGAAACAGAGGGCAAGAAACAGAGGGGCTGAAACAGAGGGCGAGAAACAGACGGGCTGAAACAGAGGGGCTGAAACAGAGGGCGAGAAACAGAGGGGCTGAAACAGAGGGCGAGAAACAGAGGGGCTGAAACAGAGGGCGAGAAACAGAGGGCGAGAAACAGAGGGACTGAAACAGAGGGTCTGAAACAGAGGGGCTGAAACAGAGGGCGAGAAACAGAGGGGCTGAAACGGAGGGCGAGAAACAGAGGGGCTGAAACAGAGGGCGAGAAACAGAGGGGCTGAAACAGAGGGGCTGAAACAGTGGGGCTGAAACAGAGGGGCTGAAACAGAGGGTGAGAAATAAAGGGGCTGAAACAGAGGGCGAGAAACAGAGGGGCTGAAACAGAGTGCGAGAAACAGAGGGGCTGAAACAGAGGGCGAGAAACAGAGGGGCTGAAACAGAGGGCAAGAAATAGAGGGGCTGAAAAAGAGGGCAAGAAACAGAGGGGCTGAAACAGAGGGTGAGAAACAGAGGGGCTGAATCAGAGGGGCTGAAACAAATGCCGAGAAACAGAGGGGCTGAAACAGAGGGCGAGAAACAGAGGGGCTGAAACAGAGGGGCTGAAACAGAGGGACTGAAACAGAGGGGCTGAAACAGAGGGCGAGAAACAGAGGGGCTGAAACAGAGGGGCAGAAACAGAGGGGCTGAATCAGAGTGGCTGATTCAGAGGGTCTGAAACAGAGGGGCTGAATCAGAGGGGCGGAAACAGAGGGCGAGAAACAGAGGGGCAGATACAGAGGGCAAGAAACAGAGGGGCTGAAACAGAGGGCGAGAAACAGACGGGCAGAAACAGAGAGCGAGAAACAGAGGGACTGAAACAGAGGGGCTGAAACAGAGAGCGCGAAACAGAGGGACTGAAACAGAGGGGCTGAAACAGAGGGGCTGAAACAGAGGGCGAGAAACAGAGGGGCTGAAACAGAGGGCGAGAAACAGAGGGGCTGAAACAGAGGGCGAGAAACAGACGGGCAGAAACAGAGTGCGAGAAACAGAGGGACTGAAACAAAGGGGCTGAAACAGAGAGCGCGAAACAGAGGGACTGAAACAGAGGGCGAGAAACAGAGGGGCTGAAACAGCGGGCAAGAAACAGAGGGGCTGAAACAGAGGGCGAGAAACAGAGGGGCTGAAACAGAGGGCAAGAAACAGAGGGGCTGAAACAGAGTGTCTGAAACAGAGGGCGAGAAACAGAGGGGCTGAATCAGACAGGCTGAATCAGATGGGCTCAAAGAGAGGGGCTGAAACAGAGGGCGAGAAACAGAGTGGCTGAAACAGAGGGCGAGAAACAGAGGGCGAGAAACAGAGGGGCTGAAAAAGTGGGGCTGAAACAAAGTGGCTGAAACAAAGCGCCTGATACAGAGGGCGAGAAACAGAGGGGCTGAAACAGAGGGCGAGAAACAGAGGGGCTGAAACAGAGGGGCTGAAACAGAGGGCGAGAAACAGAGGGGCTGAAACAGAAGGGCTGAAACAGAGGGGCTGAATCAGAGGGGCTGAAACAGAAGGCGAGAAACAGAGGGGCTGAAACAGAGGGCGAGAAACAGAGGGGCAGAAACAGAGGGCGAGAAACAGAGGGGCTGAAACAGAGGGGCTGAAACAGAGGGGCTGAAACAGAGGGCAAGAAACAGAGGGGCTGAAACAGAGGGCGAGAAACAGAGGGGCTGAAACAGAGGGGCTGAAACAGAGGGGCTGAAACAGAGGGCGAGAAACAGAGGGGCTGAAACAAAGGGCGAGAAACAGAGGGGCTGAAACAGAGGGGCAGAAACAGAGGGGCTGAAACAGAGGGGCTGAATCGGAGGGGCTGAAACAGAGGGGCTGAAACAGAGGGGCTGAAACAGAGGGCAAGAAACAGAGGGGATGAAACAGAGGGGCTGAAACAGAGGGGCAGAAACAGAGGGCGAGAAACAGAGTGGCTGAAACAGAGGGGCTGAAACAGAGGGCGAGAAACAGAGGGGCTGAATAAGAGGGGCTGAATCAGAGTGGCTGAAACAGAGGGGCTGAAACAGAGGGCGTGAAACTAAGGGACTGAATCAGAGGGGCTGAAACAGAGGGGCTGAAACAGACGGGCTGAAACAGAGAGCCTGAAACAGAGGGGCTTAAACAGAGGGGCTGTAATAGAGGGGCTGAAACAGAGGGGCTGAATCAGAGGGGCTGAAACAGAGGGGCTGAATCAGAGGGGCTGAAACAGAGGGCGAGAAACAGAGGGGCTGAAACAGAGGGGCTGAATCAGAGGGGCTGAAACAGAGGGGCTGAAACAGAGGGCGAGAAACAGAGAGGCTGAAACAGCGGGCGAGAAACAGAGGGGCTGAAACAGAGGGCAAGAAACAGAGGGGCTGAAACAGAGGGCGAGAAACAGAGGGGCTGAAACAGAGGGGCTGAAACAGAGGGGCTGAAACAAAGGGCGAGAAACAGAGGGGCTGAAACAGAGGGCGAGAAACAGAGGGGCTGAAACAGAGGGCGAGAAACAGAGGGCGAGAAACAGAGGGACTGAAACAGAGGGTCTGAAACAGAGGGGCTGAAACAGACAGGCTGAAACAGAGAGCCTGAAACAGAGGGGCTGAAACAGAGGGCGAGAAACAGAGAGGCTGAAACAGAGGGCGAGAAACAGAGGGGCTGAAACAGAGGGCAAGAAACAGAGGGGCTGAAACAGAGGGCGAGAAACAGACGGGCTGAAACAGAGGGGCTGAAACAGAGGGCGAGAAACAGAGGGGCTGAAACAGAGGGCGAGAAACAGAGGGGCTGAAACAGAGGGCGAGAAACAGAGGGCGAGAAACAGAGGGACTGAAACAGAGGGTCTGAAACAGAGGGGCTGAAACAGAGGGCGAGAAACAGAGGGGCTGAAACGGAGGGCGAGAAACAGAGGGGCTGAAACAGAGGGCGAGAAAAAGAGGAGCTGAAACAGAGGGGCAGAAACAGTGGGGCTGAAACAGAGGGGCTGAAACAGAGGGTGAGAAATAAAGGGGCTGAAACAGAGGGCGAGAAACAGAGGGGCTGAAACAGAGGGCGAGAAACAGAGGGGCTGAAACAGAGGGCGAGAAACAGAGGGGCTGAAACAGAGGGCAAGAAATAGAGGGGCTGAAAAAGAGGGCAAGAAACAGAGGGGCTGAAACAGAGGGTGAGAAACAGAGGGGCTGAATCAGAAGGGCTGAAACAAATGCCGAGAAACAGAGGGGCTGAAACAGAGGGCGAGAAACAGAGGGGCTGAAACAGAGGGGCTGAAACAGAGGGACTGAAACAGAGGGGCTGAATCAGAGGGGCGGAAACAGAGGGCGAGAAACAGAGGGGCAGATACAGAGGGCAAGAAACAGAGGGGCTGAAACAGAGGGCGAGAAACAGACGGGCAGAAACAGAGAGCGAGAAACAGAGGGACTGAAACAGAGGGGCTGAAACAGAGAGCGCGAAACAGAGGGACTGAAACAGAGGGGCTGAAACAGAGGGGCTGAAACAGAGGGCGAGAAACAGAGGGGCTGAAACAGAGGGCGAGAAACAGAGGGGCAGAAACAGAGTGCGAGAAACAGAGGGACTGAAACAAAGGGGCTGAAACAGAGAGCGCGAAACAGAGGGACTGAAACAGAGGGCGAGAAACAGAGGGGCTGAAACAGCGGGCAAGAAACAGAGGGGCTGAAACAGAGGGCGAGAAACAGAGGGGCTGAAACAGAGGGCAAGAAACAGAGGGGCTGAAACAAAGTGTCTGAAACAGAGGGCGAGAAACAGAGGGGCTGAATCAGACAGGCTGAATCAGATGGGCTGAAACAGAGGGGCTGAAACAGAGGGCGAGAAACAGAGTGGCTGAAACAGAGGGCGAGAAACAGAGGGCGAGAAACAGAGGGGCTGAAAAAGTGGGGCTGAAACAAAGTGGCTGAAACAAAGCGCCTGATACAGAGGGCGAGAAACAGAGGGGCTGAAAAAGAGGGCGAGAAACAGAGGGGCTGAAACAGAGGGGCTGAAACAGAGGGCGAGAAACAGAGGGGCTGAAACAGAGGGCAAGAAACAGAGGGGCTGAAACGGAGTGGCTGAAACAGAAGGGCTGAAACAGAGGGGCTCAAACAGAGTGCGAGAAACAGAGGGGCTGAATCAGAGGGGCTGAATCAGAGGGGCTGAAACAGAGGGGCTGAATCAGAGGGGCTGAAACAGAAGGCGAGAAACAGAGGGGCTGAAACAGAGGGCGAGAAACAGAGGGGCAGAAACAGAGGGCGAGAAACAGAGGGGCTGAAACAGAGGGGCTGAAACAGAGGGGCTGAAACAGAGGGCAAGAAACAGAGGGGCTAAAACATAGGGCGAGAAACAGAGGGGCTGAAACAGAGGGGCTGAAACAGAGGGGCTGAAACAGAGGGCGAGAAACAGAGGGGCTGAAACAAAGGGCGAGAAACAGAGGGGCTGAAACAGAGGGGCAGAAACAGAGGGGCTGAAACAGAGGGGCTGAATCGGAGGGGCTGAAACAGAGGGGCTGAAACAGAGGGGCTGAAAAAGAGGGCAAGAAACAGAGGGGATGAAACAGAGGGGCTGAATCAGAGGGGCTGAAACAGAGGGGCTGAAACAGAGGGCGAGAAACTAAGGGACTGAATCAGAGGGGCTGAAACAGAGGGGCTGAAACAGACGGGCTGAAACAGAGAGCCTGAAACAGAGGGGCTGAAACAGAGGGGCTGTAATAGAGGGGCTGAAACAGAGGGGCTGAATCAGAGGGGCTGAAACAGAGGGGCTGAATCAGAGGGGCTGAAACAGAGGGCGAGAAACAGAGGGGCTGAAACAGAGGGGCTGAATCAGAGGGGCTGAAACAGAGGGGCTGAAACAGAGGGCGAGAAACAGAGAGGCTGAAACAGAGGGCGAGAAACAGAGGGGCTGAAACAGAGGGCAAGAAACAGAGGGGCTGAAACAGAGGGCGAGAAACAGAGGGGCTGAAACAGAGGGGCTAAAACAGAGGGGCTGAAACAGAGGGGCTGAAACAACGGGCGAGAAACAGAGGGGCTGAAACAGAGGGCGAGAAACAGAGGGGCTGAAAAAGAGGGCGAGAAACAGAGGGCGAGAAACAGAGGGACTGAAACAGAGGGTCTGAAACAGAGGGGCTGAAACAGACGGGCTGAAACAGAGAGCCTGAAACAGAGGGGCTGAAACAGAGGGGCTGAAATAGAGGGGCTGAAACAGAGGGGCTGAATCAGAGGGGCTGAAACAGAGGGGCTGAATCAAAGGGGCTGAAACAGAGGGCGAGAAACAGAGGGGCTGAAACAGAGGGGCTGAATCAGAGGGATTGAAACAGAGGGGCTGAAACAGAGGGCGAGAAACAGAGAGGCTGAAACAGAGGGCGAGAAACAGAGGGGCTGAAACAGAGGGCAAGAAACAGAGGGGCTGAAACAGAGGGCGAGAAACAGAGGGGCTGAAACAGAGGGGCTGAAACAGAGGGGCTGAAACAGAGGGGCTGAAACAAAGGGCGAGAAACAGAGGGGCTGAAACAAAGGGCGAGAAACAGAGGGGCTGAAACAGAGGGCGAGAAACAGAGGGGCTGAAAAAGAGGGGCAGAAACAGAGGGCGAGAAACAGAGGGACTGAAACAGAGGGTCTGAAACAGAGGGGCTGAAACAGCGGGCGAGAAACAGAGGGGCTGAAACGGAGGGCGAGAAACAGAGGGGCTGAAACAGAGGGCGAGAAACAGAGGGGCTGAAACAGAGGGGCTGAAACAGTGGGGCTGAAACAGAAGGGCTGAAACAGAGGGTGAGAAATGAAGGGGCTGAAACAGAGGGCGAGAAACAGAGGGGCTGAAACAGAGGGCGAGAAACAGAGGGGCTGAAACA
The DNA here is from genome assembly GCF_047496795.1 of Chiloscyllium punctatum. Lineage (NCBI taxonomy): Eukaryota > Metazoa > Chordata > Chondrichthyes > Orectolobiformes > Hemiscylliidae > Chiloscyllium > Chiloscyllium punctatum. Next base: position 1,500,973 of record NW_027309795.1, on the reverse strand, counting down.
GAGGGCGAGAAACAGAGGGGCTGAAACAGAGGGGCTGAAACAGAGGGGCTGAAACAGAGGGCAAGAAATAGAGGGGCTGAAAAAGAGGGCGAGAAACAGAGGGGCTGAAACAGAGGGTGAGAAACAGAGGGGCTGAATCAGAGGGGCTGAAACAAATGCCGAGAAACAGAGGGGCTGAAACAGAGGGCGAGAAACAGAGGGGCTGAAACAGAGGGGCTGAAACAGAGGGGCAGAAACAGAGGGGCTGAATCAGAGTGGCTGATTCAGAGGGTCTGAAACAGAGGGGCTGAATCAGAGGGGCGGAAACAGAGGGCGAGAAACAGAGGGGCAGAAACAGAGGGCAAGAAACAGAGGGGCTGAAACAGAGGACGAGAAACAGACGGGCAGAAACAGAGAGCGAGAAACAGAGGGACTGAAACAGAGGGGCTGAAACAGAGAGCGCGAAACAGAGGGACTGAAACAGAGGGGTTGAAACAGAGGGCGAGAAACAGAGGGGCTGAAACAGAGGGCGAGAAACAGAGGGGCTGAAAAAGAGGGCAAGAAACAGAGGGGCTGAAACAGAGTGGCTGAAACAGAGGGCGAGAAACAGAGGGGCTGAATCAGACAGGCTGAATCAGATGGGCTGAAACAGAGGGGCTGAAACAGAGGGCGAGAAACAGAGGGCGAGAAACAGAGGGGCTGAAAAAGTGGGGCTGAAACAAAGGGGCTGAAACAAAGCGCCTGATACAGAGGGCGAGAAACAGAGGGGCTGAAACAGAGGGCGAGGAACAGAGGGGCTGAAACAGAGGGGCTGAAACAGTGGGGCTGAAACAGAGGGCGAGAAACAGAGAGGCTGAAACACAGGGCGAGAAACAGAGGGGCTGAAACAGAGGGCGAGGAACAGAGGGGCTGAAACAGAGGGACTGAAACAGAGGGGCTGAAACAGAGGGTCTGAAACAGAGGGCGAGAAACAGAGTGGCTGAAACAGAGAGCGAGAAACAGAGTGGCTGAAACAGAGGGGCGGAAACAGAGGGGCTGAAACAGAGGGTGAGAAACATAGTGGCTGAAACAAAGGGGCTGAAACAGTGGGGCTAAAATAGAGGGGCTGAAACAGAGGGCGAGAAATAGAGGGGCTGAAACAGAGGGCGAGAAACCGGGAGGCTGAAACAGAGGGCGAGAAACAGAGGGGCTGAAACATAGGGCGAGAAACAGAGGGGCTGAAACAGAGGGCAAGAAACAGAGGGGCTGAAACAGAGTGGCTGAAACAGAGGGCGAGAAACAGAGGGGCTGAATCAGACAGGCTGAATCAGATGGGCTGAAACAGAGGGGCTGAAACAGTGGGCGAGAAACAGAGGGCGAGAAACAGAGGGGCTGAAAAAGTGGAGCTGAAACAAAGGGGCTGAAACAAAGCGCCTGATACAGAGGGCGAGAAACAGAGGGGCTGAAACAGAGGGCGAGGAACAGAGGGGCTGAAACAGAGGGGCTGAAACAGTGGGGCTGAAACAGAGGGCGAGAAACAGAGAGGCTGAAACACAGGGCGAGAAACAGAGGGGCTGAAACAGAGGGCGAGAAACAGAGGGGCTGAAACAGAGGGACTGAAACAGAGGGGCTGAAACAGAGGGGCTGAAACAGAGGGCGAGAAACAGAGTGGCTGAAACAGAGAGCGAGAAACAGAGTGGCTGAAACAGAGCGCAAGAAACAGAGGGGCTGAAACAGAGGGCGAGAAACAGAGGGGCTGAAACAGAGGGCGAGAAACAGAGGGGCTGAAACAGAGGGGCTGAAACAGAGAGCGAGAAACAGAGGGGCTGAAACAGAGGGGCTGAAACAGAGGGCGAGAAACAGAGGGGCTGAAACAGAGGGCGAGAAACAGAGGGGCTGAAACAGAGGGCGAGAAACAGAGGGCGAGAAACAGAGGGACTGAATCAGAGGGGCTGAAACAGAGGGTCTGAAACAGACGGGCTGAAACAGAGAGCTTGAAACAGAGGGGCTGAAATAGAGGGGCTGAAATAGAGGGGCTGAAACAGAGGGGCTGAAACAGAGGGCGAGAAACTAAGGTACTGAATCAGAGGGGCTGAAACAGAGGGGCTGAATCAGAGGGGCTGAAACAGAGGGGCTGAATCAGAGGGGCTGAAACAGAGGGGCTGAAACAGAGGGCGAGAAACAGAGAGGCTGAAACAGAGGGCGAGAAACAGAGGGGCTGAAACAGAGGGCGAGAAACAGAGGGGCTGAAACAGAGGGGCTGAAACAGAGGGGCTGAAACAGAGGGCGAGAAACAGAGGGGCTGAAACAGAGGGCGAGAAACAGAGGGGCTGAAACAGAGGGCAAGAAACAGAGGGGCTGAAACAGAGGGCGAGAAACAGAGGGGCTGAAACAGAGGGGCTGAAACAGAGGGGCTGAAACAAAGGGCGAGAAACAGAGGGGCTGAAACAGAGGGCGAGAAACAGAGGGGCTGAAACAGAGGGCGAGAAACAGAGGGCGAGAAACAGAGGGACTGAAACAGAGGGTCTGAAACAGAGGGGCTGAAACAGACGGGCTGAAACAGAGAGCCTGAAACAGAGGGGCTGAAACAGAGGGCGAGAAACAGAGAGGCTGAAACAGAGGGCGAGAAACAGAGGGGCTGAAACAGAGGGCAAGAAACAGAGGGGCTGAAACAGAGGGCGAGAAACAGACGGGCTGAAACAGAGGGGCTGAAACAGAGGGCGAGAAACAGAGGGGCTGAAACAGAGGGCGAGAAACAGAGGGGCTGAAACAGAGGGCGAGAAACAGAGGGCGAGAAACAGAGGGACTGAAACAGAGGGTCTGAAACAGAGGGGCTGAAACAGAGGGCGAGAAACAGAGGGGCTGAAACGGAGGGCGAGAAACAGAGGGGCTGAAACAGAGGGCGAGAAAAAGAGGGGCTGAAACAGAGGGGCAGAAACAGTGGGGCTGAAACAGAGGGGCTGAAACAGAGGGTGAGAAATAAAGGGGCTGAAACAGAGGGCGAGAAACAGAGGGGCTGAAACAGAGGGCGAGAAACAGAGGGGCTGAAACAGAGGGCGAGAAACAGAGGGGCTGAAACAGAGGGCAAGAAATAGAGGGGCTGAAAAAGAGGGCAAGAAACAGAGGGGCTGAAACAGAGGGTGAGAAACAGAGGGGCTGAATCAGAAGGGCTGAAACAAATGCCGAGAAACAGAGGGGCTGAAACAGAGGGCGAGAAACAGAGGGGCTGAAACAGAGGGGCTGAAACAGAGGGACTGAAACAGAGGGGCTGAATCAGAGGGGCGGAAACAGAGGGCGAGAAACAGAGGGGCAGATACAGAGGGCAAGAAACAGAGGGGCTGAAACAGAGGGCGAGAAACAGACGGGCAGAAACAGAGAGCGAGAAACAGAGGGACTGAAACAGAGGGGCTGAAACAGAGAGCGCGAAACAGAGGGACTGAAACAGAGGGGCTGAAACAGAGGGGCTGAAACAGAGGGCGAGAAACAGAGGGGCTGAAACAGAGGGCGAGAAACAGAGGGGCAGAAACAGAGTGCGAGAAACAGAGGGACTGAAACAAAGGGGCTGAAACAGAGAGCGCGAAACAGAGGGACTGAAACAGAGGGCGAGAAACAGAGGGGCTGAAACAGCGGGCAAGAAACAGAGGGGCTGAAACAGAGGGCGAGAAACAGAGGGGCTGAAACAGAGGGCAAGAAACAGAGGGGCTGAAACAAAGTGTCTGAAACAGAGGGCGAGAAACAGAGGGGCTGAATCAGACAGGCTGAATCAGATGGGCTGAAACAGAGGGGCTGAAACAGAGGGCGAGAAACAGAGTGGCTGAAACAGAGGGCGAGAAACAGAGGGCGAGAAACAGAGGGGCTGAAAAAGTGGGGCTGAAACAAAGTGGCTGAAACAAAGCGCCTGATACAGAGGGCGAGAAACAGAGGGGCTGAAAAAGAGGGCGAGAAACAGAGGGGCTGAAACAGAGGGGCTGAAACAGAGGGCGAGAAACAGAGGGGCTGAAACAGAGGGCAAGAAACAGAGGGGCTGAAACGGAGTGGCTGAAACAGAAGGGCTGAAACAGAGGGGCTCAAACAGAGTGCGAGAAACAGAGGGGCTGAATCAGAGGGGCTGAATCAGAGGGGCTGAAACAGAGGGGCTGAATCAGAGGGGCTGAAACAGAAGGCGAGAAACAGAGGGGCTGAAACAGAGGGCGAGAAACAGAGGGGCAGAAACAGAGGGCGAGAAACAGAGGGGCTGAAACAGAGGGGCTGAAACAGAGGGGCTGAAACAGAGGGCAAGAAACAGAGGGGCTAAAACATAGGGCGAGAAACAGAGGGGCTGAAACAGAGGGGCTGAAACAGAGGGGCTGAAACAGAGGGCGAGAAACAGAGGGGCTGAAACAAAGGGCGAGAAACAGAGGGGCTGAAACAGAGGGGCAGAAACAGAGGGGCTGAAACAGAGGGGCTGAATCGGAGGGGCTGAAACAGAGGGGCTGAAACAGAGGGGCTGAAACAGAGGGCAAGAAACAGAGGGGATGAAACAGAGGGGCTGAATCAGAGGGGCTGAAACAGAGGGGCTGAAACAGAGGGCGAGAAACTAAGGGACTGAATCAGAGGGGCTGAAACAGAGGGGCTGAAACAGACGGGCTGAAACAGAGAGCCTGAAACAGAGGGGCTGAAACAGAGGGGCTGTAATAGAGGGGCTGAAACAGAGGGGCTGAATCAGAGGGGCTGAAACAGAGGGGCTGAATCAGAGGGGCTGAAACAGAGGGCGAGAAACAGAGGGGCTGAAACAGAGGGGCTGAATCAGAGGGGCTGAAACAGAGGGGCTGAAACAGAGGGCGAGAAACAGAGAGGCTGAAACAGAGGGCGAGAAACAGAGGGGCTGAAACAGAGGGCAAGAAACAGAGGGGCTGAAACAGAGGGCGAGAAACAGAGGGGCTGAAACAGAGGGGCTGAAACAGAGGGGCTGAAACAGAGGGGCTGAAACAAAGGGCGAGAAACAGAGGGGCTGAAACAGAGGGCGAGAAACAGAGTGGCTGAAAAAGAGGGCGAGAAACAGAGGGCGAGAAACAGAGGGACTGAAACAGAGGGTCTGAAAAAGAGGGGCTGAAACAGACGGGCTGAAACAGAGAGCCTGAAACAGAGGGGCTGAAACAGAGGGGCTGAAATAGAGGGGCTGAAACAGAGGGGCTGAATCAGAGGGGCTGAAACAGAGGGGCTGAATCAGAGGGGCTGAAACAGAGGGCGAGAAACAGAGGGGCTGAAACAGAGGGGCTGAATCAGAGGGATTGAAACAGAGGGGCTGAAACAGAGGGCGAGAAACAGAGAGGCTGAAACAGAGGGCGAGAAACAGAGAGGCTGAAACACAGGGCGAGAAACAGAGGGGCTGAAACAGAGGGGCTGAAACAGAGGGGCTGAAACAGAGGGGCTGAAACAGAGGGCGAGAAACAGAGTGGCTGAAACAGAGAGCGAGAAACAGAGTGGCTGAAACAGAGCGCAAGAAACAGAGGGGCTGAAACAGAGGGGCAGAAACAGAGGGCGAGAAACAGAGGGACTGAAACAGAGGGTCTGAAACAGAGGGGCTGAAACAGCGGGCGAGAAACAGAGGGGCTGAAACGGAGGGCGAGAAACAGAGGGGCTGAAACAGAGGGCGAGAAACAGAGGGGCTGAAACAGAGGGGCTGAAACAGTGGGGCTGAAACAGAAGGGCTGAAACAGAGGGTGAGAAATGAAGGGGCTGAAACAGAGGGCGAGAAACAGAGGGGCTGAAACAGAGGGCGAGAAACAGAGGGGCTGAAACAGAGGGGCTGAAACAGAGGGGCTGAAACAGAGGGCAAGAAATAGAGGGGCTGAAAAAGAGGGCGAGAAACAGAGGGGCTGAAACAGAGGGTGAGAAACAGAGGGGCTGAATCAGAGGGGCTGAAACAAATGCCGAGAAACAGAGGGGCTGAAACAGAGGGCGAGAAACAGAGGGGCTGAAACAGAGGGGCTGAATCAGAGGGGCAGAAACAGAGGGGCTGAATCAGAGTGGCTGATTCAGAGGGTCTGAAACAGAGGGGCTGAATCAGAGGGGCGGAAACAGAGGGCGAGAAACAGAGGGGCAGAAACAGAGGGCAAGAAACAGAGGGGCTGAAACAGAGGGCGAGAAACAGACGGGCAGAAACAGAGAGCGAGAAACAGAGGGACTGAAACAGAGGGGCTGAAACAGAGAGCGCGAAACAGAGGGACTGAAACAGAGGGGTTGAAACAGAGGGCGAGAAACAGAGGGGCTGAAACAGAGGGCGAGAAACAGAGGGGCTGAAAAAGAGGGCAAGAAACAGAGGGGCTGAAACAGAGTGGCTGAAACAGAGGGCGAGAAACAGAGGGGCTGAATCAGACAGGCTGAATCAGATGGGCTGAAACAGAGGGGCTGAAACAGAGGGCGAGAAACAGAGGGCGAGAAACAGAGGGGCTGAAAAAGTGGGGCTGAAACAAAGGGGCTGAAACAAAGCGCCTGATACAGAGGGCGAGAAACAGAGGGGCTGAAACAGAGGGCGAGGAACAGAGGGGCTGAAACAGAGGGGCTGAAACAGTGGGGCTGAAACAGAGGGCGAGAAACAGAGAGGCTGAAACACAGGGCGAGAAACAGAGGGGCTGAAACAGAGGGCGAGGAACAGAGGGGCTGAAACAGAGGGACTGAAACAGAGGGGCTGAAACAGAGGGGCTGAAACAGAGGGCGAGAAACAGAGTGGCTGAAACAGAGAGCGAGAAACAGAGTGGCTGAAACAGAGGGGCGGAAACAGAGGGGCTGAAACAGAGGGTGAGAAACATAGTGGCTGAAACAAAGGGGCTGAAACAGTGGGGCTAAAATAGAGGGGCTGAAACAGAGGGCGAGAAATAGAGGGGCTGAAACAGAGGGCGAGAAACCGGGAGGCTGAAACAGAGGGCGAGAAACAGAGGGGCTGAAACATAGGGCGAGAAACAGAGGGGCTGAAACAGAGGGCAAGAAACAGAGGGGCTGAAACAGAGTGGCTGAAACAGAGGGCGAGAAACAGAGGGGCTGAATCAGACAGGCTGAATCAGATGGGCTGAAACAGAGGGGCTGAAACAGTGGGCGAGAAACAGAGGGCGAGAAACAGAGGGGCTGAAAAAGTGGAGCTGAAACAAAGGGGCTGAAACAAAGCGCCTGATACAGAGGGCGAGAAACAGAGGGGCTGAAACAGAGGGCGAGGAACAGAGGGGCTGAAACAGAGGGGCTGAAACAGTGGGGCTGAAACAGAGGGCGAGAAACAGAGAGGCTGAAACACAGGGCGAGAAACAGAGGGGCTGAAACAGAGGGCGAGAAACAGAGGGGCTGAAACAGAGGGACTGAAACAGAGGGGCTGAAACAGAGGGGCTGAAACAGAGGGCGAGAAACAGAGTGGCTGAAACAGAGAGCGAGAAACAGAGTGGCTGAAACAGAGGGCAAGAAACAGAGGGGCTGAAACAGAGGGCGAGAAACAGAGGGGCTGAAACAGAGGGCGAGAAACAGAGGGGCTGAAACAGAGGGGCTGAAACAGAGAGCGAGAAACAGAGGGGCTGAAACAGAGGGGCTGAAACAGAGGGCGAGAAACAGAGGGGCTGAAACAGAGGGCGAGAAACAGAGGGGCTGAAACAGAGGGCGAGAAACAGAGGGCGAGAAACAGAGGGACTGAATCAGAGGGGCTGAAACAGAGGGTCTGAAACAGACGGGCTGAAACAGAGAGCTTGAAACAGAGGGGCTGAAATAGAGGGGCTGAAATAGAGGGGCTGAAACAGAGGGGCTGAAACAGAGGGCGAGAAACTAAGGTACTGAATCAGAGGGGCTGAAACAGAGGGGCTGAATCAGAGGGGCTGAAACAGAGGGGCTGAATCAGAGGGGCTGAAACAGAGGGGCTGAAACAGAGGGCGAGAAACAGAGAGGCTGAAACAGAGGGCGAGAAACAGAGGGGCTGAAACAGAGGGCGAGAAACAGAGGGGCTGAAACAGAGGGGCTGAAACAGAGGGGCAGAAACAGAGGGCGAGAAACAGAGGGGCTGAAACAGAGGGCGAGAAACAGAGGGGCTGAAACGGAGGTGCTGAAACAGAGGGTGAGAAACAGAGGGGCTGAAACAGAGGGCGAGAAACAGAGGGGCTGAAACAGAGGGGCTGACACAGAGGGGCTGATTCAGAGGGGCTGAAAAAGAGGGGCTGAATCAGAGGGGCTGAAACAGAGGGCGAGAAACAGAGGGGCTGAAACAGAGGGCGAGAAACAGAGGAGCAGAAACAGAGGACGAGAAACAGAGGGGCTGAAACAGAGGGGCTGAAACAGAGAGTGCGAAACAGAGGGGCTGAAACAGAGGGCGAGAAACAGAGGGGCTGAAACAGAGGGCGAGAAACAGAGGGGCTGAAACAGAGGGAAAGAAACAGAGGGGCTGAAACCGAGTGGCTGAAACAGAAGGGCTGAAACAGAGGGGCTGAAACAGAGGGCGAGAAACAGGGGGGCTGAATCAGAGGGGCTGAATCAGAGGGGCTGAAACAGAGGGGCTGAATCAGAGGGTCTGAAACAGAAGTCGAGAAACAGAGGGGCTGAAACAGAGGGCGAGAAACAGAGGGGCAGAAACAGAGGGCGAGAAACAGAGGGGCTGAAACAGAGGGGCTGAAACAGAGGGGCTGAAACAGAGGGCAAGAAACAGAGGGGCTGAAACAGAGGGCGAGAAACAGAGGGGCTGAAACAGAGGGGCTGAAACAGAGGGGCTGAAACAGAGGGCGAGAAACAGAGGGGCTGAAACAAAGGGCGAGAAACAGAGGGGCTGAAACAGAGGGGCAGAAACAGAGGGGCTGAAATAGAGGGGCTGAATCGGAGGGGCTGAAACAGAGGGGCTGGAACAGAGGGGCTGAAACAGAGGGCAAGAAACAGAGGGGCTGAAACAGAGGGGTTGAAACAGAGGGGCAGAAACAGAGTGCGAGAAACAGAGGGGCTGAAACAGAGGGGCTGAAACAGAGGGCGAGAAACAGAGGGGCTGAATCAGAGGGGCTGAATCAGAGGGGCTGAAACAGAGGGCCTGAAACAGAGGGCGAGAAACTAAGGGACTGAATCAGAGGGGCTGAAACAGAGAGCCTGAAACAGAAGGGCTGAAACAGAGGGGCTGAAAAAGAGGGGCTGAAACAGAGGGGCTGAATCAGAGGGGCTGAAACAGAGCGGCTGAATCAGAGGGGCTGAAACAGAGGGCGAGAAACAGAGGGGCTGAAACAGAGGGGCTGAATCAGAGGGGCTGAAACAGAGGGGCTGAAACAGAGGGCGAGAAACAGAGAGTCTGAAACAGAGGGCGAGAAACAGAGGGGCTGAAACAGAGGGCAAGAAACAGAGGGGCTGAAACAGAGGGCGAGAAACAGACGGGCTGAAACAGAGGGGCTGAAACAGAGGGGCTGAAACAGAGGGCGAGAAACAGAGGGGCTGAAACAGAGGGCGAGAAACAGAGGGGCTGAAACAGAGGGCGAGAAACAGAGGGCGAGAAACAGAGGGACTGAAACAGAGGGTCTGAAACAGAGGGGCTGAAACAGAGGGCGAGAAACAGAGGGGCTGAAACGGAGGGCGAGAAACAGAGGGGCTGAAACAGAGGGCGAGAAACAGAGGGGCTGAAACAGAGGGGCTGAAACAGTGGGGCTGAAACAGAGGGGCTGAAACAGAGGGTGAGAAATAAAGGGGCTGAAACAGAGGGCGAGAAACAGAGGGGCTGAAACAGAGGGCGAGAAACAGAGGGGCTGAAACAGAGGGCGAGAAACAGAGGGGCTGAAACAGAGGGGCTGAAACAGAGGGGCTGAAACAGAGGGCAAGAAATAGAGGGTCTGAAAAAGAGGGCAAGAAACAGAGGGGCTGAAACAGAGGGTGAGAAACAGAGGGGCTGAATCAGAGGGGCTGAAACAAATGCCGAGAAACAGAGGGGCTGAAACAGAGGGCGAGAAACAGAGGGGCTGAAACAGAGGGGCTGAAACAGAGGGACTGAAACAGAGGGGCTGAAACAGAGGGCGAGAAACAGAGGGGCTGAAACAGAGGGGCAGAAACAGAGGTGCTGAATCAGAGTGGCTGATTCAGAGGGTCTGAAACAGAGGGGCTGAATCAGAGGGGCGGAAACAGAGGGCGAGAAACAGAGGGGCAGATACAGAGGGCAAGAAACAGAGGGACTGAAACAGAGGGCGAGAAACAGACGGGCAGAAACAGAGAGCGAGAAACAGAGGGACTGAAACAGAGGGGCTGAAACAGAGAGCGCGAAACAGAGGGACTGAAACAGAGGGCGAGAAACAGAGGGGCTGAAACAGAGGGCGAGAAACAGAGGGGCTGCAACAGAGGGTGAGAAACAGAGGGACTGAAACAGAGGGCGAGAAACAGACGGGCAGAAACAGAGGGCGAGAAACAGAGGGACTGATACAAAGGGGCTGAAACAGAGAGCGCGAAACAGAGGGACTGGAACAGAGGGCGAGAAACAGAGGGGCTGAAACAGCGGGCAAGAAACAGAGGGGCTGAAACAGAGGGCGAGAAACAGAGGGGCTGAAACAGAGGGCAAGAAACAGAGGGGCTGAAACAGAGTGTCTGAAACAGAGGGCGAGAAACAGAGGGGCTGAATCAGACAGGCTGAATCAGATGGGCTGAAACAGAGGGGCTGAAACAGAGGGCGAGAAACAGAGTGGCTGAAACAGAGGGCGAGAAACATAGGGCGAGAAACAGAGGGGCTGAAAAAGTGGGGCTGAAACAAAGTGGCTGAAACAAAGCGCCTGATACAGAGGGCGAGAAACAGAGGGGCTGAAAAAGAGGGCGAGAAACAGAGGGGCTGAAACAGAGGGGCTGAAACAGAGGGCGAGAAACAGAGGGGCTGAAACAGAGGGCAAGAAACAGAGGGGCTGAAACGGAGTGGCTGAAACAGAAGGGCTGAAACAGAGGGGCTGAAACAGAGTGCGAGAAACAGAGGGGCTGAATCAGAGGGGCTGAATCAGAGGGGCTGAAACAGAGGGGCTGAATCAGAGGGGCTGAAACAGAAGGCGAGAAACAGAGGGGCTGAAACAGAGGGCGAGAAACAGAGGGGCAGAAACAGAGGGCGAGAAACAGAGGGGCTGAAACAGAGGGGCTGAAACAGAGGGGCTGAAACAGAGGGCAAGAAACAGAGGGGCTGAAACAGAGGGCGAGAAACAGAGGGGCTGAAACAGAGGGGCTGAAACAGAGGGGCTGAAACAGAGGGCGAGAAACAGAGGGGCTGAAACAAAGGGCGAGAAACAGAGGGGCTGAAACAGAGGGGCAGAAACAGAGGGGCTGAAACAGACGGGCTGAATCGGAGGGGCTGAATCAGATGGGCTGAAACAGAGGGGCTGAAACAGAGGGCGAGAAACAGAGTGGCTGAAACAGAGGGCGAGAAACAGAGGGCGAGAAACAGAGGGGCTGTAAAAGTGGGGCTGAAACAAAGTGGCTGAAACAAAGCGCCTGATACAGAGGGCGAGAAACAGAGGGGCTGAAAAAGAGGGCGAGAAACAGAGGGGCTGAAACAGAGGGGCTGAAACAGAGGGCGAGAAACAGAGGGGCTGAAACAGAGGGCAAGAAACAGAGGGGCTGAAACGGAGTGGCTGAAACAGAAGGGCTGAAACAGAGGGGCTGAAACAGAGGGCAAGAAACAGAGGGGCTGAAACGGAGTGGCTGAAACAGAAGGGCTGAAACAGAGGGGCTGAAACAGAGTGCGAGAAACAGAGGGGCTGAATCAGAGGGGCTGAATCAGAGGGTGAGAAATAAAGGGGCTGAAACAGAGGGCGAGAAACAGAGGGGCTGAAACAGAGGGCGAGAAACAGAGGGGCTGAAACAGAGGGCGAGAAACAGAGGGGCTGAAACAGAGGGGCTGAAACAGAGGGGCTGAAACAGAGGGCAAGAAATAGAGGGGCTGAAAAAGAGGGCAAGAAACAGAGGGGCTGAAACAGAGGGTGAGAAACAGAGGGGCTGAATCAGAGGGGCTGAAACAAATGCCGAGAAACAGAGGGGCTGAAACAGAGGGCGAGAAACAGAGGGGCTGAAACAGAGGGGCTGAAACAGAGGGACTGAAACAGAGGGGCTGAAACAGAGGGCGAGAAACAGAGGGGCTGAAACAGAGGGGCAGAAACAGAGGGGCCGAATCAGAGTGGCTGATTCAGAGGGTCTGAAACAGAGGGGCTGAATCAGAGGGGCGGAAACAGAGGGCGAGAAACAGAGGGGCAGATACAGAGGGCAAGAAACAGAGGGACTGAAACAGAGGGCGAGAAACAGACGGGCAGAAACAGAGAGCGAGAAACAGAGGGACTGAAACAGAGGGGCTGAAACAGAGAGCGCGAAACAGAGGGACTGAAACAGAGGGCGAGAAACAGAGGGGCTGAAACAGAGGGCGAGAAACAGAGGGGCTGCAACAGAGGGTGAGAAACAGAGGGACTGAAACAGAGGGCGAGAAACAGACGGGCAGAAACAGAGGGCGAGAAACAGAGGGACTGAAACAAAGGGGCTGAAACAGAGAGCGCGAAACAGAGGGACTGGAACAGAGGGCGAGAAACAGAGGGGCTGAAACAGCGGGCAAGAAACAGAGGGGCTGAAACAGAGGGCGAGAAACAGAGGGGCTGAAACAGAGGGCAAGAAACAGAGGGGCTGAAACAGAGTGTCTGAAACAGAGGGCGAGAAACAGAGGGGCTGAATCAGACAGGCTGAATCAGATGGGCTGAAACAGAGGGGCTGAAACAGAGGGCGAGAAACAGAGTGGCTGAAACAGAGGGCGAGAAACATAGGGCGAGAAACAGAGGGGCTGAAAAAGTGGGGCTGAAACAAAGTGGCTGAAACAAAGCGCCTGATACAGAGGGCGAGAAACAGAGGGGCTGAAAAAGAGGGCGAGAAACAGAGGGGCTGAAACAGAGGGGCTGAAACAGAGGGCGAGAAACAGAGGGGCTGAAACAGAGGTCAAGAAACAGAGGGGCTGAAACGGAGTGGCTGAAACAGAAGGGCTGAAACAGAGGGGCTGAAACAGAGTGCGAGAAACAGAGGGGCTGAATCAGAGGGGCTGAATCAGAGGGGCTGAAACAGAGGGGCTGAATCAGAGGGGCTGAAACAGAAGGCGAGAAACAGAGGGGCTGAAACAGAGGGCGAGAAACAGAGGGGCAGAAACAGAGGGCGAGAAACAGAGGGGCTGAAACAGAGGGGCTGAAACAGAGGGGCTGAAACAGAGGGCAAGAAACAGAGGGGCTGAAACAGAGGGCGAGAAACAGAGGGGCTGAAACAGAGGGGCTGAAACAGAGGGGCTGAAACAGAGGGCGAGAAACAGAGGGGCTGAAACAAAGGGCGAGAAACAGAGGGGCTGAAACAGAGGGGCAGAAACAGAGGGGCTGAAACAGACGGGCTGAATCGGAGGGGCTGAATCAGATGGGCTGAAACAGAGGGGCTGAAACAGAGGGCGAGAAACAGAGTGGCTGAAACAGAGGGCGAGAAACAGAGGGCGAGAAACAGAGGGGCTGAAAAAGTGGGGCTGAAACAAAGTGGCTGAAACAAAGCGCCTGATACAGAGGGCGAGAAACAGAGGGGCTGAAAAAGAGGGCGAGAAACAGAGGGGCTGAAACAGAGGGGCTGAAACAGAGGGCGAGAAACAGAGGGGCTGAAACAGAGGGCAAGAAACAGAGGGGCTGAAACGGAGTGGCTGAAACAGAAGGGCTGAAACAGAGGGGCTGAAACAGAGGGCAAGAAACAGAGGGGCTGAAACGGAGTGGCTGAAACAGAAGGGCTGAAACAGAGGGGCTGAAACAGAGTGCGAGAAACAGATGGGCTGAATCAGAGGGGCTGAATCAGAGGGGCTGAAACAGAGGGGCTGAATCAGAGGGGCTGAAACAGAAGGCGAGAAACAGAGGGGCTGAAACAGAGGGCGAGAAACAGAGGGGCAGAAACAGAGGGCGAGAAACAGAGGGGCTGAAACAGAGGGGCTGAAACAGAGGGGCTGAAACAGAGGGCAAGAAACAGACGGGCAGAAACAGAGGGCGAGAAACAGAGGGACTGAAACAAAGGGGCTGAAACAGAGAGCGCGAAACAGAGGGACTGAAACAGAGGGCGAGAAACAGAGGGGCTGAAACAGCGGGCAAGAAACAGAGGGGCTGAAACAGAGGGCGAGAAACAGAGGGGCTGAAACAGAGTGTCTGAAACAGAGGGCGAGAAACAGAGGGGCTGAATCAGACAGGCTGAATCAGATGGGCTGAAACAGAGGGGCTGAAACAGAGGGCGAGAAACAGAGTGGCTGAAACAGAGGGCGAGAAACAGAGGGCGAGAAACAGAGGGGCTGAAAAAGTGGGGCTGAAACAAAGTGGCTGAAACAAAGCGCCTGATACAGAGGGCGAGAAACAGAGGGGCTGAAAAAGAGGGCGAGAAACAGAGGGGCTGAAACAGAGGGGCTGAAACAGAGGGCGAGAAACAGAGGGGCTGAAACAGAGGGGCTGAAACAGAGGGTGAGAAACAGAGGGGCTGAAACAGAGGGCGAGAAACAGAGGGGCTGAAACAGAGTGCGAGAAACAGAGGGGCTGAATCAGAGGGGCTGAATCAGAGGGGCTGAAACAGAGGGGCTGAATCAGAGGGGCTGAAACAGAAGGCGAGAAACAGAGGGGCTGAAACAGAGGGCGAGAAACAGAGGGGCAGAAACAGAGGGCGAGAAACAGAGGGGCTGAAACAGAGGGGCTGAAACAGAGGGGCTGAAACAGAGGGGCTGAAACAGAGGGGCTGAAACAGAGGGCGAGAAACAGAGGGGCTGAAACAAAGGGCGAGAAACAGAGGGGCTGAAACAGAGGGGCAGAAACAGAGGGGCTGAAACAGACGGGCTGAATCGGAGGGGCTGAAACAGAGGGGCTGAAACAGAGGGGCTGAAACAGAGGGCAAGAAACAGAGGGGATGAAACAGAGGGGCTGAAACAGAGGGGCAGAAACAGAGGGCGAGAAACAGAGGGGCTGAAACAGAGGGGCTGAAACAGAGGGCGAGAAACAGAGGGGCTGAATCAGAGGGGCTGAATCAGAGGGGCTGAAACAGAGGGGCTGAAACAGAGGGCGAGAAACTAAGGGACTAAATCAGAGGGGCTGAAACAGAGGGGCTGAAACAGACGGGCTGAAACAGAGAGCCTGAAACAGAGGGGCTGAAACAGAGGGGCTGAAATAGAGGGGCTGAAACAGAGGGGCTGAATCAGAGGGGCTGAAACAGAGGGGCTGAATCAGAGGGGCTGAAACAGAGGGCGAGAAACAGAGGGGCTGAAACAGAGGGGCTGAATCAGAGGGGCTGAAACAGAGGGGCTGAAACAGAGGGCGAGAAACAGAGAGGCTGAAACAGAGGGCGAGAAACAGAGGGGCTGAAACAGAGGGCGAGAAACAGAGGGGCTGAAACAGAGGGCAAGAAACAGAGGGGCTGAAACAGAGGGGCTGAAACAGAGGGGCTGAAACAAAGGGCGAGAAACAGAGGGGCTGAAACAGAGGGCGAGAAACAGAGGGCGAGAAACAGAGGGACTGAAACAGAGGGTCTGAAACAGAGGGGCTGAAACAGAGAGC
This sequence comes from Chiloscyllium punctatum, assembly GCF_047496795.1. NCBI lineage: Eukaryota > Metazoa > Chordata > Chondrichthyes > Orectolobiformes > Hemiscylliidae > Chiloscyllium > Chiloscyllium punctatum. The sequence continues at coordinate 1,485,497 of NW_027309795.1, read as the reverse complement.
CTGAAACAGAGGGGCTGAAACAGAGGGGCTGAAATAGAGGGGCTGAAACAGAGGGGCTGAATCAGAGGGGCTGAAACAGAGGGGCTGAATCAGAGGGGCTGAAACAGAGGGCGAGAAACAGAGGGGCTGAAACAGAGGGGCTGAATCAGAGGGATTGAAACAGAGGGGCTGAAACAGAGGGCGAGAAACAGAGAGGCTGAAACAGAGGGCTAGAAACAGAGGGGCTGAAACAGAGGGCAAGAAACAGAGGGGCTGAAACAGAGGGCGAGAAACAGAGGGGCTGAAACAGAGGGGCTGAAACAGAGGGGCTGAAACAGAGGGGCTGAAACAAAGGGCGAGAAACAGAGGGGCTGAAACAGAGGGCGAGAAACAGAGGGGCTGAAACAGAGGGGCATAAACAGAGGGCGAGAAACAGAGGGACTGAAACAGAGGGTCTGAAACAGAGGGGCTGAAACAGAGGGCGAGAAACAGAGGGGCTGAAATGGAGGGCGAGAAACAGAGGGGCTGAAACAGAGGGCGAGAAACAGAGGGGCTGAAACAGAGGGGCTGAAACAGTGGGGCTGAAACAGAGGGGCTGAAACAGAGGGTGAGAAATAAAGGGGCTGAAACAGAGGGCGAGAAACAGAGGGGCTGAAACAGAGGGCGAGAAACAGAGGGGCTGAAACAGAGGGGCTGAAACAGAGGGGCTGAAACAGAGGGCAAGAAATAGAGGGGCTGAAACAGAGGGCGAGAAACAGAGGGGCTGAAACAGAGGGTGAGAAACAGAGGGGCTGAATCAGAGGGGCTGAAAGAAATGCCGAGAAACAGAGGGGCTGAAACAGAGGGCGAGAAACAGAGGGGCTGAAACAGAGGGGCTGAAACAGAGGGTGAGAAACAGAGGGGCTGAAACAGAGGGCGAGAAACAGAGGGGCTGAAACAGAGGGGCAGAAACAGAGGGGCTGAATCAGAGTGGCTGATTCAGAGGGTCTGAAAAAGAGGGGCTGAATCAGAGGGGCGGAAACAGAGGGCGAGAAACAGAGGGGCAGAAACAGAGGGCAAGAAACAGAGGGGCTGAAACAGAGGGTGAGAAACAGACGGGCAGAAACAGAGAGCGAGAAACAGAGGGACTGAAACAGAGGGGCTGAAACAGAGAGCGCGAAACAGAGGGACTGAAACAGAGGGGCTGAAACAGAGGGCGAGAAACAGAGGGGCTGAAACAGAGGGCGAGAAACAGAGGGGCTGAAACAGAGGGCAAGAAACAGAGGGGCTGAAACAGAGTGGCTGAAACAGAGGGCGAGAAACAGAGGGGCTGAATCAGACAGGCTGAATCAGATGGGCTGAAACAGAGGGGCTGAAACAGAGGGCGAGAAACAGAGGGCGAGAAACAGAGGGGCTGAAAAAGTGGGGCTGAAACAAAGCGCCTGATACAGAGGGCGAGAAACAGATGGGCTGAAACAGAGGGCGAGGAACAGAGGGGCTGAAACAGAGGGTCTGAAACAGTGGGGCTGAAATAGAGGGAGAGAAACAGAGAGGCTGAAACACAGGGCGAGAAACAGAGGGGCTGAAACAGAGGGCGAGAAACAGAGGGGCTGAAACAGAGGGACTGAATCAGAGGGTGAGAAATAAAGGGGCTGAAACAGAAGGGCTGAAACAGAGGGGCTGAAACAGAGTGCGAGAAACAGAGGGGCTGAATCAGAGGGGCTGAATCAGAGGGTGAGAAATAAAGGGGCTGAAACAGAGGGCGAGAAACAGAGGGGCTGAAACAGAGGGCGAGAAACAGAGGGGCTGAAACAGAGGGCGAGAAACAGAGGGGCTGAAACAGAGGGGCTGAAACAGAGGGGCTGAAACAGAGGGCAAGAAATAGAGGGGCTGAAAAAGAGCGCAAGAAACAGAGGGGCTGAAACAGAGGGTGAGAAACAGAGGGGCTGAATCAGAGGGGCTGAAACAAATGCCGAGAAACAGAGGGGCTGAAACAGAGGGCGAGAAACAGAGGGGCTGAAACAGAGGGGCTGAAACAGAGGGACTGAAACAGAGGGGCTGAAACAGAGGGCGAGAAACAGAGGGGCTGAAACAGAGGGGCAGAAACAGAGGGGCTGAATCAGAGTGGCTGATTCAGAGGGTCTGAAACAGAGGGGCTGAATCAGAGGGGCGGAAACAGAGGGCGAGAAACAGAGGGGCAGATACAGAGGGCAAGAAACAGAGGGACTGAAACAGAGGGCGAGAAACAGACGGGCAGAAACAGAGAGCGAGAAACAGAGGGACTGAAACAGAGGGGCTGAAACAGAGAGCGCGAAACAGAGGGACTGAAACAGAGGGCGAGAAACAGAGGGGCTGAAACAGAGGGCGAGAAACAGAGGGGCTGCAACAGAGGGTGAGAAACAGAGGGACTGAAACAGAGGGCGAGAAACAGACGGGCAGAAACAGAGGGCGAGAAACAGAGGGACTGAAACAAAGGGGCTGAAACAGAGAGCGCGAAACAGAGGGACTGGAACAGAGGGCGAGAAACAGAGGGGCTGAAACAGCGGGCAAGAAACAGAGGGGCTGAAACAGAGGGCGAGAAACAGAGGGGCTGAAACAGAGGGCAAGAAACAGAGGGGCTGAAACAGAGTGTCTGAAACAGAGGGCGAGAAACAGAGGGGCTGAATCAGACAGGCTGAATCAGATGGGCTGAAACAGAGGGGCTGAAACAGAGGGCGAGAAACAGAGTGGCTGAAACAGAGGGCGAGAAACATAGGGCGAGAAACAGAGGGGCTGAAAAAGTGGGGCTGAAACAAAGTGGCTGAAACAAAGCGCCTGATACAGAGGGCGAGAAACAGAGGGGCTGAAAAAGAGGGCGAGAAACAGAGGGGCTGAAACAGAGGGGCTGAAACAGAGGGCGAGAAACAGAGGGGCTGAAACAGAGGTCAAGAAACAGAGGGGCTGAAACGGAGTGGCTGAAACAGAAGGGCTGAAACAGAGGGGCTGAAACAGAGTGCGAGAAACAGAGGGGCTGAATCAGAGGGGCTGAATCAGAGGGGCTGAAACAGAGGGGCTGAATCAGAGGGGCTGAAACAGAAGGCGAGAAACAGAGGGGCTGAAACAGAGGGCGAGAAACAGAGGGGCAGAAACAGAGGGCGAGAAACAGAGGGGCTGAAACAGAGGGGCTGAAACAGAGGGGCTGAAACAGAGGGCAAGAAACAGAGGGGCTGAAACAGAGGGCGAGAAACAGAGGGGCTGAAACAGAGGGGCTGAAACAGAGGGGCTGAAACAGAGGGCGAGAAACAGAGGGGCTGAAACAAAGGGCGAGAAACAGAGGGGCTGAAACAGAGGGGCAGAAACAGAGGGGCTGAAACAGACGGGCTGAATCGGAGGGGCTGAATCAGATGGGCTGAAACAGAGGGGCTGAAACAGAGGGCGAGAAACAGAGTGGCTGAAACAGAGGGCGAGAAACAGAGGGCGAGAAACAGAGGGGCTGAAAAAGTGGGGCTGAAACAAAGTGGCTGAAACAAAGCGCCTGATACAGAGGGCGAGAAACAGAGGGGCTGAAAAAGAGGGCGAGAAACAGAGGGGCTGAAACAGAGGGGCTGAAACAGAGGGCGAGAAACAGAGGGGCTGAAACAGAGGGCAAGAAACAGAGGGGCTGAAACGGAGTGGCTGAAACAGAAGGGCTGAAACAGAGGGGCTGAAACAGAGGGCAAGAAACAGAGGGGCTGAAACGGAGTGGCTGAAACAGAAGGGCTGAAACAGAGGGGCTGAAACAGAGTGCGAGAAACAGATGGGCTGAATCAGAGGGGCTGAATCAGAGGGGCTGAAACAGAGGGGCTGAATCAGAGGGGCTGAAACAGAAGGCGAGAAACAGAGGGGCTGAAACAGAGGGCGAGAAACAGAGGGGCAGAAACAGAGGGCGAGAAACAGAGGGGCTGAAACAGAGGGGCTGAAACAGAGGGGCTGAAACAGAGGGCAAGAAACAGACGGGCAGAAACAGAGGGCGAGAAACAGAGGGACTGAAACAAAGGGGCTGAAACAGAGAGCGCGAAACAGAGGGACTGAAACAGAGGGCGAGAAACAGAGGGGCTGAAACAGCGGGCAAGAAACAGAGGGGCTGAAACAGAGGGCGAGAAACAGAGGGGCTGAAACAGAGTGTCTGAAACAGAGGGCGAGAAACAGAGGGGCTGAATCAGACAGGCTGAATCAGATGGGCTGAAACAGGGGCTGAAACAGAGGGCGAGAAACAGAGTGGCTGAAACAGAGGGCGAGAAACAGAGGGCGAGAAACAGAGGGGCTGAAAAAGTGGGGCTGAAACAAAGTGGCTGAAACAAAGCGCCTGATACAGAGGGCGAGAAACAGAGGGGCTGAAAAAGAGGGCGAGAAACAGAGGGGCTGAAACAGAGGGGCTGAAACAGAGGGCGAGAAACAGAGGGGCTGAAACAGAGGGCAAGAAACAGAGGGGCTGAAACGGAGTGGCTGAAACAGAAGGGCTGAAACAGAGGGGCTCAAACAGAGTGCGAGAAACAGAGGGGCTGAATCAGAGGGGCTGAATCAGAGGGGCTGAAACAGAGGGGCTGAATCAGAGGGGCTGAAACAGAAGGCGAGAAACAGAGGGGCTGAAACAGAGGGCGAGAAACAGAGGGGCAGAAACAGAGGGCGAGAAACAGAGGGGCTGAAACAGAGGGGCTGAAACAGAGGGGCTGAAACAGAGGGGCTGAAACAGAGGGGCTGAAACAGAGGGCGAGAAACAGAGGGGCTGAAACAAAGGGCGAGAAACAGAGGGGCTGAAACAGAGGGGCAGAAACAGAGGGGCTGAAACAGACGGGCTGAATCGGAGGGGCTGAAACAGAGGGGCTGAAACAGAGGGGCTGAAACAGAGGGCAAGAAACAGAGGGGATGAAACAGAGGGGCTGAAACAGAGGGGCAGAAACAGAGGGCGAGAAACAGAGGGGCTGAAACAGAGGGGCTGAAACAGAGGGCGAGAAACAGAGGGGCTGAATCAGAGGGGCTGAAACAGAGGGGCTGAAACAGAGGGCGAGAAACTAAGGGACTAAATCAGAGGGGCTGAAACAGAGGGGCTGAAACAGACGGGCTGAAACAGAGAGCCTGAAACAGAGGGGCTGAAACAGAGGGGCTGAAATAGAGGGGCTGAAACAGAGGGGCTGAATCAGAGGGGCTGAAACAGAGGGGCTGAATCAGAGGGGCTGAAACAGAGGGCGAGAAACAGAGGGGCTGAAACAGAGGGGCTGAATCAGAGGGGCTGAAACAGAGGGGCTGAAACAGAGGGCGAGAAACAGAGAGGCTGAAACAGAGGGCGAGAAACAGAGGGGCTGAAACAGAGGGCGAGAAACAGAGGGGCTGAAACAGAGGGCAAGAAACAGAGGGGCTGAAACAGAGGGGCTGAAACAGAGGGGCTGAAACAAAGGGCGAGAAACAGAGGGGCTGAAACAGAGGGCGAGAAACAGAGGGCGAGAAACAGAGGGACTGAAACAGAGGGTCTGAAACAGAGGGGCTGAAACAGAGAGCCTGAAACAGAGGGGCTGAAACAGAGGGGCTGAAATAGAGGGGCTGAAACAGAGGGGCTGAATCAGAGGGGCTGAAACAGAGGGGCTGAATCAGAGGGGCTGAAACAGAGGGCGAGAAACAGAGGGGCTGAAACAGAGGGGCTGAATCAGAGGGATTGAAACAGAGGGGCTGAAACAGAGGGCGAGAAACAGAGAGGCTGAAACAGAGGGCTAGAAACAGAGGGGCTGAAACAGAGGGCAAGAAACAGAGGGGCTGAAACAGAGGGCGAGAAACAGAGGGGCTGAAACAGAGGGGCTGAAACAGAGGGGCTGAAACAGAGGGGCTGAAACAAAGGGCGAGAAACAGAGGGGCTGAAACAGAGGGCGAGAAACAGAGGGGCTGAAACAGAGGGGCATAAACAGAGGGCGAGAAACAGAGGGACTGAAACAGAGGGTCTGAAACAGAGGGGCTGAAACAGAGGGCGAGAAACAGAGGGGCTGAAATGGAGGGCGAGAAACAGAGGGGCTGAAACAGAGGGCGAGAAACAGAGGGGCTGAAACAGAGGGGCTGAAACAGTGGGGCTGAAACAGAGGGGCTGAAACAGAGGGTGAGAAATAAAGGGGCTGAAACAGAGGGCGAGAAACAGAGGGGCTGAAACAGAGGGCGAGAAACAGAGGGGCTGAAACAGAGGGGCTGAAACAGAGGGGCTGAAACAGAGGGCAAGAAATAGAGGGGCTGAAACAGAGGGCGAGAAACAGAGGGGCTGAAACAGAGGGTGAGAAACAGAGGGGCTGAATCAGAGGGGCTGAAAGAAATGCCGAGAAACAGAGGGGCTGAAACAGAGGGCGAGAAACAGAGGGGCTGAAACAGAGGGGCTGAAACAGAGGGTGAGAAACAGAGGGGCTGAAACAGAGGGCGAGAAACAGAGGGGCTGAAACAGAGGGGCAGAAACAGAGGGGCTGAATCAGAGTGGCTGATTCAGAGGGTCTGAAAAAGAGGGGCTGAATCAGAGGGGCGGAAACAGAGGGCGAGAAACAGAGGGGCAGAAACAGAGGGCAAGAAACAGAGGGGCTGAAACAGAGGGTGAGAAACAGACGGGCAGAAACAGAGAGCGAGAAACAGAGGGACTGAAACAGAGGGGCTGAAACAGAGAGCGCGAAACAGAGGGACTGAAACAGAGGGGCTGAAACAGAGGGCGAGAAACAGAGGGGCTGAAACAGAGGGCGAGAAACAGAGGGGCTGAAACAGAGGGCAAGAAACAGAGGGGCTGAAACAGAGTGGCTGAAACAGAGGGCGAGAAACAGAGGGGCTGAATCAGACAGGCTGAATCAGATGGGCTGAAACAGAGGGGCTGAAACAGAGGGCGAGAAACAGAGGGCGAGAAACAGAGGGGCTGAAAAAGTGGGGCTGAAACAAAGCGCCTGATACAGAGGGCGAGAAACAGATGGGCTGAAACAGAGGGCGAGGAACAGAGGGGCTGAAACAGAGGGTCTGAAACAGTGGGGCTGAAATAGAGGGAGAGAAACAGAGAGGCTGAAACACAGGGCGAGAAACAGAGGGGCTGAAACAGAGGGCGAGAAACAGAGGGGCTGAAACAGAGGGACTGAAACAGAGGGGCTGAAACAGAGGGGCTGAAACAGAGGGCGAGAAACAGAGTGGCTGAAACAGAGAGCGAGAAACAGAGTGGCTGAAACAGAGGGCAAGAAACAGAGGGGCTGAAACAGAGGGCGAGAAACAGAGGGGCTGAAACAGAGGGGCTGAAACAGATTGGCGGAAAAAGAGGGGCTGAAACAGAGAGCGAGAAACAGAGGGGTTGAAACAGAGGGGCTGAAACAGAGGGCGAGAAACAGAGGGGCTGAAACAGAGGGCGAGAAACAGAGAGGCTGAAACAGAGGGCGAGAAACAGAGGGCGAGAAACAGAGGGACTGAAACAGAGGGTCTGAAACGGAGGGGCTGAAACAGAGGGTGAGAAACAGAGTGGCTGAAACAGAGGGCGAGAAACAGAGTGGCTGAAACAGAGGGCAAGAAACAGAGGGGCTGAAACAGAGGGTGAGAAACAGAGGGGCTGAAACAGAGGGGCTGAAACAGAGGGGCGGAAACAGAGTGGCTGAAACAGAGAGCGAGAAACAGAGGGGCTGAAACAGAGGGGCGGAAACAGAGGGGCTGAAACAGAGGGTGAGAAACATAGTGGCTGAAACAAAGGGGCTGAAACAGTGGGGCTAAAACAGAGGGGCTGAAACAGAGGGCGAGAAACAGAGGGGCTGAAACAGAGGGCGAGAAACAGAGGGGCTGAAACAGAGGGGCTGAAACAGAGGGGCTGAAACAGAGGGCGAGAAACAGAGGGGCTGAAACAGAGGGCGAGAAACAGAGGGGCTGAATCAGAGGGGCTGAAACAGAGGGCGAGAAACAGAGGGGCTGAAACAGAGGGGCTGAAACAGAGGGGCTGAAACAGAGGGCGAGAAACAGAGGGGCTGAATCAGAGGGGCTGAATCAGTGGGGCTGAAACAGAGGGCCTGAATCAGAGGGGCTGAAACAGAAGGCGAGAAACAGAGGTGCTGAAAGAGAGGGCCTGAATCAGAGGGGCTGAAACAGAAGGCGAGAAACAGAGGGGCTGAAACACAGGGCGAGAAACAGAGGGGCAGAAACAGAGGGCGAGAAACAGTGGGGCTGAAACAGAGGGGCTGAAACAGAGGGCAAGAAACAGAGGGGCTGAAACAGAGGGCGAGAAACAGAGGGGCTGAAACAGAGGGGCTGAAACAAAGGGGCTGAAACAGAGAGCGCGAAACAGAGGGACTGAAACAGAGGGCGAGAAACAGAGGGGCTGAAACAGCGGGCAAGAAACAGAGGGGCTGAAACAGAGGGCGAGAAACAGAGGGGCTGAAACAGAGGGCAAGAAACAGAGGGGCTGAAACAGAGTGTCTGAAACAGAGGGCGAGAAACAGAGGGGCTGAATCAGACAGGCTGAATCAGATGGGCTGAAACAGAGGGGCTGAAACAGAGGGCGAGAAACAGAGTGGCTGAAACAGAGGGCGAGAAACAGAGGGCGAGAAACAGAGGGGCTGAAAAAGTGGGGCTGAAACAAAGTGGCTGAAACAAAGCGCCTGATACAGAGGGCGAGAAACAGAGGGGCTGAAAAAGAGGGCGAGAAACAGAGGGGCTGAAACAGAGGGGCTGAAAAAGAGGGCGAGAAACAGAGGGGCTGAAACAGAGGGCAAGAAACAGAGGGGCTGAAACGGAGTGGCTGAAACAGAAGGGCTGAAACAGAGGGGCTGAAACAGAGTGCGAGAAACAGAGGGGCTGAATCAGAGGGGCTGAATCAGAGGGGCTGAAACAGAGGGGCTGAATCAGAGGGGCTGAAACAGAAGGCGAGAAACAGAGGGGCTGAAACAGAGGGCGAGAAACAGAGGGGCAGAAACAGAGGGCGAGAAACAGAGGGGCTGAAACAGAGGGGCTGAAACAGAGGGGCTGAAACAGTGGGGCTGAAACAGAGGGGCTGAAACAGAGGGCGAGAAACAGAGGGGCTGAAACAAAGGGCGAGAAACAGAGGGGCTGAAACAGAGGGGCAGAAACAGAGGGACTGAAACAGACGGGATGAATCGGAGGGGCTGAAACAGAGGGGCTGAAACAGAGGGGCTGAAACAGAGGGCAAGAAACAGAGGGGATGAAACAGAGGGGCTGAAACAGAGGGGCAGAAACAGAGGGCGAGAAACAGAGGGGCTGAAACAGAGGGGCTGAAACAGAGGGCGAGAAACAGAGGGGCTGAATCAGAGGGGCTGAATCAGAGGGGCTGAAACAGAGGGGCTGAAACAGAGGGCGAGAAACTAAGGGACTGAATCAGAGGGGCTGAAACAGAGGGGCTGAAACAGACGGGCTGAAACAGAGAGCCTGAAACAGAGGGGCTGAAACAGAGGGGCTGAAATAGAGGGGCTGAAACAGAGGGGCTGAATCAGAGGGGCTGAAACAGAGGGGCTGAATCAGAGGGGCTGAAACAGAGGGCGAGAAACAGAGGGGCTGAAACAGAGGGGCTGAATCAGAGGGGCTGAAACAGAGGGGCTGAAACAGAGGGCGAGAAACAGAGAGGCTGAAACAGAGGGCGAGAAACAGAGGGGCTGAAACAGAGGGCGAGAAACAGAGGGGCTGAAACAGAGGGCAAGAAACAGAGGGGCTGAAACAGAGGGGCTGAAACAGAGGGGCTGAAACAAAGGGCGAGAAACAGAGGGGCTGAAACAGAGGGCGAGAAACAGAGGGCGAGAAACAGAGGGACTGAAACAGAGGGTCTGAAACAGAGGGGCTGAAACAGAGAGCCTGAAACAGAGGGGCTGAAACAGAGGGACTGAAATAGAGGGGCTGAAACAGAGGGGCTGAATCAGAGGGGCTGAAACAGAGGGGCTGAATCAGAGGGGCTGAAACAGAGGGCGAGAAACAGAGGGGCTGAAACAGAGGGGCTGAATCAGAGGGATTGAAACAGAGGGGCTGAAACAGAGGGCGAGAAACAGAGAGGCTGAAACAGAGGGCTAGAAACAGAGGGGCTGAAACAGAGGGCAAGAAACAGAGGGGCTGAAACAGAGGGCGAGAAACAGAGGGGCTGAAACAGAGGGGCTGAAACAGAGGGCGAGAAACAGAGGGGCTGAAACAAAGGGCGAGAAACAGAGGGGCAGAAACAGAGGGCGAGAAACAGAGGGGCTGAAACAGAGGGGCATAAACAGAGGGCGAGAAACAGAGGGACTGAAACAGAGGGTCTGAAACAGAGGGGCTGAAACAGAGGGCGAGAAACAGAGGGGCTGAAATGGAGGGCGAGAAACAGAGGGGCTGAAACAGAGGGCGAGAAACAGAGGGGCTGAAACAGAGGGGCTGAAACAGTGGGGCTGAAACAGAGGGGCTGAAACAGAGGGTGAGAAATAAAGGGGCTGAAACAGAGGGCGAGAAACAGAGGGGCTGAAACAGAGGGCGAGAAACAGAGGGGCTGAAACAGAGGGGCTGAAACAGAGGGGCTGAAACAGAGGGCAAGAAATAGAGGGGCTGAAACAGAGGGCGAGAAACAGAGGGGCTGAAACAGAGGGTGAGAAACAGAGGGGCTGAATCAGAGGGGCTGAAAGAAATGCCGAGAAACAGAGGGGCTGAAACAGAGGGCGAGAAACAGAGGGGCTGAAACAGAGGGGCTGAAACAGAGGGTGAGAAACAGAGGGGCTGAAACAGAGGGCGAGAAACAGAGGGGCTGAAACAGAGGGGCAGAAACAGAGGGGCTGAATCAGAGTGGCTGATTCAGAGGGTCTGAAACAGAGGGGCTGAATCAGAGGGGCGGAAACAGAGGGCGAGAAACAGAGGGGCAGAAACAGAGGGCAAGAAACAGAGGGGCTGAAACAGAGGGTGAGAAACAGACGGGCAGAAACAGAGAGCGAGAAACAGAGGGACTGAAACAGAGGGGCTGAAACAGAGAGCGCGAAACAGAGGGACTGAAACAGAGGGGCTGAAACAGAGGGCGAGAAACAGAGGGGCTGAAACAGAGGGCGAGAAACAGAGGGGCTGAAACAGAGGGCAAGAAACAGAGGGGCTGAAACAGAGTGGCTGAAACAGAGGGCGAGAAACAGAGGGGCTGAATCAGACAGGCTGAATCAGATGGGCTGAAACAGAGGGGCTGAAACAGAGGGCGAGAAACAGAGGGCGAGAAACAGAGGGGCTGAAAAAGTGGGGCTGAAACAAAGGGGCTGAAACAAAGCGCCTGATACAGAGGGCGAGAAACAGAGGGGCTGAAACAGAGGGCGAGGAACAGAGGGGCTGAAACAGAGGGGCTGAAACAGTGGGGCTGAAATAGAGGGCGAGAAACAGAGAGGCTGAAACACAGGGCGAGAAACAGAGGGGCTGAAACAGAGGGCGAGAAACAGAGGGGCTGAAACAGAGGGACTGAAACAGAGGGGCTGAAACAGAGGGGCTGAAACAGAGGGCGAGAAACAGAGTGGCTGAAACAGAGAGCGAGAAACAGAGTGGCTGAAACAGAGGGCAAGAAACAGAGGGGCTGAAACAGAGGGCGAGAAACAGAGGGGCTGAAACAGAGGGGCTGAAACAGAGGGGCGGAAACAGAGGGGCTGAAACAGAGAGCGAGAAACAGAGGGGCTGAAACAGAGGGGCTGAAACAGAGGGCGAGAAACAGAGGGGCTGAAACAGAGGGCGAGAAACAGAGGGGCTGAAACAGAGGGCGAGAAACAGAGGGCGAGAAACAGAGGGACTGAAACAGAGGGTCTGAAACAGAGGGGCTGAAACAGAGGGCGAGAAACAGAGTGGCTGAAACAGAGGGCGAGAAACAGAGTGGCTGAAACAGAGGGCAAGAAACAGAGGGGCTGAAACAGAGGGTGAGAAACAGAGGGGCTGAAACAGAGGGGCTGAAACAGAGGGGCGGAAACAGAGTGGCTGAAACAGAGAGCGAGAAACAGAGGGGCTGAAACAGAGGGGCGGAAACAGAGGGGCTGAAACAGAGGGTGAGAAACATAGTGGCTGAAAGAAAGGGGCTGAAACAGTGGGGCTAAAACAGAGGGGCTGAAACAGAGGGCGAGAAACAGAGGGGCTGAAACAGAGGGCGAGAAACAGAGGGGCTGAAACAGAGGGGCTGAAACAGAGGGGCTGAAACAGAGGGCGAGAAACAGAGGGGCTGAAACAGAGGGCGAGAAACAGAGGGGCTGAATCAGAGGGGCTGAAACAGAGGGCGAGAAACAGAGGGGCTGAAACAGAGGGGCTGAAACAGAGGGGCTGAAACAGAGGGCGAGAAACAGAGGGGCTGAATCAGAGGGGCTGAATCAGTGGGGCTGAAACAGAGGGCCTGAATCAGAGGAGCTGAAACAGAAGGCGAGAAACAGAGGGGCTGAAAGAGAGGGCCTGAATCAGAGGGGCTGAAACAGAAGGCGAGAAACAGAGGGGCTGAAACACAGGGCGAGAAACAGAGGGGCAGAAACAGAGGGCGAGAAACAGTGGGGCTGAAACAGAGGGGCTGAAACAGAGGGCAAGAAACAGAGGGGCTGAAACAGAGGGCGAGAAACAGAGGGGCTGAAACAGAGGGGCTGAAGCTGAGGGGCTGAAACAGAGGGCGAGAAACAGAGGGGCTGAAACAAAGGGCGAGAAACAGAGGGGCTGAAACAGAGGGGCTGAAACAGAGGGGCTGAATCGGAGGGGCTGAAACAGAGGGGCTGAAACAGAGGGGCTGAAACAGAGAGTGCGAAACAGAGGGGCTGAAACAGAGGGCGAGAAACAGAGGGGCTAAAACAGAGGGCGATAAACAGAGGGGCTGAAACAGAGGGCAAGAAAGAGAGGGGCTGAAACCGAATGGCTGAAACAGAAGGGCTGAAACAGAGGGGCTGAAACAGAGGACGAGAAACAGAGGGGCTGAATCAGAGGGGCTGAAACAGAGGGGCTGAAACAGAGGGCGAGAAACAAAGGGGCTGAAACAGACGGGCTGAAGCTGAGGTGCTGAAACAGAGGGCGAGAAACAGAGGGGCTGAAACAAAGGGCGAGAAACAGAGGGGCTGAAACAGAGGGGCAGAAACAGAGGGGCTGAAACAGAGGGGCTGAATCGGAGGGGCTGAAACAGAGGGGCTGAAACAGAGGGGCTGAAACAGAGAGTGCGAAACAGAGGGGCTGAAACAGAGGGCGAGAAACAGAGGGGCTAAAACAGAGGGCGATAAACAGAGGGGCTGAAACAGAGGGCAAGAAAGAGAGGGGCTGAAACCGAGTGGCTGAAACAGAAGGGCTGAAATAGAGGGGCTGAAACAGAGGGCGAGAAACAGAGGGACTGAATCAGAGGGGCTGAAACAGAGGGGCTGAAACAGAAGGCGAGAAACAGACGGGCTGAAACAGAGGGCGAGAAACAGAGGGGCAGAAACAGAGGGCGAGAAACAGAGGGGCTGAAACAGAGGGGCTGAAACAGAGGGCAAGAAACAGAGGGGCTGAATCAGAGGGGCTGAATCAGAGGGGCTGAAACAGAGGGGCTGAAACAGAGGGCGAGAAACAGAGGGGCTGAATCAGAGGCGCTGAATCAGAGGGGCTGAAACAGAGGGGCTGAAACAGAGGGCGAGAAACAGAGGGGCTGAAACAGAGGGCGAGAAACAGAGGGGCTGAAACACAGGGCGAGAAACAGAGGGGCTGAAACAGAGGGCGAGATACAGAGGGGCTGAAACAGAGGGGCTGAAACAGAGGGGCTGAAACAGAGGGGCTGAAACAGAGGGCGAGAAACAGAGGGGCTGAATCAGAGGGGCTGAAACAGAGGGCGAGAAACAGAGGGGCTGAAACAGAGGGGCTGAAACAGAGGGGCTGAAACAGAGGGGCTGAAACAGAGGGCGAGAAACAGAGGGGCTGAAACAGAGGGCGAGAAACAGAGGGGCTGAAACAGAGGGCGAGAAACAGAGGGGCTGAATCAGAGGTGCTGAAACAGAGGGGCTGAAACAGAGGGCGAGAAACAGAGGGGCTGAAACAGAGGGCGAGAAACAGAGGGGCTGCAACAGAGGGCGAGAAACAGAGGGGCTGAAACAGAGGGCGAGAAACAGAGGGGCTGAAACAGAGGGGCTGAAACAGAGGGGCTGAAACAGAGGGCGAGAAACAGTGGGGCTGAAACAGAGGGGCTGAAACAGAGGGCAAGAAACAGAGGGGCTGAAACAGAGGGCGAGAAACAGAGGGGCTGAAACAGAGGGGCTGAAGCTGAGGGGCTGAAACAGAGGGCGAGAAACAGAGGGGCTGAAACAAAGGGCGAGAAACAGAGGGGCTGAAACAGAGGGGCAGAAACAGAGGGGCTGAAACAGAGGGCGAGAAACAGAGGGGCTGAAACAGAGGGGCTGAAACAGAGGGGCTGAAACCGAGAGTGCGAAACAGAGGGGCTGAAACAGAGGGCGAGAAACAGAGGGGCTAAAACAGAGGGCGAGAAACAGAGGGGCTGAAACAGAGGGCAAGAAAGAGAGGGGCTGAAACCGAGTGGCTGAAACAGAAGGTCTGAAACAGAGGGGCTGAAACAGAGGGGCTGAAACAGAGGGGCTGAAACAGAAGGCAAGAAATAGAGGGGCTGAAAAAGAGGGCGAGAAACAGAGGGGCTGAAACAGAGGGTGAGAAACAGAGGGGCTGAATCAGAGGGGCTGAAACAAATGCCGAGAAACAGAGGGGCTGAAACAGAGGGCGAGAAACAGAGGGGCTGAAACAGAGGGGCTGAAACAGAGGGTGAGAAACAGAGGGGCTGAAACAGAGGGCGAGAAACAGAGGGGCTGAAACAGAGGGGCAGAAACAGAGGGGCTGAATCAGAGTGGCTGATTCAGAGGGTCTGAAACAGAGGGGCTGAATCAGAGGGGCGGAAACAGAGGGCGAGAAACAGAGGGGCAGAAACAGAGGGCAAGAAACAGAGGGGCTGAAACAGAGGTCGAGAAACAGACGGGCAGAAACAGAGAGCGAGAAACAGAGGGACTGAAACACAGGGGCTGAAACAGAGAGCGCGAAACAGAGGGACTGAAACAGAGGGGCTGAAAGAGAGGGCGAGAAACAGAGGGATGAAACAGAGGGCGAGAAACAGAGGGGCTGAAACAGAGGGCAAGAAACAGAGGGGCTGAAACAGAGTGGCTGAAACAGAGGGCGAGAAACAGAGGGGCTGAATCAGACAGGCTGAATCAGATGGGCTGAAACAGAGGGGCTGAAACAGAGGGCGAGAAACAGAGGGTGAGAAACAGAGGGGCTGAAAAAGTGGGGCTGAAACAAAGGGGCTGAAACAAAGCGCCTGATACAGAGGGCGAGAAACAGAGGGGCTGAAACAGAGGGCGAGGAACAGAGGGGCTGAAACAGAGGGGCTGAAACAGAGGGGCTGAAACAGAGGGGCTGAAACAGAGGGCGAGAAACAGAGTGGCTGAAACAGAGAGCGAGAAACAGAGTGGCTGAAACAGAGGGGCTGAAACAGAGGGGCTGAAACAGAGGGCGAGAAACAGAGGGGCTGAAACAGAGGGCGAGAAACAGAGGGGCTGAATCAGAGGGGCTGAAACAGAGGGCGAGAAACAGAGGGGCTGAAACAGAGGGGCTGAAACAGAGGGGCTGAAACAGAGGGCGAGAAACAGAGGGGCTGAATCAGAGGGGCTGAATCAGTGGGGCTGAAACAGAGGGCCTGAATCAGAGGGGCTGAAACAGAAGGCGAGAAACAGAGGGGCTGAAAGAGAGGGCCTGAATCAGAGGGGCTGAAACAGAAGGCGAGAAACAGAGGGGCTGAAACACAGGGCGAGAAACAGAGGGGCAGAAACAGAGGGCGAGAAACAGTGGGGCTGAAACAGAGGGGCGGAAACAGAGGGCAAGAAACAGAGGGGCTGAAACAGAGGGCGAGAAACAGAGGGGCTGAAACAGAGGGGCTGAAGCTGAGGGGCTGAAACAGAGGGCGAGAAACAGAGGGGCTGAAACAAAGGGCGAGAAACAGAGGGGCTGAAACAGAGGGGCAGAAACAGAGGGGCTGAAACAGAGGGGCTGAATCGGAGGTGCTGAAACAGAGGGGCTGAAACAGAGGGGCTGAAACAGAGAGTGCGAAACAGAGGGGCTGAAACAGAGGGCGAGAAACAGAGGGGCTGAATCAGAGGGGCTGAAACAGAGGGGCTGAAACAGAGGGCGAGAAACAAAGGGTCTGAAACAGACGGGCTGAAGCTGAGGGGCTGAAACAGAGGGCGAGAAACAGAGGGGCTGAAACAAAGGGCGAGAAACAGAGGGGCTGAAACAGAGGGGCAGAAACAGAGGGGCTGAAACAGAGGGGCTGAATCGGAGGGGCTGAAACAGAGGGGCTGAAACAGAGGGGCTGAAACAGAGAGTGCGAAACAGAGGGGCTGAAACAGAGGGCGAGAAACAGAGGGGCTAAAACAGAGGGCGATAAACAGAGGGGCTGAAACAGAGGGCAAGAAAGAGAGGGGCTGAAACCGAGTGGCTGAAACAGAAGGGCTGAAATAGAGGGGCTGAAACAGAGGGCGAGAAACAGAGGGGCTGAATCAGAGGGGCTGAAACAGAGGGGCTGAAACAGAAGGCGAGAAACAGACGGGCTGAAACAGAGGGCGAGAAACAGAGGGGCAGAAACAGAGGGCGAGAAACAGAGGGGCTGAAACAGAGGGGCTGAAACAGAGGGCAAGAAACAGAGGGGCTGAATCAGAGGGGCTGAATCAGAGGGGCTGAAACAGAGGGGCTGAAACAGAGGGCGAGAAACAGAGGGGCTGAATCAGAGGCGCTGAATCAGAGGGGCTGAAACAGAGGGGCTGAAACAGAGGGCGAGAAACAGAGGGGCTGAAACAGAGGGCGAGAAACAGAGGGGCTGAAACACAGGGCGAGAAACAGAGGGGCTGAAACAGAGGGCGAGATACAGAGGGGCTGAAACAGAGGGGCTGAAACAGAGGGGCTGAATCAGAGGGGCTGAAACAGAGGGCGAGAAACAGAGGGGCTGAATCAGAGGGGCTGAAACAGAGGGGCTGAAACAGAGGGGCTGAAACAGAGGGCGAGAAACAGAGGGGCTGAATCAGAGGGGCTGAAACAGAGGGCGAGAAACAGAGGGGCTGAAACAGAGGGGCTGAAACAGAGGGGCTGAAACAGAGGGGCTGAAACAGAGGGCGAGAAACAGAGGGGCTGAAACAGAGGGCGAGAAACAGAGGGGCTGAAACAGAGGGCGAGAAACAGAGGGGCTGAATCAGAGGTGCTGAAACAGAGGGGCTGAAACAGAGGGCGAGAAACAGAGGGGCTGAAACAGAGGGCGAGAAACAGAGGGGCTGCAACAGAGGGCGAGAAACAGAGGGGCTGAAACAGAGGGCGAGAAACAGAGGGGCTGAAACAGAGGGGCTGAAACAGAGGGGCTGAAACAGAGGGCGAGAAACAGTGGGGCTGAAACAGAGGGGCTGAAACAGAGGGCAAGAAACAGAGGGGCTGAAACAGAGGGCGAGAAACAGAGGGGCTGAAACAGAGGGGCTGAAGCTGAGGGGCTGAAACAGAGGGCGAGAAACAGAGGGGCTGAAACAAAGGGCGAGAAACAGAGGGGCTGAAACAGAGGGGCAGAAACAGAGGGGCTGAAACAGAGGGCGAGAAACAGAGGGGCTGAAACAGAGGGGCTGAAACAGAGGGGCTGAAACAGAGAGTGCGAAACAGAGGGGCTGAAACAGAGGGCGAGAAACAGAGGGGCTAAAACAGAGGGCGAGAAACAGAGGGGCTGAAACAGAGGGCAAGAAAGAGAGGGGCTGAAACCGAGTGGCTGAAACAGAAGGTCTGAAACAGAGGGGCTGAAACAGAGGGGCTGAAACAGAGGGGCTGAAACAGAAGGCAAGAAATAGAGGGGCTGAAAAAGAGGGCGAGAAACAGAGGGGCTGAAACAGAGGGTGAGAAACAGAGGGGCTGAATCAGAGGGGCTGAAACAAATGCCGAGAAACAGAGGGGCTGAAACAGAGGGCGAGAAACAGAGGGGCTGAAACAGAGGGGCTGAAACAGAGGGTGAGAAACAGAGGGGCTGAAACAGAGGGCGAGAAACAGAGGGGCTGAAACAGAGGGGCAGAAACAGAGGGGCTGAATCAGAGTGGCTGATTCAGAGGGTCTGAAACAGAGGGGCTGAATCAGAGGGGCGGAAACAGAGGGCGAGAAACAGAGGGGCAGAAACAGAGGGCAAGAAACAGAGGGGCTGAAACAGAGGTCGAGAAACAGACGGGCAGAAACAGAGAGCGAGAAACAGAGGGACTGAAACACAGGGGCTGAAACAGAGAGCGCGAAACAGAGGGACTGAAACAGAGGGGCTGAAAGAGAGGGCGAGAAACAGAGGGATGAAACAGAGGGCGAGAAACAGAGGGGCTGAAACAGAGGGCAAGAAACAGAGGGGCTGAAACAGAGTGGCTGAAACAGAGGGCGAGAAACAGAGGGGCTGAATCAGACAGGCTGAATCAGATGGGCTGAAACAGAGGGGCTGAAACAGAGGGCGAGAAACAGAGGGTGAGAAACAGAGGGGCTGAAAAAGTGGGGCTGAAACAAAGGGGCTGAAACAAAGCGCCTGATACAGAGGGCGAGAAACAGAGGGGCTGACACAGAGGGCGAGGAACAGAGGGGCTGAAACAGAGGGGCTGAAACAGAGGGGCTGAAACAGAGGGGCTGAAACAGAGGGCGAGAAACAGAGTGGCTGAAACAGAGAGCGAGAAACAGAGTGGCTGAAACAGAGGGCAAGAAACAGAGGGGCTGAAACAGAGGGCGAGAAACAGAGGGGCTGAAACAGAGGGGCTGAAACAGAGGGGCGGAAACAGAGGGGCTGAAACAGAGAGCGAGAAACAGAGGGGCTGAAACAGAGGGCGAGAAACAGAGGGGCTGAAACAGAGGGCGAGAAACAGAGGGCGAGAAACAGAGGGACTGAAACAGAGGGTCTGAAACAGAGGGGCTGAAACAGAGTGCGAGAAACAGAGTGGCTGAAACAGAGGGCGAGAAACAGAGTGGCTGAAACAGAGGGCAAGAAACAGAGGGGCTGAAACAGAGGGCGGGAAACAGAGGGGCTGAAACAGAGGGGCTGAAACAGAGGGGCGGAAACAGAGGGGCTGAAACAGAGAGCGAGAAACAGAGGGGCTGAATCAGAGGGGCTGAAACAGAGGGGCTGAAACAGAGGGGCTGAATCAGAGGGGCTGAAACAAAGGGGCTGAAACAGTGGGGCTAAAATAGAGGGGCTGAAACAGAGGGCGAGAAATAGAGGGGCTGAAACAGAGGGCGAGAAACCGGGAGGCTGAAACAGAGGGCGAGAAACAGAGGGGCTGAAACAGAGGGCGAGAAACAGAGGGGCTGAAACAGAGGTGCTAAAACAGAGGGGCTGAAACAGAGGGCGAGAAACAGAGGGGCTGAAACAGAGGGCGAGAAACAGAGGGGCTGAAACAGAGGGCGAGAAACAGAGGGGCTGAAACAGAGGGGCTGAAACAGAGGGGCTGAAACAGAGGGCGAGAAACAGAGGGGCTGAAACAGAAGGCGAGAAACAGAGGGGCTGAAAGAGAGGGCCTGAATCAGCGGGGCTGAAACAGAAGGCGAGAAACAGAGGGGCTGAAACACAGGGCGAGAAACAGAGGGGCAGAAACAGAGGGCGAGAAACAGTGGGGCTGAAACAGAGGGGCTGAAACAGAGGGCAAGAAACAGAGGGGCTGAATCAGAGGGCGAGAAACAGAGGGGCTGAAACAGAGGGGCTGAAACAAAGGGGCTGAAACAGAGAGCGCGAAACAGAGGGACTGAAACAGAGGGCGAGAAACAGAGGGGCTGAAACAGCGGGCAAGAAACAGAGGGGCTGAAACAGAGGGCGAGAAACAGAGGGGCTGAAACAGAGGGCAAGAAACAGAGGGGCTGAAACAGAGTGTCTGAAACAGAGGGCGAGAAACAGAGGGGCTGAATCAGACAGGCTGAATCAGATGGGCTGAAACAGAGGGGCTGAAACAGAGGGCGAGAAACAGAGTGGCTGAAACAGAGGGCGAGAAACAGAGGGCGAGAAACAGAGGGGCTGAAAAAGTGGGGCTGAAACAAAGTGGCTGAAACAAAGCGCCTGATACAGAGGGCGAGAAACAGAGGGGCTGAAAAAGAGGGCGAGAAACAGAGGGGCTGAAACAGAGGGGCTGAAACAGAGGGCGAGAAACAGAGGGGCTGAAACAGAGGGCAAGAAACAGAGGGGCTGAAACGGAGTGGCTGAAACAGAAGGGCTGAAACAGAGTGCGAGAAACAGAGGGGCTGAATCAGAGGGGCTGAATCAGAGGGGCTGAAACAGAGGGGCTGAATCAGAGGGGCTGAAACAGAAGGCGAGAAACAGAGGGGCTGAAACAGAGGGCGAGAAACAGAGGGGCAGAAACAGAGGGCGAGAAACAGAGGGGCTGAAACAGAGGGGCTGAAACAGAGGGGCTGAAACAGTGGGGCTGAAACAGAGGGGCTGAAACAGAGGGCGAGAAACAGAGGGGCTGAAACAAAGGGCGAGAAACAGAGGGGCTGAAACAGAGGGGCAGAAACAGAGGGACTGAAACAGACGGGATGAATCGGAGGGGCTGAAACAGAGGGGCTGAAACAGAGGGGCTGAAACAGAGGGCAAGAAACAGAGGGGATGAAACAGAGGGGCTGAAACAGAGGGGCAGAAACAGAGGGCGAGAAACAGAGGGGCTGAAACAGAGGGGCTGAAACAGAGGGCGAGAAACAGAGGGGCTGAATCAGAGGGGCTGAATCAGAGGGGCTGAAACAGAGGGGCTGAAACAGAGGGCGAGAAACTAAGGGACTGAATCAGAGGGGCTGAAACAGAGGGGCTGAAACAGACGGGCTGAAACAGAGAGCCTGAAACAGAGGGGCTGAAACAGAGGGGCTGAAATAGAGGGGCTGAAACAGAGGGGCTGAATCAGAGGGGCTGAAACAGAGGGGCTGAATCAGAGGGGCTGAAACAGAGGGCGAGAAACAGAGGGGCTGAAACAGAGGGGCTGAATCAGAGGGGCTGAAACAGAGGGGCTGAAACAGAGGGCGAGAAACAGAGAGGCTGAAACAGAGGGCGAGAAACAGAGGGGCTGAAACAGAGGGCGAGAAACAGAGGGGCTGAAACAGAGGGCAAGAAACAGAGGGGCTGAAACAGAGGGGCTGAAACAGAGGGGCTGAAACAAAGGGCGAGAAACAGAGGGGCTGAAACAGAGGGCGAGAAACAGAGGGCGAGAAACAGAGGGACTGAAACAGAGGGTCTGAAACAGAGGGGCTGAAACAGAGAGCCTGAAACAGAGGGGCTGAAACAGAGGGGCTGAAATAGAGGGGCTGAAACAGAGGGGCTGAATCAGAGGGGCTGAAACAGAGGGGCTGAATCAGAGGGGCTGAAACAGAGGGCGAGAAACAGAGGGGCTGAAACAGAGGGGCTGAATCAGAGGGATTGAAACAGAGGGGCTGAAACAGAGGGCGAGAAACAGAGAGGCTGAAACAGAGGGCTAGAAACAGAGGGGCTGAAACAGAGGGCAAGAAACAGAGGGGCTGAAACAGAGGGCGAGAAACAGAGGGGCTGAAACGGAGGGACTGAAACAGAGGGGCTGAAACAGAGGGGCTGAAACAAAGGGCGAGAAACAGAGGGGCTGAAACAGAGGGCGAGAAACAGAGGGGCTGAAACAGAGGGGCATAAACAGAGGGCGAGAAACAGAGGGACTGAAACAGAGGGTCTGAAACAGAGGGGCTGAAACAGAGGGCGAGAAACAGAGGGGCTGAAATGGAGGGCGAGAAACAGAGGGGCTGAAACAGAGGGCGACAAACAGAGGGGCTGAAACAGAGGGGCTGAAACAGTGGGGCTGAAACAGAGGGGCTGAAACAGAGGGTGAGAAATAAAGGGGCTGAAACAGAGGGCGAGAAACAGAGGGGCTGAAACAGAGGGCGAGAAACAGAGGGGCTGAAACAGAGGGGCTGAAACAGAGGGGCTGAAACAGAGGGCAAGAAATAGAGGGGCTGAAACAGAGGGCGAGAAACAGAGGGGCTGAAACAGAGGGTGAGAAACAGAGGGGCTGAATCAGAGGGGCTGAAAGAAATGCCGAGAAACAGAGGGGCTGAAACAGAGGGCGAGAAACAGAGGGGCTGAAACAGAGGGGCTGAAACAGAGGGTGAGAAACAGAGGGGCTGAAACAGAGGGCGAGAAACAGAGGGGCTGAAACAGAGGGGCAGAAACAGAGGGGCTGAATCAGAGTGGCTGATTCAGAGGGTCTGAAACAGAGGGGCTGAATCAGAGGGGCGGAAACAGAGGGCGAGAAACAGAGGGGCAGAAACAGAGGGCAAGAAACAGAGGGGCTGAAACAGAGGGTGAGAAACAGACGGGCAGAAACAGAGAGCGAGAAACAGAGGGACTGAAACAGAGGGGCTGAAACAGAGAGCGCGAAACAGAGGGACTGAAACAGAGGGGCTGAAACAGAGGGCGAGAAACAGAGGGGCTGAAACAGAGGGCGAGAAACAGAGGGGCTGAAACAGAGGGCAAGAAACAGAGGGGCTGAAACAGAGTGGCTGAAACAGAGGGCGAGAAACAGAGGGGCTGAATCAGACAGGCTGAATCAGATGGGCTGAAACAGAGGGGCTGAAACAGAGGGCGAGAAACAGAGGGCGAGAAACAGAGGGGCTGAAAAAGTGGGGCTGAAACAAAGGGGCTGAAACAAAGCGCCTGATACAGAGGGCGAGAAACAGAGGGGCTGAAACAGAGGGCGAGGAACAGAGGGGCTGAAACAGAGGGGCTGAAACAGTGGGGCTGAAATAGAGGGCGAGAAACAGAGAGGCTGAAACACAGGGCGAGAAACAGAGGGGCTGAAACAGAGGGCGAGAAACAGAGGGGCTGAAACAGAGGGACTGAAACAGAGGGGCTGAAACAGAGGGGCTGAAACAGAGGGCGAGAAACAGAGTGGCTGAAACAGAGAGCGAGAAACAGAGTGGCTGAAACAGAGGGCAAGAAACAGAGGGGCTGAAACAGAGGGCGAGAAACAGAGGGGCTGAAACAGAGGGGCTGAAACAGAGGGGCGGAAACAGAGGGGCTGAAACAGAGAGCGAGAAACAGAGGGGCTGAAACAGAGGGGCTGAAACAGAGGGCGAGAAACAGAGGGGCTGAAACAGAGGGCGAGAAACAGAGGGGCTGAAACAGAGGGCGAGAAACAGAGGGCGAGAAACAGAGGGACTGAAACAGAGGGTCTGAAACAGAGGGGCTGAAACAGAGGGCGAGAAACAGAGTGGCTGAAACAGAGGGCGAGAAACAGAGTGGCTGAAACAGAGGGCAAGAAACAGAGGGGCTGAAACAGAGGGTGAGAAACAGAGGGGCTGAAACAGAGGGGCTGAAACAGAGGGGCGGAAACAGAGTGGCTGAAACAGAGAGCGAGAAACAGAGGGGCTGAAACAGAGGGGCGTAAACAGAGGGGCTGAAACAGAGGGTGAGAAACATAGTGGCTGAAACAAAGGGGCTGAAACAGTGGGGCTAAAACAGAGGGGCTGAAACAGAGGGCGAGAAACAGAGGGGCTGAAACAGAGGGCGAGAAACAGAGGGGCTGAAACAGAGGTGCTGAAACAGAGGGTGAGAAACAGAGGGGCTGAAACAGAGGGCGAGAAACAGAGGGGCTGAAACAGAGGGGCTGAAACAGAGGGGCTGAAACAGAGGGCGAGAAACAGAGGGGCTGAAACAGAGGGCGAGAAACAGAGGGGCTGAAACAGAGGGCAAGAAACAGAGGGGCTGAAACAGAGGTCGAGAAACAGACGGGCAGAAACAGAGAGCGAGAAACAGAGGGACTGAAACACAGGGGCTGAAACAGAGAGCGCGAAACAGAGGGACTGAAACAGAGGGGCTGAAAGAGAGGGCGAGAAACAGAGGGATGAAACAGAGGGCGAGAAACAGAGGGGCTGAAACAGAGGGCAAGAAACAGAGGGGCTGAAACAGAGTGGCTGAAACAGAGGGCGAGAAACAGAGGGGCTGAATCAGACAGGCTGAATCAGATGGGCTGAAACAGAGGGGCTGAAACAGAGGGCGAGAAACAGAGGGTGAGAAACAGAGGGGCTGAAAAAGTGGGGCTGAAACAAAGGGGCTGAAACAAAGCGCCTGATACAGAGGGCGAGAAACAGAGGGGCTGACACAGAGGGCGAGGAACAGAGGGGCTGAAACAGAGGGGCTGAAACAGAGGGGCTGAAACAGAGGGGCTGAAACAGAGGGCGAGAAACAGAGTGGCTGAAACAGAGAGCGAGAAACAGAGTGGCTGAAACAGAGGGCAAGAAACAGAGGGGCTGAAACAGAGGGCGAGAAACAGAGGGGCTGAAACAGAGGGGCTGAAACAGAGGGGCGGAAACAGAGGGGCTGAAACAGAGAGCGAGAAACAGAGGGGCTGAAACAGAGGGCGAGAAACAGAGGGGCTGAAACAGAGGGCGAGAAACAGAGGGCGAGAAACAGAGGGACTGAAATAGAGGGTCTGAAACAGAGGGGCTGAAACAGAGTGCGAGAAACAGAGTGGCTGAAACAGAGGGCGAGAAACAGAGTGGCTGAAACAGAGGGCAAGAAACAGAGGGGCTGAAACAGAGGGCGGGAAACAGAGGGGCTGAAACAGAGGGGCTGAAACAGAGGGGCGGAAACAGAGGGGCTGAAACAGAGAGCGAGAAACAGAGGGGCTGAATCAGAGGGGCTGAAACAGAGGGGCTGAAACAGAGGGGCTGAATCAGAGGGGCTGAAACAAAGGGGCTGAAACAGTGGGGCTAAAATAGAGGGGCTGAAACAGAGGGCGAGAAATAGAGGGGCTGAAACAGAGGGCGAGAAACCGGGAGGCTGAAACAGAGGGCGAGAAACAGAGGGGCTGAAACAGAGGGCGAGAAACAGAGGGGCTGAAACAGAGGTGCTAAAACAGAGGGGCTGAAACAGAGGGCGAGAAACAGAGGGGCTGAAACAGAGGGCGAGAAACAGAGGGGCTGAAACAGAGGGCGAGAAACAGAGGGGCTGAAACAGAGGGGCTGAAACAGAGGGGCTGAAACAGAGGGCGAGAAACAGAGGGGCTGAAACAGAAGGCGAGAAACAGAGGGGCTGAAAGAGAGGGCCTGAATCAGCGGGGCTGAAACAGAAGGCGAGAAACAGAGGGGCTGAAACACAGGGCGAGAAACAGAGGGGCAGAAACAGAGGGCAAGAAACAGTGGGGCTGAAACAGAGGGGCTGAAACAGAGGGCAAGAAACAGAGGGGCTGAAACAGAGGGCGAGAAACAGAGGGGCTGAAACAGAGGGACTGAAACAAAGGGGCTGAAACAGAGAGCGCGAAACAGAGGGACTGAAACAGAGGGCGAGAAACAGAGGGGCTGAAACAGCGGGCAAGAAACAGAGGGGCTGAAACAGAGGGCGAGAAACAGAGGGGCTGAAACAGAGGGCAAGAAACAGAGGGGCTGAAACAGAGTGTCTGAAACAGAGGGCGAGAAACAGAGGGGCTGAAACAGACAGGCTGAATCAGATGGGCTGAAACAGAGGGGCTGAAACAGAGGGCGAGAAACAGAGTGGCTGAAACAGAGGGCGAGAAACAGAGGGCGAGAAACAGAGGGGCTGAAAAAGTGGGGCTGAAACAAAGTGGCTGAAACAAAGCGCCTGATACAGAGGGCGAGAAACAGAGGGGCTGAAAAAGAGGGCGAGAAACAGAGGGGCTGAAACAGAGGGGCTGAAACAGAGGGCGAGAAACAGAGGGGCTGAAACAGAGGGCAAGAAACAGAGGGGCTGAAACGGAGTGGCTGAAACAGAAGGGCTGAAACAGAGTGCGAGAAACAGAGGGGCTGAATCAGAGGGGCTGAATCAGAGGGGCTGAAACAGAGGGGCTGAATCAGAGGGGCTGAAACAGAAGGCGAGAAACAGAGGGGCTGAAACAGAGGGCGAGAAACAGAGGGGCAGAAACAGAGGGCGAGAAACAGAGGGGCTGAAACAGAGGGGCTGAAACAGAGGGGCTGAAACAGTGGGGCTGAAACAGAGGGGCTGAAACAGAGGGCGAGAAACAGAGGGGCTGAAACAAAGGGCGAGAAACAGAGGGGCTGAAACAGAGGGGCAGAAACAGAGGGACTGAAACAGACGGGATGAATCGGAGGGGCTGAAACAGAGGGGCTGAAACAGAGGGGCTGAAACAGAGGGCAAGAAACAGAGGGGATGAAACAGAGGGGCTGAAACAGAGGGGCAGAAACAGAGGGCGAGAAACAGAGGGGCTGAAACAGAGGGGCTGAAACAGAGGGCGAGAAACAGAGGGGCTGAATCAGAGGGGCTGAATCAGAGGGGCTGAAACAGAGGGGCTGAAACAGAGGGCGAGAAACTAAGGGACTGAATCAGAGGGGCTGAAACAGAGGGGCTGAAACAGACGGGCTGAAACAGAGAGCCTGAAACAGAGGGGCTGAAACAGAGGGGCTGAAATAGAGGGGCTGAAACAGAGGGGCTGAATCAGAGGGGCTGAAACAGAGGGGCTGAATCAGAGGGGCTGAAACAGAGGGCGAGAAACAGAGGGGCTGAAACAGAGGGGCTGAATCAGAGGGGCTGAAACAGAGGGGCTGAAACAGAGGGCGAGAAACAGAGAGGCTGAAACAGAGGGCGAGAAACAGAGGGGCTGAAACAGAGGGCGAGAAACAGAGGGGCTGAAACAGAGGGCAAGAAACAGAGGGGCTGAAACAGAGGGGCTGAAACAGAGGGGCTGAAACAAAGGGCGAGAAACAGAGGGGCTGAAACAGAGGGCGAGAAACAGAGGGCGAGAAACAGAGGGACTGAAACAGAGGGTCTGAAACAGAGGGGCTGAAACAGAGAGCCTGAAACAGAGGGGCTGAAACAGAGGGGCTGAAATAGAGGGGCTGAAACAGAGGGGCTGAATCAGAGGGGCTGAAACAGAGGGGCTGAATCAGAGGGGCTGAAACAGAGGGCGAGAAACAGAGGGGCTGAAACAGAGGGGCTGAATCAGAGGGATTGAAACAGAGGGGCTGAAACAGAGGGCGAGAAACAGAGAGGCTGAAACAGAGGGCTAGAAACAGAGGGGCTGAAACAGAGGGCAAGAAACAGAGGGGCTGAAACAGAGGGCGAGAAACAGAGGGGCTGAAACGGAGGGACTGAAACAGAGGGGCTGAAACAGAGGGGCTGAAACAAAGGGCGAGAAACAGAGGGGCTGAAACAGAGGGCGAGAAACAGAGGGGCTGAAACAGAGGGGCATAAACAGAGGGCGAGAAACAGAGGGACTGAAACAGAGGGTCTGAAACAGAGGGGCTGAAACAGAGGGCGAGAAACAGAGGGGCTGAAATGGAGGGCGAGAAACAGAGGGGCTGAAACAGAGGGCGACAAACAGAGGGGCTGAAACAGAGGGGCTGAAACAGTGGGGCTGAAACAGAGGGGCTGAAACAGAGGGTGAGAAATAAAGGGGCTGAAACAGAGGGCGAGAAACAGAGGGGCTGAAACAGAGGGCGAGAAACAGAGGGGCTGAAACAGAGGGGCTGAAACAGAGGGGCTGAAACAGAGGGCAAGAAATAGAGGGGCTGAAACAGAGGGCGAGAAACAGAGGGGCTGAAACAGAGGGTGAGAAACAGAGGGGCTGAATCAGAGGGGCTGAAAGAAATGCCGAGAAACAGAGGGGCTGAAACAGAGGGCGAGAAACAGAGGGGCTGAAACAGAGGGGCTGAAACAGAGGGTGAGAAACAGAGGGGCTGAAACAGAGGGCGAGAAACAGAGGGGCTGAAACAGAGGGGCAGAAACAGAGGGGCTGAATCAGAGTGGCTGATTCAGAGGGTCTGAAACAGAGGGGCTGAATCAGAGGGGCGGAAACAGAGGGCGAGAAACAGAGGGGCAGAAACAGAGGGCAAGAAACAGAGGGGCTGAAACAGAGGGTGAGAAACAGACGGGCAGAAACAGAGAGCGAGAAACAGAGGGACTGAAACAGAGGGGCTGAAACAGAGAGCGCGAAACAGAGGGACTGAAACAGAGGGGCTGAAACAGAGGGCGAGAAACAGAGGGGCTGAAACAGAGGGCGAGAAACAGAGGGGCTGAAACAGAGGGCAAGAAACAGAGGGGCTGAAACAGAGTGGCTGAAACAGAGGGCGAGAAACAGAGGGGCTGAATCAGACAGGCTGAATCAGATGGGCTGAAACAGAGGGGCTGAAACAGAGGGCGAGAAACAGAGGGCGAGAAACAGAGGGGCTGAAAAAGTGGGGCTGAAACAAAGGGGCTGAAACAAAGCGCCTGATACAGAGGGCGAGAAACAGAGGGGCTGAAACAGAGGGCGAGGAACAGAGGGGCTGAAACAGAGGGGCTGAAACAGTGGGGCTGAAATAGAGGGCGAGAAACAGAGAGGCTGAAACACAGGGCGAGAAACAGAGGGGCTGAAACAGAGGGCGAGAAACAGAGGGGCTGAAACAGAGGGACTGAAACAGAGGGGCTGAAACAGAGGGGCTGAAACAGAGGGCGAGAAACAGAGTGGCTGAAACAGAGAGCGAGAAACAGAGTGGCTGAAACAGAGGGCAAGAAACAGAGGGGCTGAAACAGAGGGCGAGAAACAGAGGGGCTGAAACAGAGGGGCTGAAACAGAGGGGCGGAAACAGAGGGGCTGAAACAGAGAGCGAGAAACAGAGGGGCTGAAACAGAGGGGCTGAAACAGAGGGCGAGAAACAGAGGGGCTGAAACAGAGGGCGAGAAACAGAGGGGCTGAAACAGAGGGCGAGAAACAGAGGGCGAGAAACAGAGGGACTGAAACAGAGGGTCTGAAACAGAGGGGCTGAAACAGAGGGCGAGAAACAGAGTGGCTGAAACAGAGGGCGAGAAACAGAGTGGCTGAAACAGAGGGCAAGAAACAGAGGGGCTGAAACAGAGGGTGAGAAACAGAGGGGCTGAAACAGAGGGGCTGAAACAGAGGGGCGGAAACAGAGTGGCTGAAACAGAGAGCGAGAAACAGAGGGGCTGAAACAGAGGGGCGGAAACAGAGGGGCTGAAACAGAGGGTGAGAAACATAGTGGCTGAAACAAAGGGGCTGAAACAGTGGGGCTAAAACAGAGGGGCTGAAACAGAGGGCGAGAAACAGAGGGGCTGAAACAGAGGGCGAGAAACAGAGGGGCTGAAACAGAGGTGCTGAAACAGAGGATGAGAAACAGAGGGGCTGAAACAGAGGGCGAGAAACAGAGGGGCTGAAACAGAGGGGCTGAAACAGAGGGGCTGAAACAGAGGGCGAGAAACAGAGGGGCTGAAACAGAGGGCGAGAAACAGAGGGGCTGAAACAGAGGGCAAGAAACAGAGGGGCTGAAACAGAGGGGCTGAAACAGAGGGGCTGAAACAAAGGGCGAGAAACAGAGGGGCTGAAACAGAGGGCGAGAAACAGAGGGCGAGAAACAGAGGGACTGAAACAGAGGGTCTGAAACAGAGGGGCTGAAACAGAGAGCCTGAAACAGAGGGGCTGAAACAGAGGGGCTGAAATAGAGGGGCTGAAACAGAGGGGCTGAATCAGAGGGGCTGAAACAGAGGGGCTGAATCAGAGGGGCTGAAACAGAGGGCGAGAAACAGAGGGGCTGAAACAGAGGGGCTGAATCAGAGGGATTGAAACAGAGGGGCTGAAACAGAGGGCGAGAAACAGAGAGGCTGAAACAGAGGGCTAGAAACAGAGGGGCTGAAACAGAGGGCAAGAAACAGAGGGGCTGAAACAGAGGGCGAGAAACAGAGGGGCTGAAACAGAGGGGCTGAAACAGAGGGGCTGAAACAGAGGGGCTGAAACAAAGGGCGAGAAACAGAGGGGCTGAAACAGAGGGCGAGAAACAGAGGGGCTGAAACAGAGGGGCATAAACAGAGGGCGAGAAACAGAGGGACTGAAACAGAGGGTCTGAAACAGAGGGGCTGAAACAGAGGGCGAGAAACAGAGGAGCTGAAATGGAGGGCGAGAAACAGAGAGGCTGAAACACAGGGCGAGAAACAGAGGGGCTGAAACAGAGGGCGAGAAACAGAGGGGCTGAAACAGAGGGACTGAAACAGAGGGACTGAAACAGAGGGGCTGAAACAGAGGGGCTGAAACAGTGGGGCTGAAACAGAGGGGCTGAAACAGAGGGTGAGAAATAAAGGGGCTGAAACAGAGGGCGAGAAACAGAGGGGCTGAAACAGAGGGCGAGAAAAAGAGGGGCTGAAACAGAGGGGCTGAAACAGAGGGGCTGAAACAGAGGGCAAGAAATAGAGGGGCTGAAACAGAGGGCGAGAAACAGAGGGGCTGAAACAGAGGGTGAGAAACAGAGGGGCTGAATCAGAGGGGCTGAAAGAAATGCCGAGAAACAGAGGGGCTGAAACAGAGGGCGAGAAACAGAGGGGCTGAAACAGAGGGGCTGAAACAGAGGGTGAGAAACAGAGGGGCTGAAACAGAGGGCGAGAAACAGAGGGGCTGAAACAGAGGGGCAGAAACAGAGGGGCTGAATCAGAGTGGCTGATTCAGAGGGTCTGAAACAGAGGGGCTGAATCAGAGGGGCGGAAACAGAGGGCGAGAAACAGAGGGGCAGAAACAGAGGGCAAGAAACAGAGGGGCTGAAACAGAGGGTGAGAAACAGACGGGCAGAAACAGAGAGCGAGAAACAGAGGGACTGAAACAGAGGGGCTGAAACAGAGAGCGCGAAACAGAGGGACTGAAACAGAGGGGCTGAAACAGAGGGCGAGAAACAGAGGGGCTGAAACAGAGGGCGAGAAACAGAGGGGCTGAAACAGAGGGCAAGAAACAGAGGGGCTGAAACAGAGTGGCTGAAACAGAGGGCGAGAAACAGAGGGGCTGAATCAGACAGGCTGAATCAGATGGGCTGAAACAGAGGGGCTGAAACAGAGGGCGAGAAACAGAGGGCGAGAAACAGAGGGGCTGAAAAAGTGGGGCTGAAACAAAGGGGCTGAAACAAAGCGCCTGATACAGAGGGCGAGAAACAGAGGGGCTGAAACAGAGGGCGAGGAACAGAGGGGCTGAAACAGAGGGGCTGAAACAGTGGGGCTGAAATAGAGGGCGAGAAACAGAGAGGCTGAAACACAGGGCGAGAAACAGAGGGGCTGAAACAGAGGGCGAGAAACAGAGGGGCTGAAACAGAGGGACTGAAACAGAGGGGCTGAAACAGAGGGGCTGAAACAGAGGGCGAGAAACAGAGTGGCTGAAACAGAGAGCGAGAAACAGAGTGGCTGAAACAGAGGGCAAGAAACAGAGGGGCTGAAACAGAGGGCGAGAAACAGAGGGGCTGAAACAGAGGGGCTGAAACAGAGGGGCGGAAACAGAGGGGCTGAAACAGAGAGCGAGAAACAGAGGGGCTGAAACAGAGGGGCTGAAACAGAGGGCGAGAAACAGAGGGGCTGAAACAGAGGGCGAGAAACAGAGGGGCTGAAACAGAGGGCGAGAAACAGAGGGCGAGAAACAGAGGGACTGAAACAGAGGGTCTGAAACAGAGGGGCTGAAACAGAGGGCGAGAAACAGAGTGGCTGAAACAGAGGGCGAGAAACAGAGTGGCTGAAACAGAGGGCAAGAAACAGAGGGGCTGAAACAGAGGGTGAGAAACAGAGGGGCTGAAACAGAGGGGCTGAAACAGAGGGGCGGAAACAGAGTGGCTGAAACAGAGAGCGAGAAACAGAGGGGCTGAAACAGAGGGGCGGAAACAGAGGGGCTGAAACAGAGGGTGAGAAACATAGTGGCTGAAACAAAGGGGCTGAAACAGTGGGGCTAAAACAGAGGGGCTGAAACAGAGGGCGAGAAACAGAGGGGCTGAAACAGAGGGCGAGAAACAGAGGGACTGAAACAGAGGGGCTGAAACAGAGGGGCTGAAACTGAGGGCGAGAAACAGAGGGGCTGAAACAGAGGGCGAGAAACAGAGGGGCTGAATCAGAGGGGCTGAAACAGAGGGCGAGAAACAGAGGGGCTGAAACAGAGGGGCTGAAACAGAGGGGCTGAAACAGAGGGCGAGAAACAGAGGGGCTGAATCAGAGGGGCTGAATCAGTGGGGCTGAAACAGAGGGCCTGAATCAGAGGGGCTGAAACAGAAGGCGAGAAACAGAGGGGCTGAAAGAGAGGGCCTGAATCAGAGGGGCTGAAACAGAAGGCGAGAAACAGAGGGGCTGAAACACAGGGCGAGAAACAGAGGGGCAGAAACAGAGGGCGAGAAACAGTGGGGCTGAAACAGAGGGGCTGAAACAGAGGGCAAGAAACAGAGGGGCTGAAACAGAGGGCGAGAAACAGAGGGGCTGAAACAGAGGGGCTGAAGCTGAGGGGCTGAAACAGAGGGCGAGAAACAGAGGGGCTGAAACAAAGGGCGAGAAACAGAGGGGCTGAAACAGAGGGGCAGAAACAGAGGGGCTGAAACAGAGGGGCTGAATCGGAGGGGCTGAAACAGAGGGGCTGAAACAGAGGGGCTGAAACAGAGAGTGCGAAACAGAGGGGCTGAAACAGAGGGCGAGAAACAGAGGGGCTAAAACAGAGGGCGATAAACAGAGGGGCTGAAACAGAGGGCAAGAAAGAGAGGGGCTGAAACCGAGTGGCTGAAACAGAAGGGCTGAAACAGAGGGGCTGAAACAGAGGACGAGAAACAGAGGGGCTGAATCAGAGGGGCTGAAACAGAGGGGCTGAAACAGAGGGCGAGAAACAAAGGGGCTGAAACAGACGGGCTGAAGCTGAGGGGCTGAAACAGAGGGCGAGAAACAGAGGGGCTGAAACAAAGGGCGAGAAACAGAGGGGCTGAAACAGAGGGGCAGAAACAGAGGGGCTGAAACAGAGGGGCTGAATCGGAGGGGCTGAAACAGAGGGGCTGAAACAGAGGGGCTGAAACAGAGAGTGCGAAACAGAGGGGCTGAAACAGAGGGCGAGAAACAGAGGGGCTAAAACAGAGGGCGATAAACAGAGGGGCTGAAACAGAGGGCAAGAAAGAGAGGGGCTGAAACCGAGTGGCTGAAACAGAAGGGCTGAAATAGAGGGGCTGAAACAGAGGGCGAGAAACAGAGGGGCTGAATCAGAGGGGCTGAAACAGAGGGGCTGAAACAGAAGGCGAGAAACAGACGGGCTGAAACAGAGGGCGAGAAACAGAGGGGCTGAAACAGAGGGCGAGAAACAGAGGGGCTGAAACAGAGGGCAAGAAACAGAGGGGCTGAAACAGAGTGTCTGAAACAGAGGGCGAGAAACAGAGGGGCTGAATCAGACAGGCTGAATCAGATGGGCTGAAACAGAGGGGCTGAAACAGAGGGCGAGAAACAGAGTGGCTGAAACAGAGGGCGAGAAACAGAGGGCTAGAAACAGAGGGGCTGAAAAAGTGGGGCTGAAACAAAGTGGCTGAAACAAAGCGCCTGATACAGAGGGCGAGAAACAGAGGGGCTGAAAAAGAGGGCGAGAAACAGAGGGGCTGAAACAGAGGGGCTGAAACAGAGGGCGAGAAACAGAGGGGCTGAAACAGAGGGCAAGAAACAGAGGTGCTGAAACGGAGTGGCTGAAACAGAAGGGCTGAAACAGAGTGCGAGAAACAGAGGGGCTGAATCAGAGGGGCTGAATCAGAGGGGCTGAAACAGAGGGGCTGAATCAGAGGGGCTGAAACAGAAGGCGAGAAACAGAGGGGCTGAAACAGAGGGCGAGAAACAGAGGGGCAGAAACAGAGGGCGAGAAACAGAGGGGCTGAAACAGAGGGGCTGAAACAGAGGGGCTGAAACAGTGGGGCTGAAACAGAGGGGCTGAAACAGAGGGCGAGAAACAGAGGGGCTGAAACAAAGGGCGAGAAACAGAGGGGCTGAAACAGAGGGGCAGAAACAGAGGGACTGAAACAGACGGGATGAATCGGAGGGGCTGAAACAGAGGGGCTGAAACAGAGGGGCTGAAACAGAGGGCAAGAAACAGAGGGGATGAAACAGAGGGGCTGAAACAGAGGGGCAGAAACAGAGGGCGAGAAACAGAGGGGCTGAAACAGAGGGGCTGAAACAGAGGGCGAGAAACAGAGGGGCTGAATCAGAGGGGCTGAATCAGAGGGGCTGAAACAGAGGGGCTGAAACAGAGGGCGAGAAACTAAGGGACTGAATCAGAGGGGCTGAAACAGAGGGGCTGAAACAGACGGGCTGAAACAGAGAGCCTGAAACAGAGGGGCTGAAACAGAGGGGCTGAAATAGAGGGGCTGAAACAGAGGGGCTGAATCAGAGGGGCTGAAACAGAGGGGCTGAATCAGAGGGGCTGAAACAGAGGGCGAGAAACAGAGGGGCTGAAACAGAGGGGCTGAATCAGAGGGGCTGAAACAGAGGGGCTGAAACAGAGGGCGAGAAACAGAGAGGCTGAAACAGAGGGCGAGAAACAGAGGGGCTGAAACAGAGGGCGAGAAACAGAGGGGCTGAAACAGAGGGCAAGAAACAGAGGGGCTGAAACAGAGGGGCTGAAACAGAGGGGCTGAAACAAAGGGCGAGAAACAGAGGGGCTGAAACAGAGGGCGAGAAACAGAGGGCGAGAAACAGAGGGACTGAAACAGAGGGTCTGAAACAGAGGGGCTGAAACAGAGAGCCTGAAACAGAGGGGCTGAAACAGAGGGGCTGAAATAGAGGGGCTGAAACAGAGGGGCTGAATCAGAGGGGCTGAAACAGAGGGGCTGAATCAGAGGGGCTGAAACAGAGGGCGAGAAACAGAGGGGCTGAAACAGAGGGGCTGAATCAGAGGGATTGAAACAGAGGGGCTGAAACAGAGGGCGAGAAACAGAGAGGCTGAAACAGAGTGCTAGAAACAGAGGGGCTGAAACAGAGGGCAAGAAACAGAGGGGCTGAAACAGAGGGCGAGAAACAGAGGGGCTGAAACAGAGGGGCTGAAACAGAGGGGCTGAAACAGAGGGGCTGAAACAAAGGGCGAGAAACAGAGGGGCTGAAACAGAGGGCGAGAAACAGAGGGGCTGAAACAGAGGGGCATAAACAGAGGGCGAGAAACAGAGGGACTGAAACAGAGGGTCTGAAACAGAGGGGCTGAAACAGAGGGCGAGAAACAGAGGGGCTGAAATGGAGGGCGAGAAACAGAGGGGCTGAAACAGAGGGCGAGAAACAGAGGGGCTGAAACAGAGGGGCTGAAACAGTGGGGCTGAAACAGAGGGGCTGAAACAGAGGGTGAGAAATAAAGGGGCTGAAACAGAGGGCGAGAAACAGAGGGGCTGAAACAGAGGGCGAGAAACAGAGGGGCTGAAACAGAGGGGCTGAAACAGAGGGCAAGAAATAGAGGGGCTGAAACAGAGGGCGAGAAACAGAGGGGCTGAAACAGAGGGTGAGAAACAGAGGGGCTGAATCAGAGGGGCTGAAAGAAATGCCGAGAAACAGAGGGGCTGAAACAGAGGGCGAGAAACAGAGGGGCTGAAACAGAGGGGCTGAAACAGAGGGTGAGAAACAGAGGGGCTGAAACAGAGGGCGAGAAACAGAGGGGCTGAAACAGAGGGGCAGAAACAGAGGGGCTGAATCAGAGTGGCTGATTCAGAGGGTCTGAAACAGAGGGGCTGAATCAGAGGGGCGGAAACAGAGGGCGAGAAACAGAGGGGCAGAAACAGAGGGCAAGAAACAGAGGGGCTGAAACAGAGGGTGAGAAACAGACGGGCAGAAACAGAGAGCGAGAAACAGAGGGACTGAAACAGAGGGGCTGAAACAGAGAGCGCGAAACAGAGGGACTGAAACAGAGGGGCTGAAACAGAGGGCGAGAAACAGAGGGGCTGAAACAGAGGGCGAGAAACAGAGGGGCTGAAACAGAGGGCAAGAAACAGAGGGGCTGAAACAGAGTGGCTGAAACAGAGGGCGAGAAACAGAGGGGCTGAATCAGACAGGCTGAATCAGATGGGCTGAAACAGAGGGGCTGAAACAGAGGGCGAGAAACAGAGGGCGAGAAACAGAGGGGCTGAAAAAGTGGGGCTGAAACAAAGGGGCTGAAACAAAGCGCCTGATACAGAGGGCGAGAAACAGAGGGGCTGAAACAGAGGGCGAGGAACAGAGGGGCTGAAACAGAGGGGCTGAAACAGTGGGGCTGAAATAGAGGGCGAGAAACAGAGAGGCTGAAACACAGGGCGAGAAACAGAGGGGCTGAAACAGAGGGCGAGAAACAGAGGGGCTGAAACAGAGGGACTGAAACAGAGGGGCTGAAACAGAGGGGCTGAAACAGAGGGCGAGAAACAGAGTGGCTGAAACAGAGAGCGAGAAACAGAGTGGCTGAAACAGAGGGCAAGAAACAGAGGGGCTGAAACAGAGGGCGAGAAACAGAGGGGCTGAAACAGAGGGGCTGAAACAGAGGGGCGGAAACAGAGGGGCTGAAACAGAGAGCGAGAAACAGAGGGGCTGAAACAGAGGGGCTGAAACAGAGGGCGAGAAACAGAGGGGCTGAAACAGAGGGCGAGAAACAGAGGGGCTGAAACAGAGGGCGAGAAACAGAGGGCGAGAAACAGAGGGACTGAAACAGAGGGTCTGAAACAGAGGGGCTGAAACAGAGGGCGAGAAACAGAGTGGCTGAAACAGAGGGCGAGAAACAGAGTGGCTGAAACAGAGGGCAAGAAACAGAGGGGCTGAAACAGAGGGTGAGAAACAGAGGGGCTGAAACAGAGGGGCTGAAACAGAGGGGCGGAAACAGAGTGGCTGAAACAGAGAGCGAGAAACAGAGGGGCTGAAACAGAGGGGCGGAAACAGAGGGGCTGAAACAGAGGGTGAGAAACATAGTGGCTGAAACAAAGGGGCTGAAACAGTGGGGCTAAAACAGAGGGGCTGAAACAGAGGGCGAGAAACAGAGGGGCTGAAACAGAGGGCGAGAAACAGAGGGACTGAAACAGAGGG
Organism: Chiloscyllium punctatum; assembly: GCF_047496795.1. Classification (NCBI taxonomy): domain Eukaryota; kingdom Metazoa; phylum Chordata; class Chondrichthyes; order Orectolobiformes; family Hemiscylliidae; genus Chiloscyllium; species Chiloscyllium punctatum. The sequence goes on along the minus strand of NW_027309795.1, from coordinate 1,448,851 downwards.
GCTGAAACAGAGGGGCTGAAACAGAGGGCGAGAAACAGAGGGGCTGAAACAGAGGGCGAGAAACAGAGGGGCTGAATCAGAGGGGCTGAAACAGAGGGCGAGAAACAGAGGGGCTGAAACAGAGGGGCTGAAACAGAGGGGCTGAAACAGAGGGCGAGAAACAGAGGGGCTGAATCAGAGGGGCTGAATCAGTGGGGCTGAAACAGAGGGCCTGAATCAGAGGGGCTGAAACAGAAGGCGAGAAACAGAGGGGCTGAAAGAGAGGGCCTGAATCAGAGGGGCTGAAACAGAAGGCGAGAAACAGAGGGGCTGAAACACAGGGCGAGAAACAGAGGGGCAGAAACAGAGGGCGAGAAACAGTGGGGCTGAAACAGAGGGGCTGAAACAGAGGGCAAGAAACAGAGGGGCTGAAACAGAGGGCGAGAAACAGAGGGGCTGAAACAGAGGGGCTGAAGCTGAGGGGCTGAAACAGAGGGCGAGAAACAGAGGGGCTGAAACAAAGGGCGAGAAACAGAGGGGCTGAAACAGAGGGGCAGAAACAGAGGGGCTGAAACAGAGGGGCTGAATCGGAGGGGCTGAAACAGAGGGGCTGAAACAGAGGGGCTGAAACAGAGAGTGCGAAACAGAGGGGCTGAAACAGAGGGCGAGAAACAGAGGGGCTAAAACAGAGGGCGATAAACAGAGGGGCTGAAACAGAGGGCAAGAAAGAGAGGGGCTGAAACCGAGTGGCTGAAACAGAAGGGCTGAAACAGAGGGGCTGAAACAGAGGACGAGAAACAGAGGGGCTGAATCAGAGGGGCTGAAACAGAGGGGCTGAAACAGAGGGCGAGAAACAAAGGGGCTGAAACAGACGGGCTGAAGCTGAGGGGCTGAAACAGAGGGCGAGAAACAGAGGGGCTGAAACAAAGGGCGAGAAACAGAGGGGCTGAAACAGAGGGGCAGAAACAGAGGGGCTGAAACAGAGGGGCTGAATCGGAGGGGCTGAAACAGAGGGGCTGAAACAGAGGGGCTGAAACAGAGAGTGCGAAACAGAGGGGCTGAAACAGAGGGCGAGAAACAGAGGGGCTAAAACAGAGGGCGATAAACAGAGGGGCTGAAACAGAGGGCAAGAAAGAGAGGGGCTGAAACCGAGTGGCTGAAACAGAAGGGCTGAAATAGAGGGGCTGAAACAGAGGGCGAGAAACAGAGGGGCTGAATCAGAGGGGCTGAAACAGAGGGGCTGAAACAGAAGGCGAGAAACAGACGGGCTGAAACAGAGGGCGAGAAACAGAGGGGCAGAAACAGAGGGCGAGAAACAGAGGGGCTGAAACAGAGGGGCTGAAACAGAGGGCAAGAAACAGAGGGGCTGAATCAGAGGGGCTGAATCAGAGGGGCTGAAACAGAGGGGCTGAAACAGAGGGCGAGAAACAGAGGGGCTGAATCAGAGGCGCTGAATCAGAGGGGCTGAAACAGAGGGGCTGAAACAGAGGGCGAGAAACAGAGGGGCTGAAACAGAGGGCGAGAAACAGAGGGGCTGAAACACAGGGCGAGAAACAGAGGGGCTGAAACAGAGGGCGAGATACAGAGGGGCTGAAACAGAGGGGCTGAAACAGAGGGGCTGAAACAGAGGGGCTGAAACAGAGGGCGAGAAACAGAGGGGCTGAATCAGAGGGGCTGAAACAGAGGGCGAGAAACAGAGGGGCTGAAACAGAGGGGCTGAAACAGAGGGGCTGAAACAGAGGGGCTGAAACAGAGGGCGAGAAACAGAGGGGCTGAAACAGAGGGCGAGAAACAGAGGGGCTGAAACAGAGGGCGAGAAACAGAGGGGCTGAATCAGAGGTGCTGAAACAGAGGGGCTGAAACAGAGGGCGAGAAACAGAGGGGCTGAAACAGAGGGCGAGAAACAGAGGGGCTGCAACAGAGGGCGAGAAACAGAGGGGCTGAAACAGAGGGCGAGAAACAGAGGGGCTGAAACAGAGGGGCTGAAACAGAGGGGCTGAAACAGAGGGCGAGAAACAGTGGGGCTGAAACAGAGGGGCTGAAACAGAGGGCAAGAAACAGAGGGGCTGAAACAGAGGGCGAGAAACAGAGGGGCTGAAACAGAGGGGCTGAAGCTGAGGGGCTGAAACAGAGGGCGAGAAACAGAGGGGCTGAAACAAAGGGCGAGAAACAGAGGGGCTGAAACAGAGGGGCAGAAACAGAGGGGCTGAAACAGAGGGCGAGAAACAGAGGGGCTGAAACAGAGGGGCTGAAACAGAGGGGCTGAAACAGAGAGTGCGAAACAGAGGGGCTGAAACAGAGGGTGAGAAACAGAGGGGCTAAAACAGAGGGCGAGAAACAGAGGGGCTGAAACAGAGGGCAAGAAAGAGAGGGGCTGAAACCGAGTGGCTGAAAAAGAAGGTCTGAAACAGAGGGGCAGAAACAGAGGGGCTGAAACAGAGGGGCTGAAACAGAAGGCAAGAAATAGAGGGGCTGAAAAAGAGGGCGAGAAACAGAGGGGCTGAAACAGAGGGTGAGAAACAGAGGGGCTGAATCAGAGGGGCTGAAACAAATGCCGAGAAACAGAGGGGCTGAAACAGAGGGCGAGAAACAGAGGGGCTGAAACAGAGGGGCTGAAACAGAGGGTGAGAAACAGAGGGGCTGAAACAGAGGGCGAGAAACAGAGGGGCTGAAACAGAGGGGCAGAAACAGAGGGGCTGAATCAGAGTGGCTGATTCAGAGGGTCTGAAACAGAGGGGCTGAATCAGAGGGGCGGAAACAGAGGGCGAGAAACAGAGGGGCAGAAACAGAGGGCAAGAAACAGAGGGGCTGAAACAGAGGTCGAGAAACAGACGGGCAGAAACAGAGAGCGAGAAACAGAGGGACTGAAACACAGGGGCTGAAACAGAGAGCGCGAAACAGAGGGACTGAAACAGAGGGGCTGAAAGAGAGGGCGAGAAACAGAGGGATGAAACAGAGGGCGAGAAACAGAGGGGCTGAAACAGAGGGCAAGAAACAGAGGGGCTGAAACAGAGTGGCTGAAACAGAGGGCGAGAAACAGAGGGGCTGAATCAGACAGGCTGAATCAGATGGGCTGAAACAGAGGGGCTGAAACAGAGGGCGAGAAACAGAGGGTGAGAAACAGAGGGGCTGAAAAAGTGGGGCTGAAACAAAGGGGCTGAAACAAAGCGCCTGATACAGAGGGCGAGAAACAGAGGGGCTGAAACAGAGGGCGAGGAACAGAGGGGCTGAAACAGAGGGGCTGAAACAGAGAGGCTGAAACAGAGGGGCTGAAACAGAGGGCGAGAAACAGAGTGGCTGAAACAGAGAGCGAGAAACAGAGTGGCTGAAACAGAGGGCAAGAAACAGAGGGGCTGAAACAGAGGGCGAGAAACAGAGGGGCTGAAACAGAGGGGCTGAAACAGAGGGGCGGAAACAGAGGGGCTGAAACAGAGAGCGAGAAACAGAGGGGCTGAAACAGAGGGCGAGAAACAGAGGGGCTGAAACAGAGGGCGAGAAACAGAGGGCGAGAAACAGAGGGACTGAAACAGAGGGTCTGAAACAGAGGGGCTGAAACAGAGTGCGAGAAACAGAGTGGCTGAAACAGAGGGCGAGAAACAGAGTGGCTGAAACAGAGGGCAAGAAACAGAGGGGCTGAAACAGAGGGCGGGAAACAGAGGGGCTGAAACAGAGGGGCTGAAACAGAGGGGCGGAAACAGAGGGGCTGAAACAGAGAGCGAGAAACAGAGGGGCTGAATCAGAGGGGCTGAAACAGAGGGGCTGAAACAGAGGGGCTGAATCAGAGGGGCTGAAACAAAGGGGCTGAAACAGTGGGGCTAAAATAGAGGGGCTGAAACAGAGGGCGAGAAATAGAGGGGCTGAAACAGAGGGCGAGAAACCGGGAGGCTGAAACAGAGGGCGAGAAACAGAGGGGCTGAAACAGAGGGCGAGAAACAGAGGGGCTGAAACAGAGGTGCTAAAACAGAGGGGCTGAAACAGAGGGCGAGAAACAGAGGGGCTGAAACAGAGGGCGAGAAACAGAGGGGCTGAAACAGAGGGCGAGAAACAGAGGGGCTGAAACAGAGGGGCTGAAACAGAGGGGCTGAAACAGAGGGCGAGAAACAGAGGGGCTGAAACAGAGGGCGAGAAACAGAGGGGCTGAATCAGAGGGGCTGAAACAGAGGGCGAGAAACAGAGGGGCTGAAACAGAGGGGCTGAAACAGAGGGGCTGAAACAGAGGGCGAGAAACAGAGGGGCTGAATCAGAGGGGCTGCATCAGAGGGGCTGAAACAGAGGGCCTGAATCAGAGGGGCTGAAACAGAAGGCGAGAAACAGAGGGGCTGAAAGAGAGGGCCTGAATCAGAGGGGCTGAAACAGAAGGCGAGAAACAGAGGGGCTGAAACACAGGGCGAGAAACAGAGGGGCAGAAACAGAGGGCGAGAAACAGTGGGGCTGAAACTGAGGGGCTGAAACAGAGGGCAAGAAACAGAGGGGCTGAAACAGAGGGCGAGAAACAGAGGGGCTGAAACAGAGGGGCTGAAGCTGAGGGGCTGAAACAGAGGGCGAGAAACAGAGGGGCTGAAACAAAGGGCGAGAAACAGAGGGGCTGAAACAGAGGGGCAGAAACAGAGGGGCTGAAACAGAGGGGCTGAATCGGAGGGGCTGAAAAAGAGGGGCTGAAACAGAGGGGCTGAAACAGAGAGTGCGAAACAGAGGGGCTGAAACAGAGGGCGAGAAACAGAGGGGCTGAAACAGAGGGCGATAAACAGAGGGGCTGAAGCAGAGGGCAAGAAAGAGAGGGGCTGAAACCGAGTTGCTGAAACAGAAGGGCTGAAACAGAGGGGCTGAAACAGAGGGCGAGAAACAGAGGGGCTGAAACAGAGGGCAAGAAAGAGAGGGGCTGAAACCGAGTGGCTGAAACAGAAGGTCTGAAACAGAGGGGCTGAAACAGAGGGGCTGAAACAGAGGGTCTGAAACAGAAGGCAAGAAATAGAGGGGCTGAAAAAGAGGGCGAGAAACAGAGGGGCTGAAACAGAGGGTGAGAAACAGAGGGGCTGAATCAGAGGGGCTGAAACAAATGCCGAGAAACAGAGGGGCTGAAACAGAGGGCGAGAAACAGAGGGGCTGAAACAGAGGGGCTGAAACAGAGGGTGAGAAACAGAGGGGCTGAAACAGAGGGCGAGAAACAGAGGGGCTGAAACAGAGGGGCAGAAACAGAGGGGCTGAATCAGAGTGGCTGATTCAGAGGGTCTGAAACAGAGGGGCTGAATCAGAGGGGCGGAAACAGAGGGCGAGAAACAGAGGTGCAGAAACAGAGGGCAAGAAACAGAGGGGCTGAAACAGAGGTCGAGAAACAGACGGGCAGAAACAGAGAGCGAGAAACAGAGGGACTGAAACAGAGGGGCTGAAACAGAGAGCGCGAAACAGAGGGACTGAAACAGAGGGGCTGAAACAGAGGGCGAGAAACAGAGGGATGAAACAGAGGGCGAGAAACAGAGGGGCTGAAACAGAGGGCAAGAAACAGAGGGGCTGAAACAGAGTGGCTGAAACAGAGGGCGAGAAACAGAGGGGCTGAATCAGACAGGCTGAATCAGATGGGCTGAAACAGAGGGGCTGAAACAGAGGGCGAGAAACAGAGGGTGAGAAACAGAGGGGCTGAAAAAGTGGGGCTGAAACAAAGGGGCTGAAACAAAGCGCCTGATACAGAGGGCGAGAAACAGAGGGGCTGAAACAGAGGGCGAGGAACAGAGGGGCTGAAACAGAGGGGCTGAAACAGAGGGGCTGAAACAGAGGGGCTGAAACAGAGGGCGAGAAACAGAGTGGCTGAAACAGAGAGCGAGAAACAGAGTGGCTGAAACAGAGGGCAAGAAACAGAGGGGCTGAAACAGAGGGCGAGAAACAGAGGGGCTGAAACAGAGGGGCTGAAACAGAGGGGCGGAAACAGAGGGGCTGAAACAGAGAGCGAGAAACAGAGGGGCTGAAACAGAGGGCGAGAAACAGAGGGGCTGAAACAGAGGGCGAGAAACAGAGGGCGAGAAACAGAGGGACTGAAACAGAGGGTCTGAAACAGAGGGGCTGAAACAGAGTGCGAGAAACAGAGTGGCTGAAACAGAGGGCGAGAAACAGAGTGGCTGAAACAGAGGGCAAGAAACAGAGGGGCTGAAACAGAGGGCGGGAAACAGAGGGGCTGAAACAGAGGGGCTGAAACAGAGGGGCGGAAACAGAGGGGCTGAAACAGAGAGCGAGAAACAGAGGGGCTGAATCAGAGGGGCTGAAACAGAGGGGCTGAAACAGAGGGGCTGAATCAGAGGGGCTGAAACAAAGGGGCTGAAACAGTGGGGCTAAAATAGAGGGGCTGAAACAGATGGCGAGAAATAGAGGGGCTGAAACAGAGGGCGAGAAACCGGGAGGCTGAAACAGAGGGCGAGAAACAGAGGAGCTGAAACAGAGGGGGAGAAACAGAGGGGCTGAAACAGAGGTGCTAAAACAGAGGGGCTGAAACAGAGGGCGAGAAACAGAGGGGCTGAAACAGAGGGCGAGAAACAGAGGGGCTGAAACAGAGGGCGAGAAACAGAGGGGCTGAAACAGAGGGGCTGAAACAGAGGGGCTGAAACAGAGGGCGAGAAACAGAGGGGCTGAAACAGAGGGCGAGAAACAGAGGGGCTGAATCAGAGGGGCTGAAACAGAGGGCGAGAAACAGAGGGGCTGAAACAGAGGGGCTGAAACAGAGGGGCTGAAACAGAGGGCGAGAAACAGAGGGGCTGAATCAGAGGGGCTGCATCAGAGGGGCTGAAACAGAGGGCCTGAATCAGAGGGGCTGAAACAGAAGGCGAGAAACAGAGGGGCTGAAAGAGAGGGCCTGAATCAGAGGGGCTGAAACAGAAGGCGAGAAACAGAGGGGCTGAAACACAGGGCGAGAAACAGAGGGGCAGAAACAGAGGGCGAGAAACAGTGGGGCTGAAACTGAGGGGCTGAAACAGAGGGCAAGAAACAGAGGGGCTGAAACAGAGGGCGAGAAACAGAGGGGCTGAAACAGAGGGGCTGAAGCTGAGGGGCTGAAACAGAGGGCGAGAAACAGAGGGGCTGAAACAAAGGGCGAGAAACAGAGGGGCTGAAACAGAGGGGCAGAAACAGAGGGGCTGAAACAGAGGGGCTGAATCGGAGGGGCTGAAAAAGAGGGGCTGAAACAGAGGGGCTGAAACAGAGAGTGCGAAACAGAGGGGCTGAAACAGAGGGCGAGAAACAGAGGGGCTGAAACAGAGGGCGATAAACAGAGGGGCTGAAGCAGAGGGCAAGAAAGAGAGGGGCTGAAACCGAGTTGCTGAAACAGAATGGCTGAAACAGAGGGGCTGAAACAGAGGGCGAGAAACAGAGGGGCTGAATCAGAGGGGCTGAAACAGAGGGGCTGAAACAGAAGGCGAGAAACAGACGGGCTGAAACAGAGGGCGAGAAACAGAGGGGCTGAAACAGAGGGGCTGAAACAGAGGGCAAGAAACAGAGGGGCTGAATCAGAGGGGCTGAATCAGAGGGGCTGAAACAGAGGGGCTGAAACAGAGGGCGAGAAACAGAGGGGCTGAATCAGAGGGGCTGAATCAGAGGGGCTGAAACACAGGGGCTGAAACAGAGGGCGAGAAACAGAGGGGCTGAAACAGAGGGCGAGAAACAGAGGGGCTGAAACAGAGGGCGAGAAACAGAGGGGCTGAAACAGAGGGCGGGAAACAGAGGGGCTGAAACAGAGGGGCTGAAACAGAGGGGCTGAAACAGAGGGCGAGAAACAGAGGGGCTGAAACAGAGGGCGAGAAACAGAGGGGCTGAATCAGAGGGGCTGAAACAGAGGGCGAGAAACAGAGGGGCTGAAACAGAGGGGCTGAAACAGAGGGGCTGAAACAGAGGGGCTGAAACAGAGGGCGAGAAACAGAGGGGCTGAAACAGAGGGCGAGAAACAGAGGGTCTGAAACAGAGGGGCTGAAGCAGAGGGGCTGAAACAGAGGGCGAGAAACAGAGGGGCTGAAACAGATGGCGAGAAACAGAGGGGCTGAAACAGAGGGCGAGAAACAGAGGGGCTGAATCAGAGGTGCTGAAACAGAGGGGCTGAAACAGAGGGCGAGAAACAGAGGGGCTGAAACAGAGGGCGAGAAACAGAGGGGCTGAAACAGAGGGCGAGAAACAGAGGGGCTGAAACAGAGGGGCTGAAACAGAGGGGCTGAAACAGAGGGCGAGAAACAGTGGGGCTGAAACAGAGGGGCTGAAACAGAGGGCAAGAAACAGAGGGGCTGAAACAGAGGGCGAGAAACAGAGGGGATTAAACAGAGGGGCTGAAGCTGAGGGGCTGAAACAGAGGGCGAGAAACAGAGGGGCTGAAACAAAGGGCGAGAAACAGAGGGGCTGAAACAGAGGGGCAGAAACAGAGGGGCTGAAACAGAGGGGCTGAATCGGAGGGGCTGAAACAGAGGGGCTGAAACAGAGGGGCTGAAACAGAGAGTGCGAAACAGAGGGGCTGAAACAGAGGGCGAGAAACAGAGGGGCTAAAACAGAGGGCGAGAAACAGAGGGGCTGAAACAGAGGGCAAGAAAGAGAGGGGCTGAAACCGAGTGGCTGAAACAGAAGGGCTGAAACAGAGGGGCTGAAACAGAGGGCGAGAAACAGAGGGGCTGAATCAGAGGGGCTGAAACAGAGGGGCTGAAACAGAAGGCGAGAAACAGACGGGCTGAAACAGAGGGCGAGAAACAGAGGGGCAGAAACAGAGGGCGAGAAACAGAGGGGCTGAAACAGAGGGGCTGAAACAGAGGGCAAGAAACAGAGGGGCTGAATCAGAGGGGCTGAATCAGAGGGGCGGAAACAGAGGGGCTGAAACAGAGGGCGAGAAACAGAGGGGCTGAATCAGAGGGGCTGAATCAGAGGGGCTGAAACAGAGGGGCTGAAACAGAGGGCGAGAAACAGAGGGGCTGAAACAGAGGGCGAGAAACAGAGGGGCTGAAACAGAGGGCGAGAAACAGAGGGGC